>NW_027362765.1:654772666-655972666 GCF_046119375.1 Phyllobates terribilis
AGTGGTGGATTTTATTCCCACTGTGGCTGAGGTGCATGATATCACTGTAGAGGGAAATCTTGGAGACCAGGTGCAGCCTGACGTGGGTGTGGCACCACCTGTAGAGTTGCCTTCTGGGTCAGGGGCTGAGACGGCTCTCAGTGAGGTAATTGAGGAGGTGGAAAGCTCTGAGGAGATGTCTGCCCCAAGTTCCGTTGACATACAGTGGTCAGTTTCTCCAGAGGAAATAGAGGCTGCCAGGATGCCTTCAGCTGAAAATGCTGCCATCGTTTGTAAAGCCTTGGCCAAACAGAAGAAGACTGGTAAAACTGTAAAGAGGTTACGAAAGAAGAAATTTGAGTCTTTTGAGTCTCACAACCCTTTTTCCGTCCTATCTGACTCTGGGGAGGACTCACATTTGAATGAACCTTATAAGGCCACTCCCATATCACCTAGTGAAGGTTTCTTAGAGGAAAAGGATGTGGCAGGCTTGGAGAGCCTATTTGAATTTTCTGAGGTGGCCTGAGACATGTTGATTTCCTTTTCTGGTCTTCCCGGTCTCCATAACCTGCATTGACACCTATGGTCCTGCGGCTGAAAATAATCTCCCAGAATGTACGTATGTTTGCATCAGCGACAAAGCGTGCCACTGTTCTGGACTATTTGGCATCTAAGGGCTGTGACATTATATGTGTTCAAGAATGTGGTTTATCTAAATTTCCTAAACAAAATGAGTGGCTGTATGGGGAGGCAGTGTGGTCCTTTTCTAATACTAACAGAAATGATGGCATTGGAATCCTTATCCAAAACAGAGACATTCGCTTAAAACAGAAAACTATTATTCTGGAAGGAAGATGTGCTTGTATCACTCTATCATACCTTGGTTGGGACTTTAAACTAATTTGCATATATGCAAATGTGGAAAAAAATGAGCGCTTATCACTCTTCAAAAAATTGACTTTTTTTTTGCATGGCAAGTTGCCTGTTTTTGTTATTGGTGACTTTAACTGTATTTTTTCAAAAGAAGCAAGGGCAGGTTCATGGCAATCTAAAGTGGATGTTACAGGTAATCTATGGAACCAAATGACTAAAGACTTCTCCCTTAGGGATGCTGTGTCGGAGAAGCCGGGACCTTTTACATATCATTCAGATGATGGCCATGCCGAGTCTAGACTGGACTATTTTTTTGTTTCCTCACCGGCAGTTAAATGTGTTAAGTATTCCCAAGAGAAAGTTTGCTTCTCTGATCATGAGTGTTTGCTTGGGGTGTTTGAGGTGGATGGTTTTTTCTATGGCAAAGGGAGGTGGCGGATGAATGTGAGTGTTCTGGATGACAAGCAAGTTTTCAGGTGTTTTTCAAAAAAATACCATGGTTGGGTGAGGAGGAAAAGGGATTTTTGCAATATCTTGGAATGGTGGGTGTGGGTCAAGGTTAGAATTAGGGATTTTTTCAGGAAAATTGGCTATATTAAGGCTAAAAAGAAGAGATTATTATATACACAAATAAATAGGAGGATTTCCTTTTTGCATGAATGTAGAACTATGGGTATAGATGTTAAAAGTGAGTTGGTTAAAATGAAGAACGAAATGGGTGATTGGATGTTTGGACGAGGAAAGGAAATCATATTCCGGTCGAGAGTGAAGTTTAGGGAACAGAATGAGAAATGTACGCGCTTCTTTTTTAAGAAAATGTGTGGTGGTAAACGGGATATGCATGTGTTAGTGAATGATAAGGGTGATGAGGTACATGGTGAGGGAGTGATCAAGGAAGTGGTTAATTTTTATAAAGGCTTGTATGGGGAGAAAAAGTGTGATTTGGGGAACGAGAATGAGTTTTTGCAGGTACTTGGAAATTTTGTTACAGAAAGTGAAAGTCAGGCTTTGATGGATGATTTAACAGAGAAAGAATTGTTGGGTGTGATCTCCAAGTCTCCGAAGAACAAATCCCCTGGGCAGGATGGAATCCCATGTGATTTTTATGCAAAATATTGGGACGTTGTTTCTCAGGATCTGTTTGAAGTCATGAAATCCTTGTTTGCCGGAGTGAGTATGCCTGAGTGTATGAAGGGAGGTTTGGTTGTGTTATTGTTTAAAAAAGGTGATAGAAAGAGGCTAGCCAACTGGAGACCAATTACGCTGCTTAATGCTGATTATAAGATTTTTGCGAAAATTTTGGCTTGTCGTATGAGAGAAGTGATAGCATCTGTGATTGAGGAGGAACAAGTGTGTGCAGTGCCTGAACGGAGGATACAAGAGAACATTTGTCTGGTGAGGGATGTGCTAGAGGATTGTAAGAGTAGAAAGAAAGGTGTGATTGTATGTGCGCTTGACTTTGAAAAGGCCTTTGATTGTGTGGCTCATGTGTTTTTGTTTAATGTGTTGTTGAAGATGGACTTTCCAGAGCGCTTGGTTAGATTGATTATGGGAATGTATGAGGGTGCTAGAAGTGTGGTGCAGGTGAATGGTTTTTTATCTGAGTCTTTTGAAATATTGTCAGGGGTGAGGCAGGGATGCCCGCTTTCTCCAATCATGTTTATTTGTGTGATGGAGCCTCTTCTCCAGCTTATTAGAAGGGATACAGTTTTAAAGGGGTTTTTGATCCCTGGCTGTGATGGTAAGGCTATTAAAGTGATTGGTTATATGGATGATGTGTGTGTGTTGTGTGATTCTGAGAGTGATGTCGCAAGGGTTAAATGGTTAGTCCAATGTTTTTGTGTGGCCTCTGCTTTCAAAATAAATTGGGAAAAAAGTAAGGTTAAGGGATTTTTTAGTAGTAAAAAAGTGAGTGATGCAGATATGGAATGTGTGGAAGGGGGGATTAAAGTGTTGGGGGTGTGTCTGGATGAGAGTTTAAAAGGGGACAAGAGTTGGGAGGATCTGGGTGGTAAAATTGCAAGGAAATTGGAATTATGGCGTCTGCGTGATCTGTCCTTTACTGGGAAAATTTTAATCATTAAAAGTATCATTCTCCCTATGCTTATTTATGTAGCTTTGATTTTTCCCCCATCTGTTGGAGTTTTGAAGAAGATTAATAGATTACTTTTTGTGTTCCTTTGGGGCAGTAATATAGAGAAGGCCAAGAGGGAATTTCTTCATAGGTGTAAAAGGAATGGTGGCCTAGGATTCCCTAACATCGAGACTTTTATTGGTCTGAATTGTATTAGTTTTTTTGCAGGACTTTTATTAAAGCAATCCAAGGCTGCATGTATGTGTAGATACCTTGGAGGCTCCGTCTTCCATCGGTTAAAATGGATGAATTATGATAACTGTAAACCTACTGCTTATGTATGCCCTTATTGGTACCTACAATTGGAATGTTTTATCAAAAAATTTCATCTTGAGAAAGTTCAGATGGTGAGTTTTCTGAAGAATAAAAGCATGGTGAAAAGGATGTGTGCGGATAATAGGATGTGTGAAATTAATGGGTTAAGGTCAGCTGAAGCGGAGGATGTCTGGTGTAAGCTGGTCAAACATGATATGTCTAACAAACAGAAAGATTTAGTTTGGATGTCTTTGCATGGGATTTTACCTGTGAGGAGTGTACAAAAAAGGAAAGGGTTGGCGGTGTCTGAAAGGTGTCCGAGAGAGCGGTGTGGGTGTAATGAAGAGGTCCATCATGTTCTATGGTCATGTAGGTTTGCGAAGGATGTTTGGTCTAAATTGGGTGGGTTATGTATGGAATTGACTGGGGTGAAACGTTTGAATTTTGAAATTGTCATGTTTGGGTTATGCATGTTAAACCGTGAAAAGGATAGGATTTTGTGGCTGTTTTTGGCTTGTGTGAAGGAGGTTTTGTGGAATTGCCGGAACTTGTATGTGTTTAAAAATGAGCGTTTTGAGGTGGATGATTGTGTTAAAATGGTCCTTGAGAAGTTATATTTCTATTATAAGTGTGATATGAAAGGTGGGATGGATGCAGAGGGAGTATGGAAATTCCGGAAATAGAAACATATATTAGTCTGTAATTTTGTTTTTTTCTGATGTGTATATTGCATTTTTTCAATTTAATTGGATAATAAAAGAAACCATCATGATGAGTTTTAAACGATAAATGATTGTGGAATGGTTGTTTTTTTCAGATGAGGAGACGACCTTTTATTCTGCATTATTGTTTTAAACCTGAATGGTTTTGTAAAAAAAAAAAAAAAAAAAATCTGTTCTTATCAGTTTAATATCTGATACGTCCCCTATCTGGGGACCATATATTAAATGGATTTTTAGAACAGGGAGATGGAAAAAGAGCTTGCTCTGTCCACTCCACGCATTGACCTGGTATTGCAGTATCTCCAGGACCGGTGCACCCCTTCTTTAATGCAGTTTCTAAAATCAGAAAGAATTGAATTCAATGTTTTTTGTTCATTTTGCTTGTTTGTCGGATTTTGGGATGGACTCTTTGGCTTTGCTTTTCTTCTCCTCATTGGATTTTTCATGTTCAAAGTTGCAGAAGCCAGATTACAAGCTCATTTTGGTTCAACTTCAGCAACTGTGCATTGCATTGCCATGTAATGTGATGCAATGCTATCTTTCTAGCTCTCCCTTTTTACTTCCTTTTGGATAAACAGACATATTAGGCAAGCATTTTGGAGCTTTCACCTAAATAACTACAGGTGGTGAGATAAGCTGCACAATATAATTGACCTTTCAGTATATTGTTGCACACACACCATCTATTTAGCAAATGCCCTTGTTATCAACAGCAGCCTTTTAAACTCACCTGAGCTAACAGGTATGTGCGCTGGTTACTCTGCTGCGCTTAAAATTTCTTTTTTGGTTTGCTACAATGCCTTTTCTGAAACGTTGTCTCCTTCTGCTGGAACACTGACTTCTTTCATTTAATGCCTGCAGACTATAAAAGAGAACCCAACCCAAAAAGTTTGGTTGATTAGTCTGTGGCATTCTGTTAAACTGTTGCTTATGGCGGTCTCTGTGAGCTTCTCAGCGACATTCAGCCAGCCAGGTATCCTGCCTGCAGTAGATGGAATGTGGCAATGGAACGCTGGCTGCGCGTGTCATAATAGGCTCTGAGCCTTTATATACCTGTGCACAGCAGCAGCCACCTTCAGTCTGCTGCTGGACAGCCAGCAGCAGCAGCAGCAGGAGAGGTATGTAATCAGGAGCCCTCCTGCTAAGGGTAGACAGCTGCTCGTTCCACCCCACCCCCCGCCTTAATTGGTTCTCCTCCCTTCCAACGGTGTTGAGGCGGGTGGGAACAGCAGGGGGTGAAGGTGCTGTGTTTAAAGAGGTGGAGTTATGCAGATCTAAAACGCGTGGATTGCAGCAGCAGCAAGCCGAAAAGTGCAGGCATGTAAGGGATCTAGAGGTTGACAACATGTCTTCTTAACGGGAGTCCAGGAGCTCATCTCCACAAATGGACTTTTCAGGATCCTTGGGTGGCTCCGTAGTTTGAAACCAATTCTGGTTATCGCTTCTCGGCCTTTTGGCTAAGATCAAGTGTAGTATCTGTTCTTATCAGTTTAATATCTGATACGTCCCCTATCTGGGGACCATATATTAAATGGATTTTTAGAACAGGGAGATGGAAAAAGAGCTTGCTCTGTCCACTCCACGCATTGACCTGGTATTGCAGTATCTCCAGGACCGGTGCACCCCTTCTTTAATGCAGTTTCTAAAATCAGAAAGAATTGAATTCAATGTTTTTTGTTCATTTTGCTTGTTTGTCGGATTTTGGGATGGACTATTTGGCTTTGCTTTTCTTCTCCTCATTGGATTTTTCATGTTCAAAGTTGCAGAAGCCAGATTACAAGCTCATTTTGGTTCAACTTCAGCAACTGTGCATTGCATTGCCATGTAATGTGATGCAATGCTATCTTTCTAGCTCTCCCTTTTTACTTCCTTTTGGATAAACAGACATATTAGGCAAGCATTTTGGAGCTTTCACCTAAATAACTACAGGTGGTGAGATAAGCTGCACAATATAATTGACCTTTCAGTATATTGTTGCACACACACCATCTATTTAGCAAATGCCCTTGTTATCAACAGCAGCCTTTTAAACTCACCTGAGCTAACAGGTATGTGCGCTGGTTACTCTGCTGCGCTTAAAATTTCTTTTTTGGTTTGCTACAATGCCTTTTCTGAAACGTTGTCTCCTTCTGCTGGAACACTGACTTCTTTCATTTAATGCCTGCAGACTATAAAAGAGAACCCAACCCAAAAAGTTTGGTTGATTAGTCTGTGGCATTCTGTTAAACTGTTGCTTATGGCGGTCTCTGTGAGCTTCTCAGCGACATTCAGCCAGCCAGGTATCCTGCCTGCAGTAGATGGAATGTGGCAATGGAACGCTGGCTGCGCGTGTCATAATAGGCTCTGAGCCTTTATATACCTGTGCACAGCAGCAGCCACCTTCAGTCTGCTGCTGGACAGCCAGCAGCAGCAGCAGCAGGAGAGGTATGTAATCAGGAGCCCTCCTGCTAAGGGTAGACAGCTGCTCGTTCCACCCCACCCCCCGCCTTAATTGGTTCTCCTCCCTTCCAACGGTGTTGAGGCGGGTGGGAACAGCAGGGGGTGAAGGTGCTGTGTTTAAAGAGGTGGAGTTATGCAGATCTAAAACGCGTGGATTGCAGCAGCAGCAAGCCGAAAAGTGCAGGCATGTAAGGGATCTAGAGGTTGACAACATGTCTTCTTAACGGGAGTCCAGGAGCTCATCTCCACAAATGGACTTTTCAGGATCCTTGGGTGGCTCCGTAGTTTGAAACCAATTCTGGTTATCGCTTCTCGGCCTTTTGGCTAAGATCAAGTGTAGTATCTGTTCTTATCAGTTTAATATCTGATACGTCCCCTATCTGGGGACCATATATTAAATGGATTTTTAGAACAGGGAGATGGAAAAAGAGCTTGCTCTGTCCACTCCACGCATTGACCTGGTATTGCAGTATCTCCAGGACCGGTGCACCCCTTCTTTAATGCAGTTTCTAAAATCAGAAAGAATTGAATTCAATGTTTTTTGTTCATTTTGCTTGTTTGTCGGATTTTGGGATGGACTCTTTGGCTTTGCTTTTCTTCTCCTCATTGGATTTTTCATGTTCAAAGTTGCAGAAGCCAGATTACAAGCTCATTTTGGTTCAACTTCAGCAACTGTGCATTGCATTGCCATGTAATGTGATGCAATGCTATCTTTCTAGCTCTCCCTTTTTACTTCCTTTTGGATAAACAGACATATTAGGCAAGCATTTTGGAGCTTTCACCTAAATAACTACAGGTGGTGAGATAAGCTGCACAATATAATTGACCTTTCAGTATATTGTTGCACACACACCATCTATTTAGCAAATGCCCTTGTTATCAACAGCAGCCTTTTAAACTCACCTGAGCTAACAGGTATGTGCGCTGGTTACTCTGCTGCGCTTAAAATTTCTTTTTTGGTTTGCTACAATGCCTTTTCTGAAACGTTGTCTCCTTCTGCTGGAACACTGACTTCTTTCATTTAATGCCTGCAGACTATAAAAGAGAACCCAACCCAAAAAGTTTGGTTGATTAGTCTGTGGCATTCTGTTAAACTGTTGCTTATGGCGGTCTCTGTGAGCTTCTCAGCGACATTCAGCCAGCCAGGTATCCTGCCTGCAGTAGATGGAATGTGGCAATGGAACGCTGGCTGCGCGTGTCATAATAGGCTCTGAGCCTTTATATACCTGTGCACAGCAGCAGCCACCTTCAGTCTGCTGCTGGACAGCCAGCAGCAGCAGCAGCAGGAGAGGTATGTAATCAGGAGCCCTCCTGCTAAGGGTAGACAGCTGCTCGTTCCACCCCACCCCCCGCCTTAATTGGTTCTCCTCCCTTCCAACGGTGTTGAGGCGGGTGGGAACAGCAGGGGGTGAAGGTGCTGTGTTTAAAGAGGTGGAGTTATGCAGATCTAAAATGCGTGGATTGCAGCAGCAGCAAGCCGAAAAGTGCAGGCATGTAAGGGATCTAGAGGTTGACAACATGTCTTCTTAACGGGAGTCCAGGAGCTCATCTCCACAAATGGACTTTTCAGGATCCTTGGGTGGCTCCGTAGTTTGAAACCAATTCTGGTTATCGCTTCTCGGCCTTTTGGCTAAGATCAAGTGTAGTATCTGTTCTTATCAGTTTAATATCTGATACGTCCCCTATCTGGGGACCATATATTAAATGGATTTTTAGAACAGGGAGATGGAAAAAGAGCTTGCTCTGTCCACTCCACGCATTGACCTGGTATTGCAGTATCTCCAGGACCGGTGCACCCCTTCTTTAATGCAGTTTCTAAAATCAGAAAGAATTGAATTCAATGTTTTTTGTTCATTTTGCTTGTTTGTCGGATTTTGGGATGGACTCTTTGGCTTTGCTTTTCTTCTCCTCATTGGATTTTTCATGTTCAAAGTTGCAGAAGCCAGATTACAAGCTCATTTTGGTTCAACTTCAGCAACTGTGCATTGCATTGCCATGTAATGTGATGCAATGCTATCTTTCTAGCTCTCCCTTTTTACTTCCTTTTGGATAAACAGACATATTAGGCAAGCATTTTGGAGCTTTCACCTAAATAACTACAGGTGGTGAGATAAGCTGCACAATATAATTGACCTTTCAGTATATTGTTGCACACACACCATCTATTTAGCAAATGCCCTTGTTATCAACAGCAGCCTTTTAAACTCACCTGAGCTAACAGGTATGTGCGCTGGTTACTCTGCTGCGCTTAAAATTTCTTTTTTGGTTTGCTACAATGCCTTTTCTGAAACGTTGTCTCCTTCTGCTGGAACACTGACTTCTTTCATTTAATGCCTGCAGACTATAAAAGAGAACCCAACCCAAAAAGTTTGGTTGATTAGTCTGTGGCATTCTGTTAAACTGTTGCTTATGGCGGTCTCTGTGAGCTTCTCAGCGACATTCAGCCAGCCAGGTATCCTGCCTGCAGTAGATGGAATGTGGCAATGGAACGCTGGCTGCGCGTGTCATAATAGGCTCTGAGCCTTTATATACCTGTGCACAGCAGCAGCCACCTTCAGTCTGCTGCTGGACAGCCAGCAGCAGCAGCAGCAGGAGAGGTATGTAATCAGGAGCCCTCCTGCTAAGGGTAGACAGCTGCTCATTCCACCCCACCCCCCGCCTTAATTGGTTCTCCTCCCTTCCAACGGTGTTGAGGCGGGTGGGAACAGCAGGGGGTGAAGGTGCTGTGTTTAAAGTGGTGGAGTTATGCAGATCTAAAACGCGTTGATTGCAGCAGCAGCAAGCCGAAAAGTGCAGGCATGTAAGGGATCTAGAGGTTGACAACATGTCTTCTTAACGGGAGTCCAGGAGCTCATCTCCACAAATGGACTTTTCAGGATCCTTGGGTGGCTCCGTAGTTTGAAACCAATTCTGGTTATCGCTTCTCGGCCTTTTGGCTAAGATCAAGTGTAGTATCTGTTCTTATCAGTTTAATATCTGATACGTCCCCTATCTGGGGACCATATATTAAATGGATTTTTAGAACAGGGAGATGGAAAAAGAGCTTGCTCTGTCCACTCCACGCATTGACCTGGTATTGCAGTATCTCCAGGACCGGTGCACCCCTTCTTTAATGCAGTTTCTAAAATCAGAAAGAATTGAATTCAATGTTTTTTGTTCATTTTGCTTGTTTGTCGGATTTTGGGATGGACTCTTTGGCTTTGCTTTTCTTCTCCTCATTGGATTTTTCATGTTCAAAGTTGCAGAAGCCAGATTACAAGCTCATTTTGGTTCAACTTCAGCAACTGTGCATTGCATTGCCATGTAATGTGATGCAATGCTATCTTTCTAGCTCTCCCTTTTTACTTCCTTTTGGATAAACAGACATATTAGGCAAGCATTTTGGAGCTTTCACCTAAATAACTACAGGTGGTGAGATAAGCTGCACAATATAATTGACCTTTCAGTATATTGTTGCACACACACCATCTATTTAGCAAATGCCCTTGTTATCAACAGCAGCCTTTTAAACTCACCTGAGCTAACAGGTATGTGCGCTGGTTACTCTGCTGCGCTTAAAATTTCTTTTTTGGTTTGCTACAATGCCTTTTCTGAAACGTTGTCTCCTTCTGCTGGAACACTGACTTCTTTCATTTAATGCCTGCAGACTATAAAAGAGAACCCAACCCAAAAAGTTTGGTTGATTAGTCTGTGGCATTCTGTTAAACTGTTGCTTATGGCGGTCTCTGTGAGCTTCTCAGCGACATTCAGCCAGCCAGGTATCCTGCCTGCAGTAGATGGAATGTGGCAATGGAACGCTGGCTGCGCGTGTCATAATAGGCTCTGAGCCTTTATATACCTGTGCACAGCAGCAGCCACCTTCAGTCTGCTGCTGGACAGCCAGCAGCAGCAGTAGCAGGAGAGGTATGTAATCAGGAGCCCTCCTGCTAAGGGTAGACAGCTGCTCGTTCCACCCCACCCCCCGCCTTAATTGGTTCTCCTCCCTTCCAACGGTGTTGAGGCGGGTGGGAACAGCAGGGGGTGAAGGTGCTGTGTTTAAAGAGGTGGAGTTATGCAGATCTAAAACGCGTGGATTGCAGCAGCAGCAAGCCGAAAAGTGCAGGCATGTAAGGGATCTAGAGGTTGACAACATGTCTTCTTAACGGGAGTCCAGGAGCTCATCTCCACAAATGGACTTTTCAGGATCCTTGGGTGGCTCCGTAGTTTGAAACCAATTCTGGTTATCGCTTCTCGGCCTTTTGGCTAAGATCAAGTGTAGTATCTGTTCTTATCAGTTTAATATCTGATACGTCCCCTATCTGGGGACCATATATTAAATGGATTTTTAGAACAGGGAGATGGAAAAAGAGCTTGCTCTGTCCACTCCACGCATTGACCTGGTATTGCAGTATCTCCAGGACCGGTGCACCCCTTCTTTAATGCAGTTTCTAAAATCAGAAAGAATTGAATTCAATGTTTTTTGTTCATTTTGCTTGTTTGTCGGATTTGGGGATGGACTCTTTGGCTTTGCTTTTCTTCTCCTCATTGGATTTTTCATGTTCAAAGTTGCAGAAGCCAGATTACAAGCTCATTTTGGTTCAACTTCAGCAACTGTGCATTGCATTGCCATGTAATGTGATGCAATGCTATCTTTCTAGCTCTCCCTTTTTACTACCTTTTGGATAAACAGACATATTAGGCAAGCATTTTGGAGCTTTCACCTAAATAACTACAGGTGGTGAGATAAGCTGCACAATATAATTGACCTTTCAGTATATTGTTGCACACACACCATCTATTTAGCAAATGCCCTTGTTATCAACAGCAGCCTTTTAAACTCACCTGAGCTAACAGGTATGTGCGCTGGTTACTCTGCTGCGCTTAAAATTTCTTTTTTGGTTTGCTACAATGCCTTTTCTGAAACGTTGTCTCCTTCTGCTGGAACACTGACTTCTTTCATTTAATGCCTGCAGACTATAAAAGAGAACCCAACCCAAAAAGTTTGGTTGATTAGTCTGTGGCATTCTGTTAAACTGTTGCTTATGGCGGTCTCTGTGAGCTTCTCAGCGACATTCAGCCAGCCAGGTATCCTGCCTGCAGTAGATGGAATGTGGCAATGGAACGCTGGCTGCGCGTGTCATAATAGGCTCTGAGCCTTTATATACCTGTGCACAGCAGCAGCCACCTTCAGTCTGCTGCTAGACAGCCAGCAGCAGCAGCAGCAGGAGAGGTATGTAATCAGGAGCCCTCCTGCTAAGGGTAGACAGCTGCTCGTTCCACCCCACCCCCCGCCTTAATTGGTTCTCCTCCCTTCCAACGGTGTTGAGGCGGGTGGGAACAGCAGGGGGTGAAGGTGCTGTGTTTAAAGAGGTGGAGTTATGCAGATCTAAAACGCGTGGATTTCAGCAGCAGCAAGCCGAAAAGTGCAGGCATGTAAGGGATCTAGAGGTTGACAACATGTCTTCTTAACGGGAGTCCAGGAGCTCATCTCCACAAATGGACTTTTCAGGATCCTTGGGTGGCTCCGTAGTTTGAAACCAATTCTGGTTATCGCTTCTCGGCCTTTTGGCAAGATCAGTGGTGGTTTTCTGCTGCTGGTGTTGTTTGGAGGGCAGTTGTGACTGGGGTTCCCCCTTGTGGGGCCCTAGTGTGCGATTGAGCAGCGATTGTGTTTATCTGCTGTAAAAATGGTGGAGAAAACACGTGGATTAGAGGACTCGGTCCGTCTGAAGGTGGCTGCAGGTCATGAAGGAGAAATCGGTTTGGACCAAGTTTGCGTTGATGTCTTGAAGAACATTAATGGCTTGAAGGTAACGGATGTATTGGCACTGCAGGATTTTCAGAAACAAGGAATTTATGATATCACTTTTGTTTCTTTGAGTATTTGCCAGAGAGTCTACATGGAGTTGGTACGAATGAAGGAAGAAAAGGAATTGAAATGCCTAGAGTTTATTGCACTGGAACCTCTGTTCCAGCAGACATATAAGTATGTGGTTGTGCACATGTATAACCCTAAAGTTCCGGATGAGACTGTTTCCAATTTTTTAGCTCGGTATTGTAGTGAGGTTAAATTTTTGGGAAGAATGAAGAACAAATACAATTATCTAAATGGCAAGAGGAGATATGTTGTAAAACTGAGACCGGATGATAGAGCTATTGGGGGTGCCAAGAGCATTCCTGCACAGTTTTCTATCGGAGGAGAAAGGGGATTTTGTTTTTATAATGGACAGATGGAATATTGTAGGAAGTGTCATGAGTTTGGACATGTTCAGAAAGATTGTCCAGTGCAAGGTGATGTTTGTAGAGGTTGTGGGAAATCTGGGCATGTTGCAAGTGGTTGCCCAATGAATAAGGTGTGTGATTTGTGTGGACATGCAGATCACCTTGCAAGGAAATGTAGATTGTGGGCTCAGATTCCTAGGTCACAGGTGGACGCTGAAGAGAGGCAGAAGAAGACTCGGCAGGAAAGTGGGGAGGAGGGCGAAGGCTCAGACTCAGAGGGGGAAAGCCAAAAACAAGATGGTGGTAGGGGAAGAGACCATGTGGTGCCCAAGATGGAGGAAAAGGGGCGGAGCCAGAAGAAAGTTGGTTTGAGGGAGGGGCTGGAAGTAATAAACAAAGTAGCTGATGTGCATGGCCCGGGTGATGGGATGGATTTGTCTAATATGGCGGAGTCAGTGAATCCTGTTTTGGGAAGAGATGGGGGTGAGGAAATGGAGGTTTTGGAGGAGGAGGATTCTGATTCGGATGGAACTATAACCCCTCAGCAGCGTGATAGGGTTAACAGTGATTGGAGTGAAAATGAGGAGGAAGATGATGGCAAGGAGGAGAGTTATGCCTCCGTGATTAAAAGAAGTAAGGTGGAGGGGTGTTGGTCTGGGGGGCAGGAAGATCCAGTCTCCCTAAGACCAGGTTATTCTAACAGGGACTCGAGTTCTGAGTCGCCTGATATACGTAGAAAAGTGGGTGGCAGGAGTGGGTTTTCTCCTGGTTCATGATGGATCGGGTATGGTGGAGATTTTTTCCTGTTGTTATGATGGCGTTGTGTGTTGCTTCTCTGAATGTACGAGGGATTGGTTCTGCTTGTAGGAGAGCAGGGATACTGGAGTACATTGAGAGTGTGAATGCAGATATTGTCTGTCTGCAGGAATGTGTAATTAAATCTGCCCCGCATGAGAGTGAGTGGAATAAGGGGCAATCTTTTTGGTCCCCATGCTCAGAAAACAGGAATGAAGGGGTGGGCATTTTACTGTGTAATTCCAGTCTAATGGTTTTAGAGTTTAAAGTAATCATACCTGGGAGATGTTTGTTTTTATTAGTGGATTTTTTAGGTCAGCGGGTACGGGTTTTTAATGTTTATGCCCCTGCTGATAAACAAGCAAGAGTTGGGTTTTTGGAGTCTCTAAAGTTGTTTTTACCAGGCAGAGACTTCACTATAGTGGCTGGAGATTTTAATTGTGTCAGATCCGCAAAAGATCGTAAGAGCTCTACGGAAGGTAGGACTGATGTTACGTCTAATATTTTAAATCAGATTGTGCAGGATTTACGCTACACGGATGCTGGTCTGATGGTTGGGCCAAGTGATAAGTTCACATACATATCAGATAGTGGACGTAGTGTTTCCCGAATTGACTATGTTTTTATGTCTGAAGGGATTAAGGTGGCCAAGTGCAACCACGTGATGACGACTTTTTCTGACCACAAGATGATAGTGGTAGATCTGTGTATAGCTGAGTCCCTGGCTTTTGGAAAGGGACTCTGGAAGCTGAACGTAAGCCTGCTGGAAGAGGAGAGTGTTAAGGTTGGTTTTAATAAAGTGTTTTTGTCTTGTGTGTCTGAACAGCACCTTTTTAAAGATTTGCTAGAGTGGTGGGACTGGGCTAAGGAGAAATTTGCATGTTATTTTAAAGGGGTGTGTTTTAGGAGAGCGAAAGCCAAAAGGGATCATGATGCTGCTGTTATTTCAAAATTGGAAGTACTCCATAAGTTTAAGAGAGCGGGGATGGAGGTGGATAAAGAGATTGCAGATTTGAAGGACGAACTGAAGAAGATACTTATTGAAAAAGGGAAGACTATTATGTTTAAGGCAAAAATAAAGCACATGGAGGAAAATGAGCAATGTTCGAGATACTTTTTTAAAAAATGTTTTAAACCTAAAGGGGTTTTTAAGTCTGTTTTTCCTCCTGCAGGGGAGGTATCTGGGGATGAGATGATTGGCAGTATTCTTTCCTTTTATGAAACACTCTTCTCTAACGATAGTAGAGCCAGTGATGCGGAAATTAATGATTATTGCAAAGTATTAACTAATAATATTCCTGAGGAGAAAATTGGGTTTTTAAGTGAGGAGGTTGGGAAAGATGAAATTAGACGGGCAGTGGATGGCTTGGCGAAAGGCAAGACGCCAGGCTGTGATGGTCTTCCTGCTGAATTTTATGTTAGATTTTGGGATATTATAGGTGTGGAGTTTTCCCGGGTGGTGCAATATGGTTTTACTCATGGGATTTTATCGGTTTCTATGCGTAGGGGGATTGTTACGCTGATTCATAAGAAAGGGGACATGAGGGATATTAAAAATTGGAGGCCCATAACATTGTTAAACAGTGATTACAAAATTATTTCTAAAATTGTGGCTGGTAGACTGGCAGATGTGATAGGTGATATGGTGGGGGAGTATCAGGCATGTGCAGTGCCTGGTAGGAAAATTTCAGATAATTTGCTGCTTCTAAGAGACTTAATTTATCAGGCTAATTTGAATAAGAATGCTCTTTTGTTACAGTCGGTGGACCTGGAGAAAGCCTTTGATAAAATATCACATAGATTTTTGTTCTCTGCTTTAAGTCACCTTGGTGTTCCGGATAAATTATTGATGGTCATTAAGAGTTTTTATTGTGGGGTCAGTAGCCAGATTTTAGTTAATGGGCATGTGAGTTCCGGTTTTAATATTTTATCGGGAGTTAGGCAGGGTTGTCCCCTGTCACCAATTCTTTTTATCTGTGTGGTGGAGGCCCTTTTAAAAAGTGTGCAAGTTGACAAGTGTGTGGCTGGTGTTTTTATTCCTGGGGGATCCGGGGGTCCAGTCAAGTCTTTAAGTTATATGGATGATATTGTTTTTACTTGTGGTTCACAGGCGGATCTCAATAGAGTGAATTTGCACGTAAGGATTTTTTGTTGTGTGGCTGGTATGGCGGTGAATTGGGGAAAGTGCCAGCTTTGTAACTTTGGGAGGCAGGTTGAGGTTAACGTGGCAGGAGTGGAGAGTAGGGAGGAAATTGAGGTTCTTGGTGTCATCTTTGAGAAGGAACTGAAAGGGAAAAGCAGCCTGAAGATTCTAGAAGACAAAATGGATCAGAAGTTGAACTTTTGGAAACTAAGGAACCTGTCGCTGAGAGGGAAAGTGCTGGTAATCAAGTCTGTGATTCTCCCGCTTCTGCTGTACACTGCTTTGATTTTCCCACCTGCTGTGCTTTGGACAAAGAGAGTGACAAGGAAACTGTTTGTGTTTTTTTGGGGATCCAAAATGGAGAAACTAAGAAGAGGAATGGTTATGTGTTCTGTGGAAAATGGGGGTTGTGATTTTCCTAACATTGACTTATTTTTAAGAATGCATTATTTTTTGAACATTTATAAATTATCCCAGTGCAATAACAGGACTGCGGACATGTGCAAATATTTAGCAGGACGGCTTTTCCAGAAATGGAGCTGGTGTGAGAAGGATTTAAGAAAACCAGTTTCGTTTGTGATACCGTTTTTTTATGTGGTGCTTAGGTCCTTCTATGATCAAAATGGGATAAGCTCCATGGTTAGACCGGACAAAAAACTGATTGTCTCAGGTATTAAGAAGAAGGAGATGTTATGTGATGTGCCGTTTTGTAATAATGCACAGTCTGGACAGGTGTGGAAGCTTTTTTTCATGCGTGGAATCAGCAACAGACAGAAGGATGTAACCTGGATGGCGTTGCATGGATGCTTGCCAACAAGGGCTTTTTTGAATGACCGGGGGATAAAGGTTCAAGAACTATGTCCTAGGGAAGGTTGCAATAAGGTGGAAACAATACAGCATATTTTTTGGGACTGTTTTTTTGCTAAAAAAGTTTTTACCTTGTTGTCACGTATGTTTGTTGCTTTAGTTGGTTTTCATTGTTTCGATTTTGAAAGGATTTTAATAGGTCAAGATTTTAAGTACTCGCAAAGGAAGCGGGCAAGCTGGATTATTTTTGTCATATATAAAGAGGTTTTATGGGACGTTCGGAATTTGGTGATTTTTAAAAAGATTGTTTTTTCCCCCATGGAATGCAGAAAGATTTTTCTTGCTAGACTGTTTTATGCCTATTTATTGGATAAAAAGAAGTATGGTGAGACAGCAGCAGAAGCATTCTGGAACTTTTCACATTGGACTTCTTACAGTAAGTAACAGTTAATTGCAGGGTTGTGTTTTTTGGGATTTTGTTTTTGTTTTTCCGAATGATGATTTGAGAACCCGTTATGTGTATATGCGCTATGATGCATAAATTAATGTGGGTCTTAATCTGAGGAAAAAAAAAAAAAAAAAAATCTGTTCTTATCAGTTTAATATCTGATACGTCCCCTATCTGGGGACCATATATTAAATGGATTTTTAGAACAGGGAGATGGAAAAAGAGCTTGCTCTGTCCAATCCACGCATTGACCTGGTATTGCAGTATCTCCAGGACCGGTGCACCCCTTCTTTAATGCAGTTTCTAAAATCAGAAAGAATTGAATTCAATGTTTTTTGTTCATTTTGCTTGTTTGTCGGATTTTGGGATGGACTCTTTGGCTTTGCTTTTCTTCTCCTCATTGGATTTTTCATGTTCAAAGTTGCAGAAGCCAGATTACAAGCTCATTTTGGTTCAACTTCAGCAACTGTGCATTGCATTGCCATGTAATGTGATGCAATGCTATCTTTCTAGCTCTCCCTTTTTACTTCCTTTTGGATAAACAGACATATTAGGCAAGCATTTTGGAGCTTTCACCTAAATAACTACAGGTGGTGAGATAAGCTGCACAATATAATTGACCTTTCAGTATATTGTTGCACACACACCATCTATTTAGCAAATGCCCTTGTTATCAACAGCAGCCTTTTAAACTCACCTGAGCTAACAGGTATGTGCGCTGGTTACTCTGCTGCGCTTAAAATTTCTTTTTTGGTTTGCTACAATGCCTTTTCTGAAACGTTGTCTCCTTCTGCTGGAACACTGACTTCTTTCATTTAATGCCTGCAGACTATAAAAGAGAACCCAACCCAAAAAGTTTGGTTGATTAGTCTGTGGCATTCTGTTAAACTGTTGCTTATGGCGGTCTCTGTGAGCTTCTCAGCGACATTCAGCCAGCCAGGTATCCTGCCTGCAGTAGATGGAATGTGGCAATGGAACGCTGGCTGCGCGTGTCATAATAGGCTCTGAGCCTTTATATACCTGTGCACAGCAGCAGCCACCTTCAGTCTGCTGCTGGACAGCCAGCAGCAGCAGCAGCAGGAGAGGTATGTAATCAGGAGCCCTCCTGCTAAGGGTAGACAGCTGCTCGTTCCACCCCACCCCCCGCCTTAATTGGTTCTCCTCCCTTCCAACGGTGTTGAGGCGGGTGGGAACAGCAGGGGGTGAAGGTGCTGTGTTTAAAGAGGTGGAGTTATGCAGATCTAAAACGCGTGGATTGCAGCAGCAGCAAGCCGAAAAGTGCAGGCATGTAAGGGATCTAGAGGTTGACAACATGTCTTCTTAACAGGAGTCCAGGAGCTCATCTCCACAAATGGACTTTTCAGGATCCTTGGGTGGCTCCGTAGTTTGAAACCAATTCTGGTTATCGCTTCTCGGCCTTTTGGCTAAGATCAAGTGTAGTATCTGTTCTTATCAGTTTAATATCTGATACGTCCCCTATCTGGGGACCATATATTAAATGGATTTTTAGAACAGGGAGATGGAAAAAGAGCTTGCTCTGTCCACTCCACGCATTGACCTGGTATTGCAGTATCTCCAGGACCGGTGCACCCCTTCTTTAATGCAGTTTCTAAAATCAGAAAGAATTGAATTCAATGTTTTTTGTTCATTTTGCTTGTTTGTCGGATTTTGGGATGGACTCTTTGGCTTTGCTTTTCTTCTCCTCATTGGACTTTTCATGTTCAAAGTTGCAGAAGCCAGATTACAAGCTCATTTTGGTTCAACTTCAGCAACTGTGCATTGCATTGCCATGTAATGTGATGCAATGCTATCTTTCTAGCTCTCCCTTTTTACTTCCTTTTGGATAAACAGACATATTAGGCAAGCATTTTGGAGCTTTCACCTAAATAACTACAGGTGGTGAGATAAGCTGCACAATATAATTGACCTTTCAGTATATTGTTGCACACACACCATCTATTTAGCAAATGCCCTTGTTATCAACAGCAGCCTTTTAAACTCACCTGAGCTAACAGGTATGTGCGCTGGTTACTCTGCTGCGCTTAAAATTTCTTTTTTGGTTTGCTACAATGCCTTTTCTGAAACGTTGTCTCCTTCTGCTGGAACACTGACTTCTTTCATTTAATGCCTGCAGACTATAAAAGAGAACCCAACCCAAAAAGTTTGGTTGATTAGTCTGTGGCATTCTGTTAAACTGTTGCTTATGGCGGTCTCTGTGAGCTTCTCAGCGACATTCAGCCAGCCAGGTATCCTGCCTGCAGTAGATGGAATGTGGCAATGGAACGCTGGCTGCGCGTGTCATAATAGGCTCTGAGCCTTTATATACCTGTGCACAGCAGCAGCCACCTTCAGTCTGCTGCTGGACAGCCAGCAGCAGCAGCAGCAGGAGAGGTATGTAATCAGGAGCCCTCCTGCTAAGGGTAGACAGCTGCTCGTTCCACCCCACCCCCCGCCTTAATTGGTTCTCCTCCCTTCCAACGGTGTTGAGGCGGGTGGGAACAGCAGGGGGTGAAGGTGCTGTGTTTAAAGAGGTGGAGTTATGCAGATCTAAAACGCGTGGATTGCAGCAGCAGCAAGCCGAAAAGTGCAGGCATGTAAGGGATCTAGAGGTTGACAACATGTCTTCTTAACGGGAGTCCAGGAGCTCATCTCCACAAATGGACTTTTCAGGATCCTTGGGTGGCTCCGTAGTTTGAAACCAATTCTGGTTATCGCTTCTCGGCCTTTTGGCTCAGATCGGGGTGTTTGCCTCGGTCTGGGCTGAGGGGTGCGTATTTTCGGCTCGTGTGGTGGAGAAAGCGATCCGTGCCTTGGGCATTACAATGGCGGCTGTAAAGAATACCGTGCGATTGGAGGTTATTGAGGACCACAGACATAACATCGGCTTGGAATTTATTGTCCGGAATATAGTGATGGAATTGACGGGATTTAAACTGGAGAAGATTTTTTGTATCCAGGAGTTTCCTAAAGCTGGTAATTATGACATTTCTTTCTACTTGGAAGCAGACTGTTTGACTTTCTTTCAGCGTTTAAAAGAGAAAAGACATCATGAGTATTTACAATTTATAATCCCTAAGCCTTTGTTTTCTAATATTGAAAGGCCCATTACTGTACACATGTATAACCCGTTTGTGGAGATCCCTTTGATTAGAGCTTTCTTATCACGGTATTGCTCAGTAATAAGGGGGGGAATCATGCAAAAGAATATTTTTGCTGTTTTCAATGGGAATGTGAAATTTTGGGCTCGTTTCAAATCTGACCCTGAGGGTATTGGTGGAACCATGCACCCACCTGCAAATTTCTCCATTGGAGGAAATAGAGGATTCCTACATTATCCTGGTCAGCCCTCTTTTTGTAGGAAATGTTTTTGTTATGGCCATATAGCTGCGGAATGTACCTCTGATGTAACTTGTAGGAATTGTAAAAAATCAGGGCATGAAGCCTTTGAATGTCCCTATCCTGCAATATGTGACTTATGTGGTGAAAATGGCCAAACTTGTAGATCATGTCCTAATGTTAGCCGTCAGGTTTTTTTGGCGCGTCTTAATACTGAGAGACGTAGGACATGGGGGGAGAGACAGGGGGCTCCTAAGGCACAGGAGGGCCCTACTGAAATCCCTCGTGTTGTTCCTGAAACTACTACAATGGTGGAGGAAGTGGTGGATTTTATTCCCACTGTGGCTGAGGTGCATGATATCACTGTAGAGGGAAATCTTGGAGACCAGGTGCAGCCTGACGTGGGTGTGGCACCACCTGTAGAGTTGCCTTCTGGGTCAGGGGCTGAGACGGCTCTCAGTGAGGTAATTGAGGAGGTGGAAAGCTCTGAGGAGATGTCTGCCCCAAGTTCCGTTGACATACAGTGGTCAGTTTCTCCAGAGGAAATAGAGGCTGCCAGGATGCCTTCAGCTGAAAATGCTGCCATCGTTTGTAAAGCCTTGGCCAAACAGAAGAAGACTGGTAAAACTGTAAAGAGGTTACGAAAGAAGAAATTTGAGTCTTTTGAGTCTCACAACCCTTTTTCCGTCCTATCTGACTCTGGGGAGGACTCACATTTGAATGAACCTTATAAGGCCACTCCCATATCACCTAGTGAAGGTTTCTTAGAGGAAAAGGATGTGGCAGGCTTGGAAAGCCTATTTGAATTTTCTGAGGTGGCCTGAGACATGTTGATTTCCTTTTCTGGTCTTCCCGGTCTCCATAACCTGCATTGACACCTATGGTCCTGCGGCTGAAAATAATCTCCCAGAATGTACGTATGTTTGCATCAGCGACAAAGAGTGCCACTGTTCTGGACTATTTGGCATCTAAGGGCTGTGACATTATATGTGTTCAAGAATGTGGTTTATCTAAATTTCCTAAACAAAATGAGTGGCTGTATGGGGAGGCAGTGTGGTCCTTTTCTAATACTAACAGAAATGATGGCATTGGAATCCTTATCCAAAACAGAGACATTCGCTTAAAACAGAAAACTATTATTCTGGAAGGAAGATGTGCTTGTATCACTCTATCATACCTTGGTTGGGACTTTAAACTAATTTGCATATATGCAAATGTGGATAAAAATGAGCGCTTATCACTCTTCAAAAAATTGACTTTTTTTTTGCATGGCAAGTTGCCTGTTTTTGTTATTGGTGACTTTAACTGTATTTTTTCAAAAGAAGCAAGGGCAGGTTCATGGCAATCTAAAGTGGATGTTACAGGTAATCTATGGAACCAAATGACTAAAGACTTCTCCCTTAGGGATGCTGTGTCGGAGAAGCCGGGACCTTTTACATATCATTCAGATGATGGCCATGCCGAGTCTAGACTGGACTATTTTTTTGTTTCCTCACCGGCAGTTAAATGTGTTAAGTATTCCCAAGAGAAAGTTTGCTTCTCTGATCATGAGTGTTTGCTTGGGGTGTTTGAGGTGGATGTTTTTTTCTATGGCAAAGGGAGGTGGCGGATGAATGTGAGTGTTCTGGATGACAAGCAAGTTTTCAGGTGTTTTTCAAAAAAATACCATGGTTGGGTGAGGAGGAAAAGGGATTTTTGCAATATCTTGGAATGGTGGGTGTGGGTCAAGGTTAGAATTAGGGATTTTTTCAGGAAAATTGGCTATATTAAGGCTAAAAAGAAGAGATTATTATATACACAAATAAATAGGAGGATTTCCTTTTTGCATGAATGTAGAACTATGGGTATAGATGTTAAAAGTGAGTTGGTTAAAATGAAGAACGAAATGGGTGATTGGATGTTTGGACGAGGAAAGGAAATCATATTCCGGTCGAGAGTGAAGTTTAGGGAACAGAATGAGAAATGTACGCGCTTCTTTTTTAAGAAAATGTGTGGTGGTAAACGGGATATGCATGTGTTAGTGAATGATAAGGGTGATGAGGTACATGGTGAGGGAGTGATCAAGGAAGTGGTTAATTTTTATAAAGGCTTGTATGGGGAGAAAAAGTGTGATTTGGGGAACGAGAATGAGTTTTTGCAGGTACTTGGAAATTTTGTTACAGAAAGTGAAAGTCAGGCTTTGATGGATGATTTAACAGAGAAAGAATTGTTGGGTGTGATCTCCAAGTCTCCGAAGAACAAATCCCCTGGGCAGGATGGAATCCCATGTGATTTTTATGCAAAATATTGGGACGTTGTTTCTCAGGATCTGTTTGAAGTCATGAAATCCTTGTTTGCCGGAGTGAGTATGCCTGAGTGTATGAAGGGAGGTTTGGTTGTGTTATTGTTTAAAAAAGGTGATAGAAAGAGGCTAGCCAACTGGAGACCAATTACGCTGCTTAATGCTGATTATAAGATTTTTGCGAAAATTTTGGCTTGTCGTATGAGAGAAGTGATAGCATCTGTGATTGAGGAGGAACAAGTGTGTGCAGTGCCTGAACGGAGGATACAAGAGAACATTTGTCTGGTGAGGGATGTGCTAGAGGATTGTAAGAGTAGAAAGAAAGGTGTGATTGTATGTGCGCTTGACTTTGAAAAGGCCTTTGATTGTGTGGCTCATGTGTTTTTGTTTAATGTGTTGTTGAAGATGGGCTTTCCAGAGCGCTTGGTTAGATTGATTATGGGAATGTATGAGGGTGCTAGAAGTGTGGTGCAGGTGAATGGTTTTTTATCTGAGTCTTTTGAAATATTGTCAGGGGTGAGGCAGGGATGCCCGCTTTCTCCAATCATGTTTATTTGTGTGATGGAGCCTCTTCTCCAGCTTATTAGAAGGGATACAGTTTTAAAGGGGTTTTTGATCCCTGGCTGTGATGGTAAGGCTATTAAAGTGATTGGTTATATGGATGATGTGTGTGTGTTGTGTGATTCTGAGAGTGATGTCGCAAGGGTTAAATGGTTAGTCCAATGTTTTTGTGTGGCCTCTGCTTTCAAAATAAATTGGGAAAAAAGTAAGGTTAAGGGATTTTTTAGTAGTAAAAAAGTGAGTGATGCAGATATGGAATGTGTGGAAGGGGGGATTAAAGTGTTGGGGGTGTGTCTGGATGAGAGTTTAAAAGGGGACAAGAGTTGGGAGGATCTGGGTGGTAAAATTGCAAGGAAATTGGAATTATGGCGTCTGCGTGATCTGTCCTTTACTGGGAAAATTTTAATCATTAAAAGTATCATTCTCCCTATGCTTATTTATGTAGCTTTGATTTTTCCCCCATCTGTTGGAGTTTTGAAGAAGATTAATAGATTACTTTTTGTGTTCCTTTGGGGCAGTAATATAGAGAAGGCCAAGAGGGAATTTCTTCATAGGTGTAAAAGGAATGGTGGCCTAGGATTCCCTAACATCGAGACTTTTATTGGTCTGAATTGTATTAGTTTTTTTGCAGGACTTTTATTAAAGCAATCCAAGGCTGCATGTATGTGTAGATACCTTGGAGGCTCCGTCTTCCATCGGTTAAAATGGATGAATTATGATAACTGTAAACGTACTGCTTATGTATGCCCTTATTGGTACCTACAATTGGAATGTTTTATCAAAAAATTTCATCTTGAGAAAGTTCAGATGGTGAGTTTTCTGAAGAATAAAAGCATGGTGAAAAGGATGTGTGCGGATAATAGGATGTGTGAAATTAATGGGTTAAGGTCAGCTGAAGCGGAGGATGTCTGGTGTAAGCTGGTCAAACATGATATGTCTAACAAACAGAAAGATTTAGTTTGGATGTCTTTGCATGGGATTTTACCTGTGAGGAGTGTACAAAAAAGGAAAGGGTTGGCGGTGTCTGAAAGGTGTCCGAGAGAGCGGTGTGGGTGTAATGAAGAGGTCCATCATGTTCTATGGTCATGTAGGTTTGCGAAGGATGTTTGGTCTAAATTGGGTGGGTTATGTATGGAATTGACTGGGGTGAAACGTTTGAATTTTGAAATTGTCATGTTTGGGTTATGCATGTTAAACCGTGAAAAGGATAGGATTTTGTGGCTGTTTTTGGCTTGTGTGAAGGAGGTTTTGTGGAATTGCCGGAACTTGTATGTGTTTAAAAATGAGCGTTTTGAGGTGGATGATTGTGTTAAAATGGTCCTTGAGAAGTTATATTTCTATTATAAGTGTGATATGAAAGGTGGGATGGATGCAGAGGGAGTATGGAAATTCCGGAAATGGAAACATATAATTAGTCTGTAATTTTGTTTTTTTCTGATGTGTATATTGCATTTTTTCAATTTAACTGGATAATAAAAGAAACCATCATGATGAGTTTTAAACGATAAATGATTGTGGAATGGTTGTTTTTTTCAGATGAGGAGACGACCTTTTATTCTGCATTATTGTTTTAAACCTGAATGGTTTTGTAAAAAAAAAAAAAAAAAAAAAAATCTGTTCTTATCAGTTTAATATCTGATACGTCCCCTATCTGGGGACCATATATTAAATGGATTTTTAGAACAGGGAGATGGAAAAAGAGCTTGCTCTGTCCACTCCACGCATTGACCTGGTATTGCAGTATCTCCAGGACCGGTGCACCCCTTCTTTAATGCAGTTTCTAAAATCAGAAAGAATTGAATTCAATGTTTTTTGTTCATTTTGCTTGTTTGTCGGATTTTGGGATGGACTCTTTGGCTTTGCTTTTCTTCTCCTCATTGGATTTTTCATGTTCAAAGTTGCAGAAGCCAGATTACAAGCTCATTTTGGTTCAACTTCAGCAACTGTGCATTGCATTGCCATGTAATGTGATGCAATGCTATCTTTCTAGCTCTCCCTTTTTACTTCCTTTTGGATAAACAGACATATTAGGCAAGCATTTTGGAGCTTTCACCTAAATAACTACAGGTGGTGAGATAAGCTGCACAATATAATTGACCTTTCAGTATATTGTTGCACACACACCATCTATTTAGCAAATGCCCTTGTTATCAACAGCAGCCTTTTAAACTCACCTGAGCTAACAGGTATGTGCGCTGGTTACTCTGCTGCGCTTAAAATTTCTTTTTTGGTTTGCTACAATGCCTTTTCTGAAACGTTGTCTCCTTCTGCTGGAACACTGACTTCTTTCATTTAATGCCTGCAGACTATAAAAGAGAACCCAACCCAAAAAGTTTGGTTGATTAGTCTGTGGCATTCTGTTAAACTGTTGCTTATGGCGGTCTCTGTGAGCTTCTCAGCGACATTCAGCCAGCCAGGTATCCTGCCTGCAGTAGATGGAATGTGGCAATGGAACGCTGGCTGCGCGTGTCATAATAGGCTCTGAGCCTTTATATACCTGTGCACAGCAGCAGCCACCTTCAGTCTGCTGCTGGACAGCCAGCAGCAGCAGCAGGAGAGGTATGTAATCAGGAGCCCTCCTGCTAAGGGTAGACAGCTGCTCGTTCCACCCCACCCCCCGCCTTAATTGGTTCTCCTCCCTTCCAACGGTGTTGAGGCGGGTGGGAACAGCAGGGGGTGAAGGTGCTGTGTTTAAAGAGGTGGAGTTATGCAGATCTAAAACGCGTGGATTGCAGCAGCAGCAAGCCGAAAAGTGCAGGCATGTAAGGGATCTAGAGGTTGACAACATGTCTTCTTAACGGGAGTCCAGGAGCTCATCTCCACAAATGGACTTTTCAGGATCCTTGGGTGGCTCCGTAGTTTGAAACCAATTCTGGTTATCGCTTCTCGGCCTTTTGGCTAAGATCAAGTGTAGTATCTGTTCTTATCAGTTTAATATCTGATACGTCCCCTATCTGGGGACCATATATTAAATGGATTTTTAGAACAGGGAGATGGAAAAAGAGCTTGCTCTGTCCACTCCACGCATTGACCTGGTATTGCAGTATCTCCAGGACCGGTGCACCCCTTCTTTAATGCAGTTTCTAAAATCAGAAAGAATTGAATTCAATGTTTTTTGTTCATTTTGCTTGTTTGTCGGATTTTGGGATGGACTCTTTGGCTTTGCTTTTCTTCTCCTCATTGGATTTTTAATGTTCAAAGTTGCAGAAGCCAGATTACAAGCTCATTTTGGTTCAACTTCAGCAACTGTGCATTGCATTGCCATGTAATGTGATGCAATGCTATCTTTCTAGCTCTCCCTTTTTACTTCCTTTTGGATAAACAGACATATTAGGCAAGCATTTTGGAGCTTTCACCTAAATAACTACAGGTGGTGAGATAAGCTGCACAATATAATTGACCTTTCAGTATATTGTTGCACACACACCACCTATTTAGCAAATGCCCTTGTTATCAACAGCAGCCTTTTAAACTCACCTGAGCTAACAGGTATGTGCGCTGGTTACTCTGCTGCGCTTAAAATTTCTTTTTTGGTTTGCTACAATGCCTTTTCTGAAACGTTGTCTCCTTCTGCTGGAACACTGACTTCTTTCATTTAATGCCTGCAGACTATAAAAGAGAACCCAACCCAAAACGTTTGGTTGATTAGTCTGTGGCATTCTGTTAAACTGTTGCTTATGGCGGTCTCTGTGAGCTTCTCAGCGACATTCAGCCAGCCAGGTATCCTGCCTGCAGTAGATGGAATGTGGCAATGGAACGCTGGCTGCGCGTGTCATAATAGGCTCTGAGCCTTTATATACCTGTGCACAGCAGCAGCCACCTTCAGTCTGCTGCTGGACAGCCAGCAGCAGCAGCAGGAGAGGTATGTAATCAGGAGCCCTCCTGCTAAGGGTAGACAGCTGCTCGTTCCACCCCACCCCCCGCCTTAATTGGTTCTCCTCCCTTCCAACGGTGTTGAGGCGGGTGGGAACAGCAGGGGGTGAAGGTGCTGTGTTTAAAGAGGTGGAGTTATGCAGATCTAAAACGCGTGGATTGCAGCAGCAGCAAGCCGAAAAGTGCAGGCATGTAAGGGATCTAGAGGTTGACAACATGTCTTCTTAACGGGAGTCCAGGAGCTCATCTCCACAAATGGACTTTTCAGGATCCTTGGGTGGCTCCGTAGTTTGAAACCAATTCTGGTTATCGCTTCTCGGCCTTTTGGCTAAGATCAAGTGTAGTATCTGTTCTTATCAGTTTAATATCTGATACGTCCCCTATCTGGGGACCATATATTAAATGGATTTTTAGAACAGGGAGATGGAAAAAGAGCTTGCTCTGTCCACTCCACGCATTGACCTGGTATTGCAGTATCTCCAGGACCGGTGCACCCCTTCTTTAATGCAGTTTCTAAAATCAGAAAGAATTGAATTCAATGTTTTTTGTTCATTTTGCTTGTTTGTCGGATTTTGGGATGGACTCTTTGGCTTTGCTTTTCTTCTCCTCATTGGATTTTTCATGTTCAAAGTTGCAGAAGCCAGATTACAAGCTCATTTTGGTTCAACTTCAGCAACTGTGCATTGCATTGCCATGTAATGTGATGCAATGCTATCTTTCTAGCTCTCCCTTTTTACTTCCTTTTGGATAAACAGACATATTAGGCAAGCATTTTGGAGCTTTCACCTAAATAACTACAGGTGGTGAGATAAGCTGCACAATATAATTGACCTTTCAGTATATTGTTGCACACACACCATCTATTTAGCAAATGCCCTTGTTATCAACAGCAGCCTTTTAAACTCACCTGAGCTAACAGGTATGTGCGCTGGTTACTCTGCTGCGCTTAAAATTTCTTTTTTGGTTTGCTACAATGCCTTTTCTGAAACGTTGTCTCCTTCTGCTGGAACACTGACTTCTTTCATTTAATGCCTGCAGACTATAAAAGAGAACCCAACCCAAAAAGTTTGGTTGATTAGTCTGTGGCATTCTGTTAAACTGTTGCTTATGGCGGTCTCTGTGAGCTTCTCAGCGACATTCAGCCAGCCAGGTATCCTGCCTGCAGTAGATGGAATGTGGCAATGGAACGCTGGCTGCGCGTGTCATAATAGGCTCTGAGCCTTTATATACCTGTGCACAGCAGCAGCCACCTTCAGTCTGCTGCTGGACAGCCAGCAGCAGCAGCAGCAGGAGAGGTATGTAATCAGGAGCCCTCCTGCTAATGGTAGACAGCTGCTCGTTCCACCCCACCCCCCACCTTAATTGGTTCTCCTCCCTTCCAACGGTGTTGAGGCGGGTGGGAACAGCAGGGGGTGAAGGTGCTGTGTTTAAAGAGGTGGAGTTATGCAGATCTAAAACGCGTGGATTGCAGCAGCAGCAAGCCGAAAAGTGCAGGCATGTAAGGGATCTAGAGGTTGACAACATGTCTTCTTAACGGGAGTCCAGGAGCTCATCTCCACAAATGGACTTTTCAGGATCCTTGGGTGGCTCCGTAGTTTGAAACCAATTCTGGTTATCGCTTCTCGGCCTTTTGGCTAAGATCAAGTGTAGTATCTGTTCTTATCAGTTTAATATCTGATACGTCCCCTATCTGGGGACCATATATTAAATGGATTTTTAGAACAGGGAGATGGAAAAAGAGCTTGCTCTGTCCACTCCACGCATTGACCTGGTATTGCAGTATCTCCAGGACCGGTGCACCCCTTCTTTAATGCAGTTTCTAAAATCAGAAAGAATTGAATTCAATGTTTTTTGTTCATTTTGCTTGTTTGTCGGATTTTGGGATGGACTCTTTGGCTTTGCTTTTCTTCTCCTCATTGGATTTTTCATGTTCAAAGTTGCAGAAGCCAGATTACAAGCTCATTTTGGTTCAACTTCAGCAACTGTGCATTGCATTGCCATGTAATGTGATGCAATGCTATCTTTCTAGCTCTCCCTTTTTACTTCCTTTTGGATAAACAGACATATTAGGCAAGCATTTTGGAGCTTTCACCTAAATAACTACAGGTGGTGAGATAAGCTGCACAATATAATTGACCTTTCAGTATATTGTTGCACACACACCACCTATTTAGCAAATGCCCTTGTTATCAACAGCAGCCTTTTAAACTCACCTGAGCTAACAGGTATGTGCGCTGGTTACTCTGCTGCGCTTAAAATTTCTTTTTTGGTTTGCTACAATGCCTTTTCTGAAACGTTGTCTCCTTCTGCTGGAACACTGCCTTCTTTCATTTAATGCCTGCAGACTATAAAAGAGAACCCAACCCAAAAAGTTTGGTTGATTAGTCTGTGGCATTCTGTTAAACTGTTGCTTATGGCGGTCTCTGTGAGCTTCTCAGCGACATTCAGCCAGCCAGGTATCCTGCCTGCAGTAGATGGAATGTGGCAATGGAACGCTGGCTGCGCGTGTCATAATAGGCTCTGAGCCTTTATATACCTGTGCACAGCAGCAGCCACCTTCAGTCTGCTGCTGGACAGCCAGCAGCAGCAGCAGCAGGAGAGGTATGTAATCAGGAGCCCTCCTGCTAAGGGTAGACAGCTGCTCGTTCCACCCCACCCCCCGCCTTAATTGGTTCTCCTCCCTTCCAACGGTGTTGAGGCGGGTGGGAACAGCAGGGGGTGAAGGTGCTGTGTTTAAAGAGGTGGAGTTATGCAGATCTAAAACGCGTGGATTGCAGCAGCAGCAAGCCGAAAAGTGCAGGCATGTAAGGGATCTAGAGGTTGACAACATGTCTTCTTAACGGGAGTCCAGGAGCTCATCTCCACAAATGGACTTTTCAGGATCCTTGGGTGGCTCCGTAGTTTGAAACCAATTCTGGTTATCGCTTCTCGGCCTTTTGGCTAAGATCAAGTGTAGTATCTGTTCTTATCAGTTTAATATCTGATACGTCCCCTATCTGGGGACCATATATTAAATGGATTTTTAGAACAGGGAGATGGAAAAAGAGCTTGCTCTGTCCACTCCACGCATTGACCTGGTATTGCAGTATCTCCAGGACCGGTGCACCCCTTCTTTAATGCAGTTTCTAAAATCAGAAAGAATTGAATTCAATGTTTTTTGTTCATTTTGCTTGTTTGTCGGATTTTGGGATGGACTCTTTGGCTTTAATTTTCTTCTCCTCATTGGATTTTTCATGTTCAAAGTTGCAGAAGCCAGATTACAAGCTCATTTTGGTTCAACTTCAGCAACTGTGCATTGCATTGCCATGTAATGTGATGCAATGCTATCTTTCTAGCTCTCCCTTTTTACTTCCTTTTGGATAAACAGACATATTAGGCAAGCATTTTGGAGCTTTCACCTAAATAACTACAGGTGGTGAGATAAGCTGCACAATATAATTGACCTTTCAGTATATTGTTGCACACACACCATCTATTTAGCAAATGCCCTTGTTATCAACAGCAGCCTTTTAAACTCACCTGAGCTAACAGGTATGTGCGCTGGTTACTCTGCTGCGCTTAAAATTTCTTTTTTGGTTTGCTACAATGCCTTTTCTGAAACGTTGTCTCCTTCTGCTGGAACACTGACTTCTTTCATTTAATGCCTGCAGACTATAAAAGAGAACCCAACCCAAAAAGTTTGGTTGATTAGTCTGTGGCATTCTGTTAAACTGTTGCTTATGGCGGTCTCTGTGAGCTTCTCAGCGACATTCAGCCAGCCAGGTATCCTGCCTGCAGTAGATGGAATGTGGCAATGGAACGCTGGCTGCGCGTGTCATAATAGGCTCTGAGCCTTTATATACCTGTGCACAGCAGCAGCCACCTTCAGTCTGCTGCTGGACAGCCAGCAGCAGCAGCAGCAGGAGAGGTATGTAATCAGGAGCCCTCCTGCTAAGGGTAGAAAGCTGCTCGTTCCACCCCACCCCCCGCCTTAATTGGTTCTCCTCCCTTCCAACGGTGTTGAGGCGGGTGGGAACAGCAGGGGGTGAAGGTGCTGTGTTTAAAGAGGTGGAGTTATGCAGATCTAAAACGCGTGGATTGCAGCAGCAGCAAGCCGAAAAGTGCAGGCATGTAAGGGATCTAGAGGTTGACAACATGTCTTCTTAACGGGAGTCCAGGAGCTCATCTCCACAAATGGACTTTTCAGGATCCTTGGGTGGCTCCGTAGTTTGAAACCAATTCTGGTTATCGCTTCTCGGCCTTTTGGCTAAGATCAAGTGTAGTATCTGTTCTTATCAGTTTAATATCTGATACGTCCCCTATCTGGGGACCATATATTAAATGGATTTTTAGAACAGGGAGATGGAAAAAGAGCTTGCTCTGTCCACTCCACGCATTGACCTGGTATTGCAGTATCTCCAGGACCGGTGCACCCCTTCTTTAATGCAGTTTCTAAAATCAGAAAGAATTGAATTCAATGTTTTTTGTTCATTTTGCTTGTTTGTCGGATTTTGGGATGGACTCTTTGGCTTTGCTTTTCTTCTCCTCATTGGATTTTTCATGTTCAAAGTTGCAGAAGCCAGATTACAAGCTCATTTTGGTTCAACTTCAGCAACTGTGCATTGCATTGCCATGTAATGTGATGCAATGCTATCTTTCTAGCTCTCCCTTTTTACTTCCTTTTGGATAAACAGACATATTAGGCAAGCATTTTGGAGCTTTCACCTAAATAACTACAGGTGGTGAGATAAGCTGCACAATATAATTGACCTTTCAGTATATTGTTGCACACACACCATCTATTTAGCAAATGCCCTTGTTATCAACAGCAGCCTTTTAAACTCACCTGAGCTAACAGGTATGTGCGCTGGTTACTCTGCTACGCTTAAAATTTCTTTTTTGGTTTGCTACAATGCCTTTTCTGAAACGTTGTCTCCTTCTGCTGGAACACTGACTTCTTTCATTTAATGCCTGCAGACTATAAAAGAGAACCCAACCCAAAAAGTTTGGTTGATTAGTCTGTGGCATTCTGTTAAACTGTTGCTTATGGCGGTCTCTGTGAGCTTCTCAGCGACATTCAGCCAGCCAGGTATCCTGCCTGCAGTAGATGGAATGTGGCAATGGAACGCTGGCTGCGCGTGTCATAATAGGCTCTGAGCCTTTATATACCTGTGCACAGCAGCAGCCACCTTCAGTCTGCTGCTGGACAGCCAGCAGCAGCAGCAGGAGAGGTATGTAATCAGGAGCCCTCCTGCTAAGGGTAGACAGCTGCTCGTTCCACCCCACCCCCCGCCTTAATTGGTTCTCCTCCCTTCCAACGGTGTTGAGGCGGGTGGGAACAGCAGGGGGTGAAGGTGCTGTGTTTAAAGAGGTGGAGTTATGCAGATCTAAAACGCGTGGATTGCAGCAGCAGCAAGCCGAAAAGTGCAGGCATGTAAGGGATCTAGAGGTTGACAACATGTCTTCTTAACGGGAGTCCAGGAGCTCATCTTCACAAATGGACTTTTCAGGATCCTTGGGTGGCTCCGTAGTTTGAAACCAATTCTGGTTATCGCTTCTCGGCCTTTTGGCTAAGATCAAATGTAGTATCTGTTCTTATCAGTTTAATATCTGATACGTCCCCTATCTGGGGACCATATATTAAATGGATTTTTAGAACAGGGAGATGGAAAAAGAGCTTGCTCTGTCCACTCCACGCATTGACCTGGTATTGCAGTATCTCCAGGACCGGTGCACCCCTTCTTTAATGCAGTTTCTAAAATCAGAAAGAATTGAATTCAATGTTTTTTGTTCATTTTGCTTGTTTGTCGGATTTTGGGATGGACTCTTTGGCTTTGCTTTTCTTCTCCTCATTGGATTTTTCATGTTCAAAGTTGCAGAAGCCAGATTACAAGCTCATTTTGGTTCAACTTCAGCAACTGTGCATTGCATTGCCATGTAATGTGATGCAATGCTATCTTTCTAGCTCTCCCTTTTTACTTCCTTTTGGATAAACAGACATATTAGGCAAGCATTTTGGAGCTTTCACCTAAATAACTACAGGTGGTGAGATAAGCTGCACAATATAATTGACCTTTCAGTATATTGTTGCACACACACCATCTATTTAGCAAATGCCCTTGTTATCAACAGCAGCCTTTTAAACTCACCTGAGCTAACAGGTATGTGCGCTGGTTACTCTGCTGCGCTTAAAATTTCTTTTTTGGTTTGCTACAATGCCTTTTCTGAAACGTTGTCTCCTTCTGCTGGAACACTGACTTCTTTCATTTAATGCCTGCAGACTATAAAAGAGAACCCAACCCAAAAAGTTTGGTTGATTAGTCTGTGGCATTCTGTTAAACTGTTGCTTATGGCGGTCTCTGTGAGCTTCTCAGCGACATTCAGCCAGCCAGGTATCCTGCCTGCAGTAGATGGAATGTGGCAATGGAACGCTGGCTGCGCGTGTCATAATAGGCTCTGAGCCTTTATATACCTGTGCACAGCAGCAGCCACCTTCAGTCTGCTGCTGGACAGCCAGCAGCAGCAGCAGCAGGAGAGGTATGTAATCAGGAGCCCTCCTGCTAAGGGTAGACAGCTGCTCGTTCCACCCCACCCCCCGCCTTAATTGGTTCTCCTCCCTTCCAACGGTGTTGAGGCGGGTGGGAACAGCAGGGGGTGAAGGTGCTGTGTTTAAAGAGGTGGAGTTATGCAGATCTAAAACGCGTGGATTGCAGCAGCAGCAAGCCGAAAAGTGCAGGCATGTAAGGGATCTAGAGGTTGACAACATGTCTTCTTAACGGGAGTCCAGGAGCTCATCTCCACAAATGGACTTTTCAGGATCCTTGGGTGGCTCCGTAGTTTGAAACCAATTCTGGTTATCGCTTCTCGGCCTTTTGGCTAAGATCAAGTGTAGTATCTGTTCTTATCAGTTTAATATCTGATACGTCCCCTATCTGGGGACCATATATTAAATGGATTTTTAGAACAGGGAGATGGAAAAAGAGCTTGCTCTGTCCACTCCACGCATTGACCTGGTATTGCAGTATCTCCAGGACCGGTGCACCCCTTCTTTAATGCAGTTTCTAAAATCAGAAAGAATTGAATTCAATGTTTTTTGTTCATTTTGCTTGTTTGTCGGATTTTGGGATGGACTCTTTGGCTTTGCTTTTCTTCTCCTCATTGGATTTTTCATGTTCAAAGTTGCAGAAGCCAGATTACAAGCTCATTTTGGTTCAACTTCAGCAACTGTGCATTGCATTGCCATGTAATGTGATGCAATGCTATCTTTCTAGCTCTCCCTTTTTACTTCCTTTTGGATAAACAGACATATTAGGCAAGCATTTTGGAGCTTTCACCTAAATAACTACAGGTGGTGAGATAAGCTGCACAATATAATTGACCTTTCAGTATATTGTTGCACACACACCATCTATTTAGCAAATGCCCTTGTTATCAACAGCAGCCTTTTAAACTCACCTGAGCTAACAGGTATGTGCGCTGGTTACTCTGCTGCGCTTAAAATTTCTTTTTTGGTTTGCTACAATGCCTTTTCTGAAACGTTGTCTCCTTCTGCTGGAACACTGACTTCTTTCATTTAATGCCTGCAGACTATAAAAGAGAACCCAACCCAAAAAGTTTGGTTGATTAGTCTGTGGCATTCTGTTAAACTGTTGCTTATGGCGGTCTCTGTGAGCTTCTCAGCGACATTCAGCCAGCCAGGTATCCTGCCTGCAGTAGATGGAATGTGGCAATGGAACGCTGGCTGCGCGTGTCATAATAGGCTCTGAGCCTTTATATACCTGTGCACAGCAGCAGCCACCTTCAGTCTGCTGCTGGACAGCCAGCAGCAGCAGCAGGAGAGGTATGTAATCAGGAGCCCTCCTGCTAAGGGTAGACAGCTGCTCGTTCCACCCCACCCCCCGCCTTAATTGGTTCTCCTCCCTTCCAACGGTGTTGAGGCGGGTGGGAACAGCAGGGGGTGAAGGTGCTGTGTTTAAAGAGGTGGAGTTATGCAGATCTAAAACGCGTGGATTGCAGCAGCAGCAAGCCGAAAAGTGCAGGCATGTAAGGGATCTAGAGGTTGACAACATGTCTTCTTAACGGGAGTCCATTAGCTCATCTTCACAAATGGACTTTTCAGGATCCTTGGGTGGCTCCGTAGTTTGAAACCAATTCTGGTTATCGCTTCTCGGCCTTTTGGCTAAGATCAAATGTAGTATCTGTTCTTATCAGTTTAATATCTGATACGTCCCCTATCTGGGGACCATATATTAAATGGATTTTTAGAACAGGGAGATGGAAAAAGAGCTTGCTCTGTCCACTCCACGCATTGACCTGGTATTGCAGTATCTCCAGGACCGGTGCACCCCTTCTTTAATGCAGTTTCTAAAATCAGAAAGAATTGAATTCAATGTTTTTTGTTCATTTTGCTTGTTTGTCGGATTTTGGGATGGACTCTTTGGCTTTGCTTTTCTTCTCCTCATTGGATTTTTCATGTTCAAAGTTGCAGAAGCCAGATTACAAGCTCATTTTGGTTCAACTTCAGCAACTGTGCATTGCATTGCCATGTAATGTGATGCAATGCTATCTTTCTAGCTCTCCCTTTTTACTTCCTTTTGGATAAACAGACATATTAGGCAAGCATTTTGGAGCTTTCACCTAAATAACTACAGGTGGTGAGATAAGCTGCACAATATAATTGACCTTTCAGTATATTGTTGCACACACACCATCTATTTAGCAAATGCCCTTGTTATCAACAGCAGCCTTTTAAACTCACCTGAGCTAACAGGTATGTGCGCTGGTTACTCTGCTGCGCTTAAAATTTCTTTTTTGGTTTGCTACAATGCCTTTTCTGAAACGTTGTCTCCTTCTGCTGGAACACTGACTTCTTTCATTTAATGCCTGCAGACTATAAAAGAGAACCCAACCCAAAAAGTTTGGTTGATTAGTCTGTGGCATTCTGTTAAACTGTTGCTTATGGCGGTCTCTGTGAGCTTCTCAGCGACATTCAGCCAGCCAGGTATCCTGCCTGCAGTAGATGGAATGTGGCAATGGAACGCTGGCTGCGCGTGTCATAATAGGCTCTGAGCCTTTATATACCTGTGCACAGCAGCAGCCACCTTCAGTCTGCTGCTGGACAGCCAGCAGCAGCAGCAGCAGGAGAGGTATGTAATCAGGAGCCCTCCTGCTAAGGGTAGACAGCTGCTCGTTCCACCCCACCCCCCGCCTTAATTGGTTCTCCTCCCTTCCAACGGTGTTGAGGCGGGTGGGAACAGCAGGGGGTGAAGGTGCTGTGTTTAAAGAGGTGGAGTTATGCAGATCTAAAACGCGTGGATTGCAGCAGCAGCAAGCCGAAAAGTGCAGGCATGTAAGGGATCTAGAGGTTGACAACATGTCTTCTTAACGGGAGTCCAGGAGCTCATCTCCACAAATGGACTTTTCAGGATCCTTGGGTGGCTCCGTAGTTTGAAACCAATTCTGGTTATCGCTTCTCGGCCTTTTGGCTAAGATCAAGTGTAGTATCTGTTCTTATCAGTTTAATATCTGATACGTCCCCTATCTGGGGACCATATATTAAATGGATTTTTAGAACAGGGAGATGGAAAAAGAGCTTGCTCTGTCCACTCCACGCATTGACCTGGTATTGCAGTATCTCCAGGACCGGTGCACCCCTTCTTTAATGCAGTTTCTAAAATCAGAAAGAATTGAATTCAATGTTTTTTGTTCATTTTGCTTGTTTGTCGGATTTTGGGATGGACTCTTTGGCTTTGCTTTTCTTCTCCTCATTGGATTTTTCATGTTCAAAGTTGCAGAAGCCAGATTACAAGCTCATTTTGGTTCAACTTCAGCAACTGTGCATTGCATTGCCATGTAATGTGATGCAATGCTATCTTTCTAGCTCTCCCTTTTTACTTCCTTTTGGATAAACAGACATATTAGGCAAGCATTTTGGAGCTTTCACCTAAATAACTACAGGTGGTGAGATAAGCTGCACAATATAATTGACCTTTCAGTATATTGTTGCACACACACCATCTATTTAGCAAATGCCCTTGTTATCAACAGCAGCCTTTTAAACTCACCTGAGCTAACAGGTATGTGCGCTGGTTACTCTGCTGCGCTTAAAATTTCTTTTTTGGTTTGCTACAATGCCTTTTCTGAAACGTTGTCTCCTTCTGCTGGAACACTGACTTCTTTCATTTAATGCCTGCAGACTATAAAAGAGAACCCAACCCAAAAAGTTTGGTTGATTAGTCTGTGGCATTCTGTTAAACTGTTGCTTATGGCGGTCTCTGTGAGCTTCTCAGCGACATTCAGCCAGCCAGGTATCCTGCCTGCAGTAGATGGAATGTGGCAATGGAACGCTGGCTGCGCGTGTCATAATAGGCTCTGAGCCTTTATATACCTGTGCACAGCAGCAGCCACCTTCAGTCTGCTGCTGGACAGCCAGCAGCAGCAGCAGGAGAGGTATGTAATCAGGAGCCCTCCTGCTAAGGGTAGACAGCTGCTCGTTCCACCCCACCCCCCGCCTTAATTGGTTCTCCTCCCTTCCAACGGTGTTGAGGCGGGTGGGAACAGCAGGGGGTGAAGGTGCTGTGTTTAAAGAGGTGGAGTTATGCAGATCTAAAACGCGTGGATTGCAGCAGCAGCAAGCCGAAAAGTGCAGGCATGTAAGGGATCTAGAGGTTGACAACATGTCTTCTTAACGGGAGTCCAGGAGCTCATCTCCACAAATGGACTTTTCAGGATCCTTGGGTGGCTCCGTAGTTTGAAACCAATTCTGGTTATCGCTTCTCGGCCTTTTGGCTAAGATCAAGTGTAGTATCTGTTCTTATCAGTTTAATATCTGATACGTCCCCTATCTGGGGACCATATATTAAATGGATTTTTAGAACAGGGAGATGGAAAAAGAGCTTGCTCTGTCCACTCCACGCATTGACCTGGTATTGCAGTATCTCCAGGACCGGTGCACCCCTTCTTTAATGCAGTTTCTAAAATCAGAAAGAATTGAATTCAATGTTTTTTGTTCATTTTGCTTGTTTGTCGGATTTTGGGATGGACTCTTTGGCTTTGCTTTTCTTCTCCTCATTGGATTTTTCATGTTCAAAGTTGCAGAAGCCAGATTACAAGCTCATTTTGGTTCAACTTCAGCAACTGTGCATTGCATTGCCATGTAATGTGATGCAATGCTATCTTTCTAGCTCTCCCTTTTTACTTCCTTTTGGATAAACAGACATATTAGGCAAGCATTTTGGAGCTTTCACCTAAATAACTACAGGTGGTGAGATAAGCTGCACAATATAATTGACCTTTCAGTATATTGTTGCACACACACCATCTATTTAGCAAATGCCCTTGTTATCAACAGCAGCCTTTTAAACTCACCTGAGCTAACAGGTATGTGCGCTGGTTACTCTGCTGCGCTTAAAATTTCTTTTTTGGTTTGCTACAATGCCTTTTCTGAAACGTTGTCTCCTTCTGCTGGAACACTGACTTCTTTCATTTAATGCCTGCAGACTATAAAAGAGAACCCAACCCAAAAAGTTTGGTTGATTAGTCTGTGGCATTCTGTTAAACTGTTGCTTATGGCGGTCTCTGTGAGCTTCTCAGCGACATTCAGCCAGCCAGGTATCCTGCCTGCAGTAGATGGAATGTGGCAATGGAACGCTGGCTGCGCGTGTCATAATAGGCTCTGAGCCTTTATATACCTGTGCACAGCAGCAGCCACCTTCAGTCTGCTGCTGGACAGCCAGCAGCAGCAGCAGCAGGAGAGGTATGTAATCAGGAGCCCTCCTGCTAAGGGTAGACAGCTGCTCGTTCCACCCCACCCCCCGCCTTAATTGGTTCTCCTCCCTTCCAACGGTGTTGAGGCGGGTGGGAACAGCAGGGGGTGAAGGTGCTGTGTTTAAAGAGGTGGAGTTATGCAGATCTAAAACGCGTGGATTGCAGCAGCAGCAAGCCGAAAAGTGCAGGCATGTAAGGGATCTAGAGGTTGACAACATGTCTTCTTAACGGGAGTCCAGGAGCTCATCTCCACAAATGGACTTTTCAGGATCCTTGGGTGGCTCCGTAGTTTGAAACCAATTCTGGTTATCGCTTCTCGGCCTTTTGGCTAAGATCAAGTGTAGTATCTGTTCTTATCAGTTTAATATCTGATACGTCCCCTATCTGGGGACCATATATTAAATGGATTTTTAGAACAGGGAGATGGAAAAAGAGCTTGCTCTGTCCACTCCACGCATTGACCTGGTATTGCAGTATCTCCAGGACCGGTGCACCCCTTCTTTAATGCAGTTTCTAAAATCAGAAAGAATTGAATTCAATGTTTTTTGTTCATTTTGCTTGTTTGTCGGATTTTGGGATGGACTCTTTGGCTTTGCTTTTCTTCTCCTCATTGGATTTTTCATGTTCAAAGTTGCAGAAGCCAGATTACAAGCTCATTTTGGTTCAACTTCAGCAACTGTGCATTGCATTGCCATGTAATGTGATGCAATGCTATCTTTCTAGCTCTCCCTTTTTACTTCCTTTTGGATAAACAGACATATTAGGCAAGCATTTTGGAGCTTTCACCTAAATAACTACAGGTGGTGAGATAAGCTGCACAATATAATTGACCTTTCAGTATATTGTTGCACACACACCATCTATTTAGCAAATGCCCTTGTTATCAACAGCAGCCTTTTAAACTCACCTGAGCTAACAGGTATGTGCGCTGGTTACTCTGCTGCGCTTAAAATTTCTTTTTTGGTTTGCTACAATGCCTTTTCTGAAACGTTGTCTCCTTCTGCTGGAACACTGACTTCTTTCATTTAATGCCTGCAGACTATAAAAGAGAACCCAACCCAAAAAGTTTGGTTGATTAGTCTGTGGCATTCTGTTAAACTGTTGCTTATGGCGGTCTCTGTGAGCTTCTCAGCGACATTCAGCCAGCCAGGTATCCTGCCTGCAGTAGATGGAATGTGGCAATGGAACGCTGGCTGCGCGTGTCATAATAGGCTCTGAGCCTTTATATACCTGTGCACAGCAGCAGCCACCTTCAGTCTGCTGCTGGACAGCCAGCAGCAGCAGCAGGAGAGGTATGTAATCAGGAGCCCTCCTGCTAAGGGTAGACAGCTGCTCGTTCCACCCCACCCCCCGCCTTAATTGGTTCTCCTCCCTTCCAACGGTGTTGAGGCGGGTGGGAACAGCAGGGGGTGAAGGTGCTGTGTTTAAAGAGGTGGAGTTATGCAGATCTAAAACGCGTGGATTGCAGCAGCAGCAAGCCGAAAAGTGCAGGCATGTAAGGGATCTAGAGGTTGACAACATGTCTTCTTAACGGGAGTCCAGGAGCTCATCTCCACAAATGGACTTTTCAGGATCCTTGGGTGGCTCCGTAGTTTGAAACCAATTCTGGTTATCGCTTCTCGGCCTTTTGGCTAAGATCAAGTGTAGTATCTGTTCTTATCAGTTTAATATCTGATACGTCCCCTATCTGGGGACCATATATTAAATGGATTTTTAGAACAGGGAGATGGAAAAAGAGCTTGCTCTGTCCACTCCACGCATTGACCTGGTATTGCAGTATCTCCAGGACCGGTGCACCCCTTCTTTAATGCAGTTTCTAAAATCAGAAAGAATTGAATTCAATGTTTTTTGTTCATTTTGCTTGTTTGTCGGATTTTGGGATGGACTCTTTGGCTTTGCTTTTCTTCTCCTCATTGGATTTTTCATGTTCAAAGTTGCAGAAGCCAGATTACAAGCTCATTTTGGTTCAACTTCAGCAACTGTGCATTGCATTGCCATGTAATGTGATGCAATGCTATCTTTCTAGCTCTCCCTTTTTACTTCCTTTTGGATAAACAGACATATTAGGCAAGCATTTTGGAGCTTTCACCTAAATAACTACAGGTGGTGAGATAAGCTGCACAATATAATTGACCTTTCAGTATATTGTTGCACACACACCATCTATTTAGCAAATGCCCTTGTTATCAACAGCAGCCTTTTAAACTCACCTGAGCTAACAGGTATGTGCGCTGGTTACTCTGCTGCGCTTAAAATTTCTTTTTTGGTTTGCTACAATGCCTTTTCTGAAACGTTGTCTCCTTCTGCTGGAACACTGACTTCTTTCATTTAATGCCTGCAGACTATAAAAGAGAACCCAACCCAAAAAGTTTGGTTGATTAGTCTGTGGCATTCTGTTAAACTGTTGCTTATGGCGGTCTCTGTGAGCTTCTCAGCGACATTCAGCCAGCCAGGTATCCTGCCTGCAGTAGATGGAATGTGGCAATGGAACGCTGGCTGCGCGTGTCATAATAGGCTCTGAGCCTTTATATACCTGTGCACAGCAGCAGCCACCTTCAGTCTGCTGCTGGACAGCCAGCAGCAGCAGCAGGAGAGGTATGTAATCAGGAGCCCTCCTGCTAAGGGTAGACAGCTGCTCGTTCCACCCCACCCCCCGCCTTAATTGGTTCTCCTCCCTTCCAACGGTGTTGAGGCGGGTGGGAACAGCAGGGGGTGAAGGTGCTGTGTTTAAAGAGGTGGAGTTATGCAGATCTAAAACGCGTGGATTGCAGCAGCAGCAAGCCGAAAAGTGCAGGCATGTAAGGGATCTAGAGGTTGACAACATGTCTTCTTAACGGGAGTCCAGGAGCTCATCTCCACAAATGGACTTTTCAGGATCCTTGGGTGGCTCCGTAGTTTGAAACCAATTCTGGTTATCGCTTCTCGGCCTTTTGGCTAAGATCAAGTGTAGTATCTGTTCTTATCAGTTTAATATCTGATACGTCCCCTATCTGGGGACCATATATTAAATGGATTTTTAGAACAGGGAGATGGAAAAAGAGCTTGCTCTGTCCACTCCACGCATTGACCTGGTATTGCAGTATCTCCAGGACCGGTGCACCCCTTCTTTAATGCAGTTTCTAAAATCAGAAAGAATTGAATTCAATGTTTTTTGTTCATTTTGCTTGTTTGTCGGATTTTGGGATGGACTCTTTGGCTTTGCTTTTCTTCTCCTCATTGGATTTTTCATGTTCAAAGTTGCAGAAGCCAGATTACAAGCTCATTTTGGTTCAACTTCAGCAACTGTGCATTGCATTGCCATGTAATGTGATGCAATGCTATCTTTCTAGCTCTCCCTTTTTACTTCCTTTTGGATAAACAGACATATTAGGCAAGCATTTTGGAGCTTTCACCTAAATAACTACAGGTGGTGAGATAAGCTGCACAATATAATTGACCTTTCAGTATATTGTTGCACACACACCATCTATTTAGCAAATGCCCTTGTTATCAACAGCAGCCTTTTAAACTCACCTGAGCTAACAGGTATGTGCGCTGGTTACTCTGCTGCGCTTAAAATTTCTTTTTTGGTTTGCTACAATGCCTTTTCTGAAACGTTGTCTCCTTCTGCTGGAACACTGACTTCTTTCATTTAATGCCTGCAGACTATAAAAGAGAACCCAACCCAAAAAGTTTGGTTGATTAGTCTGTGGCATTCTGTTAAACTGTTGCTTATGGCGGTCTCTGTGAGCTTCTCAGCGACATTCAGCCAGCCAGGTATCCTGCCTGCAGTAGATGGAATGTGGCAATGGAACGCTGGCTGCGCGTGTCATAATAGGCTCTGAGCCTTTATATACCTGTGCACAGCAGCAGCCACCTTCAGTCTGCTGCTGGACAGCCAGCAGCAGCAGCAGCAGGAGAGGTATGTAATCAGGAGCCCTCCTGCTAAGGGTAGACAGCTGCTCGTTCCACCCCACCCCCCGCCTTAATTGGTTCTCCTCCCTTCCAACGGTGTTGAGGCGGGTGGGAACAGCAGGGGGTGAAGGTGCTGTGTTTAAAGAGGTGGAGTTATGCAGATCTAAAACGCGTGGATTGCAGCAGCAGCAAGCCGAAAAGTGCAGGCATGTAAGGGATCTAGAGGTTGACAACATGTCTTCTTAACGGGAGTCCAGGAGCTCATCTCCACAAATGGACTTTTCAGGATCCTTGGGTGGCTCCGTAGTTTGAAACCAATTCTGGTTATCGCTTCTCGGCCTTTTGGCTAAGATCAAGTGTAGTATCTGTTCTTATCAGTTTAATATCTGATACGTCCCCTATCTGGGGACCATATATTAAATGGATTTTTAGAACAGGGAGATGGAAAAAGAGCTTGCTCTGTCCACTCCACGCATTGACCTGGTATTGCAGTATCTCCAGGACCGGTGCACCCCTTCTTTAATGCAGTTTCTAAAATCAGAAAGAATTGAATTCAATGTTTTTTGTTCATTTTGCTTGTTTGTCGGATTTTGGGATGGACTCTTTGGCTTTGCTTTTCTTCTCCTCATTGGATTTTTCATGTTCAAAGTTGCAGAAGCCAGATTACAAGCTCATTTTGGTTCAACTTCAGCAACTGTGCATTGCATTGCCATGTAATGTGATGCAATGCTATCTTTCTAGCTCTCCCTTTTTACTTCCTTTTGGATAAACAGACATATTAGGCAAGCATTTTGGAGCTTTCACCTAAATAACTACAGGTGGTGAGATAAGCTGCACAATATAATTGACCTTTCAGTATATTGTTGCACACACACCATCTATTTAGCAAATGCCCTTGTTATCAACAGCAGCCTTTTAAACTCACCTGAGCTAACAGGTATGTGCGCTGGTTACTCTGCTGCGCTTAAAATTTCTTTTTTGGTTTGCTACAATGCCTTTTCTGAAACGTTGTCTCCTTCTGCTGGAACACTGACTTCTTTCATTTAATGCCTGCAGACTATAAAAGAGAACCCAACCCAAAAAGTTTGGTTGATTAGTCTGTGGCATTCTGTTAAACTGTTGCTTATGGCGGTCTCTGTGAGCTTCTCAGCGACATTCAGCCAGCCAGGTATCCTGCCTGCAGTAGATGGAATGTGGCAATGGAACGCTGGCTGCGCGTGTCATAATAGGCTCTGAGCCTTTATATACCTGTGCACAGCAGCAGCCACCTTCAGTCTGCTGCTGGACAGCCAGCAGCAGCAGCAGGAGAGGTATGTAATCAGGAGCCCTCCTGCTAAGGGTAGACAGCTGCTCGTTCCACCCCACCCCCCGCCTTAATTGGTTCTCCTCCCTTCCAACGGTGTTGAGGCGGGTGGGAACAGCAGGGGGTGAAGGTGCTGTGTTTAAAGAGGTGGAGTTATGCAGATCTAAAACGCGTGGATTGCAGCAGCAGCAAGCCGAAAAGTGCAGGCATGTAAGGGATCTAGAGGTTGACAACATGTCTTCTTAACGGGAGTCCAGGAGCTCATCTCCACAAATGGACTTTTCAGGATCCTTGGGTGGCTCCGTAGTTTGAAACCAATTCTGGTTATCGCTTCTCGGCCTTTTGGCTAAGATCAAGTGTAGTATCTGTTCTTATCAGTTTAATATCTGATACGTCCCCTATCTGGGGACCATATATTAAATGGATTTTTAGAACAGGGAGATGGAAAAAGAGCTTGCTCTGTCCACTCCACGCATTGACCTGGTATTGCAGTATCTCCAGGACCGGTGCACCCCTTCTTTAATGCAGTTTCTAAAATCAGAAAGAATTGAATTCAATGTTTTTTGTTCATTTTGCTTGTTTGTCGGATTTTGGGATGGACTCTTTGGCTTTGCTTTTCTTCTCCTCATTGGATTTTTCATGTTCAAAGTTGCAGAAGCCAGATTACAAGCTCATTTTGGTTCAACTTCAGCAACTGTGCATTGCATTGCCATGTAATGTGATGCAATGCTATCTTTCTAGCTCTCCCTTTTTACTTCCTTTTGGATAAACAGACATATTAGGCAAGCATTTTGGAGCTTTCACCTAAATAACTACAGGTGGTGAGATAAGCTGCACAATATAATTGACCTTTCAGTATATTGTTGCACACACACCATCTATTTAGCAAATGCCCTTGTTATCAACAGCAGCCTTTTAAACTCACCTGAGCTAACAGGTATGTGCGCTGGTTACTCTGCTGCGCTTAAAATTTCTTTTTTGGTTTGCTACAATGCCTTTTCTGAAACGTTGTCTCCTTCTGCTGGAACACTGACTTCTTTCATTTAATGCCTGCAGACTATAAAAGAGAACCCAACCCAAAAAGTTTGGTTGATTAGTCTGTGGCATTCTGTTAAACTGTTGCTAATGGCGGTCTCTGTGAGCTTCTCAGCGACATTCAGCCAGCCAGGTATCCTGCCTGCAGTAGATGGAATGTGGCAATGGAACGCTGGCTGCGCGTGTCATAATAGGCTCTGAGCCTTTATATACCTGTGTACAGCAGCAGCCACCTTCAGTCTGCTGCTGGACAGCCAGCAGCAGCAGCAGCAGGAGAGGTATGTAATCAGGAGCCCTCCTGCTAAGGGTAGACAGCTGCTCGTTCCACCCCACCCCCCGCCTTAATTGGTTCTCCTCCCTTCCAACGGTGTTGAGGCGGGTGGGAACAGCAGGGGGTGAAGGTGCTGTGTTTAAAGAGGTGGAGTTATGCAGATCTAAAACGCGTGGATTGCAGCAGCAGCAAGCCGAAAAGTGCAGGCATGTAAGGGATCTAGAGGTTGACAACATGTCTTCTTAACGGGAGTCCAGGAGCTCATCTCCACAAATGGACTTTTCAGGATCCTTGGGTGGCTCCGTAGTTTGAAACCAATTCTGGTTATCGCTTCTCGGCCTTTTGGCTAAGATCAAGTGTAGTATCTGTCCTTATCAGTTTAATATCTGATACGTCCCCTATCTGGGGACCATATATTAAATGGATTTTTAGAACAGGGAGATGGAAAAAGAGCTTGCTCTGTCCACTCCACGCATTGACCTGGTATTGCAGTATCTCCAGGACCGGTGCACCCCTTCTTTAATGCAGTTTCTAAAATCAGAAAGAATTGAATTCAATGTTTTTTGTTCATTTTGCTTGTTTGTCGGATTTTGGGATGGACTCTTTGGCTTTGCTTTTCTTCTCCTCATTGGATTTTTCATGTTCAAAGTTGCAGAAGCCAGATTACAAGCTCATTTTGGTTCAACTTCAGCAACTGTGCATTGCATTGCCATGTAATGTGATGCAATGCTATCTTTCTAGCTTTCCCTTTTTACTTCCTTTTGGATAAACAGACATATTAGGCAAGCATTTTGGAGCTTTCACCTAAATAACTACAGGTGGTGAGATAAGCTGCACAATATAATTGACCTTTCAGTATATTGTTGCACACACACCATCTATTTAGCAAATGCCCTTGTTATCAACAGCAGCCTTTTAAACTCACCTGAGCTAACAGGTATGTGCGCTGGTTACTCTGCTGCGCTTAAAATTTCTTTTTTGGTTTGCTACAATGCCTTTTCTGAAACGTTGTCTCCTTCTGCTGGAACACTGACTTCTTTCATTTAATGCCTGCAGACTATAAAAGAGAACCCAACCCAAAAAGTTTGGTTGATTAGTCTGTGGCATTCTGTTAAACTGTTGCTTATGGCGGTCTCTGTGAGCTTCTCAGCGACATTCAGCCAGCCAGGTATCCTGCCTGCAGTAGATGGAATGTGGCAATGGAACGCTGGCTGCGCGTGTCATAATAGGCTCTGAGCCTTTATATACCTGTGCACAGCAGCAGCCACCTTCAGTCTGCTGCTGGACAGCCAGCAGCAGCAGCAGCAGGAGAGGTATGTAATCAGGAGCCCTCCTGCTAAGGGTAGACAGCTGCTCGTTCCACCCCAGCCCCCGCCTTAATTGGTTCTCCTCCCTTCCAACGGTGTTGAGGCGGGTGGGAACAGCAGGGGGTGAAGGTGCTGTGTTTAAAGAGGTGGAGTTATGCAGATCTAAAACGCGTGGATTGCAGCAGCAGCAAGCCGAAAAGTGCAGGCATGTAAGGGATCTAGAGGTTGACAACATGTCTTCTTAACGGGAGTCCAGGAGCTCATCTCCACAAATGGACTTTTCAGGATCCTTGGGTGGCTCCGTAGTTTGAAACCAATTCTGGTTATCGCTTCTCGGCCTTTTGGCTAAGATCAAGTGTAGTATCTTTCGAAAAGGCGGTTTTGGATGTTGGCCGCCCTAGTAGATTGATACATTATGCACACTGGGGTTTAGGAGCTTGTTAGTACGCCAGATGGCTAATATAGTCATCTGGTGGAAAGCATGGCCCCCCAGGATCGACGCCATTGGGCCGGGGAAGATCGAAAGCCCGAAGTGTGAAGTGCCCCAGGAGTGGTGACCCTGGGGTGCCTTAACTCACTGGGATTGGGAACCCCACTTGAGTTTATGGCACATTTGCACAAGCACTTCAAATTTTCTTTCTTCGCACACACCCTTATTCCGGGCCTTCTGGCCTTAGGATGGGGAATTTTTTAATTCCCGGTCGAAGGTCCGGGCAGTATTATACTGTGAAACCTTCACTATTTATTTAATTTCTTTGTCACTGTGTGTCCACGTGTGTCACGTCCTACTAGGATTTTGTCGGGATGCGGTTCCCTTACGGGTTCCTCTCTTGGCAGGTCTAGGGGGGGAGTGTGTGGCCATCAGGTTCCGCTCCCCCCTGAACCCCCCTGGCTCTCCTCTTTCGGGAGGAGAGCGTTGTTGGCTCCCCTCTTCCGGGAGGGGAGCACAGTCTTTGGCTCCCAGTGCCTTGCTCGGGTGAGAACTCGGGCAGGTGCTGGGGGTAAGATTGGGTCGCCTCTGGCTTCTGCTGGAGGTGGCTTTTTGTCCCTGTTCCTCGCTGTGGCCTTTTGGCTCGGAGGGACGGGGAATGGTTTGGGGGACCCTTCTCCTTTTGGAGAGGGTTTCAAGAAGACCAGCATCCTAGTGCACTTTTTTTGTGGCACTTGTCACTTTTTTAAGCGCACTCGGGTTTTGTACACGAATTCGGGCTTTCAAAAAGAAAAAAAAAAAAAAAAAAAAATCTGTTCTTATCAGTTTAATATCTGATACGTCCCCTATCTGGGGACCATATATTAAATGGATTTTTAGAACAGGGAGATGGAAAAAGAGCTTGCTCTGTCCACTCCACGCATTGACCTGGTATTGCAGTATCTCCAGGACCGGTGCACCCCTTCTTTAATGCAGTTTCTAAAATCAGAAAGAATTGAATTCAATGTTTTTTGTTCATTTTGCTTGTTTGTCGGATTTGGGGATGGACTCTTTGGCTTTGCTTTTCTTCTCCTCATTGGATTTTTCATGTTCAAAGTTGCAGAAGCCAGATTACAAGCTCATTTTGGTTCAACTTCAGCAACTGTGCATTGCATTGCCATGTAATGTGATGCAATGCTATCTTTCTAGCTCTCCCTTTTTACTACCTTTTGGATAAACAGACATATTAGGCAAGCATTTTGGAGCTTTCACCTAAATAACTACAGGTGGTGAGATAAGCTGCACAATATAATTGACCTTTCAGTATATTGTTGCACACACACCATCTATTTAGCAAATGCCCTTGTTATCAACAGCAGCCTTTTAAACTCACCTGAGCTAACAGGTATGTGCCCTGGTTACTCTGCTGCGCTTAAAATTTCTTTTTTGGTTTGCTACAATGCCTTTTCTGAAACGTTGTCTCCTTCTGCTCGAACACTGACTTCTTTCACTTAATGCCTGCAGACTATAAAAGAGAACCCAACCCACAAAGTTTGGTTGATTAGTCTGTGGCATTCTGTTAAACTGTTGCTTATGGCGGTCTCTGTGAGCTTCTCAGCGACATTCAGCCAGCCAGGTATCCTGCCTGCAGTAGATGGAATGTGGCAATGGAACGCTGGCTGCGCGTGTCATAATAGGCTCTGAGCCTTTATATACCTGTGCACAGCAGCAGCCACCTTCAGTCTGCTGCTGGACAGCCAGCAGCAGCAGCAGCAGGAGAGGTATGTAATCAGGAGCCCTCCTGCTAAGGGTAGACAGCTGCTCGTTCCACCCCACCCCCCGCCTTAATTGGTTCTCCTCCCTTCCAACGGTGTTGAGGCGGGTGGGAACAGCAGGGGGTGAAGGTGCTGTGTTTAAAGAGGTGGAGTTATGCAGATCTAAAACGCGTGGATTGCAGCAGCAGCAAGCCGAAAAGTGCAGGCATGTAAGGGATCTAGAGGTTGACAACATGTCTTCTTAACGGGAGTCCAGGAGCTCATCTCCACAAATGGACTTTTCAGGATCCTTGGGTGGCTCCGTAGTTTGAAACCAATTCTGGTTATCGCTTCTCGGCCTTTTGGCTAAGATCAAGTGTAGTATCTGTTCTTATCAGTTTAATATCTGATACGTCCCCTATCTGGGGACCATATATTAAATGGATTTTTAGAACAGGGAGATGGAAAAAGAGCTTGCTCTGTCCACTCCACGCATTGACCTGGTATTGCAGTATCTCCAGGACCGGTGCACCCCTTCTTTAATGCAGTTTCTAAAATCAGAAAGAATTGAATTCAATGTTTTTTGTTCATTTTGCTTGTTTGTCGGATTTTGGGATGGACTCTTTGGCTTTGCTTTTCTTCTCCTCATTGGATTTTTCATGTTCAAAGTTGCAGAAGCCAGATTACAAGCTCATTTTGGTTCAACTTCAGCAACTGTGCATTGCATTGCCATGTAATGTGATGCAATGCTATCTTTCTAGCTCTCCCTTTTTACTTCCTTTTGGATAAACAGACATATTAGGCAAGCATTTTGGAGCTTTCACCTAAATAACTACAGGTGGTGAGATAAGCTGCACAATATAATTGACCTTTCAGTATATTGTTGCACACACACCATCTATTTAGCAAATGCCCTTGTTATCAACAGCAGCCTTTTAAACTCACCTGAGCTAACAGGTATGTGCGCTGGTTACTCTGCTGCGCTTAAAATTTCTTTTTTGGTTTGCTACAATGCCTTTTCTGAAACGTTGTCTCCTTCTGCTGGAACACTGACTTCTTTCATTTAATGCCTGCAGACTATAAAAGAGAACCCAACCCAAAAAGTTTGGTTGATTAGTCTGTGGCATTCTGTTAAACTGTTGCTTATGGCGGTCTCTGTGAGCTTCTCAGCGACATTCAGCCAGCCAGGTATCCTGCCTGCAGTAGATGGAATGTGGCAATGGAACGCTGGCTGCGCGTGTCATAATAGGCTCTGAGCCTTTATATACCTGTGCACAGCAGCAGCCACCTTCAGTCTGCTGCTGGACAGCCAGCAGCAGCAGCAGCAGGAGAGGTATGTAATCAGGAGCCCTCCTGCTAAGGGTAGACAGCTGCTCGTTCCACCCCACCCCCCGCCTTAATTGGTTCTCCTCCCTTCCAATGGTGTTGAGGCGGGTGGGAACAGCAGGGGGTGAAGGTGCTGTGTTTAAAGAGGTGGAGTTATGCAGATCTAAAACGCGTGGATTGCAGCAGCAGCAAGCCGAAAAGTGCAGGCATGTAAGGGATCTAGAGGTTGACAACATGTCTTCTTAACGGGAGTCCAGGAGCTCATCTCCACAAATGGACTTTTCAGGATCCTTGGGTGGCTCCGTAGTTTGAAACCAATTCTGGTTATCGCTTCTCGGCCTTTTGGCTAAGATCAAGTGTAGTATCTGTTCTTATCAGTTTAATATCTGATACGTCCCCTATCTGGGGACCATATATTAAATGGATTTTTAGAACAGGGAGATGGAAAAAGAGCTTGCTCTGTCCACTCCACGCATTGACCTGGTATTGCAGTATCTCCAGGACCGGTGCACCCCTTCTTTAATGCAGTTTCTAAAATCAGAAAGAATTGAATTCAATGTTTTTTGTTCATTTTGCTTGTTTGTCGGATTTTGGGATGGACTCTTTGGCTTTGCTTTTCTTCTCCTCATTGGATTTTTCATGTTCAAAGTTGCAGAAGCCAGATTACAAGCTCATTTTGGTTCAACTTCAGCAACTGTGCATTGCATTGCCATGTAATGTGATGCAATGCTATCTTTCTAGCTCTCCCTTTTTACTTCCTTTTGGATAAACAGACATATTAGGCAAGCATTTTGGAGCTTTCACCTAAATAACTACAGGTGGTGAGATAAGCTGCACAATATAATTGACCTTTCAGTATATTGTTGCACACACACCATCTATTTAGCAAATGCCCTTGTTATCAACAGCAGCCTTTTAAACTCACCTGAGCTAACAGGTATGTGCGCTGGTTACTCTGCTGCGCTTAAAATTTCTTTTTTGGTTTGCTACAATGCCTTTTCTGAAACGTTGTCTCCTTCTGCTGGAACACTGACTTCTTTCATTTAATGCCTGCAGACTATAAAAGAGAACCCAACCCAAAAAGTTTGGTTGATTAGTCTGTGGCATTCTGTTAAACTGTTGCTTATGGCGGTCTCTGTGAGCTTCTCAGCGACATTCAGCCAGCCAGGTATCCTGCCTGCAGTAGATGGAATGTGGCAATGGAACGCTGGCTGCACGTGTCATAATAGGCTCTGAGCCTTTATATACCTGTGCACAGCAGCAGCCACCTTCAGTCTGCTGCTGGACAGCCAGCAGCAGCAGCAGCAGGAGAGGTATGTAATCAGGAGCCCTCCTGCTAAGGGTAGACAGCTGCTCGTTCCACCCCACCCCCCGCCTTAATTGGTTCTCCTCCCTTCCAACGGTGTTGAGGCGGGTGGGAACAGCGGGGGGTGAAGGTGCTGTGTTTAAAGAGGTGGAGTTATGCAGATCTAAAACGCGTGGATTGCAGCAGCAGCAAGCCGAAAAGTGCAGGCATGTAAGGGATCTAGAGGTTGACAACATGTCTTCTTAACGGGAGTCCAGGAGCTCATCTCCACAAATGGACTTTTCAGGATCCTTGGGTGGCTCCGTAGTTTGAAACCAATTCTGGTTATCGCTTCTCGGCCTTTTGGCTAAGATCAAGTGTAGTATCTGTTCTTATCAGTTTAATATCTGATACGTCCCCTATCTGGGGACCATATATTAAATGGATTTTTAGAACAGGGAGATGGAAAAAGAGCTTGCTCTGTCCACTCCACGCATTGACCTGGTATTGCAGTATCTCCAGGACCGGTGCACCCCTTCTTTAATGCAGTTTTTAAAATCAGAAAGAATTGAATTCAATGTTTTTTGTTCATTTTGCTTGTTTGTCGGATTTTGGGATGGACTCTTTGGCTTTGCTTTTCTTCTCCTCATTGGATTTTTCATGTTCAAAGTTGCAGAAGCCAGATTACAAGCTCATTTTGGTTCAACTTCAGCAACTGTGCATTGCATTGCCATGTAATGTGATGCAATGCTATCTTTCTAGCTCTCCCTTTTTAATTCCTTTTGGATAAACAGACATATTAGGCAAGCATTTTGGAGCTTTCACCTAAATAACTACAGGTGGTGAGATAAGCTGCACAATATAATTGACCTTTCAGTATATTGTTGCACACACACCATCTATTTAGCAAATGCCCTTGTTATCAACAGCAGCCTTTTAAACTCACCTGAGCTAACAGGTATGTGCGCTGGTTACTCTGCTGCGCTTAAAATTTCTTTTTTGGTTTGCTACAATGCCTTTTCTGAAACGTTGTCTCCTTCTGCTGGAACACTGACTTCTTTCATTTAATGCCTGCAGACTATAAAAGAGAACCCAACCCAAAAAGTTTGGTTGATTAGTCTGTGGCATTCTGTTAAACTGTTGCTTATGGCGGTCTCTGTGAGCTTCTCAGCGACATTCAGCCAGCCAGGTATCCTGCCTGCAGTAGATGGAATGTGGCAATGGAACGCTGGCTGCGCGTGTCATAATAGGCTCTGAGCCTTTATATACCTGTGCACAGCAGCAGCCACCTTCAGTCTGCTGCTGGACAGCCAGCAGCAGCAGCAGCAGGAGAGGTATGTAATCAGGAGCCCTCCTGCTAAGGGTAGACAGCTGCTCGTTCCACCCCACCCCCCGCCTTAATTGGTTCTCCTCCCTTCCAACGGTGTTGAGGCGGGTGGGAACAGCAGGGGGTGAAGGTGCTGTGTTTAAAGAGGTGGAGTTATGCAGATCTAAAACGCGTGGATTGCAGCAGCAGCAAGCCGAAAAGTGCAGGCATGTAAGGGATCTAGAGGTTGACAACATGTCTTCTTAACGGGAGTCCAGGAGCTCATCTCCACAAATGGACTTTTCAGGATCCTTGGGTGGCTCCGTAGTTTGAAACCAATTCTGGTTATCGCTTCTCGGCCTTTTGGCTAAGATCAAGTGTAGTATCTGTTCTTATCAGTTTAATATCTGATACGTCCCCTATCTGGGGACCATATATTAAATGGATTTTTAGAACAGGGAGATGGAAAAAGAGCTTGCTCTGTCCACTCCACGCATTGACCTGGTATTGCAGTATCTCCAGGACCGGTGCACCCCTTCTTTAATGCAGTTTCTAAAATCAGAAAGAATTGAATTCAATGTTTTTTGTTCATTTTGCTTGTTTGTCGGATTTTGGGATGGACTCTTTGGCTTTGCTTTTCTTCTCCTCATTGGATTTTTCATGTTCAAAGTTGCAGAAGCCAGATTACAAGCTCATTTTGGTTCAACTTCAGCAACTGTGCATTGCATTGCCATGTAATGTGATGCAATGCTATCTTTCTAGCTCTCCCTTTTTACTTCCTTTTGGATAAACAGACATATTAGGCAAGCATTTTGGAGCTTTCACCTAAATAACTACAGGTGGTGAGATAAGCTGCACAATATAATTGACCTTTCAGTATATTGTTGCACACACACCATCTATTTAGCAAATGCCCTTGTTATCAACAGCAGCCTTTTAAACTCACCTGAGCTAACAGCTATGTGCGCTGGTTACTCTGCTGCGCTTAAAATTTCTTTTTTGGTTTGCTACAATGCCTTTTCTGAAACGTTGTCTCCTTCTGCTGGAACACTGACTTCTTTCATTTAATGCCTGCAGACTATAAAAGAGAACCCAACCCAAAAAGTTTGGTTGATTAGTCTGTGGCATTCTGTTAAACTGTTGCTTATGGCGGTCTCTGTGAGCTTCTCAGCGACATTCAGCCAGCCAGGTATCCTGCCTGCAGTAGATGGAATGTGGCAATGGAACGCTGGCTGCGCGTGTCATAATAGGCTCTGAGCCTTTATATACCTGTGCACAGCAGCAGCCACCTTCAGTCTGCTGCTGGACAGCCAGCAGCAGCAGCAGCAGGAGAGGTATGTAATCAGGAGCCCTCCTGCTAAGGGTAGACAGCTGCTCGTTCCACCCCACCCCCCGCCTTAATTGGTTCTCCTCCCTTCCAACGGTGTTGAGGCGGGTGGGAACAGCAGGGGGTGAAGGTGCTGTGTTTAAAGAGGTGGAGTTATGCAGATCTAAAACGCGTGGATTGCAGCAGCAGCAGCAAGCCGAAAAGTGCAGGCATGTAAGGGATCTAGAGGTTGACAACATGTCTTCTTAACGGGAGTCCAGGAGCTCATCTCCACAAATGGACTTTTCAGGATCCTTGGGTGGCTCCGTAGTTTGAAACCAATTCTGGTTATCGCTTCTCGGCCTTTTGGCTAAGATCAAGTGTAGTATCTGTTCTTATCAGTTTAATATCTGATACGTCCCCTATCTGGGGACCATATATTAAATGGATTTTTAGAACAGGGAGATGGAAAAAGAGCTTGCTCTGTCCACTCCACGCATTGACCTGGTATTGCAGTATCTCCAGGACCGGTGCACCCCTTCTTTAATGCAGTTTCTAAAATCAGAAAGAATTGAATTCAATGTTTTTTGTTCATTTTGCTTGTTTGTCGGATTTTGGGATGGACTCTTTGGCTTTGCTTTTCTTCTCCTCATTGGATTTTTCATGTTCAAAGTTGCAGAAGCCAGATTACAAGCTCATTTTGGTTCAACTTCAGCAACTGTGCATTGCATTGCCATGTAATGTGATGCAATGCTATCTTTCTAGCTCTCCCTTTTTACTTCCTTTTGGATAAACAGACATATTAGGCAAGCATTTTGGAGCTTTCACCTAAATAACTACAGGTGGTGAGATAAGCTGCACAATATAATTGACCTTTCAGTATATTGTTGCACACACACCATCTATTTAGCAAATGCCCTTGTTATCAACAGCAGCCTTTTAAACTCACCTGAGCTAACAGGTATGTGCGCTGGTTACTCTGCTGCGCTTAAAATTTCTTTTTTGGTTTGCTACAATGCCTTTTCTGAAACGTTGTCTCCTTCTGCTGGAACACTGACTTCTTTCATTTAATGCCTGCAGACTATAAAAGAGAACCCAACCCAAAAAGTTTGGTTGATTAGTCTGTGGCATTCTGTTAAACTGTTGCTTATGGCGGTCTCTGTGAGCTTCTCAGCGACATTCAGCCAGCCAGGTATCCTGCCTGCAGTAGATGGAATGTGGCAATGGAACGCTGGCTGCACGTGTCATAATAGGCTCTGAGCCTTTATATACCTGTGCACAGCAGCAGCCACCTTCAGTCTGCTGCTGGACAGCCAGCAGCAGCAGCAGCAGGAGAGGTATGTAATCAGGAGCCCTCCTGCTAAGGGTAGACAGCTGCTCGTTCCACCCCACCCCCCGCCTTAATTGGTTCTCCTCCCTTCCAACGGTGTTGAGGCGGGTGGGAACAGCGGGGGGTGAAGGTGCTGTGTTTAAAGAGGTGGAGTTATGCAGATCTAAAACGCGTGGATTGCAGCAGCAGCAAGCCGAAAAGTGCAGGCATGTAAGGGATCTAGAGGTTGACAACATGTCTTCTTAACGGGAGTCCAGGAGCTCATCTCCACAAATGGACTTTTCAGGATCCTTGGGTGGCTCCGTAGTTTGAAACCAATTCTGGTTATCGCTTCTCGGCCTTTTGGCTAAGATCAAGTGTAGTATCTGTTCTTATCAGTTTAATATCTGATACGTCCCCTATCTGGGGACCATATATTAAATGGATTTTTAGAACAGGGAGATGGAAAAAGAGCTTGCTCTGTCCACTCCACGCATTGACCTGGTATTGCAGTATCTCCAGGACCGGTGCACCCCTTCTTTAATGCAGTTTTTAAAATCAGAAAGAATTGAATTCAATGTTTTTTGTTCATTTTGCTTGTTTGTCGGATTTTGGGATGGACTCTTTGGCTTTGCTTTTCTTCTCCTCATTGGATTTTTCATGTTCAAAGTTGCAGAAGCCAGATTACAAGCTCATTTTGGTTCAACTTCAGCAACTGTGCATTGCATTGCCATGTAATGTGATGCAATGCTATCTTTCTAGCTCTCCCTTTTTAATTCCTTTTGGATAAACAGACATATTAGGCAAGCATTTTGGAGCTTTCACCTAAATAACTACAGGTGGTGAGATAAGCTGCACAATATAATTGACCTTTCAGTATATTGTTGCACACACACCATCTATTTAGCAAATGCCCTTGTTATCAACAGCAGCCTTTTAAACTCACCTGAGCTAACAGGTATGTGCGCTGGTTACTCTGCTGCGCTTAAAATTTCTTTTTTGGTTTGCTACAATGCCTTTTCTGAAACGTTGTCTCCTTCTGCTGGAACACTGACTTCTTTCATTTAATGCCTGCAGACTATAAAAGAGAACCCAACCCAAAAAGTTTGGTTGATTAGTCTGTGGCATTCTGTTAAACTGTTGCTTATGGCGGTCTCTGTGAGCTTCTCAGCGACATTCAGCCAGCCAGGTATCCTGCCTGCAGTAGATGGAATGTGGCAATGGAACGCTGGCTGCGCGTGTCATAATAGGCTCTGAGCCTTTATATACCTGTGCACAGCAGCAGCCACCTTCAGTCTGCTGCTGGACAGCCAGCAGCAGCAGCAGCAGGAGAGGTATGTAATCAGGAGCCCTCCTGCTAAGGGTAGACAGCTGCTCGTTCCACCCCACCCCCCGCCTTAATTGGTTCTCCTCCCTTCCAACGGTGTTGAGGCGGGTGGGAACAGCAGGGGGTGAAGGTGCTGTGTTTAAAGAGGTGGAGTTATGCAGATCTAAAACGCGTGGATTGCAGCAGCAGCAGCAAGCCGAAAAGTGCAGGCATGTAAGGGATCTAGAGGTTGACAACATGTCTTCTTAACGGGAGTCCAGGAGCTCATCTCCACAAATGGACTTTTCAGGATCCTTGGGTGGCTCCGTAGTTTGAAACCAATTCTGGTTATCGCTTCTCGGCCTTTTGGCTAAGATCAAGTGTAGTATCTGTTCTTATCAGTTTAATATCTGATACGTCCCCTATCTGGGGACCATATATTAAATGGATTTTTAGAACAGGGAGATGGAAAAAGAGCTTGCTCTGTCCACTCCACGCATTGACCTGGTATTGCAGTATCTCCAGGACCGGTGCACCCCTTCTTTAATGCAGTTTCTAAAATCAGAAAGAATTGAATTCAATGTTTTTTGTTCATTTTGCTTGTTTGTCGGATTTTGGGATGGACTCTTTGGCTTTGCTTTTCTTCTCCTCATTGGATTTTTCATGTTCAAAGTTGCAGAAGCCAGATTACAAGCTCATTTTGGTTCAACTTCAGCAACTGTGCATTGCATTGCCATGTAATGTGATGCAATGCTATCTTTCTAGCTCTCCCTTTTTACTTCCTTTTGGATAAACAGACATATTAGGCAAGCATTTTGGAGCTTTCACCTAAATAACTACAGGTGGTGAGATAAGCTGCACAATATAATTGACCTTTCAGTATATTGTTGCACACACACCATCTATTTAGCAAATGCCCTTGTTATCAACAGCAGCCTTTTAAACTCACCTGAGCTAACAGCTATGTGCGCTGGTTACTCTGCTGCGCTTAAAATTTCTTTTTTGGTTTGCTACAATGCCTTTTCTGAAACGTTGTCTCCTTCTGCTGGAACACTGACTTCTTTCATTTAATGCCTGCAGACTATAAAAGAGAACCCAACCCAAAAAGTTTGGTTGATTAGTCTGTGGCATTCTGTTAAACTGTTGCTTATGGCGGTCTCTGTGAGCTTCTCAGCGACATTCAGCCAGCCAGGTATCCTGCCTGCAGTAGATGGAATGTGGCAATGGAACGCTGGCTGCGCGTGTCATAATAGGCTCTGAGCCTTTATATACCTGTGCACAGCAGCAGCCACCTTCAGTCTGCTGCTGGACAGCCAGCAGCAGCAGCAGCAGGAGAGGTATGTAATCAGGAGCCCTCCTGCTAAGGGTAGACAGCTGCTCGTTCCACCCCACCCCCCGCCTTAATTGGTTCTCCTCCCTTCCAACGGTGTTGAGGCGGGTGGGAACAGCAGGGGGTGAAGGTGCTGTGTTTAAAGAGGTGGAGTTATGCAGATCTAAAACGCGTGGATTGCAGCAGCAGCAGCAAGCCGAAAAGTGCAGGCATGTAAGGGATCTAGAGGTTGACAACATGTCTTCTTAACGGGAGTCCAGGAGCTCATCTCCACAAATGGACTTTTCAGGATCCTTGGGTGGCTCCGTAGTTTGAAACCAATTCTGGTTATCGCTTCTCGGCCTTTTGGCTAAGATCAAGTGTAGTATCTGTTCTTATCAGTTTAATATCTGATACGTCCCCTATCTGGGGACCATATATTAAATGGATTTTTAGAACAGGGAGATGGAAAAAGAGCTTGCTCTGTCCACTCCACGCATTGACCTGGTATTGCAGTATCTCCAGGACCGGTGCACCCCTTCTTTAATGCAGTTTCTAAAATCAGAAAGAATTGAATTCAATGTTTTTTGTTCATTTTGCTTGTTTGTCGGATTTTGGGATGGACTCTTTGGCTTTGCTTTTCTTCTCCTCATTGGATTTTTCATGTTCAAAGTTGCAGAAGCCAGATTACAAGCTCATTTTGGTTCAACTTCAGCAACTGTGCATTGCATTGCCATGTAATGTGATGCAATGCTATCTTTCTAGCTCTCCCTTTTTACTTCCTTTTGGATAAACAGACATATTAGGCAAGCATTTTGGAGCTTTCACCTAAATAACTACAGGTGGTGAGATAAGCTGCACAATATAATTGACCTTTCAGTATATTGTTGCACACACACCATCTATTTAGCAAATGCCCTTGTTATCAACAGCAGCCTTTTAAACTCACCTGAGCTAACAGGTATGTGCGCTGGTTACTCTGCTGCGCTTAAAATTTCTTTTTTGGTTTGCTACAATGCCTTTTCTGAAACGTTGTCTCCTTCTGCTGGAACACTGACTTCTTTCATTTAATGCCTGCAGACTATAAAAGAGAACCCAACCCAAAAAGTTTGGTTGATTAGTCTGTGGCATTCTGTTAAACTGTTGCTTATGGCGGTCTCTGTGAGCTTCTCAGCGACATTCAGCCAGCCAGGTATCCTGCCTGCAGTAGATGGAATGTGGCAATGGAACGCTGGCTGCGCGTGTCATAATAGGCTCTGAGCCTTTATATACCTGTGCACAGCAGCAGCCACCTTCAGTCTGCTGCTGGACAGCCAGCAGCAGCAGCAGCAGGAGAGGTATGTAATCAGGAGCCCTCCTGCTAAGGGTAGACAGCTGCTCGTTCCACCCCACCCCCCGCCTTAATTGGTTCTCCTCCCTTCCAACGGTGTTGAGGCGGGTGGGAACAGCAGGGGGTGAAGGTGCTGTGTTTAAAGAGGTGGAGTTATGCAGATCTAAAACGCGTGGATTGCAGCAGCAGCAAGCCGAAAAGTGCAGGCATGTAAGGGATCTAGAGGTTGACAACATGTCTTCTTAACGGGAGTCCAGGAGCTCATCTCCACAAATGGACTTTTCAGGATCCTTGGGTGGCTCCGTAGTTTGAAACCAATTCTGGTTATCGCTTCTCGGCCTTTTGGCTAAGATCAAGTGTAGTATCTGTTCTTTTAAGAACACAAGAGCTACGATCTACACTTGACGAGAGCGATCGAACTCGGAAGGAGAAGAGCTTCGGAGCCCAGCTGACATCGGAGAACGAAGGCTGATATCGGTGGGAGGAAGAAGCTCTAAAGAATCCAGAAGAAGACGAAGATTCGGAGAAGAATCGGGCTGTCCTGTGGAATCTTCGAGGAAGAAAATCATCGAGACAAAGACCTTTCGGGGAATTTGTCCAGAACACGACGGGAGAAGAATCTGCATAGCTCCACCCATTCCGGGAAGAGTTCCAGATCCAGCTCCAAGAAGTAACTGCAGGAGGAAAGCCATGGCAAGCGCTGCGAGGAAGGCCGAAAAGAAGAGCCTGGAGCAGGGGACAGCCAGGAGGGCCCAGCCAGGAGCCGATTCTGACCCCAAGGACTCTGCCTCCACGACTGGCCAGCAGAAGGGACCCCAGAAGCCCCGCCACGAAGCTCCAGCCCTGGAGCCATGGATGCGGCAGACGGTGGCCCTGAAGCTGAAGGAAGTGGATGGGAGAGTGCCGGATATGTCCTCGGACGTGTTCTGCCAGAAGATGCTGCTGGATCGAGGCTTCTCCAGGTCGGACACCCTCAGCATCCAGACCTTCTTGACGGGGATCTTCTTCGTCACCTTCGCCACTGTGAACACCTGCAGGAGGTTCTGGGAAATGGTAAGCGCAAAAGGACCGGATAATTCTTTCTCTGCCTTTACAGGTAGCTGCCCTATCCAGAGGGACGAAAGGAGGATCACGGTCTCCATGCGCAACCCGCACACCCCAGGCCAAGACATCTGTACCTTCCTGAGACGCTTCTGTTTGGTTGTGAAGGAACCCTCTCACATCCTGAATGGACTCGGCTTCTGGACAGGTAAGTGGTCGGTGACCGTTAGACTTCACAGGGACCTGGCGTACTCAGACGGACTTCGGCACCTGCCCCCGACATTCTCCCTGGGCAACTCCTACGGCCTCATCTATTACCCGGACATGCCGCGGAACTGCAGGAGATGCGGCAAGAACGGCCACGAGATGAAGGACTGCAAGGAGGATGCCTGCAGGATTTGTCGAGTGACGGGACACAGCTCGAAGGACTGCCCGAAGAAGACATCCTGCAACCTGTGTGGGCTGGCGGCTCATCTGTACAAGGATTGCCCCAAGCGTGAGAGATCCTGGGCATCGGTGGTTGCGACGACCCCAGCTACGGAGGACAAGGCCCCGACGACCAGGCCTGTGAAGGTCAAGGACGCGACGACCAAGGCCCCAGCGGCCAAGGCCGAGACGACCAAGGCCAAAGCGGTCAAGGAGTCGGTGGCCAAAGCCCCAGCGACGGTCCCAGCAGCTCCGAAGCAGAAGAAAAATTCAAAGGAGGGTAAGAGTTCTGTCACCCCTCTCTCGATCCCTCCCCCTGCCACCCCCGTCCAATTCCCCCCCACCCCGGCCACCCCTGCTGAGGATTCCACTTCCTCTTCCTCCTTCCCCTACTCCTCAGCAGGTGTCCTTTCCCCTGCCCCGGCAGCCACTCTCCCTCCCCAGACCATGGTAGCGGTGGAATTAACCTTTCCTCCACCCGCCGCTATCTATTCCGAGGAGGATTTTCCCCTTCTTGTCTCCCCAGTTCCAACCCGGGGAAAGAGGAAGGTGGAGGACAGCCCTGCTACTGAATCCTCCAAAAAGAAGATTCTGGATTTCGTAGGCGAAAAGGAGGATACCCTCCCTGAGCCAGAAGAGATGGAGCACATGGTTGAGACCCTGGTGGCCGAGCCAGAAGAGGAGGAACTGGTGGTCGCCGAGATCGAGGCCGCGCTGCTTGACCAGATGGAGGAAGAGGGCCTGCTGGTGGTCCCGTCACCAGCAGTCAACACCGACGAGGGACCACCCGACCGGAGTGGTAACTAAGGTGTATTGCCTGCGCTAACTTTTTCTTTTTTCCCTACATGATGGCTAATATTAACTTATTTTCCATTAATGTCAGGAGCATCAAGGACAAGTTCAGACGTCAGACTATTTATGCCTTCCTTACTTCCCAGTTGTGTGATGTTTATATGTTGCAGGAATGTTCCCTTCCCTCCTCTAGGTCCTTCAAACATCTGGCCAGGGAGTGGTCCCACGGTCCATCCTACTGGTCCGGTGGGGGTGACTGCAAGTCTGCGGGGGTCGCAATTCTGATCGGGGGGGCGCATTCACGCTTGAGTCCGTCCAGGAGCTCATCTGCGGCAGGGCTCTTGTTGTAGATGGCAACTGGGCGGGAGAACCTGTCAGGTTCATCAACGTGTATGCGTCCCCACTGAAGAATGAGCGTTTGGAGCTTTTCCAGACCCTGCGGCTTCAGCTTGCCACCACCAGGACCTTAGTGATGGCCGGGGATTTCAACTGCCCCATCGAGGAGGATGGTCGTAGTTCTGGCACATCTGCCAAGTTGGACATCACGTCCAAGCTGCTCATCGAGATGGTAACCGAGGCCTCTCTTCAGGACGTGGTGGGCTCCATGGGGAGAGGCTCCACGAACTATTCGTGGAGCCGACCCGATGGCTCACTCCGCTCCAGGATTGACTTTGTGTTCACCTCTCGGGCAGACAGGCAGAGTAGGCACTCGATGGTCTCCTGCTTCTTCTCCGACCACAGAGCCATTCACTTACAAGGTGTCCTCGGCGACGGTTTTCCGTCCGGCCCCGGCTCCTGGAAGCTGAATTGTGCTCTGCTGGCTCAGGATGAAGTCGTGGAGGAGCTGAGAGCAGCCTACGCAATGTGGCAGTCCTACAAGGGTAGCTTCCAAACAGTCTCTGATTGGTGGGAATATGTTAAACTTGAGTTTCGCTGTTTCTTTCAGGCCAAGGGTCGACAACAGGCGTGTGAGAAGAGGAGGGACTTCAGAGGGCTGCAGCGCGAGCTGCGGTCGCTGCAGGACCTTCTTCACTGCGGCTGGGACGTGAGGGAGGAGCTGGAGGAGACCAAGAAGAGCCTGAAAAGGCACTTTGAGGAGGAGTCCAAGCGAATCGTCTTCCGTTCCAAAGTGGAGAATCTGGAGAAGGGTGAGAAATGTAATTCATTCTTTTTCAGGAAACTTCATGCCGGTCACACGCCCCTGAACGAGCTGCGAGACGAGAGCGGAAACATGCGACGTGGGAAGGAGGACATGATGAGGGTCGTCAGCGACTTCTACAGCGAACTCTACTCCCACAAGACTACCGACCCCGACGCTGCTGATAAGTTCCTGTCAGGTATCACTAACCATCTTGATCCTGCAGGCACGGCAGCCTTGGACAAACCTCTGATGGTGGGCGAATTGCTCTCTGCCGCTAAATCCTTTAGGACCGGCAGGACCCCGGGCAGTGATGGTCTTCCAGCGGAGCTCTATGTAGCGCTGGGAGACCTCATCTGTCCGGACCTGTTGGACCTGTACGAGGAGATGGTGGTGGAGGGTAGAATGCCTCCATCTTTGAGGGAAGGAATGGTCACGATCCTGTACAAGCGGAAGGGAGAGAGGTGCGACCTGAGGAATTGGCGTCCCATCACTCTGCTCAACGTGGACTACAAGATCCTGGCCAAGACGATGGCGACACGACTTAAGACGGTCATCGGACGGATCATCCACCCGGACCAGACCTGCGGCATCCCTGGACGTCGCATCGCAGACAGCCTCGCTCTCGTGCGGGACACGGTCGAGTACATCAAGGTCCGCCGCGCACACGCGGCCCTGGTCTCCTTGGATCAGGAGAAGGCCTTCGACCGGGTTTCCCACGATTTCATGGCCGAGCTCTGCACCGGTTAGGTTTGGGTAACATGTTTTGTTCGTATGTCCGTCTGATGTATTTTGATATCCACAGCTCGGTGTTGGTGAACGGCTGGAAGACTGACCCCTTCCCTGTCCTCTCTGGGGTCAGACAAGGCTGCCCTCTATCACCTCTTCTTTTTGTTTGTGTTATAGAACTCTTCGCAGAGGCTATCCGGCAGAATGGAGAGATCAGAGGGATCACCGCACCGGGTCCGGGACGACACGAGGTCAAGTGCTCGCTCTACATGGACGACATCACCGTCTTCTGCGCTGATCGTGGTTCAGTCGACGCCCTCATCCAGACGTGTGAGAGGTTCGGCCGGGCTTCAGGGGCCAAAGTCAACTGCAGGAAGTCGGAAGCCATGCTCTTCGGGGATTGGCAGCCGGCCTCCTCCGCCCCCTTCCCCTTCAACATTCAACCGGATTTCCTCAAGGTGCTGGGAGTCTGGTTTGGGAAGGAAGGAGCGGCCCTCAAGTCCTGGCAAGAACGCTTGGCCAAGGTGAAGCAACGGATCGGACTCTGGAGCCTCAGACACCTCACTTGTGAGGGTAAGGCACTCGTCCTGCGTAATGAGGTCCTGCCCGTCTTGCAGTACACGGCGCAGGCCTGGCCCCCACACGTCACTGTGTGCAGGGCCATTACCAGGACAGTGTTTCACTTTGTCTGGGGATCCAAGATGGACAGAGTCAGGCGGGCCGTCATGTACAAGGAGCCTCGCAAGGGTGGGAAGGGCGTTCCAGATATCCCCACCCTCCTGCGATCCTCTTTTGTGTGTGATTGTGTCCGCCGGACTTTGCAAGTCAAGAATGGCTCCGCGGGCAGGTCCATGTCTCGCTTCTTCCTGCTTCCTCTTTGGAGGCGACTCGGCTGGGACAAGTGGGACAGCTCCTTCCCCTACAACTGGACGACGCCATGGTTCTACGGAGACGTCGTTCGATTTGTGGGGCAGCATCAACTGGAGGGACTCAAGCCCGACTTGTGGAAGCCCAAAACTATCCACAAGCTAATCAGAGCCAAGGATGACGTGGAGAACATCACAGGACTTCACCAGGACACGCTGGAGACTGTGTGGACAAATGTGTCGTCTGACAGGCTGACCAACGGGCACAAGGACTTGTCGTGGATGGCGATTCAGGGCGGACTGCCCGTCCGGTCATTCATGCATGCCCGGAACCTGTGCAAGACCCGGTACTGCCCAAGGTGCCCCTTCGTGGAGGAAACATCTTTGCACACTTTTTGGGACTGCGGATTTGCACAGCGCCTATTGACTGCACTTGAGGACGACCTGAGGAACTCTGTCCCCAGGGCGAGCCTATCGCACCATTCTGTGCTTTACGGACTCTTCCCTGGGGTTCATACCGTCGGAGCCATCCAGGAGGCTTGGCGCCTTATGAACTGCTTCAAGGATGCCGTTTGGGTCGCCAGGAACCGGCTCATCTTGAGGAGGGAGAGGATGTCCATGCAGGACTGCCGCAGGCTGATCCACAGCCTGCTCAGAGACTATTCCATCATGGACGGTCCGGAGGACGAGGATGAGGACTAAACCCCTCCTCCCCCTCTCCCCTTATGTGTCTTGTCTTTCAATAAAGCTTCGGGCCTGTGATTCCCCCCCCCCATCCCCTTTTTCCCAATCCCCATCCCTTATCACAGTTCGTCGTACTGTATTGATTGACATGCTTTTTCTTTCAGATTGAGTGTTTTGTGTAGCATAGGGGAGTGATGTGTCTAGTTAGTGCGTCGTATCCTCATGCTATGTAAATATGATGTAGAATTCTGTGTGTACTGGGCTGCGGCACTGTACACTGTCTGTTAACTTATTTTTTGTGCTAATAAAAGATATATTCAATCAAAAAAAATCTGTTCTTTTAAGAACACAAGAGCTACGATCTACACTTGACGAGAGCGATCGAACTCGGAAGGAGAAGAGCTTCGGAGCCCAGCTGACATCAGAGAACGAAGGCGGATATCGGTGGGAGGAAGAAGCTCTAAAGAATCCAGAAGAAGACGAAGACTCGGAGAAGAATCGGGCTGTCCTGTGGAATCTTCGAGGAAGAAAATCATCGAGACAAAGACCTTTCGGGGAATTTGTCCAGAACACGATGGGAGAAGAATCTGCATAGCTCCACCCATTCCGGGAAGAGTTCCAGATCCAGCTCCAAGAAGTAACTGCAGGAGGAAAGCCATGGCAAGCGCTGCGAGGAAGGCCGAAAAGAAGAGCCTGGAGCTGGGGACAGCCAGGAGGGCCCAGCCAGGAGCCGATTCTGACCCCAAGGACTCTGCCTCCACGACTGGCCAGCAGAAGGGACCCCAGAAGCCCCGCCACGAAGCTCCAGCCCTGGAGCCATGGATGCGGCAGACGGTGGCCCTGAAGCTGAAGGAAGTGGATGGGAGGGTGCCGGACATGTCCTCGGACGTGTTCTGCCAGAAGATGCTGCTGGATCGAGGCTTCTCCAGGTCGGACACCCTCAGCATCCAGACCTTCTTGACGGGGATCTTCTTCGTCACCTTCGCCACTGTGAACACCTGCAGGAGGTTCTGGGAAATGGTAAGCGCAAAAGGACCGGATAATTCTTTCTCTGCCTTTACAGGTAGCTGCCCTATCCAGAGGGATGAAAGGAGGATCACGGTCTCCATGCGCAACCCGCACACCCCAGGCCAAGACATCTGTACCTTCCTGAGACGCTTCTGTTTGGTTGTGAAGGAACCCTCTCACATCCTGAATGGACTCGGCTTCTGGACAGGTAAGTGGTCGGTGACCGTTAGACTTCACAGGGACCTGGCGTACTCAGACGGACTTCGGCACCTGCCCCCGACATTCTCCCTGGGCAACTCCTACGGCCTCATCTATTACCCGGACATGCCGCGGAACTGCAGGAGATGCGGCAAGAACGGCCACGAGATGAAGGACTGCAAGGAGGATGCCTGCAGGATTTGTCGAGTGACGGGACACAGCTCGAAGGACTGCCCGAAGAAGACGTCCTGCAACCTGTGTGGGCTGGCGGCTCATCTGTACAAGGATTGCCCCAGGCGTGAGAGATCCTGGGCATCGGTGGTTGCGACGACCCCAGCTACGGAGGACAAGGCCCCGACGACCAGGCCTGTGAAGGTCAAGGACGCGACGACCAAGGCCCCAGCGGCCAAGGCCGAGACGACCAAGGCCAAAGCGGTCAAGGAGTCGGTGGCCAAAGCCCCAGCGGCGGTCCCAGCAGCTCCGAAGCAGAAGAAAAAGTCAAAGGAGGGTAAGAGTTCTGTCACCCCTCTCTCGATCCCTCCCCCTGCCACCCCCGTCCAATCCCCCCCCACCCCGGCCACCCCTGCTGAGGATTCCACTTCCTCTTCCTCCTTCCCCTACTCCTCAGCAGGTGTCCTTTCCCCTGCCCCGGCAGCCACTCTCCCTCCCCAGACCATGGTAGCGGTGGAATTAACCTTTCCTCCACCCGCCGCTATCTATTCCGAGGAGGATTTTCCCCTTCTTGTCTCCCCAGTTCCAACCCGGGGAAAGAGGAAGGTGGAGGACAGCCCTGCTACTGAATCCTCCAAAAAGAAGATTCTGGATTTCGTAGGCGAAAAGGAGGATACCCTCCCTGAGCCAGAAGAGATGGAGCACATGGTTGAGACCCTGGTGGCCGAGCCAGAAGAGGAGGAACTGGTGGTCGCCGAGATTGAGGCCGCGCTGCTTGACCAGATGGAGGAAGAGGGCCTGCTGGTGATCCCGTCACCAGCAGTCAACACCGACGAGGGACCACCCGACCGGAGTGGTAACTAAGGTGTATTGCCTGCGCTAACTTTTTCTTTTTTCCCTACATGATGGCTAATATTAACTTATTTTCCATTAATGTCAGGAGCATCAAGGACAAGTTCAGACGTCAGACTATTTATGCCTTCCTTACTTCCCAGTTGTGTGATGTTTATATGTTGCAGGAATGTTCCCTTCCCTCCTCTAGGTCCTTCAAACATCTGGCCAGGGAGTGGTCCCACGGTCCATCCTACTGGTCCGGTGGGGGTGACTGCAAGTCTGCGGGGGTCGCAATTCTGATCAGGGGGGGCGCATTCACGCTTGAGTCCGTCCAGGAGCTCATCTGCGGCAGGGCTCTTGTTGTAGATGGCAACTGGGCGGGAGAACCTGTCAGGTTCATCAACGTGTATGCGTCCCCACTGAAGAATGAGCGTTTGGAGCTTTTCCAGACCCTGCGGCTTCAGCTTGCCACCACCAGGACCTTAGTGATGGCCGGGGATTTCAACTGCCCCATCGAGGAGGACGGTCGTAGTTCTGGCACATCTGCCAAGTTGGACATCACGTCCAAGCTGCTCATCGAGATGGTAACCGAGGCCTCTCTTCAGGACGTGGTGGGCTCCATGGGGAGAGGCTCCACGAACTATTCGTGGAGCCGACCCGATGGCTCACTCCGCTCCAGGATTGACTTTGTGTTCACCTCTCGGGCAGTCAGGCAGAGTAGGCACTCGATGGTCTCCTGCTTCTTCTCCGACCACAGAGCCATTCACTTACAAGGTGTCCTCGGCGACGGTTTTCCGTCCGGCCCCGGCTCCTGGAAGCTGAATTGTGCTCTGCTGGCTCAGGATGAAGTCGTGGAGGAGCTGAGAGCAGCCTACGCAATGTGGCAGTCCTACAAGGGTAGCTTCCAAACAGTCTCTGATTGGTGGGAATATGTTAAACTTGAGTTTCGCTGTTTCTTTCAGGCCAAGGGTCGACAACAGGAGTGTGAGAAGAGGAGGGACTTCAGAGGGCTGCAGCGCGAGCTGCGGTCGCTGCAGGACCTTCTTCACTGCGGCTGGGACGTGAGGGAGGAGCTGGAGGAGACCAAGAAGAGCCTGAAAAGGCACTTTGAGGAGGAGTCCAAGCGAATCATCTTCCGTTCCAAAGTGGAGAATCTGGAGAAGGGTGAGAAATGTAACTCATTCTTTTTCAGGAAACTTCATGCCGGTCACACGCCCCTGAACGAGCTGCGAGACGAGAGCGGAAACATGCGACGTGGGAAGGAGGACGTGATGAGGGTCGTCAGCGACTTCTACAGCGAACTCTACTCCCACAAGACTACCGACCCCGACGCTGCTGATAAGTTCCTGTCAGGTATCACTAACCATCTTGATCCTGCAGGCACGGCAGCCTTGGACAAACCTCTGATGGTGGGCGAATTGCTCTCTGCCGCTAAATCCTTTAGGACCGGCAGGACCCCGGGCAGTGATGGTCTTCCAGCGGAGCTCTATGTAGCGCTGGGAGACCTCATCTGTCCGGACCTGTTGGACCTGTACGAGGAGATGGTGGTGGAGGGTAGAATGCCTCCATCTTTGAGGGAAGGAATGGTCACGATCCTGTACAAGCGGAAGGGAGAGAGGTGCGACCTGAGGAATTGGTGTCCCATCACTCTGCTCAACGTGGACTACAAGATCCTGGCCAAGACGATGGCGACACGACTTAAGACGGTCATCGGACGGATCATCCACCCGGACCAGACCTGCGGCATCCCTGGACGTCGCATCGCAGACAGCCTCGCTCTCGTGCGGGACACGGTCGAGTACATCAAGGTCCGCCACGCACACGCGGCCCTGGTCTCCTTGGATCAGGAGAAGGCCTTCGACCGGGTTTCCCACGAGTTCATGGGCCGAGCTCTGCACCGGTTAGGTTTGGGTAACATGTTTTGTTCGTATGTCCGTCTGATGTATTTTGATATCCACAGCTCGGTGTTGGTGAACGGCTGGAAGACTGACCCCTTCCCTGTCCTCTCTGGGGTCAGACAAGGCTGCCCTCTATCACCTCTTCTTTTTGTTTGTGTTATAGAACTCTTCGCAGAGGCTATCCGGCAGAATGGAGAGATCAGAGGGATCACCGCACCGGGTCCGGGACAACACGAGGTCAAGTGCTCGCTCTACATGGACGACGTCACCGTCTTCTGCGCTGATCGTGGTTCAGTCGACGCCCTCGTCCAGACGTGTGAGAGGTTCGGCCGGGCTTCAGGGGCCAAAGTCAACTGCAGGAAGTCGGAAGCCATGCTCTTCGGGGATTGGCAGCCGGCCTCCTCCGCCCCCTTCCCCTTCAACATTCAACCGGATTTCCTCAAGGTGCTGGGAGTCTGGTTCGGGAAGGAAGGAGCGGCCCTCAAGTCCTGGCAAGAACGCTTGGCCAAGGTGAAGCAACGGATCGGACTCTGGAGCCTCAGACACCTCACTTGTGAGGGTAAGGCACTCGTCCTGCGTAATGAGGTCCTGCCCGTCTTGCAGTACACGGCGCAGGCCTGGCCCCCACACGTCACTGTGTGCAGGGCCATTACCAGGACAGTGTTTCACTTTGTCTGGGGATCCAAGATGGACAGAGTCAGGCGGGCCGTCATGTACAAGGAGCCTCGCAAGGGTGGGAAGGGCGTTCCAGATATCCCCACCCTCCTGCGATCCTCTTTTGTGTGTGATTGTGTCCGCCGGACTTTGCAAGTCAAGAATGGCTCCGCGGGCAGGTCCATGTCTCGCTTCTTCCTGCTTCCTCTTTGGAGGCGACTCGGCTGGGACAAGTGGGACAGCTCCTTCCCCTACAACTGGACGACGCCATGGTTCTACGGAGACGTCGTTCGATTTGTGGGGGAGCATCAACTGGAGGGACTCAAGCCCGACTTGTGGAAGCCCAAAACTATACACAAGCTAATCAGAGCCAAGGATGACGTGGAGAACATCACAGGACTTCACCAGGACACGCTGGAGACTGTGTGGACAAATGTGTCGTTTGACAGGCTGACCAATGGGCACAAGGACTTGTCGTGGATGGCGATTCAGGGCGGACTGCCCGTCCGGTCATTCATGCATGCCCGGAACCTGTGCAAGACCCGGTACTGCCCAAGGTGCCCCTTCGTGGAGGAAACATCTTTGCACACTTTTTGGGACTGCGGATTTGCACAGCGCCTATTGACTGCACTTGAGGACGACCTGAGGAACTCTGTCCCCAGGGCGAGCCTATCGCACCATTCTGTGCTTTACGGACTCTTCCCTGGGGTTCATACCGTCGGAGCCATCCAGGAGGCTTGGCGCCTTATGAACTGCTTCAAGGATGCCGTTTGGGTCGCCAGGAACCGGCTCATCTTGAGGAGGGAGAGGATGTCCATCCAGGACTGCCGCAGGCTGATCCACAGCCTGCTCAGAGACTATTCCATCATGGACGGTCCGGAGGACGAGGACTAAACCCCTCCTCCCCCTCTCCCCTTATGTGTCTTGTCTTTCAATAAAGCTTCGGGCCTGTGATTTTCCCCTCCCCATCCCCTTTTTCCCAATCCCCATCCCTTATCACGGTTCGTCGTACTGTATTAATTGACATGCTTTTTCTTTCAGATTGAGTGTTTTGTGTAGCATAGGGGTGTGATGTGTCTAGTTAGTGCGTCGTATCCTCATGCTATGTAAATATGATGTAGAATTCTGTGTGTACTGGGCTGCGGCACTGTACACTGTCTGTTAACTTATTTTTTGTGCTAATAAAAGATATATTCAATCAAAAAATCTGTTCTTATCAGTTTAATATCTGATACGTCCCCTATCTGGGGACCATATATTAAATGGATTTTTAGAACAGGGAGATGGAAAAAGAGCTTGCTCTGTCCACTCCACGCATTGACCTGGTATTGCAGTATCTCCAGGACCGGTGCACCCCTTCTTTAATGCAGTTTCTAAAATCAGAAAGAATTGAATTCAATGTTTTTTGTTCATTTTGCTTGTTTGTCGGATTTTGGGATGGACTCTTTGGCTTTGCTTTTCTTCTCCTCATTGGATTTTTCATGTTCAAAGTTGCAGAAGCCAGATTACAAGCTCATTTTGGTTCAACTTCAGCAACTGTGCATTGCATTGCCATGTAATGTGATGCAATGCTATCTTTCTAGCTCTCCCTTTTTACTTCCTTTTGGATAAACAGACATATTAGGCAAGCATTTTGGAGCTTTCACCTAAATAACTACAGGTGGTGAGATAAGCTGCACAATATAATTGACCTTTCAGTATATTGTTGCACACACACCATCTATTTAGCAAATGCCCTTGTTATCAACAGCAGCCTTTTAAACTCACCTGAGCTAACAGGTATGTGCGCTGGTTACTCTGCTGCGCTTAAAATTTCTTTTTTGGTTTGCTACAATGCCTTTTCTGAAACGTTGTCTCCTTCTGCTGGAACACTGACTTCTTTCATTTAATGCCTGCAGACTATAAAAGAGAACCCAACCCAAAAAGTTTGGTTGATTAGTCTGTGGCATTCTGTTAAACTGTTGCTTATGGCGGTCTCTGTGAGCTTCTCAGCGACATTCAGCCAGCCAGGTATCCTGCCTGCAGTAGATGGAATGTGGCAATGGAACGCTGGCTGCGCGTGTCATAATAGGCTCTGAGCCTTTATATACCTGTGCACAGCAGCAGCCACCTTCAGTCTGCTGCTGGACAGCCAGCAGCAGCAGCAGCAGGAGAGGTATGTAATCAGGAGCCCTCCTGCTAAGGGTAGACAGCTGCTCGTTCCACCCCACCCCCCGCCTTAATTGGTTCTCCTCCCTTCCAACGGTGTTGAGGCGGGTGGGAACAGCAGGGGGTGAAGGTGCTGTGTTTAAAGAGGTGGAGTTATGCAGATCTAAAACGCGTGGATTGCAGCAGCAGCAAGCCGAAAAGTGCAGGCATGTAAGGGATCTAGAGGTTGACAACATGTCTTCTTAACGGGAGTCCAGGAGCTCATCTCCACAAATGGACTTTTCAGGATCCTTGGGTGGCTCCGTAGTTTGAAACCAATTCTGGTTATCGCTTCTCGGCCTTTTGGCTAAGATCAAGTGTAGTATCTGTTCTTATCAGTTTAATATCTGATACGTCCCCTATCTGGGGACCATATATTAAATGGATTTTTAGAACAGGGAGATGGAAAAAGAGCTTGCTCTGTCCACTCCACGCATTGACCTGGTATTGCACTATCTCCAGGACCGGTGCACCCCTTCTTTAATGCAGTTTCTAAAATCAGAAAGAATTGAATTCAATGTTTTTTGTTCATTTTGCTTGTTTGTCGGATTTTGGGATGGACTCTTTGGCTTTGCTTTTCTTCTCCTCATTGGATTTTTCATGTTCAAAGTTGCAGAAGCCAGATTACAAGCTCATTTTGGTTCAACTTCAGCAACTGTGCATTGCATTGCCATGTAATGTGATGCAATGCTATCTTTCTAGCTCTCCCTTTTTACTTCCTTTTGGATAAACAGACATATTAGGCAAGCATTTTGGAGCTTTCACCTAAATAACTACAGGTGGTGAGATAAGCTGCACAATATAATTGACCTTTCAGTATATTGTTGCACACACACCATCTATTTAGCAAATGCACTTGTTATCAACAGCAGCCTTTTAAACTCACCTGAGCTAACAGGTATGTGCGCTGGTTACTCTGCTGCGCTTAAAATTTCTTTTTTGGTTTGCTACAATGCCTTTTCTGAAACGTTGTCTCCTTCTGCTGGAACACTGACTTCTTTCATTTAATGCCTGCAGACTATAAAAGAGAACCCAACCCAAAAAGTTTGGTTGATTAGTCTGTGGCATTCTGTTAAACTGTTGCTTATGGCGGTCTCTGTGAGCTTCTCAGCGACATTCAGCCAGCCAGGTATCCTGCCTGCAGTAGATGGAATGTGGCAATGGAACGCTGGCTGCGCGTGTCATAATAGGCTCTGAGCCTTTATATACCTGTGCACAGCAGCAGCCACCTTCAGTCTGCTGCTGGACAGCCAGCAGCAGCAGCAGCAGGAGAGGTATGTAATCAGGAGCCCTCCTGCTAAGGGTAGACAGCTGCTCGTTCCACCCCACCCCCCGCCTTAATTGGTTCTCCTCCCTTCCAACGGTGTTGAGGCGGGTGGGAACAGCAGGGGGTGAAGGTGCTGTGTTTAAAGAGGTGGAGTTATGCAGATCTAAAACGCGTGGATTGCAGCAGCAGCAAGCCGAAAAGTGCAGGCATGTAAGGGATCTAGAGGTTGACAACATGTCTTCTTAACGGGAGTCCAGGAGCTCATCTCCACAAATGGACTTTTCAGGATCCTTGGGTGGCTCCGTAGTTTGAAACCAATTCTGGTTATCGCTTCTCGGCCTTTTGGCTAAGATCAAGTGTAGTATCTGTTCTTATCAGTTTAATATCTGATACGTCCCCTATCTGGGGACCATATATTAAATGGATTTTTAGAACAGGGAGATGGAAAAAGAGCTTGCTCTGTCCACTCCACGCATTGACCTGGTATTGCAGTATCTCCAGGACCGGTGCACCCCTTCTTTAATGCAGTTTCTAAAATCAGAAAGAATTGAATTCAATGTTTTTTGTTCATTTTGCTTGTTTGTCGGATTTTGGGATGGACTCTTTGGCTTTGCTTTTCTTCTCCTCATTGGATTTTTCATGTTCAAAGTTGCAGAAGCCAGATTACAAGCTCATTTTGGTTCAACTTCAGCAACTGTGCATTGCATTGCCATGTAATGTGATGCAATGCTATCTTTCTAGCTCTCCCTTTTTACTTCCTTTTGGATAAACAGACATATTAGGCAAGCATTTTGGAGCTTTCACCTAAATAACTACAGGTGGTGAGATAAGCTGCACAATATAATTGACCTTTCAGTATATTGTTGCACACACACCATCTATTTAGCAAATGCCCTTGTTATCAACAGCAGCCTTTTAAACTCACCTGAGCTAACAGGTATGTGCGCTGGTTACTCTGCTGCGCTTAAAATTTCTTTTTTGGTTTGCTACAATGCCTTTTCTGAAACGTTGTCTCCTTCTGCTGGAACACTGACTTCTTTCATTTAATGCCTGCAGACTATAAAAGAGAACCCAACCCAAAAAGTTTGGTTGATTAGTCTGTGGCATTCTGTTAAACTGTTGCTTATGGCGGTCTCTGTGAGCTTCTCAGCGACATTCAGCCAGCCAGGTATCCTGCCTGCAGTAGATGGAATGTGGCAATGGAACGCTGGCTGCGCGTGTCATAATAGGCTCTGAGCCTTTATATACCTGTGCACAGCAGCAGCCACCTTCAGTCTGCTGCTGGACAGCCAGCAGCAGCAGCAGCAGGAGAGGTATGTAATCAGGAGCCCTCCTGCTAAGGGTAGACAGCTGCTCGTTCCACCCCACCCCCCGCCTTAATTGGTTCTCCTCCCTTCCAACGGTGTTGAGGCGGGTGGGAACAGCAGGGGGTGAAGGTGCTGTGTTTAAAGAGGTGGAGTTATGCAGATCTAAAACGCGTGGATTGCAGCAGCAGCAAGCCGAAAAGTGCAGGCATGTAAGGGATCTAGAGGTTGACAACATGTCTTCTTAACGGGAGTCCAGGAGCTCATCTCCACAAATGGACTTTTCAGGATCCTTGGGTGGCTCCGTAGTTTGAAACCAATTCTGGTTATCGCTTCTCAGCCTTTTGGCTAAGATCAAGTGTAGTATCTGTTCTTATCAGTTTAATATCTGATACGTCCCCTATCTGGGGACCATATATTAAATGGATTTTTAGAACAGGGAGATGGAAAAAGAGCTTGCTCTGTCCACTCCACGCATTGACCTGGTATTGCAGTATCTCCAGGACCGGTGCACCCCTTCTTTAATGCAGTTTCTAAAATCAGAAAGAATTGAATTCAATGTTTTTTGTTCATTTTGCTTGTTTGTCGGATTTTGGGATGGACTCTTTGGCTTTGCTTTTCTTCTCCTCATTGGATTTTTCATGTTCAAAGTTGCAGAAGCCAGATTACAAGCTCATTTTGGTTCAACTTCAGCAACTGTGCATTGCATTGCCATGTAATGTGATGCAATGCTATCTTTCTAGCTCTTCCTTTTTACTTCCTTTTGGATAAACAGACATATTAGACAAGCATTTTGGAGCTTTCACCTAAATAACTACAGGTGGTGAGATAAGCTGCACAATATAATTGACCTTTCAGTATATTGTTGCACACACACCATCTATTTAGCAAATGCCCTTGTTATCAACAGCAGCCTTTTAAACTCACCTGAGCTAACAGGTATGTGCGCTGGTTACTCTGCTGCGCTTAAAATTTCTTTTTTGGTTTGCTACAATGCCTTTTCTGAAACGTTGTCTCCTTCTGCTGGAACACTGACTTCTTTCATTTAATGCCTGCAGACTATAAAAGAGAACCCAACCCAAAAAGTTTGGTTGATTAGTCTGTGGCATTCTGTTAAACTGTTGCTTATGGCGGTCTCTGTGAGCTTCTCAGCGACATTCAGCCAGCCAGGTATCCTGCCTGCAGTAGATGGAATGTGGCAATGGAACGCTGGCTGCGCGTGTCATAATAGGCTCTGAGCCTTTATATACCTGTGCACAGCAGCAGCCACCTTCAGTCTGCTGCTGGACAGCCAGCAGCAGCAGCAGCAGGAGAGGTATGTAATCAGGAGCCCTCCTGCTAAGGGTAGACAGCTGCTCGTTCCACCCCACCCCCCGCCTTAATTGGTTCTCCTCCCTTCCAACGGTGTTGAGGCGGGTGGGAACAGCAGGGGGTGAAGGTGCTGTGTTTAAAGAGGTGGAGTTATGCAGATCTAAAACGCGTGGATTGCAGCAGCAGCAAGCCGAAAAGTGCAGGCATGTAAGGGATCTAGAGGTTGACAACATGTCTTCTTAACGGGAGTCCAGGAGCTCATCTCCACAAATGGACTTTTCAGGATCCTTGGGTGGCTCCGTAGTTTGAAACCAATTCTGGTTATCGCTTCTCAGCCTTTTGGCTAAGATCAAGTGTAGTATCTGTTCTTATCAGTTTAATATCTGATACGTCCCCTATCTGGGGACCATATATTAAATGGATTTTTAGAACAGGGAGATGGAAAAAGAGCTTGCTCTGTCCACTCCACGCATTGACCTGGTATTGCAGTATCTCCAGGACCGGTGCACCCCTTCTTTAATGCAGTTTCTAAAATCAGAAAGAATTGAATTCAATGTTTTTTGTTCATTTTGCTTGTTTGTCGGATTTTGGGATGGACTCTTTGGCTTTGCTTTTCTTCTCCTCATTGGATTTTTCATGTTCAAAGTTGCAGAAGCCAGATTACAAGCTCATTTTGGTTCAACTTCAGCAACTGTGCATTGCATTGCCATGTAATGTGATGCAATGCTATCTTTCTAGCTCTTCCTTTTTACTTCCTTTTGGATAAACAGACATATTAGACAAGCATTTTGGAGCTTTCACCTAAATAACTACAGGTGGTGAGATAAGCTGCACAATATAATTGACCTTTCAGTATATTGTTGCACACACACCATCTATTTAGCAAATGCCCTTGTTATCAACAGCAGCCTTTTAAACTCACCTGAGCTAACAGGTATGTGCGCTGGTTACTCTGCTGCGCTTAAAATTTCTTTTTTGGTTTGCTACAATGCCTTTTCTGAAACGTTGTCTCCTTCTGCTGGAACACTGACTTCTTTCATTTAATGCCTGCAGACTATAAAAGAGAACCCAACCCAAAAAGTTTGGTTGATTAGTCTGTGGCATTCTGTTAAACTGTTGCTTATGGCGGTCTCTGTGAGCTTCTCAGCGACATTCAGCCAGCCAGGTATCCTGCCTGCAGTAGATGGAATGTGGCAATGGAACGCTGGCTGCGCGTGTCATAATAGGCTCTGAGCCTTTATATACCTGTGCACAGCAGCAGCCACCTTCAGTCTGCTGCTGGACAGCCAGCAGCAGCAGCAGCAGGAGAGGTATGTAATCAGGAGCCCTCCTGCTAAGGGTAGACAGCTGCTCGTTCCACCCCACCCCCCGCCTTAATTGGTTCTCCTCCCTTCCAACGGTGTTGAGGCGGGTGGGAACAGCAGGGGGTGAAGGTGCTGTGTTTAAAGAGGTGGAGTTATGCAGATCTAAAACGCGTGGATTGCAGCAGCAGCAAGCCGAAAAGTGCAGGCATGTAAGGGATCTAGAGGTTGACAACATGTCTTCTTAACGGGAGTCCAGGAGCTCATCTCCACAAATGGACTTTTCAGGATCCTTGGGTGGCTCCGTAGTTTGAAACCAATTCTGGTTATCGCTTCTCGGCCTTTTGGCTAAGATCAAGTGTAGTATCTGTTCTTATCAGTTTAATATCTGATACGTCCCCTATCTGGGCACCATATATTAAATGGATTTTTAGAACAGGGAGATGGAAAAAGAGCTTGCTCTGTCCACTCCACGCATTGACCTGGTATTGCAGTATCTCCAGGACCGGTGCACCCCTTCTTTAATGCAGTTTCTAAAATCAGAAAGAATTGAATTCAATGTTTTTTGTTCATTTTGCTTGTTTGTCGGATTTTGGGATGGACTCTTTGGCTTTGCTTTTCTTCTCCTCATTGGATTTTTCATGTTCAAAGTTGCAGAAGCCAGATTACAAGCTCATTTTGGTTCAACTTCAGCAACTGTGCATTGCATTGCCATGTAATGTGATGCAATGCTATCTTTCTAGCTCTCCCTTTTTACTTCCTTTTGGATAAACAGACATATTAGGCAAGCATGTTGGAGCTTTCACCTAAATAACTACAGGTGGTGAGATAAGCTGCACAATATAATTGACCTTTCAGTATATTGTTGCACACACACCATCTATTTAGCAAATGCCCTTGTTATCAACAGCAGCCTTTTAAACTCACCTGAGCTAACAGGTATGTGCGCTGGTTACTCTGCTGCGCTTAAAATTTCTTTTTTGGTTTGCTACAATGCCTTTTCTGAAACGTTGTCTCCTTCTGCTGGAACACTGACTTCTTTCATTTAATGCCTGCAGACTATAAAAGAGAACCCAACCCAAAAAGTTTGGTTGATTAGTCTGTGGCATTCTGTTAAACTGTTGCTTATGGCGGTCTCTGTGAGCTTCTCAGCGACATTCAGCCAGCCAGGTATCCTGCCTGCAGTAGATGGAATGTGGCAATGGAACGCTGGCTGCGCGTGTCATAATAGGCTCTGAGCCTTTATATACCTGTGCACAGCAGCAGCCACCTTCAGTCTGCTGCTGGACAGCCGGCAGCAGCAGCAGCAGGAGAGGTATGTAATCAGGAGCCCTCCTGCTAAGGGTAGACAGCTGCTCGTTCCACCCCACCCCCCGCCTTAATTGGTTCTCCTCCCTTCCAACGGTGTTGAGGCGGGTGGGAACAGCAGGGGGTGAAGGTGCTGTGTTTAAAGAGGTGGAGTTATGCAGATCTAAAACGCGTGGATTGCAGCAGCAGCAAGCCGAAAAGTGCAGGCATGTAAGGGATCTAGAGGTTGACAACATGTCTTCTTAACGGGAGTCCAGGAGCTCATCTCCACAAATGGACTTTTCAGGATCCTTGGGTGGCTCCGTAGTTTGAAACCAATTCTGGTTATCGCTTCTCAGCCTTTTGGCTAAGATCAAGTGTAGTATCTGTTCTTATCAGTTTAATATCTGATACGTCCCCTATCTGGGGACCATATATTAAATGGATTTTTAGAACAGGGAGATGGAAAAAGAGCTTGCTCTGTCCACTCCACGAATTGACCTGGTATTGCAGTATCTCCAGGACCGGTGCACCCCTTCTTTAATGCAGTTTCTAAAATCAGAAAGAATTGAATTCAATGTTTTTTGTTCATTTTGCTTGTTTGTCGGATTTTGGGATGGACTCTTTGGCTTTGCTTTTCTTCTCCTCATTGGATTTTTCATGTTCAAAGTTGCAGAAGCCAGATTACAAGCTCATTTTGGTTCAACTTCAGCAACTGTGCATTGCATTGCCATGTAATGTGATGCAATGCTATCTTTCTAGCTCTTCCTTTTTACTTCCTTTTGGATAAACAGACATATTAGACAAGCATTTTGGAGCTTTCACCTAAATAACTACAGGTGGTGAGATAAGCTGCACAATATAATTGACCTTTCAGTATATTGTTGCACACACACCATCTATTTAGCAAATGCCCTTGTTATCAACAGCAGCCTTTTAAACTCACCTGAGCTAACAGGTATGTGCGCTGGTTACTCTGCTGCGCTTAAAATTTCTTTTTTGGTTTGCTACAATGCCTTTTCTGAAACGTTGTCTCCTTCTGCTGGAACACTGACTTCTTTCATTTAATGCCTGCAGACTATAAAAGAGAACCCAACCCAAAAAGTTTGGTTGATTAGTCTGTGGCATTCTGTTAAACTGTTGCTTATGGCGGTCTCTGTGAGCTTCTCAGCGACATTCAGCCAGCCAGGTATCCTGCCTGCAGTAGATGGAATGTGGCAATGGAACGCTGGCTGCGCGTGTCATAATAGGCTCTGAGCCTTTATATACCTGTGCACAGCAGCAGCCACCTTCAGTCTGCTGCTGGACAGCCAGCAGCAGCAGCAGCAGGAGAGGTATGTAATCAGGAGCCCTCCTGCTAAGGGTAGACAGCTGCTCGTTCCACCCCACCCCCCGCCTTAATTGGTTCTCCTCCCTTCCAACGGTGTTGAGGCGGGTGGGAACAGCAGGGGGTGAAGGTGCTGTGTTTAAAGAGGTGGAGTTATGCAGATCTAAAACGCGTGGATTGCAGCAGCAGCAAGCCGAAAAGTGCAGGCATGTAAGGGATCTAGAGGTTGACAACATGTCTTCTTAACGGGAGTCCAGGAGCTCATCTCCACAAATGGACTTTTCAGGATCCTTGGGTGGCTCCGTAGTTTGAAACCAATTCTGGTTATCGCTTCTCGGCCTTTTGGCTAAGATCAAGTGTAGTATCTGTTCTTATCAGTTTAATATCTGATACGTCCCCTATCTGGGGACCATATATTAAATGGATTTTTAGAACAGGGAGATGGAAAAAGAGCTTGCTCTGTCCACTCCACGCATTGACCTGGTATTGCAGTATCTCCAGGACCGGTGCACCCCTTCTTTAATGCAGTTTCTAAAATCAGAAAGAATTGAATTCAATGTTTTTTGTTCATTTTGCTTGTTTGTCGGATTTTGGGATGGACTCTTTGGCTTTGCTTTTCTTCTCCTCATTGGATTTTTCATGTTCAAAGTTGCAGAAGCCAGATTACAAGCTCATTTTGGTTCAACTTCAGCAACTGTGCATTGCATTGCCATGTAATGTGATGCAATGCTATCTTTCTAGCTCTCCCTTTTTACTTCCTTTTGGATAAACAGACATATTAGGCAAGCATTTTGGAGCTTTCACCTAAATAACTACAGGTGGTGAGATAAGCTGCACAATATAATTGACCTTTCAGTATATTGTTGCACACACACCATCTATTTAGCAAATGCCCTTGTTATCAACAGCAGCCTTTTAAACTCACCTGAGCTAACAGGTATGTGCGCTGGTTACTCTGCTGCGCTTAAAATTTCTTTTTTGGTTTGCTACAATGCCTTTTCTGAAACGTTGTCTCCTTCTGCTGGAACACTGACTTCTTTCATTTAATGCCTGCAGACTATAAAAGAGAACCCAACCCAAAAAGTTTGGTTGATTAGTCTGTGGCATTCTGTTAAACTGTTGCTTATGGCGGTCTCTGTGAGCTTCTCAGCAACATTCAGCCAGCCAGGTATCCTGCCTGCAGTAGATGGAATGTGGCAATGGAACGCTGGCTGCGCGTGTCATAATAGGCTCTGAGCCTTTATATACCTGTGCACAGCAGCAGCCACCTTCAGTCTGCTGCTGGACAGCCAGCAGCAGCAGCAGGAGAGGTATGTAATCAGGAGCCCTCCTGCTAAGGGTAGACAGCTGCTCGTTCCACCCCACCCCCCGCCTTAATTGGTTCTCCTCCCTTCCAACGGTGTTGAGGCGGGTGGGAACAGCAGGGGGTGAAGGTGCTGTGTTTAAAGAGGTGGAGTTATGCAGATCTAAAACGCGTGGATTGCAGCAGCAGCAAGCCGAAAAGTGCAGGCATGTAAGGGATCTAGAGGTTGACAACATGTCTTCTTAACGGGAGTCCAGGAGCTCATCTCCACAAATGGACTTTTCAGGATCCTTGGGTGGCTCCGTAGTTTGAAACCAATTCTGGTTATCGCTTCTCGGCCTTTTGGCTAAGATCAAGTGTAGTATCTGTTCTTATCAGTTTAATATCTGATACGTCCCCTATCTGGGGACCATATATTAAATGGATTTTTAGAACAGGGAGATGGAAAAAGAGCTTGCTCTGTCCACTCCACGCATTGACCTGGTATTGCAGTATCTCCAGGACCGGTGCACCCCTTCTTTAATGCAGTTTCTAAAATCAGAAAGAATTGAATTCAATGTTTTTTGTTCATTTTGCTTGTTTGTCGGATTTTGGGATGGACTCTTTGGCTTTGCTTTTCTTCTCCTCATTGGATTTTTCATGTTCAAAGTTGCAGAAGCCAGATTACAAGCTCATTTTGGTTCAACTTCAGCAACTGTGCATTGCATTGCCATGTAATGTGATGCAATGCTATCTTTCTAGCTCTCCCTTTTTACTTCCTTTTGGATAAACAGACATATTAGGCAAGCATTTTGGAGCTTTCACCTAAATAACTACAGGTGGTGAGATAAGCTGCACAATATAATTGACCTTTCAGTATATTGTTGCACACACACCATCTATTTAGCAAATGCCCTTGTTATCAACAGCAGCCTTTTAAACTCACCTGAGCTAACAGGTATGTGCGCTGGTTACTCTGCTGCGCTTAAAATTTCTTTTTTGGTTTGCTACAATGCCTTTTCTGAAACGTTGTCTCCTTCTGCTGGAACACTGACTTCTTTCATTTAATGCCTGCAGACTATAAAAGAGAACCCAACCCAAAAAGTTTGGTTGATTAGTCTGTGGCATTCTGTTAAACTGTTGCTTATGGCGGTCTCTGTGAGCTTCTCAGCGACATTCAGCCAGCCAGGTATCCTGCCTGCAGTAGATGGAATGTGGCAATGGAACGCTGGCTGCGCGTGTCATAATAGGCTCTGAGCCTTTATATACCTGTGCACAGCAGCAGCCACCTTCAGTCTGCTGCTGGACAGCCAGCAGCAGCAGCAGCAGGAGAGGTATGTAATCAGGAGCCCTCCTGCTAAGGGTAGACAGCTGCTCGTTCCACCCCACCCCCCGCCTTAATTGGTTCTCCTCCCTTCCAACGGTGTTGAGGCGGGTGGGAACAGCAGGGGGTGAAGGTGCTGTGTTTAAAGAGGTGGAGTTATGCAGATCTAAAACGCGTGGATTGCAGCACCAGCAAGCCGAAAAGTGCAGGCATGTAAGGGATCTAGAGGTTGACAACATGTCTTCTTAACGGGAGTCCAGGAGCTCATCTCCACAAATGGACTTTTCAGGATCCTTGGGTGGCTCCGTAGTTTGAAACCAATTCTGGTTATCGCTTCTCGGCCTTTTGGCTAAGATCAAGTGTAGTATCTGTTCTTATCAGTTTAATATCTGATACGTCCCCTATCTGGGGACCATATATTAAATGGATTTTTAGAACAGGGAGATGGAAAAAGAGCTTGCTCTGTCCACTCCACGCATTGACCTGGTATTGCAGTATCTCCAGGACCGGTGCACCCCTTCTTTAATGCAGTTTCTAAAATCAGAAAGAATTGAATTCAATGTTTTTTGTTCATTTTGCTTGTTTGTCGGATTTTGGGATGGACTCTTTGGCTTTGCTTTTCTTCTCCTCATTGGATTTTTCATGTTCAAAGTTGCAGAAGCCAGATTACAAGCTCATTTTGGTTCAACTTCAGCAACTGTGCATTGCATTGCCATGTAATGTGATGCAATGCTATCTTTCTAGCTCTCCCTTTTTACTTCCTTTTGGATAAACAGACATATTAGGCAAGCATTTTGGAGCTTTCACCTAAATAACTACAGGTGGTGAGATAAGCTGCACAATATAATTGACCTTTCAGTATATTGTTGCACACACACCATCTATTTAGCAAATGCCCTTGTTATCAACAGCAGCCTTTTAAACTCACCTGAGCTAACAGGTATGTGCGCTGGTTACTCTGCTGCACTTAAAATTTCTTTTTTGGTTTGCTACAATGCCTTTTCTGAAACGTTGTCTCCTTCTGCTGGAACACTGACTTCTTTCATTTAATGCCTGCAGACTATAAAAGAGAACCCAACCCAAAAAGTTTGGTTGATTAGTCTGTGGCATTCTGTTAAACTGTTGCTTATGGCGGTCTCTGTGAGCTTCTCAGCGACATTCAGCCAGCCAGGTATCCTGCCTGCAGTAGATGGAATGTGGCAATGGAACGCTGGCTGCGCGTGTCATAATAGGCTCTGAGCCTTTATATACCTGTGCACAGCAGCAGCCACCTTCAGTCTGCTGCTGGACAGCCAGCAGCAGCAGCAGCAGGAGAGGTATGTAATCAGGAGCCCTCCTGCTAAGGGTAGACAGCTGCTCGTTCCACCCCACCCCCCGCCTTAATTGGTTCTCCTCCCTTCCAACGGTGTTGAGGCGGGTGGGAACAGCAGGGGGTGAAGGTGCTGTGTTTAAAGAGGTGGAGTTATGCAGATCTAAAACGCGTGGATTGCAGCAGCAGCAAGCCGAAAAGTGCAGGCATGTAAGGGATCTAGAGGTTGACAACATGTCTTCTTAACTGGAGTCCAGGAGCTCATCTCCACAAATGGACTTTTCAGGATCCTTGGGTGGCTCCGTAGTTTGAAACCAATTCTGGTTATCGCTTCTCGGCCTTTTGGCTAAGATCAAGTGTAGTATCTGTTCTTATCAGTTTAATATCTGATACGTCCCCTATCTGGGGACCATATATTAAATGGATTTTTAGAACAGGGAGATGGAAAAAGAGCTTGCTCTGTCCACTCCACGCATTGACCTGGTATTGCAGTATCTCCAGGACCGGTGCACCCCTTCTTTAATGCAGTTTCTAAAATCAGAAAGAATTGAATTCAATGTTTTTTGTTCATTTTGCTTGTTTGTCGGATTTTGGGATGGACTCTTTGGCTTTGCTTTTCTTCTCCTCATTGGATTTTTCATGTTCAAAGTTGCAGAAGCCAGATTACAAGCTCATTTTGGTTCAACTTCAGCAACTGTGCATTGCATTGCCATGTAATGTGATGCAATGCTATCTTTCTAGCTCTCCCTTTTTACTTCCTTTTGGATAAACAGACATATTAGGCAAGCATTTTGGAGCTTTCACCTAAATAACTACAGGTGGTGAGATAAGCTGCACAATATAATTGACCTTTCAGTATATTGTTGCACACACACCATCTATTTAGCAAATGCCCTTGTTATCAACAGCAGCCTTTTAAACTCACCTGAGCTAACAGGTATGTGCGCTGGTTACTCTGCTGCGCTTAAAATTTCTTTTTTGGTTTGCTACAATGCCTTTTCTGAAACGTTGTCTCCTTCTGCTGGAACACTGACTTCTTTCATTTAATGCCTGCAGACTATAAAAGAGAACCCAACCCAAAAAGTTTGGTTGATTAGTCTGTGGCATTCTGTTAAACTGTTGCTTATGGCGGTCTCTGTGAGCTTCTCAGCGACATTCAGCCAGCCAGGTATCCTGCCTGCAGTAGATGGAATGTGGCAATGGAACGCTGGCTGCGCGTGTCATAATAGGCTCTGAGCCTTTATATACCTGTGCACAGCAGCAGCCACCTTCAGTCTGCTGCTGGACAGCCAGCAGCAGCAGCAGCAGGAGAGGTATGTAATCAGGAGCCCTCCTGCTAAGGGTAGACAGCTGCTCGTTCCACCCCACCCCCCGCCTTAATTGGTTCTCCTCCCTTCCAACGGTGTTGAGGCGGGTGGGAACAGCAGGGGGTGAAGGTGCTGTGTTTAAAGAGGTGGAGTTATGCAGATCTAAAACGCGTGGATTGCAGCAGCAGCAAGCCGAAAAGTGCAGGCATGTAAGGGATCTAGAGGTTGACAACATGTCTTCTTAACGGGAGTCCAGGAGCTCATCTCCACAAATGGACTTTTCAGGATCCTTGGGTGGCTCCGTAGTTTGAAACCAATTCTGGTTATCGCTTCTCGGCCTTTTGGCTAAGATCAAGTGTAGTATCTGTTCTTATCAGTTTAATATCTGATACGTCCCCTATCTGGGGACCATATATTAAATGGATTTTTAGAACAGGGAGATGGAAAAAGAGCTTGCTCTGTCCACTCCACGCATTGACCTGGTATTGCAGTATCTCCAGGACCGGTGCACCCCTTCTTTAATGCAGTTTCTAAAATCAGAAAGAATTGAATTCAATGTTTTTTGTTCATTTTGCTTGTTTGTTGGATTTTGGGATGGACTCTTTGGCTTTGCTTTTCTTCTCCTCATTGGATTTTTCATGTTCAAAGTTGCAGAAGCCAGATTACAAGCTCATTTTGGTTCAACTTCAGCAACTGTGCATTGCATTGCCATGTAATGTGATGCAATGCTATCTTTCTAGCTCTCCCTTTTTACTTCCTTTTGGATAAACAGACATATTAGGCAAGCATTTTGGAGCTTTCACCTAAATAACTACAGGTGGTGAGATAAGCTGCACAATATAATTGACCTTTCAGTATATTGTTGCACACACACCATCTATTTAGCAAATGCCCTTGTTATCAACAGCAGCCTTTTAAACTCACCTGAGCTAACAAGTATGTGCGCTGGTTACTCTGCTGCGCTTAAAATTTCTTTTTTGGTTTGCTACAATGCCTTTTCTGAAACGTTGTCTCCTTCTGCTGGAACACTGACTTCTTTCATTTAATGCCTGCAGACTATAAAAGAGAACCCAACCCAAAAAGTTTGGTTGATTAGTCTGTGGCATTCTGTTAAACTGTTGCTTATGGCGGTCTCTGTGAGCTTCTCAGCGACATTCAGCCAGCCAGGTATCCTGCCTGCAGTAGATGGAATGTGGCAATGGAACGCTGGCTGCGCGTGTCATAATAGGCTCTGAGCCTTTATATACCTGTGCACAGCAGCAGCCACCTTCAGTCTGCTGCTGGACAGCCAGCAGCAGCAGCAGCAGGAGAGGTATGTAATCAGGAGCCCTCCTGCTAAGGGTAGACAGCTGCTCGTTCCACCCCACCCCCCGCCTTAATTGGTTCTCCTCCCTTCCAACGGTGTTGAGGCGGGTGGGAACAGCAGGGGGTGAAGGTGCTGTGTTTAAAGAGGTGGAGTTATGCAGATCTAAAACGCGTGGATTGCAGCAGCAGCAAGCCGAAAAGTGCAGGCATGTAAGGGATCTAGAGGTTGACAACATGTCTTCTTAACTGGAGTCCAGGAGCTCATCTCCACAAATGGACTTTTCAGGATCCTTGGGTGGCTCCGTAGTTTGAAACCAATTCTGGTTATCGCTTCTCGGCCTTTTGGCTAAGATCAAGTGTAGTATCTGTTCTTATCAGTTTAATATCTGATACGTCCCCTATCTGGGGACCATATATTAAATGGATTTTTAGAACAGGGAGATGGAAAAAGAGCTTGCTCTGTCCACTCCACGCATTGACCTGGTATTGCAGTATCTCCAGGACCGGTGCACCCCTTCTTTAATGCAGTTTCTAAAATCAGAAAGAATTGAATTCAATGTTTTTTGTTCATTTTGCTTGTTTGTCGGATTTTGGGATGGACTCTTTGGCTTTGCTTTTCTTCTCCTCATTGGATTTTTCATGTTCAAAGTTGCAGAAGCCAGATTACAAGCTCATTTTGGTTCAACTTCAGCAACTGTGCATTGCATTGCCATGTAATGTGATGCAATGCTATCTTTCTAGCTCTCCCTTTTTACTTCCTTTTGGATAAACAGACATATTAGGCAAGCATTTTGGAGCTTTCACCTAAATAACTACAGGTGGTGAGATAAGCTGCACAATATAATTGACCTTTCAGTATATTGTTGCACACACACCATCTATTTAGCAAATGCCCTTGTTATCAACAGCAGCCTTTTAAACTCACCTGAGCTAACAGGTATGTGCGCTGGTTACTCTGCTGCGCTTAAAATTTCTTTTTTGGTTTGCTACAATGCCTTTTCTGAAACGTTGTCTCCTTCTGCTGGAACACTGACTTCTTTCATTTAATGCCTGCAGACTATAAAAGAGAACCCAACCCAAAAAGTTTGGTTGATTAGTCTGTGGCATTCTGTTAAACTGTTGCTTATGGCGGTCTCTGTGAGCTTCTCAGCGACATTCAGCCAGCCAGGTATCCTGCCTGCAGTAGATGGAATGTGGCAATGGAACGCTGGCTGCGCGTGTCATAATAGGCTCTGAGCCTTTATATACCTGTGCACAGCAGCAGCCACCTTCAGTCTGCTGCTGGACAGCCAGCAGCAGCAGCAGCAGGAGAGGTATGTAATCAGGAGCCCTCCTGCTAAGGGTAGACAGCTGCTCGTTCCACCCCACCCCCCGCCTTAATTGGTTCTCCTCCCTTCCAACGGTGTTGAGGCGGGTGGGAACAGCAGGGGGTGAAGGTGCTGTGTTTAAAGAGGTGGAGTTATGCAGATCTAAAACGCGTGGATTGCAGCAGCAGCAAGCCGAAAAGTGCAGGCATGTAAGGGATCTAGAGGTTGACAACATGTCTTCTTAACGGGAGTCCAGGAGCTCATCTCCACAAATGGACTTTTCAGGATCCTTGGGTGGCTCCGTAGTTTGAAACCAATTCTGGTTATCGCTTCTCGGCCTTTTGGCTAAGATCAAGTGTAGTATCTGTTCTTATCAGTTTAATATCTGATACGTCCCCTATCTGGGGACCATATATTAAATGGATTTTTAGAACAGGGAGATGGAAAAAGAGCTTGCTCTGTCCACTCCACGCATTGACCTGGTATTGCAGTATCTCCAGGACCGGTGCACCCCTTCTTTAATGCAGTTTCTAAAATCAGAAAGAATTGAATTCAATGTTTTTTGTTCATTTTGCTTGTTTGTTGGATTTTGGGATGGACTCTTTGGCTTTGCTTTTCTTCTCCTCATTGGATTTTTCATGTTCAAAGTTGCAGAAGCCAGATTACAAGCTCATTTTGGTTCAACTTCAGCAACTGTGCATTGCATTGCCATGTAATGTGATGCAATGCTATCTTTCTAGCTCTCCCTTTTTACTTCCTTTTGGATAAACAGACATATTAGGCAAGCATTTTGGAGCTTTCACCTAAATAACTACAGGTGGTGAGATAAGCTGCACAATATAATTGACCTTTCAGTATATTGTTGCACACACACCATCTATTTAGCAAATGCCCTTGTTATCAACAGCAGCCTTTTAAACTCACCTGAGCTAACAAGTATGTGCGCTGGTTACTCTGCTGCGCTTAAAATTTCTTTTTTGGTTTGCTACAATGCCTTTTCTGAAACGTTGTCTCCTTCTGCTGGAACACTGACTTCTTTCATTTAATGCCTGCAGACTATAAAAGAGAACCCAACCCAAAAAGTTTGGTTGATTAGTCTGTGGCATTCTGTTAAACTGTTGCTTATGGCGGTCTCTGTGAGCTTCTCAGCGACATTCAGCCAGCCAGGTATCCTGCCTGCAGTAGATGGAATGTGGCAATGGAACGCTGGCTGCGCGTGTCATAATAGGCTCTGAGCCTTTATATACCTGTGCACAGCAGCAGCCACCTTCAGTCTGCTGCTGGACAGCCAGCAGCAGCAGCAGCAGGAGAGGTATGTAATCAGGAGCCCTCCTGCTAAGGGTAGACAGCTGCTCGTTCCACCCCACCCCCCGCCTTAATTGGTTCTCCTCCCTTCCAACGGTGTTGAGGCGGGTGGGAACAGCAGGGGGTGAAGGTGCTGTGTTTAAAGAGGTGGAGTTATGCAGATCTAAAACGCGTGGATTGCAGCAGCAGCAAGCCGAAAAGTGCAGGCATGTAAGGGATCTAGAGGTTGACAACATGTCTTCTTAATGGGAGTCCAGGAGCTCATCTCCACAAATGGACTTTTCAGGATCCTTGGGTGGCTCCGTAGTTTGAAACCAATTCTGATTATCGCTTCTCGGCCTTTTGGCTATGATCAAGTGCTTTATTGCAGGAGATTGTGGTTGAAGGGCACTCGGGTACCCCTCTCCTTGGCCTGGCAGGATCGTCCACTTTGGTGGACTTAACCTGCTTGCTGCTATTAGGGAGAGGGCTTAGTCCCAGGGTAACGAGTCGCGATCCCCCAGCTTCCAGGTGTTTTTCGCTGCAAGAACACTGGGAGCGCAGATTGCAAGCGGCTGCAATTTGCAACCTTGTTGCGTTTTTCCATGGAGGTTGACCCTAACCTCGTGCCTCTTTATGCGAGGCTAAAAAACTCTATCCGAGTTCACTTCACGGCGGGTGGCTCGGATATGAGGAAATTAGGGTATGTAGTCCAGGACGTGCTCAGGAACCTTCTTGGCGTACAAAGGAATGAAATTCTCTCCATCCAGGATTATCCCAGAAGAGGTGACTATGACATCACATTCACCGGAGAAGGTATTTTTAGAGATGTACTAGAAAAGTTAAAAAAAGTTGAAAATAGTCCTGTTTTGAAAGGGATACAAATTGTTGAGCACGTCCTGGATGAGGTAAGACTGGTTATTGTAAAAATATTTTCGCCCTTTGTTTCTGCTCCAGAAGTAATGTCATTTCTAGCAATTTATTTTAAAAGTGTTAAATGTATTGGGAAGATATTAAACGAATATAACATATGGACATCTAAGTGGAAATTCCTTGTGAAGTGTACAAGAGATCCAAATACACCAGGTGGTATACGGCTCCCCCCTGCCCGTTTCAAAATTGGGCAAACAAATGGGGATTTCTTCTTTTCTGGGATGCCAGTATATTGCAGAAATTGTGGGCGCTATGGTCATTCAAAAGAAAACTGTCATGTATCATGTAGAAATTGTGCTAGTGAAGAACATGAGACAAAAGAATGCCCTAAGGAAAAGAAATGCAGTTTTTGCCAGACTCCAGGTCACTTTTATTTTTCTTGCCCTCACAGATTTCGGGAAGATGAGCAAAATGGGAAGTCCAAGACGTCCGACCAAGGACCAAAAGATCAGACCACCCCTCAGGAGGAGGAACAACAACCTGGAGCCTCTGGAGACAATAAGGGCGTACCAAATAGTGAAGTGTCTCCAGAGTCTATGACAGGTAAAATACCAAATCCCAAAACCTGGCTGCAGGACCTGCGGGAGTCCAAAAGGAGGGCTGAGAAGGAGCAGAAGGGCACTACTGGTAAGGTCAAAAGGGACCGGCAAAAGGCCGACACAGAAGCCCATGCCCAGTCTGGGTCTCCTAGTGCTGAGGGCGCTGAGTGGATAAAGGTGGGTCCTAAGAAAAAGAAAAAGGGTGGTTCGGAGGAGGCAGCAGGAGGTGAACAGATGGACACTTCTCCTGAAGGGGACGTGGACGCTGGACCCTCAGGGGTTTCGGTCTCCGCTGCTATAGGTGGGGACCGGGATCTTACTGCCTCTGAAGAGTCAGAGGCTCTGCCTTGTGCGCAACCTCCTCCTATAGGACGACCTTCTACAGGTCAAACAGGGGCGGCGGAACCCCTCGGAGACCCACCTGATGAGGAACTGCATGGCCAGCCAATGGAGACCCAGCGGGTTCTGCCAGCCAGCCCTCCGAGCTATGCCAGTGTAGCGTCGGGTTTATATAAATGTGGTAATCTTTCCTCCTCCACGGAGACTCTCGTGACGATACTATCAGATGAGGAGGGAGGCGCAAGCCCAGTGGTCTGATCAGGTTCATCGGACAGGTAAATCCGTTGCTCTTAGGTACCTAAGTAAAATTTCTACATTTTCTAATGATGGCTGAACTCAAAGGTATTTCCCTCAACGTGAGAGGCATAAAATCTAACACGAGAAGAACTGCTCTTTTTAATTTTTTTACGTGTTTTACTGCATCTGTATTTTTTCTGCAAGAATGTAATATCCCACATGAAATGTCATATCAAAAATATAAAGATGAGTGGAAGTGTGGGCCATCTGTCTGGTCCGGATCGAATGCTGCAGGATCAGCGGGTGTAGCCATACTTTTTAAAGGGAACGTTTTAATTGATTTTATTCAGGAAATTTTACCAGGTCGTATTTTATTAGTGAAAGCTTTTATTGATGGTATTAGATGGCAGTTTTTAAATTTTTATGGATCAACAGAGAAAAATGAAAGAGCCGAAATGCTTGATCTTTTACCATTATTTATTAATAACTCTGAACCTTTTATCTTAGCAGGGGATTTTAATTGTGTTTTAAAAGGTGAAAACCGGCGCTCCAGCTCTGTAAGCAGGAACTACGATAAAACCTCAGGTATGCTACATGATATAGTCAAAGATGCTAAATTGATAGACATATATAAAGAGTGTCATAGTGATAGCCCAGAGGACGCCGGTTTCACTTGGAGCAATGCTAATTGTAGCTCTAGGATTGATTTTATTTTTGGTTCAGATAAAACAATACCTGCCAAATGTGAAGTTTTAACTAATATATTTTCAGACCATAAACTTTTATCCTTTACCATAAAAGTAAATGACAACAAAAAATGTGGTAAGAAAAGCTGGAAAATGAACATATCCCTTTCAACCGACCCGCAGATTTTATCAGATTTTATTGAGTTTTATAGGAAATGTAGAAAAGGGAAAAAAACAAATGAGACTATGAGTGTATGGTGGGATAGAATGAAAGTAAAAATAAAAGACTTTTTTATTAAAAAGAGTATATGTAGAGCCAAAGAAAAATATGAAGAATATAGAATTTTAAATACCCGCCTACAAACATTATTTAAGCTCAGAGACAATGGGATAGATGTACAACTTGATATTTCAAACTTAAAAGAAGAGATTTCAAAATGGCTAGAACAAAAAGGAAAAGAGATAATTTTTCGTTCTAGAGTACAACATATAGAAGAAAATGAAAAGTGTTCCAGATATTTTTTTAGGAAAAATAAAAAAGAAAAAGTGATAATTGACCATATAGATGGTGAGAATAATATAAAAAATATGCTGGGTAAAGTTGAGGGGTTTTTTTCTAATCTTTTTAATGGAAAAAATATAGATAATAAATTAATGGATGATTCGCTGCAAGGACTAACAGCTGTTTTAGATCCCGCATCCCAAGAGTTTTTATCCCAAGTTTTAACGGAACAAGAAGTGTTAAAAACTATTAAAAGTTTTAAAACTGGAAAGGTCCCTGGTCCTGATGGCATCCCAATAGAATTTTATGTATGTTTTTATGATATTTTAAAAGATGATTTGTTTTATTTGTTTACTGAGGTTTTTAATAATAAGGTTTTATTAAATTCCTGGAAGAAAGGTGAAGTCTCCCTCCTATACAAAAAAGGCGATAAATCAAAATTAGAAAACTGGAGACCAATAACACTTTTAAATTGTGACTATAAAATAATGGCTAAAATTTGTGCAAATCGTCTAAAAGAAGTCATCAGCAAAGTTATTCATTCTAATCAAGTGTGTGGGGTGCCGGGGCGCAGTATATGGGACAATCTGAATTTAGTGAAAGACTGTATTGAGGATGTGAAAGACAGAAAGGGGAAAATGGCGATTTTATCTATTGATTTTGAAAAAGCATTTGACCGTGTCTCACACTTTTATCTTTTTAAAGTTTTAGAGAAAATGGGCATACCAGAAGGGTTTTTACTATCGCTTAAAGCATTTTACAAGGATTGTACAAGTAAGATTTTAGTGAATGGTTTTAAGACACAAGAGGTATTTTTACGGTCAGGGGTGAAACAGGGATGCCCTCTGTCCCCCCTACTGTTTATCTGTGCACTGGAACCAATGTTATGTGCAATACGCCAAAATAAACAGATATGCGGTGTCCCTCTGCCTGGAAGCGGTGGTTTGGAGGCCAAGGTTGTAGGCTACATGGATGACGTGGCGGTCTTGTGTACAGATGCACCATCACTTACGGCCACTCTCCATCAATTGCAATCCTTTTGCCTAGCTTCTGGTTTTAAAATCAATTTTAATAAGTGTAACATTTTAAGTGTTGGGGGGATGATTTTACGTGATGTACCAATTAATGTCTCCGAATCCATTTCCATTTTAGGTATATCATTCACTGAAAATAATGATGGTTATAATAGTTGGGAAACAGTTACACAGAAAGTAAATACGAAAATATGTATGTGGAACATGAGGAGACTTACAATGGAGGGTAAAGTATTGGTTTTAAAGATGGTGATTTTACCTCTTTTATTGTATCTTAGCATGGTTTTCCCCCCGCCTGTTAATGTTTTAAAAAAGATAACCAAAACCTGTTTTACCTTCTTTTGGAACTCAAAAATGGAAAAGCTGAAAAGAGAAATCGTGATGAAATCAAAAGTAAAAGGTGGTAAAGATTTTCCAGATTTTAATAGGTTTCTTTTAATCCATCTGTTCGTTTACTGTTTTAATGCCCTTTTTAAGAATCACTATTGGTCCTTTTTTATGCGTTTTAATACAGGATTTTTTATGAGAAAGTTTGGATGGTATGAAGTTAATATATCTGTGCCCCATGCTTTTAATTTGTCGACGCATTATGAGATTTTAAGGAAAATAGTGTCCGATTTTAATTTAGGGACTAAGAAAATAGAGGAATTAAGAAATAGTAAGAAACTAATTAAAGAAATACGTAAAAGTGAGGAAATATGTAATGTTGACAGATATGATGATGACAAATCTATGTCTATCTGGAAAATGATTAACGTTTTTTATCTTTTTAATGAACAGAGAGATCTGGCTTGGAGTGGCATGCACCGCTGTCTTCCTTGCCGGGCATTCCAATACAGAAGAGGATTTGTGAGGTCTGCCATCTGCCCAAGAGCCGGATGCCAAGACGAGGAAACGGTGGAACATCTATTATGGACATGTAATTTTGCAAAGGATTTCTGGAGAAGACTGCTCCCCCTACTGGAAAGGGTGGCAGACCTCAAGGACTTTACATATAAAACTGTGCTATACGGACTTATGGAATGCCCCATAATGGACCAGTACACAATGGCTTGGAAGACAGTGAACTGCGCCAAGTCATCTCTCTGGAAAGCGCGCAACATTGCTATTTTTAAACAAGATGTTTTATCAGTGAATGATGTTTTAAGTTTATGTTTATGTGAAATGTATACTTATTATTTAATTGACAAAAAGAAGAATATACATATTTCCAAAAAATGGCTTGTTGACCAATGGAACCTAATTATTTAAAATCTTTGTATTTTTTTGTTTTGTAAATTTCATTTGTCTTTTAACGTTTGGTATTTGTGTAATTATGCTTGTAATTTGTTAAAATTTTAATAAACGGTTTTATCCCTCTGCAGGGGATAGCCAAATTAAAAAAAAATCTGTTCTTATCAGTTTAATATCTGATACGTCCCCTATCTGGGGACCATATATTTAATGGATTTTTAGAACAGGGAGATGGAAAAAGAGCTTGCTCTGTCCACTCCACGCATTGACCTGGTATTGCAGTATCTCCAGGACCGGTGCACCCCTTCTTTAATGCAGTTTCTAAAATCAGAAAGAATTGAATTCAATGTTTTTTGTTCATTTTGCTTGTTTGTCGGATTTTGGGATGGACTCTTTGGCTTTGCTTTTCTTCTCCTCATTGGATTTTTCATGTTCAAAGTTGCAGAAGCCAGATTACAAGCTCATTTTGGTTCAACTTCAGCAACTGTGCATTGCATTGCCATGTAATGTGATGCAATGCTATCTTTCTAGCTCTCCCTTTTTACTTCCTTTTGGATAAACAGACATATTAGGCAAGCATTTTGGAGCTTTCACCTAAATAACTACAGGTGGTGAGATAAGCTGCACAATATAATTGACCTTTCAGTATATTGTTGCACACACACCATCTATTTAGCAAATGCCCTTGTTATCAACAGCAGCCTTTTAAACTCACCTGAGCTAACAGGTATGTGCGCTGGTTACTCTGCTGCGCTTAAAATTTCTTTTTTGGTTTGCTACAATGCCTTTTCTGAAACGTTGTCTCCTTCTGCTGGAACACTGACTTCTTTCATTTAATGCCTGCAGACTATAAAAGAGAACCCAACCCAAAAAGTTTGGTTGATTAGTCTGTGGCATTCTGTTAAACTGTTGCTTATGGCGGTCTCTGTGAGCTTCTCAGCGACATTCAGCCAGCCAGGTATCCTGCCTGCAGTAGATGGAATGTGGCAATGGAACGCTGGCTGCGCGTGTCATAATAGGCTCTGAGCCTTTATATACCTGTGCACAGCAGCAGCCACCTTCAGTCTGCTGCTGGACAGCCAGCAGCAGCAGCAGCAGGAGAGGTATGTAATCAGGAGCCCTCCTGCTAAGGGTAGACAGCTGCTCGTTCCACCCCACCCCCCGCCTTAATTGGTTCTCCTCCCTTCCAACGGTGTTGAGGCGGGTGGGAACAGCAGGGGGTGAAGGTGCTGTGTTTAAAGAGGTGGAGTTATGCAGATCTAAAACGCGTGGATTGCAGCAGCAGCAAGCCGAAAAGTGCAGGCATGTAAGGGATCTAGAGGTTGACAACATGTCTTCTTAACGGGAGTCCAGGAGCTCATCTCCACAAATGGACTTTTCAGGATCCTTGGGTGGCTCCGTAGTTTGAAACCAATTCTGGTTATCGCTTCTCGGCCTTTTGGCTAAGATCAAGTGTAGTATCTGTTCTTATCAGTTTAATATCTGATACGTCCCCTATCTGGGGACCATATATTAAATGGATTTTTAGAACAGGGAGATGGAAAAAGAGCTTGCTCTGTCCACTCCACGCATTGACCTGGTATTGCAGTATCTCCAGGACCGGTGCACCCCTTCTTTAATGCAGTTTCTAAAATCAGAAAGAATTGAATTCAATGTTTTTTGTTCATTTTGCTTGTTTGTCGGATTTTGGGATGGACTCTTTGGCTTTGCTTTTCTTCTCCTCATTGGATTTTTCATGTTCAAAGTTGCAGAAGCCAGATTACAAGCTCATTTTGGTTCAACTTCAGCAACTGTGCATTGCATTGCCATGTAATGTGATGCAATGCTATCTTTCTAGCTCTCCCTTTTTACTTCCTTTTGGATAAACAGACATATTAGGCAAGCATTTTGGAGCTTTCACCTAAATAACTACAGGTGGTGAGATAAGCTGCACAATATAATTGACCTTTCAGTATATTGTTGCACACACACCATCTATTTAGCAAATGCCCTTGTTATCAACAGCAGCCTTTTAAACTCACCTGAGCTAACAGGTATGTGCGCTGGTTACTCTGCTGCGCTTAAAATTTCTTTTTTGGTTTGCTACAATGCCTTTTCTGAAACGTTGTCTCCTTCTGCTGGAACACTGACTTCTTTCAATTAATGCCTGCAGACTATAAAAGAGAACCCAACCCAAAAAGTTTGGTTGATTAGTCTGTGGCATTCTGTTAAACTGTTGCTTATGGCGGTTTCTGTGAGCTTCTCAGCGACATTCAGCCAGCCAGGTATCCTGCCTGCAGTAGATGGAATGTGGCAATGGAACGCTGGCTGCGCGTGTCATAATAGGCTCTGAGCCTTTATATACCTGTGCACAGCAGCAGCCACCTTCAGTCTGCTGCTGGACAGCCAGCAGCAGCAGCAGGAGAGGTATGTAATCAGGAGCCCTCCTGCTAAGGGTAGACAGCTGCTCGTTCCACCCCACCCCCCGCCTTAATTGGTTCTCCTCCCTTCCAACGGTGTTGAGGCGGGTGGGAACAGCAGGGGGTGAAGGTGCTGTGTTTAAAGAGGTGGAGTTATGCAGATCTAAAACGCGTGGATTGCAGCAGCAGCAAGCCGAAAAGTGCAGGCATGTAAGGGATCTAGAGGTTGACAACATGTCTTCTTAACGGGAGTCCAGGAGCTCATCTCCACAAATGGACTTTTCAGGATCCTTGGGTGGCTCCGTAGTTTGAAACCAATTCTGGTTATCGCTTCTCGGCCTTTTGGCTAAGATCAAGTGTAGTATCTGTTCTTATCAGTTTAATATCTGATACATCCCCTATCTGGGGACCATATATTAAATGGATTTTTAGAACAGGGAGATGGAAAAAGAGCTTGCTCTGTCCACTCCACGCATTGACCTGGTATTGCAGTATCTCCAGGACCGGTGCACCCCTTCTTTAATGCAGTTTCTAAAATCAGAAAGAATTGAATTCAATGTTTTTTGTTCATTTTGCTTGTTTGTCGGATTTTGGGATGGACTCTTTGGCTTTGTTTTTCTTCTCCTCATTGGATTTTTCATGTTCAAAGTTGCAGAAGCCAGATTACAAGCTCATTTTGGTTCAACTTCAGCAACTGTGCATTGCATTGCCATGTAATGTGATGCAATGCTATCTTTCTAGCTCTCCCTTTTTACTTCCTTTTGGATAAACAGACATATTAGGCAAGCATTTTGGAGCTTTCACCTAAATAACTACAGGTGGTGAGATAAGCTGCACAATATAATTGACCTTTCAGTATATTGTTGCACACACACCATCTATTTAGCAAATGCCCTTGTTATCAACAGCAGCCTTTTAAACTCACCTGAGCTAACAGGTATGTGCGCTGGTTACTCTGCTGCGCTTAAAATTTCTTTTTTGGTTTGCTACAATGCCTTTTCTGAAACGTTGTCTCCTTCTGCTGGAACACTGACTTCTTTCATTTAATGCCTGCAGACTATAAAAGAGAACCCAACCCAAAAAGTTTGGTTGATTAGTCTGTGGCATTCTGTTAAACTGTTGCTTATGGCGGTCTCTGTGAGCTTCTCAGCGACATTCAGCCAGCCAGGTATCCTGCCTGCAGTAGATGGAATGTGGCAATGGAACGCTGGCTGCGCGTGTCATAATAGGCTCTGAGCCTTTATATACCTGTGCACAGCAGCAGCCACCTTCAGTCTGCTGCTGGACAGCCAGCAGCAGCAGCAGCAGGAGAGGTATGTAATCAGGAGCCCTCCTGCTAAGGGTAGACAGCTGCTCGTTCCACCCCACCCCCCGCCTTAATTGGTTCTCCTCCCTTCCAACGGTGTTGAGGCGGGTGGGAACAGCAGGGGGTGAAGGTGCTGTGTTTAAAGAGGTGGAGTTATGCAGATCTAAAACGCGTGGATTGCAGCAGCAGCAAGCCGAAAAGTGCAGGCATGTAAGGGATCTAGAGGTTGACAACATGTCTTCTTAACGGGAGTCCAGGAGCTCATCTCCACAAATGGACTTTTCAGGATCCTTGGGTGGCTCCGTAGTTTGAAACCAATTCTGGTTATCGCTTCTCGGCCTTTTGGCTAAGATCAAGTGTAGTATCTGTTCTTATCAGTTTAATATCTGATACATCCCCTATCTGGGGACCATATATTAAATGGATTTTTAGAACAGGGAGATGGAAAAAGAGCTTGCTCTGTCCACTCCACGCATTGACCTGGTATTGCAGTATCTCCAGGACCGGTGCACCCCTTCTTTAATGCAGTTTCTAAAATCAGAAAGAATTGAATTCAATGTTTTTTGTTCATTTTGCTTGTTTGTCGGATTTTGGGATGGACTCTTTGGCTTTGCTTTTCTTCTCCTCATTGGATTTTTCATGTTCAAAGTTGCAGAAGCCAGATTACAAGCTCATTTTGGTTCAACTTCAGCAACTGTGCATTGCATTGCCATGTAATGTGATGCAATGCTATCTTTCAAGCTCTCCCTTTTTACTTCCTTTTGGATAAACAGACATATTAGGCAAGCATTTTGGAGCTTTCACCTAAATAACTACAGGTGGTGAGATAAGCTGCACAATATAATTGACCTTTCAGTATATTGTTGCACACACACCATCTATTTAGCAAATGCCCTTGTTATCAACAGCAGATTTTAAACTCACCTGAGCTAACAGGTATGTGCGCTGGTTACTCTGCTGCGCTTAAAATTTCTTTTTTGGTTTGCTACAATGCCTTTTCTGAAACGTTGTCTCCTTCTGCTGGAACACTGACTTCTTTCATTTAATGCCTGCAGACTATAAAAGAGAACCCAACCCAAAAAGTTTGGTTGATTAGTCTGTGGCATTCTGTTAAACTGTTGCTTATAGCGGTCTCTGTGAGCTTCTCAGCGACATTCAGCCAGCCAGGTATCCTGCCTGCAGTAGATGGAATGTGGCAATGGAACGCTGGCTGCGCGTGTCATAATAGGCTCTGAGCCTTTATTTACCTGTGTACAGCAGCAGCCACCTTCAGTCTGCTGCTGGACAGCCAGCAGCAGCAGCAGCAGGAGAGGTATGTAATCAGGAGCCCTCCTGCTAAGGGTAGACAGCTGCTCGTTCCACCCCACCCCCCGCCTTAATTGGTTCTCCTCCCTTCCAACGGTGTTGAGGCGGGTGGGAACAGCAGGGGGTGAAGGTGCTGTGTTTAAAGAGGTGGAGTTATGCAGATCTAAAACGCGTGGATTGCAGCAGCAGCAAGCCGAAAAGTGCAGGCATGTAAGGGATCTAGAGGTTGACAACATGTCTTCTTAACGGGAGTCCAGGAGCTCATCTCCACAAATGGACTTTTCAGGATCCTTGGGTGGCTCCGTAGTTTGAAACCAATTCTGGTTATCGCTTCTCGGCCTTTTGGCTAAGATCAAGTGTAGTATCTGTTCTTATCAGTTTAATATCTGATACGTCCCCTATCTGGGGACCATATATTAAATGGATTTTTAGAACAGGGAGATGGAAAAAGAGCTTGCTCTGTCCACTCCACGCATTGACCTGGTATTGCAGTATCTCCAGGACCGGTGCACCCCTTCTTTAATGCAGTTTCTAAAATCAGAAAGAATTGAATTCAATGTTTTTTGTTCATTTTGCTTGTTTGTCGGATTTTGGGATGGACTCTTTGGCTTTGCTTTTCTTCTCCTCATTGGATTTTTCATGTTCAAAGTTGCAGAAGCCAGATTACAAGCTCATTTTGGTTCAACTTCAGCAACTGTGCATTGCATTGCCATGTAATGTGATGCAATGCTATCTTTCTAGCTCTCCCTTTTTACTTCCTTTTGGATAAACAGACATATTAGGCAAGCATTTTGGAGCTTTCACCTAAATAACTACAGGTGGTGAGATAAGCTGCACAATATAATTGACCTTTCAGTATATTGTTGCACACACACCATCTATTTAGCAAATGCCCTTGTTATCAACAGCAGCCTTTTAAACTCACCTGAGCTAACAGGTATGTGCGCTGGTTACTCTGCTGCGCTTAAAATTTCTTTTTTGGTTTGCTACAATGCCTTTTCTGAAACGTTGTCTCCTTCTGCTGGAACACTGACTTCTTTCATTTAATGCCTGCAGACTATAAAAGAGAACCCAACCCAAAAAGTTTGGTTGATTAGTCTGTGGCATTCTGTTAAACTGTTGCTTATGGCGGTCTCTGTGAGCTTCTCAGCGACATTCAGCCAGCCAGGTATCCTGCCTGCAGTAGATGGAATGTGGCAATGGAACGCTGGCTGCGCGTGTCATAATAGGCTCTGAGCCTTTATATACCTGTGCACAGCAGCAGCCACCTTCAGTCTGCTGCTGGACAGCCAGCAGCAGCAGCAGCAGGAGAGGTATGTAATCAGGAGCCCTCCTGCTAAGGGTAGACAGCTGCTCGTTCCACCCCACCCCCCGCCTTAATTGGTTCTCCTCCCTTCCAACGGTGTTGAGGCGGGTGGGAACAGCAGGGGGTGAAGGTGCTGTGTTTAAAGAGGTGGAGTTATGCAGATCTAAAACGCGTGGATTGCAGCAGCAGCAAGCCGAAAAGTGCAGGCATGTAAGGGATCTAGAGGTTGACAACATGTCTTCTTAACGGGAGTCCAGGAGCTCATCTCCACAAATGGACTTTTCAGGATCCTTGGGTGGCTCCGTAGTTTGAAACCAATTCTGGTTATCGCTTCTCGGCCTTTTGGCTAAGATCAAGTGTAGTATCTGTTCTTATCAGTTTAATATCTGATACGTCCCCTATCTGGGGACCATATATTAAATGGATTTTTAGAACAGGGAGATGGAAAAAGAGCTTGCTCTGTCCACTCCACGCATTGACCTGGTATTGCAGTATCTCCAGGACCGGTGCACCCCTTCTTTAATGCAGTTTCTAAAATCAGAAAGAATTGAATTCAATGTTTTTTGTTCATTTTGCTTGTTTGTCGGATTTTGGGATGGACTCTTTGGCTTTGCTTTTCTTCTCCTCATTGGATTTTTCATGTTCAAAGTTGCAGAAGCCAGATTACAAGCTCATTTTGGTTCAACTTCAGCAACTGTGCATTGCATTGCCATGTAATGTGATGCAATGCTATCTTTCTAGCTCTCCCTTTTTACTTCCTTTTGGATAAACAGACATATTAGGCAAGCATTTTGGAGCTTTCACCTAAATAACTACAGGTGGTGAGATAAGCTGCACAATATAATTGACCTTTCAGTATATTGTTGCACACACACCATCTATTTAGCAAATGCCCTTGTTATCAACAGCAGCCTTTTAAACTCACCTGAGCTAACAGGTATGTGCGCTGGTTACTCTGCTGCGCTTAAAATTTCTTTTTTGGTTTGCTACAATGCCTTTTCTGAAACGTTGTCTCCTTCTGCTGGAACACTGACTTCTTTCATTTAATGCCTGCAGACTATAAAAGAGAACCCAACCCAAAAAGTTTGGTTGATTAGTCTGTGGCATTCTGTTAAACTGTTGCTTATGGCGGTCTCTGTGAGCTTCTCAGCGACATTCAGCCAGCCAGGTATCCTGCCTGCAGTAGATGGAATGTGGCAATGGAACGCTGGCTGCGCGTGTCATAATAGGCTCTGAGCCTTTATATACCTGTGCACAGCAGCAGCCACCTTCAGTCTGCTGCTGGACAGCCAGCAGCAGCAGCAGCAGGAGAGGTATGTAATCAGGAGCCCTCCTGCTAAGGGTAGACAGCTGCTCGTTCCACCCCACCCCCCGCCTTAATTGGTTCTCCTCCCTTCCAACGGTGTTGAGGCGGGTGGGAACAGCAGGGGGTGAAGGTGCTGTGTTTAAAGAGGTGGAGTTATGCAGATCTAAAACGCGTGGATTGCAGCAGCAGCAAGCCGAAAAGTGCAGGCATGTAAGGGATCTAGAGGTTGACAACATGTCTTCTTAACGGGAGTCCAGGAGCTCATCTCCACAAATGGACTTTTCAGGATCCTTGGGTGGCTCCGTAGTTTGAAACCAATTCTGGTTATCGCTTCTCGGCCTTTTGGCTAAGATCAAGTGTAGTATCTGTTCTTATCAGTTTAATATCTGATACGTCCCCTATCTGGGGACCATATATTAAATGGATTTTTAGAACAGGGAGATGGAAAAAGAGCTTGCTCTGTCCACTCCACGCATTGACCTGGTATTGCAGTATCTCCAGGACCGGTGCACCCCTTCTTTAATGCAGTTTCTAAAATCAGAAAGAATTGAATTCAATGTTTTTTGTTCATTTTGCTTGTTTGTCGGATTTTGGGATGGACTCTTTGGCTTTGCTTTTCTTCTCCTCATTGGATTTTTCATGTTCAAAGTTGCAGAAGCCAGATTACAAGCTCATTTTGGTTCAACTTCAGCAACTGGGCATTGCATTGCCATGTAATGTGATGCAATGCTATCTTTCTAGCTCTCCCTTTTTACTTCCTTTTGGATAAACAGACATATTAGGCAAGCATTTTGGAGCTTTCACCTAAATAACTACAGGTGGTGAGATAAGCTGCACAATATAATTGACCTTTCAGTATATTGTTGCACACACACCATCTATTTAGCAAATGCCCTTGTTATCAACAGCAGCCTTTTAAACTCACCTGAGCTAACAGGTATGTGCGCTGGTTACTCTGCTGCGCTTAAAATTTCTTTTTTGGTTTGCTACAATGCCTTTTCTGAAACGTTGTCTCCTTCTGCTGGAACACTGACTTCTTTCATTTAATGCCTGCAGACTATAAAAGAGAACCCAACCCAAAAAGTTTGGTTGATTAGTCTGTGGCATTCTGTTAAACTGTTGCTTATGGCGGTCTCTGTGAGCTTCTCAGCGACATTCAGCCAGCCAGGTATCCTGCCTGCAGTAGATGGAATGTGGCAATGGAACGCTGGCTGCGCGTGTCATAATAGGCTCTGAGCCTTTATATACCTGTGCACAGCAGCAGCCACCTTCAGTCTGCTGCTGGACAGCCAGCAGCAGCAGCAGCAGGAGAGGTATGTAATCAGGAGCCCTCCTGCTAAGGGTAGACAGCTGCTCGTTCCACCCCACCCCCCGCCTTAATTGGTTCTCCTCCCTTCCAACGGTGTTGAGGCGGGTGGGAACAGCAGGGGGTGAAGGTGCTGTGTTTAAAGAGGTGGAGTTATGCAGATCTAAAACGCGTGGATTGCAGCAGCAGCAAGCCGAAAAGTGCAGGCATGTAAGGGATCTAGAGGTTGACAACATGTCTTCTTAACGGGAGTCCAGGAGCTCATCTCCACAAATGGACTTTTCAGGATCCTTGGGTGGCTCCGTAGTTTGAAACCAATTCTGGTTATCGCTTCTCGGCCTTTTGGCTAAGATCAAGTGTAGTATCTTTCGAAAAGGCGGTTTTGGATGTTGGCCGCCCTAGTAGATTGATACATTATGCACACTGGGGTTTAGGCGCTTGTTAGTACGCCAGGTGGCTAATATAGTCATCTGGTGGAAAGCATGGCCCCCCAGGATCGACGCCATTGGGCCGGGGAAGATCGAAAGCCCGAAGTGTGAAGTGCCCCAGGAGTGGTGACCCTGGGGTGCCTTAACTCACTGGGATTGGGAACCCCACTTGAGTTTATGGCACATTTGCACAAGCACTTCAAATTTTCTTTCTTCGCACACACCCTTATTCCGGGCCTTCTGGCCTTAGGATGGGGAATTTTTCAATTCCTGGTCGAAGGTCCGGGCAGTATTATACTGTGAAACCTTCACTATTTATTTAATTTCTTTGTCACTGTGTGGCCACTTATTCACGTGTGTCACGTCCTACTAGGATTTTGTCGGGATGCGGTTCCCTTACGAGTTCCTCTCTTGGCAGGTCTAGGGGGGGAGTGTGTGGCCATCAGGTTCCGCTCCCCCCTGAACCCCCCTGGCTCTCCTCTTTCGGGAGGAGAGCGTTGTTGGCTCCCCTCTTCCGGGAGGGGAGCACAGTCTTTAGCTCCCAGTGCCTTGCTCGGGTGAGAACTCGGGCAGGTGCAGGGGTAAGATTGGGTCGCCTCTGGCTTCGGCTGGAGGTGGCTTTTTGTCCCTGTTCCTCGCTGTGGCCTTTTGGCTCGGAGGGACGGGGAATGGTTTGGGGGACCCTTCTCCTTTTGGAGAGGGTTTCAAGAAGACCAGCATCCTAGTGCACTTTTTTTGTGGCACTTGTCACTTTTTTAAGCGCACTCGGGTTTTGTACACGAATTCGGGCTTTCAAAAAGAAAAAAAAAAAAAAAAAAAAATCTGTTCTTATCAGTTTAATATCTGATACGTCCCCTATCTGGGGACCATATATTAAATGGATTTTTAGAACAGGGAGATGGAAAAAGAGCTTGCTCTGTCCACTCCACGCATTGACCTGGTATTGCAGTATCTCCAGGACCGGTGCACCCCTTCTTTAATGCAGTTTCTAAAATCAGAAAGAATTGAATTCAATGTTTTTTGTTCATTTTGCTTGTTTGTCGGATTTTGGGATGGACTCTTTGGCTTTGCTTTTCTTCTCCTCATTGGATTTTTCATGTTCAAAGTTGCAGAAGCCAGATTACAAGCTCATTTTGGTTCAACTTCAGCAACTGTGCATTGCATTGCCATGTAATGTGATGCAATGCTATCTTTCTAGCTCTCCCTTTTTGCTTCCTTTTGGATAAACAGACATATTAGGCAAGCATTTTGGAGCTTTCACCTAAATAACTACAGGTGGTGAGATAAGCTGCACAATATAATTGACCTTTCAGTATATTGTTGCACACACACCATCTATTTAGCAAATGCCCTTGTTATCAACAGCAGCCTTTTAAACTCACCTGAGCTAACAGGTATGTGCGCTGGTTACTCTGCTGCGCTTAAAATTTCTTTTTTGGTTTGCTACAATGCCTTTTCTGAAACGTTGTCTCCTTCTGCTGGAACACTGACTTCTTTCATTTAATGCCTGCAGACTATAAAAGAGAACCCAACCCAAAAAGTTTGGTTGATTAGTCTGTGGCATTCTGTTAAACTGTTGCTTATGGCGGTCTCTGTGAGCTTCTCAGCGACATTCAGCCAGCCAGGTATCCTGCCTGCAGTAGATGGAATGTGGCAATGGAACGCTGGCTGTGCGTGTCATAATAGGCTCTGAGCCTTTATATACCTGTGCACAGCAGCAGCCACCTTCAGTCTGCTGCTGGACAGCCAGCAGCAGCAGCAGCAGGAGAGGTATGTAATCAGGAGCCCTCCTGCTAAGGGTAGACAGCTGCTCGTTCCACCCCACCCCCCGCCTTAATTGGTTCTCCTCCCTTCCAACGGTGTTGAGGCTGGTGGGAACAGCAGGGGGTGAAGGTGCTGTGTTTAAAGAGGTGGAGTTATGCAGATCTAAAACGCGTGGATTGCAGCAGCAGCAAGCCGAAAAGTGCAGGCATGTAAGGGATCTAGAGGTTGACAACATGTCTTCTTAACGGGAGTCCAGGAGCTCATCTCCACAAATGGACTTTTCAGGATCCTTGGGTGGCTCCGTAGTTTGAAACCAATTCTGGTTATCGCTTCTCGGCCTTTTGGCTAAGATCAAGTGTAGTATCTGTTCTTATCAGTTTAATATCTGATACGTCCCCTATCTGGGGACCATATATTAAATGGATTTTTAGAACAGGGAGATGGAAAAAGAGCTTGCTCTGTCCACTCCACGCATTGACCTGGTATTGCAGTATCTCCAGGACCAGTGCACCCCTTCTTTAATGCAGTTTCTAAAATCAGAAAGAATTGAATTCAATGTTTTTTGTTCATTTTGCTTGTTTGTCGGATTTTGGGATGGACTCTTTGGCTTTGCTTTTCTTCTCCTCATTGGATTTTTCATGTTCAAAGTTGCAGAAGCCAGATTACAAGCTCATTTTGGTTCAACTTCAGCAACTGTGCATTGCATTGCCATGTAATGTGATGCAATGCTATCTTTCTAGCTCTCCCTTTTTACTTCCTTTTGGATAAACAGACATATTAGGCAAGCATTTTGGAGCTTTCACCTAAATAACTACAGGTGGTGAGATAAGCTGCACAATATAATTGACCTTCCAGTATATTGTTGCACACACACCATCTATTTAGCAAATGCCCTTGTTATCAACAGCAGCCTTTTAAACTCACCTGAGCTAACAGGTATGTGCGCTGGTTACTCTGCTGCGCTTAAAATTTCTTTTTTGGTTTGCTACAATGCCTTTTCTGAAACGTTGTCTCCTTCTGCTGGAACACTGACTTCTTTCATTTAATGCCTGCAGACTATAAAAGAGAACCCAACCCAAAAAGTTTGGTTGATTAGTCTGTGGCATTCTGTTAAACTGTTGCTTATGGCGGTCTCTGTGAGCTTCTCAGCGACATTCAGCCAGCCAGGTATCCTGCCTGCAGTAGATGGAATGTGGCAATGGAACGCTGGCTGCGCGTGTCATAATAGGCTCTGAGCCTTTATATACCTGTGCACAGCAGCAGCCACCTTCAGTCTGCTGCTGGACAGCCAGCAGCAGCAGCAGCAGGAGAGGTATGTAATCAGGAGCCCTCCTGCTAAGGGTAGACAGCTGCTCGTTCCACCCCACCCCCCGCCTTAATTGGTTCTCCTCCCTTCCAACGGTGTTGAGGCGGGTGGGAACAGCAGGGGGTGAAGGTGCTGTGTTTAAAGAGGTGGAGTTATGCAGATCTAAAACGCGTGGATTGCAGCAGCAGCAAGCCGAAAAGTGCAGGCATGTAAGGGATCTAGAGGTTGACAACATGTCTTCTTAACGGGAGTCCAGGAGCTCATCTCCACAAATGGACTTTTCAGGATCCTTGGGTGGCTCCGTAGTTTGAAACCAATTCTGGTTATCGCTTCTCGGCCTTTTGGCTAAGATCAAGTGTAGTATCTGTTCTTATCAGTTTAATATCTGATACGTCCCCTATCTGGGGACCATATATTAAATGGATTTTTAGAACAGGGAGATGGAAAAAGAGCTTGCTCTGTCCACTCCACGCATTGACCTGGTATTGCAGTATCTCCAGGACCGGTGCACCCCTTCTTTAATGCAGTTTCTAAAATCAGAAAGAATTGAATTCAATGTTTTTTGTTCATTTTGCTTGTTTGTCGGATTTTGGGATGGACTCTTTGGCTTTGCTTTTCTTCTCCTCATTGGATTTTTCATGTTCAAAGTTGCAGAAGCCAGATTACAAGCTCATTTTGGTTCAACTTCAGCAACTGTGCATTGCATTGCCATGTAATGTGATGCAATGCTATCTTTCTAGCTCTCCCTTTTTACTTCCTTTTGGATAAACAGACATATTAGGCAAGCATTTTGGAGCTTTCACCTAAATAACTACAGGTGGTGAGATAAGCTGCACAATATAATTGACCTTTCAGTATATTGTTGCACACACACCATCTATTTAGCAAATGCCCTTGTTATCAACAGCAGCCTTTTAAACTCACCTGAGCTAACAGGTATGTGCGCTGGTTACTCTGCTGCGCTTAAAATTTCTTTTTTGGTTTGCTACAATGTCTTTTCTGAAACGTTGTCTCCTTCTGCTGGAACACTGACTTCTTTCATTTAATGCCTGCAGACTATAAAAGAGAACCCAACCCAAAAAGTTTGGTTGATTAGTCTGTGGCATTCTGTTAAACTGTTGCTTATGGCGGTCTCTGTGAGCTTCTCAGCGACATTCAGCCAGCCAGGTATCCTGCCTGCAGTAGATGGAATGTGGCAATGGAACGCTGGCTGCGCGTGTCATAATAGGCTCTGAGCCTTTATATACCTGTGCACAGCAGCAGCCACCTTCAGTCTGCTGCTGGACAGCCAGCAGCAGCAGCAGCAGGAGAGGTATGTAATCAGGAGCCCTCCTGCTAAGGGTAGACAGCTGCTCGTTCCACCCCACCCCCCGCCTTAATTGGTTCTCCTCCCTTCCAACGGTGTTGAGGCGGGTGGGAACAGCAGGGGGTGAAGGTGCTGTGTTTAAAGAGGTGGAGTTATGCAGATCTAAAACGCGTGAATTGCAGCAGCAGCAAGCCGAAAAGTGCAGGCATGTAAGGGATCTAGAGGTTGACAACATGTCTTCTTAACGGGAGTCCAGGAGCTCATCTCCACAAATGGACTTTTCAGGATCCTTGGGTGGCTCCGTAGTTTGAAACCAATTCTGGTTATCGCTTCTCGGCCTTTTGGCTAAGATCAAGTGTAGTATCTGTTCTTATCAGTTTAATATCTGATACGTCCCCTATCTGGGGACCATATATTAAATGGATTTTTAGAACAGGGAGATGGAAAAAGAGCTTGCTCTGTCCACTCCACGCATTGACCTGGTATTGCAGTATCTCCAGGACCGGTGCACCCCTTCTTTAATGCAGTTTCTAAAATCAGAAAGAATTGAATTCAATGTTTTTTGTTCATTTTGCTTGTTTGTCGGATTTTGGGATGGACTCTTTGGCTTTGCTTTTCTTCTCCTCATTGGATTTTTCATGTTCAAAGTTGCAGAAGCCAGATTACAAGCTCATTTTGGTTCAACTTCAGCAACTGTGCATTGCATTGCCATGTAATGTGATGCAATGCTATCTTTCTAGCTCTCCCTTTTTACTTCCTTTTGGATAAACAGACATATTAGGCAAGCATTTTGGAGCTTTCACCTAAATAACTACAGGTGGTGAGATAAGCTGCACAATATAATTGACCTTTCAGTATATTGTTGCACACACACCATCTATTTAGCAAATGCCCTTGTTATCAACAGCAGCCTTTTAAACTCACCTGAGCTAACAGGTATGTGCGCTGGTTACTCTGCTGCGCTTAAAATTTCTTTTTTGGTTTGCTACAATGCCTTTTCTGAAACGTTGTCTCCTTCTGCTGGAACACTGACTTCTTTCATTTAATGCCTGCAGACTATAAAAGAGAACCCAACCCAAAAAGTTTGGTTGATTAGTCTGTGGCATTCTGTTAAACTGTTGCTTATGGCGGTCTCTGTGAGCTTCTCAGCGACATTCAGCCAGCCAGGTATCCTGCCTGCAGTAGATGGAATGTGGCAATGGAACGCTGGCTGCGCGTGTCATAATAGGCTCTGAGCCTTTATATACCTGTGCACAGCAGCAGCCACCTTCAGTCTGCTGCTGGACAGCCAGCAGCAGCAGCAGCAGGAGAGGTATGTAATCAGGAGCCCTCCTGCTAAGGGTAGACAGCTGCTCGTTCCACCCCACCCCCCGCCTTAATTGGTTCTCCTCCCTTCCAACGGTGTTGAGGCGGGTGGGAACAGCAGGGGGTGAAGGTGCTGTGTTTAAAGAGGTGGAGTTATGCAGATCTAAAACGCGTGGATTGCAGCAGCAGCAAGCCGAAAAGTGCAGGCATGTAAGGGATCTAGAGGTTGACAACATGTCTTCTTAACGGGAGTCCAGGAGCTCATCTCCACAAATGGACTTTTCAGGATCCTTGGGTGGCTCCGTAGTTTGAAACCAATTCTGGTTATCGCTTCTCGGCCTTTTGGCTAAGATCAAGTGTAGTATCTGTTCTTATCAGTTTAATATCTGATACGTCCCCTATCTGGGGACCATATATTAAATGGATTTTTAGAACAGGGAGATGGAAAAAGAGCTTGCTCTGTCCACTCCACGCATTGACCTGGTATTGCAGTATCTCCAGGACCGGTGCACCCCTTCTTTAATGCAGTTTCTAAAATCAGAAAGAATTGAATTCAATGTTTTTTGTTCATTTTGCTTGTTTGTCGGATTTTGGGATGGACTCTTTGCCTTTGCTTTTCTTCTTCTCATTGGATTTTTCATGTTCAAACTTGCAGAAGCCAGATTACAAGCTCATTTTGGTTCAACTTCAGCAACTGTGCATTGCATTGCCATGTAATGTGATGCAATGCTATCTTTCTAGCTCTCCCTTTTTATTTCCTTTTGGATAAACAGACATATTAGGCAAGCATTTTGGAGCTTTCACCTAAATAACTACAGGTGGTGAGATAAGCTGCACAATATAATTGACCTTTCAGTATATTGTTGCACACACACCATCTATTTAGCAAATGCCCTTGTTATCAACAGCAGCCTTTTAAACTCACCTGAGCTAACAGGTATGTGCGCTGGTTACTCTGCTGCGCTTAAAATTTCTTTTTTGGTTTGCTACAATGCCTTTTCTGAAACGTTGTCTCCTTCTGCTGGAACACTGACTTCTTTCATTTAATGCCTGCAGACTATAAAAGAGAACCCAACCCAAAAAGTTTGGTTGATTAGTCTGTGGCATTCTGTTAAACTGTTGCTTATGGCGGTCTCTGTGAGCTTCTCAGCGACATTCAGCCAGCCAGGTATCCTGCCTGCAGTAGATGGAATGTGGCAATGGAACGCTGGCTGCGCGTGTCATAATAGGCTCTGAGCCTTTATATACCTGTGCACAGCAGCAGCCACCTTCAGTCTGCTGCTGGACAGCCAGCAGCAGCAGCAGCAGGAGAGGTATGTAATCAGGAGCCCTCCTGCTAAGGGTAGACAGCTGCTCGTTCCACCCCACCCCCCGCCTTAATTGGTTCTCCTCCCTTCCAACGGTGTTGAGGCGGGTGAGAACAGCAGGGGGTGAAGGTGCTGTGTTTAAAGAGGTGGAGTTATGCAGATCTAAAACGCGTGGATTGCAGCAGCAGCAAGCCGAAAAGTGCAGGCATGTAAGGGATCTAGAGGTTGACAACATGTCTTCTTAACGGGAGTCCAGGAGCTCATCTCCACAAATGGACTTTTCAGGATCCTTGGGTGGCTCCGTAGTTTGAAACCAATTCTGGTTATCGCTTCTCGGCCTTTTGGCTAAGATCAAGTGTAGTATCTGTTCTTATCAGTTTAATATCTGATACGTCCCCTATCTGGGGACCATATATTAAATGGATTTTTAGAACAGGGAGATGGAAAAAGAGCTTGCTCTGTCCACTCCACGCATTGACCTGGTATTGCAGTATCTCCAGGACCGGTGCACCCCTTCTTTAATGCAGTTTCTAAAATCAGAAAGAATTGAATTCAATGTTTTTTGTTCATTTTGCTTGTTTGTCGGATTTTGGGATGGACTCTTTGGCTTTGCTTTTCTTCTCCTCATTGGATTTTTCATGTTCAAAGTTGCAGAAGCCAGATTACAAGCTCATTTTGGTTCAACTTCAGCAACTGTGCATTGCATTGCCATGTAATGTGATGCAATGCTATCTTTCTAGCTCTCCCTTTTTACTTCCTTTTGGATAAACAGACATATTAGGCAAGCATTTTGGAGCTTTCACCTAAATAACTACAGGTGGTGAGATAAGCTGCACAATATAATTGACCTTTCAGTATATTGTTGCACACACACCATCTATTTAGCAAATGCCCTTGTTATCAACAGCAGCCTTTTAAACTCACCTGAGCTAACAGGTATGTGCGCTGGTTACTCTGCTGCGCTTAAAATTTCTTTTTTGGTTTGCTACAATGCCTTTTCTGAAACGTTGTCTCCTTCTGCTGGAACACTGACTTCTTTCATTTAATGCCTGCAGACTATAAAAGAGAACCCAACCCAAAAAGTTTGGTTGATTAGTCTGTGGCATTCTGTTAAACTGTTGCTTATGGCGGTCTCTGTGAGCTTCTCAGCGACATTCAGCCAGCCAGGTATCCTGCCTGCAGTAGATGGAATGTGGCAATGGAACGCTGGCTGCGCGTGTCATATTAGGCTCTGAGCCTTTATATACCTGTGCACAGCAGCAGCCACCTTCAGTCTGCTGCTGGACAGCCAGCAGCAGCAGCAGCAGGAGAGGTATGTAATCAGGAGCCCTCCTGCTAAGGGTAGACAGCTGCTCGTTCCACCCCACCCCCCGCCTTAATTGGTTCTCCTCCCTTCCAACGGTGTTGAGGCGGGTGGGAACAGCAGGGGGTGAAGGTGCTGTGTTTAAAGAGGTGGAGTTATGCAGATCTAAAACGCGTGGATTGCAGCAGCAGCAAGCCGAAAAGTGCAGGCATGTAAGGGATCTAGAGGTTGACAACATGTCTTCTTAACGGGAGTCCAGGAGCTCATCTCCACAAATGGACTTTTCAGGATCCTTGGGTGGCTCCGTAGTTTGAAACCAATTCTGGTTATCGCTTCTCGGCCTTTTGGCTAAGATCAAGTGTAGTATCTGTTCTTATCAGTTTAATATCTGATACGTCCCCTATCTGGGGACCATATATTAAATGGATTTTTAGAACAGGGAGATGGAAAAAGAGCTTGCTCTGTCCACTCCACGCATTGACCTGGTATTGCAGTATCTCCAGGACCGGTGCACCCCTTCTTTAATGCAGTTTCTAAAATCAGAAAAAATTGAATTCAATGTTTTTTGTTCATTTTGCTTGTTTGTCGGATTTTGGGATGGACTCTTTGGCTTTGCTTTTCTTCTCCTCATTGGATTTTTCATGTTCAAAGTTGCAGAAGCCAGATTACAAGCTCATTTTGGTTCAACTTCAGCAACTGTGCATTGCATTGCCATGTAATGTGATGCAATGCTATCTTTCTAGCTCTCCCTTTTTACTTCCTTTTGGATAAACAGACATATTAGGCAAGCATTTTGGAGCTTTCACCTAAATAACTACAGGTGGTGAGATAAGCTGCACAATATAATTGACCTTTCAGTATATTGTTGCACACACACCATCTATTTAGCAAATGTCCTTGTTATCAACAGCAGCCTTTTAAACTCACCTGAGCTAACAGGTATGTGCGCTGGTTACTCTGCTGCGCTTAAAATTTCTTTTTTGGTTTGCTACAATGCCTTTTCTGAAACGTTGTCTCCTTCTGCTGGAACACTGACTTCTTTCATTTAATGCCTGCAGACTATAAAAGAGAACCCAACCCAAAAAGTTTGGTTGATTAGTCTGTGGCATTCTGTTAAACTGTTGCTTATGGCGGTCTCTGTGAGCTTCTCAGCGACATTCAGCCAGCCAGGTATCCTGCCTGCAGTAGATGGAATGTGGCAATGGAACGCTGGCTGCGCGTGTCATAATAGGCTCTGAGCCTTTATATACCTGTGCACAGCAGCAGCCACCTTCAGTCTGCTGCTGGACAGCCAGCAGCAGCAGCAGCAGGAGAGGTATGTAATCAGGAGCCCTCCTGCTAAGGGTAGACAGCTGCTCGTTCCACCCCACCCCCCGCCTTAATTGGTTCTCCTCCCTTCCAACGGTGTTGAGGCGGGTGGGAACAGCAGGGGGTGAAGGTGCTGTGTTTAAAGAGGTGGAGTTATGCAGATCTAAAACGCGTGGATTGCAGCAGCAGCAAGCCGAAAAGTGCAGGCATGTAAGGGATCTAGAGGTTGACAACATGTCTTCTTAACGGGAGTCCAGGAGCTCATCTCCACAAATGGACTTTTCAGGATCCTTGGGTGGCTCCGTAGTTTGAAACCAATTCTGGTTATCGCTTCTCGGCCTTTTGGCTAAGATCAAGTGTAGTATCTGTTCTTATCAGTTTAATATCTGATACGTCCCCTATCTGGGGACCATATATTAAATGGATTTTAAGAACAGGGAGATGGAAAAAGAGCTTGCTCTGTCCACTCCACGCATTGACCTGGTATTGCAGTATCTCCAGGACCGGTGCACCCCTTCTTTAATGCAGTTTCTAAAATCAGAAAAAATTGAATTCAATGTTTTTTGTTCATTTTGCTTGTTTGTCGGATTTTGGGATGGACTCTTTGGCTTTGCTTTTCTTCTCCTCATTGGATTTTTCATGTTCAAAGTTGCAGAAGCCAGATTACAAGCTCATTTTGGTTCAACTTCAGCAACTGTGCATTGCATTGCCATGTAATGTGATGCAATGCTATCTTTCTAGCTCTCCCTTTTTACTTCCTTTTGGATAAACAGACATATTAGGCAAGCATTTTGGAGCTTTCACCTAAATAACTACAGGTGGTGAGATAAGCTGCACAATATAATTGACCTTTCAGTATATTGTTGCACACACACCATCTATTTAGCAAATGCCCTTGTTATCAACAGCAGCCTTTTAAACTCACCTGAGCTAACAGGTATGTGCGCTGGTTACTCTGCTGCGCTTAAAATTTCTTTTTTGGTTTGCTACAATGCCTTTTCTGAAACGTTGTCTCCTTCTGCTGGAACACTGACTTCTTTCATTTAATGCCTGCAGACTATAAAAGAGAACCCAACCCAAAAAGTTTGGTTGATTAGTCTGTGGCATTCTGTTAAACTGTTGCTTATGGCGGTCTCTGTGAGCTTCTCAGCGACATTCAGCCAGCCAGGTATCCTGCCTGCAGTAGATGGAATGTGGCAATGGAACGCTGGCTGCGCGTGTCATAATAGGCTCTGAGCCTTTATATACCTGTGCACAGCAGCAGCCACCTTCAGTCTGCTGCTGGACAGCCAGCAGCAGCAGCAGCAGGAGAGGTATGTAATCAGGAGCCCTCCTGCTAAGGGTAGACAGCTGCTCGTTCCACCCCACCCCCCGCCTTAATTGGTTCTCCTCCCTTCCAACGGTGTTGAGGCGGGTGGGAACAGCAGGGGGTGAAGGTGCTGTGTTTAAAGAGGTGGAGTTATGCACATCTAAAACGCGTGGATTGCAGCAGCAGCAAGCCGAAAAGTGCAGGCATGTAAGGGATCTAGAGGTTGACAACATGTCTTCTTAACGGGAGTCCAGGAGCTCATCTCCACAAATGGACTTTTCAGGATCCTTGGGTGGCTCCGTAGTTTGAAACCAATTCTGGTTATCGCTTCTCGGCCTTTTGGCTAAGATCAAGTGTAGTATCTGTTCTTATCAGTTTAATATCTGATACGTCCCCTATCTGGGGACCATATATTAAATGGATTTTTAGAACAGGGAGATGGAAAAAGAGCTTGCTCTGTCCACTCCACGCATTGACCTGGTACTGCAGTATCTCCAGGACCGGTGCACCCCTTCTTTAATGCAGTTTCTAAAATCAGAAAGAATTGAATTCAATGTTTTTTGTTCATTTTGCTTGTTTGTCGGATTTTGGGATGGACTCTTTGGCTTTGCTTTTCTTCTCCTCATTGGATTTTTCATGTTCAAAGTTGCAGAAGCCAGATTACAAGCTCATTTTGGTTCAACTTCAGCAACTGTGCATTGCATTGCCATGTAATGTGATGCAATGCTATCTTTCTAGCTCTCCCTTTTTACTTCCTTTTGGATAAACAGACATATTAGGCAAGCATTTTGGAGCTTTCACCTAAATAACTACAGGTGGTGAGATAAGCTGCACAATATAATTGACCTTTCAGTATATTGTTGCACACACACCATCTATTTAGCAAATGTCCTTGTTATCAACAGCAGCCTTTTAAACTCACCTGAGCTAACAGGTATGTGCGCTGGTTACTCTGCTGCGCTTAAAATTTCTTTTTTGGTTTGCTACAATGCCTTTTCTGAAACGTTGTCTCCTTCTGCTGGAACACTGACTTCTTTCATTTAATGCCTGCAGACTATAAAAGAGAACCCAACCCAAAAAGTTTGGTTGATTAGTCTGTGGCATTCTGTTAAACTGTTGCTTATGGCGGTCTCTGTGAGCTTCTCAGCGACATTCAGCCAGCCAGGTATCCTGCCTGCAGTAGATGGAATGTGGCAATGGAACGCTGGCTGCGCGTGTCATAATAGGCTCTGAGCCTTTATATACCTGTGCACAGCAGCAGCCACCTTCAGTCTGCTGCTGGACAGCCAGCAGCAGCAGCAGCAGGAGAGGTATGTAATCAGGAGCCCTCCTGCTAAGGGTAGACAGCTGCTCGTTCCACCCCACCCCCCGCCTTAATTGGTTCTCCTCCCTTCCAACGGTGTTGAGGCGGGTGGGAACAGCAGGGGGTGAAGGTGCTGTGTTTAAAGAGGTGGAGTTATGCAGATCTAAAACGCGTGGATTGCAGCAGCAGCAAGCCGAAAAGTGCAGGCATGTAAGGGATCTAGAGGTTGACAACATGTCTTCTTAACGGGAGTCCAGGAGCTCATCTCCACAAATGGACTTTTCAGGATCCTTGGGTGGCTCCGTAGTTTGAAACCAATTCTGGTTATCGCTTCTCGGCCTTTTGGCTACGATCAAGTGCTTTATTGCAGGAGATTGTAGTTGAAGGGCACTCGGGTACCCCTCTCCTTGGCCTGGCAGGATCGTCCACTTTGGTGGACTTAACCTGCTTGCTGCTATTAGGGAGAGGGCTTAGTCCCAGGGTAACGAGTTGCGATCCCCCAGCTTCCAGGTGTTTTTCGCTGCAAGAACACTGGGAGCGCAGATTGCAAGCGGCTGCAATTTGCAACCTTGTTGCGTTTTTCCATGGAGGTTGACCCTAACCTCGTGCCTCTTTATGCGAGGCTAAAAAACTCTATCCGAGTTCACTTCACGGCGGGTGGCTCGGATATGAGGAAATTAGGGTATGTAGTCCAGGACGTGCTCAGGAACCTTCTTGGCGTACAAAGGAATGAAATTCTCTCCATCCAGGATTATCCCAGAAGAGGTGACTATGACATCACATTCACCGGAGAAGGTATTTTTAGAGATGTACTAGAAAAGTTAAAAAAAGTTGAAAATAGTCCTGTTTTGAAAGGGATACAAATTGTTGAGCACGTCCTGGATGAGGTAAGACTGGTTATTGTAAAAATATTTTCGCCCTTTGTTTCTGCTCCAGAAGTAATGTCATTTCTAGCAATTTATTTTAAAAGTGTTAAATGTATTGGGAAGATATTAAACGAATATAACATATGGACATCTAAGTGGAAATTCCTTGTGAAGTGTACAAGAGATCCAAATACACCAGGTGGTATACGGCTCCCCCCTGCCCGTTTCAAAATTGGGCAAACAAATGGGGATTTCTTCTTTTCTGGGATGCCAGTATATTGCAGAAATTGTGGGCGCTATGGTCATTCAAAAGAAAACTGTCATGTATCATGTAGAAATTGTGCTAGTGAAGAACATGAGACAAAAGAATGCCCTAAGGAAAAGAAATGCAGTTTTTGCCAGACTCCAGGTCACTTTTATTTTTCTTGCCCTCACAGATTTCGGGAAGATGAGCAAAAGGGGAAGTCCAAGACGTCCGACCAAGGACCAAAAGATCAGAGCACCCCTCAGGAGGAGGAACAACAACCTGGAGCCTCTGGAGACAATAAGGGCGTACCAAATAGTGAAGTGTCTCCAGAGTCTATGACAGGTAAAATACCAAATCCCAAAACCTGGCTGCAGGACCTGCGGGAGTCCAAAAGGAGGGCTGAGAAGGAGCAGAAGGGCACTACTGGTAAGGTCAAAAGGGACCGGCAAAAGGCCGACACAGAAGCCCATGCCCAGTCTGGGTCTCCTAGTGCTGAGGGCGCTGAGTGGATAAAGGTGGGTCCTAAGAAAAAGAAAAAGGGTGGTTCGGAGGAGGCAGCAGGAGGTGAACAGATGGACACTTCTCCAGAAGGGGACGTGGACGCTGGACCCTCAGGGGTTTCGGTCTCCGCTGCTACAGGTGGGGACCGGGATCTTGCTGACTCTGAAGAGTCAGAGGCTCTGCCTTGTGCGCAACCTCCTCCTATAGGACGACCTTCTACAGGTCAAACAGGGGCGGCGGAACCCCTCGGGGACCCACCTGATGAGGAACTGCATGGCCAGCCAATGGAGACCCAGCGGGTTCTGCCAGCCAGCCCTCCGAGCTATGCCAGTGTAGCGTCGGGTTTATATAAATGTGGTAATCTTTCCTCCTCCACGGAGACTCTCGTGACGATACTATCAGATGAGGAGGGAGGCGCAAGCCCAGTGGTCTGATCAGGTTCATCGGACAGGTAAATCCGTTGCTCTTAGTTACCTAAGTAAAATTTCTACATTTTCTAATGATGGCTGAACTCAAAGGTATTTCCCTCAACGTGAGAGGCATAAAATCTAACACGAGAAGAACTGCTCTTTTTAATTTTTTTACGTGTTTTACTGCATCTGTATTTTTTCTGCAAGAATGTAATATCCCACATGAAATGTCATATCAAAAATATAAAGATGAGTGGAAGTGTGGGCCATCTGTCTGGTCCGGATCGAATGCTGCAGGATCAGCGGGTGTAGCCATACTTTTTAAAGGGAACGTTTTAATTGATTTTATTCAGGAAATTTTACCAGGTCGTATTTTATTAGTGAAAGCTTTTATTGATGGTATTAGATGGCAGTTTTTAAATTTTTATGGATCCCCAGAGAAAAATGAAAGAGCCGAAATGCTTGATCTTTTACCATTATTTATTAATAACTCTGAACCTTTTATCTTAGCAGGGGATTTTAATTGTGTTTTAAAAGGTGAAAACCGGCGCTCCAGCTCTGTAAGCAGGAACTACGATAAAACCTCAGGTATGCTACATGATATAGTCAAAGATGCTAAATTGATAGACATATATAAAGAGTGTCATAGTGACAGCCCAGAGGATGCTGGTTTCACTTGGAGCAATGCTAATTGTAGCTCTAGGATTGATTTTATTTTTGGTTCAGATAAAACAATACCTGCCAAATGTGAAGTTTTAACTAATATATTTTCAGACCATAAACTTTTATCCTTTACCATAAAAGTAAATGACAACAAAAAATGTGGTAAGAAAAGCTGGAAAATGAACGTATCCCTTTTAACCGACCCGCAGATTTTATCAGATTTTATTGAGTTTTATAGGAAATGTAGAAAAGGGAAAAAAACAAATGAGACTATGAGTGTATGGTGGGATAGAATGAAAGTAAAAATAAAAGACTTTTTTATTAAAAAGAGTATATGTAGAGCCAAAGAAAAATATGAAGAATATAGAATTTTAAATACCCGCCTACAAACATTATTTAAGCTCAGAGACAATGGGATAGATGTACAACTTGATATTTCAAACTTAAAAGAAGAGATTTCAAAATGGCTAGAACAAAAAGGAAAAGAGATCATTTTTCGTTCTAGAGTACAACATATAGAAGAAAATGAAAAGTGTTCCAGATATTTTTTTAGGAAAAATAAAAAAGAAAAAGTGATAATTGACCATATAGATGGTGAGAATAATATAAAAAATATGCTGGGTAAAGTTGAGGTTTTTTTTTCTAATCTTTTTAATGGAAAAAATATAGATAATAAATTAATGGATGATTCGCTGCAAGGACTAACAGCTGTTTTAGATCCCGCATCCCAAGAGTTTTTATCCCAAGTTTTAACGGAACAAGAAGTGTTAAAAACTATTAAAAGTTTTAAAACTGGAAAGGTCCCTGGTCCTGATGGCATCCCAATAGAATTTTATGTATGTTTTTATGATATTTTAAAAGATGATTTGTTTTATTTGTTTACTGAGGTTTTTAATAATAAGGTTTTATTAAATTCCTGGAAGAAAGGTGAAGTCTCCCTCCTATACAAAAAAGGCGATAAATCAAAATTAGAAAACTGGAGACCAATAACACTTTTAAATTGTGACTATAAAATAATGGCTAAAATTTGTGCAAATCGTCTAAAAGAAGTCATCAGCAAAGTTATTCATTCTAATCAAGTGTGTGGGGTGCCGGGGCGCAGTATATGGGACAATCTGAATTTAGTGAAAGACTGTATTGAGGATGTGAAAGACAGAAAGGGGAAAATGGCGATTTTATCTATTGATTTTGAAAAAGCATTTGACCGTGTCTCACACTTTTATCTTTTTAAAGTTTTAGAGAAAATGGGCATACCAGAAGGGTTTTTACTATCGCTTAAAGCATTTTACAAGGATTGTACAAGTAAGATTTTAGTGAATGGTTTTAAGACACAAGAGGTATTTTTACGGTCAGGGGTGAAACAGGGATGCCCTCTGTCCCCCCTACTGTTTATCTGTGCACTGGAACCAATGTTATGTGCAATACGCCAAAATAAACAGATATGCGGTGTCCCTCTGCCTGGAAGCGGTGGTTTGGAGGCCAAGGTTGTAGGCTACATGGATGACGTGGCGGTCTTGTGTACAGATGCACCATCACTTACGGCCACTCTCCATCAAGTGCAATCCTTTTGTCTAGCTTCTGGTTTTAAAATCAATTTTAATAAGTGTAACATTTTAAGTGTTGGGGGGATGATTTTACGTGATGTACCAATTAATGTCTCCGAATCCATTTCCATTTTAGGTATATCATTCACTGAAAATAATGATGGTTATAATAGTTGGGAAACAATTACACAGAAAGTAAATACGAAAATATGTATGTGGAACATGAGGAGACTTACAATGGAGGGTAAAGTATTGGTTTTAAAGATGGTGATTTTACCTCTTTTATTGTATCTTAGCATGGTTTTCCCCCCGCCTGTTAATGTTTTAAAAAAGATAACCAAAACCTGTTTTACCTTCTTTTGGAACTCAAAAATGGAAAAGCTGAAAAGAGAAATCGTGATGAAATCAAAAGTAAAAGGTGGTAAAGATTTTCCAGATTTTAATAGGTTTCTTTTAATCCATCTGTTCGTTTACTGTTTTAATGCCCTTTTTAAGAATCACTATTGGTCCTTTTTTATGCGTTTTAATACAGGATTTTTTATGAGAAAGTTTGGATGGTATGAAGTTAATATATCTGTGCCCCATGCTTTTAATTTGTCGACGCATTATGAGATTTTAAGGAAAATAGTGTCCGATTTTAATTTAGGGACTAAGAAAATAGAGGAATTAAGAAATAGTAAGAAGCTAATTAAAGAAATACGTAAAAGTGAGGAAATATGTAATGTTGACAGATATGATGATGACAAATCTATGTCTATCTGGAAAATGATTAACGTTTTTTATCTTTTTAATGAACAGAGAGATCTGGCTTGGAGTTGCATGCACCGCTGTCTTCCTTGCCGGGCATTCCAATACAGAAGAGGATTTGTGAGGTCTGCCATCTGCCCAAGAGCCGGATGCCAAGAAGAGGAAACGGTGGAACATCTATTATGGACATGTAATTTTGCAAAGGATTTCTGGAGAAGACTGCTCCCCTTACTGGAAAGGGTGGCAGACCTCAAGGACTTTACATATGAAACTGTGCTATACGGACTTATGGAATGCCCCACAATGGACCAGTACACAATGGCTTGGAAGACAGTGAACTGCGCCAAGTCATCTCTCTGGAAAGCGCGCAACATTGCTATTTTTAAACAAGATGTTTTATCAGTGAATGATGTTTTAAGTTTATGTTTATGTGAAATGTATACTTATTATTTAATTGACAAAAAGAAGAATGTACATATTTCCAAAAAATGGCTTGTTGACCAATGGAACCTAATTATTTAAAATCTTTGTATTTTTTTGTTTTGTAAATTTCATTTGTCTTTTAACGTTTGGTATTTGTCTAATTATGCTTGTAACTTGTTAAAGTTTTAATAAACGGTTTTATCCCTCTGCAGGGGATAGCCAAATTAAAAAAAAAAAATCTGTTCTTATCAGTTTAATATCTGATACGTCCCCTATCTGGGGACCATATATTAAATGGATTTTTAGAACAGGGAGATGGAAAAAGAGCTTGCTCTGTCCACTCCACGCATTGACCTGGTATTGCAGTATCTCCAGGACCGGTGCACCCCTTCTTTAATGCAGTTTCTAAAATCAGAAAGAATTGAATTCAATGTTTTTTGTTCATTTTGCTTGTTTGTCGGATTTTGGGATGGACTCTTTGGCTTTGCTTTTCTTCTCCTCATTGGATTTTTCATGTTCAAAGTTGCAGAAGCCAGATTACAAGCTCATTTTGGTTCAACTTCAGCAACTGTGCATTGCATTGCCATGTAATGTGATGCAATGCTATCTTTCTAGCTCTCCCTTTTTACTTCCTTTTGGATAAACAGACATATTAGGCAAGCATTTTGGAGCTTTCACCTAAATAACTACAGGTGGTGAGATAAGCTGCACAATATAATTGACCTTTCAGTATATTGTTGCACACACACCATCTATTTAGCAAATGCCCTTGTTATCAACAGCAGCCTTTTAAACTCACCTGAGCTAACAGGTATGTGCGCTGGTTACTCTGCTGCGCTTAAAATTTCTTTTTTGGTTTGCTACAATGCCTTTTCTGAAACGTTGTCTCCTTCTGCTGGAACACTGACTTCTTTCATTTAATGCCTGCAGACTATAAAAGAGAACCCAACCCAAAAAGTTTGGCTGATTAGTCTGTGGCATTCTGTTAAACTGTTGCTTATGGCGGTCTCTGTGAGCTTCTCAGCGACATTCAGCCAGCCAGGTATCCTGCCTGCAGTAGATGGAATGTGGCAATGGAACGCTGGCTGCGCGTGTCATAATAGGCTCTGAGCCTTTATATACCTGTGCACAGCAGCAGCCACCTTCAGTCTGCTGCTGGACAGCCAGCAGCAGCAGCAGCAGGAGAGGTATGTAATCAGGAGCCCTCCTGCTAAGGGTAGACAGCTGCTCGTTCCACCCCACCCCCCGCCTTAATTGGTTCTCCTCCCTTCCAACGGTGTTGAGGCGGGTGGGAACAGCAGGGGGTGAAGGTGCTGTGTTTAAAGAGGTGGAGTTATGCAGATCTAAAACGCGTGGATTGCAGCAGCAGCAAGCCGAAAAGTGCAGGCATGTAAGGGATCTAGAGGTTGACAACATGTCTTCTTAACGGGAGTCCAGGAGCTCATCTCCACAAATGGACTTTTCAGGATCCTTGGGTGGCTCCGTAGTTTGAAACCAATTCTGGTTATCGCTTCTCGGCCTTTTGGCTAAGATCAAGTGTAGTATCTGTTCTTATCAGTTTAATATCTGATACGTCCCCTATCTGGGGACCATATATTAAATGGATTTTTAGAACAGGGAGATGGAAAAAGAGCTTGCTCTGTCCACTCCACGCATTGACCTGGTACTGCAGTATCTCCAGGACTGGTGCACCCCTTCTTTAATGCAGTTTCTAAAATCAGAAAGAATTGAATTCAATGTTTTTTGTTCATTTTGCTTGTTTGTCGGATTTTGGGATGGACTCTTTGGCTTTGCTTTTCTTCTCCTCATTGGATTTTTCATGTTCAAAGTTGCAGAAGCCAGATTACAAGCTCATTTTGGTTCAACTTCAGCAACTGTGCATTGCATTGCCATGTAATGTGATGCAATGCTATCTTTCTAGCTCTCCCTTTTTACTTCCTTTTGGATAAACAGACATATTAGGCAAGCATTTTGGAGCTTTCACCTAAATAACTACAGGTGGTGAGATAAGCTGCACAATATAATTGACCTTTCAGTATATTGTTGCACACACACCATCTATTTAGCAAATGTCCTTGTTATCAACAGCAGCCTTTTAAACTCACCTGAGCTAACAGGTATGTGCGCTGGTTACTCTGCTGCGCTTAAAATTTCTTTTTTGGTTTGCTACAATGCCTTTTCTGAAACGTTGTCTCCTTCTGCTGGAACACTGACTTCTTTCATTTAATGCCTGCAGACTATAAAAGAGAACCCAACCCAAAAAGTTTGGTTGATTAGTCTGTGGCATTCTGTTAAACTGTTGCTTATGGCGGTCTCTGTGAGCTTCTCAGCGACATTCAGCCAGCCAGGTATCCTGCCTGCAGTAGATGGAATGTGGCAATGGAACGCTGGCTGCGCGTGTCATAATAGGCTCTGAGCCTTTATATACCTGTGCACAGCAGCAGCCACCTTCAGTCTGCTGCTGGACAGCCAGCAGCAGCAGCAGCAGGAGAGGTATGTAATCAGGAGCCCTCCTGCTAAGGGTAGACAGCTGCTCGTTCCACCCCACCCCCCGCCTTAATTGGTTCTCCTCCCTTCCAACGGTGTTGAGGCGGGTGGGAACAGCAGGGGGTGAAGGTGCTGTGTTTAAAGAGGTGGAGTTATGCAGATCTAAAACGCGTGGATTGCAGCAGCAGCAAGCCGAAAAGTGCAGGCATGTAAGGGATCTAGAGGTTGACAACATGTCTTCTTAACGGGAGTCCAGGAGCTCATCTCCACAAATGGACTTTTCAGGATCCTTGGGTGGCTCCGTAGTTTGAAACCAATTCTGGTTATCCCTTCTCGGCCTTTTGGCTAAGATCAAGTGTAGTATCTGTTCTTATCAGTTTAATATCTGATACGTCCCCTATCTGGGGACCATATATTAAATGGATTTTTAGAACAGGGAGATGGAAAAAGAGCTTGCTCTGTCCACTCCACGCATTGACCTGGTATTGCAGTATCTCCAGGACCGGTGCACCCCTTCTTTAATGCAGTTTCTAAAATCAGAAAGAATTGAATTCAATGTTTTTTGTTCATTTTGCTTGTTTGTCGGATTTTGGGATGGACTCTTTGGCTTTGCTTTTCTTCTCCTCATTGGATTTTTCATGTTCAAAGTTGCAGAAGCCAGATTACAAGCTCATTTTGGTTCAACTTCAGCAACTGTGCATTGCATTGCCATGTAATGTGATGCAATGCTATCTTTCTAGCTCTCCCTTTTTACTTCCTTTTGGATAAACAGACATATTAGGCAAGCATTTTGGAGCTTTCACCTAAATAACTACAGGTGGTGAGATAAGCTGCACAATATAATTGACCTTTCAGTATATTGTTGCACACACACCATCTATTTAGCAAATGCCCTTGTTATCAACAGCAGCCTTTTAAACTCACCTGAGCTAACAGGTATGTGCGCTGGTTACTCTGCTGCGCTTAAAATTTCTTTTTTGGTTTGCTACAATGCCTTTTCTGAAACGTTGTCTCCTTCTGCTGGAACACTGACTTCTTTCATTTAATGCCTGCAGACTATAAAAGAGAACCCAACCCAAAAAGTTTGGCTGATTAGTCTGTGGCATTCTGTTAAACTGTTGCTTATGGCGGTCTCTGTGAGCTTCTCAGCGACATTCAGCCAGCCAGGTATCCTGCCTGCAGTAGATGGAATGTGGCAATGGAACGCTGGCTGCGCGTGTCATAATAGGCTCTGAGCCTTTATATACCTGTGCACAGCAGCAGCCACCTTCAGTCTGCTGCTGGACAGCCAGCAGCAGCAGCAGCAGGAGAGGTATGTAATCAGGAGCCCTCCTGCTAAGCGTAGACAGCTGCTCGTTCCACCCCACCCCCCGCCTTAATTGGTTCTCCTCCCTTCCAACGGTGTTGAGGCGGGTGGGAACAGCAGGGGGTGAAGGTGCTGTGTTTAAAGAGGTGGAGTTATGCAGATCTAAAACGCGTGGATTGCAGCAGCAGCAAGCCGAAAAGTGCAGGCATGTAAGGGATCTAGAGCTTGACAACATGTCTTCTTAACGGGAGTCCAGGAGCTCATCTCCACAAATGGACTTTTCAGGATCCTTGGGTGGCTCCGTAGTTTGAAACCAATTCTGGTTATCGCTTCTCGGCCTTTTGGCTAAGATCAAGTGTAGTATCTGTTCTTATCAGTTTAATATCTGATACGTCCCCTATCTGGGGACCATATATTAAATGGATTTTTAGAACAGGGAGATGGAAAAAGAGCTTGCTCTGTCCACTCCACGCATTGACCTGGTATTGCAGTATCTCCAGGACCGGTGCACCCCTTCTTTAATGCAGTTTCTAAAATCAGAAAGAATTGAATTCAATGTTTTTTGTTCATTTTGCTTGTTTGTCGGATTTTGGGATGGACTCTTTGGCTTTGCTTTTCTTCTCCTCATTGGATTTTTCATGTTCAAAGTTGCAGAAGCCAGATTACAAGCTCATTTTGGTTCAACTTCAGCAACTGTGCATTGCATTGCCATGTAATGTGATGCAATGCTATCTTTCTAGCTCTCCCTTTTTACTTCCTTTTGGATAAACAGACATATTAGGCAAGCATTTTGGAGCTTTCACCTAAATAACTACAGGTGGTGAGATAAGCTGCACAATATAATTGACCTTTCAGTATATTGTTGCACACACACCATCTATTTAGCAAATGCCCTTGTTATCAACAGCAGCCTTTTAAACTCACCTGAGCTAACAGGTATGTGCGCTGGTTACTCTGCTGCGCTTAAAATTTCTTTTTTGGTTTGCTACAATGCCTTTTCTGAAACGTTGTCTCCTTCTGCTGGAACACTGACTTCTTTCATTTAATGCCTGCAGACTATAAAAGAGAACCCAACCCAAAAAGTTTGGTTGATTAGTCTGTGGCATTCTGTTAAACTGTTGCTTATGGCGGTCTCTGTGAGCTTCTCAGCGACATTCAGCCAGCCAGGTATCCTGCCTGCAGTAGATGGAATGTGGCAATGGAACGCTGGCTGCGCGTGTCATAATAGGCTCTGAGCCTTTATATACCTGTGCACAGCAGCAGCCACCTTCAGTCTGCTGCTGGACAGCCAGCAGCAGCAGCAGCAGGAGAGGTATGTAATCAGGAGCCCTCCTGCTAAGGGTAGACAGCTGCTCGTTCCACCCCACCCCCCGCCTTAATTGGTTCTCCTCCCTTCCAACGGTGTTGAGGCGGGTGGGAACAGCAGGGGGTGAAGGTGCTGTGTTTAAAGAGGTGGAGTTATGCAGATCTAAAACGCGTGAATTGCAGCAGCAGCAAGCCGAAAAGTGCAGGCATGTAAGGGATCTAGAGGTTGACAACATGTCTTCTTAACGGGAGTCCAGGAGCTCATCTCCACAAATGGACTTTTCAGGATCCTTGGGTGGCTCCGTAGTTTGAAACCAATTCTGGTTATCGCTTCTCGGCCTTTTGGCTAAGATCAAGTGTAGTATCTGTTCTTATCAGTTTAATATCTGATACGTCCCCTATCTGGGGACCATATATTAAATGGATTTTTAGAACAGGGAGATGGAAAAAGAGCTTGCTCTGTCCACTCCACGCATTGACCTGGTATTGCAGTATCTCCAGGACCGGTGCACCCCTTCTTTAATGCAGTTTCTAAAATCAGAAAGAATTGAATTCAATGTTTTTTGTTCATTTTGCTTGTTTGTCGGATTTTGGGATGGACTCTTTGGCTTTGCTTTTCTTCTCCTCATTGGATTTTTCATGTTCAAAGTTGCAGAAGCCAGATTACAAGCTCATTTTGGTTCAACTTCAGCAACTGTGCATTGCATTGCCATGTAATGTGATGCAATGCTATCTTTCTAGCTCTCCCTTTTTACTTCCTTTTGGATAAACAGACATATTAGGCAAGCATTTTGGAGCTTTCACCTAAATAACTACAGGTGGTGAGATAAGCTGCACAATATAATTGACCTTTCAGTATATTGTTGCACACACACCATCTATTTAGCAAATGCCCTTGTTATCAACAGCAGCCTTTTAAACTCACCTGAGCTAACAGGTATGTGCGCTGGTTACTCTGCTGCGCTTAAAATTTCTTTTTTGGTTTGCTACAATGCCTTTTCTGAAACGTTGTCTCCTTCTGCTGGAACACTGACTTCTTTCATTTAATGCCTGCAGACTATAAAAGAGAACCCAACCCAAAAAGTTTGGTTGATTAGTCTGTGGCATTCTGTTAAACTGTTGCTTATGGCGGTCTCTGTGAGCTTCTCAGCGACATTCAGCCAGCCAGGTATCCTGCCTGCAGTAGATGGAATGTGGCAATGGAACGCTGGCTGCGCGTGTCATAATAGGCTCTGAGCCTTTATATACCTGTGCACAGCAGCAGCCACCTTCAGTCTGCTGCTGGACAGCCAGCAGCAGCAGCAGCAGGAGAGGTATGTAATCAGGAGCCCTCCTGCTAAGGGTAGACAGCTGCTCGTTCCACCCCACCCCCCGCCTTAATTGGTTCTCCTCCCTTCCAACGGTGTTGAGGCGGGTGGGAACAGCAGGGGGTGAAGGTGCTGTGTTTAAAGAGGTGGAGTTATGCAGATCTAAAACGCGTGGATTGCAGCAGCAGCAAGCCGAAAAGTGCAGGCATGTAAGGGATCTAGAGGTTGACAACATGTCTTCTTAACGGGAGTCCAGGAGCTCATCTCCACAAATGGACTTTTCAGGATCCTTGGGTGGCTCCGTAGTTTGAAACCAATTCTGGTTATCGCTTCTCGGCCTTTTGGCTAAGATCAAGTGTAGTATCTGTTCTTATCAGTTTAATATCTGATACGTCCCCTATCTGGGGACCATATATTAAATGGATTTTTAGAACAGGGAGATGGAAAAAGAGCTTGCTCTGTCCACTCCACGCATTGACCTGGTATTGCAGTATCTCCAGGACCGGTGCACCCCTTCTTTAATGCAGTTTCTAAAATCAGAAAGAATTGAATTCAATGTTTTTTGTTCATTTTGCTTGTTTGTCGGATTTTGGGATGGACTCTTTGGCTTTGCTTTTCTTCTCCTCATTGGATTTTTCATGTTCAAAGTTGCAGAAGCCAGATTACAAGCTCATTTTGGTTCAACTTCAGCAACTGTGCATTGCATTGCCATGTAATGTGATGCAATGCTATCTTTCTAGCTCTCCCTTTTTACTTCCTTTTGGATAAACAGACATATTAGGCAAGCATTTTGGAGCTTTCACCTAAATAACTACAGGTGGTGAGATAAGCTGCACAATATAATTGACCTTTCAGTATATTGTTGCACACACACCATCTATTTAGCAAATGCCCTTGTTATCAACAGCAGCCTTTTAAACTCACCTGAGCTAACAGGTATGTGCGCTGGTTACTCTGCTGCGCTTAAAATTTCTTTTTTGGTTTGCTACAATGCCTTTTCTGAAACGTTGTCTCCTTCTGCTGGAACACTGACTTCTTTCATTTAATGCCTGCAGACTATAAAAGAGAACCCAACCCAAAAAGTTTGGTTGATTAGTCTGTGGCATTCTGTTAAACTGTTGCTTATGGCGGTCTCTGTGAGCTTCTCAGCGACATTCAGCCAGCCAGGTATCCTGCCTGCAGTAGATGGAATGTGGCAATGGAACGCTGGCTGCGCGTGTCATAATAGGCTCTGAGCCTTTATATACCTGTGCACAGCAGCAGCCACCTTCAGTCTGCTGCTGGACAGCCAGCAGCAGCAGCAGCAGGAGAGGTATGTAATCAGGAGCCCTCCTGCTAAGGGTAGACAGCTGCTCGTTCCACCCCACCCCCCGCCTTAATTGGTTCTCCTCCCTTCCAACGGTGTTGAGGCGGGTGGGAACAGCAGGGGGTGAAGGTGCTGTGTTTAAAGAGGTGGAGTTATGCAGATCTAAAACGCGTGGATTGCAGCAGCAGCAAGCCGAAAAGTGCAGGCATGTAAGGGATCTAGAGGTTGACAACATGTCTTCTTAACGGGAGTCCAGGAGCTCATCTCCACAAATGGACTTTTCAGGATCCTTGGGTGGCTCCGTAGTTTGAAACCAATTCTGGTTATCGCTTCTCGGCCTTTTGGCTAAGATCAAGTGTAGTATCTGTTCTTATCAGTTTAATATCTGATACGTCCCCTATCTGGGGACCATATATTAAATGGATTTTTAGAACAGGGAGATGGAAAAATAGCTTGCTCTGTCCACTCCACGCATTGACCTGGTATTGCAGTATCTCCAGGACCGGTGCACCCCTTCTTTAATGCAGTTTCTAAAATCAGAAAGAATTGAATTCAATGTTTTTTGTTCATTTTGCTTGTTTGTCGGATTTTGGGATGGACTCTTTGGCTTTGCTTTTCTTCTCCTCATTGGATTTTTCATGTTCAAAGTTGCAGAAGCCAGATTACAAGCTCATTTTGGTTCAACTTCAGCAACTGTGCATTGCATTGCCATGTAATGTGATGCAATGCTATCTTTCTAGCTCTCCCTTTTTACTTCCTTTTGGATAAACAGACATATTAGGCAAGCATTTTGGAGCTTTCACCTAAATAACTACAGGTGGTGAGATAAGCTGCACAATATAATTGACCTTTCAGTATATTGTTGCACACACACCATCTATTTAGCAAATGCCCTTGTTATCAACAGCAGCCTTTTAAACTCACCTGAGCTAACAGGTATGTGTGCTGGTTACTCTGCTGCGCTTAAAATTTCTTTTTTGGTTTGCTACAATGCCTTTTCTGAAACGTTGTCTCCTTCTGCTGGAACACTGACTTCTTTCATTTAATGCCTGCAGACTATAAAAGAGAACCCAACCCAAAAAGTTTGGTTGATTAGTCTGTGGCATTCTGTTAAACTGTTGCTTATGGCGGTCTCTGTGAGCTTCTCAGCGACATTCAGCCAGCCAGGTATCCTGCCTGCAGTAGATGGAATGTGGCAATGGAACGCTGGCTGCGCGTGTCATAATAGGCTCTGAGCCTTTATATACCTGTGCACAGCAGCAGCCACCTTCAGTCTGCTGCTGGACAGCCAGCAGCAGCAGCAGCAGGAGAGGTATGTAATCAGGAGCCCTCCTGCTAAGGGTAGACAGCTGCTCGTTCCACCCCACCCCCCGCCTTAATTGGTTCTCCTCCCTTCCAACGGTGTTGAGGCGGGTGGGAACAGCAGGGGGTGAAGGTGCTGTGTTTAAAGAGGTGGAGTTATGCAGATCTAAAACGCGTGGATTGCAGCAGCAGCAAGCCGAAAAGTGCAGGCATGTAAGGGATCTAGAGGTTGACAACATGTCTTCTTAACGGGAGTCCAGGAGCTCATCTCCACAAATGGACTTTTCAGGATCCTTGGGTGGCTCCGTAGTTTGAAACCAATTCTGGTTATCGCTTCTCGGCCTTTTGGCTAAGATCAAGTGTAGTATCTGTTCTTATCAGTTTAATATCTGATACGTCCCCTATCTGGGGACCATATATTAAATGGATTTTTAGAACAGGGAGATGGAAAAATAGCTTGCTCTGTCCACTCCACGCATTGACCTGGTATTGCAGTATCTCCAGGACCGGTGCACCCCTTCTTTAATGCAGTTTCTAAAATCAGAAAGAATTGAATTCAATGTTTTTTGTTCATTTTGCTTGTTTGTCGGATTTTGGGATGGACTCTTTGGCTTTGCTTTTCTTCTCCTCATTGGATTTTTCATGTTCAAAGTTGCAGAAGCCAGATTACAAGCTCATTTTGGTTCAACTTCAGCAACTGTGCATTGCATTGCCATGTAATGTGATGCAATGCTATCTTTCTAGCTCTCCCTTTTTACTTCCTTTTGGATAAACAGACATATTAGGCAAGTATTTTGGAGCTTTCACCTAAATAACTACAGGTGGTGAGATAAGCTGCACAATATAATTGACCTTTCAGTATATTGTTGCACACACACCATCTATTTAGCAAATGCCCTTGTTATCAACAGCAGCCTTTTAAACTCACCTGAGCTAACAGGTATGTGCGCTGGTTGCTCTGCTGCGCTTAAAATTTCTTTTTTGGTTTGCTACAATGCCTTTTCTGAAACGTTGTCTCCTTCTGCTGGAACACTGACTTCTTTCATTTAATGCCTGCAGACTATAAAAGAGAACCCAACCCAAAAAGTTTGGTTGATTAGTCTGTGGCATTCTGTTAAACTGTTGCTTATGGCGGTCTCTGTGAGCTTCTCAGCGACATTCAGCCAGCCAGGTATCCTGCCTGCAGTAGATGGAATGTGGCAATGGAACGCTGGCTGCGCGTGTCATAATAGGCTCTGAGCCTTTATATACCTGTGCACAGCAGCAGCCACCTTCAGTCTGCTGCTGGACAGCCAGCAGCAGCAGCAGCAGGAGAGGTATGTAATCAGGAGCCCTCCTGCTAAGGGTAGACAGCTGCTCGTTCCACCCCACCCCTCGCCTTAATTGGTTCTCCTCCCTTCCAACGGTGTTGAGGCGGGTGGGAACAGCAGGGGGTGAAGGTGCTGTGTTTAAAGAGGTGGAGTTATGCAGATCTAAAACGCGTGGATTGCAGCAGCAGCAAGCCGAAAAGTGCAGGCATGTAAGGGATCTAGAGGTTGACAATATGTCTTCTTAACGGGAGTCCAGGAGCTCATCTCCACAAATGGACTTTTCAGGATCCTTGGGTGGCTCCGTAGTTTGAAACCAATTCTGGTTATCGCTTCTCGGCCTTTTGGCTAAGATCAAGTGTAGTATCTGTTCTTATCAGTTTAATATCTGATACGTCCCCTATCTGGGGACCATATATTAAATGGATTTTTAGAACAGGGAGATGGAAAAAGAGCTTGCTCTGTCCACTCCACGCATTGACCTGGTATTGCAGTATCTCCAGGACCGGTGCACCCCTTCTTTAATGCAGTTTCTAAAATCAGAAAGAATTGAATTCAATGTTTTTTGTTCATTTTGCTTGTTTGTCGGATTTTGGGATGGACTCTTTGGCTTTGCTTTTCTTCTCCTCATTGGATTTTTCATGTTCAAAGTTGCAGAAGCCAGATTACAAGCTCATTTTGGTTCAACTTCAGCAACTGTGCATTGCATTGCCATGTAATGTGATGCAATGCTATCTTTCTAGCTCTCCCTTTTTACTTCCTTTTGGATAAACAGACATATTAGGCAAGCATTTTGGAGCTTTCACCTAAATAACTACAGGTGGTGAGATAAGCTGCACAATATAATTGACCTTTCAGTATATTGTTGCACACACACCATCTATTTAGCAAATGCCCTTGTTATCAACAGCAGCCTTTTAAACTCACCTGAGCTAACAGGTATGTGCGCTGGTTACTCTGCTGCGCTTAAAATTTCTTTTTTGGTTTGCTACAATGCCTTTTCTGAAACGTTGTCTCCTTCTGCTGGAACACTGACTTCTTTCATTTAATGCCTGCAGACTATAAAAGAGAACCCAACCCAAAAAGTTTGGTTGATTAGTCTGTGGCATTCTGTTAAACTGTTGCTTATGGCGGTCTCTGTGAGCTTCTCAGCGACATTCAGCCAGCCAGGTATCCTGCCTGCAGTAGATGGAATGTGGCAATGGAACGCTGGCTGTGCGTGTCATAATAGGCTCTGAGCCTTTATATACCTGTGCACAGCAGCAGCCACCTTCAGTCTGCTGCTGGACAACCAGCAGCAGCAGCAGCAGGAGAGGTATGTAATCAGGAGCCCTCCTGCTAAGGGTAGACAGCTGCTCGTTCCACCCCACCCCCCGCCTTAATTGGTTCTCCTCCCTTCCAACGGTGTTGAGGCGGGTGGGAACAGCAGGGGGTGAAGGTGCTGTGTTTAAAGAGGTGGAGTTATGCAGATCTAAAACGCGTGGATTGCAGCAGCAGCAAGCCGAAAAGTGCAGGCATGTAAGGGATCTAGAGGTTGACAACATGTCTTCTTAACGGGAGTCCAGGAGCTCATCTCCACAAATGGACTTTTCAGGATCCTTGGGTGGCTCCGTAGTTTGAAACCAATTCTGGTTATCGCTTCTCGGCCTTTTGGCTAAGATCAAGTGTAGTATCTGTTCTTATCAGTTTAATATCTGATACGTCCCCTATCTGGGGACCATATATTAAATGGATTTTTAGAACAGGGAGATGGAAAAAGAGCTTGCTCTGTCCACTCCACGCATTGACCTGGTATTGCAGTATCTCCAGGACCGGTGCACCCCTTCTTTAATGCAGTTTCTAAAATCAGAAAGAATTGAATTCAATGTTTTTTGTTCATTTTGCTTGTTTGTCGGATTTTGGGATGGACTCTTTGGCTTTGCTTTTCTTCTCCTCATTGGATTTTTCATGTTCAAAGTTGCAGAAGCCAGATTACAAGCTCATTTTGGTTCAACTTCAGCAACTGTGCATTGCATTGCCATGTAATGTGATGCAATGCTATCTTTCTAGCTCTCCCTTTTTACTTCCTTTTGGATAAACAGACATATTAGGCAAGCATTTTGGAGCTTTCACCTAAATAACTACAGGTGGTGAGATAAGCTGCACAATATAATTGACCTTTCAGTATATTGTTGCACACACACCATCTATTTAGCAAATGCCCTTGTTATCAACAGCAGCCTTTTAAACTCACCTGAGCTAACAGGTATGTGCGCTGGTTACTCTGCTGCGCTTAAAATTTCTTTTTTGGTTTGCTACAATGCCTTTTCTGAAACGTTGTCTCCCTCTGCTGGAACACTGACTTCTTTCATTTAATGCCTGCAGACTATAAAAGAGAACCCAACCCAAAAAGTTTGGTTGATTAGTCTGTGGCATTCTGTTAAACTGTTGCTTATGGTGGTCTCTGTGAGCTTCTCAGCGACATTCAGCCAGCCAGGTATCCTGCCTGCAGTAGATGGAATGTGGCAATGGAACGCTGGCTGCGCGTGTCATAATAGGCTCTGAGCCTTTATATACCTGTGCACAGCAGCAGCCACCTTCAGTCTGCTGCTGGACAGCCAGCAGCAGCAGCAGCAGGAGAGGTTTGTAATCAGGAGCCCTCCTGCTAAGGGTAGACAGCTGCTCTTTCCACCCCACCCCCCGCCTTAATTGGTTCTCCTCCCTTCCAACGGTGTTGAGGCGGGTGGGAACAGCAGGGGGTGAAGGTGCTGTGTTTAAAGAGGTGGAGTTATGCAGATCTAAAACGCGTGGATTGCAGCAGCAGCAAGCCGAAAAGTGCAGGCATGTAAGGGATCTAGAGGTTGACAACATGTCTTCTTAACGGGAGTCCAGGAGCTCATCTCCACAAATGGACTTTTCAGGATCCTTGGGTGGCTCCGTAGTTTGAAACCAATTCTGGTTATCGCTTCTCGGCCTTTTCGCTAAGATCAAGTGTAGTATCTGTTCTTATCAGTTTAATATCTGATACGTCCCCTATCTGGGGACCATATATTAAATGGATTTTTAGAACAGGGAGATGGAAAAAGAGCTTGCTCTGTCCACTCCACGCATTGACCTGGTATTGCAGTATCTCCAGGACCGGTGCACCCCTTCTTTAATGCAGTTTCTAAAATCAGAAAGAATTGAATTCAATGTTTTTTGTTCATTTTGCTTGTTTGTCGGATTTTGGGATGGACTCTTTGGCTTTGCTTTTCTTCTCCTCATTGGATTTTTCATGTTCAAAGTTGCAGAAGCCAGATTACAAGCTCATTTTGGTTCAACTTCAGCAACTGTGCATTGCATTGCCATGTAATGTGATGCAATGCTATCTTTCTAGCTCTCCCTTTTTACTTCCTTTTGGATAAACAGACATATTAGGCAAGCATTTTGGAGCTTTCACCTAAATAACTACAGGTGGTGAGATAAGCTGCACAATATAATTGACCTTTCAGTATATTGTTGCACACACACCATCTATTTAGCAAATGCCCTTGTTATCAACAGCAGCCTTTTAAACTCACCTGAGCTAACAGGTATGTGCGCTGGTTACTCTGCTGCGCTTAAAATTTCTTTTTTGGTTTGCTACAATGCCTTTTCTGAAACGTTGTCTCCCTCTGCTGGAACACTGACTTCTTTCATTTAATGCCTGCAGACTATAAAAGAGAACCCAACCCAAAAAGTTTGGTTGATTAGTCTGTGGCATTCTGTTAAACTGTTGCTTATGGCGGTCTCTGTGAGCTTCTCAGCGACATTCAGCCAGCCAGGTATCCTGCCTGCAGTAGATGGAATGTGGCAATGGAACGCTGGCTGCGCGTGTCATAATAGGCTCTGAGCCTTTATATACCTGTGCACAGCAGCAGCCACCTTCAGTCTGCTGCTGGACAGCCAGCAGCAGCAGCAGCAGGAGAGGTATGTAATCAGGAGCCCTCCTGCTAAGGGTAGACAGCTGCTCGTTCCACCCCACCCCCCGCCTTAATTGGTTCTCCTCCCTTCCAACGGTGTTGAGGCGGGTGGGAACAGCAGGGGGTGAAGGTGCTGTGTTTAAAGAGGTGGAGTTATGCAGATCTAAAACGCGTGGATTGCAGCAGCAGCAAGCCGAAAAGTGCAGGCATGTAAGGGATCTAGAGGTTGACAACATGTCTTCTTAACGGGAGTCCAGGAGCTCATCTCCACAAATGGACTTTTCAGGATCCTTGGGTGGCTCCGTAGTTTGAAACCAATTCTGGTTATCGCTTCTCGGCCTTTTGGCTAAGATCAAGTGTAGTATCTGTTCTTATCAGTTTAATATCTGATACGTCCCCTATCTGGGGACCATATATTAAATGGATTTTTAGAACAGGGAGATGGAAAAAGAGCTTGCTCTGTCCACTCCACGCATTGACCTGGTATTGCAGTATCTCCAGGACCGGTGCACCCCTTCTTTAATACAGTTTCTAAAATCAGAAAGAATTGAATTCAATGTTTTTTGTTCATTTTGCTTGTTTGTCGGATTTTGGGATGGACTCTTTGGCTTTGCTTTTCTTCTCCTCATTGGATTTTTCATGTTCAAAGTTGCAGAAGCCAGATTACAAGCTCATTTTGGTTCAACTTCAGCAACTGTGCATTGCATTGCCATGTAATGTGATGCAATGCTATCTTTCTAGCTCTCCCTTTTTACTTCCTTTTGGATAAACAGACATATTAGGCAAGCATTTTGGAGCTTTCACCTAAATAACTACAGGTGGTGAGATAAGCTGCGCAATATAATTGACCTTTCAGTATATTGTTGCACACACACCATCTATTTAGCAAATGCCCTTGTTATCAACAGCAGCCTTTTAAACTCACCTGAGCTAACAGGTATGTGCGCTGGTTACTCTGCTGCGCTTAAAATTTCTTTTTTGGTTTGCTACAATGCCTTTTCTGAAACGTTGTCTCCTTCTGCTGGAACACTGACTTCTTTCATTTAATGCCTGCAGACTATAAAAGAGAACCCAACCCAAAAAGTTTGGTTGATTAGTCTGTGGCATTCTGTTAAACTGTTGCTTATGGCGGTCTCTGTGAGCTTCTCAGCGACATTCAGCCAGCCAGGTATCCTGCCTGCAGTAGATGGAATGTGGCAATGGAACGCTGGCTGCGCGTGTCATAATAGGCTCTGAGCCTTTATATACCTGTGCACAGCAGCAGCCACCTTCAGTCTGCTGCTGGACAGCCAGCAGCAGCAGCAGCAGGAGAGGTATGTAATCAGGAGCCCTCCTGCTAAGGGTAGACAGCTGCTCGTTCCACCCCACCCCCCGCCTTAATTGGTTCTCCTCCCTTCCAACGGTGTTGAGGCGGGTGGGAACAGCAGGGGGTGAAGGTGCTGTGTTTAAAGAGGTGGAGTTATGCAGATCTAAAACGCGTGGATTGCAGCAGCAGCAAGCCGAAAAGTGCAGGCATGTAAGGGATCTAGAGGTTGACAACATGTCTTCTTAACGGGAGTCCAGGAGCTCATCTCCACAAATGGACTTTTCAGGATCCTTGGGTGGCTCCGTAGTTTGAAACCAATTCTGGTTATCGCTTCTCGGCCTTTTGGCTAAGATCAAGTGTAGTATCTGTTCTTATCAGTTTAATATCTGATACGTCCCCTATCTGGGGACCATATATTAAATGGATTTTTAGAACAGGGAGATGGAAAAAGAGCTTGCTCTGTCCACTCCACGCATTGACCTGGTATTGCAGTATCTCCAGGACCGGTGCACCCCTTCTTTAATGCAGTTTCTAAAATCAGAAAGAATTGAATTCAATGTTTTTTGTTCATTTTGCTTGTTTGTCGGATTTTGGGATGGACTCTTTGGCTTTGCTTTTCTTCTCCTCATTGGATTTTTCATGTTCAAAGTTGCAGAAGCCAGATTACAAGCTCATTTTGGTTCAACTTCAGCAACTGTGCATTGCATTGCCATGTAATGTGATGCAATGCTATCTTTCTAGCTCTCCCTTTTTACTTCCTTTGGATAAACAGACATATTAGGCAAGCATTTTGGAGCTTTCACCTAAATAACTACAGGTGGTGAGATAAGCTGCACAATATAATTGACCTTTCAGTATATTGTTGCACACACACCATCTATTTAGCAAATGCCCTTGTTATCAACAGCAGCCTTTTAAACTCACCTGAGCTAACAGGTATGTGCGCTGGTTACTCTGCTGCGCTTAAAATTTCTTTTTTGGTTTGCTACAATGCCTTTTCTGAAACGTTGTCTCCCTCTGCTGGAACACTGACTTCTTTCATTTAATGCCTGCAGACTATAAAAGAGAACCCAACCCAAAAAGTTTGGTTGATTAGTCTGTGGCATTCTGTTAAACTGTTGCTTATGGCGGTCTCTGTGAGCTTCTCAGCGACATTCAGCCAGCCAGGTATCCTGCCTGCAGTAGATGGAATGTGGCAATGGAACGCTGGCTGCGCGTGTCATAATAGGCTCTGAGCCTTTATATACCTGTGCACAGCAGCAGCCACCTTCAGTCTGCTGCTGGACAGCCAGCAGCAGCAGCAGCAGGAGAGGTATGTAATCAGGAGCCCTCCTGCTAAGGGTAGACAGCTGCTCGTTCCACCCCACCCCCCGCCTTAATTGGTTCTCCTCCCTTCCAACGGTGTTGAGGCGGGTGGGAACAGCAGGGGGTGAAGGTGCTGTGTTTAAAGAGGTGGAGTTATGCAGATCTAAAACGCGTGGATTGCAGCAGCAGCAAGCCGAAAAGTGCAGGCATGTAAGGGATCTAGAGGTTGACAACATGTCTTCTTAACGGGAGTCCAGGAGCTCATCTCCACAAATGGACTTTTCAGGATCCTTGGGTGGCTCCGTAGTTTGAAACCAATTCTGGTTATCGCTTCTCGGCCTTTTGGCTAAGATCAAGTGTAGTATCTGTTCTTATCAGTTTAATATCTGATACGTCCCCTATCTGGGGACCATATATTAAATGGATTTTTAGAACAGGGAGATGGAAAAAGAGCTTGCTCTGTCCACTCCATGCATTGACCTGGTATTGCAGTATCTCCAGGACCGGTGCACCCCTTCTTTAATGCAGTTTCTAAAATCAGAAAGAATTGAATTCAATGTTTTTTGTTCATTTTGCTTGTTTGTCGGATTTTGGGATGGACTCTTTGGCTTTGCTTTTCTTCTCCTCATTGGATTTTTCATGTTCAAAGTTGCAGAAGCCAGATTACAAGCTCATTTTGGTTCAACTTCAGCAACTGTGCATTGCATTGCCATGTAATGTGATGCAATGCTATCTTTCTAGCTCTCCCTTTTTACTTCCTTTTGGATAAACAGACATATTAGGCAAGCATTTTGGAGCTTTCACCTAAATAACTACAGGTGGTGAGATAAGCTGCACAATATAATTGACCTTTCAGTATATTGTTGCACACACACCATCTATTTAGCAAATGCCCTTGTTATCAACAGCAGCCTTTTAAACTCACCTGAGCTAACAGGTATGTGCGCTGGTTACTCTGCTGCGCTTAAAATTTCTTTTTTGGTTTGCTACAATGCCTTTTCTGAAACGTTGTCTCCTTCTGCTGGAACACTGACTTCTTTCATTTAATGCCTGCAGACTATAAAAGAGAACCCAACCCAAAAAGTTTGGCTGATTAGTCTGTGGCATTCTGTTAAACTGTTGCTTATGGCGGTCTCTGTGAGCTTCTCAGCGACATTCAGCCAGCCAGGTATCCTGCCTGCAGTAGATGGAATGTGGCAATGGAACGCTGGCTGCGCGTGTCATAATAGGCTCTGAGCCTTTATATACCTGTGCACAGCAGCAGCCACCTTCAGTCTGCTGCTGGACAGCCAGCAGCAGCAGCAGCAGGAGAGGTATGTAATCAGGAGCCCTCCTGCTAAGGGTAGACAGCTGCTCGTTCCACCCCACCCCCCGCCTTAATTGGTTCTCCTCCCTTCCAACGGTGTTGAGGCGGGTGGGAACAGCAGGGGGTGAAGGTGCTGTGTTTAAAGAGGTGGAGTTATGCAGATCTAAAACGCGTGGATTGCAGCAGCAGCAAGCCGAAAAGTGCAGGCATGTAAGGGATCTAGAGGTTGACAACATGTCTTCTTAACGGGAGTCCAGGAGCTCATCTCCACAAATGGACTTTTCAGGATCCTTGGGTGGCTCCGTAGTTTGAAACCAATTCTGGTTATCGCTTCTCGGCCTTTTGGCTAAGATCAAGTGTAGTATCTGTTCTTATCAGTTTAATATCTGATACGTCCCCTATCTGGGGACCATATATTAAATGGATTTTTAGAACAGGGAGATGGAAAAAGAGCTTGCTCTGTCCACTCCACGCATTGACCTGGTACTGCAGTATCTCCAGGACCGGTGCACCCCTTCTTTAATGCAGTTTCTAAAATCAGAAAGAATTGAATTCAATGTTTTTTGTTCATTTTGCTTGTTTGTCGGATTTTGGGATGGACTCTTTGGCTTTGCTTTTCTTCTCCTCATTGGATTTTTCATGTTCAAAGTTGCAGAAGCCAGATTACAAGCTCATTTTGGTTCAACTTCAGCAACTGTGCATTGCATTGCCATGTAATGTGATGCAATGCTATCTTTCTAGCTCTCCCTTTTTACTTCCTTTTGGATAAACAGACATATTAGGCAAGCATTTTGGAGCTTTCACCTAAATAACTACAGGTGGTGAGATAAGCTGCACAATATAATTGACCTTTCAGTATATTGTTGCACACACACCATCTATTTAGCAAATGTCCTTGTTATCAACAGCAGCCTTTTAAACTCACCTGAGCTAACAGGTATGTGCGCTGGTTACTCTGCTGCGCTTAAAATTTCTTTTTTGGTTTGCTACAATGCCTTTTCTGAAACGTTGTCTCCTTCTGCTGGAACACTGACTTCTTTCATTTAATGCCTGCAGACTATAAAAGAGAACCCAACCCAAAAAGTTTGGTTGATTAGTCTGTGGCATTCTGTTAAACTGTTGCTTATGGCGGTCTCTGTGAGCTTCTCAGCGACATTCAGCCAGCCAGGTATCCTGCCTGCAGTAGATGGAATGTGGCAATGGAACGCTGGCTGCGCGTGTCATAATAGGCTCTGAGCCTTTATATACCTGTGCACAGCAGCAGCCACCTTCAGTCTGCTGCTGGACAGCCAGCAGCAGCAGCAGCAGGAGAGGTATGTAATCAGAAGCCCTCCTGCTAAGGGTAGACAGCTGCTCGTTCCACCCCACCCCCCGCCTTAATTGGTTCTCCTCCCTTCCAACGGTGTTGAGGCGGGTGGGAACAGCAGGGGGTGAAGGTGCTGTGTTTAAAGAGGTGGAGTTATGCAGATCTAAAACGCGTGGATTGCAGCAGCAGCAAGCCGAAAAGTGCAGGCATGTAAGGGATCTAGAGGTTGACAACATGTCTTCTTAACGGGAGTCCAGGAGCTCATCTCCACAAATGGACTTTTCAGGATCCTTGGGTGGCTCCGTAGTTTGAAACCAATTCTGGTTATCGCTTCTCGGCCTTTTGGCTAAGATCAAGTGTAGTATCTGTTCTTATCAGTTTAATATCTGATACGTCCCCTATCTGGGGACCATATATTAAATGGATTTTTAGAACAGGGAGATGGAAAAAGAGCTTGCTCTGTCCACTCCACGCATTGACCTGGTATTGCAGTATCTCCAGGACCGGTGCACCCCTTCTTTAATGCAGTTTCTAAAATCAGAAAGAATTGAATTCAATGTTTTTTGTTCATTTTGCTTGTTTGTCGGATTTTGGGATGGACTCTTTGGCTTTGCTTTTCTTCTCCTCATTGGATTTTTCATGTTCAAAGTTGCAGAAGCCAGATTACAAGCTCATTTTGGTTCAACTTCAGCAACTGTGCATTGCATTGCCATGTAATGTGATGCAATGCTATCTTTCTAGCTCTCCCTTTTTACTTCCTTTTGGATAAACAGACATATTAGGCAAGCATTTTGGAGCTTTCACCTAAATAACTACAGGTGGTGAGATAAGCTGCACAATATAATTGACCTTTCAGTATATTGTTGCACACACACCATCTATTTAGCAAATGCCCTTGTTATCAACAGCAGCCTTTTAAACTCACCTGAGCTAACAGGTATGTGCGCTGGTTACTCTGCTGCGCTTAAAATTTCTTTTTTGGTTTGCTACAATGCCTTTTCTGAAACGTTGTCTCCTTCTGCTGGAACACTGACTTCTTTCATTTAATGCCTGCAGACTATAAAAGAGAACCCAACCCAAAAAGTTTGGCTGATTAGTCTGTGGCATTCTGTTAAACTGTTGCTTATGGCGGTCTCTGTGAGCTTCTCAGCGACATTCAGCCAGCCAGGTATCCTGCCTGCAGTAGATGGAATGTGGCAATGGAACGCTGGCTGCGCGTGTCATAATAGGCTCTGAGCCTTTATATACCTGTGCACAGCAGCAGCCACCTTCAGTCTGCTGCTGGACAGCCAGCAGCAGCAGCAGCAGGAGAGGTATGTAATCAGGAGCCCTCCTGCTAAGGGTAGACAGCTGCTCGTTCCACCCCACCCCCCGCCTTAATTGGTTCTCCTCCCTTCCAACGGTGTTGAGGCGGGTGGGAACAGCAGGGGGTGAAGGTGCTGTGTTTAAAGAGGTGGAGTTATGCAGATCTAAAACGCGTGGATTGCAGCAGCAGCAAGCCGAAAAGTGCAGGCATGTAAGGGATCTAGAGGTTGACAACATGTCTTCTTAACGGGAGTCCAGGAGCTCATCTCCACAAATGGACTTTTCAGGATCCTTGGGTGGCTCCGTAGTTTGAAACCAATTCTGGTTATCGCTTCTCGGCCTTTTGGCTAAGATCAAGTGTAGTATCTGTTCTTATCAGTTTAATATCTGATACGTCCCCTATCTGGGGACCATATATTAAATGGATTTTTAGAACAGGGAGATGGAAAAAGAGCTTGCTCTGTCCACTCCACGCATTGACCTGGTATTGCAGTATCTCCAGGACCGGTGCACCCCTTCTTTAATGCAGTTTCTAAAATCAGAAAGAATTGAATTCAATGTTTTTTGTTCATTTTGCTTGTTTGTCGGATTTTGGGATGGACTCTTTGGCTTTGCTTTTCTTCTCCTCATTGGATTTTTCATGTTCAAAGTTGCAGAAGCCAGATTACAAGCTCATTTTGGTTCAACTTCAGCAACTGTGCATTGCATTGCCATGTAATGTGATGCAATGCTATCTTTCTAGCTCTCCCTTTTTACTTCCTTTTGGATAAACAGACATATTAGGCAAGCATTTTGGAGCTTTCACCTAAATAACTACAGGTGGTGAGATAAGCTGCACAATATAATTGACCTTTCAGTATATTGTTGCACACACACCATCTATTTAGCAAATGCCCTTGTTATCAACAGCAGCCTTTTAAACTCACCTGAGCTAACAGGTATGTGCGCTGGTTACTCTGCTGCGCTTAAAATTTCTTTTTTGGTTTGCTACAATGCCTTTTCTGAAACGTTGTCTCCTTCTGCTGGAACACTGACTTCTTTCATTTAATGCCTGCAGACTATAAAAGAGAACCCAACCCAAAAAGTTTGGTTGATTAGTCTGTGGCATTCTGTTAAACTGTTGCTTATGGCGGTCTCTGTGAGCTTCTCAGCGACATTCAGCCAGCCAGGTATCCTGCCTGCAGTAGATGGAATGTGGCAATGGAACGCTGGCTGCGCGTGTCATAATAGGCTCTGAGCCTTTATATACCTGTGCACAGCAGCAGCCACCTTCAGTCTGCTGCTGGACAGCCAGCAGCAGCAGCAGCAGGAGAGGTATGTAATCAGGAGCCCTCCTGCTAAGGGTAGACAGCTGCTCGTTCCACCCCACCCCCCGCCTTAATTGGTTCTCCTCCCTTCCAACGGTGTTGAGGCGGGTGGGAACAGCAGGGGGTGAAGGTGCTGTGTTTAAAGAGGTGGAGTTATGCAGATCTAAAACGCGTGAATTGCAGCAGCAGCAAGCCGAAAAGTGCAGGCATGTAAGGGATCTAGAGGTTGACAACATGTCTTCTTAACGGGAGTCCAGGAGCTCATCTCCACAAATGGACTTTTCAGGATCCTTGGGTGGCTCCGTAGTTTGAAACCAATTCTGGTTATCGCTTCTCGGCCTTTTGGCTAAGATCAAGTGTAGTATCTGTTCTTATCAGTTTAATATCTGATACGTCCCCTATCTGGGGACCATATATTAAATGGATTTTTAGAACAGGGAGATGGAAAAAGAGCTTGCTCTGTCCACTCCACGCATTGACCTGGTATTGCAGTATCTCCAGGACCGGTGCACCCCTTCTTTAATGCAGTTTCTAAAATCAGAAAGAATTGAATTCAATGTTTTTTGTTCATTTTGCTTGTTTGTCGGATTTTGGGATGGACTCTTTGGCTTTGCTTTTCTTCTCCTCATTGGATTTTTCATGTTCAAAGTTGCAGAAGCCAGATTACAAGCTCATTTTGGTTCAACTTCAGCAACTGTGCATTGCATTGCCATGTAATGTGATGCAATGCTATCTTTCTAGCTCTCCCTTTTTACTTCCTTTTGGATAAACAGACATATTAGGCAAGCATTTTGGAGCTTTCACCTAAATAACTACAGGTGGTGAGATAAGCTGCACAATATAATTGACCTTTCAGTATATTGTTGCACACACACCATCTATTTAGCAAATGCCCTTGTTATCAACAGCAGCCTTTTAAACTCACCTGAGCTAACAGGTATGTGCGCTGGTTACTCTGCTGCGCTTAAAATTTCTTTTTTGGTTTGCTACAATGCCTTTTCTGAAACGTTGTCTCCTTCTGCTGGAACACTGACTTCTTTCATTTAATGCCTGCAGACTATAAAAGAGAACCCAACCCAAAAAGTTTGGTTGATTAGTCTGTGGCATTCTGTTAAACTGTTGCTTATGGCGGTCTCTGTGAGCTTCTCAGCGACATTCAGCCAGCCAGGTATCCTGCCTGCAGTAGATGGAATGTGGCAATGGAACGCTGGCTGCGCGTGTCATAATAGGCTCTGAGCCTTTATATACCTGTGCACAGCAGCAGCCACCTTCAGTCTGCTGCTGGACAGCCAGCAGCAGCAGCAGGAGAGGTATGTAATCAGGAGCCCTCCTGCTAAGGGTAGACAGCTGCTCGTTCCACCCCACCCCCCGCCTTAATTGGTTCTCCTCCCTTCCAACGGTGTTGAGGCGGGTGGGAACAGCAGGGGGTGAAGGTGCTGTGTTTAAAGAGGTGGAGTTATGCAGATCTAAAACGCGTGGATTGCAGCAGCAGCAAGCCGAAAAGTGCAGGCATGTAAGGGATCTAGAGGTTGACAACATGTCTTCTTAACGGGAGTCCAGGAGCTCATCTCCACAAATGGACTTTTCAGGATCCTTGGGTGGCTCCGTAGTTTGAAACCAATTCTGGTTATCGCTTCTCGGCCTTTTGGCTAAGATCAAGTGTAGTATCTGTTCTTATCAGTTTAATATCTGATACGTCCCCTATCTGGGGACCATATATTAAATGGATTTTTAGAACAGGGAGATGGAAAAAGAGCTTGCTCTGTCCACTCCACGCATTGACCTGGTATTGCAGTATCTCCAGGACCGGTGCACCCCTTCTTTAATGCAGTTTCTAAAATCAGAAAGAATTGAATTCAATGTTTTTTGTTCATTTTGCTTGTTTGTCGGATTTTGGGATGGACTCTTTGCCTTTGCTTTTCTTCTTCTCATTGGATTTTTCATGTTCAAACTTGCAGAAGCCAGATTACAAGCTCATTTTGGTTCAACTTCAGCAACTGTGCATTGCATTGCCATGTAATGTGATGCAATGCTATCTTTCTAGCTCTCCCTTTTTATTTCCTTTTGGATAAACAGACATATTAGGCAAGCATTTTGGAGCTTTCACCTAAATAACTACAGGTGGTGAGATAAGCTGCACAATATAATTGACCTTTCAGTATATTGTTGCACACACACCATCTATTTAGCAAATGCCCTTGTTATCAACAGCAGCCTTTTAAACTCACCTGAGCTAACAGGTATGTGCGCTGGTTACTCTGCTGCGCTTAAAATTTCTTTTTTGGTTTGCTACAATGCCTTTTCTGAAACGTTGTCTCCTTCTGCTGGAACACTGACTTCTTTCATTTAATGCCTGCAGACTATAAAAGAGAACCCAACCCAAAAAGTTTGGTTGATTAGTCTGTGGCATTCTGTTAAACTGTTGCTTATGGCGGTCTCTGTGAGCTTCTCAGCGACATTCAGCCAGCCAGGTATCCTGCCTGCAGTAGATGGAATGTGGCAATGGAACGCTGGCTGCGCGTGTCATAATAGGCTCTGAGCCTTTATATACCTGTGCACAGCAGCAGCCACCTTCAGTCTGCTGCTGGACAGCCAGCAGCAGCAGCAGCAGGAGAGGTATGTAATCAGGAGCCCTCCTGCTAAGGGTAGACAGCTGCTCGTTCCACCCCACCCCCCGCCTTAATTGGTTCTCCTCCCTTCCAACGGTGTTGAGGCGGGTGGGAACAGCAGGGGGTGAAGGTGCTGTGTTTAAAGAGGTGGAGTTATGCAGATCTAAAACGCGTGGATTGCAGCAGCAGCAAGCCGAAAAGTGCAGGCATGTAAGGGATCTAGAGGTTGACAACATGTCTTCTTAACGGGAGTCCAGGAGCTCATCTCCACAAATGGACTTTTCAGGATCCTTGGGTGGCTCCGTAGTTTGAAACCAATTCTGGTTATCGCTTCTCGGCCTTTTGGCTAAGATCAAGTGTAGTATCTGTTCTTATCAGTTTAATATCTGATACGTCCCCTATCTGGGGACCATATATTAAATGGATTTTTAGAACAGGGAGATGGAAAAAGAGCTTGCTCTGTCCACTCCACGCATTGACCTGGTATTGCAGTATCTCCAGGACCGGTGCACCCCTTCTTTAATGCAGTTTCTAAAATCAGAAAGAATTGAATTCAATGTTTTTTGTTCATTTTGCTTGTTTGTCGGATTTTGGGATGGACTCTTTGGCTTTGCTTTTCTTCTCCTCATTGGATTTTTCATGTTCAAAGTTGCAGAAGCCAGATTACAAGCTCATTTTGGTTCAACTTCAGCAACTGTGCATTGCATTGCCATGTAATGTGATGCAATGCTATCTTTCTAGCTCTCCCTTTTTACTTCCTTTTGGATAAACAGACATATTAGGCAAGCATTTTGGAGCTTTCACCTAAATAACTACAGGTGGTGAGATAAGCTGCACAATATAATTGACCTTTCAGTATATTGTTGCACACACACCATCTATTTAGCAAATGCCCTTGTTATCAACAGCAGCCTTTTAAACTCACCTGAGCTAACAGGTATGTGCGCTGGTTACTCTGCTGCGCTTAAAATTTCTTTTTTGGTTTGCTACAATGCCTTTTCTGAAACGTTGTCTCCTTCTGCTGGAACACTGACTTCTTTCATTTAATGCCTGCAGACTATAAAAGAGAACCCAACCCAAAAAGTTTGGTTGATTAGTCTGTGGCATTCTGTTAAACTGTTGCTTATGGCGGTCTCTGTGAGCTTCTCAGCGACATTCAGCCAGCCAGGTATCCTGCCTGCAGTAGATGGAATGTGGCAATGGAACGCTGGCTGCGCGTGTCATAATAGGCTCTGAGCCTTTATATACCTGTGCACAGCAGCAGCCACCTTCAGTCTGCTGCTGGACAGCCAGCAGCAGCAGCAGCAGGAGAGGTATGTAATCAGGAGCCCTCCTGCTAAGGGTAGACAGCTGCTCGTTCCACCCCACCCCCCGCCTTAATTGGTTCTCCTCCCTTCCAACGGTGTTGAGGCGGGTGGGAACAGCAGGGGGTGAAGGTGCTGTGTTTAAAGAGGTGGAGTTATGCAGATCTAAAACGCGTGGATTGCAGCAGCAGCAAGCCGAAAAGTGCAGGCATGTAAGGGATCTAGAGGTTGACAACATGTCTTCTTAACGGGAGTCCAGGAGCTCATCTCCACAAATGGACTTTTCAGGATCCTTGGGTGGCTCCGTAGTTTGAAACCAATTCTGGTTATCGCTTCTCGGCCTTTTGGCTAAGATCAAGTGTAGTATCTGTTCTTATCAGTTTAATATCTGATACGTCCCCTATCTGGGGACCATATATTAAATGGATTTTTAGAACAGGGAGATGGAAAAAGAGCTTGCTCTGTCCACTCCACGCATTGACCTGGTATTGCAGTATCTCCAGGACCGGTGCACCCCTTCTTTAATGCAGTTTCTAAAATCAGAAAGAATTGAATTCAATGTTTTTTGTTCATTTTGCTTGTTTGTCGGATTTTGGGATGGACTCTTTGGCTTTGCTTTTCTTCTCCTCATTGGATTTTTCATGTTCAAAGTTGCAGAAGCCAGATTACAAGCTCATTTTGGTTCAACTTCAGCAACTGTGCATTGCATTGCCATGTAATGTGATGCAATGCTATCTTTCTAGCTCTCCCTTTTTACTTCCTTTTGGATAAACAGACATATTAGGCAAGCATTTTGGAGCTTTCACCTAAATAACTACAGGTGGTGAGATAAGCTGCACAATATAATTGACCTTTCAGTATATTGTTGCACACACACCATCTATTTAGCAAATGCCCTTGTTATCAACAGCAGCCTTTTAAACTCACCTGAGCTAACAGGTATGTGCGCTGGTTACTCTGCTGCGCTTAAAATTTCTTTTTTGGTTTGCTACAATGCCTTTTCTGAAACGTTGTCTCCTTCTGCTGGAACACTGACTTCTTTCATTTAATGCCTGCAGACTATAAAAGAGAACCCAACCCAAAAAGTTTGGTTGATTAGTCTGTGGCATTCTGTTAAACTGTTGCTTATGGCGGTCTCTGTGAGCTTCTCAGCGACATTCAGCCAGCCAGGTATCCTGCCTGCAGTAGATGGAATGTGGCAATGGAACGCTGGCTGCGCGTGTCATAATAGGCTCTGAGCCTTTATATACCTGTGCACAGCAGCAGCCACCTTCAGTCTGCTGCTGGACAGCCAGCAGCAGCAGCAGCAGGAGAGGTATGTAATCAGGAGCCCTCCTGCTAAGGGTAGACAGCTGCTCGTTCCACCCCACCCCCCGCCTTAATTGGTTCTCCTCCCTTCCAACGGTGTTGAGGCGGGTGGTAACAGCAGGGGGTGAAGGTGCTGTGTTTAAAGAGGTGGAGTTATGCAGATCTAAAACGCGTGGATTGCAGCAGCAGCAAGCCGAAAAGTGCAGGCATGTAAGGGATCTAGAGGTTGACAACATGTCTTCTTAACGGGAGTCCAGGAGCTCATCTCCACAAATGGACTTTTCAGGATCCTTGGGTGGCTCCGTAGTTTGAAACCAATTCTGGTTATCGCTTCTCGGCCTTTTGGCTAAGATCAAGTGTAGTATCTGTTCTTATCAGTTTAATATCTGATACGTCCCCTATCTGGGGACCATATATTAAATGGATTTTTAGAACAGGGAGATGGAAAAAGAGCTTGCTCTGTCCACTCCACGCATTGACCTGGTATTGCAGTATCTCCAGGACCGGTGCACCCCTTCTTTAATGCAGTTTCTAAAATCAGAAAGAATTGAATTCAATGTTTTTTGTTCATTTTGCTTGTTTGTCGGATTTTGGGATGGACTCTTTGGCTTTGCTTTTCTTCTCCTCATTGGATTTTTCATGTTCAAAGTTGCAGAAGCCAGATTACAAGCTCATTTTGGTTCAACTTCAGCAACTGTGCATTGCATTGCCATGTAATGTGATGCAATGCTATCTTTCTAGCTCTCCCTTTTTACTTCCTTTTGGATAAACAGACATATTAGGCAAGCATTTTGGAGCTTTCACCTAAATAACTACAGGTGGTGAGATAAGCAGCACAATATAATTGACCTTTCAGTATATTGTTGCACACACACCATCTATTTAGCAAATGCCCTTGTTATCAACAGCAGCCTTTTAAACTCACCTGAGCTAACAGGTATGTGCGCTGGTTACTCTGCTGCGCTTAAAATTTCTTTTTTGGTTTGCTACAATGCCTTTTCTGAAACGTTGTCTCCTTCTGCTGGAACACTGACTTCTTTCATTTAATGCCTGCAGACTATAAAAGAGAACCCAACCCAAAAAGTTTGGTTGATTAGTCTGTGGCATTCTGTTAAACTGTTGCTTATGGCGGTCTCTGTGAGCTTCTCAGCGACATTCAGCCAGCCAGGTATCCTGCCTGCAGTAGATGGAATGTGGCAATGGAACGCTGGCTGCGCGTGTCATAATAGGCTCTGAGCCTTTATATACCTGTGCACAGCAGCAGCCACCTTCAGTCTGCTGCTGGACAGCCAGCAGCAGCAGCAGCAGGAGAGGTATGTAATCAGGAGCCCTCCTGCTAAGGGTAGACAGCTGCTCGTTCCACCCCACCCCCCGCCTTAATTGGTTCTCCTCCCTTCCAACGGTGTTGAGGCGGGTGGGAACAGCAGGGGGTGAAGGTGCTGTGTTTAAAGAGGTGGAGTTATGCAGATCTAAAACGCGTGGATTGCAGCAGCAGCAAGCCGAAAAGTGCAGGCATGTAAGGGATCTAGAGGTTGACAACATGTCTTCTTAACGGGAGTCCAGGAGCTCATCTCCACAAATGGACTTTTCAGGATCCTTGGGTGGCTCCGTAGTTTGAAACCAATTCTGGTTATCGCTTCTCGGCCTTTTGGCTAAGATCAAGTGTAGTATCTGTTCTTATCAGTTTAATATCTGATACGTCCCCTATCTGGGGACCATATATTAAATGGATTTTTAGAACAGGGAGATGGAAAAATAGCTTGCTCTGTCCACTCCACGCATTGACCTGGTATTGCAGTATCTCCAGGACCGGTGCACCCCTTCTTTAATGCAGTTTCTAAAATCAGAAAGAATTGAATTCAATGTTTTTTGTTCATTTTGCTTGTTTGTCGGATTTTGGGATGGACTCTTTGGCTTTGCTTTTCTTCTCCTCATTGGATTTTTCATGTTCAAAGTTGCAGAAGCCAGATTACAAGCTCATTTTGGTTCAACTTCAGCAACTGTGCATTGCATTGCCATGTAATGTGATGCAATGCTATCTTTCTAGCTCTCCCTTTTTACTTCCTTTTGGATAAACAGACATATTAGGCAAGCATTTTGGAGCTTTCACCTAAATAACTACAGGTGGTGAGATAAGCTGCACAATATAATTGACCTTTCAGTATATTGTTGCACACACACCATCTATTTAGCAAATGCCCTTGTTATCAACAGCAGCCTTTTAAACTCACCTGAGCTAACAGGTATGTGTGCTGGTTACTCTGCTGCGCTTAAAATTTCTTTTTTGGTTTGCTACAATGCCTTTTCTGAAACGTTGTCTCCTTCTGCTGGAACACTGACTTCTTTCATTTAATGCCTGCAGACTATAAAAGAGAACCCAACCCAAAAAGTTTGGTTGATTAGTCTGTGGCATTCTGTTAAACTGTTGCTTATGGCGGTCTCTGTGAGCTTCTCAGCGACATTCAGCCAGCCAGGTATCCTGCCTGCAGTAGATGGAATGTGGCAATGGAACGCTGGCTGCGCGTGTCATAATAGGCTCTGAGCCTTTATATACCTGTGCACAGCAGCAGCCACCTTCAGTCTGCTGCTGGACAGCCAGCAGCAGCAGCAGCAGGAGAGGTATGTAATCAGGAGCCCTCCTGCTAAGGGTAGACAGCTGCTCGTTCCACCCCACCCCCCGCCTTAATTGGTTCTCCTCCCTTCCAACGGTGTTGAGGCGGGTGGGAACAGCAGGGGGTGAAGGTGCTGTGTTTAAAGAGGTGGAGTTATGCAGATCTAAAACGCGTGGATTGCAGCAGCAGCAAGCCGAAAAGTGCAGGCATGTAAGGGATCTAGAGGTTGACAACATGTCTTCTTAACGGGAGTCCAGGAGCTCATCTCCACAAATGGACTTTTCAGGATCCTTGGGTGGCTCCGTAGTTTGAAACCAATTCTGGTTATCGCTTCTCGGCCTTTTGGCTAAGATCAAGTGTAGTATCTGTTCTTATCAGTTTAATATCTGATACGTCCCCTATCTGGGGACCATATATTAAATGGATTTTTAGAACAGGGAGATGGAAAAATAGCTTGCTCTGTCCACTCCACGCATTGACCTGGTATTGCAGTATCTCCAGGACCGGTGCACCCCTTCTTTAATGCAGTTTCTAAAATCAGAAAGAATTGAATTCAATGTTTTTTGTTCATTTTGCTTGTTTGTCGGATTTTGGGATGGACTCTTTGGCTTTGCTTTTCTTCTCCTCATTGGATTTTTCATGTTCAAAGTTGCAGAAGCCAGATTACAAGCTCATTTTGGTTCAACTTCAGCAACTGTGCATTGCATTGCCATGTAATGTGATGCAATGCTATCTTTCTAGCTCTCCCTTTTTACTTCCTTTTGGATAAACAGACATATTAGGCAAGTATTTTGGAGCTTTCACCTAAATAACTACAGGTGGTGAGATAAGCTGCACAATATAATTGACCTTTCAGTATATTGTTGCACACACACCATCTATTTAGCAAATGCCCTTGTTATCAACAGCAGCCTTTTAAACTCACCTGAGCTAACAGGTATGTGCGCTGGTTGCTCTGCTGCGCTTAAAATTTCTTTTTTGGTTTGCTACAATGCCTTTTCTGAAACGTTGTCTCCTTCTGCTGGAACACTGACTTCTTTCATTTAATGCCTGCAGACTATAAAAGAGAACCCAACCCAAAAAGTTTGGTTGATTAGTCTGTGGCATTCTGTTAAACTGTTGCTTATGGCGGTCTCTGTGAGCTTCTCAGCGACATTCAGCCAGCCAGGTATCCTGCCTGCAGTAGATGGAATGTGGCAATGGAACGCTGGCTGCGCGTGTCATAATAGGCTCTGAGCCTTTATATACCTGTGCACAGCAGCAGCCACCTTCAGTCTGCTGCTGGACAGCCAGCAGCAGCAGCAGCAGGAGAGGTATGTAATCAGGAGCCCTCCTGCTAAGGGTAGACAGCTGCTCGTTCCACCCCACCCCCCGCCTTAATTGGTTCTCCTCCCTTCCAACGGTGTTGAGGCGGGTGGGAACAGCAGGGGGTGAAGGTGCTGTGTTTAAAGAGGTGGAGTTATGCAGATCTAAAACGCGTGGATTGCAGCAGCAGCAAGCCGAAAAGTGCAGGCATGTAAGGGATCTAGAGGTTGACAATATGTCTTCTTAACGGGAGTCCAGGAGCTCATCTCCACAAATGGACTTTTCAGGATCCTTGGGTGGCTCCGTAGTTTGAAACCAATTCTGGTTATCGCTTCTCGGCCTTTTGGCTAAGATCAAGTGTAGTATCTGTTCTTATCAGTTTAATATCTGATACGTCCCCTATCTGGGGACCATATATTAAATGGATTTTTAGAACAGGGAGATGGAAAAAGAGCTTGCTCTGTCCACTCCACGCATTGACCTGGTATTGCAGTATCTCCAGGACCGGTGCACCCCTTCTTTAATGCAGTTTCTAAAATCAGAAAGAATTGAATTCAATGTTTTTTGTTCATTTTGCTTGTTTGTCGGATTTTGGGATGGACTCTTTGGCTTTGCTTTTCTTCTCCTCATTGGATTTTTCATGTTCAAAGTTGCAGAAGCCAGATTACAAGCTCATTTTGGTTCAACTTCAGCAACTGTGCATTGCATTGCCATGTAATGTGATGCAATGCTATCTTTCTAGCTCTCCCTTTTTACTTCCTTTTGGATAAACAGACATATTAGGCAAGCATTTTGGAGCTTTCACCTAAATAACTACAGGTGGTGAGATAAGCTGCACAATATAATTGACCTTTCAGTATATTGTTGCACACACACCATCTATTTAGCAAATGCCCTTGTTATCAACAGCAGCCTTTTAAACTCACCTGAGCTAACAGGTATGTGCGCTGGTTACTCTGCTGCGCTTAAAATTTCTTTTTTGGTTTGCTACAATGCCTTTTCTGAAACGTTGTCTCCTTCTGCTGGAACACTGACTTCTTTCATTCAATGCCTGCAGACTATAAAAGAGAACCCAACCCAAAAAGTTTGGTTGATTAGTCTGTGGCATTCTGTTAAACTGTTGCTTATGGTGGTCTCTGTGAGCTTCTCAGCGACATTCAGCCAGCCAGGTATCCTGCCTGCAGTAGATGGAATGTGGCAATGGAACGCTGGCTGCGCGTGTCATAATAGGCTCTGAGCCTTTATATACCTGTGCACAGCAGCAGCCACCTTCAGTCTGCTGCTGGACAGCCAGCAGCAGCAGCAGGAGAGGTATGTAATCAGGAGCCCTCCTGCTAAGGGTAGACAGCTGCTCTTTCCACCCCACCCCCCGCCTTAATTGGTTCTCCTCCCTTCCAACGGTGTTGAGGCGGGTGGGAACAGCAGGGGGTGAAGGTGCTGTGTTTAAAGAGGTGGAGTTATGCAGATCTAAAACGCGTGGATTGCAGCAGCAGCAAGCCGAAAAGTGCAGGCATGTAAGGGATCTAGAGGTTGACAACATGTCTTCTTAACGGGAGTCCAGGAGCTCATCTCCACAAATGGACTTTTCAGGATCCTTGGGTGGCTCCGTAGTTTGAAACCAATTCTGGTTATCGCTTCTCGGCCTTTTGGCTAAGATCAAGTGTAGTATCTGTTCTTATCAGTTTAATATCTGATACGTCCCCTATCTGGGGACCATATATTAAATGGATTTTTAGAACAGGGAGATGGAAAAAGAGCTTGCTCTGTCCACTCCACGCATTGACCTGGTATTGCAGTATCTCCAGGACCGGTGCACCCCTTCTTTAATACAGTTTCTAAAATCAGAAAGAATTGAATTCAATGTTTTTTGTTCATTTTGCTTGTTTGTCGGATTTTGGGATGGACTCTTTGGCTTTGCTTTTCTTCTCCTCATTGGATTTTTCATGTTCAAAGTTGCAGAAGCCAGATTACAAGCTCATTTTGGTTCAACTTCAGCAACTGTGCATTGCATTGCCATGTAATGTGATGCAATGCTATCTTTCTAGCTCTCCCTTTTTACTTCCTTTTGGATAAACAGACATATTAGGCAAGCATTTTGGAGCTTTCACCTAAATAACTACAGGTGGTGAGATAAGCTGCGCAATATAATTGACCTTTCAGTATATTGTTGCACACACACCATCTATTTAGCAAATGCCCTTGTTATCAACAGCAGCCTTTTAAACTCACCTGAGCTAACAGGTATGTGCGCTGGTTACTCTGCTGCGCTTAAAATTTCTTTTTTGGTTTGCTACAATGCCTTTTCTGAAACGTTGTCTCCTTCTGCTGGAACACTGACTTCTTTCATTTAATGCCTGCAGACTATAAAAGAGAACCCAACCCAAAAAGTTTGGTTGATTAGTCTGTGGCATTCTGTTAAACTGTTGCTTATGGCGGTCTCTGTGAGCTTCTCAGCGACATTCAGCCAGCCAGGTATCCTGCCTGCAGTAGATGGAATGTGGCAATGGAACGCTGGCTGCGCGTGTCATAATAGGCTCTGAGCCTTTATATACCTGTGCACAGCAGCAGCCACCTTCAGTCTGCTGCTGGACAGCCAGCAGCAGCAGCAGCAGGAGAGGTATGTAATCAGGAGCCCTCCTGCTAAGGGTAGACAGCTGCTCGTTCCACCCCACCCCCCGCCTTAATTGGTTCTCCTCCCTTCCAACGGTGTTGAGGCGGGTGGGAACAGCAGGGGGTGAAGGTGCTGTGTTTAAAGAGGTGGAGTTATGCAGATCTAAAACGCGTGGATTGCAGCAGCAGCAAGCCGAAAAGTGCAGGCATGTAAGGGATCTAGAGGTTGACAACATGTCTTCTTAACGGGAGTCCAGGAGCTCATCTCCACAAATGGACTTTTCAGGATCCTTGGGTGGCTCCGTAGTTTGAAACCAATTCTGGTTATCGCTTCTCGGCCTTTTGGCTAAGATCAAGTGTAGTATCTGTTCTTATCAGTTTAATATCTGATACGTCCCCTATCTGGGGACCATATATTAAATGGATTTTTAGAACAGGGAGATGGAAAAAGAGCTTGCTCTGTCCACTCCACGCATTGACCTGGTATTGCAGTATCTCCAGGACCGGTGCACCCCTTCTTTAATGCAGTTTCTAAAATCAGAAAGAATTGAATTCAATGTTTTTTGTTCATTTTGCTTGTTTGTCGGATTTTGGGATGGACTCTTTGGCTTTGCTTTTCTTCTCCTCATTGGATTTTTCATGTTCAAAGTTGCAGAAGCCAGATTACAAGCTCATTTTGGTTCAACTTCAGCAACTGTGCATTGCATTGCCATGTAATGTGATGCAATGCTATCTTTCTAGCTCTCCCTTTTTGGATAAACAGACATATTAGGCAAGCATTTTGGAGCTTTCACCTAAATAACTACAGGTGGTGAGATAAGCTGCACAATATAATTGACCTTTCAGTATATTGTTGCACACACACCATCTATTTAGCAAATGCCCTTGTTATCAACAGCAGCCTTTTAAACTCACCTGAGCTAACAGGTATGTGCGCTGGTTACTCTGCTGCGCTTAAAATTTCTTTTTTGGTTTGCTACAATGCCTTTTCTGAAACGTTGTCTCCCTCTGCTGGAACACTGACTTCTTTCATTTAATGCCTGCAGACTATAAAAGAGAACCCAACCCAAAAAGTTTGGTTGATTAGTCTGTGGCATTCTGTTAAACTGTTGCTTATGGCGGTCTCTGTGAGCTTCTCAGCGACATTCAGCCAGCCAGGTATCCTGCCTGCAGTAGATGGAATGTGGCAATGGAACGCTGGCTGCGCGTGTCATAATAGGCTCTGAGCCTTTATATACCTGTGCACAGCAGCAGCCACCTTCAGTCTGCTGCTGGACAGCCAGCAGCAGCAGCAGCAGGAGAGGTATGTAATCAGGAGCCCTCCTGCTAAGGGTAGACAGCTGCTCGTTCCACCCCACCCCCCGCCTTAATTGGTTCTCCTCCCTTCCAACGGTGTTGAGGCGGGTGGGAACAGCAGGGGGTGAAGGTGCTGTGTTTAAAGAGGTGGAGTTATGCAGATCTAAAACGCGTGGATTGCAGCAGCAGCAAGCCGAAAAGTGCAGGCATGTAAGGGATCTAGAGGTTGACAACATGTCTTCTTAACGGGAGTCCAGGAGCTCATCTCCACAAATGGACTTTTCAGGATCCTTGGGTGGCTCCGTAGTTTGAAACCAATTCTGGTTATCGCTTCTCGGCCTTTTGGCTAAGATCAAGTGTAGTATCTGTTCTTATCAGTTTAATATCTGATACGTCCCCTATCTGGGGACCATATATTAAATGGATTTTTAGAACAGGGAGATGGAAAAAGAGCTTGCTCTGTCCACTCCACGCATTGACCTGGTATTGCAGTATCTCCAGGACCGGTGCACCCCTTCTTTAATGCAGTTTCTAAAATCAGAAAGAATTGAATTCAATGTTTTTTGTTCATTTTGCTTGTTTGTCGGATTTTGGGATGGACTCTTTGGCTTTGCTTTTCTTCTCCTCATTGGATTTTTCATGTTCAAAGTTGCAGAAGCCAGATTACAAGCTCATTTTGGTTCAACTTCAGCAACTGTGCATTGCATTGCCATGTAATGTGATGCAATGCTATCTTTCTAGCTCTCCCTTTTTACTTCCTTTTGGATAAACAGACATATTAGGCAAGCATTTTGGAGCTTTCACCTAAATAACTACAGGTGGTGAGATAAGCTGCACAATATAATTGACCTTTCAGTATATTGTTGCACACACACCATCTATTTAGCAAATGCCCTTGTTATCAACAGCAGCCTTTTAAACTCACCTGAGCTAACAGGTATGTGCGCTGGTTACTCTGCTGCGCTTAAAATTTATTTTTTGGTTTGCTACAATGCCTTTTCTGAAACGTTGTCTCCCTCTGCTGGAACACTGACTTCTTTCATTTAATGCCTGCAGACTATAAAAGAGAACCCAACCCAAAAAGTTTGGTTGATTAGTCTGTGGCATTCTGTTAAACTGTTGCTTATGGCGGTCTCTGTGAGCTTCTCAGCGACATTCAGCCAGCCAGGTATCCTGCCTGCAGTAGATGGAATGTGGCAATGGAACGCTGGCTGCGCGTGTCATAATAGGCTCTGAGCCTTTATATACCTGTGCACAGCAGCAGCCACCTTCAGTCTGCTGCTGGACAGCCAGCAGCAGCAGCAGCAGGAGAGGTATGTAATCAGGAGCCCTCCTGCTAAGGGTAGACAGCTGCTCGTTCCACCCCACCCCCCGCCTTAATTGGTTCTCCTCCCTTCCAACGGTGTTGAGGCGGGTGGGAACAGCAGGGGGTGAAGGTGCTGTGTTTAAAGAGGTGGAGTTATGCAGATCTAAAACGCGTGGATTGCAGCAGCAGCAAGCCGAAAAGTGCAGGCATGTAAGGGATCTAGAGGTTGACAACATGTCTTCTTAACGGGAGTCCAGGAGCTCATCTCCACAAATGGACTTTTCAGGATCCTTGGGTGGCTCCGTAGTTTGAAACCAATTCTGGTTATCGCTTCTCGGCCTTTTGGCTAAGATCAAGTGTAGTATCTTTCGAAAAGGCGGTTTTGGATGTTGGCCGCCCTAGTAGATTGATACATTATGCACACTGGGGTTTAGGCGCTTGTTAGTACGCCAGGTGGCTAATATAGTCATCTGGTGGAAAGCATGGCCCCCCAGGATCGACGCCATTGGGCCGGGGAAGATCGAAAGCCCGAAGTGTGAAGTGCCCCAGGAGTGGTGACCCTGGGGTGCCTTAACTCACTGGGATTGGGAACCCCACTTGAGTTTATGGCACATTTGCACAAGCACTTCAAATTTTCTTTCTTCGCACACACCCTTATTCCGGGCCTTCTGGCCTTAGGATGGGGAATTTTTCAATTCCCGGTCGAAGGTCCGGGCAGTATTATACTGTGAAACCTTCACTATTTATTTAATTTCTTTGTCACTGTGTGTCCACTTATTCACGTGTGTCACGTCCTACTAGGATTTTGTCGGGATGCGGTTCCCTTACGGGTTCCTCTCTTGGCAGGTCTAGGGGGGGAGTGTGTGGCCATCAGGTTCCGCTCCCCCCTGAACCCCCCTGGCTCTCCTCTTTCGGGAGGAGAGCGTTGTTGGCTCCCCTCTTCCGGGAGGGGAGCACAGTCTTTGGCTCCCAGTGCCTTGCTCGGGTGAGAACTCGGGCAGGTGCTGGGGGTAAGATTGGGTCGCCTCTGGCTTCGGCTGGAGGTGGCTTTTTGTCCCTGTTCCTCGCTGTGGCCTTTTGGCTCGGAGGGACGGGGAATGGTTTGGGGGACCCTTCTCCTTTTGGAGAGGGTTTCAAGAAGACCAGCATCCTAGTGCACTTTTTTTGTGGCACTTGTCACTTTTTTAAGCGCACTCGGGTTTTGTACACGAATTCGGGTATTCGATAAAAAAGAGATTTAAAAAAAAAAAAAAAAAAATCTGTTCTTATCAGTTTAATATCTGATACGTCCCCTATCTGGGGACCATATATTAAATGGATTTTTAGAACAGGGAGATGGAAAAAGAGCTTGCTCTGTCCACTCCACGCATTGACCTGGTATTGCAGTATCTCCAGGACCGGTGCACCCCTTCTTTAATGCAGTTTCTAAAATCAGAAAGAATTGAATTCAATGTTTTTTGTTCATTTTGCTTGTTTGTCGGATTTTGGGATGGACTCTTTGGCTTTGCTTTTCTTCTCCTCATTGGATTTTTCATGTTCAAAGTTGCAGAAGCCAGATTACAAGCTCATTTTGGTTCAACTTCAGCAACTGTGCATTGCATTGCCATGTAATGTGATGCAATGCTATCTTTCTAGCTCTCCCTTTTTACTTCCTTTTGGATAAACAGACATATTAGGCAAGCATTTTGGAGCTTTCACCTAAATAACTACAGGTGGTGAGATAAGCTGCACAATATAATTGACCTTTCAGTATATTGTTGCACACACACCATCTATTTAGCAAATGCCCTTGTTATCAACAGCAGCCTTTTAAACTCACCTGAGCTAACAGGTATGTGCGCTGGTTACTCTGCTGCGCTTAAAATTTCTTTTTTGGTTTGCTACAATGCCTTTTCTGAAACGTTGTCTCCTTCTGCTGGAACACTGACTTCTTTCATTTAATGCCTGCAGACTATAAAAGAGAACCCAACCCAAAAAGTTTGGTTGATTAGTCTGTGGCATTCTGTTAAACTGTTGCTTATGGCGGTCTCTGTGAGCTTCTCAGCGACATTCAGCCAGCCAGGTATCCTGCCTGCAGTAGATGGAATGTGGCAATGGAACGCTGGCTGCGCGTGTCATAATAGGCTCTGAGCCTTTATATACCTGTGCACAGCAGCAGCCACCTTCAGTCTGCTGCTGGACAGCCAGCAGCAGCAGCAGCAGGAGAGGTATGTAATCAGGAGCCCTCCTGCTAAGGGTAGACAGCTGCTCGTTCCACCCCACCCCCCGCCTTAATTGGTTCTCCTCCCTTCCAACGGTGTTGAGGCGGGTGGGAACAGCAGGGGGTGAAGGTGCTGTGTTTAAAGAGGTGGAGTCATGCAGATCTAAAACGCGTGGATTGCAGCAGCAGCAAGCCGAAAAGTGCAGGCATGTAAGGGATCTAGAGGTTGACAACATGTCTTCTTAACGGGAGTCCAGGAGCTCATCTCCACAAATGGACTTTTCAGGATCCTTGGGTGGCTCCGTAGTTTGAAACCAATTCTGGTTATCGCTTCTCGGCCTTTTGGCTAAGATCAAGTGTAGTATCTGTTCTTATCAGTTTAATATCTGATACGTCCCCTATCTGGGGACCATATATTAAATGGATTTTTAGAACAGGGAGATGGAAAAAGAGCTTGCTCTGTCCACTCCACGCATTGACCTGGTATTGCAGTATCTCCAGGACCGGTGCACCCCTTCTTTAATGCAGTTTCTAAAATCAGAAAGAATTGAATTCAATGTTTTTTGTTCATTTTGCTTGTTTGTCGGATTTTGGGATGGACTCTTTGGCTTTGCTTTTCTTCTCCTCATTGGATTTTTCATGTTCAAAGTTGCAGAAGCCAGTTTACAAGCTCATTTTGGTTCAACTTCAGCAACTGTGCATTGCATTGCCATGTAATGTGATGCAATGCTATCTTTCTAGCTCTCCCTTTTTACTTCCTTTTGGATAAACAGACATATTAGGCAAGCATTTTGGAGCTTTCACCTAAATAACTACAGGTGGTGAGATAAGCTGCACAATATAATTGACCTTTCAGTATATTGTGGCACACACACCATCTATTTAGCAAATGCCCTTGTTATCAACAGCAGCCTTTTAAACTCACCTGAGCTAACAGGTATGTGCGCTGGTTACTCTGCTGCGCTTAAAATTTCTTTTTTGGTTTGCTACAATGCCTTTTCTGAAACGTTGTCTCCTTCTGCTGGAACACTGACTTCTTTCATTTAATGCCTGCAGACTATAAAAGAGAACCCAACCCAAAAAGTTTGGTTGATTAGTCTGTGGCATTCTGTTAAACTGTTGCTTATGGCGGTCTCTGTGAGCTTCTCAGCGACATTCAGCCAGCCAGGTATCCTGCCTGCAGTAGATGGAATGTGGCAATGGAACGCTGGCTGCGCGTGTCATAATAGGCTCTGAGCCTTTATATACCTGTGCACAGCAGCAGCCACCTTCAGTCTGCTGCTGGACAGCCAGCAGCAGCAGCAGCAGGAGAGGTATGTAATCAGGAGCCCTCCTGCTAAGGGTAGACAGCTGCTCGTTCCACCCCACCCCCCGCCTTAATTGGTTCTCCTCCCTTCCAACGGTGTTGAGGCGGTTGGGAACAGCAGGGGGTGAAGGTGCTGTGTTTAAAGAGGTGGAGTTATGCAGATCTAAAACGCGTGGATTGCAGCAGCAGCAAGCCGAAAAGTGCAGGCATGTAAGGGATCTAGAGGTTGACAACATGTCTTCTTAACGGGAGTCCAGGAGCTCATCTCCACAAATGGACTTTTCAGGATCCTTGGGTGGCTCCGTAGTTTGAAACCAATTCTGGTTATCGCTTCTCGGCCTTTTGGCTAAGATCAAGTGTAGTATCTGTTCTTATCAGTTTAATATCTGATACGTCCCCTATCTGGGGACCATATATTAAATGGATTTTTAGAACAGGGAGATGGAAAAAGAGCTTGCTCTGTCCACTCCACGCATTGACCTGGTATTGCAGTATCTCCAGGACCGGTGCACCCCTTCTTTAATGCAGTTTCTAAAATCAGAAAGAATTGAATTCAATGTTTTTTGTTCATTTTGCTTGTTTGTCGGATTTTGGGATGGACTCTTTGGCTTTGCTTTTCTTCTCCTCATTGGATTTTTCATGTTCAAAGTTGCAGAAGCCAGATTACAAGCTCATTTTGGTTCAACTTCAGCAACTGTGCATTGCATTGCCATGTAATGTGATGCAATGCTATCTTTCTAGCTCTCCCTTTTTACTTCCTTTTGGATAAACAGACATATTAGGCAAGCATTTTGGAGCTTTCACCTAAATAACTACAGGTGGTGAGATAAGCTGCACAATATAATTGACCTTTCAGTATATTGTTGCACACACACCATCTATTTAGCAAATGCCCTTGTTATCAACAGCAGCCTTTTAAACTCACCTGAGCTAACAGGTATGTGCGCTGGTTACTCTGCTGCGCTTAAAATTTCTTTTTTGGTTTGCTACAATGCCTTTTCTGAAACGTTGTCTCCTTCTGCTGGAACACTGACTTCTTTCATTTAATGCCTGCAGACTATAAAAGAGAACCCAACCCAAAAAGTTTGGTTGATTAGTCTGTGGCATTCTGTTAAACTGTTGCTTATGGCGGTCTCTGTGAGCTTCTCAGCGACATTCAGCCAGCCAGGTATCCTGCCTGCAGTAGATGGAATGTGGCAATGGAACGCTGGCTGCGCGTGTCATAATAGGCTCTGAGCCTTTATATACCTGTGCACAGCAGCAGCCACCTTCAGTCTGCTGCTGGACAGCCAGCAGCAGCAGCAGCAGGAGAGGTATGTAATCAGGAGCCCTCCTGCTAAGGGTAGACAGCTGCTCGTTCCACCCCACCCCCCGCCTTAATTGGTTCTCCTCCCTTCCAACGGTGTTGAGGCGGGTGGGAACAGCAGGGGGTGAAGGTGCTGTGTTTAAAGAGGTGGAGTTATGCAGATCTAAAACGCGTGGATTGCAGCAGCAGCAAGCCGAAAAGTGCAGGCATGTAAGGGATCTAGAGGTTGACAACATGTCTTCTTAACGGGAGTCCAGGAGCTCATCTCCACAAATGGACTTTTCAGGATCCTTGGGTGGCTCCGTAGTTTGAAACCAATTCTGGTTATCGCTTCTCGGCCTTTTGGCTAAGATCAAGTGTAGTATCTGTTCTTATCAGTTTAATATCTGATACGTCCCCTATCTGGGGACCATATATTAAATGGATTTTTAGAACAGGGAGATGGAAAAAGAGCTTGCTCTGTCCACTCCACGCATTGACCTGGTATTGCAGTATCTCCAGGACCGGTGCACCCCTTCTTTAATGCAGTTTCTAAAATCAGAAAGAATTGAATTCAATGTTTTTTGTTCATTTTGCTTGTTTGTCGGATTTTGGGATGGACTCTTTGGCTTTGCTTTTCTTCTCCTCATTGGATTTTTCATGTTCAAAGTTGCAGAAGCCAGATTACAAGCTCATTTTGGTTCAACTTCAGCAACTGTGCATTGCATTGCCATGTAATGTGATGCAATGCTATCTTTCTAGCTCTCCCTTTTTACTTCCTTTTGGATAAACAGACATATTAGGCAAGCATTTTGGAGCTTTCACCTAAATAACTACAGGTGGTGAGATAAGCTGCACAATATAATTGACCTTTCAGTATATTGTTGCACACACACCATCTATTTAGCAAATGCCCTTGTTATCAACAGCAGCCTTTTAAACTCACCTGAGCTAACAGGTATGTGCGCTGGTTACTCTGCTGCGCTTAAAATTTCTTTTTTGGTTTGCTACAATGCCTTTTCTGAAACGTTGTCTCCTTCTGCTGGAACACTGACTTCTTTCATTTAATGCCTGCAGACTATAAAAGAGAACCCAACCCAAAAAGTTTGGTTGATTAGTCTGTGGCATTCTGTTAAACTGTTGCTTATGGCGGTCTCTGTGAGCTTCTCAGCGACATTCAGCCAGCCAGGTATCCTGCCTGCAGTAGATGGAATGTGGCAATGGAACGCTGGCTGCGCGTGTCATAATAGGCTCTGAGCCTTTATATACCTGTGCACAGCAGCAGCCACCTTCAGTCTGCTGCTGGACAGCCAGCAGCAGCAGCAGCAGGAGAGGTATGTAATCAGGAGCCCTCCTGCTAAGGGTAGACAGCTGCTCGTTCCACCCCACCCCCCGCCTTAATTGGTTCTCCTCCCTTCCAACGGTGTTGAGGCGGGTGGGAACAGCAGGGGGTGAAGGTGCTGTGTTTAAAGAGGTGGAGTTATACAGATCTAAAACGCGTGGATTGCAGCAGCAGCAAGCCGAAAAGTGCAGGCATGTAAGGGATCTAGAGGTTGACAACATGTCTTCTTAACGGGAGTCCAGGAGCTCATCTCCACAAATGGACTTTTCAGGATCCTTGGGTGGCTCCGTAGTTTGAAACCAATTCTGGTTATCGCTTCTCGGCCTTTTGGCTAAGATCAAGTGTAGTATCTGTTCTTATCAGTTTAATATCTGATACGTCCCCTATCTGGGGACCATATATTAAATGGATTTTTAGAACAGGGAGATGGAAAAAGAGCTTGCTCTGTCCACTCCACGCATTGACCTGGTATTGCAGTATCTCCAGGACCGGTGCACCCCTTCTTTAATGCAGTTTCTAAAATCAGAAAGAATTGAATTCAATGTTTTTTGTTCATTTTGCTTGTTTGTCGGATTTTGGGATGGACTCTTTGGCTTTGCTTTTCTTCTCCTCATTGGATTTTTCATGTTCAAAGTTGCAGAAGCCAGATTACAAGCTCATTTTGGTTCAACTTCAGCAACTGTGCATTGCATTGCCATGTAATGTGATGCAATGCTATCTTTCTAGCTCTCCCTTTTTACTTCCTTTTGGATAAACAGACATATTAGGCAAGCATTTTGGAGCTTTCACCTAAATAACTACAGGTGGTGAGATAAGCTGCACAATATAATTGACCTTTCAGTATATTGTTGCACACACACCATCTATTTAGCAAATGCCCTTGTTATCAACAGCAGCCTTTTAAACTCACCTGAGCTAACAGGTATGTGCGCTGGTTACTCTGCTGCGCTTAAAATTTCTTTTTTGGTTTGCTACAATGCCTTTTCTGAAACGTTGTCTCCTTCTGCTGGAACACTGACTTCTTTCATTTAATGCCTGCAGACTATAAAAGAGAACCCAACCCAAAAAGTTTGGTTGATTAGTCTGTGGCATTCTGTTAAACTGTTGCTTATGGCGGTCTCTGTGAGCTTCTCAGCGACATTCAGCCAGCCAGGTATCCTGCCTGCAGTAGATGGAATGTGGCAATGGAACGCTGGCTGCGCGTGTCATAATAGGCTCTGAGCCTTTATATACCTGTGCACAGCAGCAGCCACCTTCAGTCTGCTGCTGGACAGCCAGCAGCAGCAGCAGCAGGAGAGGTATGTAATCAGGAGCCCTCCTGCTAAGGGTAGACAGCTGCTCGTTCCACCCCACCCCCCGCCTTAATTGGTTCTCCTCCCTTCCAACGGTGTTGAGGCGGGTGGGAACAGCAGGGGGTGAAGGTGCTGTGTTTAAAGAGGTGGAGTTATACAGATCTAAAACGCGTGGATTGCAGCAGCAGCAAGCCGAAAAGTGCAGGCATGTAAGGGATCTAGAGGTTGACAACATGTCTTCTTAACGGGAGTCCAGGAGCTCATCTCCACAAATGGACTTTTCAGGATCCTTGGGTGGCACCGTAGTTTGAAACCAATTCTGGTTATCGCTTCTCGGCCTTTTGGCTAAGATCAAGTGTAGTATCTGTTCTTATCAGTTTAATATCTGATACGTCCCCTATCTGGGGACCATATATTAAATGGATTTTTAGAACAGGGAGATGGAAAAAGAGCTTGCTCTGTCCACTCCACGCATTGACCTGGTATTGCAGTATCTCCAGGACCGGTGCACCCCTTCTTTAATGCAGTTTCTAAAATCAGAAAGAATTGAATTCAATGTTTTTTGTTCATTTTGCTTGTTTGTCGGATTTTGGGATGGACTCTTTGGCTTTGCTTTTCTTCTCCTCATTGGATTTTTCATGTTCAAAGTTGCAGAAGCCAGATTACAAGCTCATTTTGGTTCAACTTCAGCAACTGTGCATTGCATTGCCATGTAATGTGATGCAATGCTATCTTTCTAGCTCTCCCTTTTTACTTCCTTTTGGATAAACAGACATATTAGGCAAGCATTTTGGAGCTTTCACCTAAATAACTACAGGTGGTGAGATAAGCTGCACAATATAATTGACCTTTCAGTATATTGTTGCACACACACCATCTATTTAGCAAATGCCCTTGTTATCAACAGCAGCCTTTTAAACTCACCTGAGCTAACAGGTATGTGCGCTGGTTACTCTGCTGCGCTTAAAATTTCTTTTTTGGTTTGCTACAATGCCTTTTCTGAAACGTTGTCTCCTTCTGCTGGAACACTGACTTCTTTCATTTAATGCCTGCAGACTATAAAAGAGAACCCAACCCAAAAAGTTTGGTTGATTAGTCTGTGGCATTCTGTTAAACTGTTGCTTATGGCGGTCTCTGTGAGCTTCTCAGCGACATTCAGCCAGCCAGGTATCCTGCCTGCAGTAGATGGAATGTGGCAATGGAACGCTGGCTGCGCGTGTCATAATAGGCTCTGAGCCTTTATATACCTGTGCACAGCAGCAGCCACCTTCAGTCTGCTGCTGGACAGCCAGCAGCAGCAGCAGCAGGAGAGGTATGTAATCAGGAGCCCTCCTGCTAAGGGTAGACAGCTGCTCGTTCCACCCCACCCCCCGCCTTAATTGGTTCTCCTCCTTTCCAACGGTGTTGAGGCGGGTGGGAACAGCAGGGGGTGAAGGTGCTGTGTTTAAAGAGGTGGAGTTATGCAGATCTAAAACGCGTGGATTGCAGCAGCAGCAAGCCGAAAAGTGCAGGCATGTAAGGGATCTAGAGGTTGACAACATGTCTTCTTAACGGGAGTCCAGGAGCTCATCTCCACAAATGGACTTTTCAGGATCCTTGGGTGGCTCCGTAGTTTGAAACCAATTCTGGTTATCGCTTCTCGGCCTTTTGGCTAAGATCAAGTGTAGTATCTGTTCTTATCAGTTTAATATCTGATACGTCCCCTATGTGGGGACCATATATTAAATGGATTTTTAGAACAGGGAGATGGAAAAAGAGCTTGCTCTGTCCACTCCACGCATTGACCTGGTATTGCAGTATCTCCAGGACCGGTGCACCCCTTCTTTAATGCAGTTTCTAAAATCAGAAAGAATTGAATTCAATGTTTTTTGTTCATTTTGCTTGTTTGTCGGATTTTGGGATGGACTCTTTGGCTTTGCTTTTCTTCTCCTCATTGGATTTTTCATGTTCAAAGTTGCAGAAGCCAGATTACAAGCTCATTTTGGTTCAACTTCAGCAACTGTGCATTGCATTGCCATGTAATGTGATGCAATGCTATCTTTCTAGCTCTCCCTTTTTACTTCCTTTTGGATAAACAGACATATTAGGCAAGCATTTTGGAGCTTTCACCTAAATAACTACAGGTGGTGAGATAAGCTGCACAATATAATTGACCTTTCAGTATATTGTTGCACACACACCATCTATTTAGCAAATGCCCTTGTTATCAACAGCAGCCTTTTAAACTCACCTGAGCTAACAGGTATGTGCGCTGGTTACTCTGCTGCGCTTAAAATTTCTTTTTTGGTTTGCTACAATGCCTTTTCTGAAACGTTGTCTCCTTCTGCTGGAACACTGACTTCTTTCATTTAATGCCTGCAGACTATAAAAGAGAACCCAACCCAAAAAGTTTGGTTGATTAGTCTGTGGGAAGGAAGGAGCGGCCCTCAAGTCCTGGCAAGAACGCTTGGCCAAGGTGAAGCAACGGATCGGACTCTGGAGCCTCAGACACCTCACTTGTGAGGGTAAGGCACTCGTCCTGCGTAATGAGGTCCTGCCCGTCTTGCAGTACACGGCGCAGGCCTGGCCCCCACACGTCACTGTGTGCAGGGCCATTACCAGGACAGTGTTTCACTTTGTCTGGGGATCCAAGATGGACAGAGTCAGGCGGGCCGTCATGTACAAGGAGCCTCGCAAGGGTGGGAAGGGCGTTCCAGATATCCCCACCCTCCTGCGATCCTCTTTTGTGTGTGATTGTGTCCGCCGGACTTTGCAAGTCAAGAATGGCTCCGCGGGCAGGTCCATGTCTCGCTTCTTCCTGCTTCCTCTTTGGAGGCGACTCGGCTGGGACAAGTGGGACAGCTCCTTCCCCTACAACTGGACGACGCCATGGTTCTACGGAGACGTCGTTCGATTTGTGGGGGAGCATCAACTGGAGGGACTCAAGCCCGACTTGTGGAAGCCCAAAACTATCCACAAGCTAATCAGAGCCAAGGATGACGTGGAGAACATCACAGGACTTCACCAGGACACGCTGGAGACTGTGTGGACAAATGTGTCGTCTGACAGGCTGACCAACGGGCACAAGGACTTGTCGTGGATGGCGATTCAGGGCGGACTGCCCGTCCGGTCATTCATGCATGCCCGGAACCTGTGCAAGACCCGGTACTGCCCAAGGTGCCCCTTCGTGGAGGAAACATCTTTGCACACTTTTTGGGACTGCATATTTGCACAGCGCCTATTGACTGCACTTAAGGACGACCTGAGGAACTCTGTCCCCAGGGCGAGCCTATCGCACCATTCTGTGCTTTACGGACACTTCCCTGGGGTTCATACCGTCGGAGCCATCCAGGAGGCTTGGCGCCTTATGAACTGCTTCAAGGATGCCGTTTGGGTCGCCAGGAACCGGCTCATCTTGAGGAGGGAGAGGATGTCCATCCAGGACTGCCGCAGGCTGATCCACAGCCTGCTCAGAGACTATTCCATCATGGACGGTCCGGAGGACGAGGATGAGGACTAAACCCCTCCTCCCCCTCTCCCCTTATGTGTCTTGTCTTTCAATAAAGCTTCGGGCCTGTGATTTTCCCCTCCCCATCCCCTTTTTCCCAATCCCCATCCCTTATCACGGTTCGTCGTACTGTATTGATTGACATGCTTTTTCTTTCAGATTGAGTGTTTTGTGTAGCATAGGGGTGTGATGTGTCTAGTTAGTGCGTCGTATCCTCATGCTATGTAAATATGATGTAGAATTCTGTGAGTACTGGGCTGCGGCACTGTACACTGTCTGTTAACTTATTTTTTGTGCTAATAAAAGATATATTCAATCAAAAAATCTGTTCTTATCAGTTTAATATCTGATACGTCCCCTATCTGGGGACCATATATTAAATGGATTTTTAGAACAGGGAGATGGAAAAAGAGCTTGCTCTGTCCACTCCACGCATTGACCTGGTATTGCAGTATCTCCAGGACCGGTGCACCCCTTCTTTAATGCAGTTTCTAAAATCAGAAAGAATTGAATTCAATGTTTTTTGTTCATTTTGCTTGTTTGTCGGATTTTGGGATGGACTCTTTGGCTTTGCTTTTCTTCTCCTCATTGGATTTTTCATGTTCAAAGTTGCAGAAGCCAGATTACAAGCTCATTTTGGTTCAACTTCAGCAACTGTGCATTGCATTGCCATGTAATGTGATGCAATGCTAACTTTCTAGCTCTCCCTTTTTACTTCCTTTTGGATAAACAGACATATTAGGCAAGCATTTTGGAGCTTTCACCTAAATAACTACAGGTGGTGAGATAAGCTGCACAATATAATTGACCTTTCAGTATATTGTTGCACACACACCATCTATTTAGCAAATGCCCTTGTTATCAACAGCAGCCTTTTAAACTCACCTGAGCTAACAGGTATGTGCGCTGGTTACTCTGCTGCGCTTAAAATTTCTTTTTTGGTTTGCTACAATGCCTTTTCTGAAACGTTGTCTCCTTCTGCTGGAACACTGACTTCTTTCATTTAATGCCTGCAGACTATAAAAGAGAACCCAACCCAAAAAGTTTGGTTGATTAGTCTGTGGCATTCTGTTAAACTGTTGCTTATGGCGGTCTCTGTGAGCTTCTCAGCGACATTCAGCCAGCCAGGTATCCTGCCTGCAGTAGATGGAATGTGGCAATGGAACGCTGGCTGCGCGTGTCATAATAGGCTCTGAGCCTTTATATACCTGTGCACAGCAGCAGCCACCTTCAGTCTGCTGCTGGACAGCCAGCAGCAGCAGCAGCAGGAGAGGTATGTAATCAGGAGCCCTCCTGCTAAGGGTAGACAGCTGCTCGTTCCACCCCACCCCCCGCCTTAATTGGTTCTCCTCCCTTCCAACGGTGTTGAGGCGGGTGGGAACAGCAGGGGGTGAAGGTGCTGTGTTTAAAGAGGTGGAGTTATGCAGATCTAAAACGCGTGGATTGCAGCAGCAGCAAGCCGAAAAGTGCAGGCATGTAAGGGATCTAGAGGTTGACAACATGTCTTCTTAACGGGAGTCCAGGAGCTCATCTCCACAAATGGACTTTTCAGGATCCTTGGGTGGCTCCGTAGTTTGAAACCAATTCTGGTTATCGCTTCTCGGCCTTTTGGCTAAGATCAAGTGTAGTATCTGTTCTTATCAGTTTAATATCTGATACGTCCCCTATCTGGGGACCATATATTAAATGGATTTTTAGAACAGGGAGATGGAAAAAGAGCTTGCTCTGTCCACTCCACGCATTGACCTGGTATTGCAGTATCTCCAGGACCGGTGCACCCCTTCTTTAATGCAGTTTCTAAAATCAGAAAGAATTGAATTCAATGTTTTTTGTTCATTTTGCTTGTTTGTCGGATTTTGGGATGGACTCTTTGGCTTTGCTTTTCTTCTCCTCATTGGATTTTTCATGTTCAAAGTTGCAGAAGCCAGATTACAAGCTCATTTTGGTTCAACTTCAGCAACTGTGCATTGCATTGCCATGTAATGTGATGCAATGCTATCTTTCTAGCTCTCCCTTTTTACTTCCTTTTGGATAAACAGACATATTAGGCAAGCATTTTGGAGCTTTCACCTAAATAACTACAGGTGGTGAGATAAGCTGCACAATATAATTGACCTTTCAGTATATTGTTGCACACACACCATCTATTTAGCAAATGCCCTTGTTATCAACAGCAGCCTTTTAAACTCACCTGAGCTAACAGGTATGTGCGCTGGTTACTCTGCTGCGCTTAAAATTTCTTTTTTGGTTTGCTACAATGCCTTTTCTGAAACGTTGTCTCCTTCTGCTGGAACACTGACTTCTTTCATTTAATGCCTGCAGACTATAAAAGAGAACCCAACCCAAAAAGTTTGGTTGATTAGTCTGTGGCATTCTGTTAAACTGTTGCTTATGGCGGTCTCTGTGAGCTTCTCAGCGACATTCAGCCAGCCAGGTATCCTGCCTGCAGTAGATGGAATGTGGCAATGGAACGCTGGCTGCGCGTGTCATAATAGGCTCTGAGCCTTTATATACCTGTGCACAGCAGCAGCCACCTTCAGTCTGCTGCTGGACAGCCAGCAGCAGCAGCAGCAGGAGAGGTATGTAATCAGGAGCCCTCCTGCTAAGCGTAGACAGCTGCTCGTTCCACCCCACCCCCCGCCTTAATTGGTTCTCCTCCCTTCCAACGGTGTTGAGGCGGGTGGGAACAGCAGGGGGTGAAGGTGCTGTGTTTAAAGAGGTGGAGTTATGCAGATCTAAAACGCGTGGATTGCAGCAGCAGCAAGCCGAAAAGTGCAGGCATGTAAGGGATCTAGAGGTTGACAACATGTCTTCTTAACGGGAGTCCAGGATCTCATCTCCACAAATGGACTTTTCAGGATCCTTGGGTGGCTCCGTAGTTTGAAACCAATTCTGGTTATCGCTTCTCAGCCTTTTGGCTAAGATCAAGTGTAGTATCTGTTCTTATCAGTTTAATATCTGATACGTCCCCTATCTGGGGACCATATATTAAATGGATTTTTAGAACAGGGAGATGGAAAAAGAGCTTGCTCTGTCCACTCCACGCATTGACCTGGTATTGCAGTATCTCCAGGACCGGTGCACCCCTTCTTTAATGCAGTTTCTAAAATCAGAAAGAATTGAATTCAATGTTTTTTGTTCATTTTGCTTGTTTGTCGGATTTTGGGATGGACTCTTTGGCTTTGCTTTTCTTCTCCTCATTGGATTTTTCATGTTCAAAGTTGCAGAAGCCAGATTACAAGCTCATTTTGGTTCAACTTCAGCAACTGTGCATTGCATTGCCATGTAATGTGATGCAATGCTATCTTTCTAGCTCTCCCTTTTTACTTCCTTTTGGATAAACAGACATATTAGGCAAGCATTTTGGAGCTTTCACCTAAATAACTACAGGTGGTGAGATAAGCTGCACAATATAATTGACCTTTCAGTATATTGTTGCACACACACCATCTATTTAGCAAATGCCCTTGTTATCAACAGCAGCCTTTTAAACTCACCTGAGCTAACAGGTATGTGCGCTGGTTACTCTGCTGCGCTTAAAATTTCTTTTTTGGTTTGCTACAATGCCTTTTCTGAAACGTTGTCTCCTTCTGCTGGAACACTGACTTCTTTCATTTAATGCCTGCAGACTATAAAAGAGAACCCAACCCAAAAAGTTTGGTTGATTAGTCTGTGGCATTCTGTTAAACTGTTGCTTATGGCGGTCTCTGTGAGCTTCTCAGCGACATTCAGCCAGCCAGGTATCCTGCCTGCAGTAGATGGAATGTGGCAATGGAACGCTGGCTGCGCGTGTCATAATAGGCTCTGAGCCTTTATATACCTGTGCACAGCAGCAGCCACCTTCAGTCTGCTGCTGGACAGCCAGCAGCAGCAGCAGCAGGAGAGGTATGTAATCAGGAGCCCTCCTGCTAAGGGTAGACAGCTGCTCGTTCCACCCCACCCCCCGCCTTAATTGGTTCTCCTCCCTTCCAACGGTGTTGAGGCGGGTGGGAACAGCAGGGGGTGAAGGTGCTGTGTTTAAAGAGGTGGAGTTATGCAGATCTAAAAAGCGTGGATTGCAGCAGCAGCAAGCCGAAAAGTGCAGGCATGTAAGTGATCTAGAGGTTGACAACATGTCTTCTTAACGGGAGTCCAGGAGCTCATCTCCACAAATGGACTTTTCAGGATCCTTGGGTGGCTCCGTAGTTTGAAACCAATTCTGGTTATCGCTTCTCGGCCTTTTGGCTAAGATCAAGTGTAGTATCTTTTGAAAAGGCGGTTTTGGATGTTGGCCGCCCTAGTAGATTGATACATTATGCACACTGGGGTTTAGGCGCTTGTTAGTACGCCAGGTGGCTAATATAGTCATCTGGTGGAAAGCATGGCCCCCCAGGATCGACGTCATTGGGCCGGGGAAGATCGAAAGCCCGAAGTGTGAAGTGCCCCAGGAGTGGTGACCCTGGGGTGCCTTAACTCACTGGGATTGGGAACCCCACTTGAATTTATGGCACATTTGCACAAGCACTTCAAATTTTCTTTCTTCGCACACACCCTTATTCCGGGCCTTCTGGCCTTAGGATGGGGAATTTTTCAATTCCCGGTCGAAGGTCCGGGCAGTATTATACTGTGAAACCTTCACTATTTATTTAATTTCTTTGTCACTGTGTGTCCACTTATTCACGTGTGTCACGTCCTACTAGGATTTTGTCGGGATGCGGTTCCCTTACGGGTTCCTCTCTTGGCAGGTCTAGGGGGGGAGTGTGTGGCCATCAGGTTCCGCTCCCCCCTGAACCCCCCTGGCTCTCCTCTTTCGGGAGGAGAGCGTTGTTGGCTCCCCTCTTCCGGGAGGGGAGCACAGTCTTTGGCTCCCAGTGCCTTGCTCGGGTGAGAACTCGGGCAGGTGCTGGGGGTAAGATTGGGTCGCCTCTGGCTTCGGCTGGAGGTGGCTTTTTGTCCCTGTTCCTCGCTGTGGCCTTTTGGCTCGGAGGGACGGGGAATGGTTTGGGGGACCCTTCTCCTTTTGGAGAGGGTTTCAAGAAGACCAGCATCCTAGTGCACTTTTTTTGTGGCACTTGTCACTTTTTTAAGCGCACTCGGGTTTTGTACACGAATTCGGGCTAAAAAAAAAAAAAAAAAAATCTGTTCTTATCAGTTTAATATCTGATACGTCCCCTATCTGGGGACCATATATTAAATGGATTTTTAGAACAGGGAGATGGAAAAAGAGCTTGCTCTGTCCACTCCACGCATTAACCTGGTATTGCAGTATCTCCAGGACCGGTGCACCCCTTCTTTAATGCAGTTTCTAAAATCAGAAAGAATTGAATTCAATGTTTTTTGTTCATTTTGCTTGTTTGTCGGATTTTGGGATGGACTCTTTGGCTTTGCTTTTCTTCTCCTCATTGGATTTTTCATGTTCAAAGTTGCAGAAGCCAGATTACAAGCTCATTTTGGTTCAACTTCAGCAACTGTGCATTGCATTGCCATGTAATGTGATGCAATGCTATCTTTCTAGCTCTCCCTTTTTACTTCCTTTTGGATAAACAGACATATTAGGCAAGCATTTTGGAGCTTTCACCTAAATAACTACAGGTGGTGAGATAAGCTGCACAATATAATTGACCTTTCAGTATATTGTTGCACACACACCATCTATTTAGCAAATGCCCTTGTTATCAACAGCAGCCTTTTAAACTCACCTGAGCTAACAGGTATGTGCGCTGGTTACTCTGCTGCGCTTAAAATTTCTTTTTTGGTTTGCTACAATGCCTTTTCTGAAACGTTGTCTCCTTCTGCTGGAACACTGACTTCTTTCATTTAATGCCTGCAGACTATAAAAGAGAACCCAACCCAAAAAGTTTGGTTGATTAGTCTGTGGCATTCTGTTAAACTGTTGCTTATGGCGGTCTCTGTGAGCTTCTCAGCGACATTCAGCCAGCCAGGTATCCTGCCTGCAGTAGATGGAATGTGGCAATGGAACGCTGGCTGCGCGTGTCATAATAGGCTCTGAGCCTTTATATACCTGTGCACAGCAGCAGCCACCTTCAGTCTGCTGCTGGACAGCCAGCAGCAGCAGCAGCAGGAGAGGTATGTAATCAGGAGCCCTCCTGCTAAGGGTAGACAGCTGCTCGTTCCACCCCACCCCCCGCCTTAATTGGTTCTCCTCCCTTCCAACGGTGTTGAGGCGGGTGGGAACAGCAGGGGGTGAAGGTGCTGTGTTTAAAGAGGTGGAGTTATGCAGATCTAAAACGTGTGGATTGCAGCAGCAGCAAGCCGAAATGTGCAGGCATGTAAGGGATCTAGAGGTTGACAACATGTCTTCTTAACGGGAGTCCAGGAGCTCATCTCCACAAATGGACTTTTCAGGATCCTTGGGTGGCTCCGTAGTTTGAAACCAATTCTGGTTATCGCTTCTCGGCCTTTTGGCTAAGATCAAGTGTAGTATCTGTTCTTATCAGTTTAATATCTGATACGTCCCCTATCTGGGGACCATATATTAAATGGATTTTTAGAACAGGGAGATGGAAAAAGAGCTTGCTCTGTCCACTCCACGCATTGACCTGGTATTGCAGTATCTCCAGGACCGGTGCACCCCTTCTTTAATGCAGTTTCTAAAATCAGAAAGAATTGAATTCAATGTTTTTTGTTCATTTTGCTTGTTTGTCGGATTTTGGGATGGACTCTTTGGCTTTGCTTTTCTTCTCCTCATTGGATTTTTCATGTTCAAAGTTGCAGAAGCCAGATTACAAGCTCATTTTGGTTCAACTTCAGCAACTGTGCATTGCATTGCCATGTAATGTGATGCAATGCTATCTTTCTAGCTCTCCCTTTTTACTTCCTTTTGGATAAACAGACATATTAGGCAAGCATTTTGGAGCTTTCACCTAAATAACTACAGGTGGTGAGATAAGCTGCACAATATAATTGACCTTTCAGTATATTGTTGCACACACACCATCTATTTAGCAAATGCCCTTGTTATCAACAGCAGCCTTTTAAACTCACCTGAGCTAACAGGTATGTGCGCTGGTTACTCTGCTGCGCTTAAAATTTCTTTTTTGGTTTGCTACAATGCCTTTTCTGAAACGTTGTCTCCTTCTGCTGGAACACTGACTTCTTTCATTTAATGCCTGCAGACTATAAAAGAGAACCCAACCCAAAAAGTTTGGTTGATTAGTCTGTGGCATTCTGTTAAACTGTTGCTTATGGCGGTCTCTGTGAGCTTCTCAGCGACATTCAGCCAGCCAGGTATCCTGCCTGCAGTAGATGGAATGTGGCAATGGAACGCTGGCTGCGCGTGTCATAATAGGCTCTGAGCCTTTATATACCTGTGCACAGCAGCAGCCACCTTCAGTCTGCTGCTGGACAGCCAGCAGCAGCAGCAGCAGGAGAGGTATGTAATCAGGAGCCCTCCTGCTAAGGGTAGACAGCTGCTCGTTCCACCCCACCCCCCGCCTTAATTGGTTCTCCTCCCTTCCAACGGTGTTGAGGCGGGTGGGAACAGCAGGGGGTGAAGGTGCTGTGTTTAAAGAGGTGGAGTTATGCAGATCTAAAACGCGTGGATTGCAGCAGCAGCAAGCCGAAAAGTGCAGGCATGTAAGGGATCTAGAGGTTGACAACATGTCTTCTTAACGGGAGTCCAGGAGCTCATCTCCACAAATGGACTTTTCAGGATCCTTGGGTGGCTCCGTAGTTTGAAACCAATTCTGGTTATCGCTTCTCGGCCTTTTGGCTAAGATCAAGTGTAGTATCTGTTCTTATCAGTTTAATATCTGATACGTCCCCTATCTGGGGACCATATATTAAATGGATTTTTAGAACAGGGAGATGGAAAAAGAGCTTGCTCTGTCCACTCCACGCATTGACCTGGTATTGCAGTATCTCCAGGACCGGTGCACCCCTTCTTTAATGCAGTTTCTAAAATCAGAAAGAATTGAATTCAATGTTTTTTGTTCATTTTGCTTGTTTGTCGGATTTTGGGATGGACTCTTTGGCTTTGCTTTTCTTCTCCTCATTGGATTTTTCATGTTCAAAGTTGCAGAAGCCAGATTACAAGCTCATTTTGGTTCAACTTCAGCAACTGTGCATTGCATTGCCATGTAATGTGATGCAATGCTATCTTTCTAGCTCTCCCTTTTTACTTCCTTTTGGATAAACAGACATATTAGGCAAGCATTTTGGAGCTTTCACCTAAATAACTACAGGTGGTGAGATAAGCTGCACAATATAATTGACCTTTCAGTATATTGTTGCACACACACCATCTATTTAGCAAATGCCCTTGTTATCAACAGCAGCCTTTTAAACTCACCTGAGCTAACAGGTATGTGCGCTGGTTACTCTGCTGCGCTTAAAATTTCTTTTTTGGTTTGCTACAATGCCTTTTCTGAAACGTTGTCTCCTTCTGCTGGAACACTGACTTCTTTCATTTAATGCCTGCAGACTATAAAAGAGAACCCAACCCAAAAAGTTTGGTTGATTAGTCTGTGGCATTCTGTTAAACTGTTGCTTATGGCGGTTTCTGTGAGCTTCTCAGCGACATTCAGCCAGCCAGGTATCCTGCCTGCAGTAGATGGAATGTGGCAATGGAACGCTGGCTGCGCGTGTCATAATAGGCTCTGAGCCTTTATATACCTGTGCACAGCAGCAGCCACCTTCAGTCTGCTGCTGGACAGCCAGCAGCAGCAGCAGCAGGAGAGGTATGTAATCAGGAGCCCTCCTGCTAAGGGTAGACAGCTGCTCGTTCCACCCCACCCCCCGCCTTAATTGGTTCTCCTCCCTTCCAACGGTGTTGAGGCGGGTGGGAACAGCAGGGGGTGAAGGTGCTGTGTTTAAAGAGGTGGAGTTATGCAGATCTAAAACGCGTGGATTGCAGCAGCAGCAAGCCGAAAAGTGCAGGCATGTAAGGGATCTAGAGGTTGACAACATGTCTTCTTAACGGGAGTCCAGGAGCTCATCTCCACAAATGGACTTTTCAGGATCCTTGGGTGGCTCCGTAGTTTGAAACCAATTCTGGTTATCGCTTCTCGGCCTTTTGGCTAAGATCAAGTGTAGTATCTGTTCTTATCAGTTTAATATCTGATACGTCCCCTATCTGGGGACCATATATTAAATGGATTTTTAGAACAGGGAGATGGAAAAAGAGCTTGCTCTGTCCACTCCACGCATTGACCTGGTATTGCAGTATCTCCAGGACCGGTGCACCCCTTCTTTAATGCAGTTTCTAAAATCAGAAAGAATTGAATTCAATGTTTTTTGTTCATTTTGCTTATTTGTCGGATTTTGGGATGGACTCTTTGGCTTTGCTTTTCTTCTCCTCATTGGATTTTTCATGTTCAAAGTTGCAGAAGCCAGATTACAAGCTCATTTTGGTTCAACTTCAGCAACTGTGCATTGCATTGCCATGTAATGTGATGCAATGCTATCTTTCTAGCTCTCCCTTTTTACTTCCTTTTGGATAAACAGACATATTAGGCAAGCATTTTGGAGCTTTCACCTAAATAACTACAGGTGGTGAGATAAGCTGCACAATATAATTGACCTTTCAGTATATTGTTGCACACACACCATCTATTTAGCAAATGCCCTTGTTATCAACAGCAGCCTTTTAAACTCACCTGAGCTAACAGGTATGTGCGCTGGTTACTCTGCTGCGCTTAAAATTTCTTTTTTGGTTTGCTACAATGCCTTTTCTGAAATGTTGTCTCCTTCTGCTGGAACACTGACTTCTTTCATTTAATGCCTGCAGACTATAAAAGAGAACCCAACCCAAAAAGTTTGGTTGATTAGTCTGTGGCATTCTGTTAAACTGTTGCTTATGGCGGTCTCTGTGAGCTTCTCAGCGACATTCAGCCAGCCAGGTATCCTGCCTGCAGTAGATGGAATGTGGCAATGGAACGCTGGCTGCGCGTGTCATAATAGGCTCTGAGCCTTTATATACCTGTGCACAGCAGCAGCCACCTTCAGTCTGCAGCTGGACAGCCAGCAGCAGCAGCAGCAGCAGGAGAGGTATGTAATCAGGAGCCCTCCTGCTAAGGGTAGACAGCTGCTCGTTCCACCCCACCCCCCGCCTTAATTGGTTCTCCTCCCTTCCAACGGTGTTGAGGCGGGTGGGAACAGCAGGGGGTGAAGGTGCTGTGTTTAAAGAGGTGGAGTTATGCAGATCTAAAACGCGTGGATTGCAGCAGCAGCAAGCCGAAAAGTGCAGGCATGTAAGGGATCTAGAGGTTGACAACATGTCTTCTTAACGGGAGTCCAGGAGCTCATCTCCACAAATGGACTTTTCAGGATCCTTGGGTGGCTCCGTAGTTTGAAACCAATTCTGGTTATCGCTTCTCGGCCTTTTGGCTAAGATCAAGTGTAGTATCTGTTCTTATCAGTTTAATATCTGATACGTCCCCAATCTGGGGACCATATATTAAATGGATTTTTAGAACAGGGAGATGGAAAAAGAGCTTGCTCTGTCCACTCCACGCATTGACCTGGTATTGCAGTATCTCCAGGACCGGTGCACCCCTTCTTTAATGCAGTTTCTAAAATCAGAAAGAATTGAATTCAATGTTTTTTGTTCATTTTGCTTGTTTGTCGGATTTTGGGATGGACTCTTTGGCTTTGCTTTTCTTCTCCTCATTGGATTTTTCATGTTCAAAGTTGCAGAAGCCAGATTACAAGCTCATTTTGGTTCAACTTCAGCAACTGTGCATTGCATTGCCATGTAATGTGATGCAATGCTATCTTTCTAGCTCTCCCTTTTTACTTCCTTTTGGATAAACAGACATATTAGGCAAGCATTTTGGAGCTTTCACCTAAATAACTACAGGTGGTGAGATAAGCTGCACAATATAATTGACCTTTCAGTATATTGTTGCACACACACCATCTATTTAGCAAATGCCCTTGTTATCAACAGCAGCCTTTTAAACTCACCTGAGCTAACAGGTATGTGCGCTGGTTACTCTGCTGCGCTTAAAATTTCTTTTTTGGTTTGCTACAATGCCTTTTCTGAAACGTTGTCTCCTTCTGCTGGAACACTGACTTCTTTCATTTAATGCCTGCAGACTATAAAAGAGAACCCAACCCAAAAAGTTTGGTTGATTAGTCTGTGGCATTCTGTTAAACTGTTGCTTATGGCGGTCTCTGTGAGCTTCTCAGCGACATTCAGCCAGCCAGGTATCCTGCCTGCAGTAGATGGAATGTGGCAATGGAACGCTGGCTGCGCGTGTCATAATAGGCTCTGAGCCTTTATATACCTGTGCACAGCAGCAGCCACCTTCAGTCTGCTGCTGGACAGCCAGCAGCAGCAGCAGCAGGAGAGGTATGTAATCAGGAGCCCTCCTGCTAAGGGTAGACAGCTGCTCGTTCCACCCCACCCCCCGCCTTAATTGGTTCTCCTCCCTTCCAACGGTGTTGAGGCGGGTGGGAACAGCAGGGGGTGAAGGTGCTGTGTTTAAAGAGGTGGAGTTATGCAGATCTAAAACGCGTGGATTGCAGCAGCAGCAAGCCGAAAAGTGCAGGCATGTAAGGGATCTAGAGGTTGACAACATGTCTTCTTAACGGGAGTCCAGGAGCTCATCTCCACAAATGGACTTTTCAGGATCCTTGGGTGGCTCCGTAGTTTGAAACCAATTCTGGTTATCGCTTCTCGGCCTTTTGGCTAAGATCAAGTGTAGTATCTGTTCTTATCAGTTTAATATCTGATACGTCCCCTATCTGGGGACCATATATTAAATGGATTTTTAGAACAGGGAGATGGAAAAAAAGCTTGCTCTGTCCACTCCACGCATTGACCTGGTATTGCAGTATCTCCAGGACCGGTGCACCCCTTCTTTAATGCAGTTTCTAAAATCAGAAAGAATTGAATTCAATGTTTTTTGTTCATTTTGCTTGTTTGTCGGATTTTGGGATGGACTCTTTGGCTTTGCTTTTCTTCTCCTCATTGGATTTTTCATGTTCAAAGTTGCAGAAGCCAGATTACAAGCTCATTTTGGTTCAACTTCAGCAACTGTGCATTGCATTGCCATGTAATGTGATGCAATGCTATCTTTCTAGCTCTCCCTTTTTACTTCCTTTTGGATAAACAGACATATTAGGCAAGCATTTTGGAGCTTTCACCTAAATAACTACAGGTGGTGAGATAAGCTGCACAATATAATTGACCTTTCAGTATATTGTTGCACACACACCATCTATTTAGCAAATGCCCTTGTTATCAACAGCAGCCTTTTAAACTCACCTGAGCTAACAGGTATGTGCGCTGGTTACTCTGCTGCGCTTAAAATTTCTTTTTTGGTTTGCTACAATGCCTTTTCTGAAACGTTGTCTCCTTCTGCTGGAACACTGACTTCTTTCATTTAATGCCTGCAGACTATAAAAGAGAACCCAACCCAAAAAGTTTGGTTGATTAGTCTGTGGCATTCTGTTAAACTGTTGCTTATGGCGGTCTCTGTGAGCTTCTCAGCGACATTCAGCCAGCCAGGTATCCTGCCTGCAGTAGATGGAATGTGGCAATGGAACGCTGGCTGCGCGTGTCATAATAGGCTCTGAGCCTTTATATACCTGTGCACAGCAGCAGCCACCTTCAGTCTGCTGCTGGACAGCCAGCAGCAGCAGCAGCAGGAGAGGTATGTAATCAGGAGCCCTCCTGCTAAGGGTAGACAGCTGCTCGTTCCACCCCACCCCCCGCCTTAATTGGTTCTCCTCCCTTCCAACGGTGTTGAGGCGGGTGGGAACAGCAGGGGGTGAAGGTGCTGTGTTTAAAGAGGTGGAGTTATGCAGATCTAAAACGCGTGGATTGCAGCAGCAGCAAGCCGAAAAGTGCAGGCATGTAAGGGATCTAGAGGTTGACAACATGTCTTCTTAACGGGAGTCCAGGAGCTCATCTCCACAAATGGACTTTTCAGGATCCTTGGGTGGCTCCGTAGTTTGAAACCAATTCTGGTTATCGCTTCTCGGCCTTTTGGCTAAGATCAAGTGCAGTGATCTAGCGGTTGCTTCCTTGGTCTTGACTGGGAGGTGCTTGGGGTACCCGGCTCCTTGGCCTGGGGGGATCGCTACACTCTTCGGTGGAGCTAAACCCCCCTGCTGCTATTAGGGAGTCGGATTAGTCCCTGGGCAACGAGAGGCGATCACCTTGTCACCACACATAGCTGTGGGGGGCAACTGTCGCCACACATAGCTGTGGTGGCAACATTTGGAGGATTAAAAGGAAAAACGGAAGGAAAACGGATTGTTGAGATGGAGTTTTGGAAAAAGAAGAGATGCTTACGTTTTTTTGTGAAACGGGAGACGGAAGAAACTTTTTTGGAAGAAAAATGGATTCTGGAAATTTTGAGGAAACATGAAGTTTTGGAGAAGGATATCTACTGTATGCAAGAAATAAAGCAAGGTAAAGTTTGTGATGTGACTCTAGTTTCTGAGGAAAAGTGCATTCATTTTTTCAAATGCTGGAGTGAAGAGGATTCTGGGAAAATTGGAGTAAGTGCATCATTCATGGGGAAACCGAAGAGTGTGATAATTTACATGGACAATCCGTTTGTGGAAATAGAGGAGATAATGGTTTTTTTGGAATCTAAATGTAAGATGGTAAAGTTTCAGAAATTATACAGGAACAAAGTTGGTATTTGGAACGGAAAGAGACGTTTTTTGGTGTGGACAACAGGAGAAGAAAATTTGCATAATGGGAGGATTATGGTAAACGGGAGTTCTGGGTATTGTTACATGGAAAGCAGCAAAGGAACTTTTGAAAAGAACTTTGGAGGACAAAAGGAAGATATTGGTGATAAAATGAAGAAGGAAGTTGATGCGATAATTATAGAGGAGAATAAGCAGGGAAAAGAAGTTGAAAGTTTAAAGGTGAAGAAAAAGGTAACGGTACAGGAAAATTGTGGATCAAGGAAAGTATCTGGTGAAAAGAAAGAAGTAAAAGAGGAAAAGGGTAAAGTTTTGGAGAAGGTGGTGACTTTCAGAGATGATGAGGAAGAGTATGATTGGGAACAGATGCGGTTAGAGCATGAGGAGGAAGAAAAGAAGTTAAGGGGTTTTGTTGGGAGGAAAGTAAAAGGGAAAAAGGGGATATTTAGTTTGGGAAACCGGGTGAAGTAATGTCAGTTGTGATTTGTTTGGAAACTGTTGAAACTGTAAAGGAATTGTTATGTTTAACTTTATATATATTAATTCAAATGAAAAAATATAAATATAATATCTAAACACGATGATGGAACTAAAATCTTGAGTTTAGTGATATATGATTTAAGATTATAAAACTTAATTTCTGAGTGTTTGGAAAAAAAAAAAAAAATCTGTTCTTATCAGTTTAATATCTGATACGTCCCCTATCTGGGGACCATATATTAAATGGATTTTTAGAACAGGGAGATGGAAAAAGAGCTTGCTCTGTCCACTCCACGCATTGACCTGGTATTGCAGTATCTCCAGGACCGGTGCACCCCTTCTTTAATGCAGTTTCTAAAATCAGAAAGAATTGAATTCAATGTTTTTTGTTCATTTTGCTTGTTTGTCGGATTTTGGGATGGACTCTTTGGCTTTGCTTTTCTTCTCCTCATTGGATTTTTCATGTTCAAAGTTGCAGAAGCCAGATTACAAGCTCATTTTGGTTCAACTTCAGCAACTGTGCATTGCATTGCCATGTAATGTGATGCAATGCTATCTTTCTAGCTCTCCCTTTTTACTTCCTTTTAGATAAACAGACATATTAGGCAAGCATTTTGGAGCTTTCACCTAAATAACTACAGGTAGTGAGATAAGCTGCACAATATAATTGACCTTTCAGTATATTGTTGCACACACACCATCTATTTAGCAAATGCCCTTGTTATCAACAGCAGCCTTTTAAACTCACCTGAGCTAACAGGTATGTGCGCTGGTTACTCTGCTGCGCTTAAAATTTCTTTTTTGGTTTGCTACAATGCCTTTTCTGAAACGTTGTCTCCTTCTGCTGGAACACTGACTTCTTTCATTTAATGCCTGCAGACTATAAAAGAGAACCCAACCCAAAAAGTTTGGTTGATTAGTCTGTGGCATTCTGTTAAACTGTTGCTTATGGCGGTCTCTGTGAGCTTCTCAGCGACATTCAGCCAGCCAGGTATCCTGCCTGCAGTAGATGGAATGTGGCAATGGAACGCTGGCTGCGCGTGTCATAATAGGCTCTGAGCCTTTATATACCTGTGCACAGCAGCAGCCACCTTCAGTCTGCTGCTGGACAGCCAGCAGCAGCAGCAGCAGGAGAGGTATGTAATCAGGAGCCCTCCTGCTAAGGGTAGACAGCTGCTCGTTCCACCCCACCCCCCGCCTTAATTGGTTCTCCTCCCTTCCAACGGTGTTGAGGCGGGTGGGAACAGCAGGGGGTGAAGGTGCTGTGTTTAAAGAGGTGGAGTTATGCAGATCTAAAACGCGTGGATTGCAGCAGCAGCAAGCCGAAAAGTGCAGGCATGTAAGGGATCTAGAGGTTGACAACATGTCTTCTTAACGGGAGTCCAGGAGCTCATCTCCACAAATGGACTTTTCAGGATCCTTGGGTGGCTCCGTAGTTTGAAACCAATTCTGGTTATCGCTTCTCGGCCTTTTGGCTAAGATCAAGTGCTTTATTGCAGGAGATTGTAGTTGAAGGGCACTCGGGTACCCCTCTCCTTGGCCTGGCAGGATCGTCCACTTTGGTGGACTTAACCTGCTTGCTGCTATTAGGGAGAGGGCTTAGTCCCAGGGTAACGAGTTGCGATCCCCCAGCTTCCAGGTGTTTTTCGCTGCAAGAACACTGGGAGCGCAGATTGCAAGCGGCTGCAATTTGCAACCTTGTTGCGTTTTTCCATGGAGGTTGACCCTAACCTCGTGCCTCTTTATGCGAGGCTAAAAAACTCTATCCGAGTTCACTTCACGGCGGGTGGCTCGGATATGAGGAAATTAGGGTATGTAGTCCAGGACGTGCTCAGGAACCTTCTTGGCGTACAAAGGAATGAAATTCTCTCCATCCAGGATTATCCCAGAAGAGGTGACTATGACATCACATTCACCGGAGAAGGTATTTTTAGAGATGTACTAGAAAAGTTAAAAAAAAGTTGAAAATAGTCCTGTTTTGAAAGGGATACAAATTGTTGAGCACGTCCTGGATGAGGTAAGACTGGTTATTGTAAAAATATTTTCGCCCTTTGTTTCTGCTCCAGAAGTAATGTCATTTCTAGCAATTTATTTTAAAAGTGTTAAATGTATTGGGAAGATATTAAACGAATATAACATATGGACATCTAAGTGGAAATTCCTTGTGAAGTGTACAAGAGATCCAAATACACCAGGTGGTATACGGCTCCCCCCTGCCCGTTTCAAAATTGGGCAAACAAATGGGGATTTCTTCTTTTCTGGGATGCCAGTATATTGCAGAAATTGTGGGCGCTATGGTCATTCAAAAGAAAACTGTCATGTATCATGTAGAAATTGCGCTAGTGAAGAACATGAGACAAAAGAATGCCCTAAGGAAAAGAAATGCAGTTTTTGCCAGACTCCAGGTCACTTTTATTTTTCTTGCCCTCACAGATTTCGGGAAGATGAGCAAAAGGGGAAGTCCAAGACGTCTGACCAAGGACCAAAAGATCAGACCACCCCTCAGGAGGAGGAACAACAACCTGGAGCCTCTGGAGACAATAAGGGCGTACCAAATAGTGAAGTGTCTCCAGAGTCTATGACAGGTAAAATACCAAATCCCAAAACCTGGCTGCAGGACCTGCGGGAGTCCAAAAGGAGGGCTGAGAAGGAGCAGAAGGGCACTACTGGTAAGGTCAAAAGGGACCGGCAAAAGGCCGACACAGAAGCCCATGCCCAGTCTGGGTCTCCTAGTGCTGAGGGCGCTGAGTGGATAAAGGTGGGTCCTAAGAAAAAGAAAAAGGGTGGTTCGGAGGAGGCAGCAGGAGGTGAACAGATGGACACTTCTCCAGAAGGGGACGTGGACGCTGGACCCTCAGGGGTTTCGGTCTCCGCTGCTACAGGTGGGGACCGGGATCTTGCTGACTCTGAAGAGTCAGAGGCTCTGCCTTGTGCGCAACCTCCTCCTATAGGACGACCTTCTACAGGTCAAACAGGGGCGGCGGAACCCCTCGGGGACCCACCTGATGAGGAACTGCATGGCCAGCCAATGGAGACCCAGCGGGTTCTGCCAGCCAGCCCTCCGAGCTATGCCAGTGTAGCGTCGGGTTTATATAAATGTGGTAATCTTTCCTCCTCCACGGAGACTCTCGTGACGATACTATCAGATGAGGAGGGAGGCGCAAGCCCAGTGGTCTGATCAGGTTCATCGGACAGGTAAATCCGTTGCTCTTAGTTACCTAAGTAAAATTTCTACATTTTCTAATGATGGCTGAACTCAAAGGTATTTCCCTCAACGTGAGAGGCATAAAATCTAACATGAGAAGAACTGCTCTTTTTAATTTTTTTACGTGTTTTACTGCATCTGTATTTTTTCTGCAAGAATGTAATATCCCACATGAAATGTCATATCAAAAATATAAAGATGAGTGGAAGTGTGGGCCATCTGTCTGGTCCGGATCGAATGCTGCAGGATCAGCGGGTGTAGCCATACTTTTTAAAGGGAACGTTTTAATTGATTTTATTCAGGAAATTTTACCAGGTCGTATTTTATTAGTGAAAGCTTTTATTGATGGTATTAGATGGCAGTTTTTAAATTTTTATGGATCCCCAGAGAAAAATGAAAGAGCCGAAATGCTTGATCTTTTACCATTATTTATTAATAACTCTGAACCTTTTATCTTAGCAGGGGATTTTAATTGTGTTTTAAAAGGTGAAAACCGGCGCTCCAGCTCTGTAAGCAGGAACTACGATAAAACCTCAGGTATGCTACATGATATAGTCAAAGATGCTAAATTGATAGACATATATAAAGAGTGTCATAGTGACAGCCCAGAGGATGCCGGTTTCACTTGGAGCAATGCTAATTGTAGCTCTAGGATTGATTTTATTTTTGGTTCAGATAAAACAATACCTGCCAAATGTGAAGTTTTAACTAATATATTTTCAGACCATAAACTTTTATCCTTTACCATAAAAGTAAATGACAACAAAAAATGTGGTAAGAAAAGCTGGAAAATGAACGTATCCCTTTTAACCGACCCGCAGATTTTATCAGATTTTATTGAGTTTTATAGGAAATGTAGAAAAGGGAAAAAAACAAATGAGACTATGAGTGTATGGTGGGATAGAATGAAAGTAAAAATAAAAGACTTTTTTATTAAAAAGAGTATATGTAGAGCCAAAGAAAAATATGAAGAATATAGAATTTTAAATACCCGCCTACAAACATTATTTAAGCTCAGAGACAATGGGATAGATGTACAAGTTGATATTTCAAAATTAAAAGAAGAGATTTCAAAATGGCTAGAACAAAAAGGAAAAGAGATAATTTTTCGTTCTAGAGTACAACATATAGAAGAAAATGAAAAGTGTTCCAGATATTTTTTTAGGAAAAATAAAAAAGAAAAAGTGATAATTGACCATATAGATGGTGAGAATAATATAAAAAATATGCTGGGTAAAGTTGAGGTTTTTTTTTCTAATCTTTTTAATGGAAAAAATATAGATAATAAATTAATGGATGATTCGCTGCAAGGACTAACAGCTGTTTTAGATCCCGCATCCCAAGAGTTTTTATCCCAAGTTTTAACGGAACAAGAAGTGTTAAAAACTATTAAAAGTTTTAAAACTGGAAAGGTCCCTGGTCCTGATGGCATCCCAATAGAATTTTATGTATGTTTTTATGATATTTTAAAAGATGATTTGTTTTATTTGTTTACTGAGGTTTTTAATAATAAGGTTTTATTAAATTCCTGGAAGAAAGGTGAAGTCTCCCTCCTATACAAAAAAGGCGATAAATCAAAATTAGAAAACTGGAGACCAATAACACTTTTAAATTGTGACTATAAAATAATGGCTAAAATTTGTGCAAATCGTCTAAAAGAAGTCATCAGCAAAGTTATTCATTCTAATCAAGTGTGTGGGGTGCCGGGGCGCAGTATATGGGACAATCTGAATTTAGTGAAAGACTGTATTGAGGATGTGAAAGACAGAAAGGGGAAAATGGCGATTTTATCTATTGATTTTGAAAAAGCATTTGACCGTGTCTCACACTTTTATCTTTTTAAAGTTTTAGAGAAAATGGGCATACCAGAAGGGTTTTTACTATCGCTTAAAGCATTTTACAAGGATTGTACAAGTAAGATTTTAGTGAATGGTTTTAAGACACAAGAGGTATTTTTACGGTCAGGGGTGAAACAGGGATGCCCTCTGTCCCCCCTACTGTTTATCTGTGCACTGGAACCAATGTTATGTGCAATACGCCAAAATAAACAGATATGCGGTGTCCCTCTGCCTGGAAGCGGTGGTTTGGAGGCCAAGGTTGTAGGCTACATGGATGACGTGGCGGTCTTGTGTACAGATGCACCATCACTTACGGCCACTCTCCATCAAGTGCAATCCTTTTGTCTAGCTTCTGGTTTTAAAATCAATTTTAATAAGTGTAACATTTTAAGTGTTGGGGGGATGATTTTACGTGATGTACCAATTAATGTCTCCGAATCCATTTCCATTTTAGGTATATCATTCACTGAAAATAATGATGGTTATAATAGTTGGGAAACAGTTACACAGAAAGTAAATACGAAAATATGTATGTGGAACATGAGGAGACTTACAATGGAGGGTAAAGTATTGGTTTTAAAGATGGTGATTTTACCTCTTTTATTGTATCTTAGCATGGTTTTCCCCCCGCCTGTTAATGTTTTAAAAAAGATAACCAAAACCTGTTTTACCTTCTTTTGGAACTCAAAAATGGAAAAGCTGAAAAGAGAAATCGTGATGAAATCAAAAGTAAAAGGTGGTAAAGATTTTCCAGATTTTAATAGGTTTCTTTTAATCCATCTGTTCGTTTACTGTTTTAATGCCCTTTTTAAGAATCACTATTGGTCCTTTTTTATGCGTTTTAATACAGGATTTTTTATGAGAAAGTTTGGATGGTATGAAGTTAATATATCTGTGCCCCATGCTTTTAATTTGTCGACGCATTATGAGATTTTAAGGAAAATAGTGTCCGATTTTAATTTAGGGACTAAGAAAATAGAGGAATTAAGAAATAGTAAGAAGCTAATTAAAGAAATACGTAAAAGTGAGGAAATATGTAATGTTGACAGATATGATGATGACAAATCTATGTCTATCTGGAAAATGATTAACGTTTTTTATCTTTTTAATGAACAGAGAGATCTGGCTTGGAGTTGCATGCACCGCTGTCTTCCTTGCCGGGCATTCCAATACAGAAGAGGATTTGTGAGGTCTGCCATCTGCCCAAGAGCCGGATGCCAAGAAGAGGAAACGGTGGAACATCTATTATGGACATGTAATTTTGCAAAGGATTTCTGGAGAAGACTGCTCCCCTTACTGGAAAGGGTGGCAGACCTCAAGGACTTTACATATAAAACTGTGCTATACGGACTTATGGAATGCCCCACAATGGACCAGTACACAATGGCTTGGAAGACAGTGAACTGCGCCAAGTCATCTCTCTGGAAAGCGCGCAACATTGCTATTTTTAAACAAGATGTTTTATCAGTGAATGATGTTTTAAGTTTATGTTTATGTGAAATGTATACTTATTATTTAATTGACAAAAAGAAGAATGTACATATTTCCAAAAAATAGCTTGTTGACCAATGGAACCTAATTATTTAAAATCTTTGCATTTTTTTGTTTTGTAAATTTCATTTGTCTTTTAACGTTTGGTATTTGTCTAATTATGCTTGTAATTTGTTAAAGTTTTAATAAACGGTTTTATCCCTCTGCAGGGGATAGCCAAATTAAAAAAAAAAATCTGTTCTTATCAGTTTAATATCTGATACGTCCCCTATCTGGGGACCATATATTAAATGGATTTTTAGAACAGGGAGATGGAAAAAAAGCTTGCTCTGTCCACTCCACGCATTGACCTGGTATTGCAGTATCTCCAGGACCGGTGCACCCCTTCTTTAATGCAGTTTCTAAAATCAGAAAGAATTGAATTCAATGTTTTTTGTTCATTTTGCTTGTTTGTCGGATTTTGGGATGGACTCTTTGGCTTTGCTTTTCTTCTCCTCATTGGATTTTTCATGTTCAAAGTTGCAGAAGCCAGATTACAAGCTCATTTTGGTTCAACTTCAGCAACTGTGCATTGCATTGCCATGTAATGTGATGCAATGCTATCTTTCTAGCTCTCCCTTTTTACTTCCTTTTGGATAAACAGACATATTAGGCAAGCATTTTGGAGCTTTCACCTAAATAACTACAGGTGGTGAGATAAGCTGCACAATATAATTGACCTTTCAGTATATTGTTGCACACACACCATCTATTTAGCAAATGCCCTTGTTATCAACAGCAGCCTTTTAAACTCACCTGAGCTAACAGGTATGTGCGCTGGTTACTCTGCTGCGCTTAAAATTTCTTTTTTGGTTTGCTACAATGCCTTTTCTGAAACGTTGTCTCCTTCTGCTGGAACACTGACTTCTTTCATTTAATGCCTGCAGACTATAAAAGAGAACCCAACCCAAAAAGTTTGGTTGATTAGTCTGTGGCATTCTGTTAAACTGTTACTTATGGCGGTCTCTGTGAGCTTCTCAGCGACATTCAGCCAGCCAGGTATCCTGCCTGCAGTAGATGGAATGTGGCAATGGAACGCTGGCTGCGCGTGTCATAATAGGCTCTGAGCCTTTATATACCTGTGCACAGCAGCAGCCACCTTCAGTCTGCTGCTGGACAGCCAGCAGCAGCAGCAGGAGAGGTATGTAATCAGGAGCCCTCCTGCTAAGGGTAGACAGCTGCTTGTTCCACCCCACCCCCCGCCTTAATTGGTTCTCCTCCCTTCCAACGGTGTTGAGGCGGGTGGGAACAGCAGGGGGTGAAGGTGCTGTGTTTAAAGAGGTGGAGTTATGCAGATCTAAAACGCATGGATTGCAGCAGCAGCAAGCCGAAAAGTGCAGGCATGTAAGGGATCTAGAGGTTGACAACATGTCTTCTTAACGGGAGTCCAGGAGCTCATCTCCACAAATGGACTTTTCAGGATCCTTGGGTGGCTCCGTAGTTTGAAACCAATTCTGGTTATCGCTTCTCGGCCTTTTGGCTAAGATCAAGTGTAGTATCTGTTCTTATCAGTTTAATATCTGATACGTCCCCTATCTGGGGACCATATATTAAATGGATTTTTAGAACAGGGAGATGGAAAAAGAGCTTGCTCTGTCCACTCCACGCATTGACCTGGTATTGCAGTATCTCCAGGACCGGTGCACCCCTTCTTTAATGCAGTTTCTAAAATCAGAAAGAATTGAATTCAATGTTTTTTGTTCATTTTGCTTGTTTGTCGGATTTTGGGATGGACTCTTTGGCTTTGCTTTTCTTCTCCTCATTGGATTTTTCATGTTCAAAGTTGCAGAAGCCAGATTACAAGCTCATTTTGGTTCAACTTCAGCAACTGTGCATTGCATTGCCATGTAATGTGATGCAATGCTATCTTTCTAGCTCTCCCTTTTTACTTCCTTTTGGATAAACAGACATATTAGGCAAGCATTTTGGAGCTTTCACCTAAATAACTACAGGTGGTGAGATAAGCTGCACAATATAATTGACCTTTCAGTATATTGTTGCACACACACCATCTATTTAGCAAATGCCCTTGTTATCAACAGCAGCCTTTTAAACTCACCTGAGCTAACAGGTATGTGCGCTGGTTACTCTGCTGCGCTTAAAATTTCTTTTTTGGTTTGCTACAATGCCTTTTCTGAAACGTTGTCTCCTTCTGCTGGAACACTGACTTCTTTCATTTAATGCCTGCAGACTATAAAAGAGAACCCAACCCAAAAAGTTTGGTTGATTAGTCTGTGGCATTCTGTTAAACTGTTGCTTATGGCGGTCTCTGTGAGCTTCTCAGCGACATTCAGCCAGCCAGGTATCCTGCCTGCAGTAGATGGAATGTGGCAATGGAACGCTGGCTGCGCGTGTCATAATAGGCTCTGAGCCTTTATATACCTGTGCACAGCAGCAGCCACCTTCAGTCTGCTGCTGGACAGCCAGCAGCAGCAGCAGGAGAGGTATGTAATCAGGAGCCCTCCTGCTAAGGGTAGACAGCTGCTCGTTCCACCCCACCCCCCGCCTTAATTGGTTCTCCTCCCTTCCAACGGTGTTGAGGCGGGTGGGAACAGCAGGGGGTGAAGGTGCTGTGTTTAAAGAGGTGGAGTTATGCAGATCTAAAACGCGTGGATTGCAGCAGCAGCAAGCCGAAAAGTGCAGGCATGTAAGGGATCTAGAGGTTGACAACATGTCTTCTTAACGGGAGTCCAGGAGCTCATCTCCACAAATGGACTTTTCAGGATCCTTGGGTGGCTCCGTAGTTTGAAACCAATTCTGGTTATCGCTTCTCGGCCTTTTGGCTAAGATCAAGTGCAGTGATCTAGCGGTTGCTGCCTTGGTCTTGACTGGGAGGTGCTTGGGGTACCCGGCTCCTTGGCCTGGGGGGATCGCTACACTCTTCGGTGGAGCTAAACCCCCCTGCTGCTATTAGGGAGTCGGATTAGTCCCTGGGCAACGAGAGGCGATCACCTTGTCACCACACATAGCTGTGGGGGGCAACTGTCGCCACACATAGCTGTGGTGGCAACATTTGGAGGATTAAAAGGAAAAACGGAAGGAAAACGGATTGTTGAGATGGAGTTTTGGAAAAAGAAGAGATGCTTACGTTTTTTTGTGAAACGGGAGACGGAAGAAACTTTTTTGGAAGAAAAATGGATTCTGGAAATTTTGAGGAAACATGAAGTTTTGGAGAAGGATATCTACTGTATGCAAGAAATAAAGCAAGGTAAAGTTTGTGATGTGACTCTAGTTTCTGAGGAAAAGTGCATTCATTTTTTCAAATGCTGGAGTGAAGAGGATTCTGGGAAAATTGGAGTAAGTGCATCATTCATGGGGAAACCGAAGAGTGTGATAATTTACATGGACAATTCGTTTGTGGAAATAGAGGAGATAATGGTTTTTTTGGAATCTAAATGTAAGATGGTAAAGTTTCAGAAATTATACAGGAACAAAGTTGGTATTTGGAACGGAAAGAGACGTTTTTTGGTGTGGACAACAGGAGAAGAAAATTTGCATAATGGGAGGATTATGGTAAACGGGAGTTCTGGGTATTGTTACATGGAAAGCAGCAAAGGAACTTTTGAAAAGAACTTTGGAGGACAAAAGGAAGATATTGGTGATAAAATGAAGAAGGAAGTTGATGCGATAATTATAGAGGAGAATAAGCAGGGAAAAGAAGTTGAAAGTTTAAAGGTGAAGAAAAAGGTAACGGTACAGGAAAATTGTGGATCAAGGAAAGTATCTGGTGAAAAGAAAGAAGTAAAAGAGGAAAAGGGTAAAGTTTTGGAGAAGGTGGTGACTTTCAGAGATGATGAGGAAGAGTATGATTGGGAACAGATGCGGTTAGAGCATGAGGAGGAAGAAAAGAAGTTAAGGGGTTTTGTTGGGAGGAAAGTAAAAGGGAAAAAGGGGATATTTAGTTTGGGAAACCGGGTGAAGTAATGTCAGTTGTGATTTGTTTGGAAACTGTTGAAACTGTAAAGGAATTGTTATGTTTAACTTTATATATATTAATTCAAATGAAAAAATATAAATATAATATCTAAACACGATGATGGAACTAAAATCTTGAGTTTAGTGATATATGATTTAAGATTATAAAACTTAATTTCTGAGTGTTTGGAAAAAAAAAAAAAAAATCTGTTCTTATCAGTTTAATATCTGAAACGTCCCCTATCTGGGGACCATATATTAAATGGATTTTTAGAACAGGGAGATGGAAAAAGAGCTTGCTCTGTCCACTCCACGCATTGACCTGGTATTGCAGTATCTCCAGGACCGGTGCACCCCTTCTTTAATGCAGTTTCTAAAATCAGAAAGAATTGAATTCAATGTTTTTTGTTCATTTTGCTTGTTTGTCGGATTTTGGGATGGACTCTTTGGCTTTGCTTTTCTTCTCCTCATTGGATTTTTCATGTTCAAAGTTGCAGAAGCCAGATTACAAGCTCATTTTGGTTCAACTTCAGCAACTGTGCATTGCATTGCCATGTAATGTGATGCAATGCTATCTTTCTAGCTCTCCCTTTTTACTTCCTTTTAGATAAACAGACATATTAGGCAAGCATTTTGGAGCTTTCACCTAAATAACTACAGGTAGTGAGATAAGCTGCACAATATAATTGACCTTTCAGTATATTGTTGCACACACACCATCTATTTAGCAAATGCCCTTGTTATCAACAGCAGCCTTTTAAACTCACCTGAGCTAACAGGTATGTGCGCTGGTTACTCTGCTGCGCTTAAAATTTCTTTTTTGGTTTGCTACAATGCCTTTTCTGAAACGTTGTCTCCTTCTGCTGGAACACTGACTTCTTTCATTTAATGCCTGCAGACTATAAAAGAGAACCCAACCCAAAAAGTTTGGTTGATTAGTCTGTGGCATTCTGTTAAACTGTTGCTTATGGCGGTCTCTGTGAGCTTCTCAGCGACATTCAGCCAGCCAGGTATCCTGCCTGCAGTAGATGGAATGTGGCAATGGAACGCTGGCTGCGCGTGTCATAATAGGCTCTGAGCCTTTATATACCTGTGCACAGCAGCAGCCACCTTCAGTCTGCTGCTGGACAGCCAGCAGCAGCAGCAGGAGAGGTATGTAATCAGGAGCCCTCCTGCTAAGGGTAGACAGCTGCTCGTTCCACCCCACCCCCCGCCTTAATTGGTTCTCCTCCCTTCCAACGGTGTTGAGGCGGGTGGGAACAGCAGGGGGTGAAGGTGCTGTGTTTAAAGAGGTGGAGTTATGCAGATCTAAAACGCGTGGATTGCAGCAGCAGCAAGCCGAAAAGTGCAGGCATGTAAGGGATCTAGAGGTTGACAACATGTCTTCTTAACGGGAGTCCAGGAGCTCATCTCCACAAATGGACTTTTCAGGATCCTTGGGTGGCTCCGTAGTTTGAAACCAATTCTGGTTATCGCTTCTCGGCCTTTTGGCTAAGATCAAGTGCTTTATTGCAGGAGATTGTAGTTGAAGGGCACTCGGGTACCCCTCTCCTTGGCCTGGCAGGATCGTCCACTTTGGTGGACTTAACCTGCTTGCTGCTATTAGGGAGAGGGCTTAGTCCCAGGGTAACGAGTTGCGATCCCCCAGCTTCCAGGTGTTTTTCGCTGCAAGAACACTGGGAGCGCAGATTGCAAGCGGCTGCAATTTGCAACCTTGTTGCGTTTTTCCATGGAGGTTGACCCTAACCTCGTGCCTCTTTATGCGAGGCTAAAAAACTCTATCCGAGTTCACTTCACGGCGGGTGGCTCGGATATGAGGAAATTAGGGTATGTAGTCCAGGACGTGCTCAGGAACCTTCTTGGCGTACAAAGGAATGAAATTCTCTCCATCCAGGATTATCCCAGAAGAGGTGACTATGACATCACATTCACCGGAGAAGGTATTTTTAGAGATGTACTAGAAAAGTTAAAAAAAAGTTGAAAATAGTCCTGTTTTGAAAGGGATACAAATTGTTGAGCACGTCCTGGATGAGGTAAGACTGGTTATTGTAAAAATATTTTCGCCCTTTGTTTCTGCTCCAGAAGTAATGTCATTTCTAGCAATTTATTTTAAAAGTGTTAAATGTATTGGGAAGATATTAAACGAATATAACATATGGACATCTAAGTGGAAATTCCTTGTGAAGTGTACAAGAGATCCAAATACACCAGGTGGTATACGGCTCCCCCCTGCCCGTTTCAAAATTGGGCAAACAAATGGGGATTTCTTCTTTTCTGGGATGCCAGTATATTGCAGAAATTGTGGGCGCTATGGTCATTCAAAAGAAAACTGTCATGTATCATGTAGAAATTGCGCTAGTGAAGAACATGAGACAAAAGAATGCCCTAAGGAAAAGAAATGCAGTTTTTGCCAGACTCCAGGTCACTTTTATTTTTCTTGCCCTCACAGATTTCGGGAAGATGAGCAAAAGGGGAAGTCCAAGACGTCTGACCAAGGACCAAAAGATCAGACCACCCCTCAGGAGGAGGAACAACAACCTGGAGCCTCTGGAGACAATAAGGGCGTACCAAATAGTGAAGTGTCTCCAGAGTCTATGACAGGTAAAATACCAAATCCCAAAACCTGGCTGCAGGACCTGCGGGAGTCCAAAAGGAGGGCTGAGAAGGAGCAGAAGGGCACTACTGGTAAGGTCAAAAGGGACCGGCAAAAGGCCGACACAGAAGCCCATGCCCAGTCTGGGTCTCCTAGTGCTGAGGGCGCTGAGTGGATAAAGGTGGGTCCTAAGAAAAAGAAAAAGGGTGGTTCGGAGGAGGCAGCAGGAGGTGAACAGATGGACACTTCTCCAGAAGGGGACGTGGACGCTGGACCCTCAGGGGTTTCGGTCTCCGCTGCTACAGGTGGGGACCGGGATCTTGCTGACTCTGAAGAGTCAGAGGCTCTGCCTTGTGCGCAACCTCCTCCTATAGGACGACCTTCTACAGGTCAAACAGGGGCGGCGGAACCCCTCGGGGACCCACCTGATGAGGAACTGCATGGCCAGCCAATGGAGACCCAGCGGGTTCTGCCAGCCAGCCCTCCGAGCTATGCCAGTGTAGCGTCGGGTTTATATAAATGTGGTAATCTTTCCTCCTCCACGGAGACTCTCGTGACGATACTATCAGATGAGGAGGGAGGCGCAAGCCCAGTGGTCTGATCAGGTTCATCGGACAGGTAAATCCGTTGCTCTTAGTTACCTAAGTAAAATTTCTACATTTTCTAATGATGGCTGAACTCAAAGGTATTTCCCTCAACGTGAGAGGCATAAAATCTAACACGAGAAGAACTGCTCTTTTTAATTTTTTTACGTGTTTTACTGCATCTGTATTTTTTCTGCAAGAATGTAATATCCCACATGAAATGTCATATCAAAAATATAAAGATGAGTGGAAGTGTGGGCCATCTGTCTGGTCCGGATCGAATGCTGCAGGATCAGCGGGTGTAGCCATACTTTTTAAAGGGAACGTTTTAATTGATTTTATTCAGGAAATTTTACCAGGTCGTATTTTATTAGTGAAAGCTTTTATTGATGGTATTAGATGGCAGTTTTTAAATTTTTATGGATCCCCAGAGAAAAATGAAAGAGCCGAAATGCTTGATCTTTTACCATTATTTATTAATAACTCTGAACCTTTTATCTTAGCAGGGGATTTTAATTGTGTTTTAAAAGGTGAAAACCGGCGCTCCAGCTCTGTAAGCAGGAACTACGATAAAACCTCAGGTATGCTACATGATATAGTCAAAGATGCTAAATTGATAGACATATATAAAGAGTGTCATAGTGACAGCCCAGAGGATGCCGGTTTCACTTGGAGCAATGCTAATTGTAGCTCTAGGATTGATTTTATTTTTGGTTCAGATAAAACAATACCTGCCAAATGTGAAGTTTTAACTAATATATTTTCAGACCATAAACTTTTATCCTTTACCATAAAAGTAAATGACAACAAAAAATGTGGTAAGAAAAGCTGGAAAATGAACGTATCCCTTTTAACCGACCCGCAGATTTTATAAGATTTTATTGAGTTTTATAGGAAATGTAGAAAAGGGAAAAAAAACAAATGAGACTATGAGTGTATGGTGGGATAGAATGAAAGTAAAAATAAAAGACTTTTTTATTAAAAAGAGTATATGTAGAGCCAAAGAAAAATATGAAGAATATAGAATTTTAAATACCCGCCTACAAACATTATTTAAGCTCAGAGACAATGGGATAGATGTACAAGTTGATATTTCAAACTTAAAAGAAGAGATTTCAAAATGGCTAGAACAAAAAGGAAAATAGATAATTTTTCGTTCTAGAGTACAACATATAGAAGAAAATGAAAAGTGTTCCAGATATTTTTTTAGGAAAAATAAAAAAGAAAAAGTGATAATTGACCATATAGATGGTGAGAATAATATAAAAAATATGCTGGGTAAAGTTGAGGTTTTTTTTTCTAATCTTTTTAATGGAAAAAATATAGATAATAAATTAATGGATGATTCGCTGCAAGGACTAACAGCTGTTTTAGATCCCGCATCCCAAGAGTTTTTATCCCAAGTTTTAACGGAACAAGAAGTGTTAAAAACTATTAAAAGTTTTAAAACTGGAAAGGTCCCTGGTCCTGATGGCATCCCAATAGAATTTTATGTATGTTTTTATGATATTTTAAAAGATGATTTGTTTTATTTGTTTACTGAGGTTTTTAATAATAAGGTTTTATTAAATTCCTGGAAGAAAGGTGAAGTCTCCCTCCTATACAAAAAAGGCGATAAATCAAAATTAGAAAACTGGAGACCAATAACACTTTTAAATTGTGACTATAAAATAATGGCTAAAATTTGTGCAAATCGTCTAAAAGAAGTCATCAGCAAAGTTATTCATTCTAATCAAGTGTGTGGGGTGCCGGGGCGCAGTATATGGGACAATCTGAATTTAGTGAAAGACTGTATTGAGGATGTGAAAGACAGAAAGGGGAAAATGGCGATTTTATCTATTGATTTTGAAAAAGCATTTGACCGTGTCTCACACTTTTATCTTTTTAAAGTTTTAGAGAAAATGGGCATACCAGAAGGGTTTTTACTATCGCTTAAAGCATTTTACAAGGATTGTACAAGTAAGATTTTAGTGAATGGTTTTAAGACACAAGAGGTATTTTTACGGTCAGGGGTGAAACAGGGATGCCCTCTGTCCCCCCTACTGTTTATCTGTGCACTGGAACCAATGTTATGTGCAATACGCCAAAATAAACAGATATGCGGTGTCCCTCTGCCTGGAAGCGGTGGTTTGGAGGCCAAGGTTGTAGGCTACATGGATGACGTGGCGGTCTTGTGTACAGATGCACCATCACTTACGGCCACTCTCCATCAAGTGCAATCCTTTTGTCTAGCTTCTGGTTTTAAAATCAATTTTAATAAGTGTAACATTTTAAGTGTTGGGGGGATGATTTTACGTGATGTACCAATTAATGTCTCCGAATCCATTTCCATTTTAGGTATATCATTCACTGAAAATAATGATGGTTATAATAGTTGGGAAACAGTTACACAGAAAGTAAATACGAAAATATGTATGTGGAACATGAGGAGACTTACAATGGAGGGTAAAGTATTGGTTTTAAAGATGGTGATTTTACCTCTTTTATTGTATCTTAGCATGGTTTTCCCCCCGCCTGTTAATGTTTTAAAAAAGATAACCAAAACCTGTTTTACCTTCTTTTGGAACTCAAAAATGGAAAAGCTGAAAAGAGAAATCGTGATGAAATCAAAAGTAAAAGGTGGTAAAGATTTTCCAGATTTTAATAGGTTTCTTTTAATCCATCTGTTCGTTTACTGTTTTAATGCCCTTTTTAAGAATCACTATTGGTCCTTTTTTATGCGTTTTAATACAGGATTTTTTATGAGAAAGTTTGGATGGTATGAAGTTAATATATCTGTGCCCCATGCTTTTAATTTGTCGACGCATTATGAGATTTTAAGGAAAATAGTGTCCGATTTTAATTTAGGGACTAAGAAAATAGAGGAATTAAGAAATAGTAAGAAGCTAATTAAAGAAATACGTAAAAGTGAGGAAATATGTAATGTTGACAGATATGATGATGACAAATCTATGTCTATCTGGAAAATGATTAACGTTTTTTATCTTTTTAATGAACAGAGAGATCTGGCTTGGAGTTGCATGCACCGCTGTCTTCCTTGCCGGGCATTCCAATACAGAAGAGGATTTGTGAGGTCTGCCATCTGCCCAAGAGCCGGATGCCAAGAAGAGGAAACGGTGGAACATCTATTATGGACATGTAATTTTGCAAAGGATTTCTGGAGAAGACTGCTCCCCTTACTGGAAAGGGTGGCAGACCTCAAGGACTTTACATATAAAACTGTGCTATACGGACTTATGGAATGCCCCACAATGGACCAGTACACAATGGCTTGGAAGACAGTGAACTGCGCCAAGTCATCTCTCTGGAAAGCGCGCAACATTGCTATTTTTAAACAAGATGTTTTATCAGTGAATGATGTTTTAAGTTTATGTTTATGTGAAATGTATACTTATTATTTAATTGACAAAAAGAAGAATGTACATATTTCCAAAAAATGGCTTGTTGACCAATGGAACCTAATTATTTAAAATCTTTGCATTTTTTTGTTTTGTAAATTTCATTTGTCTTTTAACGTTTGGTATTTGTCTAACTATGCTTGTAATTTGTTAAAGTTTTAATAAACGGTTTTATCCCTCTGCAGGGGATAGCCAAATTAAAAAAAAAAATCTGTTCTTATCAGTTTAATATCTGATACGTCCCCTATCTGGGGACCATATATTAAATGGATTTTTAGAACAGGGAGATGGAAAAAAAGCTTGCTCTGTCCACTCCACGCATTGACCTGGTATTGCAGTATCTCCAGGACCGGTGCACCCCTTCTTTAATGCAGTTTCTAAAATCAGAAAGAATTGAATTCAATGTTTTTTGTTCATTTTGCTTGTTTGTCGGATTTTGGGATGGACTCTTTGGCTTTGCTTTTCTTCTCCTCATTGGATTTTTCATGTTCAAAGTTGCAGAAGCCAGATTACAAGCTCATTTTGGTTCAACTTCAGCAACTGTGCATTGCATTGCCATGTAATGTGATGCAATGCTATCTTTCTAGCTCTCCCTTTTTACTTCCTTTTGGATAAACAGACATATTAGGCAAGCATTTTGGAGCTTTCACCTAAATAACTACAGGTGGTGAGATAAGCTGCACAATATAATTGACCTTTCAGTATATTGTTGCACACACACCATCTATTTAGCAAATGCCCTTGTTATCAACAGCAGCCTTTTAAACTCACCTGAGCTAACAGGTATGTGCGCTGGTTACTCTGCTGCGCTTAAAATTTCTTTTTTGGTTTGCTACAATGCCTTTTCTGAAACGTTGTCTCCTTCTGCTGGAACACTGACTTCTTTCATTTAATGCCTGCAGACTATAAAAGAGAACCCAACCCAAAAAGTTTGGTTGATTAGTCTGTGGCATTCTGTTAAACTGTTACTTATGGCGGTCTCTGTGAGCTTCTCAGCGACATTCAGCCAGCCAGGTATCCTGCCTGCAGTAGATGGAATGTGGCAATGGAACGCTGGCTGCGCGTGTCATAATAGGCTCTGAGCCTTTATATACCTGTGCACAGCAGCAGCCACCTTCAGTCTGCTGCTGGACAGCCAGCAGCAGCAGCAGGAGAGGTATGTAATCAGGAGCCCTCCTGCTAAGGGTAGACAGCTGCTTGTTCCACCCCACCCCCCGCCTTAATTGGTTCTCCTCCCTTCCAACGGTGTTGAGGCGGGTGGGAACAGCAGGGGGTGAAGGTGCTGTGTTTAAAGAGGTGGAGTTATGCAGATCTAAAACGCATGGATTGCAGCAGCAGCAAGCCGAAAAGTGCAGGCATGTAAGGGATCTAGAGGTTGACAACATGTCTTCTTAACGGGAGTCCAGGAGCTCATCTCCACAAATGGACTTTTCAGGATCCTTGGGTGGCTCCGTAGTTTGAAACCAATTCTGGTTATCGCTTCTCGGCCTTTTGGCTAAGATCAAGTGTAGTATCTGTTCTTATCAGTTTAATATCTGATACGTCCCCTATCTGGGGACCATATATTAAATGGATTTTTAGAACAGGGAGATGGAAAAAGAGCTTGCTCTGTCCACTCCACGCATTGACCTGGTATTGCAGTATCTCCAGGACCGGTGCACCCCTTCTTTAATGCAGTTTCTAAAATCAGAAAGAATTGAATTCAATGTTTTTTGTTCATTTTGCTTGTTTGTCGGATTTTGGGATGGACTCTTTGGCTTTGCTTTTCTTCTCCTCATTGGATTTTTCATGTTCAAAGTTGCAGAAGCCAGATTACAAGCTCATTTTGGTTCAACTTCAGCAACTGTGCATTGCATTGCCATGTAATGTGATGCAATGCTATCTTTCTAGCTCTCCCTTTTTACTTCCTTTTGGATAAACAGACATATTAGGCAAGCATTTTGGAGCTTTCACCTAAATAACTACAGGTGGTGAGATAAGCTGCACAATATAATTGACCTTTCAGTATATTGTTGCACACACACCATCTATTTAGCAAATGCCCTTGTTATCAACAGCAGCCTTTTAAACTCACCTGAGCTAACAGGTATGTGCGCTGGTTACTCTGCTGCGCTTAAAATTTCTTTTTTGGTTTGCTACAATGCCTTTTCTGAAACGTTGTCTCCTTCTGCTGGAACACTGACTTCTTTCATTTAATGCCTGCAGACTATAAAAGAGAACCCAACCCAAAAAGTTTGGTTGATTAGTCTGTGGCATTCTGTTAAACTGTTGCTTATGGCGGTCTCTGTGAGCTTCTCAGCGACATTCAGCCAGCCAGGTATCCTGCCTGCAGTAGATGGAATGTGGCAATGGAACGCTGGCTGCGCGTGTCATAATAGGCTCTGAGCCTTTATATACCTGTGCACAGCAGCAGCCACCTTCAGTCTGCTGCTGGACAGCCAGCAGCAGCAGCAGCAGGAGAGGTATGTAATCAGGAGCCCTCCTGCTAAGGGTAGACAGCTGCTCGTTCCACCCCACCCCCCGCCTTAATTGGTTCTCCTCCCTTCCAACGGTGTTGAGGCGGGTGGGAACAGCAGGGGGTGAAGGTGCTGTGTTTAAAGAGGTGGAGTTATGCAGATCTAAAACGCGTCGATTGCAGCAGCAGCAAGCCGAAAAGTGCAGGCATGTAAGGGATCTAGAGGTTGACAACATGTCTTCTTAACGGGAGTCCAGGAGCTCATCTCCACAAATGGACTTTTCAGGATCCTTGGGTGGCTCCGTAGTTTGAAACCAATTCTGGTTATCGCTTCTCGGCCTTTTGGCTAAGATCAAGTGTAGTATCTTTTGAAAAGGCGGTTTTGGATGTTGGCCGCCCTAGTAGATTGATACATTATGCACACTGGGGTTTAGGCGCTTGTTAGTACGCCAGGTGGCTAATATAGTCATCTGGTGGAAAGCATGGCCCCCCAGGATCGACGCCATTGGGCCGGGGAAGATCGAAAGCCCGAAGTGTGAAGTGCCCCAGGAGTGGTGACCCTGGGGTGCCTTAACTCACTGGGATTGGGAACCCCACTTGAGTTTATGGCACATTTGCACAAGCACTTCAAATTTTCTTTCTTCGCACACACCCTTATTCCGGGCCTTCTGGCCTTAGGATGGGGAATTTTTCAATTCCCGGTCGAAGGTCCGGGCAGTATTATACTGTGAAACCTTCACTATTTATTTAATTTCTTTGTCACTGTGTGTCCACTTATTCACGTGTGTCACGTCCTACTAGGATTTTGTCGGGATGCGGTTCCCTTACGGGTTCCTCTCTTGGCAGGTCTAGGGGGGGAGTGTGTGGCCATCAGGTTCCGCTCCCCCCTGAACCCCCCTGGCTCTCCTCTTTCGGGAGGAGAGCGTTGTTGGCTCCCCTCTTCCGGGAGGGGAGCACAGTCTTTGGCTCCCAGTGCCTTGCTCGGGTGAGAACTCGGGCAGGTGCTGGGGGTAAGATTGGGTCGCCTCTGGCTTCGGCTGGAGGTGGCTTTTTGTCCCTGTTCCTCGCTGTGGCCTTTTGGCTCGGAGGGACGGGGAATGGTTTGGGGGACCCTTCTCCTTTTGGAGAGGGTTTCAAGAAGACCAGCATCCTAGTGCACTTTTTTTGTGGCACTTGTCACTTTTTTAAGCGCACTCGGGTTTTGTACACGAATTCGGGCTAAAAAAAAAAAAAGAAAAAAAAAAAAAAAAAAAATCTGTTCTTATCAGTTTAATATCTGATACGTCCCCTATCTGGGGACCATATATTAAATGGATTTTTAGAACAGGGAGATGGAAAAAGAGCTTTCTCTGTCCACTCCACGCATTGACCTGGTATTGCAGTATCTCCAGGACCGGTGCACCCCTTCTTTAATGCAGTTTCTAAAATCAGAAAGAATTGAATTCAATGTTTTTTGTTCATTTTGCTTGTTTGTCGGATTTTGGGATGGACTCTTTGGCTTTGCTTTTCTTCTCCTCATTGGATTTTTCATGTTCAAAGTTGCAGAAGCCAGATTACAAGCTCATTTTGGTTCAACTTCAGCAACTGTGCATTGCATTGCCATGTAATGTGATGCAATGCTATCTTTCTAGCTCTCCCTTTTTACTTCCTTTTGGATAAACAGACATATTAGGCAAGCATTTTGGAGCTTTCACCTAATTAACTACAGTTGGTGACATAAGCTGCACAATATAATTGACCTTTCAGTATATTGTTGCACACACACCATCTATTTAGCAAATGCCCTTGTTATCAACAGCAGCCTTTTAAACTCACCTGAGCTAACAGGTATGTGCGCTGGTTACTCTGCTGCGCTTAAAATTTCTTTTTTGGTTTGCTACAATGCCTTTTCTGAAACGTTGTCTCCTTCTGCTGGAACACTGACTTCTTTCATTTAATGCCTGCAGACTATAAAAGAGAACCCAACCCAAAAAGTTTGGTTGATTAGTCTGTGGCATTCTGTTAAACTGTTGCTTATGGCGGTCTCTGTGAGCTTCTCAGCGACATTCAGCCAGCCAGGTATCCTGCCTGCAGTAGATGGAATGTGGCAATGGAACGCTGGCTGCGCGTGTCATAATAGGCTCTGAGCCTTTATATACCTGTGCACAGCAGCAGCCACCTTCAGTCTGCTGCTGGACAGCCAGCAGCAGCAGCAGGAGAGGTATGTAATCAGGAGCCCTCCTGCTAAGGGTAGACAGCTGCTCGTTCCACCCCACCCCCCGCCTTAATTGGTTCTCCTCCCTTCCAACGGTGTTGAGGCGGGTGGGAACAGCAGGGGGTGAAGGTGCTGTGTTTAAAGAGGTGGAGTTATGCAGATCTAAAACGCGTGGATTGCAGCAGCAGCAAGCCGAAAAGTGCAGGCATGTAAGGGATCTAGAGGTTGACAACATGTCTTCTTAACGGGAGTCCAGGAGCTCATCTCCACAAATGGACTTTTCAGGATCCTTGGGTGGCTCCGTAGTTTGAAACCAATTCTGGTTATCGCTTCTCGGCCTTTTGGCTAAGATCAAGTGCAGTGATCTAGCGGTTGCTGCCTTGGTCTTGACTGGGAGGTGCTTGGGGTACCCGGCTCCTTGGCCTGGGGGGATCGCTACACTCTTCGGTGGAGCTAAACCCCCCTGCTGCTATTAGGGAGTCGGATTAGTCCCTGGGCAACGAGAGGCGATCACCTTGTCACCACACATAGCTGTGGGGGACAACTGTCGCCACACATAGCTGTGGTGGCAACATTTGGAGGATTAAAAGGAAAAACGGAAGGAAAACGGATTGTTGAGATGGAGTTTTGGAAAAAGAAGAGATGCTTACGTTTTTTTGTGAAACGGGAGACGGAAGAAACTTTTTTGGAAGAAAAATGGATTCTGGAAATTTTGAGGAAACATGAAGTTTTGGAGAAGGATATCTACTGTATGCAAGAAATAAAGCAAGGTAAAGTTTGTGATGTGACTCTAGTTTCTGAGGAAAAGTGCATTCATTTTTTCAAATGCTGGAGTGAAGAGGATTCTGGGAAAATTGGAGTAAGTGCATCATTCATGGGGAAACCGAAGAGTGTGATAATTTACATGGACAATTCGTTTGTGGAAATAGAGGAGATAATGGTTTTTTTGGAATCTAAATGTAAGATGGTAAAGTTTCAGAAATTATACAGGAACAAAGTTGGTATTTGGAACGGAAAGAGACGTTTTTTGGTGTGGACAACAGGAGAAGAAAATTTGCATAATGGGAGGATTATGGTAAACGGGAGTTCTGGGTATTGTTACATGGAAAGCAGCAAAGGAACTTTTGAAAAGAACTTTGGAGGACAAAAGGAAGATATTGGTGATAAAATGAAGAAGGAAGTTGATGCGATAATTATAGAGGAGAATAAGCAGGGAAAAGAAGTTGAAAGTTTAAAGGTGAAGAAAAAGGTAACGGTACAGGAAAATTGTGGATCAAGGAAAGTATCTGGTGAAAAGAAAGAAGTAAAAGAGGAAAAGGGTAAAGTTTTGGAGAAGGTGGTGACTTTCAGAGATGATGAGGAAGAGTATGATTGGGAACAGATGCGGTTAGAGCATGAGGAGGAAGAAAAGAAGTTAAGGGGTTTTGTTGGGAGGAAAGTAAAAGGGAAAAAGGGGATATTTAGTTTGGGAAACCGGGTGAAGTAATGTCAGTTGTGATTTGTTTGGAAACTGTTGAAACTGTAAAGGAATTGTTATGTTTAACTTTATATATATTAATTCAAATGAAAAAATATAAATATAATATCTAAACACGATGATGGAACTAAAATCTTGAGATTAGTGATATATGATTTAAGATTATAAAACTTAATTTCTGAGTGTTTGGAAAAAAAAAAAAAATAAAAAAAATAAAAAAAAATCTGTTCTTATCAGTTTAATATCTGATACGTCCCCTATCTGGGGACCATATATTAAATGGATTTTTAGAACAGGGAGATGGAAAAAGAGCTTGCTCTGTCCACTCCACGCATTGACCTGGTATTGCAGTATCTCCAGGACCGGTGCACCCCTTCTTTAATGCAGTTTCTAAAATCAGAAAGAATTGAATTCAATGTTTTTTGTTCATTTTGCTTGTTTGTCGGATTTTGGGATGGACTCTTTGGCTTTGCTTTTCTTCTCCTCATTGGATTTTTCATGTTCAAAGTTGCAGAAGCCAGATTACAAGCTCATTTTGGTTCAACTTCAGCAACTGTGCATTGCATTGCCATGTAATGTGATGTAATGCTATCTTTCTAGCTCTCCCTTTTTACTTCCTTTTGGATAAACAGACATATTAGGCAAGCATTTTGGAGCTTTCACCTAAATAACTACAGGTGGTGAGATAAGCTGCACAATATAATTGACCTTTCAGTATATTGTTGCACACACACCATCTATTTAGCAAATGCCCTTGTTATCAACAGCAGCCTTTTAAACTCACCTGAGCTAACAGGTATGTGCGCTGGTTACTCTGCTGCGCTTAAAATTTCTTTTTTGGTTTGCTACAATGCCTTTTCTGAAACGTTGTCTCCTTCTGCTGGAACACTGACTTCTTTCATTTAATGCCTGCAGACTATAAAAGAGAACCCAACTCAAAAAGTTTGGTTGATTAGTCTGTGGCATTCTGTTAAACTGTTGCTTATGGCGGTCTCTGTGAGCTTCTCAGCGACATTCAGCCAGCCAGGTATCCTGCCTGCAGTAGATGGAATGTGGCAATGGAACGCTGGCTGCGCGTGTCATAATAGGCTCTGAGCCTTTATATACCTGTGCACAGCAGCAGCCACCTTCAGTCTGCTGCTGGACAGCCAGCAGCAGCAGCAGCAGGAAAGGTATGTAATCAGGAGCCCTCCTGCTAAGGGTAGACAGCTGCTCGTTCCACCCCACCCCCCGCCTTAATTGGTTCTCCTCCCTTCCAACGGTGTTGAGGCGGGTGGGAACAGCAGGGGGTGAAGGTGCTGTGTTTAAAGAGGTGGAGTTATGCAGATCTAAAACGCGTGGATTGCAGCAGCAACAAGCCGAAAAGTGCAGGCATGTAAGGGATCTAGAGGTTGACAACATGTCTTCTTAACGGGAGTCCAGGAGCTCATCTCCACAAATGGACTTTTCAGGATCCTTGGGTGGCTCCGTAGTTTGAAACCAATTCTGGTTATCGCTTCTCGGCCTTTTGGCTAAGATCAAGTGTAGTATCTGTTCTTATCAGTTTAATATCTGATACGTCCCCTATCTGGGGACCATATATTAAATGGATTTTTAGAACAGGGAGATGGAAAAAGAGCTTGCTCTGTCCACTCCACGCATTGACCTGGTATTGCAGTATCTCCAGGACCGGTGCACCCCTTCTTTAATGCAGTTTCTAAAATCAGAAAGAATTGAATTCAATGTTTTTTGTTCATTTTGCTTGTTTGTCGGATTTTGGGATGGACTCTTTGGCTTTGCTTTTCTTCTCCTCATTGGATTTTTCATGTTCAAAGTTGCAGAAGCCAGATTACAAGCTCATTTTGGTTCAACTTCAGCAACTGTGCATTGCATTGCCATGTAATGTGATGCAATGCTATCTTTCTAGCTCTCCCTTTTTACTTCCTTTTGGATAACCAGACATATTAGGCAAGCATTTTGGAGCTTTCACCTAAATAACTACAGGTGGTGAGATAAGCTGCACAATATAATTGACCTTTCAGTATATTGTTGCACACACACCATCTATATAGCAAATGCCCTTGTTATCAACAGCAGCCTTTTAAACTCACCTGAGCTAACAGGTATGTGCGCTGGTTACTCTGCTGCGCTTAAAATTTATTTTTTGGTTTGCTACAATGCCTTTTCTGAAACGTTGTCTCCTTCTGCTGGAACACTGACTTCTTTCATTTAATGCCTGCAGACTATAAAAGAGAACCCAACCCAAAAAGTTTGGTTGATTAGTCTGTGGCATTCTGTTAAACTGTTGCTTATGGCAGTCTCTGTGAGCTTCTCAGCGACATTCAGCCAGCCAGGTATACTGCCTGCAGTAGATGGAATGTGGCAATGGAACGCTGGCTGCGCGTGTCATAATAGGCTCTGAGCCTTTATATACCTGTGCACAGCAGCAGCCACCTTCAGTCTGCTGCTGGACAGCCAGCAGCAGCAGCAGCAGGAGAGGTATGTAATCAGGAGCCCTCCTGCTAAGGGTAGACAGCTGCTCGTTCCACCCCACCCCCCGCCTTAATTGGTTCTCCTCCCTTCCAACGGTGTTGAGGCGGGTGGGAACAGCAGGGGGTGAAGGTGCTGTGTTTAAAGAGGTGGAGTTATGCAGATCTAAAACGCGTGGATTGCAGCAGCAGCAAGCCGAAAAGTGCAGGCATGTAAGGGATCTAGAGGTTGACAACATGTCTTCTTAACGGGAGTCCAGGAGCTCATCTCCACAAATGGACTTTTCAGGATCCTTGGGTGGCTCCGTAGTTTGAAACCAATTCTGGTTATCGCTTCTCGGCCCTTTGGCTAAGATCAAGTGTAGTATCTGTTCTTATCAGTTTAATATCTGATACGTCCCCTATCTGGGGACCATATATTAAATGGATTTTTAGAACAGGGAGATGGAAAAAGAGCTTGCTCTGTCCACTCCACGCATTGACCTGGTATTGCAGTATCTCCAGGACCGGTGCACCCCTTCTTTAATGCAGTTTCTAAAATCAGAAAGAATTGAATTCAATGTTTTTTGTTCATTTTGCTTGTTTGTCGGATTTTGGGATGGACTCTTTGGCTTTGCTTTTCTTCTCCTCATTGGATTTTTCATGTTCAAAGTTGCAGAAGCCAGATTACAAGCTCATTTTGGTTCAACTTCAGCAACTGTGCATTGCATTGCCATGTAATGTGATGCAATGCTATCTTTCTAGCTCTCCCTTTTTACTTCCTTTTGGATAAACAGACATATTAGGCAAGCATTTTGGAGCTTTCACCTAAATAACTACAGGTGGTGAGATAAGCTGCACAATATAATTGACCTTTCAGTATATTGTTGCACACACACCATCTATTTAGCAAATGCCCTTGTTATCAACAGCAGCCTTTTAAACTCACCTGAGCTAACAGGTATGTGCGCTGGTTACTCTGCTGCGCTTAAAATTTCTTTTTTGGTTTGCTACAATGCCTTTTCTGAAACGTTGTCTCCTTCTGCTGGAACACTGACTTCTTTCATTTAATGCCTGCAGACTATAAAAGAGAACCCAACCCAAAAAGTTTGGTTGATTAGTCTGTGGCATTCTGTTAAACTGTTGCTTATGGCGGTTTCTGTGAGCTTCTCAGCGACATTCAGCCAGCCAGGTATCCTGCCTGCAGTAGATGGAATGTGGCAATGGAACGCTGGCTGCGCGTGTCATAATAGGCTCTGAGCCTTTATATACCTGTGCACAGCAGCAGCCACCTTCAGTCTGCTGCTGGACAGCCAGCAGCAGCAGCAGCAGGAGAGGTATGTAATCAGGAGCCCTCCTGCTAAGGGTAGACAGCTGCTCGTTCCACCCCACCCCCCGCCTTAATTGGTTCTCCTCCCTTCCAACGGTGTTGAGGCGGGTGGGAACAGCAGGGGGTGAAGGTGCTGTGTTTAAAGAGGTGGAGTTATGCAGATCTAAAACGCGTGGATTGCAGCAGCAGCAAGCCGAAAAGTGCAGGCATGTAAGGGATCTAGAGGTTGACAACATGTCTTCTTAACGGGAGTCCAGGAGCTCATCTCCACAAATGGACTTTTCAGGATCCTTGGGTGGCTCCGTAGTTTGAAACCAATTCTGGTTATCGCTTCTCGGCCTTTTGGCTAAGATCAAGTGTAGTATCTGTTCTTATCAGTTTAATATCTGATACGTCCCCTATCTGGGGACCATATATTAAATGGATTTTTAGAACAGGGAGATGGAAAAAGAGCTTGCTCTGTCCACTCCACGCATTGACCTGGTATTGCAGTATCTCCAGGACCGGTGCACCCCTTCTTTAATGCAGTTTCTAAAATCAGAAAGAATTGAATTCAATGTTTTTTGTTCATTTTGCTTGTTTGTCGGATTTTGGGATGGACTCTTTGGCTTTGCTTTTCTTCTCCTCATTGGATTTTTCATGTTCAAAGTTGCAGAAGCCAGATTACAAGCTCATTTTGGTTCAACTTCAGCAACTGTGCATTGCATTGCCATGTAATGTGATGCAATGCTATCTTTCTAGCTCTCCCTTTTTACTTCCTTTTGGATAAACAGACATATTAGGGAAGCATTTTGGAGCTTTCACCTAAATAACTACAGGTGGTGAGATAAGCTGCACAATATAATTGACCTTTCAGTATATTGTTGCACACACACCATCTATTTAGCAAATGCCCTTGTTATCAACAGCAGCCTTTTAAACTCACCTGAGCTAACAGGTATGTGCGCTGGTTACTCTGCTGCGCTTAAAATTTCTTTTTTGGTTTGCTACAATGCCTTTTCTGAAACGTTGTCTCCTTCTGCTGGAACACTGACTTCTTTCATTTAATGCCTGCAGACTATAAAAGAGAACCCAACCCAAAAAGTTTGGTTGATTAGTCTGTGGCATTCTGTTAAACTGTTGCTTATGGCGGTCTCTGTGAGCTTCTCAGCGACATTCAGCCAGCCAGGTATCCTGCCTGCAGTAGATGGAATGTGGCAATGGAACGCTGGCTGCGCGTGTCATAATAGGCTCTGAGCCTTTATATACCTGTGCACAGCAGCAGCCACCTTCAGTCTGCTGCTGGACAGCCAGCAGCAGCATCAGCAGGAGAGGTATGTAATCAGGAGCCCTCCTGCTAAGGGTAGACAGCTGCTCGTTCCACCCCACCCCCCGCCTTAATTGGTTCTCCTCCCTTCCAACGGTGTTGAGGCGGGTGGGAACAGCAGGGGGTGAAGGTGCTGTGTTTAAAGAGGTGGAGTTATGCAGATCTAAAACGCGTCGATTGCAGCAGCAGCAAGCCGAAAAGTGCAGGCATGTAAGGGATCTAGAGGTTGACAACATGTCTTCTTAACGGGAGTCCAGGAGCTCATCTCCACAAATGGACTTTTCAGGATCCTTGGGTGGCTCCGTAGTTTGAAACCAATTCTGGTTATCGCTTCTCGGCCTTTTGGCTAAGATCAAGTGTAGTGTCTTTCGAAAAGGCGGTTTTGGATGTTGGCCGCCCTAGTAGATTGATACATTATGCACACTGGGGTTTAGGCGCTTGTTAGTACGCCAGGTGGCTAATATAGTCATCTGGTGGAAAGCATGGCCCCCCAGGATCGACGCCATTGGGCCGGGGAAGATCGAAAGCCCGAAGTGTGAAGTGCCCCAGGAGTGGTGACCCTGGGGTGCCTTAACTCACTGGGATTGGGAACCCCACTTGAGTTTATGGCACATTTGCACAAGCACTTCAAATTTTCTTTCTTCGCACACACCCTTATTCCGGGCCTTCTGGCCTTAGGATGGGGAATTTTTCAATTCCCGGTCGAAGGTCCGGGCAGTATTATACTGTGAAACCTTCACTATTTATTTAATTTCTTTGTCACTGTGTGTCCACTTATTCACGTGTGTCACGTCCTACTAGGATTTTGTCGGGATGCGGTTCCCTTACGGGTTCCTCTCTTGGCAGGTCTAGGGGGGGAGTGTGTGGCCATCAGGTTCCGCTCCCCCCTGAACCCCCCTGGCTCTCCTCTTTTGGGAGGAGAGCGTTGTTGGCTCCCCTCTTCCGGGAGGGGAGCACAGTCTTTGGCTCCCAGTGCCTTGCTCGGGTGAGAACTCGGGCAGGTGCTGGGGGTAAGATTGGGTCGCCTCTGGCTTCGGCTGGAGGTGGCTTTTTGTCCCTGTTCCTCGCTGTGGCCTTTTGGCTCGGAGGGACGGGGAATGGTTTGGGGGACCCTTCTCCTTTTGGAGAGGGTTTCAAGAAGACCAGCATCCTAGTGCACTTTTTTTGTGGCACTTGTCACTTTTTTAAGCGCACTCGGGTTTTGTACACGAATTCGGGCTTTCAAAAAAAAAAAAAAATCTGTTCTTATCAGTTTAATATCTGATACGTCCCCTATCTGGGGACCATATATTAAATGGATTTTTAGAACAGGGAGATGGAAAAAGAGCTTGCTCTGTCCACTCCACGCTTTGACCTGGTATTGCAGTATCTCCAGGACCGGTGCACCCCTTCTTTAATGCAGTTTCTAAAATCAGAAAGAATTGAATTCAATGTTTTTTGTTCATTTTGCTTGTTTGTCGGATTTTGGGATGGACTCTTTGGCTTTGCTTTTCTTCTCCTCATTGGATTTTTCATGTTCAAAGTTGCAGAAGCCAGATTACAAGCTCATTTTGGTTCAACTTCAGCAACTGTGCATTGCATTGCCATGTAATGTGATGCAATGCTATCTTTCTAGCTCTCCCTTTTTACTTCCTTTTGGATAAACAGACATATTAGGCAAGCATTTTGGAGCTTTCACCTAAATAACTACAGGTGGTGAGATAAGCTGCACAATATAATTGACCTTTCAGTATATTGTTGCACACACACCATCTATTTAGCAAATGCCCTTGTTATCAACAGCAGCCTTTTAAACTCACCTGAGCTAACAGGTATGTGCGCTGGTTACTCTGCTGCACTTAAAATTTCTTTTTTGGTTTGCTACAATGCCTTTTCTGAAACGTTGTCTCCTTCTGCTGGAACACTGACTTCTTTCATTTAATGCCTGCAGACTATAAAAGAGAACCCAACCCAAAAAGTTTGGTTGATTAGTCTGTGGCATTCTGTTAAACTGTTGCTTATGGCGGTCTCTGTGAGCTTCTCAGCGACATTCAGCCAGCCAGGTATCCTGCCTGCAGTAGATGGAATGTGGCAATGGAACGCTGGCTGCGCGTGTCATAATAGGCTCTGAGCCTTTATATACCTGTGCACAGCAGCAGCCACCTTCAGTCTGCTGCTGGACAGCCAGCAGCAGCAGCAGCAGGAGAGGTATGTAATCAGGAGCCCTCCTGCTAAGGGTAGACAGCTGCTCGTTCCACCCCACCCCCCGCCTTAATTGGTTCTCCTCCCTTCCAACGGTGTTGAGGCGGGTGGGAACAGCAGGGGGTGAAGGTGCTGTGTTTAAAGAGGTGGAGTTATGCAGATCTAAAACGCGTGGATTGCAGCAGCAGCAAGCCGAAAAGTGCAGGCATGTAAGGGATCTAGAGGTTGACAACATGTCTTCTTAACGGGAGTCCAGGAGCTCATCTCCACAAATGGACTTTTCAGGATCCTTGGGTGGCTCCGTAGTTTGAAACCAATTCTGGTTATCGCTTCTCGGCCTTTTGGCTAAGATCAAGTGTAGTATCTGTTCTTATCAGTTTAATATCTGATACGTCCCCTATCTGGGGACCATATATTAAATGGATTTTTAGAACAGGGAGATGGAAAAAGAGCTTGCTCTGTCCACTCCACGCATTGACCTGGTATTGCAGTATCTCCAGGACCGGTGCACCCCTTCTTTAATGCAGTTTCTAAAATCAGAAAGAATTGAATTCAATGTTTTTTGTTCATTTTGCTTGTTTGTCGGATTTTGGGATGGACTCTTTGGCTTTGCTTTTCTTCTCCTCATTGGATTTTTCATGTTCAAAGTTGCAGAAGCCAGATTACAAGCTCATTTTGGTTCAACTTCAGCAACTGTGCATTGCATTGCCATGTAATGTGATGCAATGCTATCTTTCTAGCTCTCCCTTTTTACTTCCTTTTGGATAAACAGACATATTAGGCAAGCATTTTGGAGCTTTCACCTAAATAACTACAGGTGGTGAGATAAGCTGCACAATATAATTGACCTTTCAGTATATTGTTGCACACACACCATCTATTTAGCAAATGCCCTTGTTATCAACAGCAGCCTTTTAAACTCACCTGAGCTAACAGGTATGTGCGCTGGTTACTCTGCTGCGCTTAAAATTTCTTTTTTGGTTTGCTACAATGCCTTTTCTGAAACGTTGTCTCCTTCTGCTGGAACACTGACTTCTTTCATTTAATGCCTGCAGACTATAAAAGAGAACCCAACCCAAAAAGTTTGGTTGATTAGTCTGTGGCATTCTGTTAAACTGTTGCTTATGGCGGTCTCTGTGAGCTTCTCAGCGACATTCAGCCAGCCAGGTATCCTGCCTGCAGTAGATGGAATGTGGCAATGGAACGCTGGCTGCGCGTGTCATAATAGGCTCTGAGCCTTTATATACCTGTGCACAGCAGCAGCCACCTTCAGTCTGCTGCTGGACAGCCAGCAGCAGCAGCAGCAGGAGAGGTATGTAATCAGGAGCCCTCCTGCTAAGGGTAGACAGCTGCTCGTTCCACCCCACCCCCCGCCTTAATTGGTTCTCCTCCCTTCCAACGGTGTTGAGGCGGGTGGGAACAGCAGGGGGTGAAGGTGCTGTGTTTAAAGAGGTGGAGTTATGCAGATCTAAAACGCGTGGATTGCAGCAGCAGCAAGCCGAAAAGTGCAGGCATGTAAGGGATCTAGAGGTTGACAACATGTCTTCTTAACGGGAGTCCAGGAGCTCATCTCCACAAATGGACTTTTCAGGATCCTTGGGTGGCTCCGTAGTTTGAAACCAATTCTGGTTATCGCTTCTCGGCCTTTTGGCTAAGATCAAGTGTAGTATCTGTTCTTATCAGTTTAATATCTGATACGTCCCCTATCTGGGGACCATATATTAAATGGATTTTTAGAACAGGGAGATGGAAAAAGAGCTTGCTCTGTCCACTCCACGCATTGACCTGGTATTGCAGTATCTCCAGGACCGGTGCACCCCTTCTTTAATGCAGTTCCTAAAATCAGAAAGAATTGAATTCAATGTTTTTTGTTCATTTTGCTTGTTTGTTGGATTTTGGGATGGACTCTTTGGCTTTGCTTTTCTTCTCCTCATTGGATTTTTCATGTTCAAAGTTGCAGAAGCCAGATTACAAGCTCATTTTGGTTCAACTTCAGCAACTGTGCATTGCATTGCCATGTAATGTGATGCAATGCTATCTTTCTAGCTCTCCCTTTTTACATCCTTTTGGATAAACAGACATATTAGGCAAGCATTTTGGAGCTTTCACCTAAATAACTACAGGTGGTGAGATAAGCTGCACAATATAATTGACCTTTCAGTATATTGTTGCACACACACCATCTATTTAGCAAATGCCCTTGTTATCAACAGCAGCCTTTTAAACTCACCTGAGCTAACAGGTATGTGCGCTGGTTACTCTGCTGCGCTTAAAATTTCTTTTTTGGTTTGCTACAATGCCTTTTCTGAAACGTTGTCTCCTTCTGCTGGAACACTGACTTCTTTCATTTAATGCCTGCAGACTATAAAAGAGAACCCAACCCAAAAAGTTTGGTTGATTAGTCTGTGGCATTCTGTTAAACTGTTGCTTATGGCGGTCTCTGTGAGCTTCTCAGCGACATTCAGCCAGCCAGGTATCCTGCCTGCAGTAGATGGAATGTGGCAATGGAACGCTGGCTGCGCGTGTCATAATAGGCTCTGAGCCTTTATATACCTGTGCACAGCAGCAGCCACCTTCAGTCTGCTGCTGGACAGCCAGCAGCAGCAGCAGGAGAGGTATGTAATCAGGAGCCCTCCTGCTAAGGGTAGACAGCTGCTCGTTCCACCCCACCCCCCGCCTTAATTGGTTCTCCTCCCTTCCAACGGTGTTGAGGCAGGTGGGAACAGCAGGGGGTGAAGGTGCTGTGTTTAAAGAGGTGGAGTTATGCAGATCTAAAACGCGTGGATTGCAGCAGCAGCAAGCCGAAAAGTGCAGGCATGTAAGGGATCTAGAGGTTGACAACATGTCTTCTTAACGGGAGTCCAGGAGCTCATCTCCACAAATGGACTTTTCAGGATCCTTGGGTGGCTCCGTAGTTTGAAACCAATTCTGGTTATCGCTTCTCGGCCTTTTGGCTAAGATCAAGTGTAGTATCTGTTCTTATCAGTTTAATATCTGATACGTCCCCTATCTGGGGACCATATATTAAATGGATTTTTAGAACAGGGAGATGGAAAAAGAGCTTGCTCTGTCCACTCCACGCATTGACCTGGTATTGCAGTATCTCCAGGACCGTTGCACCCCTTCTTTAATGCAGTTTCTAAAATCAGAAAGAATTGAATTCAATGTTTTTTGTTCATTTTGCTTGTTTGTCGGATTTTGGGATGGACTCTTTGGCTTTGCTTTTCTTCTCCTCATTGGATTTTTCATGTTCAAAGTTGCAGAAGCCAGATTACAAGCTCATTTTGGTTCAACTTCAGCAACTGTGCATTGCATTGCCATGTAATGTGATGCAATGCTATCTTTCTAGCTCTCCCTTTTTACTTCCTTTTGGATAAACAGACATATTAGGCAAGCATTTTGGAGCTTTCACCTAAATAACTACAGGTGGTGAGATAAGCTGCACAATATAATTGACCTTTCAGTATATTGTTGCACACACACCATCTATTTAGCAAATGCCCTTGTTATCAACAGCAGCCTTTTAAACTCACCTGAGCTAACAGGTATGTGCGCTGGTTACTCTGCTGCGCTTAAAATTTCTTTTTTGGTTTGCTACAATGCCTTTTCTGAAACGTTGTCTCCTTCTGCTGGAACACTGACTTCTTTCATTTAATGCCTGCAGACTATAAAAGAGAACCCAACCCAAAAAGTTTGGTTGATTAGTCTGTGGCATTCTGTTAAACTGTTGCTTATGGCGGTTTCTGTGAGCTTCTCAGCGACATTCAGCCAGCCAGGTATCCTGCCTGCAGTAGATGGAATGTGGCAATGGAACGCTGGCTGCGCGTGTCATAATAGGCTCTGAGCCTTTATATACCTGTGCACAGCAGCAGCCACCTTCAGTCTGCTGCTGGACAGCCAGCAGCAGCAGCAGGAGAGGTATGTAATCAGGAGCCCTCCTGCTAAGGGTAGACAGCTGCTCGTTCCACCCCACCCCCCGCCTTAATTGGTTCTCCTCCCTTCCAACGGTGTTGAGGCAGGTGGGAACAGCAGGGGGTGAAGGTGCTGTGTTTAAAGAGGTGGAGTTATGCAGATCTAAAACGCGTGGATTGCAGCAGCAGCAAGCCGAAAAGTGCAGGCATGTAAGGGATCTAGAGGTTGACAACATGTCTTCTTAACGGGAGTCCAGGAGCTCATCTCCACAAATGGACTTTTCAGGATCCTTGGGTGGCTCCGTAGTTTGAAACCAATTCTGGTTATCGCTTCTCGGCCTTTTGGCTAAGATCAAGTGTAGTATCTGTTCTTATCAGTTTAATATCTGATACGTCCCCTATCTGGGGACCATATATTAAATGGATTTTTAGAACAGGGAGATGGAAAAAGAGCTTGCTCTGTCCACTCCACGCATTGACCTGGTATTGCAGTATCTCCAGGACCGTTGCACCCCTTCTTTAATGCAGTTTCTAAAATCAGAAAGAATTGAATTCAATGTTTTTTGTTCATTTTGCTTGTTTGTCGGATTTTGGGATGGACTCTTTGGCTTTGCTTTTCTTCTCCTCATTGGATTTTTCATGTTCAAAGTTGCAGAAGCCAGATTACAAGCTCATTTTGGTTCAACTTCAGCAACTGTGCATTGCATTGCCATGTAATGTGATGCAATGCTATCTTTCTAGCTCTCCCTTTTTACTTCCTTTTGGATAAACAGACATATTAGGCAAGCATTTTGGAGCTTTCACCTAAATAACTACAGGTGGTGAGATAAGCTGCACAATATAATTGACCTTTCAGTATATTGTTGCACACACACCATCTATTTAGCAAATGCCCTTGTTATCAACAGCAGCCTTTTAAACTCACCTGAGCTAACAGGTATGTGCGCTGGTTACTCTGCTGCGCTTAAAATTTCTTTTTTGGTTTGCTACAATGCCTTTCCTGAAACGTTGTCTCCTTCTGCTGGAACACTGACTTCTTTCATTTAATGCCTGCAGACTATAAAAGAGAACCCAACCCAAAAAGTTTGGTTGATTAGTCTGTGGCATTCTGTTAAACTGTTGCTTATGGCGGTTTCTGTGAGCTTCTCAGCGACATTCAGCCAGCCAGGTATCCTGCCTGCAGTAGATGGAATGTGGCAATGGAACGCTGGCTGCGCGTGTCATAATAGGCTCTGAGCCTTTATATACCTGTGCACAGCAGCAGCCACCTTCAGTCTGCTGCTGGACAGCCAGCAGCAGCAGCAGCAGGAGAGGTATGTAATCAGGAGCCCTCCTGCTAAGGGTAGACAGCTGCTCGTTCCACCCCACCCCCCGCCTTAATTGGTTCTCCTCCCTTCCAACGGTGTTGAGGCGGGTGGGAACAGCAGGGGGTGAAGGTGCTGTGTTTAAAGAGGTGGAGTTATGCAGATCTAAAACGCGTGGATTGCAGCAGCAGCAAGCCGAAAAGTGCAGGCATGTAAGGGATCTAGAGGTTGACAACATGTCTTCTTAACGGGAGTCCAGGAGCTCATCTCCACAAATGGACTTTTCAGGATCCTTGGGTGGCTCCGTAGTTTGAAACCAATTCTGGTTATCGCTTCTCGGCCTTTTGGCTAAGATCAAGTGTAGTATCTGTTCTTATCAGTTTAATATCTGATACGTCCCCTATCTGGGGACCATATATTAAATGGATTTTTAGAACAGGGAGATGGAAAAAGAGCTTGCTCTGTCCACTCCACGCATTGACCTGGTATTGCAGTATCTCCAGGACCGGTGCACCCCTTCTTTAATGCAGTTTCTAAAATCAGAAAGAATTGAATTCAATGTTTTTTGTTCATTTTGCTTGTTTGTCGGATTTTGGGATGGACTCTTTGGCTTTGCTTTTCTTCTCCTCATTGGATTTTTCATGTTCAAAGTTGCAGAAGCCAGATTACAAGCTCATTTTGGTTCAACTTCAGCAACTGTGCATTGCATTGCCATGTAATGTGATGCAATGCTATCTTTCTAGCTCTCCCTTTTTACTTCCTTTTGGATAAACAGACATATTAGGCAAGCATTTTGGAGCTTTCACCTAAATAACTACAGGTGGTGAGATAAGCTGCACAATATAATTGACCTTTCAGTATATTGTTGCACACACACCATCTATTTAGCAAATGCCCTTGTTATCAACAGCAGCCTTTTAAACTCACCTGAGCTAACAGGTATGTGCGCTGGTTACTCTGCTGCGCTTAAAATTTCTTTTTTGGTTTGCTACAATGCCTTTTCTGAAACGTTGTCTCCTTCTGCTGGAACACTGACTTCTTTCATTTAATGCCTGCAGACTATAAAAGAGAACCCAACCCAAAAAGTTTGGTTGATTAGTCTGTGGCATTCTGTTAAACTGTTGCTTATGGCGGTCTCTGTGAGCTTCTCAGCGACATTCAGCCAGCCAGGTATCCTGCCTGCAGTAGATGGAATGTGGCAATGGAACGCTGGCTGCGCGTGTCATAATAGGCTCTGAGCCTTTATATACCTGTGCACAGCAGCAGCCACCTTCAGTCTGCTGCTGGACAGCCAGCAGCAGCAGCAGCAGGAGAGGTATGTAATCAGGAGCCCTCCTGCTAAGGGTAGACAGCTGCTCGTTCCACCCCACCCCCCGCCTTAATTGGTTCTCCTCCCTTCCAACGGTGTTGAGGCGGGTGGGAACAGCAGGGGGTGAAGGTGCTGTGTTTAAAGAGGTGGAGTTATGCAGATCTAAAACGCGTGGATTGCAGCAGCAGCAAGCCGAAAAGTGCAGGCATGTAAGGGATCTAGAGGTTGACAACATGTCTTCTTAACGGGAGTCCAGGAGCTCATCTCCACAAATGGACTTTTCAGGATCCTTGGGTGGCTCCGTAGTTTGAAACCAATTCTGGTTATCGCTTCTCGGCCTTTTGGCTAAGATCAAGTGTAGTATCTGTTCTTATCAGTTTAATATCTGATACGTCCCCTATCTGGGGACCATATATTAAATGGATTTTTAGAACAGGGAGATGGAAAAAGAGCTTGCTCTGTCCACTCCACGCATTGACCTGGTATTGCAGTATCTCCAGGACCGGTGCACCCCTTCTTTAATGCAGTTTCTAAAATCAGAAAGAATTGAATTCAATGTTTTTTGTTCATTTTGCTTGTTTGTCGGATTTTGGGATGGACTCTTTGGCTTTGCTTTTCTTCTCCTCATTGGATTTTTCATGTTCAAAGTTGCAGAAGCCAGATTACAAGCTCATTTTGGTTCAACTTCAGCAACTGTGCATTGCATTGCCATGTAATGTGATGCAATGCTATCTTTCTAGCTCTCCCTTTTTACTTCCTTTTGGATAAACAGACATATTAGGCAAGCATTTTGGAGCTTTCACCTAAATAACTACAGGTGGTGAGATAAGCTGCACAATATAATTGACCTTTCAGTATATTGTTGCACACACACCATCTATTTAGCAAATGCCCTTGTTATCAACAGCAGCCTTTTAAACTCACCTGAGCTAACAGGTATGTGCGCTGGTTACTCTGCTGCGCTTAAAATTTCTTTTTTGGTTTGCTACAATGCCTTTTCTGAAACGTTGTCTCCTTCTGCTGGAACACTGACTTCTTTCATTTAATGCCTGCAGACTATAAAAGAGAACCCAACCCAAAAAGTTTGGTTGATTAGTCTGTGGCATTCTGTTAAACTGTTGCTTATGGCGGTCTCTGTGAGCTTCTCAGCGACATTCAGCCAGCCAGGTATCCTGCCTGCAGTAGATGGAATGTGGCAATGGAACGCTGGCTGCGCGTGTCATAATAGGCTCTGAGCCTTTATATACCTGTGCACAGCAGCAGCCACCTTCAGTCTGCTGCTGGACAGCCAGCAGCAGCAGCAGCAGGAGAGGTATGTAATCAGGAGCCCTCCTGCTAAGGGTAGACAGCTGCTCGTTCCACCCCACCCCCCGCCTTAATTGGTTCTCCTCCCTTCCAACGGTGTTGAGGCGGGTGGGAACAGCAGGGGGTGAAGGTGCTGTGTTTAAAGAGGTGGAGTTATGCAGATCTAAAACGCGTGGATTGCAGCAGCAGCAAGCCGAAAAGTGCAGGCATGTAAGGGATCTAGAGGTTGACAACATGTCTTCTTAACGGGAGTCCAGGAGCTCATCTCCACAAATGGACTTTTCAGGATCCTTGGGTGGCTCCGTAGTTTGAAACCAATTCTGGTTATCGCTTCTCGGCCTTTTGGCTAAGATCAAGTGTAATATCTGTTCTTTTAAGAACACAAGAGCTACGATCTACACTTGACGAGAGCGATCGAACTCGGAAGGAGAAGAGCTTCGGATCCCAGCTGACATCGGAGAACGAAGGCGGATATCGGTGGGAGGAAGAAGCTCTAAAGAATCCAGAAGAAGACGAAGACTCGGAGAAGAATCGGGCTGTCCTGTGGAATCTTCGAGGAAGAAAATCATCGAGACAAAGACCTTTCGGGGAATTTGTCCAGAACACGACGGGAGAAGAATCTGCATAGCTCCACCCATTCCGGGAAGAGTTCCAGATCCAGCTCCAAGAAGTAACTGCAGGAGGAAAGCCATGGCAAGCGCTGCGAGGAAGGCCGAAAAGAAGAGCCTGGAGCTGGGGACAGCCAGGAGGGCCCAGCCAGGAGCCGATTCTGACCCCATGGACTCTGCCTCCACGACTGGCCAGCAGAAGGGACCCCAGAAGCCCCGCCACGAAGCTCCAGCCCTGGAGCCATGGATGCGGCAGACGGTGGCCCTGAAGCTGAAGGAAGTGGATGGGAGGGTGCCGGACATGTCCTCGGACGTGTTCTGCCAGAAGATGCTGCTGGATCGAGGCTTCTCCAGGTCGGACACCCTCAGCATCCAGACCTTCTTGACGGGGATCTTCTTCGTCACCTTCGCCACTGTGAACACCTGCAGGAGGTTCTGGGAAATGGTAAGCGCAAAAGGACCGGATAATTCTTTCTCTGCCTTTACAGGTAGCTGCCCTATCCAGAGGGATGAAAGGAGGATCACGGTCTCCATGCGCAACCCGCACACCCCAGGCCAAGACATCTGTACCTTCCTGAGACGCTTCTGTTTGGTTGTGAAGGAACCCTCTCACATCCTGAATGGACTCGGCTTCTGGACAGGTAAGTGGTCGGTGACCGTTAGACTTCACAGGGACCTGGCGTACTCAGACGGACTTCGGCACCTGCCCCCGACATTCTCCCTGGGCAACTCCTACGGCCTCATCTATTACCCGGACATGCCGCGGAACTGCAGGAGATGCGGCAAGAACGGCCACGAGATGAAGGACTGCAAGGAGGATGCCTGCAGGATTTGTCGAGTGACGGGACACAGCTCGAAGGACTGCCCGAAGAAGACGTCCTGCAACCTGTGTGGGCTGGCGGCTCATCTGTACAAGGATTGCCCCAGGCGTGAGAGATCCTGGGCATCGGTGGTTGCGACGACCCCAGCTACGGAGGACAAGGCCCCGACGACCAGGCCTGTGAAGGTCAAGGACGCGACGACCAAGGCCCCAGCGGCCAAGGCCGAGACGACCAAGGCCAAAGCGGTCAAGGAGTGGGTGGCCAAAGCCCCAGCGACGGTCCCAGCAGCTCCGAAGCAGAAGAAAAAGTCAAAGGAGGGTAAGAGTTCTGTCACCCCTCTCTCGATCCCTCCCCCTGCCACCCCCGTCCAATCCCCCCCCACCCCGGCCACCCCTGCTGAGGATTCCACTTCCTCTTCCTCCTTCCCCTACTCCTCAGCAGGTGTCCTTTCCCCTGCCCCGGCAGCCACTCTCCCTCCCCAGACCATGGTAGCGGTGGAATTAACCTTTCCTCCACCCGCCGCTATCTATTCCGAGGAGGATTTTCCCCTTCTTGTCTCCCCAGTTCCAACCCGGGGAAAGAGGAAGGTGGAGGACAGCCCTGCTACTGAATCCTCCAAAAAGAAGATTCTGGATTTCGTAGGCGAAAAGGAGGATACCCTCCCTGAGCCAGAAGAGATGGAGCACATGGTTGAGACCCTGGTGGCCGAGCCAGAAGAGGAGGAACTGGTGGTCGCCGAGATCGAGGCCGCGCTGCTTGACCAGATGGAGGAAGAGGGCCTGCTGGTGATCCCGTCACCAGCAGTCAACACCGACGAGGGACCACCCGACCGGAGTGGTAACTAAGGTGTATTGCCTGCGCTAACTTTTTCTTTTTTCCCTACATGATGGCTAATATTAACTTATTTTCCATTAATGTCAGGAGCATCAAGGACAAGTTCAGACGTCAGACTATTTATGCCTTCCTTACTTCCCAGTTGTGTGATGTTTATATGTTGCAGGAATGTTCCGTTCCCTCCTCTAGGTCCTTCAAACATCTGGCCAGGGAGTGGTCCCACGGTCCATCCTACTGGTCCGGTGGGGGTGACTGCAAGTCTGCGGGGGTCGCAATTCTGATCAGGGGGGGCGCATTCACGCTTGAGTCCGTCCAGGAGCTCATCTGCGGCAGGGCTCTTGTTGTAGATGACAACTGGGCGGGAGAACCTGTCAGGTTCATCAACGTGTATGCGTCCCCACTGAAGAATGAGCGTTTGGAGCTTTTCCAGACCCTGCGGCTTCAGCTTGCCACCACCAGGACCTTAGTGATGGCCGGGGATTTCAACTGCCCCATCGAGGAGGACGGTCGTAGTTCTGGCACATCTGCCAAGTTGGACATCACGTCCAAGCTGCTCATCGAGATGGTAACCGAGGCCTCTCTTCAGGACGTGGTGGGCTCCATGGGGAGAGGCTCCACGAACTATTCGTGGAGCCGACCCGATGGCTCACTCCGCTCCAGGATTGACTTTGTGTTCACCTCTCGGGCAGTCAGGCAGAGTAGGCACTCGATGGTCTCCTGCTTCTTCTCCGACCACAGAGCCATTCACTTACAAGGTGTCCTCGGCGACGGTTTTCCGTCCGGCCCCGGCTCCTGGAAGCTGAATTGTGCTCTGCTGGCTCAGGATGAAGTCGTGGAGGAGCTGAGAGCAGCCTACGCAATGTGGCAGTCCTACAAGGGTAGCTTCCAAACAGTCTCTGATTGGTGGGAATATGTTAAACTTGAGTTTCGCTGTTTCTTTCAGGCCAAGGGTCGACAACAGGCGTGTGAGAAGAGGAGGGACTTCAGAGGGCTGCAGCGCGAGCTGCGGTCGCTGCAGGACCTTCTTCACTGCGGCTGGGACGTGAGGGAGGAGCTGGAGGAGACCAAGAAGAGCCTGAAAAGGCACTTTGAGGAGGAGTCCAAGCGAATCATCTTCCGTTCCAAAGTGGAGAATCTGGAGAAGGGTGAGAAATGTAACTCATTCTTTTTCAGGAAACTTCATGCCGGTCACACGCCCCTGAACGAGCTGCGAGACGAGAGCGGAAACATGCGACGTGGGAAGGAGGACGTGATGAGGGTCGTCCGCGACTTCTACAGCGAACTCTACTCCCACAAGACTACCGACCCCGACGCTGCTGATAAGTTCCTGTCAGGTATCACTAACCATCTTGATCCTGCAGGCACGGCAGCCTTGGACAAACCTCTGATGGTGGGCGAATTGCTCTCTGCCGCTAAATCCTTTAGGACCGGCAGGACCCCGGGCAGTGATGGTCTTCCAGCGGAGCTCTATGTAGCGCTGGGAGACCTCATCTGTCCGGACCTGTTGGACCTGTACGAGGAGATGGTGGTGGAGGGTAGAATGCCTCCATCTTTGAGGGAAGGAATGGTCACGATCCTGTACAAGCGGAAGGGAGAGAGGTGCGACCTGAGGAATTGGCGTCCCATCACTCTGCTCAACGTGGACTACAAGATCCTGGCCAAGACGATGGCGACACGACTTAAGACGGTCATCGGACGGATCATCCACCCGGACCAGACCTGCGGCATCCCTGGACGTCGCATCGCAGACAGCCTCGCTCTCGTGCGGGACACGGTCGAGTACATCAAGGTCCGCCGCGCACACGCGGCCCTGGTCTCCTTGGATCAGGAGAAGGCCTTCGACCGGGTTTCCCACGAGTTCATGGGCCGAGCTCTGCACCGGTTAGGTTTGGGTAACATGTTTTGTTCGTATGTCCGTCTGATGTATTTTTATATCCACAGCTCGGTGTTGGTGAACGGCTGGAAGACTGACCCCTTCCCTGTCCTCTCTGGGGTCAGACAAGGCTGCCCTCTATCACCTCTTCTTTTTGTTTGTGTTATAGAACTCTTCGCAGAGGCTATCCGGCAGAATGGAGAGATCAGAGGGATCACCGCACCGGGTCCGGGACGACACGAGGTCAAGTGCTCGCTCTACATGGACGACGTCACCGTCTTCTGCGCTGATCGTGGTTCAGTCGACGCCCTCGTCCAGACGTGTGAGAGGTTCGGCCGGGCTTCAGGGGCCAAAGTCAACTGCAGGAAGTCGGAAGCCATGCTCTTCGGGGATTGGCAGCCGGCCTCCTCCGCCCCCTTCCCCTTCAACATTCAACCGGATTTCCTCAAGGTGCTGGGAGTCTGGTTCGGGAAGGAAGGAGCGGCCCTCAAGTCCTGGCAAGAACGCTTGGCCAAGGTGAAGCAACGGATCGGACTCTGGAGCCTCAGACACCTCACTTGTGAGGGTAAGGCACTCATCCTGCGTAATGAGGTCCTGCCCGTCTTGCAGTACACGGCGCAGGCCTGGCCCCCACACGTCACTGTGTGCAGGGCCATTACCAGGACAGTGTTTCACTTTGTCTGGGGATCCAAGATGGACAGAGTCAGGCGGGCCGTCATGTACAAGGAGCCTCGCAAGGGTGGGAAGGGCGTTCCAGATATCCCCACCCTCCTGCGATCCTCTTTTGTGTGTGATTGTGTCCGCCGGACTTTGCAAGTCAAGAATGGCTCCGCGGGCAGGTCCATGTCTCGCTTCTTCCTGCTTCCTCTTTGGAGGCGACTCGGCTGGGACAAGTGGGACAGCTCCTTCCCCTACAACTGGACGACGCCATGGTTCTACGGAGACGTCGTTCGATTTGTGGGGGAGCATCAACTGGAGGGACTCAAGCCCGACTTGTGGAAGCCCAAAACTATCCACAAGCTAATCAGAGCCAAGGATGACGTGGAGAACATCACAGGACTTCACCAGGACACGCTGGAGACTGTGTGGACAAATGTGTCGTCTGACAGGCTGACCAACGGGCACAAGGACTTGTCGTGGATGGCGATTCAGGGCGGACTGCCCGTCCGGTCATTCATGCATGCCCGGAGCCTGTGCAAGACCCGGTACTGCCCAAGGTGCCCCTTCGTGGAGGAAACATCTTTGCACACTTTTTGGGACTGCGGATTTGCACAGCGCCTATTGACTGCACTTGAGGACGACCTGAGGAACTCTGTCCCCAGGGCGAGCCTATCGCACCATTCTGTGCTTTACGGACTCTTCCCTGGGGTTCATACCGTCGGAGCCATCCAGGAGGCTTGGTGCCTTATGAACTGCTTCAAGGATGCCGTTTGGGTCGCCAGGAACCGGCTCATCTTGAGGAGGGAGAGGATGTCCATCCAGGACTGCCGCAGGCTGATCCACAGCCTGCTCAGAGACTATTCCATCATGGACGGTCCGGAGGACGAGGACGAGGACTAAACCCCTCCTCCCCCTCTCCCCTTATGTGTCTTGTCTTTCAATAAAGCTTCGGGCCTGTGATTTTCCCCTCCCCATCCCCTTTTTCCCAATCCCCATCCCTTATCACGGTTCGTCGTACTGTATTGATTGACATGCTTTTTCTTTCAGATTGAGTGTTTTGTGTAGCATAGGGGTGTGATGTGTCTAGTTAGTGCGTCGTATCCTCATGCTATGTAAATATGATGTAGAATTCTGTGTGTACTGGGCTGCGGCACTGTACACTGTCTGTTAACTTATTTTTTGTGCTAATAAAAGATATATTCAATCAAAAAAATCTGTTCTTATCAGTTTAATATCTGATACGTCCCCTATCTGGGGACCATATATTAAATGGATTTTTAGAACAGGGAGATGGAAAAAGAGCTTGCTCTGTCCACTCCACGCATTGACCTGGTATTGCAGTATCTCCAGGACCGGTGCACCCCTTCTTTAATGCAGTTTCTAAAATCAGAAAGAATTGAATTCAATGTTTTTTGTTCATTTTGCTTGTTTGTCGGATTTTGGGATGGACTCTTTGGCTTTGCTTTTCTTCTCCTCATTGGATTTTTCATGTTCAAAGTTGCAGAAGCCAGATTACAAGCTCATTTTGGTTCAACTTCAGCAACTGTGCATTGCATTGCCATGTAATGTGATGCAATGCTATCTTTCTAGCTCTCCCTTTTTACTTCCTTTTGGATAAACAGACATATTAGGCAAGCATTTTGGAGCTTTCACCTAAATAACTACAGGTGGTGAGATAAGCTGCACAATATAATTGACCTTTCAGTATATTGTTGCACACACACCATCTATTTAGCAAATGCCCTTGTTATCAACAGCAGCCTTTTAAACTCACCTGAGCTAACAGGTATGTGCGCTGGTTACTCTGCTGCGCTTAAAATTTCTTTTTTGGTTTGCTACAATGCCTTTTCTGAAACGTTGTCTCCTTCTGCTGGAACACTGACTTCTTTCATTTAATGCCTGCAGACTATAAAAGAGAACCCAACCCAAAAAGTTTGGTTGATTAGTCTGTGGCATTCTGTTAAACTGTTGCTTATGGCGGTCTCTGTGAGCTTCTCAGCGACATTCAGCCAGCCAGGTATCCTGCCTGCAGTAGATGGAATGTGGCAATGGAACGCTGGCTGCGCGTGTCATAATAGGCTCTGAGCCTTTATATACCTGTGCACAGCAGCAGCCACCTTCAGTCTGCTGCTGGACAGCCAGCAGCAGCAGCAGCAGGAGAGGTATGTAATCAGGAGCCCTCCTGCTAAGGGTAGACAGCTGCTCGTTCCACCCCACCCCCCACCTTAATTGGTTCTCCTCCCTTCCAACGGTGTTGAGGCGGGTGGGAACAGCAGGGGGTGAAGGTGCTGTGTTTAAAGAGGTGGAGTTATGCAGATCTAAAACGCGTGGATTGCAGCAGCAGCAAGCCGAAAAGTGCAGGCATGTAAGGGATCTAGAGGTTGACAACATGTCTTCTTAACGGGAGTCCAGGAGCTCATCTCCACAAATGGACTTTTCAGGATCCTTGGGTGGCTCCGTAGTTTGAAACCAATTCTGGTTATCGCTTCTCGGCCTTTTGGCTAAGATCAAGTGTAGTATCTGTTCTTATCAGTTTAATATCTGATACGTCCCCTATCTGGGGACCATATATTAAATGGATTTTTAGAACAGGGAGATGGAAAAAGAGCTTGCTCTGTCCACTCCACGCATTGACCTGGTATTGCAGTATCTCCAGGACCGGTGCACCCCTTCTTTAATGCAGTTTCTAAAACCAGAAAGAATTGAATTCAATGTTTTTTGTTCATTTTGCTTGTTTGTCGGATTTTGGGATGGACTCTTTGGCTTTGCTTTTCTTCTCCTCATTGGATTTTTCATGTTCAAAGTTGCAGAAGCCAGATTACAAGCTCATTTTGGTTCAACTTCAGCAACTGTGCATTGCATTGCCATGTAATGTGATGCAATGCTATCTTTCTAGCTCTCCCTTTTTACTTCCTTTTGGATAAACAGACATATTAGGCAAGTGACGCGCCCCCTGGGACATATTCCTTTTTGAGGGGAATACCCGGCACCGGATCAGATGGGGGGTTGTAGTCTCCGAGCGGCTGTGACCCGGCCCGTGCCCAGGGCGTCAAACTCAGTGTTATGTGGCAGTCCTACAGATGTTATTAAGAGTTCTTTTGTGTCGACTACGCCACCCGTTGTGATGCGGTCACTGTGGCCGCCGCTGCAGCAGGGTCCGCTGAGGCTGATGGTGGGTGCGCAGCTTGGTGAGATAACCCCCAACGGGAGGGGTATAGCCTCAGGGGGGACAGGTGCAGAGGATGGGGGTTGTGGTGGTGCAGTGCAGACGGCAGTGAAGACAGAGTCGGGTTGTGCAGTTAAGGGTGTTTACTTACTGCAGATGTTGTACTGGTCACTCCAGCTTCGAGTGACCACCCGAGCCGTGCTGCGTCCACCAGGTCCTGGATCCAGCCAACCCCCAAATAAGTCCGGAGCGTGGCCCTGAGCTCTCCTTCTGTCCCGTTCTCTGGCCGTCCCCACCAGTGATCCACCTAGGTCCAGCTCCCTCGGGCCTTCTGTTGGGACACCCTTGGCCTTGGGTTCCCTGACCCTTCATGTGGTGTGCCTTCGGGGTGGATGTGGTGGGTGACCGTGGCAAACGCTGCCCACGGTCTCCAGTCTCTGGCTGGGGAATGTTTTTACCCCCACCAGCTTGGGTTCCGGTACCCTGATGCCGACTCTTCACCCGGGGATTTAAGTTGGGATCTTGGAGTCCTTTTCTGCTGTTTTCCCCCTCTGGGTCTCTCTCTCTTCTCCTCTCTCACTCTGGGTCTTTCTTCTCCTCTGCTCCTGACTTTCTCTCTGCATCTGACCCTGTTCTTAGTTGGTGCCCACCTTATATACACCCTCTATGTGTGAGCTCAGGTGACCAGCACCCAATGAGCTCCTAACTTTACCCAGGCTGCTCCCCCTATCTGCCCCTACACTACTTGGGATATACCACCCCCCTCCCACTCCAGCCAGGAACAGACTCGGTCGTACCTGCACATTTCTAAGTGGGAGTACCGTCGGTCTGCTCCTCGGAAATGGGATGTGTGTAGTGCATGCAGCCTACCGAGCTCAGTTCCACACTCCTTCCTTACCCGGGAGTGGAATATCACACCTCTGGTTTGAGGTGCAATACCCCTGTAGCAGCCGAATCCTCAGGGTGCTACATTCCCCCCTGGTAAATCACAGCACGTCCTCGGGCTGTAAGACATAACACCAAAAACATACAAATTTTTCATAAACATATAAAACATATAAAACAACATATATTAGCATAAAACTTTTCAGATAAAACATTCTCGTCGCCTCTGGCTCCTCCTCCGGTCACTGTGCAACGCGCGACCGGGCAAAGCGCGACAGTCTCTCTGGAAAACTGGCTTTCCTATAAAAACCAGTAGGGGGCGCTTTAGGAAGCGCAACTATATACAGGGGAAGTTGGCCGCTCTCAGTCCTCGGCCAGGTAAAGGGAAGGGAATGGCTGCTCACAGTCCTCAGCCTGGTATGGATACTGAATAACGGGTAAACAGTTCACTCATGCTGGTCCCAACGGGGACTATATATATGTAGCAACAGTTTCTTTGGTACCCGGATCGGGTAACTATACTGTCAGGCGATGCACATGGAGGGCGTAAGGTCCTTTGGCACACTTGTGCCGGGTAAAGGTGACCTCGTCCCCGATATAAAGGTCACGACCTCTGTGCCCCTCCGGCAGATGGGACTCCACATCTCTGCGCGTGACAAAGACGTCGCCGGGGGTGTTGTTGTCTCTGATGAAGCCCCACCCATGCTGCAGGTTAAACTTTATTACAGTCCCGGTGGTACGGGGACTGTGCGCTGCACGGGGGTCCCTCCTGGTTCGGCTCTTCTGCTCGGCGCTCCGTACTTGGGCCTGTTGCTCCCGGACCCGCCTCTCTCTCCGCTCCCTCGCAAACTCTTCGAGCTGCTGTCGGCAACACTCAGCACGCTCCGCTGCAGCTGCCCTGGTTTCCTGAGTGAACCCCATTAGGTCCTCTCCGGTGGGGTCCCACTCAAATTGGGCCTCTTCTAGCGGGGCGAGATCCTCTTTACGGGCTTTGGAGCCGGGATCAGGGGTGCACACATGGCCCCAGCCTTCCTCTGCCGTTCCAGTTCATGATATTCCTGGGGCCAGATGAAAGGCTGCCCATCTGGGCACGTGTGTTGGGTAAACAGGTCCTCTCCCAGATGCGGCACTCTTGGTCTTATGGGCGCGGTGGTGTTAGCGCCCGGGTTGCCCGGGCCTTGCGGCCAGGCCTGGGGCACCTGGAAGGTGAAGGGCACCGTTAATACGGCGGCGCCCTGGGCTACCTGGCCTTGCGACCAGGCCGGAGGCTCCGCGGAGGTAGGGGGCGCTGTTGGTGATGCGGCGCCCGGGGGTACTAGGCCTTGCGACCAGGCTGGTGGTATTTCCTGCTTTGTCACGCTCCGGGTCGAGGCGCATGACGTCACAGGGGTCGCTGCGGCGGCTTCCGGTCGGGGCCTAGTCCATAGCGGTGACATGGCGGCTACGGGCACAGCAGGGGGACTTTCGGGCTCTGCGACGGGGAGCTGGGGCAGGTGGGTGGTTTCCCGGTGTGGGGTATAGGCGTCCCCTTTACCTGCCTCCTTGCGTCCGGCTCCCTTCTCGGCGCCGTCTCCGGCCTTTGGTCCTCCCGCGCCATCCTCAGAGGCGGTCTGTTTCCTCTTCCAGGGTAGCGTGCTCCGTTGACTGGTCTCAGCTTGCTGGGCCATCTCCCGGCTCCATTCCGCCAATATCTCGCGCTGTACCCGGGCCATCCTCCGTGCGAGGCCCTCCAGGGCAGTCTGTGCACACTCCCGGTCTCGGGGGAGCTGTGCAAGGACCTCCACTAGGCCTAGTGGGGTCGTGGTGTCTAGCAGGCTCCTGACCAACGGGTCGGTGCTGCTCTGCTCTTCTTCCAGCAGGCTCCTGGCCAGTGGGCCGGTGCTGCTCTGCTCTCTCGCCATCTCCGGGTGAGCTTCTCTGCTACTCTTCTCCAGGCTTCCTGCCTCCGGGTGCGCTCGCTCCAGACTGCTCCAGGCGGCACCCATCTTCGTTCTTTCCTTTCGTCTCCTCCCACTTCGAGGGCGGTCCCGGGGCAACTCGGTGACTGTCAGCTCCAGGGGTAGTTCTTTCACGCTGACAGACACCTCCAGCATCACAGTCTCTGTTGGTGGGGGCGGTTTCCACTTTTGGCGCCATTTTCTGTCCTGGCCCACGATGGGAGGCGGCCTCTTGCCCTCCTTTGGCACGCCCATAATGGCGTCCGCTGCTCTTCCAAGGCAGGAAATCTTCGGATTTGGCGGGAAGCGTCGCCCAGTGGCGGGAAACTCTGCAGATGGCGGGAACAAGCTGGAAATGGCGGACAATCGGCGGGAAGCGACTTGTGATGGGGTCCGATGGCGTGGACCCTCCGGAACCGGCGGGAGACTTCTTTCTGAGGTAAACTTGCACTTTTCTTCAGGCACGCAGTACCCGGGTGTTGCGGGCACGTAATCCTGCCGACTACGCCAAAGTTGACGCGCCCCCTGTGACATATTCCTTTTTGAGGGGAATACCCGGCACCGGATCAGATGGGGGGTTGTAGTCTCCGAGCGGCTGTGACCCGGCCCGTGCCCAGGGCGTCAAACTCAGTGTTATGTGGCAGTCCTACAGATGTTATTAAGAGTTCTTTTGTGTCGACTACGCCACCCGTTGTGATGCGGTCACTGTGGCCGCCGCTGCAGCAGGGTCCGCTGAGGCTGATGGTGGGTGCGCAGCTTGGTGAGATAACCCCCAACGGGAGGGGTATAGCCTCAGGGGGGACAGGTGCAGAGGATGGGGGTTGTGGTGGTGCAGTGCAGACGGCAGTGAAGACAGAGTCGGGTTGTGCAGTTAAGGGTGTTTACTTACTGCAGATGTTGTACTGGTCACTCCAGCTTCGAGTGACCACCCGAGCCGTGCTGCGTCCACCAGGTCCTGGATCCAGCCAACCCCCAAATAAGTCCGGAGCGTGGCCCTGAGCTCTCCTTCTGTCCCGTTCTCTGGCCGTCCCCACCAGTGAACCACCTAGGTCCAGCTCCCTCGGGCCTTCTGTTGGGACACCCTTGGCCTTGGGTTCCCTGACCCTTCATGTGGTGTGCCTTCGGGGTGGATGTGGTGGGTGACCGTGGCAAACGCTGCCCACGGTCTCCAGTCTCTGGCTGGGGAATGTTTTTACCCCCACCAGCTTGGGTTCCGGTACCCTGATGCCGACTCTTCACCCGGGGATTTAAGTTGGGATCTTGGAGTCCTTTTCTGCTGTTTTCCCCCTCTGGGTCTCTCTGTCTTCTCCTCTCTCACTCTGGGTCTTTCTTCTCCTCTGCTCCTGACTTTCTCTCTGCATCTGACCCTGTTCTTAGTTGGTGCCCACCTTATATACACCCTCTATGTGTGAGCTCAGGTGACCAGCACCCAATGAGCTCCTAACTTTACCCAGGCTGCTCCCCCTATCTGCCCCTACACTACTTGGGATGTACCACCCCCCTCCCACTCCAGCCAGGAACAGACTCGGTCGTACCTGCACATTTCTAAGTGGGAGTACCGTCGGTCTGCTCCTCGGAAATGGGATGTGTGTAGTGCATGCAGCCTACCGAGCTCAGTTCCACACTCCTTCCTTACCCGGGAGTGGAATATCACACCTCTGGTTTGAGGTGCAATACCCCTGTAGCAGCCGAATCCTCAGGGTGCTACACAAGCATTTTGGAGCTTTCACCTAAATAACTACAGGTGGTGAGATAAGCTGCACAATATAATTGACCTTTCAGTATATTGTTGCACACACACCATCTATTTAGCAAATGCCCTTGTTATCAACAGCAGCCTTTTAAACTCACCTGAGCTAACAGGTATGTGCGCTGGTTACTCTGCTGCGCTTAAAATTTCTTTTTTGGTTTGCTACAATGCCTTTTCTGAAACGTTGTCTCCTTCTGCTGGAACACTGACTTCTTTCATTTAATGCCTGCAGACTATAAAAGAGAACCCAACCCAAAAAGTTTGGTTGATTAGTCTGTGGCATTCTGTTAAACTGTTGCTTATGGCGGTCTCTGTGAGCTTCTCAGCGACATTCAGCCAGCCAGGTATCCTGCCTGCAGTAGATGGAATGTGGCAATGGAACGCTGGCTGCGCGTGTCATAATAGGCTCTGAGCCTTTATATACCTGTGCACAGCAGCAGCCACCTTCAGTCTGCTGCTGGACAGCCAGCAGCAGCAGCAGCAGGAGAGGTATGTAATCAGGAGCCCTCCTGCTAAGGGTAGACAGCTGCTCGTTCCACCCCACCCCCCGCCTTAATTGGTTCTCCTCCCTTCCAACGGTGTTGAGGCGGGTGGGAACAGCAGGGGGTGAAGGTGCTGTGTTTAAAGAGGTGGAGTTATGCAGATCTAAAACGCGTGGATTGCAGCAGCAGCAAGCCGAAAAGTGCAGGCATGTAAGGGATCTAGAGGTTGACAACATGTCTTCTTAACGGGAGTCCAGGAGCTCATCTCCACAAATGGACTTTTCAGGATCCTTGGGTGGCTCCGTAGTTTGAAACCAGTTCTGGTTATCGCTTCTCGGCCTTTTGGCTAAGATCAAGTGTAGTATCTGTTCTTATCAGTTTAATATCTGATACGTCCCCTATCTGGGGACCATATATTAAATGGATTTTTAGAACAGGGAGATGGAAAAAGAGCTTGCTCTGTCCACTCCACGCATTGACCTGGTATTGCAGTATCTCCAGGACCGGTGCACCCCTTCTTTAATGCAGTTTCTAAAATCAGAAAGAATTGAATTCAATGTTTTTTGTTCATTTTGCTTGTTTGTCGGATTTTGGGATGGACTCTTTGGCTTTGCTTTTCTTCTCCTCATTGGATTTTTCATGTTCAAAGTTGCAGAAGCCAGATTACAAGCTCATTTTGGTTCAACTTCAGCAACTGTGCATTGCATTGCCATGTAATGTGATGCAATGCTATCTTTCTAGCTCTCCCTTTTTACTTCCTTTTGGATAAACAGACATATTAGGCAAGCATTTTGGAGCTTTCACCTAAATAACTACAGGTGGTGAGATAAGCTGCACAATATAATTGACCTTTCAGTATATTGTTGCACACACACCATCTATTTAGCAAATGCCCTTGTTATCAACAGCAGCCTTTTAAACTCACCTGAGCTAACAGGTATGTGTGCTGGTTACTCTGCTGCGCTTAAAATTTCTTTTTTGGTTTGCTACAATGCCTTTTCTGAAACGTTGTCTCCTTCTGCTGGAACACTGACTTCTTTCATTTAATGCCTGCAGACTATAAAAGAGAACCCAACCCAAAAAGTTTGGTTGATTAGTCTGTGGCATTCTGTTAAACTGTTGCTTATGGCGGTCTCTGTGAGCTTCTCAGCGACATTCAGCCAGCCAGGTATCCTGCCTGCAGTAGATGGAATGTGGCAATGGAACGCTGGCTGCGCGTGTCATAATAGGCTCTGAGCCTTTATATACCTGTGCACAGCAGCAGCCACCTTCAGTCTGCTGCTGGACAGCCAGCAGCAGCAGCAGCAGGAGAGGTATGTAATCAGGAGCCCTCCTGCTAAGGGTAGACAGCTGCTCGTTCCACCCCACCCCCCGCCTTAATTGGTTCTCCTCCCTTCCAACGGTGTTGAGGCGGGTGGGAACAGCAGGGGGTGAAGGTGCTGTGTTTAAAGAGGTGGAGTTATGCAGATCTAAAACGCGTGGATTGCAGCAGCAGCAAGCCGAAAAGTGCAGGCATGTAAGGGATCTAGAGGTTGACAACATGTCTTCTTAACGGGAGTCCAGGAGCTCATCTCCACAAATGGACTTTTCAGGATCCTTGGGTGGCTCCGTAGTTTGAAACCAATTCTGGTTATCGCTTCTCGGCCTTTTGGCTAAGATCAAGTGTAGTATCTGTTCTTATCAGTTTAATATCTGATACGTCCCCTATCTGGGGACCATATATTAAATGGATTTTTAGAACAGGGAGATGGAAAAAGAGCTTGCTCTGTCCACTCCACGAATTGACCTGGTATTGCAGTATCTCCAGGACCGGTGCACCCCTTCTTTAATGCAGTTTCTAAAATCAGAAAGAATTGAATTCAATGTTTTTTGTTCATTTTGCTTGTTTGTCGGATTTTGGGATGGACTCTTTGGCTTTGCTTTTCTTCTCCTCATTGGATTTTTCATGTTCAAAGTTGCAGAAGCCAGATTACAAGCTCATTTTGGTTCAACTTCAGCAACTGTGCATTGCATTGCCATGTAATGTGATGCAATGCTATCTTTCTAGCTCTCCCTTTTTACTTCCTTTTGGATAAACAGACATATTAGGCAAGCATTTTGGAGCTTTCACCTAAATAACTACAGGTGGTGAGATAAGCTGCACAATATAATTGACCTTTCAGTATATTGTTGCACACACACCATCTATTTAGCAAATGCCCTTGTTATCAACAGCAGCCTTTTAAACTCACCTGAGCTAACAGGTATGTGTGCTGGTTACTCTGCTGCGCTTAAAATTTCTTTTTTGGTTTGCTACAATGCCTTTTCTGAAACGTTGTCTCCTTCTGCTGGAACACTGACTTCTTTCATTTAATGCCTGCAGACTATAAAAGAGAACCCAACCCAAAAAGTTTGGTTGATTAGTCTGTGGCATTCTGTTAAACTGTTGCTTATGGCGGTCTCTGTGAGCTTCTCAGCGACATTCAGCCAGCCAGGTATCCTGCCTGCAGTAGATGGAATGTGGCAATGGAACGCTGGCTGCGCGTGTCATAATAGGCTCTGAGCCTTTATATACCTGTGCACAGCAGCAGCCACCTTCAGTCTGCTGCTGGACAGCCAGCAGCAGCAGCAGCAGGAGAGGTATGTAATCAGGAGCCCTCCTGCTAAGGGTAGACAGCTGCTCGTTCCACCCCACCCCCCGCCTTAATTGGTTCTCCTCCCTTCCAACGGTGTTGAGGCGGGTGGGAACAGCAGGGGGTGAAGGTGCTGTGTTTAAAGAGGTGGAGTTATGCAGATCTAAAACGCGTGGATTGCAGCAGCAGCAAGCCGAAAAGTGCAGGCATGTAAGGGATCTAGAGGTTGACAACATGTCTTCTTAACGGGAGTCCAGGAGCTCATCTCCACAAATGGACTTTTCAGGATCCTTGGGTGGCTCCGTAGTTTGAAACCAATTCTGGTTATCGCTTCTCGGCCTTTTGGCTAAGATCAAGTGTAGTATCTGTTCTTATCAGTTTAATATCTGATACGTCCCCTATCTGGGGACCATATATTAAATGGATTTTTAGAACAGGGAGATGGAAAAAGAGCTTGCTCTGTCCACTCCACGAATTGACCTGGTATTGCAGTATCTCCAGGACCGGTGCACCCCTTCTTTAATGCAGTTTCTAAAATCAGAAAGAATTGAATTCAATGTTTTTTGTTCATTTTGCTTGTTTGTCGGATTTTGGGATGGACTCTTTGGCTTTGCTTTTCTTCTCCTCATTGGATTTTTCATGTTCAAAGTTGCAGAAGCCAGATTACAAGCTCATTTTGGTTCAACTTCAGCAACTGTGCATTGCATTGCCATGTAATGTGATGCAATGCTATCTTTCTAGCTCTCCCTTTTTACTTCCTTTTGGATAAACAGACATATTAGGCAAGCATTTTGGAGCTTTCACCTAAATAACTACAGGTGGTGAGATAAGCTGCACAATATAATTGACCTTTCAGTATATTGTTGCACACACACCATCTATTTAGCAAATGCCCTTGTTATCAACAGCAGCCTTTTAAACTCACCTGAGCTAACAGGTATGTGCGCTGGTTACTCTGCTGCGCTTAAAATTTCATTTTTGGTTTGCTACAATGCCTTTTCTGAACGTTGTCTCCTTCTGCTGGAACACTGACTTCTTTCATTTAATGCCTGCAGACTATAAAAGAGAACCCAACCCAAAAAGTTTGGTTGATTAGTCTGTGGCATTCTGTTAAACTGTTGCTTATGGCGGTCTCTGTGAGCTTCTCAGCGACATTCAGCCAGCCAGGTATCCTGCCTGCAGTAGATGGAATGTGGCAATGGAACGCTGGCTGCGCGTGTCATAATAGGCTCTGAGCCTTTATATACCTGTGCACAGCAGCAGCCACCTTCAGTCTGCTGCTGGACAGCCAGCAGCAGCAGCAGCAGGAGAGGTATGTAATCAGGAGCCCTCCTGCTAAGGGTAGACAGCTGCTCGTTCCACCCCACCCCCCGCCTTAATTGGTTCTCCTCCCTTCCAACGGTGTTGAGGCGGGTGGGAACAGCAGGGGGTGAAGGTGCTGTGTTTAAAGAGGTGGAGTTATGCAGATCTAAAACGCGTGGATTGCAGCAGCAGCAAGCCGAAAAGTGCAGGCATGTAAGGGATCTAGAGGTTGACAACATGTCTTCTTAACGGGAGTCCAGGAGCTCATCTCCACAAATGGACTTTTCAGGATCCTTGGGTGGCTCCGTAGTTTGAAACCAATTCTGGTTATCGCTTCTCGGCCTTTTGGCTAAGATCAAGTGTAGTATCTGTTCTTATCAGTTTAATATCTGATACGTCCCCTATCTGGGGACCATATATTAAATGGATTTTTAGAACAGGGAGATGGAAAAAGAGCTTGCTCTGTCCACTCCACGCATTGACCTGGTATTGCAGTATCTCCAGGACCGGTGCACCCCTTCTTTAATGCAGTTTCTAAAATCAGAAAGAATTGAATTCAATGTTTTTTGTTCATTTTGCTTGTTTGTCGGATTTTGGGATGGACTCTTTGGCTTTGCTTTTCTTCTCCTCATTGGATTTTTCATGTTCAAAGTTGCAGAAGCCAGATTACAAGCTCATTTTGGTTCAACTTCAGCAACTGTGCATTGCATTGCCATGTAATGTGATGCAATGCTATCTTTCTAGCTCTCCCTTTTTACTTCCTTTTGGATAAACAGACATATTAGGCAAGCATTTTGGAGCTTTCACCTAAATAACTACAGGTGGTGAGATAAGCTGCACAATATAATTGACCTTTCAGTATATTGTTGCACACACACCATCTATTTAGCAAATGCCCTTGTTATCAACAGCAGCCTTTTAAACTCACCTGAGCTAACAGGTATGTGCGCTGGTTACTCTGCTGCGCTTAAAATTTCTTTTTTGGTTTGCTACAATGCCTTTTCTGAAACGTTGTCTCCTTCTGCTGGAACACTGACTTCTTTCATTTAATGCCTGCAGACTATAAAAGAGAACCCAACCCAAAAAGTTTGGTTGATTAGTCTGTGGCATTCTGTTAAACTGTTGCTTATGGCGGTCTCTGTGAGCTTCTCAGCGACATTCAGCCAGCCAGGTATCCTGCCTGCAGTAGATGGAATGTGGCAATGGAACGCTGGCTGCGCGTGTCATAATAGGCTCTGAGCCTTTATATACCTGTGCACAGCAGCAGCCACCTTCAGTCTGCTGCTGGACAGCCAGCAGCAGCAGCAGCAGGAGAGGTATGTAATCAGGAGCCCTCCTGCTAAGGGTAGACAGCTGCTCGTTCCACACCACCCCCCGCCTTAATTGGTTCTCCTCCCTTCCAACGGTGTTGAGGCGGGTGGGAACAGCAGGGGGTGAAGGTGCTGTGTTTAAAGAGGTGGAGTTATGCAGATCTAAAACGCGTGGATTGCAGCAGCAGCAAGCCGAAAAGTGCAGGCATGTAAGGGATCTAGAGGTTGACAACATGTCTTCTTAACGGGAGTCCAGGAGCTCATCTCCACAAATGGACTTTTCAGGATCCTTGGGTGGCTCCGTAGTTTGAAACCAATTCTGGTTATCGCTTCTCGGCCTTTTGGCTAAGATCAAGTGTAGTATCTGTTCTTATCAGTTTAATATCTGATACGTCCCCTATCTGGGGACCATATATTAAATGGATTTTTAGAACAGGGAGATGGAAAAAGAGCTTGCTCTGTCCACTCCACGCATTGACCTGGTATTGCAGTATCTCCAGGACCGGTGCACCCCTTCTTTAATGCAGTTTCTAAAATCAGAAAGAATTGAATTCAATGTTTTTTGTTCATTTTGCTTGTTTGTCGGATTTTGGGATGGACTCTTTGGCTTTGCTTTTCTTCTCCTCATTGGATTTTTCATGTTCAAAGTTGCAGAAGCCAGATTACAAGCTCATTTTGGTTCAACTTCAGCAACTGTGCATTGCATTGCCATGTAATGTGATGCAATGCTATCTTTCTAGCTCTCCCTTTTTACTTCCTTTTGGATAAACAGACATATTAGGCAAGCATTTTGGAGCTTTCACCTAAATAACTACAGGTGGTGAGATAAGCTGCACAATATAATTGACCTTTCAGTATATTGTTGCACACACACCATCTATTTAGCAAATGCCCTTGTTATCAACAGCAGCCTTTTAAACTCACCTGAGCTAACAGGTATGTGCGCTGGTTACTCTGCTGCGCTTAAAATTTCTTTTTTGGTTTGCTACAATGCCTTTTCTGAAACGTTGTCTCCTTCTGCTGGAACACTGACTTCTTTCATTTAATGCCTGCAGACTATAAAAGAGAACCCAACCCAAAAAGTTTGGTTGATTAGTCTGTGGCATTCTGTTAAACTGTTGCTTATGGCGGTCTCTGTGAGCTTCTCAGCGACATTCAGCCAGCCAGGTATCCTGCCTGCAGTAGATGGAATGTGGCAATGGAACGCTGGCTGCGCGTGTCATAATAGGCTCTGAGCCTTTATATACCTGTGCACAGCAGCAGCCACCTTCAGTCTGCTGCTGGACAGCCAGCAGCAGCAGCAGCAGGAGAGGTATGTAATCAGGAGCCCTCCTGCTAAGGGTAGACAGCTGCTCGTTCCACCCCACCCCCCGCCTTAATTGGTTCTCCTCCCTTCCAACGGTGTTGAGGCGGGTGGGAACAGCAGGGGGTGAAGGTGCTGTGTTTAAAGAGGTGGAGTTATGCAGATCTAAAACGCGTGGATTGCAGCAGCAGCAAGCCGAAAAGTGCAGGCATGTAAGGGATCTAGAGGTTGACAACATGTCTTCTTAACAGGAGTCCAGGAGCTCATCTCCACAAATGGACTTTTCAGGATCCTTGGGTGGCTCCGTAGTTTGAAACCAATTCTGGTTATCGCTTCTCGGCCTTTTGGCTTCGATCTTACAGCTTGTCTGTTTGGTTGTTGTCTATCTGGGTGCTTCCGGTACCCTCTCTCTCGGCCTGGGGGGATCGTTCCTCTTCGGAGGGACTTCACCCCCCTGCTGCTATAGGGAGAGAGGCTTAGTCCGGGAGCAACGGGAAGTGATCCCCTAAAAAGGCATATGCCTTTTTTTTTCTTTCCGTAGTTGGCGTACTTTTTTTGGAAGAGATGCCGGCTGTGCTGTCATATGCATCGGGTGAACCCCGGATGAGAAATACAGTGCGAATTGACGTTTTGGAGAAGTTTCGCTGTGAGAAAAACATCCAGTATGTTTGCAACATCATCCTTCTTGGACTTCTGGGATTTAGTAGAGAGGACATCTTCTGCTTCCAGGACAACGAATCGAAAGGTACCTACACCATCACTTTTAGGAGTCAAGGGTGTTGCCAACAACTGGTCCAGAAAGTGAACGAAAATAGCCACATGGACGAAATGGAAGGTTTGATTTTTTCCTTATTATTTGTTTATGAAGAAGTCCAGATTGTGGTTCACTTCCCTAACCCTTTTGTGGAAGTGCTGGATATTTTGACTTTCTTGCGTCGCTATTGCGATGACGTGTCCTTTTTAGGAAAAATTAAAAATGCAGTTAATTTTTGGTGTGGGAAGCGGAGGTTCCTGGCACGATTAAAGAAGGATCCAACGGGAGTCGGAGGAACACAGCACCCTCCCTCCACCTTCACAATCGGGAAGAGCCGAGGATACCTCTTCTATCAAGGTATGCCCTTGTATTGTAGGAATTGTGGCACAATGGGGCATACCCAAGACGCTTGCCAGGAGAGGAGGGCTGCCCGTTGTAATAATTGCAGCCAGTATGGACACTTGACGAAAGACTGTCCTCACAAGAAACAGTGTAATCTGTGCGGGGAGGATGGACATGTATTCCGGAGTTGCCCCCAGAGAACCAAGGTACGGACATATGCAGAGGCAACTGGGGGTCCCTGGCGAAGACAATCTCTAGCTCGCCCCTCAGTGTCCGTCGGGGAGGATCCCCTTGACAGGACTGAGCTAAGCTCTACTGGCCCCTCTGTAGTGGAGGTGGCAAAGAAGAAGCCCCCGCAAAAAGGGGACTATGGGCGGTCCGTCCAGGGACCGGAGCAGGGATGCTCTTCTGTTCGGGAGGGTGTCTCTGTGTCGATGGCCCCTGAAGATGTGTGTGTTTCTGGTGTGCTGGAGCAGGGTGCCCCCAGTATGTTGGCACTGGTGGACCCTGCTGCGAAGGCCCCAGATGCTATTCAAGTGTCGAGCCAGCAGGACGCAGTGTGTTTTTCCCTAGGTGACGACCTCGAGAAGAGAGACCATGAGGCAGTAGTGGGAGAAGATTGCACTAGTGACCTACCTGAACCCAGCGGGAAAAAGATGCGTGCGGATGTCTGTCCGGATTCACCGGATGTTTCCTTGGGTGTCGGTGATTTGTGGCTGCAGGGAGCAGGAGCTGGATACCCGGTCACTGCCTCGGATCCAATGAACATTTCCTTTTCCCCGGAGTCAGGGATCTTGGAGGCACTGTTGGATCATAGTCCTGAACAGGTCAAGATGATTCTGGATGACTCCCTCCCACCTTGACTTTAATGCCGTCCATAAAATGCCTCTCACTGAATGTGAGATCTTTAAAGAGCCCTGTTCGCAGGGCTGCTCTTTTTCAATATTTAGAGACTTTAGACTTTGATGTGTGTTTATTGCAGGAATGTGGACTACAACACTCAATTAATTATGACGAGCTTAAAAAGGATTGGAAGTCGGGACCGTCAGTGTGGTCCGGCTCAAATGTGAATAGGTCTGCTGGAGTGGGTTTGCTCTGTCGTGGTAATAACATCGTGTTTTCCTCTGTTACAGAGATTACACCAGGCAGGGCAATGTTAGTACATTTGCATATTAATAATTTTAGTTTTCGCATAATTAATGTGTATGCTCCTCCCGACAAGCAAGAGCGCATCCAATTGTTTGAAATTTTGCCTGTATTTTGTGTTGGGTCTTCTCCCCTCCTGATAGGTGGGGATTTCAACTGCCTTAGTGTCGGCGAACAACGAGTAGGAGGGGACCCTCTCCGTAAGTTGGATAAGTCATGTTTTCTGCTAAAAAATTTTCAAACTGATTTTAAGCTATGCGATGCCTGGAGGTCTCTTTCACCGACGGACCCTGGATTTACATGGTCCGGTCGGGGAGTGGCCTCTAGGATCGATTTTATGTTTTTATCTGTGGATTTTAAGCCGGTGATGTTTGATCTAATGTCTAATTTATTTTCCGATCACAAAATGTTAAAATTACAGTTAGAATACCAAGGAGAGCAGAGAATAAACAAAGGACTGTGGCGTTTGGGGACACATCTGCTGGAGGATCCTCAGATAAGGTCGGATTTTTGTACAGCCTACCAGGAATGGAGACAACATAGGCCTCCTTATATAAAAATGTTGTCTTGGTGGGAAAAGATTAAAAATAAAATTAGGCTTTTTTTTATCACGGCAGGGAGGAAGAAATCAAGACAGAAAAAACAATTTTTCTCAAATCTAAATACTAGGCTGCAGACACTTTATAAATTTAAAGAGATTGGGTTGGAGGTGGAGGAAGACATTGTCAGCCTAAAAGCAGAAATACATACACTTTTGGAGCAGAAGGGGAGAGAGGTTATTTTTAATTCAAAGGTAAAGCAGTTAGAAGAAGATGAAAAATGTACACGCTTCTTTTTTAAAAAAGCAATGGAGAGGAAAGATGCGATTACTTGTTTAGGTGAAGAATCCACTATACAGGGCATGAAGAACGTGGCTTTTGATTTTTACCGACTCCTTTTTAGTGAGAAAAGTGTGGATGATTCCTTTTTACAAGATGCTCTTAATGTCCTAGATTTTAAGTTGAATCAGTCAGATCAGGAGTTTTTAATACGGGATTTTAGCTTAGAGGAACTTTTTAACATTTTTAAAAGTTTTTCAAAGGGCAAAGCTCCGGGAGCAGACGGTCTCCCCGTCGAATTTTATCTGACTTTCTGGGATATTTTAAAGGATGATCTTTTAGCACTTTTTAAGGAGGTTTTTAAGTGTAAACGGTTGCCCAAGGGATGGAGGAGGGGAATAGTGTCCTTGATCTTTAAAAAGAAAGGGGCTCGTGAGGACCTTGCAAATTGGAGGCCTATCACCCTCCTCAACATGGATTATAAAGTATTAGCCAAATTTATTGCATGCCGGCTTAAAATGATAATTGATAAGTTGATACAACCAGAACAAGTTTGTGGTGTACCGGGAAGGAGTATTGCGGAGGTGTTAAATGTCATAAGAGATGCAATATGGTATACTAGGGATCGTGGTCAGAATTTAGCCCTGTTGGCGCTGGACTTTGAGAAGGCGTTCGACAGGGTATCGCACAAGTATCTTTTTAGTGTTTTAAAGAAGATGGCGATCCCGGATTTTATCATGTCTCTAATTAACATTTTGTATAAAGATTCATATTGTCAAATCTCTGTTAATGGCTTCTTAACAGGTGAAATACCGCTGGAATCCGGAGTGAAGCAGGGCTGCCCTTTGTCCCCGATCCTGTTTATTTGTGCTATGGAGCCTTTATTATGCCAAATTAGGAAAGATAAAGTGATCCGTGGGGTCCCTGTTCCGGGTGGAGGGGGGGCCCAAATTAAAGTCTTCGGGTATATGGACGATGTTACTGCCATCTGCACGGATCCTGCTTCCCTCCGGAGGGTGGTGAGGTGTACCAGTTTTTTTAGTCAGGCTTCAGGTTTTAAGTTGAATTTTAATAAAACTGAGTGTTTGACAATTGGTTCCTGGGATACAGTGGACCTACCAGCAGTCAAAATGAAGTGTGATAAAGTTAAAATTTTGGGCATTACTTTTAATAAAGAAAATGACGGGGTTGTGAGTTGGGGGGAGGTCCAGGAGAAAATGGTGAAGAAACTATCCTTTTGGAATTTGCGTAGTTTGTCAATCGAAGGGAAAGTTCTAATTATTAAGTCTGTATTATTGCCAATGATGTTATATGTTGCAATTGTGTACCCTCCCTCCGACTTAATGCTCAAAAAGCTGACTCGCTGCATGTTTATATTTATTTGGGGCTCGAAGATGGAAAAAGTAAAACGCACAGAAATGTATAAAAGGCATCAAAATGGTGGAAAGGATGTCCCGGATTTGAGCATGTTTTTGTATATAAATTTCTTCTGTTTCTGTTTTAAGCTTCTTAATTCTAACAGTGTTTTTAGTCTGTTTTTAAAATATACTTGTGGTTATGTTTTTAAGAGATGGCTACGGCCATCCTTATCTTCGCCTGTTTTATTATGTCCCCCAAAGCATCTTATCATCTTAGAGAAAGTATGTAGAAATTATAAATTAAGAGACTTGGATACTGATATTCTTCAAGACCGAAGGAAATTGATAACTCATCTGAGAAGGGAAGAAAGAGTATCTGAAGTAATCAACTTTTCCTGGAGCAGATCCAAGCGAGTCTGGAGGAATGTGTTTGGAAAGTTTCTCGCAAATATTCATAAAGACCTTGCCTGGATGTCCGTCCACCAGTGCCTCCCAACTAGAGACTTTCAGCACAGGAGAGGCCTGGCGGCGCGGGCAAAATGTCCTAGAGACTCGTGTGGAAGTGATGAGACGGTTTTACATCTGTTTTGGAACTGTTTTTATGCGCAAGAACTTTGGCGGAGACTGGGGGTGCTTTTGAAATGGGTTTGTGGTCTGAAAGTATTTTGTCACGAATATGTTTTATACGGACTTTTTAATTGCCCAACTTTACATCAAACCAAAATATGCTGGTGTATAATAAATTGTGCAAAAAGTGCTATGTGGAAAGTGAGGAATATTTTGTTGTTCAAACGTGACTGTATTTCCATCAATGATTGTATTAGAATGGTTTTTAGCGAAATGTATATTTATTATTTGAAAGATGTCAAAGATGTGGGTAAACACGAAGCGAATAGAAGATGGTGTTTTTACATGTGGAATACTATTTTGTACTAATAATGTCTGTGGAAAGAGCTCTATTAACGCTGTAAATAAGAATAATGTGTTTTTGTACTTTTTTATATCTGAATAAATTTATGTTGAAACCTAAAAAAAAAAAAATCTGTTCTTATCAGTTTAATATCTGATACGTCCCCTATCTGGGGACCATATATTAAATGGATTTTTAGAACAGGGAGATGGAAAAAGAGCTTGCTCTGTCCACTCCACGCATTGACCTGGTATTGCAGTATCTCCAGGACCGGTGCACCCCTTCTTTAATGCAGTTTCTAAAATCAGAAAGAATTGAATTCAATGTTTTTTGTTCATTTTGCTTGTTTGTCGGATTTTGGGATGGACTCTTTGGCTTTGCTTTTCTTCTCCTCATTGGATTTTTCATGTTCAAAGTTGCAGAAGCCAGATTACAAGCTCATTTTGGTTCAACTTCAGCAACTGTGCATTGCCATGTAATGTGATGCAATGCTATCTTTCTAGCTCTCCCTTTTTACTTCCTTTTGGATAAACAGACATATTAGGCAAGCATTTTGAAGCTTTCACCTAAATAACTACAGGTGGTGGGATAAGCTGCACAATATAATTGACCTTTCAGTATATTGTTGCACACACACCATCTATTTAGCAAATGCCCTTGTTATCAACAGCAGCCTTTTAAACTCACCTGAGCTAACAGGTATGTGCGCTGGTTACTCTGCTGCGCTTAAAATTTCTTTTTTGGTTTGCTACAATGCCTTTTCTGAAACGTTGTCTCCTTCTGCTGGAACACTGACTTCTTTCATTTAATGCCTGCAGACTATAAAAGAGAACCCAACCCAAAAAGTTTGGTTGATTAGTCTGTGGCATTCTGTTAAACTGTTGCTTATGGCGGTCTCTGTGAGCTTCTCAGCGACATTCAGCCAGCCAGGTATCCTGCCTGCAGTAGATGGAATGTGGCAATGGAACGCTGGCTGCGCGTGTCATAATAGGCTCTGAGCCTTTATATACCTGTGCACAGCAGCAGCCACCTTCAGTCTGCTGCTGGACAGCCAGCAGCAGCAGCAGCAGGAGAGGTATGTAATCAGGAGCCCTCCTGCTAAGGGTAGACAGCTGCTCGTTCCACCCCACCCCCCGCCTTAATTGGTTCTCCTCCCTTCCAACGGTGTTGAGGCGGGTGGGAACAGCAGGGGGTGAAGGTGCTGTGTTTAAAGAGGTGGAGTTATGCAGATCTAAAACGCGTGGATTGCAGCAGCAGCAAGCCGAAAAGTGCAGGCATGTAAGGGATCTAGAGGTTGACAACATGTCTTCTTAACGGGAGTCCAGGAGCTCATCTCCACAAATGGACTTTTCAGGATCCTTGGGTGGCTCCGTAGTTTGAAACCAATTCTGGTTATCACTTCTCGGCCTTTTGGCTACGATCAAGTGCTTTATTGCAGGAGATTGTAGTTGAAGGGCACTCGGGTACCCCTCTCCTTGGCCTGGCAGGATCGTCCACTTTGGTGGACTTAACCTGCTTGCTGCTATTAGGGAGAGGGCTTAGTCCCAGGGTAACGAGTTGCGATCCCCCAGCTTCCAGGTGTTTTTCACTGCAAGAACACTGGGAGCGCAGATTGCAATCGGCTGCAATTTGCAACCTTGTTGCGTTTTTCCATGGAGGTTGACCCTAACCTCGTGCCTCTTTATGCGAGGCTAAAAAACTCTATCCGAGTTCACTTCACGGCGGGTGGCTCGGATATGAGGAAATTAGGGTATGTAGTCCAGGACGTGCTCAGGAACCTTCTTGGCGTACAAAGGAATGAAATTCTCTCCATCCAGGATTATCCCAGAAGAGGTGACTATGACATCACATTCACCGGAGAAGGTATTTTTAGAGATGTACTAGAAAAGTTAAAAAAAGTTGAAAATAGTCCTGTTTTGAAAGGGATACAAATTGTTGAGCACGTCCTGGATGAGGTACGACTGGTTATTGTAAAAATATTTTCGCCCTTTGTTTCTGCTCCAGAAGTAATGTCATTTCTAGCAATTTATTTTAAAAGTGTTAAATGTATTGGGAAGATATTAAACGAATATAACATATGGACATCTAAGTGGAAATTCCTTGTGAAGTGTACAAGAGATCCAAATACACCAGGTGGTATACGGCTCCCCCCTGCCCGTTTCAAAATTGGGCAAACAAATGGGGATTTCTTCTTTTCTGGGATGCCAGTATATTGCAGAAATTGTGGGCGCTATGGTCATTCAAAAGAAAACTGTCATGTATCATGTAGAAATTGTGCTAGTGAAGAACATGAGACAAAAGAATGCCCTAAGGAAAAGAAATGCAGTTTTTGCCAGACTCCAGGTCACTTTTATTTTTCTTGCCCTCACAGATTTCGGGAAGATGAGCAAAAGGGGAAGTCCAAGACGTCCGACCAAGGACCTAAAGATCAGACCACCCCTCAGGAGGAGGAACAACAACCTGGAGCCTCTGGAGACAATAAGGGCGTACCAAATAGTGAAGTGTCTCCAGAGTCTATGACAGGTAAAATACCAAATCCCAAAACCTGGCTGCAGGACCTGCGGGAGTCCAAAAGGAGGGCTGAGAAGGAGCAGAAGGGCACTACTGGTAAGGTCAAAAGGGACCGGCAAAAGGCCGACACAGAAGCCCATGCCCAGTCTGGGTCTCCTAGTGCTGAGGGCGCTGAGTGGATAAAGGTGGGTCCTAAGAAAAAGAAAAAGGGTGGTTCGGAGGAGGCAGCAGGAGGTGAACAGATGGACACTTCTCCAGAAGGGGACGTGGACGCTGGACCCTCAGGGGTTTCGGTCTCCGCTGCTACAGGTGGGGACCGGGATCTTGCTGACTCTGAAGAGTCAGAGGCTCTGCCTTGTGCGCAACCTCCTCCTATAGGACGACCTTCTACAGGTCAAACAGGGGCGGCGGAACCCCTCGGGGACCCACCTGATGAGGAACTGCATGGCCAGCCAATGGAGACCCAGCGGGTTCTGCCAGCCAGCCCTCCGAGCTATGCCAGTGTAGCGTCGGGTTTATATAAATGTGGTAATCTTTCCTCCTCCACGGAGACTCTCGTGACGATACTATCAGATGAGGAGGGAGGCGCAAGCCCAGTGGTCTGATCAGGTTCATCGGACAGGTAAATCCGTTGCTCTTAGTTACCTAAGTAAAATTTCTACATTTTCTAATGATGGCTGAACTCAAAGGTATTTCCCTCAACGTGAGAGGCATAAAATCTAACACGAGAAGAACTGCTCTTTTTAATTTTTTTACGTGTTTTACTGCATCTGTATTTTTTCTGCAAGAATGTAATATCCCACATGAAATGTCATATCAAAAATATAAAGATGAGTGGAAGTGTGGGCCATCTGTCTGGTCCGGATCGAATGCTGCAGGATCAGCGGGTGTAGCCATACTTTTTAAAGGGAACGTTTTAATTGATTTTATTCAGGAAATTTTACCAGGTCGTATTTTATTAGTGAAAGCTTTTATTGATGGTATTAGATGGCAGTTTTTAAATTTTTATGGATCCCCAGAGAAAAATGAAAGAGCCGAAATGCTTGATCTTTTACCATTATTTATTAATAACTCTGAACCTTTTATCTTAGCAGGGGATTTTAATTGTGTTTTAAAAGGTGAAAACCGGCGCTCCAGCTCTGTAAGCAGGAACTACGATAAAACCTCAGGTATGCTACATGATATAGTCATAGATGCTAAATTGATAGACATATATAAAGAGTGTCATAGTGACAGCCCAGAGGATGCCGGTTTCACTTGGAGCAATGCTAATTGTAGCTCTAGGATTGATTTTATTTTTGGTTCAGATAAAACAATACCTGCCAAATGTGAAGTTTTAACTAATATATTTTCAGACCATAAACTTTTATCCTTTACCATAAAAGTAAATGACAACAAAAAATGTGGTAAGAAAAGCTGGAAAATGAACGTATCCCTTTTAACCGACCCGCAGATTTTATCAGATTTTATTGAGTTTTATAGGAAATGTAGAAAAGGGAAAAAAACAAATGAGACTATGAGTGTATGGTGGGATAGAATGAAAGTAAAAATAAAAGACTTTTTTATTAAAAAGAGTATATGTAGAGCCAAAGAAAAATATGAAGAATATAGAATTTTAAATACCCGCCTACAAACATTATTTAAGCTCAGAGACAATGGGATAGATGTACAACTTGATATTTCAAACTTAAAAGAAGAGATTTCAAAATGGCTAGAACAAAAAGGAAAAGAGATAATTTTTCGTTCTAGAGTACAACATATAGAAGAAAATGAAAAGTGTTCCAGATATTTTTTTAGGAAAAATAAAAAAGAAAAAGTGATAATTGACCATATAGATGGTGAGAATAATATAAAAAATATGCTGGGTAAAGTTGAGGTTTTTTTTTCTAATCTTTTTAATGGAAAAAATATAGATAATAAATTAATGGATGATTCGCTGCAAGGACTAACAGCTGTTTTAGATCCCGCATCCCAAGAGTTTTTATCCCAAGTTTTAACGGAACAAGAAGTGTTAAAAACTATTAAAAGTTTTAAAACTGGAAAGGTCCCTGGTCCTGATGGCATCCCAATAGAATTTTATGTATGTTTTTATGATATTTTAAAAGATGATTTGTTTTATTTGTTTACTGAGGTTTTTAATAATAAGGTTTTATTAAATTCCTGGAAGAAAGGTGAAGTCTCCCTCCTATACAAAAAAGGCGATAAATCAAAATTAGAAAACTGGAGACCAATAACACTTTTAAATTGTGACTATAAAATAATGGCTAAAATTTGTGCAAATCGTCTAAAAGAAGTCATCAGCAAAGTTATTCATTCTAATCAAGTGTGTGGGGTGCCGGGGCGCAGTATATGGGACAATCTGAATTTAGTGAAAGACTGTATTGAGGATGTGAAAGACAGAAAGGGGAAAATGGCGATTTTATCTATTGATTTTGAAAAAGCATTTGACCGTGTCTCACACTTTTATCTTTTTAAAGTTTTAGAGAAAATGGGCATACCAGAAGGGTTTTTACTATCGCTTAAAGCATTTTACAATGATTGTACAAGTAAGATTTTAGTGAATGGTTTTAAGACACAAGAGGTATTTTTACGGTCAGGGGTGAAACAGGGATGCCCTCTGTCCCCCCTACTGTTTATCTGTGCACTGGAACCAATGTTATGTGCAATACGCCAAAATAAACAGATATGCGGTGTCCCTCTGCCTGGAAGCGGTGGTTTGGAGGCCAAGGTTGTAGGCTACATGGATGACGTGGCGGTCTTGTGTACAGATGCACCATCACTTATGGCCACTCTCCATCAAGTGCAATCCTTTTGTCTAGCTTCTGGTTTTAAAATCAATTTTAATAAGTGTAACATTTTAAGTGTTGGGGGGATGATTTTACGTGATGTACCAATTAATGTCTCCGAATCCATTTCCATTTTAGGTATATCATTCACTGAAAATAATGATGGTTATAATAGTTGGGAAACAATTACACAGAAAGTAAATACGAAAATATGTATGTGGAACATGAGGAGACTTACAATGGAGGGTAAAGTATTGGTTTTAAAGATGGTGATTTTACCTCTTTTATTGTATCTTAGCATGGTTTTCCCCCCGCCTGTTAATGTTTTAAAAAAGATAACCAAAACCTGTTTTACCTTCTTTTGGAACTCAAAAAAGGAAAAGCTGAAAAGAGAAATCGTGATGAAATCAAAAGTAAAAGGTGGTAAAGATTTTCCAGATTTTAATAGGTTTCTTTTAATCCATCTGTTCGTTTACTGTTTTAATGCCCTTTTTAAGAATCACTATTGGTCCTTTTTTATGCGTTTTAATACAGGATTTTTTATGAGAAAGTTTGGATGGTATGAAGTTAATATATCTGTGCCCCATGCTTTTAATTTGTCGACGCATTATGAGATTTTAAGGAAAATAGTGTCCGATTTTAATTTAGGGACTAAGAAAATAGAGGAATTAAGAAATAGTAAGAAGCTAATTAAAGAAATACGTAAAAGTGAGGAAATATGTAATGTTGACAGATATGATGATGACAAATCTATGTCTATCTGGAAAATGATTAACGTTTTTTATCTTTTTAATGAACAGAGAGATCTGGCTTGGAGTTGCATGCACCGCTGTCTTACTTGCCGGGCATTCCAATACAGAAGAGGATTTGTGAGGTCTGCCATCTGCCCAAGAGCCGGATGCCAAGAAGAGGAAACGGTGGAACATCTATTATGGACATGTAATTTTGCAAAGGATTTCTGGAGAAGACTGCTCCCCTTACTGGAAAGGGTGGCAGACCTCAAGGACTTTACATATAAAACTGTGCTATACGGACTTATGGAATGCCCCACAATGGACCAGTACACAATGGCTTGGAAGACAGTGAACTGCGCCAAGTCATCTCTCTGGAAAGCGCGCAACATTGCTATTTTTAAACAAGATGTTTTATCAGTGAATGATGTTTTAAGTTTATGTTTATGTGAAATGTATACTTATTATTTAATTGACAAAAAGAAGAATGTACATATTTCCAAAAAATGGCTTGTTGACCAATGGAACCTAATTATTTAAAATCTTTGTATTTTTTTGTTTTGTAAATTTCATTTGTCTTTTAACGTTTGGTATTTGTCTAATTATGCTTGTAATTTGTTAAAGTTTTAATAAACGGTTTTATCCCTCTGCAGGGGATAGCCAAATTAAAAAAAATCTGTTCTTATCAGTTTAATATCTGATACGTCCCCTATCTGGGGACCATATATTAAATGGATTTTTAGAACAGGGAGATGGAAAAAGAGCTTGCTCTGTCCACTCCACGCATTGACCTGGTATTGCAGTATCTCCAGGACCGGTGCACCCCTTCTTTAATGCAGTTTCTAAAATCAGAAAGAATTGAATTCAATGTTTTTTGTTCATTTTGCTTGTTTGTCGGATTTTGGGATGGACTCTTTGGCTTTGCTTTTCTTCTCCTCATTGGATTTTTCATGTTCAAAGTTGCAGAAGCCAGATTACAAGCTCATTTTGGTTCAACTTCAGCAACTGTGCATTGCATTGCCATGTAATGTGATGCAATGCTATCTTTCTAGCTCTCCCTTTTTACTTCCTTTTGGATAAACAGACATATTAGGCAAGCATTTTGGAGCTTTCACCTAAATAACTACAGGTGGTGAGATAAGCTGCACAATATAATTGACCTTTCAGTATATTGTTGCACACACACCATCTATTTAGCAAATGCCCTTGTTATCAACAGCAGCCTTTTAAACTCACCTGAGCTAACAGGTATGTGCGCTGGTTACTCTGCTGCGCTTAAAATTTCTTTTTTGGTTTGCTACAATGCCTTTTCTGAAACGTTGTCTCCTTCTGCTGGAACACTGACTTCTTTCATTTAATGCCTGCAGACTATAAAAGAGAACCCAACCCAAAAAGTTTGGTTGATTAGTCTGTGGCATTCTGTTAAACTGTTGCTTATGGCGGTCTCTGTGAGCTTCTCAGCGACATTCAGCCAGCCAGGTATCCTGCCTGCAGTAGATGGAATGTGGCAATGGAACGCTGGCTGCGCGTGTCATAATAGGCTCTGAGCCTTTATATACCTGTGCACAGCAGCAGCCACCTTCAGTCTGCTGCTGGACAGCCAGCAGCAGCAGCAGCAGGAGAGGTATGTAATCAGGAGCCCTCCTGCTAAGGGTAGACAGCTGCTCGTTCCACCCCACCCCCCGCCTTAATTGGTTCTCCTCCCTTCCAACGGTGTTGAGGCGGGTGGGAACAGCAGGGGGTGAAGGTGCTGTGTTTAAAGAGGTGGAGTTATGCAGATCTAAAACGCGTGGATTGCAGCAGCAGCAAGCCGAAAAGTGCAGGCATGTAAGGGATCTAGAGGTTGACAACATGTCTTCTTAACGGGAGTCCAGGAGCTCATCTCCACAAATGGACTTTTCAGGATCCTTGGGTGGCTCCGTAGTTTGAAACCAATGCTGGTTATCGCTTCTCGGCCTTTTGGCTAAGATCAAGTGTAGTATCTGTTCTTATCAGTTTAATATCTGATACGTCCCCTATCTGGGGACCATATATTAAATGGATTTTTAGAACAGGGAGATGGAAAAAGAGCTTGCTCTGTCCACTCCACGCATTGACCTGGTATTGCAGTATCTCCAGGACTGGTGCACCCCTTCTTTAATGCAGTTTCTAAAATCAGAAAGAATTGAATTCAATGTTTTTTGTTCATTTTGCTTGTTTGTCAGATTTTGGGATGGACTCTTTGGCTTTGCTTTTCTTCTCCTCATTGGATTTTTCATGTTCAAAGTTGCAGAAGCCAGATTACAAGCTCATTTTGGTTCAACTTCAGCAACTGTGCATTGCATTGCCATGTAATGTGATGCAATGCTATCTTTCTAGCTCTCCCTTTTTACTTCCTTTTGGATAAACAGACATATTAGGCAAGCATTTTGGAGCTTTCACCTAAATAACTACAGGTGGTGAGATAAGCTGCACAATATAATTGACCTTTCAGTATATTGTTGCACACACACCATCTATTTAGCAAATGCCCTTGTTATCAACAGCAGCCTTTTAAACTCACCTGAGCTAACAGGTATGTGCGCTGGTTACTCTGCTGCGCTTAAAATTTCTTTTTTGGTTTGCTACAATGCCTTTTCTGAAACGTTGTCTCCTTCTGCTGGAACACTGACTTCTTTCATTTAATGCCTGCAGACTATAAAAGAGAACCCAACCCAAAAAGTTTGGTTGATTAGTCTGTGGCATTCTGTTAAACTGTTGCTTATGGCGGTCTCTGTGAGCTTCTCAGCGACATTCAGCCAGCCAGGTATCCTGCCTGCAGTAGATGGAATGTGGCAATGGAACGCTGGCTGCGCGTGTCATAATAGGCTCTGAGCCTTTATATACCTGTGCACAGCAGCAGCCACCTTCAGTCTGCTGCTGGACAGCCAGCAGCAGCAGCAGCAGGAGAGGTATGTAATCAGGAGCCCTCCTGCTAAGGGTAGACAGCTGCTCGTTCCACCCCACCCCCCGCCTTAATTGGTTCTCCTCCCTTCCAACGGTGTTGAGGCGGGTGGGAACAGCAGGGGGTGAAGGTGCTGTGTTTAAAGAGGTGGAGTTATGCAGATCTAAAACGCGTGGATTGCAGCAGCAGCAAGACGAAAAGTGCAGGCATGTAAGGGATCTAGAGGTTGACAACATGTCTTCTTAACGGGAGTCCAGGAGCTCATCTCCACAAATGGACTTTTCAGGATCCTTGGGTGGCTCCGTAGTTTGAAACCAATTCTGGTTATCGCTTCTCGGCCTTTTGGCTAAGATCAAGTGTAGTATCTGTTCTTATCAGTTTAATATCTGATACGTCCCCTATCTGGGGACCATATATTAAATGGATTTTTAGAACAGGGAGATGGAAAAAGAGCTTGCTCTGTCCACTCCACGCAATGACCTGGTATTGCAGTATCTCCAGGACCGGTGCACCCCTTCTTTAATGCAGTTTCTAAAATCAGAAAGAATTGAATTCAATGTTTTTTGTTCATTTTGCTTGTTTGTCGGATTTTGGGATGGACTCTTTGGCTTTGCTTTTCTTCTCCTCATTGGATTTTTCATGTTCAAAGTTGCAGAAGCCAGATTACAAGCTCATTTTGGTTCAACTTCAGCAACTGTGCATTGCATTGCCATGTAATGTGATGCAATGCTATCTTTCTAGCTCTCCCTTTTTACTTCCTTTTGGATAAACAGACATATTAGGCAAGCATTTTGGAGCTTTCACCTAAATAACTACAGGTGGTGAGATAAGCTGCACAATATAATTGACCTTTCAGTATATTGTTGCACACACACCATCTATTTAGCAAATGCCCTTGTTATCAACAGCAGCCTTTTAAACTCACCTGAGCTAACAGGTATGTGCGCTGGTTACTCTGCTGCGCTTAAAATTTCTTTTTTGGTTTGCTACAATGCCTTTTCTGAAACGTTGTCTCCTTCTGCTGGAACACTGACTTCTTTCATTTAATGCCTGCAGACTATAAAAGAGAACCCAACCCAAAAAGTTTGGTTGATTAGTCTGTGGCATTCTGTTAAACTGTTGCTTATGGCGGTCTCTGTGAGCTTCTCAGCGACATTCAGCCAGCCAGGTATCCTGCCTGCAGTAGATGGAATGTGGCAATGGAACGCTGGCTGCGCGTGTCATAATAGGCTCTGAGCCTTTATATACCTGTGCACAGCAGCAGCCACCTTCAGTCTGCTGCTGGACAGCCAGCAGCAGCAGCAGCAGGAGAGGTATGTAATCAGGAGCCCTCCTGCTAAGGGTAGACAGCTGCTCGTTCCACCCCACCCCCCGCCTTAATTGGTTCTCCTCCCTTCCAACGGTGTTGAGGCGGGTGGGAACAGCAGGGGGTGAAGGTGCTGTGTTTAAAGAGGTGGAGTTATGCAGATCTAAAACGCGTGGATTGCAGCAGCAGCAAGCCGAAAAGTGCAGGCATGTAAGGGATCTAGAGGTTGACAACATGTCTTCTTAACGGGAGTCCAGGAGCTCATCTCCACAAATGGACTTTTCAGGATCCTTGGGTGGCTCCGTAGTTTGAAACCAATTCTGGTTATCGCTTCTCGGCCTTTTGGCTAAGATCAAGTGTAGTATCTGTTCTTATCAGTTTAATATCTGATACGTCCCCTATCTGGGGACCATATATTAAATGGATTTTTAGAACAGGGAGATGGAAAAAGAGCTTGCTCTGTCCACTCCACGCATTGACCTGGTATTGCAGTATCTCCAGGACCGGTGCACCCCTTCTTTAATGCAGTTTCTAAAATCAGAAAGAATTGAATTCAATGTTTTTTGTTCATTTTGCTTGTTTGTCGGATTTTGGGATGGACTCTTTGGCTTTGCTTTTCTTCTCCTCATTGGATTTTTCATGTTCAAAGTTGCAGAAGCCAGATTACAAGCTCATTTTGGTTCAACTTCAGCAACTGTGCATTGCATTGCCATGTAATGTGATGCAATGCTATCTTTCTAGCTCTCCCTTTTTACTTCCTTTTGGATAAACAGACATATTAGGCAAGCATTTTGGAGCTTTCACCTAAATAACTACAGGTGGTGAGATAAGCTGCACAATATAATTGACCTTTCAGTATATTGTTGCACACACACCATCTATTTAGCAAATGCCCTTGTTATCAACAGCAGCCTTTTAAACTCACCTGAGCTAACAGGTATGTGCGCTGGTTACTCTGCTGCGCTTAAAATTTCTTTTTTGGTTTGCTACAATGCCTTTTCTGAAACGTTGTCTCCTTCTGCTGGAACACTGACTTCTTTCATTTAATGCCTGCAGACTATAAAAGAGAACCCAACCCAAAAAGTTTGGTTGATTAGTCTGTGGCATTCTGTTAAACTGTTGCTTATGGCGGTCTCTGTGAGCTTCTCAGCGACATTCAGCCAGCCAGGTATCCTGCCTGCAGTAGATGGAATGTGGCAATGGAACGCTGGCTGCGCGTGTCATAATAGGCTCTGAGCCTTTATATACCTGTGCACAGCAGCAGCCACCTTCAGTCTGCTGCTGGACAGCCAGCAGCAGCAGCAGCAGGAGAGGTATGTAATCAGGAGCCCTCCTGCTAAGGGTAGACAGCTGCTCGTTCCACCCCACCCCCCGCCTTAATTGGTTCTCCTCCCTTCCAACGGTGTTGAGGCGGGTGGGAACAGCAGGGGGTGAAGGTGCTGTGTTTAAAGAGGTGGAGTTATGCAGATCTAAAACGCGTGGATTGCAGCAGCAGCAAGCCGAAAAGTGCAGGCATGTAAGGGATCTAGAGGTTGACAACATGTCTTCTTAACGGGAGTCCAGGAGCTCATCTCCACAAATGGACTTTTCAGGATCCTTGGGTGGCTCCGTAGTTTGAAACCAATTCTGGTTATCGCTTCTCGGCCTTTTGGCTAAGATCAAGTGTAGTATCTGTTCTTATCAGTTTAATATCTGATACGTCCCCTATCTGGGGACCATATATTAAATGGATTTTTAGAACAGGGAGATGGAAAAAGAGCTTGCGCTGTCCACTCCACGCATTGACCTGGTATTGCAGTATCTCCAGGACCGGTGCACCCCTTCTTTAATGCAGTTTCTAAAATCAGAAAGAATTGAATTCAATGTTTTTTGTTCATTTTGCTTGTTTGTCGGATTTTGGGATGGACTCTTTGGCTTTGCTTTTCTTCTCCTCATTGGATTTTTCATGTTCAAAGTTGCAGAAGCCAGATTACAAGCTCATTTTGGTTCAACTTCAGCAACTGTGCATTGCATTGCCATGTAATGTGATGCAATGCTATCTTTCTAGCTCTCCCTTTTTACTTCCTTTTGGATAAACAGATATATTAGGCAAGCATTTTGGAGCTTTCACCTAAATAACTACAGGTGGTGAGATAAGCTGCACAATATAATTGACCTTTCAGTATATTGTTGCACACACACCATCTATTTAGCAAATGCCCTTGTTATCAACAGCAGCCTTTTAAACTCACCAGAGCTAACAGGTATGTGCGCTGGTTACTCTGCTGCGCTTAAAATTTCTTTTTTGGTTTGCTACAATGCCTTTTCTGAAACGTTGTCTCCTTCTGCTGGAACACTGACTTCTTTCATTTAATGCCTGCAGACTATAAAAGAGAACCCAACCCAAAAAGTTTGGTTGATTAGTCTGTGGCATTCTGTTAAACTGTTGCTTATGGCGGTCTCTGTGAGCTTCTCAGCGACATTCAGCCAGCCAGGTATCCTGCCTGCAGTAGATGGAATGTGGCAATGGAACGCTGGCTGCGCGTGTCATAATAGGCTCTGAGCCTTTATATACCTGTGCACAGCAGCAGCCACCTTCAGTCTGCTGCTGGACAGCCAGCAGCAGCAGCAGCAGGAGAGGTATGTAATCAGGAGCCCTCCTGCTAAGGGTAGACAGCTGCTCGTTCCACCCCACCCCCCGCCTTAATTGGTTCTCCTCCCTTCCAACGGTGTTGAGGCGGGTGGGAACAGCAGGGGGTGAAGGTGCTGTGTTTAAAGAGGTGGAGTTATGCAGATCTAAAACGCGTGGATTGCAGCAGCAGCAAGCCGAAAAGTGCAGGCATGTAAGGGATCTAGAGGTTGACAACATGTCTTCTTAACGGGAGTCCAGGAGCTCATCTCCACAAATGGACTTTTCAGGATCCTTGGGTGGCTCCGTAGTTTGAAACCAATTCTGGTTATCGCTTCTCGGCCTTTTGGCTAAGATCAAGTGTAGTATCTGTTCTTATCAGTTTAATATCTGATACGTCCCCTATCTGGGGACCATATATTAAATGGATTTTTAGAACAGGGAGATGGAAAAAGAGCTTGCTCTGTCCACTCCACGCATTGACCTGGTATTGCAGTATCTCCAGGACCGGTGCACCCCTTCTTTAATGCAGTTTCTAAAATCAGAAAGAATTGAATTCAATGTTTTTTGTTCATTTTGCTTGTTTGTCGGATTTTGGGATGGACTCTTTGGCTTTGCTTTTCTTCTCCTCATTGGATTTTTCATGTTCAAAGTTGCAGAAGCCAGATTACAAGCTCATTTTGGTTCAACTTCAGCAACTGTGCATTGCATTGCCATGTAATGTGATGCAATGCTATCTTTCTAGCTCTCCCTTTTTACTTCCTTTTGGATAAACAGATATATTAGGCAAGCATTTTGGAGCTTTCACCTAAATAACTACAGGTGGTGAGATAAGCTGCACAATATAATTGACCTTTCAGTATATTGTTGCACACACACCATCTATTTAGCAAATGCCCTTGTTATCAACAGCAGCCTTTTAAACTCACCTGAGCTAACAGGTATGTGCGCTGGTTACTCTGCTGCGCTTAAAATTTCTTTTTTGGTTTGCTACAATGCCTTTTCTGAAACGTTGTCTCCTTCTGCTGGAACACTGACTTCTTTCATTTAATGCCTGCAGACTATAAAAGAGAACCCAACCCAAAAAGTTTGGTTGATTAGTCTGTGGCATTCTGTTAAACTGTTGCTTATGGCGGTCTCTGTGAGCTTCTCAGCGACATTCAGCCAGCCAGGTATCCTGCCTGCAGTAGATGGAATGTGGCAATGGAACGCTGGCTGCGCGTGTCATAATAGGCTCTGAGCCTTTATATACCTGTGCACAGCAGCAGCCACCTTCAGTCTGCTGCTGGACAGCCAGCAGCAGCAGCAGCAGGAGAGGTATGTAATCAGGAGCCCTCCTGCTAAGGGTAGACAGCTGCTCGTTCCACCCCACCCCCCGCCTTAATTGGTTCTCCTCCCTTCCAACGGTGTTGAGGCGGGTGGGAACAGCAGGGGGTGAAGGTGCTGTGTTTAAAGAGGTGGAGTTATGCAGATCTAAAACGCGTGGATTGCAGCAGCAGCAAGACGAAAAGTGCAGGCATGTAAGGGATCTAGAGGTTGACAACATGTCTTCTTAACGGGAGTCCAGGAGCTCATCTCCACAAATGGACTTTTCAGGATCCTTGGGTGGCTCCGTAGTTTGAAACCAATTCTGGTTATCGCTTCTCGGCCTTTTGGCTAAGATCAAGTGTAGTATCTGTTCTTATCAGTTTAATATCTGATACGTCCCCTATCTGGGGACCATATATTAAATGGATTTTTAGAACAGGGAGATGGAAAAAGAGCTTGCTCTGTCCACTCCACGCATTGACCTGGTATTGCAGTATCTCCAGGACCGGTGCACCCCTTCTTTAATGCAGTTTCTAAAATCAGAAAGAATTGAATTCAATGTTTTTTGTTCATTTTGCTTGTTTGTCGGATTTTGGGATGGACTCTTTGGCTTTGCTTTTCTTCTCCTCATTGGATTTTTCATGTTCAAAGTTGCAGAAGCCAGATTACAAGCTCATTTTGGTTCAACTTCAGCAACTGTGCATTGCATTGCCATGTAATGTGATGCAATGCTATCTTTCTAGCTCTCCCTTTTTACTTCCTTTTGGATAAACAGACATATTAGGCAAGCATTTTGGAGCTTTCACCTAAATAACTACAGGTGGTGAGATAAGCTGCACAATATAATTGACCTTTCAGTATATTGTTGCACACACACCATCTATTTAGCAAATGCCCTTGTTATCAACAGCAGCCTTTTAAACTCACCTGAGCTAACAGGTATGTGCGCTGGTTACTCTGCTGCGCTTAAAATTTCTTTTTTGGTTTGCTACAATGCCTTTTCTGAAACGTTGTCTCCTTCTGCTGGAACACTGACTTCTTTCATTTAATGCCTGCAGACTATAAAAGAGAACCCAACCCAAAAAGTTTGGTTGATTAGTCTGTGGCATTCTGTTAAACTGTTGCTTATGGCGGTCTCTGTGAGCTTCTCAGCGACATTCAGCCAGCCAGGTATCCTGCCTGCAGTAGATGGAATGTGGCAATGGAACGCTGGCTGCGCGTGTCATAATAGGCTCTGAGCCTTTATATACCTGTGCACAGCAGCAGCCACCTTCAGTCTGCTGCTGGACAGCCAGCAGCAGCAGCAGCAGGAGAGGTATGTAATCAGGAGCCCTCCTGCTAAGGGTAGACAGCTGCTCGTTCCACCCCACCCCCCGCCTTAATTGGTTCTCCTCCCTTCCAACGGTGTTGAGGCGGGTGGGAACAGCAGGGGGTGAAGGTGCTGTGTTTAAAGAGGTGGAGTTATGCAGATCTAAAACGCGTGGATTGCAGCAGCAGCAAGCCGAAAAGTGCAGGCATGTAAGGGATCTAGAGGTTGACAACATGTCTTCTTAACGGGAGTCCAGGAGCTCATCTCCACAAATGGACTTTTCAGGATCCTTGGGTGGCTCCGTAGTTTGAAACCAATTCTGGTTATCGCTTCTCGGCCTTTTGGCTAAGATCAAGTGTAGTATCTGTTCTTATCAGTTTAATATCTGATACGTCCCCTATCTGGGGACCATATATTAAATGGATTTTTAGAACAGGGAGATGGAAAAAGAGCTTGCTCTGTCCACTCCACGCATTGACCTGGTATTGCAGTATCTCCAGGACCGGTGCACCCCTTCTTTAATGCAGTTTCTAAAATCAGAAAGAATTGAATTCAATGTTTTTTGTTCATTTTGCTTGTTTGTCGGATTTTGGGATGGACTCTTTGGCTTTGCTTTTCTTCTCCTCATTGGATTTTTCATGTTCAAAGTTGCAGAAGCCAGATTACAAGCTCATTTTGGTTCAACTTCAGCAACTGTGCATTGCATTGCCATGTAATGTGATGCAATGCTATCTTTCTAGCTCTCCCTTTTTACTTCCTTTTGGATAAACAGACATATTAGGCAAGCATTTTGGAGCTTTCACCTAAATAACTACAGGTGGTGAGATAAGCTGCACAATATAATTGACCTTTCAGTATATTGTTGCACACACACCATCTATTTAGCAAATGCCCTTGTTATCAACAGCAGCCTTTTAAACTCACCTGAGCTAACAGGTATGTGCGCTGGTTACTCTGCTGCGCTTAAAATTTCTTTTTTGGTTTGCTACATTGCCTTTTCTGAAACGTTGTCTCCTTCTGCTGGAACACTGACTTCTTTCATTTAATGCCTGCAGACTATAAAAGAGAACCCAACCCAAAAAGTTTGGTTGATTAGACTGTGGCATTCTGTTAAACTGTTGCTTATGGCGGTCTCTGTGAGCTTCTCAGCGACATTCAGCCAGCCAGGTATCCTGCCTGCAGTAGATGGAATGTGGCAATGGAACGCTGGCTGCGCGTGTCATAATAGGCTCTGAGCCTTTATATACCTGTGCACAGCAGCAGCCACCTTCAGTCTGCTGCTGGACAGCCAGCAGCAGCAGCAGCAGGAGAGGTATGTAATCAGGAGCCCTCCTGCTAAGGGTAGACAGCTGCTCGTTCCACCCCACCCCCCGCCTTAATTGGTTCTCCTCCCTTCCAACGGTGTTGAGGCGGGTGGGAACAGCAGGGGGTGAAGGTGCTGTGTTTAAAGAGGTGGAGTTATGCAGATCTAAAACGCGTGGATTGCAGCAGCAGCAAGCCGAAAAGTGCAGGCATGTAAGGGATCTAGAGGTTGACAACATGTCTTCTTAACGGGAGTCCAGGAGCTCATCTCCACAAATGGACTTTTCAGGATCCTTGGGTGGCTCCGTAGTTTGAAACCAATTCTGGTTATCGCTTCTCGGCCTTTTGGCTAAGATCAAGTGTAGTATCTGTTCTTATCAGTTTAATATCTGATACGTCCCCTATCTGGGGACCATATATTAAATGGATTTTTAGAACAGGGAGATGGAAAAAGAGCTTGCTCTGTCCACTCCACGCATTGACCTCTTATTGCAGTATCTCCAGGACCGGTGCACCCCTTCTTTAATGCAATTTCTAAAATCAGAAAGAATTGAATTCAATGTTTTTTGTTCATTTTGCTTGTTTGTCGGATTTTGGGATGGACTCTTTGGCTTTGCTTTTCTTCTCCTCATTGGATTTTTCATGTTCAAAGTTGCAGAAGCCAGATTACAAGCTCATTTTGGTTCAACTTCAGCAACTGTGCATTGCATTGCCATGTAATGTGATGCAATGCTATCTTTCCAGCTCTCCCTTTTTACTTCCTTTTGGATAAACAGACATATTAGGCAAGCATTTTGGAGCTTTCACCTAAATAACTACAGGTGGTGAGATAAGCTGCACAATATAATTGACCTTTCAGTATATTGTTGCACACACACCATCTATTTAGCAAATGCCCTTGTTATCAACAGCAGCCTTTTAAACTCACCTGAGCTAACAGGTATGTGCGCTGGATACTCTGCTGCGCTTAAAATTTCTTTTTTGGTTTGCTACAATGCCTTTTCTGAAACGTTGTCTCCTTCTGCTGGAACACTGACTTCTTTAATTTAATGCCTGCAGACTATAAAAGAGAACCCAACCCAAAAAGTTTGGTTGATTAGTCTGTGGCATTCTGTTAAGCTGTTGCTTATGGCGGTCTCTGTGAGCTTCTCAGCGACATTCAGCCAGCCAGGTATCCTGCCTGCAGTAGATGGAATGTGGCAATGGAACGCTGGCTGCGCGTGTCATAATAGGCTCTGAGCCTTTATATACCTGTGCACAGCAGCAGCCACCTTCAGTCTGCTGCTGGACAGCCAGCAGCAGCAGCAGCAGGAGAGGTATGTAATCAGGAGCCCTCCTGCTAAGGGTAGACAGCTGCTCGTTCCACCCCACCCCCCGCCTTAATTGGTTCTCCTCCCTTCCAACGGTGTTGAGGCGGGTGGGAACAGCAGGGGGTGAAGGTGCTGTGTTTAAAGAGGTGGAGTTATGCAGATCTAAAACGCGTGGATTGCAGCAGCAGCAAGCCGAAAAGTGCAGGCATGTAAGGGATCTAGAGGTTGACAACATGTCTTCTTAACGGGAGTCCAGGAGCTCATCTCCACAAATGGACTTTTCAGGATCCTTGGGTGGCTCCGTAGTTTGAAACCAATTCTGGTTATCGCTTCTCGGCCTGTTGGCTAAGATCAAGTGTAGTATCTGTTCTTATCAGTTTAATATCTGATACGTCCCCTATCTGGGGACCATATATTAAATGGATTTTTAGAACAGGGAGATGGAAAAAGAGCTTGCTCTGTCCACTCCACGCATTGACCTGGTATTGCAGTATCTCCAGGACCGGTGCACCCCTTCTTTAATGCAGTTTCTAAAATCAGAAAGAATTGAATTCAATGTTTTTTGTTCATTTTGCTTGTTTGTCGGATTTTGGGATGGACTCTTTGGCTTTGCTTTTCTTCTCCTCATTGGATTTTTCATGTTCAAAGTTGCAGAAGCCAGATTACAAGCTCATTTTGGTTCAACTTCAGCAACTGTGCATTGCATTGCCATGTAATGTGATGCAATGCTATCTTTCTAGCTCTCCCTTTTTACTTCCTTTTGGATAAACAGACATATTAGGCAAGCATTTTGGAGCTTTCACCTAAATAACTACAGGTGGTGAGATAAGCTGCACAATATAATTGACCTTTCAGTATATTGTTGCACACACACCATCTATTTAGCAAATGCCCTTGTTATCAACAGCAGCCTTTTAAACTAACCTGAGCTAACAGGTATGTGCGCTGGTTACTCTGCTGCGCTTAAAATTTCTTTTTTGGTTTGCTACAATGCCTTTTCTGAAACGTTGTCTCCTTCTGCTGGAACACTGACTTCTTTCATTTAATGCCTGCAGACTATAAAAGAGAACCCAACCCAAAAAGTTTGGTTGATTAGTCTGTGGCATTCTGTTAAACTGTTGCTTATGGCGGTCTCTGTGAGCTTCTCAGCGACATTCAGCCAGCCAGGTATCCTGCCTGCAGTAGATGGAATGTGGCAATGGAACGCTGGCTGCGCGTGTCATAATAGGCTCTGAGCCTTTATATACCTGTGCACAGCAGCAGCCACCTTCAGTCTGCTGCTGGACAGCCAGCAGCAGCAGCAGCAGGAGAGGTATGTAATCAGGAGCCCTCCTGCTAAGGGTAGACAGCTGCTCGTTCCACCCCACCCCCTGCCTTAATTGGTTCTCCTCCCTTCCAACGGTGTTGAGGCGGGTGGGAACAGCAGGGGGTGAAGGTGCTGTGTTTAAAGAGGTGGAGTTATGCAGATCTAAAACGCGTGGATTGCAGCAGCAGCAAGCCGAAAAGTGCAGGCATGTAAGGGATCTAGAGGTTGACAACATGTCTTCTTAACGGGAGTCCAGGAGCTCATCTCCACAAATGGACTTTTCAGGATCCTTGGGTGGCTCCGTAGTTTGAAACCAATTCTGGTTATCGCTTCTCGGCCTTTTGGCTAAGATCAAGTGTAGTATCTGTTCTTATCAGTTTAATATCTGATACGTCCCCTATCTGGGGACCATATATTAAATGGATTTTTAGAACAGGGAGATGGAAAAAGAGCTTGCTCTGTCCACTCCACGCATTGACCTGGTATTGCAGTATCTCCAGGACCGGTGCACCCCTTCTTTAATGCAGTTTCTAAAATCAGAAAGAATTGAATTCAATGTTTTTTGTTCATTTTGCTTGTTTGTCGGATTTTGGGATGGACTCTTTGGCTTTGCTTTTCTTCTCCTCATTGGATTTTTCATGTTCAAAGTTGCAGAAGCCAGATTACAAGCTCATTTTGGTTCAACTTCAGCAACTGTGCATTGCATTGCCATGTAATGTGATGCAATGCTATCTTTCTAGCTCTCCCTTTTTACTTCCTTTTGGATAAACAGACATATTAGGCAAGCATTTTGGAGCTTTCACCTAAATAACTACAGGTGGTGAGATAAGCTGCACAATATAATTGACCTTTCAGTATATTGTTGCACACACACCATCTATTTAGCAAATGCCCTTGTTATCAACAGCAGCCTTTTAAACTCACCTGAGCTAACAGGTATGTGCGCTGGTTACTCTGCTGCGCTTAAAATTTCTTTTTTGGTTTGCTACAATGCCTTTTCTGAAACGTTGTCTCCTTCTGCTGGAACACTGACTTCTTTCATTTAATGCCTGCAGACTATAAAAGAGAACCCAACCCAAAAAGTTTGGTTGATTAGTCTGTGGCATTCTGTTAAACTGTTGCTTATGGCGGTCTCTGTGAGCTTCTCAGCGACATTCAGCCAGCCAGGTATCCTGCCTGCAGTAGATGGAATGTGGCAATGGAACGCTGGCTGCGCGTGTCATAATAGGCTCTGAGCCTTTATATACCTGTGCACAGCAGCAGCCACCTTCAGTCTGCTGCTGGACAGCCAGCAGCAGCAGCAGCAGGAGAGGTATGTAATCAGGAGCCCTCCTGCTAAGGGTAGACAGCTGCTCGTTCCACCCCACCCCCCGCCTTAATTGGTTCTCCTCCCTTCCAACGGTGTTGAGGCGGGTGGGAACAGCAGGGGGTGAAGGTGCTGTGTTTAAAGAGGTGGAGTTATGCAGATCTAAAACGCGTGGATTGCAGCAGCAGCAAGCCGAAAAGTGCAGGCATGTAAGGGATCTAGAGGTTGACAACATGTCTTCTTAACGGGAGTCCAGGAGCTCATCTCCACAAATGGACTTTTCAGGATCCTTGGGTGGCTCCGTAGTTTGAAACCAATTCTGGTTATCGCTTCTCGGCCTTTTGGCTAAGATCAAGTGTAGTATCTGTTCTTATCAGTTTAATATCTGATACGTCCCCTATCTGGGGACCATATATTAAATGGATTTTTAGAACAGGGAGATGGAAAAAGAGCTTGCTCTGTCCACTCCACGCATTGACCTGGTATTGCAGTATCTCCAGGACCGGTGCACCCCTTCTTTAATGCAGTTTCTAAAATCAGAAAGAATTGAATTCAATGTTTTTTGTTCATTTTGCTTGTTTGTCGGATTTTGGGATGGACTCTTTGGCTTTGCTTTTCTTCTCCTCATTGGATTTTTCATGTTCAAAGTTGCAGAAGCCAGATTACAAGCTCATTTTGGTTCAACTTCAGCAACTGTGCATTGCATTGCCATGTAATGTGATGCAATGCTATCTTTCTAGCTCTCCCTTTTTACTTCCTTTTGGATAAACAGACATATTAGGCAAGCATTTTGGAGCTTTCACCTAAATAACTACAGGTGGTGAGATAAGCTGCACAATATAATTGACCTTTCAGTATATTGTTGCACACACACCATCTATTTAGCAAATGCCCTTGTTATCAACAGCAGCCTTTTAAACTCACCTGAGCTAACAGGTATGTGCGCTGGTTACTCTGCTGCGCTTAAAATTTCTTTTTTGGTTTGCTACAATGCCTTTTCTGAAACGTTGTCTCCTTCTGCTGGAACACTGACTTCTTTCATTTAATGCCTGCAGACTATAAAAGAGAACCCAACCCAAAAAGTTTGGTTGATTAGTCTGTGGCATTCTGTTAAACTGTTGCTTATGGCGGTCTCTGTGAGCTTCTCAGCGACATTCAGCCAGCCAGGTATCCTGCCTGCAGTAGATGGAATGTGGCAATGGAACGCTGGCTGCGCGTGTCATAATAGGCTCTGAGCCTTTATATACCTGTGCACAGCAGCAGCCACCTTCAGTCTGCTGCTGGACAGCCAGCAGCAGCAGCAGCAGGAGAGGTATGTAATCAGGAGCCCTCCTGCTAAGGGTAGACAGCTGCTCGTTCCACCCCACCCCCCGCCTTAATTGGTTCTCCTCCCTTCCAACGGTGTTGAGGCGGGTGGGAACAGCAGGGGGTGAAGGTGCTGTGTTTAAAGAGGTGGAGTTATGCAGATCTAAAACGCGTGGATTGCAGCAGCAGCAAGCCGAAAAGTGCAGGCATGTAAGGGATCTAGAGGTTGACAACATGTCTTCTTAACGGGAGTCCAGGAGCTCATCTCCACAAATGGACTTTTCAGGATCCTTGGGTGGCTCCGTAGTTTGAAACCAATTCTGGTTATCGCTTCTCGGCCTTTTGGCTAAGATCAAGTGTAGTATCTGTTCTTATCAGTTTAATATCTGATACGTCCCCTATCTGGGGACCATATATTAAATGGATTTTTAGAACAGGGAGATGGAAAAAGAGCTTGCTCTGTCCACTCCACGCATTGACCTGGTATTGCAGTATCTCCAGGACCGGTGCACCCCTTCTTTAATGCAGTTTCTAAAATCAGAAAGAATTGAATTCAATGTTTTTTGTTCATTTTGCTTGTTTGTCGGATTTTGGGATGGACTCTTTGGCTTTGCTTTTCTTCTCCTCATTGGATTTTTCATGTTCAAAGTTGCAGAAGCCAGATTACAAGCTCATTTTGGTTCAACTTCAGCAACTGTGCATTGCATTGCCATGTAATGTGATGCAATGCTATCTTTCTAGCTCTCCCTTTTTACTTCCTTTTGGATAAACAGACATATTAGGCAAGCATTTTGGAGCTTTCACCTAAATAACTACAGGTGGTGAGATAAGCTGCACAATATAATTGACCTTTCAGTATATTGTTGCACACACACCATCTATTTAGCAAATGCCCTTGTTATCAACAGCAGCCTTTTAAACTCACCTGAGCTAACAGGTATGTGCGCTGGTTACTCTGCTGCGCTTAAAATTTCTTTTTTGGTTTGCTACAATGCCTTTTCTGAAACGTTGTCTCCTTCTGCTGGAACACTGACTTCTTTCATTTAATGCCTGCAGACTATAAAAGAGAACCCAACCCAAAAAGTTTGGTTGATTAGTCTGTGGCATTCTGTTAAACTGTTGCTTATGGCGGTCTCTGTGAGCTTCTCAGCGACATTCAGCCAGCCAGGTATCCTGCCTGCAGTAGATGGAATGTGGCAATGGAACGCTGGCTGCGCGTGTCATAATAGGCTCTGAGCCTTTATATACCTGTGCACAGCAGCAGCCACCTTCAGTCTGCTGCTGGACAGCCAGCAGCAGCAGGAGAGGTATGTAATCAGGAGCCCTCCTGCTAAGGGTAGACAGCTGCTCGTTCCACCCCACCCCCCGCCTTAATTGGTTCTCCTCCCTTCCAACGGTGTTGAGGCGGGTGGGAACAGCAGGGGGTGAAGGTGCTGTGTTTAAAGAGGTGGAGTTATGCAGATCTAAAACGCGTGGATTGCAGCAGCAGCAAGCCGAAAAGTGCAGGCATGTAAGGGATCTAGAGGTTGACAACATGTCTTCTTAACGGGAGTCCAGGAGCTCATCTCCACAAATGGACTTTTCAGGATCCTTGGGTGGCTCCGTAGTTTGAAACCAATTCTGGTTATCGCTTCTCGGCCTTTTGGCTAAGATCAAGTGTAGTATCTGTTCTTATCAGTTTAATATCTGATACGTCCCCTATCTGGGGACCATATATTAAATGGATTTTTAGAACAGGGAGATGGAAAAAGAGCTTGCTCTGTCCACTCCACGCATTGACCTGGTATTGCAGTATCTCCAGGACCGGTGCACCCCTTCTTTAATGCAGTTTCTAAAATCAGAAAGAATTGAATTCAATGTTTTTTGTTCATTTTGCTTGTTTGTCGGATTTTGGGATGGACTCTTTGGCTTTGCTTTTCTTCTCCTCATTGGATTTTTCATGTTCAAAGTTGCAGAAGCCAGATTACAAGCTCATTTTGGTTCAACTTCAGCAACTGTGCATTGCATTGCCATGTAATGTGATGCAATGCTATCTTTCTAGCTCTCCCTTTTTACTTCCTTTTGGATAAACAGACATATTAGGCAAGCATTTTGGAGCTTTCACCTAAATAACTACAGGTGGTGAGATAAGCTGCACAATATAATTGACCTTTCAGTATATTGTTGCACACACACCATCTATTTAGCAAATGCCCTTGTTATCAACAGCAGCCTTTTAAACTCACCTGAGCTAACAGGTATGTGCGCTGGTTACTCTGCTGCGCTTAAAATTTCTTTTTTGGTTTGCTACAATGCCTTTTCTGAAACGTTGTCTCCTTCTGCTGGAACACTGACTTCTTTCATTTAATGCCTGCAGACTATAAAAGAGAACCCAACCCAAAAAGTTTGGTTGATTAGTCTGTGGCATTCTGTTAAACTGTTGCTTATGGCGGTCTCTGTGAGCTTCTCAGCGACATTCAGCCAGCCAGGTATCCTGCCTGCAGTAGATGGAATGTGGCAATGGAACGCTGGCTGCGCGTGTCATAGTAGGCTCTGAGCCTTTATATACCTGTGCACAGCAGCAGCCACCTTCAGTCTGCTGCTGGACAGCCAGCAGCAGCAGCAGCAGGAGAGGTATGTAATCAGGAGCCCTCCTGCTAAGGGTAGACAGCTGCTCGTTCCACCCCACCCCCTGCCTTAATTGGTTCTCCTCCCTTCCAACGGTGTTGAGGCGGGTGGGAACAGCAGGGGGTGAAGGTGCTGTGTTTAAAGAGGTGGAGTTATGCAGATCTAAAACGCGTGGATTGCAGCAGCAGCAAGCCGAAAAGTGCAGGCATGTAAGGGATCTAGAGGTTGACAACATGTCTTCTTAACGGGAGTCCAGGAGCTCATCTCCACAAATGGACTTTTCAGGATCCTTGGGTGGCTCCGTAGTTTGAAACCAATTCTGGTTATCGCTTCTCGGCCTTTTGGCTGCGATCGTATGACTGTACCTTGATTGGTGCGAGTCTCCTGGAGGAATCCGGACCCTTTTGTGGAGGATTTTCTGCTTTTTCCTGTGGTATTCCATACCGACAGAATCCAAGATGTCTTTTGTGAAGAACACCATCCGTTTGTCCGTGGATCCATCTGACCAGAACAAGAACAACGTGGTTTTCATTGTCCAAGACATCGTTGAAGGCAAAGCTGGAGCAAGACGTTCTGAGATCTTCAGTGTCAACGAATTTTCACGTCAAGGTAATTATGACGTTACCTTTATGGACCAGGATGTTTGCCTTAATGTCTTTGAATGGCTCCGTGGTCACTCTAGTGACCCCTGCTTGGAAGGAGTTAGATGGGAACCTTTGTTTGGTCTGCAAGAAAAGGAGGTGACTGTGACTGTCTATAACCCTTTTACAGACCCTGAGCTGCTGGAGTGCTTCCTCTCTCGCTACTGTGAATATGTGCGGAAGGGAGTGAAGCAAGTCAATTGTCTAGGAATCTTTAACTGTCAGTATAAATTCCGTGTGAAATTGAAAAGGGATCCTGACAGTGTGGGGGGCTTTAGACACCCTCCATCAAATTTTTCCGTTGCAGGCCATAGAGGTTTCCTCTTTTACCCAGGCCAGCCCATGTTTTGCCGTAGATGCTTTTCTTTCGGACATACCATGGTAACATGCCTTAAAGGGCAGTGTTGCCGAAATTGCAGAAAGGAGGGGCATATGGCCAACCAGTGTCCAGAGGCCAAGTCCTGTGATGTCTGTGGGAGTAGTGATCACATGTATAAGGACTGTCCTATGAGTGCACCTAGACGTTCTGATAAAGAACAGAAGGAGGAGGAGCTGGAGAGGAGGCAGATGGCAAGCGCACTGAAAGTGCTGGAAAGATTGGAGAGGGAGGAGAGAGAGGGAAGGAGGCGGGAAACTGGTAGAGCCTCTCCCTCTACGGCGCCAGAGGAGGTGTCCCTGAGACCATGTTCTTCTTCTGCTGAAGAAATGAGGAAGAAGCGGAGGGAAGAAAAGGAGTTCTGGAGGGAAGTGGCAAAGGTGGAGAAAAAGGCAGTGTCTGCGAGAATATCTAGGAAAGTGGTGGAAGCAGAGCTGCCTGAGATGATGACTTTTGGAGAGGCAATGGACGCAACAGGATGTGAAGTGCAAATCTCGGAACCCGACAGTCCTGAACACCCTTCGGGTCCTGAAAACATTGAAGATTTTTCTTCGGAGGATGATAGGGGTGCAAAGAAGAGTCGTAGGGAGGATGGTGGGGGCAGTGATGATGCAGATTTTAGTGAGCCTCAGAGGAAGATCAGAACTGCCAGAATGAGGAGTGTGGCTGGTGAAGCCAGCGGGTCGGAAACCAGCTGTTCTGTTCTGATGGCGGAGGAGGATAGTGGTGGTGCTGGATAGTGTCACCATATAATATTGTAAATGTTTTTTCTTTTTGTCCTCTTGTGAGCTTTGGTTTAGGCCAAAGGCTATTTCTTTGTGTAATTGGTGAAGGAGTAGAAGTATTATGGGATTTACCATAGTGTCCCAAAACGTAAGAGTGTTTAAAAGTAAAGTAAGAAGAGCTGCTATTTTTGAGTTTTTAGCTATGCAAAATACATCTATTTTTTGTTTACAAGAATGTGGGGTAGTGGATGGTGTGAAAGGGGATGAATGGTCTTATGGAGCGTCTGTGTGGTCGGGGAGTGCATGTAATAAGAATGATGGTGTGGGTATTTTGGTTAAAGGAAGGGAGGTTGTTTTGAGTGATTATTTGGTTATTGAGGTGGGGAGATGTATCCTTGCTAATTTTGTATACAAGAATGTAAAGTTTTGTGTTATTAATGTTTATGCGCCAGTTGAAAAAAATGAGCGCAAAAATTTATTTGAAAAAATTAAGCTTTTTGTTCCAGGAAGAATACCTGTGGTAATTGTGGGTGATATGAACTGTGATGTGGGGAGAGTGAATGTGGATGTGTCTGGGAAAGCATTATTGGAGTTAGTGAATGATTTTGGGTTGTGTGATATGCAGCGCGTGTGTAACATGAATCCTTTGTTGAACACTTTCTTTTCTGAGAGTGGTAGGGTACAATCCAGATTGGATTATTGTTTTATTTCTAAAAATATGGTTTCTGTTAATTATAGGCAGGAAAACGTTCTTTTTTCAGATCATGTGTGTATGTTGTGTGAGTTGGATATAAAAGTTGATGGAGTGTTTGGGAGAGGATTGTGGAAGTTAAATGTTAAACTGTTAGAGAATGAAGATGTGAGAAAGGAGTATGAAAGGCGGTATGAAGAATGGTGTAAGCATAAAAATGAGTTTGGGAATGTTTGTGAGTGGTGGGACTGGGTGAAGAAACAAACAAAAATGTTCTTTAAAAATTTAGGATACAAGTATGCAGCAATTAAAAGAGAGAGTTTTGTTAAACTGAACGCGCGGTTGAGCGTTTTGTATAAGTTAAGGGAAGGAGGAGTTGAGGTGGAGGAGGATATTTTAGAGGTAAAAAAGGAGATTAGTGAGTTTTTGTTGGAGAGAGGGAGAAGCATAGTGTTTAGGGCAAAGATTGATAAGATGGAGCAGGATGAGAAATGTTCTCGGTTTTTCTTTAAAAAAGTTTTTGGAAAGAAACAGAGTATGAGCGTGGTGTATGGAGCAGATGGAAGTGAGGTGAGTGGAGAGGATATGTGTGAAGAGGTGGCTAAGTTTTATGAGGATCTGTATGCAGTGAAACAGAGGGATGAATGTTTGGAGAATGATGTTTTGAGTGTGTTAGAGAGTAAGTTGAGTGAAGCAGAAAGAGAGAGAGTGATGGGTGAGGTGACTGGTGATGAGGTATGGAAGGTTATGTGTAGTATGGCTTTGAATAAGACGCCGGGGGAGGATGGCCTCCCAGTAGAATTTTATCGTGTGATGTGGGGTGTGATTGGTAAGGACTTTGTGGATGTATGTAAGTATATGTGGGGAAACATGGAGGTGACTGAGAGTATGCGTGCAGGTTTGGTTGTGTTAATTCCTAAGAAAGGGGATTTGAAAAGTCTGAGGAATTGGAGGCCAATAACGTTACTTAATTGTGATTATAAAATCTATGCAAAACTTATGGCTAATAGGATGCGTGATGTGATAGAGAGTGTGATTGGGGATGAGCAGTGTTGTGCGGTACCTGGGAGGCGGATTCATGAGTGTGTGTGTATGTTAAGAGATTGTCTATGGGATTGCATGGGTCGTAAGAAGAGTGTATTTTTGTTAAGTTTGGATTTTGAAAAGGCTTATGATAGGTTGTCGCATGGTTTTTTGTTCAGAGTGTTGTTAAAAATGGGTTTTCCGGCTGATTTTGTTGGGCGAGTGAGAAGTTTGTATGCGGGTGTTTATAGCTGTGTTTTAATGAATGGGTATGTGGGTAGGAAAGTGAATGTGTTTTCGGGTGTGCGACAGGGGTGTCCTTTGTCCCCTGTAGCATTTATTTGTGCAATTGAGCCATTGTTGTGTATGCTGAGGAAAGATAAGGTAATTCGTGGTGTGCAAGTGCCGGGAGGTGGAGGAAAAGAATGGAAGGTGAGTGGTTATATGGATGACGTGTGTGTATTATGTGATTCTGAATGTTTGGTGAGGCGGGTGAAGTTGTTAGTGTCTATTTTTTGTGGTGCATCTGCGTTTAAAGTGAATTGGGAAAAGAGTGAGTGTAAGGGTTTTGGAGGCGGAAGTTTAAGTAGGGATGTAGGTGTGAATGTAGTGAATGGACCTATTAAAGTTTTCGGTGTGAAGTTTTCAGAGAGTTTGGATGGGAAAGAAAGTTGGGATGATGCGAAAGGAAAAGTTGAGCAGAAGTTGAATTTTTGGAAATTGAGGAGTTTATCCTTTTTTGGGAAGATTTTAATTGTTAAGAGTGTGGTGTTGCCAATATTTTTATATATTGCGGTAGTATTTCCACCAGGATATATGTGTATGAGAAGCTTGAATAGAATTTTATTTGTTTTTTTGTGGAACTCGAAAATGGAGAGAGCTAGGAGAGAAATTTTGGTTAAAAGAGTGGAAAAAGGTGGTTTGGGTTTTCCGAATTTGGACGTGTTTTTTGGTGTGAATATCGTTGTGTTTGTTTTGAAAGTGATTAGGGCGGATGGAAAGTTTTCATCTATGTGTAGGTATTTATTTGGAGCGTATTTGTTTCGTTTAAAGTGGCAAGAAAGGGATTTGCGATGTCCGATTGCTTTTGAGGTGCCTGTATGGTATGTGTGGGTTTATAAGTTTTTGGTGAGGTATGAACTGTGTGATGCAGATGTGAGATTGCTGGAGAATAAGAAGGCTGTGTATAGGATGATTGAATGTAGAGAGGTAGAATGTGGAATAAATATGGTTAGGGGTGGTGATGTGCAGAAGGTTTGGAAGAAAGTGCGGATGAGTGGTATGACCAACAAACAGAGTGAAGTTGTGTGGCAGTCTTTACATGGAGTATTACCTGTGAGAGAATTTCAGAGGAATAGAGGTTTGGTGAGGAGTGAAATGTGTCCAAGAAATGGCTGTGGTGGAAGGGAAAGTGTGTTGCATGTTTTTTGGAATTGCCAGTATGCTAGAGATGTGATTGGGAGAATGGGGCCTTTGTGTAAAGAATTGTGTGGTGTGAATTTGTTGTCTTTTGAGTTGTTTATGTTTGGTTTGGGAATATGTGATGGGACGAAGGAAAGAGTCTTGTGGTTGATGCTTGCATGTATAAAGGAAGTGTTATGGGATGTGAGGAATGTGTATGTGTTTAAAAGGAAGGAAATTGCTGTAAAGCATAGTGTGAAGGTGATTTTGGGGAAGATGTATGTGTGTTTCCTATGGGACAAAAAGAGGAGAGGGGAAGTGGATGCGGAGGGAATATGGAAAGTTAAAAAGTGGAGATATATTGTTAGTACCTCTTGATTTTTGTTATTGTTGTTTTGAAATATGAAATAAATATTTCCGATGATGATGGGGACAGCAAATTGCGTATTGGATTTGACGCAGCTGTTTTGATGTAATTTTCCTTTGTCTGGTTTCCATAGACTGTGGAATTTCCTCGTCTGAGGAGAAAAAAAAAAAAAAAAATCTGTTCTTATCAGTTTAATATCTGATACGTCCCCTATCTGGGGACCATATATTAAATGGATTTTTAGAACAGGGAGATGGAAAAAGAGCTTGCTCTGTCCACTCCACGCATTGACCTGGTATTGCAGTATCTCCAGGACCGGTGCACCCCTTCTTTAATGCAGTTTCTAAAATCAGAAAGAATTGAATTCAATGTTTTTTGTTCATTTTGCTTGTTTGTCGGATTTTGGGATGGACTCTTTGGCTTTGCTTTTCTTCTCCTCATTGGATTTTTCATGTTCAAAGTTGCAGAAGCCAGATTACAAGCTCATTTTGGTTCAACTTCAGCAACTGTGCATTGCATTGCCATGTAATGTGATGCAATGCTATCTTTCTAGCTCTCCCTTTTTACTTCCTTTTGGATAAACAGACATATTAGGCAAGCATTTTGGAGCTTTCACCTAAATAACTACAGGTGGTGAGATAAGCTGCACAATATAATTGACCTTTCAGTATATTGTTGCACACACACCATCTATTTAGCAAATGCCCTTGTTATCAACAGCAGCCTTTTAAACTCACCTGAGCTAACAGGTATGTGCGCTGGTTACTCTGCTGCGCTTAAAATTTCTTTTTTGGTTTGCTACAATGCCTTTTCTGAAACGTTGTCTCCTTCTGCTGGAACACTGACATCTTTCATTTAATGCCTGCAGACTATAAAAGAGAACCCAACCCAAAAAGTTTGGTTGATTAGTCTGTGGCATTCTGTTAAACTGTTGCTTATGGCGGTCTCTGTGAGCTTGTCAGCGACATTCAGCCAGCCAGGTATCCTGCCTGCAGTAGATGGAATGTGGCAATGGAACGCTGGCTGCGCGTGTCATAATAGGCTCTGAGCCTTTATATACCTGTGCACAGCAGCAGCCACCTTCAGTCTGCTGCTGGACAGCCAGCAGCAGCAGCAGCAGGAGAGGTATGTAATCAGGAGCCCTCCTGCTAAGGGTAAACAGCTGCTCGTTCCACCCCACCCCCCGCCTTAATTGGTTCTCCTCCCTTCCAACGGTGTTGAGGCGGGTGGGAACAGCAGGGGGTGAAGGTGCTGTGTTTAAAGAGGTGGAGTTATGCAGATCTAAAACGCGTGGATTGCAGCAGCAGCAAGCCGAAAAGTGCAGGCATGTAAGGGATCTAGAGGTTGACAACATGTCTTCTTAACGGGAGTCCAGGAGCTCATCTCCACAAATGGACTTTTCAGGATCCTTGGGTGGCTCCGTAGTTTGAAACCAATTCTGGTTATCGCTTCTCGGCCTTTTGGCTAAGATCAAGTGTAGTATCTGTTCTTATCAGTTTAATATCTGATACGTCCCCTATCTGGGGACCATATATTAAATGGATTTTTAGAACAGGGAGATGGAAAAAGAGCTTGCTCTGTCCACTCCACGCATTGACCTGGTATTGCAGTATCTCCAGGACCGGTGCACCCCTTCTTTAATGCAGTTTCTAAAATCAGAAAGAATTGAATTCAATGTTTTTTGTTCATTTTGCTTGTTTGTCGGATTTTGGGATGGACTCTTTGGCTTTGCTTTTCTTCTCCTCATTGGATTTTTCATGTTCAAAGTTGCAGAAGCCAGATTACAAGCTCATTTTGGTTCAACTTCAGCAACTGTGCATTGCATTGCCATGTAATGTGATGCAATGCTATCTTTCTAGCTCTCCCTTTTTACTTCCTTTTGGATAAACAGACATATTAGGCAAGCATTTTGGAGCTTTCACCTAAATAACTACAGGTGGTGAGATAAGCTGCACAATATAATTGACCTTTCAGTATATTGTTGCACACACACCATCTATTTAGCAAATGCCCTTGTTATCAACAGCAGCCTTTTAAACTCACCTGAGCTAACAGGTATGTGCGCTGGTTACTCTGCTGCGCTTAAAATTTCTTTTTTGGTTTGCTACAATGCCTTTTCTGAAACGTTGTCTCCTTCTGCTGGAACACTGACTTCTTTCATTTAATGCCTGCAGACTATAAAAGAGAACCCAACCCAAAAAGTTTGGTTGATTAGTCTGTGGCATTCTGTTAAACTGTTGCTTATGGCGGTCTCTGTGAGCTTCTCAGCGACATTCAGCCAGCCAGGTATCCTGCCTGCAGTAGATGGAATGTGGCAATGGAACGCTGGCTGCGCGTGTCATAATAGGCTCTGAGCCTTTATATACCTGTGCACAGCAGCAGCCACCTTCAGTCTGCTGCTGGACAGCCAGCAGCAGCAGCAGCAGGAGAGGTATGTAATCAGGAGCCCTCCTGCTAAGGGTAGACAGCTGCTCGTTCCACCCCACCCCCCGCCTTAATTGGTTCTCCTCCCTTCCAACGGTGTTGAGGCGGGTGGGAACAGCAGGGGGTGAAGGTGCTGTGTTTAAAGAGGTGGAGTTATGCAGATCTAAAACGCGTGGATTGCAGCAGCAGCAAGCCGAAAAGTGCAGGCATGTAAGGGATCTAGAGGTTGACAACATGTCTTCTTAACGGGAGTCCAGGAGCTCATCTCCACAAATGGACTTTTCAGGATCCTTGGGTGGCTCCGTAGTTTGAAACCAATTCTGGTTATCGCTTCTCGGCCTTTTGGCTAAGATCAAGTGTAGTATCTGTTCTTTTAAAAACACAAGAGCTACGATCTACACTTGACGAGAGCGATCGAACTCGGAAGGAGAAGAGCTTCGGAGCCCAGCTGACATCGGAGAACGAAGGCGGATATCGGTGGGAGGAAGAAGCTCTAAAGAATCCAGAAGAAGACGAAGACTCGGAGAAGAATCAGGCTGTCCTGTGGAATCTTCGAGGAAGAAAATCATCGAGACAAAGACCTTTCGGGGAATTTGTCCAGAACACGACGGGAGAAGAATCTGCATAGCTCCACCCATTCCGGGAAGAGTTCCAGATCCAGCTCCAAGAAGTAACTGCAGGAGGAAAGCCATGGCAAGCGCTGCGAGGAAGGCCGAAAAGAAGAGCCTGGAGCTGGGGACAGCCAGGAGGGCCCAGCCAGGAGCCGATTCTGACCCCAAGGACTCTGCCTCCACGACTGGCCAGCAGAAGGGACCCCAGAAGCCCCGCCACGAAGCTCCAGCCCTGGAGCCATGGATGCGGCAGACGGTGGCCCTGAAGCTGAAGGAAGTGGATGGGAGGGTGCCGGACATGTCCTCGGACGTGTTCTGCCAGAAGATGATGCTGGATCGAGGCTTCTCCAGGTCGGACACCCTCAGCATCCAGACCTTCTTGACGGGGATCTTCTTCGTCACCTTCGCCACTGTGAACACCTGCAGGAGGTTCTGGGAAATGGTAAGCGCAAAAGGACCGGATAATTCTTTCTCTGCCTTTACAGGTAGCTGCCCTATCCAGAGGGATGAAAGGAGGATCACGGTCTCCATGCGCAACCCGCACACCCCAGGCCAAGACATCTGTACCTTCCTGAGACGCTTCTGTTTGGTTGTGAAGGAACCCTCTCACATCCTGAATGGACTCGGCTTCTGGATAGGTAAGTGGTCGGTGACCATTAGACTTCACAGGGACCTGGCGTACTCAGACGGACTTCGGCACCTGCCCCCGACATTCTCCCTGGGCAACTCCTACGGCCTCATCTATTACCCGGACATGCCGCGGAACTGCAGGAGATGCGGCAAGAATGGCCACGAGATGAAGGACTGCAAGGAGGATGCCTGCAGGATTTGTCGAGTGACGGGACACAGCTCGAAGGACTGCCCGAAGAAGACGTCCTGCAACCTGTGTGGGCTGGCGGCTCATCTGTACAAGGATTGCCCCAGGCGTGAGAGATCCTGGGCATCGGTGGTTGCGACGACCCCAGCTACGGAGGACAAGGCCCCGACGACCAGGCCTGTGAAGGTCAAGGACGCGACGACCAAGGCCCCAGCGGCCAAGGCCGAGACGACCAAGGCCAAAGCGGTCAAGGAGTCGGTGGCCAAAGCCCCAGCAACGGTCCCAGCAGCTCCGAAGCAGAAGAAAAAGTCAAAGGAGGGTAAGAGTTCTGTCACCCCTCTCTCGATCCCTCCCCCTGCCACCCCCGTCCAATCCCCCCCCACCCCGGCCACCCCTGCTGAGGATTCCACTTCCTCTTCCTCCTTCCCCTACTCCTCAGCAGGTGTCCTTTCCCCTGCCCCGGCAGCCACTCTCCCTCCCCAGACCATGGTAGCGGTGGAATTAACCTTTCCTCCACCCGCCGCTATCTATTCCGAGGAGGATTTTCCCCTTCTTGTCTCCCCAGTTCCAACCCGGGGAAAGAGGAAGGTGGAGGACAGCCCTGCTACTGAATCCTCCAAAAAGAAGATTCTGGATTTCGTAGGCGAAAAGGAGGATACCCTCCCTGAGCCAGAAGAGATGGAGCACATGGTTGAGACCCTGGTGGCCGAGCCAGAAGAGGAGGAACTGGTGGTCGCCGAGATCGAGGCCGCGCTGCTTGACCAGATGGAGGAAGAGGGCCTGCTGGTGATCCCGTCACCAGCAGTCAACACCGACGAGGGACCACCCGACCGGAGTGGTAACTAAGGTGTATTGCCTGCGCTAACTTTTTCTTTTTTCCCTACATGATGGCTAATATTAACTTATTTTCCATTAATGTCAGGAGCATCAAGGACAAGTTCAGACGTCAGACTATTTATGCCTTCCTTACTTCCCAGTTGTGTGATGTTTATATGTTGCAGGAATGTTCCCTTCCCTCCTCTAGGTCCTTCAAACATCTGGCCAGGGAGTGGTCCCACGGTCCATCCTACTGGTCCGGTGGGGGTGACTGCAAGTCTGCGGGGGTCGCAATTCTGATCAGGGGGGGCGCATTCACGCTTGAGTCCGTCCAGGAGCTCATCTGCGGCAGGGCTCTTGTTGTAGATGGCAACTGGGCGGGAGAACCTGTCAGGTTCATCAACGTGTATGCGTCCCCACTGAAGAATGAGCGTTTGGAGCTTTTCCAGACCCTGCGGCTTCAGCTTGCCACCACCAGGACCTTAGTGATGGCCGGGGATTTCAACTGCCCCATCTAGGAGGACGGTCGTAGTTCTGGCACATCTGCCAAGTTGGACATCACGTCCAAGCTGCTCATCGAGATGGTAACCGAGGCCTCTCTTCAGGACGTGGTGGGCTCTATGGGGAGAGGCTCCACGAACTATTCGTGGAGCCGACCCGATGGCTCACTCCGCTCCAGGATTGACTTTGTGTTCACCTCTCGGGCAGTCAGGCAGAGTAGGCACTCGATGGTCTCCTGCTTCTTCTCCGACCACAGAGCCATTCACTTACAAGGTGTCCTCGGCGACGGTTTTCCGTCCGGCCCCGGCTCCTGGAAGCTGAATTGTGCTCTGCTGGCTCAGGATGAAGTCGTGGAGGAGCTGAGAGCAGCCTACGCAATGTGGCAGTCCTACAAGGGTAGCTTCCAAACAGTCTCTGATTGGTGGGAATATGTTAAACTTGAGTTTCGCTGTTTCTTTCAGGCCAAGGGTCGACAACAGGCGTGTGAGAAGAGGAGGGACTTCAGAGGGCTGCAGCGCGAGCTGCGGTCGCTGCAGGACCTTCTTCACTGCGGCTGGGACGTGAGGGAGGAGCTGGAGGAGACCAAGAAGAGCCTGAAAAGGCACTTTGAGGAGGAGTCCAAGCGAATCATCTTCCGTTCCAAAGTGGAGAATCTGGAGAAGGGTGAGAAATGTAACTCATTCTTTTTCAGGAAACTTCATGCCGGTCACACGCCCCTGAACGAGCTGCGAGACGAGAGCGGAAACATGCGACGTGGGAAGGAGGACGTGATGAGGATCGTCAGCGACTTCTACAGCGAACTCTACTCCCACAAGACTACCGACCCCGACGCTGCTGATAAGTTCCTGTCAGGTATCACTAACCATCTTGATCCTGCAGGCACGGCAGCCTTGGACAAACCTCTGATGGTGGGCGAATTGCTCTCTGCCGCTAAATCCTTTAGGACCGGCAGGACCCCGGGCAGTGATGGTCTTCCAGCGGAGCTCTATGTAGCGCTGGGAGACCTCATCTGTCCGGACCTGTTGGACCTGTACGAGGAGATGGTGGTGGAGGGTAGAATGCCTCCATCTTTGAGGGAAGGAATGGTCACGATCCTGTACAAGCGGAAGGGAGAGAGGTGCGACCTGAGGAATTGGCGTCCCATCACTCTGCTCAACGTGGACTACAAGATCCTGGCCAAGACGATGGCGACACGACTTAAGACGGTCATCGGACGGATCATCCACCCGGACCAGACCTGCGGCATCCCTGGACGTCGCATCGCAGACAGCCTCGCTCTCGTGCGGGACACGGTCGAGTACATCAAGGTCCGCCGCGCACACACGGCCCTGGTCTCCTTGGATCAGGAGAAGGCCTTCGACCGGGTTTCCCACGAGTTCATGGGCTGAGCTCTGCACCGGTTAGGTTTGGGTAACATGTTTTGTTCGTATGTCCGTCTGATGTATTTTGATATCCACAGCTCGGTGTTGGTGAACGGCTGGAAGACTGACCCCTTCCCTGTCCTCTCTGGGGTCAGACAAGGCTGCCCTCTATCACCTCTTCTTTTTGTTTGTGTTATAGAACTCTTCGCAGAGGCTATCCGGCAGAATGGAGAGATCAGAGGGATCACCGCACCGGGTCCGGGACGACACGAGGTCAAGTGCTCGCTCTACATGGACGACGTCACCGTCTTCTGCGCTGATCGTGGTTCAGTCGACGCCCTCGTCCAGACGTGTGAGAGGTTCGGCCGGGCTTCAGGGGCCAAAGTCAACTGCAGGAAGTCGGAAGCCATGCTCTTCGGGGATTGGCAGCCGGCCTCCTCCGCCCCCTTCCCCTTCAACATTCAACCGGATTTCCTCAAGGTGCTGGGAGTCTGGTTCGGGAAGGAAGGAGCGGCCCTCAAGTCCTGGCAAGAACGCTTGGCCAAGGTGAAGCAACGGATCGGACTCTGGAGCCTCAGACACCTCACTTGTGAGGGTAAGGCACTCATCCTGCGTAATGAGGTCCTGCCCGTCTTGCAGTACACGGCGCAGGCCTGGCCCCCACACGTCACTGTGTGCAGGGCCATTACCAGGACAGTGTTTCACTTTGTCTGGGGATCCAAGATGGACAGAGTCAGGCGGGCCGTCATGTACAAGGAGCCTCGCAAGGGTGGGAAGGGCGTTCCAGATATCCCCACCCTCCTGCGATCCTCTTTTGTGTGTGATTGTGTCCGCCGGACTTTGCAAGTCAAGAATGGCTCCGCGGGCAGGTCCATGTCTCGCTTCTTCCTGCTTCCTCTTTGGAGGCGACTCGGCTGGGACAAGTGGGACAGCTCCTTCCCCTACAACTGGACGACGCCATGGTTCTACGGAGACGTCGTTCGATTTGTGGGGGAGCATCAACTGGAGGGACTCAAGCCCGACTTGTGGAAGCCCAAAACTATCCACAAGCTAATCAGAGCCAAGGATGACGTGGAGAACATCACAGGACTTCACCAGGACACGCTGGAGACTGTGTGGACAAATGTGTCGTCTGACAGGCTGACCAACGGGCACAAGGACTTGTCGTGGATGGCGATTCAGGGCGGACTGCCCGTCCGGTCATTCATGCATGCCCGGAACCTGTGCAAGACCCGGTACTGCCCAAGGTGCCCCTTCGTGGAGGAAACATCTTTGCACACTTTTTGGGACTGCGGATTTGCACAGCGCCTATTGACTGCACTTGAGGACGACCTGAGGAACTCTGTCCCCAGGGCGAGCCTATCGCACCATTCTGTGCTTTACGGACTCTTCCCTGGGGTTCATACCGTCGGAGCCATCCAGGAGGCTTGGCGCCTTATGAACTGCTTCAAGGATGCCGTTTGGGTCGCCAGGAACCGGCTCATCTTGAGGAGGGAGAGGATGTCCATCCAGGACTGCCGCAGGCTGATCCACAGCCTGCTCAGAGAATATTCCATCATGGACGGTCCGGAGGACGAGGACGAGGACTAAACCCCTCCTCCCCGTCTCCCCTTATGTGTCTTGTCTTTCAATAAAGCTTCGGGCCTGTGATTTTCCCCTCCCCATCCCCTTTTTCCCAATCCCCATCCCTTATCACGGTTCGTCGTACTGTATTGATTGACATGCTTTTTCTTTCAGATTGAGTGTTTTGTGTAGCATAGGGGTGTGATGTGTCTAGTTAGTGCGTCGTATCCTCATGCTATGTAAATATTATGTAGAATTCTGTGTGTACTGGGCTGCGGCACTGTACACTGTCTGTTAACTTATTTTTTGTGCTAATAAAAGATATATTCAATCAAAAAAATCTGTTCTTATCAGTTTAATATCTGATACGTCCCCTATCTGGGGACCATATATTAAATGGATTTTTAGAACAGGGAGATGGAAAAAGAGCTTGCTCTGTCCACTCCACGCATTGACCTGGTATTGCAGTATCTCCAGGACCGGTGCACCCCTTCTTTAATGCAGTTTCTAAAATCAGAAAGAATTGAATTCAATGTTTTTTGTTCATTTTGCTTGTTTGTCGGATTTTGGGATGGACTCTTTGGCTTTGCTTTTCTTCTCCTCATTGGATTTTTCATGTTCAAAGTTGCAGAAGCCAGATTACAAGCTCATTTTGGTTCAACTTCAGCAACTGTGCATTGCATTGCCATGTAATGTGATGCAATGCTATCTTTCTAGCTCTCCCTTTTTACTTCCTTTTGGATAAACAGACATATTAGGCAAGCATTTTGGAGCTTTCACCTAAATAACTACAGGTGGTGAGATAAGCTGCACAATATAATTGACCTTTCAGTATATTGTTGCACACACACCATCTAATTAGCAAATGCCCTTGTTATCAACAGCAGCCTTTTAAACTCACCTGAGCTAACAGGTATGTGCGCTGGTTACTCTGCTGCGCTTAAAATTTCTTTTTTGGTTTGCTACAATGCCTTTTCTGAAACGTTGTCTCCTTCTGCTGGAACACTGACTTCTTTCATTTAATGCCTGCAGACTATAAAAGAGAACCCAACCCAAAAAGTTTGGTTGATTAGTCTGTGGCATTCTGTTAAACTGTTGCTTATGGCGGTCTCTGTGAGCTTCTCAGCGACATTCAGCCAGCCAGGTATCCTGCCTGCAGTAGATGGAATGTGGCAATGGAACGCTGGCTGCGCGTGTCATAATAGGCTCTGAGTCTTTATATACCTGTGCACAGCAGCAGCCACCTTCAGTCTGCTGCTGGACAGCCAGCAGCAGCAGCAGCAGGAGAGGTATGTAATCAGGAGCCCTCCTGCTAAGGTTAGACAGCTGCTCGTTCCACCCCACCCCCCGCCTTAATTGGTTCTCCTCCCTTCCAACGGTGTTGAGGCGGGTGGGAACAGCAGGGGGTGAAGGTGCTGTGTTTAAAGAGGTGGAGTTATGCAGATCTAAAACGCGTGGATTGCAGCAGCAGCAAGCCGAAAAGTGCAGGCATGTAAGGGATCTAGAGGTTGACAACATGTCTTCTTAACGGGAGTCCAGGAGCTCATCTCCACAAATGGACTTTTCAGGATCCTTGGGTGGCTCCGTAGTTTGAAACCAATTCTGGTTATCGCTTCTCGGCCTTTTGGCTAAGATCAAGTGTAGTATCTGTTCTTATCAGTTTAATATCTGATACGTCCCCTATCTGGGGACCATATATTAAATGGATTTTTAGAACAGGGAGATGGAAAAAGAGCTTGCTCTGTCCACTCCACGCATTGACCTGGTATTGCAGTATCTCCAGGACCGGTGCACCCCTTCTTTAATGCAGTTTCTAAAATCAGAAAGAATTGAATTCAATGTTTTTTGTTCATTTTGCTTGTTTGTCGGATTTTGGGATGGACTCTTTGGCTTTGCTTTTCTTCTCCTCATTGGATTTTTCATGTTCAAAGTTGCAGAAGCCAGATTACAAGCTCATTTTGGTTCAACTTCAGCAACTGTGCATTGCATTGCCATGTAATGTGATGCAATGCTATCTTTCTAGCTCTCCCTTTTTACTTCCTTTTGGATAAACAGACATATTAGGCAAGCATTTTGGAGCTTTCACCTAAATAACTACAGGTGGTGAGATAAGCTGCACAATATAATTGACCTTTCAGTATATTGTTGCACACACACCATCTATTTAGCAAATGCCCTTGTTATCAACAGCAGCCTTTTAAACTCACCTGAGCTAACAGGTATGTGCGCTGGTTACTCTGCTGCGCTTAAAATTTCTTTTTTGGTTTGCTACAATGCCTTTTCTGAAACGTTGTCTCCTTCTGCTGGAACACTGACTTCTTTCATTTAATGCCTGCAGACTATAAAAGAGAACCCAACCCAAAAAGTTTGGTTGATTAGTCTGTGGCATTCTGTTAAACTGTTGCTTATGGCGGTCTCTGTGAGCTTCTCAGCGACATTCAGCCAGCCAGGTATCCTGCCTGCAGTAGATGGAATGTGGCAATGGAACGCTGGCTGCGCGTGTCATAATAGGCTCTGAGCCTTTATATACCTGTGCACAGCAGCAGCCACCTTCAGTCTGCTGCTGGACAGCCAGCAGCAGCAGCAGCAGGAGAGGTATGTAATCAGGAGCCCTCCTGCTAAGGGTAGACAGCTGCTCGTTCCACCCCACCCCCCGCCTTAATTGGTTCTCCTCCCTTCCAACGGTGTTGAGGCGGGTGGGAACAGCAGGGGGTGAAGGTGCTGTGTTTAAAGAGGTGGAGTTATGCAGATCTAAAACGCGTGGATTGCAGCAGCAGCAAGCCGAAAAGTGCAGGCATGTAAGGGATCTAGAGGTTGACAACATGTCTTCTTAACGGGAGTCCAGGAGCTCATCTCCACAAATGGACTTTTCAGGATCCTTGGGTGGCTCCGTAGTTTGAAACCAATTCTGGTTATCGCTTCTCGGCCTTTTGGCTAAGATCAAGTGTAGTATCTGTTCTTATCAGTTTAATATCTGATACGTCCCCTATCTGGGGACCATATATTAAATGGATTTTTAGAACAGGGAGATGGAAAAAGAGCTTGCTCTGTCCACTCCACGCATTGACCTGGTATTGCAGTATCTCCAGGACCGGTGCACCCCTTCTTTAATGCAGTTTCTAAAATCAGAAAGAATTGAATTCAATGTTTTTTGTTCATTTTGCTTGTTTGTCGGATTTTGGGATGGACTCTTTGGCTTTGCTTTTCTTCTCCTCATTGGATTTTTCATGTTCAAAGTTGCAGAAGCCAGATTACAAGCTCATTTTGGTTCAACTTCAGCAACTGTGCATTGCATTGCCATGTAATGTGATGCAATGCTATCTTTCTAGCTCTCCCTTTTTACTTCCTTTTGGATAAACAGACATATTAGGCAAGCATTTTGGAGCTTTCACCTAAATAACTACAGGTGGTGAGATAAGCTGCACAATATAATTGACCTTTCAGTATATTGTTGCACACACACCATCTATTTAGCAAATGCCCTTGTTATCAACAGCAGCCTTTTAAACTCACCTGAGCTAACAGGTATGTGCGCTGGTTACTCTGCTGCGCTTAAAATTTCTTTTTTGGTTTGCTACAATGCCTTTTCTGAAACGTTGTCTCCTTCTGCTGGAACACTGACTTCTTTCATTTAATGCCTGCAGACTATAAAAGAGAACCCAACCCAAAAAGTTTGGTTGATTAGTCTGTGGCATTCTGTTAAACTGTTGCTTATGGCGGTCTCTGTGAGCTTCTCAGCGACATTCAGCCAGCCAGGTATCCTGCCTGCAGTAGATGGAATGTGGCAATGGAACGCTGGCTGCGCGTGTCATAATAGGCTCTGAGCCTTTATATACCTGTGCACAGCAGCAGCCACCTTCAGTCTGCTGCTGGACAGCCAGCAGCAGCAGCAGCAGGAGAGGTATGTAATCAGGAGCCCTCCTGCTAAGGGTAGACAGCTGCTCGTTCCACCCCACCCCCCGCCTTAATTGGTTCTCCTCCCTTCCAACGGTGTTGAGGCGGGTGGGAACAGCAGGGGGTGAAGGTGCTGTGTTTAAAGAGGTGGAGTTATGCAGATCTAAAACGCGTGGATTGCAGCAGCAGCAAGCCGAAAAGTGCAGGCATGTAAGGGATCTAGAGGTTGACAACATGTCTTCTTAACGGGAGTCCAGGAGCTCATCTCCACAAATGGACTTTTCAGGATCCTTGGGTGGCTCCGTAGTTTGAAACCAATTCTGGTTATCGCTTCTCGGCCTTTTGGCTAAGATCAAGTGTAGTATCTGTTCTTATCAGTTTAATATCTGATACGTCCCCTATCTGGGGACCATATATTAAATGGATTTTTAGAACAGGGAGATGGAAAAAGAGCTTGCTCTGTCCACTCCACGCATTGACCTGGTATTGCAGTATCTCCAGGACCGGTGCACCCCTTCTTTAATGCAGTTTCTAAAATCAGAAAGAATTGAATTCAATGTTTTTTGTTCATTTTGCTTGTTTGTCGGATTTTGGGATGGACTCTTTGGCTTTGCTTTTCTTCTCCTCATTGGATTTTTCATGTTCAAAGTTGCAGAAGCCAGATTACAAGCTCATTTTGGTTCAACTTCAGCAACTGTGCATTGCATTGCCATGTAATGTGATGCAATGCTATCTTTCTAGCTCTCCCTTTTTACTTCCTTTTGGATAAACAGACATATTAGGCAAGCATTTTGGAGCTTTCACCTAAATAACTACAGGTGGTGAGATAAGCTGCACAATATAATTGACCTTTCAGTATATTGTTGCACACACACCATCTATTTAGCAAATGCCCTTGTTATCAACAGCAGCCTTTTAAACTCACCTGAGCTAACAGGTATGTGCGCTGGTTACTCTGCTGCGCTTAAAATTTCTTTTTTGGTTTGCTACAATGCCTTTTCTGAAACGTTGTCTCCTTCTGCTGGAACACTGACTTCTTTCATTTAATGCCTGCAGACTATAAAAGAGAACCCAACCCAAAAAGTTTGGTTGATTAGTCTGTGGCATTCTGTTAAACTGTTGCTTATGGCGGTCTCTGTGAGCTTCTCAGCGACATTCAGCCAGCCAGGTATCCTGCCTGCAGTAGATGGAATGTGGCAATGGAACGCTGGCTGCGCGTGTCATAATAGGCTCTGAGCCTTTATATACCTGTGCACAGCAGCAGCCACCTTCAGTCTGCTGCTGGACAGCCAGCAGCAGCAGCAGCAGGAGAGGTATGTAATCAGGAGCCCTCCTGCTAAGGGTAGACAGCTGCTCGTTCCACCCCACCCCCCGCCTTAATTGGTTCTCCTCCCTTCCAACGGTGTTGAGGCGGGTGGGAACAGCAGGGGGTGAAGGTGCTGTGTTTAAAGAGGTGGAGTTATGCAGATCTAAAACGCGTGGATTGCAGCAGCAGCAAGCCGAAAAGTGCAGGCATGTAAGGGATCTAGAGGTTGACAACATGTCTTCTTAACGGGAGTCCAGGAGCTCATCTCCACAAATGGACTTTTCAGGATCCTTGGGTGGCTCCATAGTTTGAAACCAATTCTGGTTATCGCTTCTCGGCCTTTTGGCTAAGATCAAGTGTAGTATCTGTTCTTATCAGTTTAATATCTGATACGTCCCCTATCTGGGGACCATATATTAAATGGATTTTTAGAACAGGGAGATGGAAAAAGAGCTTGCTCTGTCCACTCCACGCATTGACCTGGTATTGCAGTATCTCCAGGACCGGTGCACCCCTTCTTTAATGCAGTTTCTAAAATCAGAAAGAATTGAATTCAATGTTTTTTGTTCATTTTGCTTGTTTGTCGGATTTTGGGATGGACTCTTTGGCTTTGCTTTTCTTCTCCTCATTGGATTTTTCATGTTCAAAGTTGCAGAAGCCAGATTACAAGCTCATTTTGGTTCAACTTCAGCAACTGTGCATTGCATTGCCATGTAATGTGATGCAATGCTATCTTTCTAGCTCTCCCTTTTTACTTCCTTTTGGATAAACAGACATATTAGGCAAGCATTTTGTAGCTTTCACCTAAATAACTACAGGTGGTGAGATAAGCTGCACAATATAATTGACCTTTCAGTATATTGTTGCACACACACCATCTATTTAGCAAATGCCCTTGTTATCAACAGCAGCCTTTTAAACTCACCTGAGCTAACAGGTATGTGCGCTGGTTACTCTGCTGCGCTTAAAATTTCTTTTTTGGTTTGCTACAATGCCTTTTCTGAAACGTTGTCTCCTTCTGCTGGAACACTGACTTCTTTCATTTAATGCCTGCAGACTATAAAAGAGAACCCAACCCAAAAAGTTTGGTTGATTAGTCTGTGGCATTCTGTTAAACTGTTGCTTATGGCGGTCTCTGTGAGCTTCTCAGCGACATTCAGCCAGCCAGGTATCCTGCCTGCAGTAGATGGAATGTGGCAATGGAACGCTGGCTGCGCGTGTCATAATAGGCTCTGAGCCTTTATATACCTGTGCACAGCAGCAGCCACCTTCAGTCTGCTGCTGGACAGCCAGCAGCAGCAGCAGCAGGAGAGGTATGTAATCAGGAGCCCTCCTGCTAAGGGTAGACAGCTGCTCGTTCCACCCCACCCCCCGCCTTAATTGGTTCTCCTCCCTTCCAACGGTGTTGAGGCGGGTGGGAACAGCAGGGGGTGAAGGTGCTGTGTTTAAAGAGGTGGAGTTATGCAGATCTAAAACGCGTGGATTGCAGCAGCAGCAAGCCGAAAAGTGCAGGCATGTAAGGGATCTAGAGGTTGACAACATGTCTTCTTAACGGGAGTCCAGGAGCTCATCTCCACAAATGGACTTTTCAGGATCCTTGGGTGGCTCCGTAGTTTGAAACCAATTCTGGTTATCGCTTCTCGGCCTTTTGGCTAAGATCAAGTGTAGTATCTGTTCTTATCAGTTTAATATCTGATACGTCCCCTATCTGGGGACCATATATTAAATGGATTTTTAGAACAGGGAGATGGAAAAAGAGCTTGCTCTGTCCACTCCACGCATTGACCTGGTATTGCAGTATCTCCAGGACCGGTGCACCCCTTCTTTAATGCAGTTTCTAAAATCAGAAAGAATTGAATTCAATGTTTTTTGTTCATTTTGCTTGTTTGTCGGATTTTGGGATGGACTCTTTGGCTTTGCTTTTCTTCTCCTCATTGGATTTTTCATGTTCAAAGTTGCAGAAGCCAGATTACAAGCTCATTTTGGTTCAACTTCAGCAACTGTGCATTGCATTGCCATGTAATGTGATGCAATGCTATCTTTCTAGCTCTCCCTTTTTACTTCCTTTTGGATAAACAGACATATTAGGCAAGCATTTTGGAGCTTTCACCTAAATAACTACAGGTGGTGAGATAAGCTGCACAATATAATTGACCTTTCAGTATATTGTTGCACACACACCATCTATTTAGCAAATGCCCTTGTTATCAACAGCAGCCTTTTAAACTCACCTGAGCTAACAGGTATGTGCGCTGGTTACTCTGCTGCGCTTAAAATTTCTTTTTTGGTTTGCTACAATGCCTTTTCTGAAACGTTGTCTCCTTCTGCTGGAACACTGACTTCTTTCATTTAATGCCTGCAGACTATAAAAGAGAACCCAACCCAAAAAGTTTGGTTGATTAGTCTGTGGCATTCTGTTAAACTGTTGCTTATGGCGGTCTCTGTGAGCTTCTCAGCGACATTCAGCCAGCCAGGTATCCTGCCTGCAGTAGATGGAATGTGGCAATGGAACGCTGGCTGCGCGTGTCATAATAGGCTCTGAGCCTTTATATACCTGTGCACAGCAGCAGCCACCTTCAGTCTGCTGCTGGACAGCCAGCAGCAGCAGCAGCAGGAGAGGTATGTAATCAGGAGCCCTCCTGCTAAGGGTAGACAGCTGCTCGTTCCACCCCACCCCCCGCCTTAATTGGTTCTCCTCCCTTCCAACGGTGTTGAGGCGGGTGGGAACAGCAGGGGGTGAAGGTGCTGTGTTTAAAGAGGTGGAGTTATGCAGATCTAAAACGCGTGGATTGCAGCAGCAGCAAGCCGAAAAGTGCAGGCATGTAAGGGATCTAGAGGTTGACAACATGTCTTCTTAACGGGAGTCCAGGAGCTCATCTCCACAAATGGACTTTTCAGGATCCTTGGGTGGCTCCATAGTTTGAAACCAATTCTGGTTATCGCTTCTCGGCCTTTTGGCTAAGATCAAGTGTAGTATCTGTTCTTATCAGTTTAATATCTGATACGTCCCCTATCTGGGGACCATATATTAAATGGATTTTTAGAACAGGGAGATGGAAAAAGAGCTTGCTCTGTCCACTCCACGCATTGACCTGGTATTGCAGTATCTCCAGGACCGGTGCACCCCTTCTTTAATGCAGTTTCTAAAATCAGAAAGAATTGAATTCAATGTTTTTTGTTCATTTTGCTTGTTTGTCGGATTTTGGGATGGACTCTTTGGCTTTGCTTTTCTTCTCCTCATTGGATTTTTCATGTTCAAAGTTGCAGAAGCCAGATTACAAGCTCATTTTGGTTCAACTTCAGCAACTGTGCATTGCATTGCCATGTAATGTGATGCAATGCTATCTTTCTAGCTCTCCCTTTTTACTTCCTTTTGGATAAACAGACATATTAGGCAAGCATTTTGTAGCTTTCACCTAAATAACTACAGGTGGTGAGATAAGCTGCACAATATAATTGACCTTTCAGTATATTGTTGCACACACACCATCTATTTAGCAAATGCCCTTGTTATCAACAGCAGCCTTTTAAACTCACCTGAGCTAACAGGTATGTGCGCTGGTTACTCTGCTGCGCTTAAAATTTCTTTTTTGGTTTGCTACAATGCCTTTTCTGAAACGTTGTCTCCTTCTGCTGGAACACTGACTTCTTTCATTTAATGCCTGCAGACTATAAAAGAGAACCCAACCCAAAAAGTTTGGTTGATTAGTCTGTGGCATTCTGTTAAACTGTTGCTTATGGCGGTCTCTGTGAGCTTCTCAGCGACATTCAGCCAGCCAGGTATCCTGCCTGCAGTAGATGGAATGTGGCAATGGAACGCTGGCTGCGCGTGTCATAATAGGCTCTGAGCCTTTATATACCTGTGCACAGCAGCAGCCACCTTCAGTCTGCTGCTGGACAGCCAGCAGCAGCAGCAGCAGGAGAGGTATGTAATCAGGAGCCCTCCTGCTAAGGGTAGATAGACAGCTGCTCGTTCCACCCCACCCCCCGCCTTAATTGGTTCTCCTCCCTTCCAACGGTGTTGAGGCGGGTGGGAACAGCAGGGGGTGAAGGTGCTGTGTTTAAAGAGGTGGAGTTATGCAGATCTAAAACGCGTGGATTGCAGCAGCAGCAAGCCGAAAAGTGCAGGCATGTAAGGGATCTAGAGGTTGACAACATGTCTTCTTAACGGGAGTCCAGGAGCTCATCTCCACAAATGGACTTTTCAGGATCCTTGGGTGGCTCCGTAGTTTGAAACCAATTCTGGTTATCGCTTCTCGGCCTTTTGGCTAAGATCAAGTGTAGTATCTGTTCTTATCAGTTTAATATCTGATACGTCCCCTATCTGGGGACCATATATTAAATGGATTTTTAGAACAGGGAGATGGAAAAAGAGCTTGCTCTGTCCACTCCACGCATTGACCTGGTATTGCAGTATCTCCAGGACCGGTGCACCCCTTCTTTAATGCAGTTTCTAAAATCAGAAAGAATTGAATTCAATGTTTTTTGTTCATTTTGCTTGTTTGTCGGATTTTGGGATGGACTCTTTGGCTTTGCTTTTCTTCTCCTCATTGGATTTTTCATGTTCAAAGTTGCAGAAGCCAGATTACAAGCTCATTTTGGTTCAACTTCAGCAACTGTGCATTGCATTGCCATGTAATGTGATGCAATGCTATCTTTCTAGCTCTCCCTTTTTACTTCCTTTTGGATAAACAGACATATTAGGCAAGCATTTTGGAGCTTTCACCTAAATAACTACAGGTGGTGAGATAAGCTGCACAATATAATTGACCTTTCAGTATATTGTTGCACACACACCATCTATTTAGCAAATGCCCTTGTTATCAACAGCAGCCTTTTAAACTCACCTGAGCTAACAGGTATGTGCGCTGGTTACTCTGCTGCGCTTAAAATTTCTTTTTTGGTTTGCTACAATGCCTTTTCTGAAACGTTGTCTCCTTCTGCTGGAACACTGACTTCTTTCATTTAATGCCTGCAGACTATAAAAGAGAACCCAACCCAAAAAGTTTGGTTGATTAGTCTGTGGCATTCTGTTAAACTGTTGCTTATGGCGGTCTCTGTGAGCTTCTCAGCGACATTCAGCCAGCCAGGTATCCTGCCTGCAGTAGATGGAATGTGGCAATGGAACGCTGGCTGCGCGTGTCATAATAGGCTCTGAGCCTTTATATACCTGTGCACAGCAGCAGCCACCTTCAGTCTGCTGCTGGACAGCCAGCAGCAGCAGCAGCAGGAGAGGTATGTAATCAGGAGCCCTCCTGCTAAGGGTAGACAGCTGCTCGTTCCACCCCACCCCCCGCCTTAATTGGTTCTCCTCCCTTCCAACGGTGTTGAGGCGGGTGGGAACAGCAGGGGGTGAAGGTGCTGTGTTTAAAGAGGTGGAGTTATGCAGATCTAAAACGCGTGGATTGCAGCAGCAGCAAGCCGAAAAGTGCAGGCATGTAAGGGATCTAGAGGTTGACAACATGTCTTCTTAACGGGAGTCCAGGAGCTCATCTCCACAAATGGACTTTTCAGGATCCTTGGGTGGCTCCGTAGTTTGAAACCAATTCTGGTTATCGCTTCTCGGCCTTTTGGCTAAGATCAAGTGTAGTATCTGTTCTTATCAGTTTAATATCTGATACGTCCCCTATCTGGGGACCATATATTAAATGGATTTTTAGAACAGGGAGATGGAAAAAGAGCTTGCTCTGTCCACTCCACGCATTGACCTGGTATTGCAGTATCTCCAGGACCGGTGCACCCCTTCTTTAATGCAGTTTCTAAAATCAGAAAGAATTGAATTCAATGTTTTTTGTTCATTTTGCTTGTTTGTCGGATTTTGGGATGGACTCTTTGGCTTTGCTTTTCTTCTCCTCATTGGATTTTTCATGTTCAAAGTTGCAGAAGCCAGATTACAAGCTCATTTTGGTTCAACTTCAGCAACTGTGCATTGCATTGCCATGTAATGTGATGCAATGCTATCTTTCTAGCTCTCCCTTTTTACTTCCTTTTGGATAAACAGACATATTAGGCAAGCATTTTGGAGCTTTCACCTAAATAACTACAGGTGGTGAGATAAGCTGCACAATATAATTGACCTTTCAGTATATTGTTGCACACACACCATCTATTTAGCAAATGCCCTTGTTATCAACAGCAGCCTTTTAAACTCACCTGAGCTAACAGGTATGTGCGCTGGTTACTCTGCTGCGCTTAAAATTTCTTTTTTGGTTTGCTACAATGCCTTTTCTGAAACGTTGTCTCCTTCTGCTGGAACACTGACTTCTTTCATTTAATGCCTGCAGACTATAAAAGAGAACCCAACCCAAAAAGTTTGGTTGATTAGTCTGTGGCATTCTGTTAAACTGTTGCTTATGGCGGTCTCTGTGAGCTTCTCAGCGACATTCAGCCAGCCAGGTATCCTGCCTGCAGTAGATGGAATGTGGCAATGGAACGCTGGCTGCGCGTGTCATAATAGGCTCTGAGCCTTTATATACCTGTGCACAGCAGCAGCCACCTTCAGTCTGCTGCTGGACAGCCAGCAGCAGCAGCAGCAGGAGAGGTATGTAATCAGGAGCCCTCCTGCTAAGGGTAGATAGACAGCTGCTCGTTCCACCCCACCCCCCGCCTTAATTGGTTCTCCTCCCTTCCAACGGTGTTGAGGCGGGTGGGAACAGCAGGGGGTGAAGGTGCTGTGTTTAAAGAGGTGGAGTTATGCAGATCTAAAACGCGTGGATTGCAGCAGCAGCAAGCCGAAAAGTGCAGGCATGTAAGGGATCTAGAGGTTGACAACATGTCTTCTTAACGGGAGTCCAGGAGCTCATCTCCACAAATGGACTTTTCAGGATCCTTGGGTGGCTCCGTAGTTTGAAACCAATTCTGGTTATCGCTTCTCGGCCTTTTGGCTAAGATCAAGTGTAGTATCTGTTCTTATCAGTTTAATATCTGATACGTCCCCTATCTGGGGACCATATATTAAATGGATTTTTAGAACAGGGAGATGGAAAAAGAGCTTGCTCTGTCCACTCCACGCATTGACCTGGTATTGCAGTATCTCCAGGACCGGTGCACCCCTTCTTTAATGCAGTTTCTAAAATCAGAAAGAATTGAATTCAATGTTTTTTGTTCATTTTGCTTGTTTGTCGGATTTTGGGATGGACTCTTTGGCTTTGCTTTTCTTCTCCTCATTGGATTTTTCATGTTCAAAGTTGCAGAAGCCAGATTACAAGCTCATTTTGGTTCAACTTCAGCAACTGTGCATTGCATTGCCATGTAATGTGATGCAATGCTATCTTTCTAGCTCTCCCTTTTTACTTCCTTTTGGATAAACAGACATATTAGGCAAGCATTTTGGAGCTTTCACCTAAATAACTACAGGTGGTGAGATAAGCTGCACAATATAATTGACCTTTCAGTATATTGTTGCACACACACCATCTATTTAGCAAATGCCCTTGTTATCAACAGCAGCCTTTTAAACTCACCTGAGCTAACAGGTATGTGCGCTGGTTACTCTGCTGCGCTTAAAATTTCTTTTTTGGTTTGCTACAATGCCTTTTCTGAAACGTTGTCTCCTTCTGCTGGAACACTGACTTCTTTCATTTAATGCCTGCAGACTATAAAAGAGAACCCAACCCAAAAAGTTTGGTTGATTAGTCTGTGGCATTCTGTTAAACTGTTGCTTATGGCGGTCTCTGTGAGCTTCTCAGCGACATTCAGCCAGCCAGGTATCCTGCCTGCAGTAGATGGAATGTGGCAATGGAACGCTGGCTGCGCGTGTCATAATAGGCTCTGAGCCTTTATATACCTGTGCACAGCAGCAGCCACCTTCAGTCTGCTGCTGGACAGCCAGCAGCAGCAGCAGCAGGAGAGGTATGTAATCAGGAGCCCTCCTGCTAAGGGTAGACAGCTGCTCGTTCCACCCCACCCCCCGCCTTAATTGGTTCTCCTCCCTTCCAACGGTGTTGAGGCTGGTGGGAACAGCAGGGGGTGAAGGTGCTGTGTTTAAAGAGGTGGAGTTATGCAGATCTAAAACGCGTGGATTGCAGCAGCAGCAAGCCGAAAAGTGCAGGCATGTAAGGGATCTAGAGGTTGACAACATGTCTTCTTAACGGGAGTCCAGGAGCTCATCTCCACAAATGGACTTTTCAGGATCCTTGGGTGGCTCCGTAGTTTGAAACCAATTCTGGTTATCGCTTCTCGGCCTTTTGGCTAAGATCAAGTGTAGTATCTGTTCTTATCAGTTTAATATCTGATACGTCCCCTATCTGGGGACCATATATTAAATGGATTTTTAGAACAGGGAGATGGAAAAAGAGCTTGCTCTGTCCACTCCACGCATTGACCTGGTATTGCAGTATCTCCAGGACCGGTGCACCCCTTCTTTAATGCAGTTTCTAAAATCAGAAAGAATTGAATTCAATGTTTTTTGTTCATTTTGCTTGTTTGTCGGATTTTGGGATGGACTCTTTGGCTTTGCTTTTCTTCTCCTCATTGGATTTTTCATGTTCAAAGTTGCAGAAGCCAGATTACAAGCTCATTTTGGTTCAACTTCAGCAACTGTGCATTGCATTGCCATGTAATGTGATGCAATGCTATCTTTCTAGCTCTCCCTTTTTACTTCCTTTTGGATAAACAGACATATTAGGCAAGCATTTTGGAGCTTTCACCTAAATAACTACAGGTGGTGAGATAAGCTGCACAATATAATTGACCTTTCAGTATATTGTTGCACACACACCATCTATTTAGCAAATGCCCTTGTTATCAACAGCAGCCTTTTAAACTCACCTGAGCTAACAGGTATGTGCGCTGGTTACTCTGCTGCGCTTAAAATTTCTTTTTTGGTTTGCTACAATGCCTTTTCTGAAACGTTGTCTCCTTCTGCTGGAACACTGACTTCTTTCATTTAATGCCTGCAGACTATAAAAGAGAACCCAACCCAAAAAGTTTGGTTGATTAGTCTGTGGCATTCTGTTAAACTGTTGCTTATGGCGGTCTCTGTGAGCTTCTCAGCGACATTCAGCCAGCCAGGTATCCTGCCTGCAGTAGATGGAATGTGGCAATGGAACGCTGGCTGCGCGTGTCATAATAGGCTCTGAGCCTTTATATACCTGTGCACAACAGCAGCCACCTTCAGTCTGCTGCTGGACAGCCAGCAGCAGCAGCAGCAGGAGAGGTATGTAATCAGGAGCCCTCCTGGTAAGGGTAGACAGCTGCTCGTTCCACCCCACCCCCCGCCTTAATTGGTTCTCCTCCCTTCCAACGGTGTTGAGGCGGGTGGGAACAGCAGGGGGTGAAGGTGCTGTGTTTAAAGAGGTGGAGTTATGCAGATCTAAAACGCGTGGATTGCAGCAGCAGCAAGCCGAAAAGTGCAGGCATGTAAGGGATCTAGAGGTTGACAACATGTCTTCTTAACGGGAGTCCAGGAGCTCATCTCCACAAATGGACTTTTCAGGATCCTTGGGTGGCTCCGTAGTTTGAAACCAATTCTGGTTATCGCTTCTCGGCCTTTTGGCTAAGATCAAGTGTAGTATCTGTTCTTATCAGTTTAATATCTGATACGTCCCCTATCTGGGGACCATATATTAAATGGATTTTTAGAACAGGGAGATGGAAAAAGAGCTTGCTCTGTCCACTCCACGCATTGACCTGGTATTGCAGTATCTCCAGGACCGGTGCACCCCTTCTTTAATGCAGTTTCTAAAATCAGAAAGAATTGAATTCAATGTTTTTTGTTCATTTTGCTTGTTTGTCGGATTTTGGGATGGACTCTTTGGCTTTGCTTTTCTTCTCCTCATTGGATTTTTCATGTTCAAAGTTGCAGAAGCCAGATTACAAGCTCATTTTGGTTCAACTTCAGCAACTGTGCATTGCATTGCCATGTAATGTGATGCAATGCTATCTTTCTAGCTCTCCCTTTTTACTTCCTTTTGGATAAACAGACATATTAGGCAAGCATTTTGGAGCTTTCACCTAAATAACTACAGGTGGTGAGATAAGCTGCACAATATAATTGACCTTTCAGTATATTGTTGCACACACACCATCTATTTAGCAAATGCCCTTGTTATCAACAGCAGCCTTTTAAACTCATCTGAGCTAACAGGTATGTGCGCTGGTTACTCTGCTGCGCTTAAAATTTCTTTTTTGGTTTGCTACAATGCCTTTTCTGAAACGTTGTCTCCTTCTGCTGGAACACTGACTTCTTTCATTTAATGCCTGTAGACTATAAAAGAGAACCCAACCCAAAAAGTTTGGTTGATTAGTCTGTGGCATTCTGTTAAACTGTTGCTTATGGCGGTCTCTGTGAGCTTCTCAGCGACATTCAGCCAGCCAGGTATCCTGCCTGCAGTAGATGGAATGTGGCAATGGAACGCTGGCTGCGCGTGTCATAATAGGCTCTGAGCCTTTATATACCTGTGCACAGCAGCAGCCACCTTCAGTCTGCTGCTGGACAGCCAGCAGCAGCAGCAGCAGGAGAGGTATGTAATCAGGAGCCCTCCTGCTAAGGGTAGACAGCTGCTCGTTCCACCCCACCCCCCGCCTTAATTGGTTCTCCTCCCTTCCAACGGTGTTGAGGCGGGTGGGAACAGCAGGGGGTGAAGGTGCTGTGTTTAAAGAGGTGGAGTTATGCAGATCTAAAACGCGTGGATTGCAGCAGCAGCAAGCCGAAAAGTGCAGGCATGTAAGGGATCTAGAGGTTGACAACATGTCTTCTTAACGGGAGTCCAGGAGCTCATCTCCACAAATGGACTTTTCAGGATCCTTGGGTGGCTCCGTAGTTTGAAACCAATTCTGGTTATCGCTTCTCGGCCTTTTGGCTAAGATCAAGTGTAGTATCTGTTCTTATCAGTTTAATATCTGATACGTCCCCTATCTGGGGACCATATATTAAATGGATTTTTAGAACAGGGAGATGGAAAAAGAGCTTGCTCTGTCCACTCCACGCATTGACCTGGTATTGCAGTATCTCCAGGACCGGTGCACCCCTTCTTTAATGCAGTTTCTAAAATCAGAAAGAATTGAATTCAATGTTTTTTGTTCATTTTGCTTGTTTGTCGGATATTGGGATGGACTCTTTGGCTTTGCTTTTCTTCTCCTCATTGGATTTTTCATGTTCAAAGTTGCAGAAGCCAGATTACAAGCTCATTTTGGTTCAACTTCAGCAACTGTGCATTGCATTGCCATGTAATGTGATGCAATGCTATCTTTCTAGCTCTCCCTTTTTACTTCCTTTTGGATAAACAGACATATTAGGCAAGCATTTTGGAGCTTTCACCTAAATAACTACAGGTGGTGAGATAAGCTGCACAATATAATTGACCTTTCAGTATATTGTTGCACACACACCATCTATTTAGCAAATGCCCTTGTTATCAACAGCAGCCTTTTAAACTCACCTGAGCTAACAGGTATGTGCGCTGGTTACTCTGCTGCGCTTAAAATTTCTTTTTTGGTTTGCTACAATGCCTTTTCTGAAACGTTGTCTCCTTCTGCTGGAACACTGACTTCTTTCATTTAATGCCTGCAGACTATAAAAGAGAACCCAACCCAAAAAGTTTGGTTGATTAGTCTGTGGCATTCTGTTAAACTGTTGCTTATGGCGGTCTCTGTGAGCTTCTCAGCGACATTCAGCCAGCCAGGTATCCTGCCTGCAGTAGATGGAATGTGGCAATGGAACGCTGGCTGCGCGTGTCATAATAGGCTCTGAGCCTTTATATACCGGTGCACAGCAGCAGCCACCTTCAGTCTGCTGCTGGACAGCCAGCAGCAGCAGCAGCAGGAGAGGTATGTAATCAGGAGCCCTCCTGCTAAGGGTAGACAGCTGCTCGTTCCACCCCACCCCCCGCCTTAATTGGTTCTCCTCCCTTCCAACGGTGTTGAGGCGGGTGGGAACAGCAGGGGGTGAAGGTGCTGTGTTTAAAGAGGTGGAGTTATGCAGATCTAAAACGCGTGGATTGCAGCAGCAGCAAGCCGAAAAGTGCAGGCATGTAAGGGATCTAGAGGTTGACAACATGTCTTCTTAACGGGAGTCCAGGAGCTCATCTCCACAAATGGACTTTTCAGGATCCTTGGGTGGCTCCGTAGTTTGAAACCAATTCTGGTTATCGCTTCTCGGCCTTTTGGCTAAGATCAAGTGTAGTATCTGTTCTTATCAGTTTAATATCTGATACGTCCCCTATCTGGGGACCATATATTAAATGGATTTTTAGAACAGGGAGATGGAAAAAGAGCTTGCTCTGTCCACTCCACGCATTGACCTGGTATTGCAGTATCTCCAGGACCGGTGCACCCCTTCTTTAATGCAGTTTCTAAAATCAGAAAGAATTGAATTCAATGTTTTTTGTTCATTTTGCTTGTTTGTCGGATTTTGGGATGGACTCTTTGGCTTTGCTTTTCTTCTCCTCATTGGATTTTTCATGTTCAAAGTTGCAGAAGCCAGATTACAAGCTCATTTTGGTTCAACTTCAGCAACTGTGCATTGCATTGCCATGTAATGTGATGCAATGCTATCTTTCTAGCTCTCCCTTTTTACTTCCTTTTGGATAAACAGACATATTAGGCAAGCATTTTGGAGCTTTCACCTAAATAACTACAGGTGGTGAGATAAGCTGCACAATATAATTGACCTTTCAGTATATTGTTGCACACACACCATCTATTTAGCAAATGCCCTTGTTATCAACAGCAGCCTTTTAAACTCACCTGAGCTAACAGGTATGTGCGCTGGTTACTCTGCTGCGCTTAAAATTTCTTTTTTGGTTTGCTACAATGCCTTTTCTGAAACATTGTCTCCTTCTGCTGGAACACTGACTTCTTTCATTTAATGCCTGCAGACTATAAAAGAGAACCCAACCCAAAAAGTTTGGTTGATTAGTCTGTGGCATTCTGTTAAACTGTTGCTTATGGCGGTCTCTGTGAGCTTCTCAGCGACATTCAGCCAGCCAGGTATCCTGCCTGCAGTAGATGGAATGTGGCAATGGAACGCTGGCTGCGCGTGTCATAATAGGCTCTGAGCCTTTATATACCTGTGCACAGCAGCAGCCACCTTCAGTCTGCTGCTGGACAGCCAGCAGCAGCAGCAGCAGGAGAGGTATGTAATCAGGAGCCCTCCTGCTAAGGGTAGACAGCTGCTCGTTCCACCCCACCCCCCGCCTTAATTGGTTCTCCTTCCTTCCAACGGTGTTGAGGCGGGTGGGAACAGCAGGGGGTGAAGGTGCTGTGTTTAAAGAGGTGGAGTAATGCAGATCTAAAACGCGTGGATTGCAGCAGCAGCAAGCCGAAAAGTGCAGGCATGTAAGGGATCTAGAGGTTGACAACATGTCTTCTTAACGGGAGTCCAGGAGCTCATCTCCACAAATGGACTTTTCAGGATCCTTGGGTGGCTCCGTAGTTTGAAACCAATTCTGGTTATCGCTTCTCGGCCTTTTGGCTAAGATCAAGTGTAGTATCTGTTCTTATCAGTTTAATATCTGATACGTCCCCTATCTGGGGACCATATATTAAATGGATTTTTAGAACAGGGAGATGGAAAAAGAGCTTGCTCTGTCCACTCCACGCATTGACCTGGTATTGCAGTATCTCCAGGACCGGTGCACCCCTTCTTTAATGCAGTTTCTAAAATCAGAAAGAATTGAATTCAATGTTTTTTGTTCATTTTGCTTGTTTGTCGGATTTTGGGATGGACTCTTTGGCTTTGCTTTTCTTCTCCTCATTGGATTTTTCATGTTCAAAGTTGCAGAAGCCAGATTACAAGCTCATTTTGGTTCAACTTCAGCAACTGTGCTTTGCATTGCCATGTAATGTGATGCAATGCTATCTTTCTAGCTCTCCCTTTTTACTTCCTTTTGGATAAACAGACATATTAGGCAAGCATTTTGTAGCTTTCACCTAAATAACTACAGGTGGTGAGATAAGCTGCACAATATAATTGACCTTTCAGTATATTGTTGCACACACACCATCTATTTAGCAAATGCCCTTGTTATCAACAGCAGCCTTTTAAACTCACCTGAGCTAACAGGTATGTGCGCTGGTTACTCTGCTGCGCTTAAAATTTCTTTTTTGGTTTGCTACAATGCCTTTTCTGAAACGTTGTCTCCTTCTGCTGGAACACTGACTTCTTTCATTTAATGCCTGCAGACTATAAAAGAGAACCCAACCCAAAAAGTTTGGTTGATTAGTCTGTGGCATTCTGTTAAACTGTTGCTTATGGCGGTCTCTGTGAGCTTCTCAGCGACATTCAGCCAGCCAGGTATCCTGCCTGCAGTAGATGGAATGTGGCAATGGAACGCTGGCTGCGCGTGTCATAATAGGCTCTGAGCCTTTATATACCTGTGCACAGCAGCAGCCACCTTCAGTCTGCTGCTGGACAGCCAGCAGCAGCAGCAGCAGGAGAGGTATGTAATCAGGAGCCCTCCTGCTAAGGGTAGACAGCTGCTCGTTCCACCCCACCCCCCGCCTTAATTGGTTCTCCTCCCTTCCAACGGTGTTGAGGCGGGTGGGAACAGCAGGGGGTGAAGGTGCTGTGTTTAAAGAGGTGGAGTTATGCAGATCTAAAACGCGTGGATTGCAGCAGCAGCAAGCCGAAAAGTGCAGGCATGTAAGGGATCTAGAGGTTGACAACATGTCTTCTTAACGGGAGTCCAGGAGCTCATCTCCACAAATGGACTTTTCAGGATCCTTGGGTGGCTCCGTAGTTTGAAACCAATTCTGGTTATCGCTTCTCGGCCTTTTGGCTAAGATCAAGTGTAGTATCTGTTCTTATCAGTTTAATATCTGATACGTCCCCTATCTGGGGACCATATATTAAATGGATTTTTAGAACAGGGAGATGGAAAAAGAGCTTGCTCTGTCCACTCCACGCATTGACCTGGTATTGCAGTATCTCCAGGACCGGTGCACCCCTTCTTTAATGCAGTTTCTAAAATCAGAAAGAATTGAATTCAATGTTTTTTGTTCATTTTGCTTGTTTGTCGGATTTTGGGATGGACTCTTTGGCTTTGCTTTTCTTCTCCTCATTGGATTTTTCATGTTCAAAGTTGCAGAAGCCAGATTACAAGCTCATTTTGGTTCAACTTCAGCAACTGTGCATTGCATTGCCATGTAATGTGATGCAATGCTATCTTTCTAGCTCTCCCTTTTTACTTCCTTTTGGATAAACAGACATATTAGGCAAGCATTTTGGAGCTTTCACCTAAATAACTACAGGTGGTGAGATAAGCTGCACAATATAATTGACCTTTCAGTATATTGTTGCACACACACCATCTATTTAGCAAATGCCCTTGTTATCAACAGCAGCCTTTTAAACTCACCTGAGCTAACAGGTATGTGCGCTGGTTACTCTGCTGCGCTTAAAATTTCTTTTTTGGTTTGCTACAATGCCTTTTCTGAAACGTTGTCTCCTTCTGCTGGAACACTGACTTCTTTCATTTAATGCCTGCAGACTATAAAAGAGAACCCAACCCAAAAAGTTTGGTTGATTAGTCTGTGGCATTCTGTTAAACTGTTGCTTATGGCGGTCTCTGTGAGCTTCTCAGCGACATTCAGCCAGCCAGGTATCCTGCCTGCAGTAGATGGAATGTGGCAATGGAACGCTGGCTGCGCATGTCATAATAGGCTCTGAGCCTTTATATACCTGTGCACAGCAGCAGCCACCTTCAGTCTGCTGCTGGACAGCCAGCAGCAGCAGCAGCAGGAGAGGTATGTAATCAGGAGCCCTCCTGCTAAGGGTAGACAGCTGCTCGTTCCACCCCACCCCCCGCCTTAATTGGTTCTCCTCCCTTCCAACGGTGTTGAGGCGGGTGGGAACAGCAGGGGGTGAAGGTGCTGTGTTTAAAGAGGTGGAGTTATGCAGATCTAAAACGCGTGGATTGCAGCAGCAGCAAGCCGAAAAGTGCAGGCATGTAAGGGATCTAGAGGTTGACAACATGTCTTCTTAACGGGAGTCCAGGAGCTCATCTCCACAAATGGACTTTTCAGGATCCTTGGGTGGCTCCGTAGTTTGAAACCAATTCTGGTTATCGCTTCTCGGCCTTTTGGCTAAGATCAAGTGTAGTATCTGTTCTTATCAGTTTAATATCTGATACGTCCCCTATCTGGGGACCATATATTAAATGGATTTTTAGAACAGGGAGATGGAAAAATAGCTTGCTCTGTCCACTCCACGCATTGACCTGGTATTGCAGTATCTCCAGGACCGGTGCACCCCTTCTTTAATGCAGTTTCTAAAATCAGAAAGAATTGAATTCAATGTTTTTTGTTCATTTTGCTTGTTTGTCGGATTTTGGGATGGACTCTTTGGCTTTGCTTTTCTTCTCCTCATTGGATTTTTCATGTTCAAAGTTGCAGAAGCCAGATTACAAGCTCATTTTGGTTCAACTTGAGCAACTGTGCATTGCATTGCCATGTAATGTGATGCAATGCTATCTTTCTAGCTCTCCCTTTTTACTTCCTTTTGGATAAACAGACATATTAGGCAAGCATTTTGGAGCTTTCACCTAAATAACTACAGGTGGTGAGATAAGCTGCACAATATAATTGACCTTTCAGTATATTGTTGCACACACACCATCTATTTAGCAAATGCCCTTGTTATCAACAGCAGCCTTTTAAACTCACCTGAGCTAACAGGTATGTGCGCTGGTTACTCTGCTGCGCTTAAAATTTCTTTTTTGGTTTGCTACAATGCCTTTTCTGAAACGTTGTCTCCTTCTGCTGGAACACTGACTTCTTTCATTTAATGCCTGCAGACTATAAAAGAGAACCCAACCCAAAAAGTTTGGTTGATTAGTCTGTGGCATTCTGTTAAACTGTTGCTTATGGCGGTCTCTGTGAGCTTCTCAGCGACATTCAGCCAGCCAGGTATCCTGCCTGCAGTAGATGGAATGTGGCAATGGAACGCTGGCTGCGCGTGTCATAATAGGCTCTGAGCCTTTATATACCTGTGCACAGCAGCAGCCACCTTCAGTCTGCTGCTGGACAGCCAGCAGCAGCAGCAGCAGGAGAGGTATGTAATCAGGAGCCCTCCTGCTAAGGGTAGACAGCTGCTCGTTCCACCCCACCCCCCGCCTTAATTGGTTCTCCTCCCTTCCAACGGTGTTGAGGCGGGTGGGAACAGCAGGGGGTGAAGGTGCTGTGTTTAAAGAGGTGGAGTTATGCAGATCTAAAACGCGTGGATTGCAGCAGCAGCAAGCCGAAAAGTGCAGGCATGTAAGGGATCTAGAGGTTGACAACATGTCTTCTTAACGGGAGTCCAGGAGCTCATCTCCACAAATGGACTTTTCAGGATCCTTGGGTGGCTCCGTAGTTTGAAACCAATTCTGGTTATCGCTTCTCGGCCTTTTGGCTAAGATCAAGTGCTTTATTGCAGGAGATTGTGGTTGACGGGCACTCGGGTACCCCTCTCCTTGGCCTGGCAGGATCGTCCACTTTGGTGGACTTAACCTGCTTGCTGCTATTAGGGAGAGGGCTTAGTCCCAGGGTAACGAGTTGCGATCCCCCAGCTTCCAGGTGTTTTTCGCTGCAAGAACACTGGGAGCGCAGATTGCAAGCGGCTGCAACTTGCAACCTTGTTGCGTTTTTCCATGGAGGTTGACCCTAACCTCGTGCCTCTTTATGCGAGTCTAAAAAACTCTATCCGAGTTCACTTCACGGCGGGTGGCTCGGATATGAGGAAATTAGGGTATGTAGTCCAGGACGTGCTCAGGAACCTTCTTGGCGTACAAAGGAATGAAATTCTCTCCATCCAGGATTATCCCAGAAGAGGTGACTATGACATCACATTCACCGGAGAAGGTATTTTTAGAGATGTACTAGAAAAGTTAAAAAAAGTTGAAAATAGTCCTGTTTTGAAAGGGATACAAATTGTTGAGCACGTCCTGGATGAGGTAAGACTGGTTATTGTAAAAATATTTTCGCCCTTTGTTTCTGCTCCAGAAGTAATGTCATTTCTAGCAATTTATTTTAAAAGTGTTAAATGTATTGGGAAGATATTAAACGAATATAACATATGGACATCTAAGTGGAAATTCCTTGTGAAGTGTACAAGAGATCCAAATACACCAGGTGGTATACGGCTCCCCCCTGCCCGTTTCAAAATTGGGCAAACAAATGGGGATTTCTTCTTTTCTGGGATGCCAGTATATTGCAGAAATTGTGGGCGCTATGGTCATTCAAAAGAAAACTGTCATGTATCATGTAGAAATTGTGCTAGTGAAGAACATGAGACAAAAGAATGCCCTAAGGAAAAGAAATGCAGTTTTTGCCAGACTCCAGGTCACTTTTATTTTTCTTGCCCTCACAGATTTCGGGAAGATGAGCAAAAGGGGAAGTCCAAGACGTCCGACCAAGGACCAAAAGATCAGACCACCCCTCAGGAGGAGGAACAACAACCTGGAGCCTCTGGAGACAATAAGGGCGTACCAAATAGTGAAGTGTCTCCAGAGTCTATGACAGGTAAAATACCAAATCCCAAAACCTGGCTGCAGGACCTGCGGGAGTCCAAAAGGAGGGCTGAGAAGGAGCAGAAGGGCACTACTGGTAAGGTCAAAAGGGACCGGCAAAAGGCCGACACAGAAGCCCATGCCCAGTCTGGGTCTCCTAGTGCTGAGGGCGCTGAGTGGATAAAGGTGGGTCCTAAGAAAAAGAAAAAGGGTGGTTCGGAGGAGGCAGCAGGAGGTGAACAGATGGACACTTCTCCAGAAGGGGACGTGGACGCTGGACCCTCAGGGGTTTCGGTCTCCGCTGCTACAGGTGGGGACCGGGATCTTGCTGCCTCTGAAGAGTCAGAGGCTCTGCCTTGTGCGCAACCTCCTCCTATAGGACGACCTTCTACAGGTCAAACAGGGGCGGCTGAACCCCTCGGGGACCCACCTGATGAGGAACTGCATGGCCAGCCAATGGAGACCCAGCGGGTTCTGCCAGCCAGCCCTCCGAGCTATGCCAGTGTAGCGTCGGGTTTATATAAATGTGGTAATCTTTCCTCCTCCACGGAGACTCTCGTGACGATACTATCAGATGAGGAGGGAGGCGCAAGCCCAGTGGTCTGATCAGGTTCATCGGACAGGTAAATCCGTTGCTCTTAGTTACCTAAGTAAAATTTCTACATTTTCTAATGATGGCTGAACTCAAAGGTATTTCCCTCAACGTGAGAGGCATAAAATCTAACACGAGAAGAACTGCTCTTTTTAATTTTTTTACATGTTTTACTGCATCTGTATTTTTTCTGCAAGAATGTAATATCCCACATGAAATGTCATATCAAAAATATAAAGATGAGTGGAAGTGTGGGCCATCTGTCTGGTCCGGATCGAATGCTGCAGGATCAGCGGGTGTAGCCATACTTTTTAAAGGGAACGTTTTAATTGATTTTATTCAGGAAATTTTACCAGGTCGTATTTTATTAGTGAAAGCTTTTATTGATGGTATTAGATGGCAGTTTTTAAATTTTTATGGATCCCCAGAGAAAAATGAAAGAGCCGAAATGCTTGATCTTTTACCATTATTTATTAATAACTCTGAACCTTTTATCTTAGCAGGGGATTTTAATTGTGTTTTAAAAGGTGAAAACCGGCGCTCCAGCTCTGTAAGCAGGAACTACGATAAAACCTCAGGTATGCTACATGATATAGTCAAAGATGCTAAATTGATAGACATATATAAAGAGTGTCATAGTGACAGCACAGAGGACGCCGGTTTCACTTGGAGCAATGCTAATTGTAGCTCTAGGATTGATTTTATTTTTGGTTCAGATAAAACAATACCTGCCAAATGTGAAGTTTTAACTAATATATTTTCAGACCATAAACTTTTATCCTTTACCATAAAAGTAAATGACAACAAAAAATGTGGTAAGAAAAGCTGGAAAATGAACGTATCCCTTTTAACCGACCCGCAGATTTTATCAGATTTTATTGAGTTTTATAGGAAATGTAGAAAAGGGAAAAAAACAAATGAGACTATGAGTGTATGGTGGGATAGAATGAAAGTAAAAATAAAAGACTTTTTTATTAAAAAGAGTATATGTAGAGCCAAAGAAAAATATGAAGAATATAGAATTTTAAATACCCGCCTACAAACATTATTTAAGCTCAGAGACAATGGGATAGATGTACAAGTTGATATTTCAAACTTAAAAGAAGAGATTTCAAAATGGCTAGAACAAAAAGGAAAAGAGATCATTTTTCGTTCTAGAGTACAACATATAGAAGAAAATGAAAAGTGTTCCAGATATTTTTTTAGGAAAAATAAAAAAGAAAAAGTGATAATTGACCATATAGATGGTGAGAATAATATAAAAAATATGCTGGGTAAAGTTGAGGTTTTTTTTTCTAATCTATTTAATGGAAAAAATATAGATAATAAATTAATGGATGATTCGCTGCAAGGACTAAGAGCTGTTTTAGATCCCGCATCCCAAGAGTTTTTATCCCAAGTTTTAACGGAACAAGAAGTGTTAAAAACTATTAAAAGTTTTAAAACTGGAAAGGTCCCTGGTCCTGATGGCATCCCAATAGAATTTTATGTATGTTTTTATGATATTTTAAAAGATGATTTGTTTTATTTGTTTACTGAGGTTTTTAATAATAAGGTTTTATTAAATTCCTGGAAGAAAGGTGAAGTCTCCCTCCTATACAAAAAAGGCGATAAATCAAAATTAGAAAACTGGAGACCAATAACACTTTTAAATTGTGACTATAAAATAATGGCTAAAATTTGTGCAAATCGTCTAAAAGAAGTCATCAGCAAAGTTATTCATTCTAATCAAGTGTGTGGGGTGCCGGGGCGCAGTATATGGGACAATCTGAATTTAGTGAAAGACTGTATTGAGGATGTGAAAGACAGAAAGGGGAAAATGGCGATTTTATCTATTGATTTTGAAAAAGCATTTGACCGTGTCTCACACTTTTATCTTTTTAAAGTTTTAGAGAAAATGGGCATACCAGAAGGGTTTTTACTATCGCTTAAAGCATTTTACAAGGATTGTACAAGTAAGATTTTAGTGAATGGTTTTAAGACACAAGAGGTATTTTTACGGTCAGGGGTGAAACAGGGATGCCCTCTGTCCCCCCTACTGTTTATCTGTGCACTGGAACCAATGTTATGTGCAATACGCCAAAATAAACAGATATGCGGTGTCCCTCTGCCTGGAAGCGGTGGTTTGGAGGCCAAGGTTGTAGGCTACATGGATGACGTGGCGGTCTTGTGTACAGATGCACCATCACTTACGGCCACTCTCCATCAATTGCAATCCTTTTGCCTAGCTTCTGGTTTTAAAATCAATTTTAATAAGTGTAACATTTTAAGTGTTGGGGGGATGATTTTACGTGATGTACCAATTAATGTCTCCGAATCCATTTCCATTTTAGGTATATCATTCACTGAAAATAATGATGGTTATAATAGTTGGGAAACAGTTACACAGAAAGTAAATACGAAAATATGTATGTGGAACATGAGGAGACTTACAATGGAGGGTAAAGTATTGGTTTTAAAGATGGTGATTTTACCTCTTTTATTGTATCTTAGCATGGTTTTCCCCCCGCCTGTTAATGTTTTAAAAAAGATAACCAAAACCTGTTTTACCTTCTTTTGGAACTCAAAAATGGAAAAGCTGAAAAGAGAAATCGTGATGAAATCAAAAGTAAAAGGTGGTAAAGATTTTCCAGATTTTAATAGGTTTCTTTTAATCCATCTGTTCGTTTACTGTTTTAATGCCCTTTTTAAGAATCACTATTGGTCCTTTTTTATGCGTTTTAATACAGGATTTTTTATGAGAAAGTTTGGATGGTATGAAGTTAATATATCTGTGCCCCATGCTTTTAATTTGTCGACGCATTATGAGATTTTAAGGAAAATAGTGTCCGATTTTAATTTAGGGACTAAGAAAATAGAGGAATTAAGAAATAGTAAGAAACTAATTAAAGAAATACGTAAAAGTGAGGAAATATGTAATGTTGACAGATATGATGATGACAAATCTATGTCTATCTGGAAAATGATTAACGTTTTTTATCTTTTTAATGAACAGAGAGATCTGGCTTGGAGTTGCATGCACCGCTGTCTTCCTTGCCGGGCATTCCAATACAGAAGAGGATTTGTGAGGTCTGCCATCTGCCCAAGAGCCGGATGCCAAGACGAGGAAACGGTGGAACATCTATTATGGACATGTAATTTTGCAAAGGATTTCTGGAGAAGACTGCTCCCCCTACTGGAAAGGGTGGCAGACCTCAAGGACTTTACATATAAAACTGTGCTATACGGACTTATGGAATGCCCCACAATGGACCAGTACACAATGGCTTGGAAGACAGTGAACTGCGCCAAGTCATCTCTCTGGAAAGCGCGCAACATTGCTATTTTTAAACAAGATGTTTTATCAGTGAATGATGTTTTAAGTTTATGTTTATGTGAAATGTATACTTATTATTTAATTGACAAAAAGAAGAATGTACATATTTCCAAAAAATGGCTTGTTGACCAATGGAACCTAATTATTTAAAATCTTTGTATTTTTTTGTTTTGTAAATTTCATTTGTCTTTTAACGTTTGGTATTTGTGTAATTATGCTTGTAATTTGTTAAAGTTTTAATAAACGGTTTTATCCCTCTGCAGGGGATAGCCAAATTAAAAAAAAAAAAAAAATCTGTTCTTATCAGTTTAATATCTGATACGTCCCCTATCTGGGGACCATATATTAAATGGATCTTTAGAACAGGGAGATGGAAAAAGAGCTTGCTCTGTCCACTCCACGCATTGACCTGGTATTGCAGTATCTCCAGGACCGGTGCACCCCTTCTTTAATGCAGTTTCTAAAATCAGAAAGAATTGAATTTCTTTTTTTTTTGTCCATTTTGCTTGTTTGTCGGATTTTGGGATGGACTCTTTGGCTTTGCTTTTCTTCTCCTCATTGGATTTTTCATGTTCAAAGTTGCAGAAGCCAGATTACAAGCTCATTTTGGTTCAACTTCAGCAACTGTGCATTGCATTGCCATGTAATGTGATGCAATGCTATCTTTCTAGCTCTCCCTTTTTACTTCCTTTTGGATAAACAGACATATTAGGCAAGCATTTTGGAGCTTTCACCTAAATAACTACAGGTGGTGAGATAAGCTGCACAATATAATTGACCTTTCAGTATATTGTTGCACACACACCATCTATTTAGCAAATGCCCTTGTTATCAACAGCAGCCTTTTAAACTCACCTGAGCTAACAGGTATGTGCGCTGGTTACTCTGCTGCGCTTAAAATTTCTTTTTTGGTTTGCTACAATGCCTTTTCTGAAACGTTGTCTCCTTCTGCTGGAACACTGACTTCTTTCATTTAATGCCTGCAGACTATAAAAGAGAACCCAACCCAAAAAGTTTGGTTGATTAGTCTGTGGCATTCTGTTAAACTGTTGCTTATGGCGGTCTCTGTGAGCTTCTCAGCGACATTCAGCCAGCCAGGTATCCTGCCTGCAGTAGATGGAATGTGGCAATGGAACGCTGGCTGCGCGTGTCATAATAGGCTCTGAGCCTTTATATAACTGTGCACAGCAGCAGCCACCTTCAGTCTGCTGCTGGACAGCCAGCAGCAGCAGGAGAGGTATGTAATCAGGAGCCCTCCTGCTAAGGGTAGACAGCTGCTCGTTCCACCCCACCCCCCGCCTTAATTGGTTCTCCTCCCTTCCAACGGTGTTGAGGCGGGTGGGAACAGCAGGGGGTGAAGGTGCTGTGTTTAAAGAGGTGGAGTTATGCAGATCTAAAACGCGTGGATTGCAGCAGCAGCAAGCCGAAAAGTGCAGGCATGTAAGGGATCTAGAGGTTGACAACATGTCTTCTTAACGGGAGTCCAGGAGCTCATCTCCACAAATGGACTTTTCAGGATCCTTGGGTGGCTCCGTAGTTTGAAACCAATTCTGGTTATCGCTTCTCGGCCTTTTGGCTAAGATCAAGTGTAGTATCTGTTCTTATCAGTTTAATATCTGATACGTCCCCTATCTGGGGACCATATATTAAATGGATTTTTAGAACAGGGAGATGGAAAAAGAGCTTGCTCTGTCTACTCCACGCATTGACCTGGTATTGCAGTATCTCCAGGACCGGTGCACCCCTTCTTTAATGCAGTTTCTTAAATCAGAAAGAATTGAATTCAATGTTTTTTGTTCATTTTGCTTGTTTGTCGGATTTTGGGATGGACTCTTTGGCTTTGCTTTTCTTCTCCTCATTGGATTTTTCATGTTCAAAGTTGCAGAAGCCAGATTACAAGCTCATTTTGGTTCAACTTCAGCAACTGTGCATTGCATTGCCATGTAATGTGATGCAATGCTATCTTTCTAGCTCTCCCTTTTTACTTCCTTTTGGATAAACAGACATATTAGGCAAGCATTTTGGAGCTTTCACCTAAATAACTACAGGTGGTGAGATAAGCTGCACAATATAATTGACCTTTCAGTATATTGTTGCACACACACCATCTATTTAGCAAATGCCCTTGTTATCAACAGCAGCCTTTTAAACTCACCTGAGCTAACAGGTATGTGCCCTGGTTACTCTGCTGCGCTTAAAATTTCTTTTTTGGTTTGCTACAATGCCTTTTCTGAAACGTTGTCTCCTTCTGCTCGAACACTGACTTCTTTCACTTAATGCCTGCAGACTATAAAAGAGAACCCAACCCACAAAGTTTGGTTGATTAGTCTGTGGCATTCTGTTAAACTGTTGCTTATGGCGGTCTCTGTGAGCTTCTCAGCGACATTCAGCCAGCCAGGTATCCTGCCTGCAGTAGATGGAATGTGGCAATGGAACGCTGGCTGCGCGTGTCATAATAGGCTCTGAGCCTTTATATACCTGTGCACAGCAGCAGCCACCTTCAGTCTGCTGCTGGACAGCCAGCAGCAGCAGCAGCAGGAGAGGTATGTAATCAGGAGCCCTCCTGCTAAGGGTAGACAGCTGCTCGTTCCACCCCACCCCCCGCCTTAATTGGTTCTCCTCCCTTCCAACGGTGTTGAGGCGGGTGGGAACAGCAGGGGGTGAAGGTGCTGTGTTTAAAGAGGTGGAGTTATGCAGATCTAAAACGCGTGGATTGCAGCAGCAGCAAGCCGAAAAGTGCAGGCATGTAAGGGATCTAGAGGTTGACAACATGTCTTCTTAACGGGAGTCCAGGAGCTCATCTCCACAAATGGACTTTTCAGGATCCTTGGGTGGCTCCGTAGTTTGAAACCAATTCTGGTTATCGCTTCTCGGCCTTTTGGCTAAGATCAAGTGTAGTATCTGTTCTTATCAGTTTAATATCTGATACGTCCCCTATCTGGGGACCATATATTAAATGGATTTTTAGAACAGGGAGATGGAAAAAGAGCTTGCTCTGTCCACTCCACGCATTGACCTGGTATTGCAGTATCTCCAGGACCGGTGCACCCCTTCTTTAATGCAGTTTCTAAAATCAGAAAGAATTGAATTCAATGTTTTTTGTTCATTTTGCTTGTTTGTCGGATTTTGGGATGGACTCTTTGGCTTTGCTTTTCTTCTCCTCATTGGATTTTTCATGTTCAAAGTTGCAGAAGCCAGATTACAAGCTCATTTTGGTTCAACTTCAGCAACTGTGCATTGCATTGCCATGTAATGTGATGCAATGCTATCTTTCTAGCTCTCCCTTTTTACTTCCTTTTGGATAAACAGACATATTAGGCAAGCATTTTGGAGCTTTCACCTAAATAACTACAGGTGGTGAGATAAGCTGCACAATATAATTGACCTTTCAGTATATTGTTGCACACACACCATCTATTTAGCAAATGCCCTTGTTATCAACAGCAGCCTTTTAAACTCACCTGAGCTAACAGGTATGTGCGCTGGTTACTCTGCTGCGCTTAAAATTTCTTTTTTGGTTTGCTACAATGCCTTTTCTGAAACGTTGTCTCCTTCTGCTGGAACACTGACTTCTTTCATTTAATGCCTGCAGACTATAAAAGAGAACCCAACCCAAAAAGTTTGGTTGATTAGTCTGTGGCATTCTGTTAAACTGTTGCTTATGGCGGTCTCTGTGAGCTTCTCAGCGACATTCAGCCAGCCAGGTATCCTGCCTGCAGTAGATGGAATGTGGCAATGGAACGCTGGCTGCGCGTGTCATAATAGGCTCTGAGCCTTTATATACCTGTGCACAGCAGCAGCCACCTTCAGTCTGCTGCTGGACAGCCAGCAGCCGCAGCAGCAGGAGAGGTATGTAATCAGGAGCCCTCCTGCTAAGGGTAGACAGCTGCTCGTTCCACCCCACCCCCCGCCTTAATTGGTTCTCCTCCCTTCCAACGGTGTTGAGGCGGGTGGGAACAGCAGGGGGTGAAGGTGCTGTGTTTAAAGAGGTGGAGTTATGCAGATCTAATACGCGTGGATTGCAGCAGCAGCAAGCCGAAAAGTGCAGGCATGTAAGGGATCTAGAGGTTGACAACATGTCTTCTTAACGGGAGTCCAGGAGCTCATCTCCACAAATGGACTTTTCAGGATCCTTGGGTGGCTCCGTAGTTTGAAACCAATTCTGGTTATCGCTTCTCGGCCTTTTGGCTAAGATACCACATCTTGCCAGAAGGATTCTAAGCCAATCGTGCCCTTGGCCTTGAGGCATCGGCGGTGTAAAAGCCGTCTTAAGCCTCATGCTGCTTTAGGGGGCAGATACGCAAAGAAACCAAGAAGGCGATCGACCCTATCTACCTTTTGAAGATGGCATCAGCAGTAGCGGCCGCAGTGCGCTATGCCAGAGCTGGTGACCTTCGCATCAAGAACTCTTTCAAGATCGAAGTGGACGATGCATCCAAGGAGAAGATGACCTTGAAGTTTTTCGTGAGGAGAGTGCTGCTGGAGATCCTAGGAGTAAAGAGGGAAGACATCCTGGCCCTTCAAGATCGCCCCGGTTCCTTCACTTTGACTCTGGAGTCGGAGTATGCGTGCCAGAACCTCTTCCGCCAGATTCACCTGCACCTTTCAGATGAGGATCTTAAAGGACTCACCTTTGTCATCCTTTACTCCGGTGGAGAGAAGCCGCTCGTGGTTCAGATGAGCAACCCTCATGTTCCCTTAGTTAATATTATTTGCTTTCTTCAAAACTATTTCCCAGAACTGCGGTATTCCCACAAGGTCATGAATGAGGAAAACCTCTGGACGGGAAAGCATAAATTTTTTGTTAAATTTTGTGAAGATCCAAATGGCATTGGTGGTCAGCGTCATCCTCCGTCAAGTTTCCTGATCGGTAGGGAGCGGGGGCGCCTCTTCTACCCGGACATGCCCCTCTTCTGCCGGAAATGCATGTGTTTCGGTCACACTTATGAGAACTGCAAGGAGGAGGTGGCAATCTGTAAGAAGTGCTACAAGCATGGACATGCCACAATGGACTGTACCAATGAGATGGTGTGCAACATCTGCCGGGTCCCAGGTCACTCCTTCCGGGAGTGTCCTTTGAAGAAAAAGGCGGAAACCTATGCTGAAACGCTGGCAAAGCAACCTGCCCGTGTGCCTCCATCTGCTCCCGGGGGGCAGAGGCAACCCTCTGCTGTTCCTGCTCCTGCGGGTGCGTCTACAGCGCGGGGGCAGTCTTCTAGCTCTCCAGTACCTGCTCCACAGACCAAGCCTGCTAGTACATCAGGTGGTACGTCTGCACCTGCTGCACAGAGGAAGCCAACCAACCCTCCTGCTCCTGCTGCTAAGGGGGGTCCCACCGGTGCTCCTGTATCTACTGTGCGAACACAACCCCCTGTAGGCGGGTCCACAAGCACTTCAGTGCCTGCTGCACAGGGAAAACCTGCCAGTTCTCCTATTCCTGCTGCGCATAAGCCCACGTCTATGCAGAAACCTCCAGCTGAGAAACCTGTCCGTCCTGAGAGGAGGGAAGCTTCATCTAAGGACTGGGCTGCTGATTCTGATCCGGGTGATATGGTGGTGGAGGGGAGTCCCTCTGCTGAAATCGGGACATTTAGCTCGGAGGAAGAAGCAATGGAGCTGGAAACTCGTAGGAAAAGGAAAACAGATGATAGGTCTGATGAGAATGTGGCCAGGGAGACTTCCAAGAAGTGTCCATTAAAACCAAGTCTTCTGCAATACAAGCCAATGGCTCCCGCTGCCCCTCCTGAGGAGCCAAGGCCTTCAGACCCTATAAACATTTCTTTTTCGGACTCAGAAGTGCAGAGCCCGTTAACATCGGTGGGCTTTATGTCTGATTCTGACAGTAGTGTGACCTGAACTAACCTATCATGACCTCATCAATTAAAGTAGCCTCGCTCAATGTGAGGAGTATAAGGGGCTCTACAAGAAGGGCTGCTTTGTTTTCCTACCTGTCAACAGTGGACTGTGATGTCTTTTGTTTGCAAGAATGTAACATTGACTTTGATATGAATTATGCAGATTTAAGAAAAGATTGGCCTCATGGGCCCTCTATCTGGTCCGGAGATAATGAAAATCGTTCCTCTGGCATTGGAGTGCTGTTTAGGTCGCATGACTTTAAAATCAACTCTTTTGTGGACATTTCTTCTGGACGTGCTCTTTTCTTAAATATTAGTTTTAAAGGTGTGGACTTTAGACTTTTGAACATTTATGCTTCTCCGGTGAAGGAAGAGAGACATCAGTTGTTTGAAGATGTGCAATATTACCTACCTGGTTCATCGCCTCTGATGTTCTGTGGGGATTTCAATTGTGTCTTGCCTGGTGAAGGGAGAAGCGGGAGTTCCACCGTTCCTAAAAAAGACAAAACAGAGAAACAACTAAAGGATTTGTTAACTGATTTTTTTCTTAGAGACTCCTGGAAAGAGATCCGTAGTAATGATCCCGGTTATACTTGGGAGAACTCTTCTTCTAAATCTCGTATTGATTTTATTTTCATGTCCCAATATGTGAATGTCAAATCTGTTGTCTTAATCCCAAACATTTTTTCAGATCATAAGATGTTGCTATCAGAGTTAGAATTACCTGGGCTTGTCAAGGCAAGAGGAGTTTGGAGGCTAAATACAACATTGTTACAAGATCCTAAGGTAAGAACAGATTTTAAAGCGTTTTTTAATTATTTAAGAACAAAACAACAAAAATTTTTAACTCTGCTAGAATGGTGGGAATACAGCAAGATGAAGATAAAAAGTTTTTTTATCAAGGTCAGCATAGCCAATGCAAGAGAAAAGTCCGCTTGGCATAAAAGGCTTATTACTAAATTGCAGACCTGTTATCAACTAAGAGATGTGGGACTTGAAATGGACGATTTAATTGAAGCAACAAAAAAAGAAATTAAAAAGAGTATAGAGTCGAAGGGTAAGGAAATAATTTATAACTCAAAAATTGAAGTGATGGAGAAAAATGAAAAGTGCTCAAGATTTTTTTTTAAAAAAGTAGTTGCTGCTAAGGAAATGATAACAGAATTAGAGGGTGAAACTACAACTGAAGGTATGCTCAACCAAGCTCACCAGTTTTATCAGCAGCTTTTTAATGAGAAAACTATAGACCAGTCTTTTACTGAAGATGCCCTTAATTCATTAAAAAATAGTCTGAGCCGCGAAGACCAAGAATTGTTATGCACTGAAGTCACCTTGTCGGAAGTAGATGCTGCTATCAAAAGTTTTTCCTATGGGAAAACCCCTGGTTCTGACGGTTTGCCTGTTGAATTTTATCGTGAATTTTGGAATTTTTTAAAACCCGACTTGTTTTTAGTAATCAAAGAAGCTTTTAAGTGTGATATCCTGCCTATATCTTGGAGAAGTGGTCTGGTCTCCCTGATTTTTAAAAAAGGAGCAAAATCCCATCTGGCAAACTGGAGACCAATCACACTGTTGAATGTTGATTACAAGTTGATGTCCAAAATTTTAGTGAACCGTTTTAAAAAAGTTTTATCCAAAGTTATTTATGAAGACCAGGTATGTGGGGTGCCAGGAAGAGGAGTTGCGGAGCATCTCAATACCATCCGCGATGTCATATGGTACCAGCAATCCAGGAAGCAAGACTTAGCAATTTTATCGTTGGATTTTCAAAAGGCTTTTGATCGTGTCTCTCATTGTTTTTTATGGTTGGTTTTAAAAAAAATGGGCTTCCCTGAAATTTTTATCAAGCAAGTGGCACTTTTATATAAGAACTCTTTTAGTAAAATTTTAATCAATGGATTTTTGTCTAATGAAGTGTTTTTGCATTCAGGTGTGAAGCAAGGCTGCCCTTTGTCCCCAGTGCTATTTATATGTGCAATAGAGCCTCTTTTATCTATGCTACGAGAGGATAAAGTGATTAAAGGTGTCCCTATCCCTGGAGGACATGGAAGAGATGTGAAGGTAATGGGCTACATGGATGATATTACTATTTTTTGTTCATCACCTGCCGCTCTCAGGAGAGCTATAAGAACGACCAATTTTTTTTGTGAAGCCTCAGGTTTTAAGTTAAACATTGAGAAATGTGATTGTTTTGTCCGTGGCAATTGGGCGGATGTGTCCATCCCTGATCTCCCGATGCAGTCAGAGAAGATTAAAATTCTGGGCGTGATTTTTGATCGACAGAATGATGGAATGAAGAGCTGGGATGGAGTAAGGGACAAAATACAAAAGAAGATTGACTTTTGGAAATTAAGAAAATTAACAATCGAAGGTAAAGTTTTAATTATTAAGGCCCTTCTGCTTCCTGTCATGTTATATCTCAGTTATGTTTATCCCCCAAGTGACCTTACAGCGAGAAGATTACAGAGAATGCTGTTTGAATTTGTGTGGAACTCTAAGTTCGAAAAGGTGAAGAGAGAAACAATGTACAAGATGCACCACCTTGGTGGTAAGGATGTTCCCAACGTCAAACTGTTTTTATACTCCAAGTTTTTTAGCCTCTGTTTTAAATATATGTTTGCTTCAAGCCCTTGGGCACATTTTTTAAGATATGCAGCTGGCCACATTTTTAGGAGGCGAAAGTGGATATCCATTTCTTTAACAAGCCCAGTGTTGTTATCACCTCCACAACAATATGCCATCCTGGAGAAAGTTATCAGATTATATGGCCTAGATTCTTTTGAGATGGAGACATTGAAGAATGCAAGGAAGCTGCTGCAGCAATTAAAAAAGAAAGAAACTTTGACGCCCATAAGCCATTATTCATATAGCAGAGTCACTAAAATATGGAATTTAACAAATGCACCTTACCTGATGAATCAACATAAAGACTTAGCTTGGATGATTGTGCAGGAATGTTTACCGACTCGTGATTTCCAGTATAAAAGAAGACTTAGCACTATACAAACCTGCCCGAGGCATCAGTGCAATAATGATGAGACTACTATGCACCTTATTTGGAATTGTGATTTTGCACAGCAAGTGTGGAAAGACTGTGGTGAGCTTTTAAAATTTTTATCTGGTCTTAATTTTTTAAGCCATGAAGTGGTTTTATATGGGATTTTACCAAACATGACGAAAGAAAAAGAGAGAGTTTTATGGTGCACTTTGAGTTGTGTTAAAAGTGCTCTATGGAAGACCAGAAACATATTGTTGTTTAAAAGAGACTATATAGAAGTCAAGGATTGTATAAGACTGGCATTAAGTGAAATTTATATGTACTACCTAATGGATATGAAGAAGCTTGGAAAGAAAAGAGCCCTGAGTATATGGAACTATCACCTATGGAAGATGTTATTTTAAAGCTCTGAAGAAAAGATAAAGACTACGATATTTTAAATATAAACGCAAAATCTGTTCTTATCAGTTTAATATCTGATACGTCCCCTATCTGGGGACCATATATTAAATGGATTTTTAGAACAAAGAGATGGAAAAAGAGCTTGTTCTGTCCACTCCACGCATTGACCTGGTATTGCAGTATCTCCAGGACCGGTGCACCCCTTCTTTAATGCAGTTTCTAAAATCAGAAAGAATTGAATTCAATGTTTTTTGTTCATTTTGCTTGTTTGTCGGATTTTGGGATGGACTCTTTGGCTTTGCTTTTCTTCTCCTCATTGGATTTTTCATGTTCAAAGTTGCAGAAGCCAGATTACAAGCTCATTTTGGTTCAACTTCAGCAACTGTGCATTGCATTGCCATGTAATGTGATGCAATGCTATCTTTCTAGCTCTCCCTTTTTACTTCCTTTTGGATAAACAGACATATTAGGCAAGCATTTTGGAGCTTTCACCTAAATAACTACAGGTGGTGAGATAAGCTGCACAATATAATTGACCTTTCAGTATATTGTTGCACACACACCATCTATTTAGCAAATGCCCTTGTTATCAACAGCAGCCTTTTAAACTCACCTGAGCTAACAGGTATGTGCGCTGGTTACTCTGCTGCGCTTAAAATTTCTTTTTTGGTTTGCTACAATGCCTTTTCTGAAACGTTGTCTCCTTCTGCTGGAACACTGACTTCTTTCATTTAATGCCTGCAGACTATAAAAGAGAACCCAACCCAAAAAGTTTGGTTGATTAGTCTGTGGCATTCTGTTAAACTGTTGCTTATGGCGGTCTTTGTGAGCTTCTCAGCGACATTCAGCCAGCCAGGTATCCTGCCTGCAGTAGATGGAATGTGGCAATGGAACGCTGGCTGCGCGTGTCATAATAGGCTCTGAGCCTTTATATACCTGTGCACAGCAGCAGCCACCTTCAGTCTGCTGCTGGACAGCCAGCAGCAGCAGCAGCAGGAGAGGTATGTAATCAGGAGCCCTCCTGCTAAGGGTAGACAGCTGCTCGTTCCACCCCACCCCCCGCCTTAATTGGTTCTCCTCCCTTCCAACGGTGTTGAGGCGGGTGGGAACAGCAGGGGGTGAAGGTGCTGTGTTTAAAGAGGTGGAGTTATGCAGATCTAAAACGCGTGGATTGCAGCAGCAGCAAGCCGAAAAGTGCAGGCATGTAAGGGATCTAGAGGTTGACAACATGTCTTCTTAACGGGAGTCCAGGAGCTCATCTCCACAAATGGACTTTTCAGGATCCTTGGGTGGCTCCGTAGTTTGAAACCAATTCTGGTTATCGCTTCTCGGCCTTTTGGCTAAGATCAAGTGTAGTATCTGTTCTTATCAGTTTAATATCTGATACGTCCCCTATCTGGGGACCATATATTAAATGGATTTTTAGAACAGGGAGATGGAAAAAGAGCTTGCTCTGTCCACTCCACGCATTGACCTGGTATTGCAGTATCTCCAGGACCGGTGCACCCCTTCTTTAATGCAGTTTCTAAAATCAGAAAGAATTGAATTCAATGTTTTTTGTTCATTTTGCTTGTTTGTCGGATTTTGGGATGGACTCTTTGGCTTTGCTTTTCTTCTCCTCATTGGATTTTTCATGTTCAAAGTTGCAGAAGCCAGATTACAAGCTCATTTTGGTTCAACTTCAGCAACTGTGCATTGCATTGCCATGTAATGTGATGCAATGCTATCTTTCTAGCTCTCCCTTTTTACTTCCTTTTGGATAAACAGACATATTAGGCAAGCATTTTGGAGCTTTCACCTAAATAACTACAGGTGGTGAGATAAGCTGCACAATATAATTGACCTTTCAGTATATTGTTGCACACACACCATCTATTTAGCAAATGCCCTTGTTATCAACAGCAGCCTTTTAAACTCACCTGAGCTAACAGGTATGTGCGCTGGTTACTCTGCTGCGCTTAAAATTTCTTTTTTGGTTTGCTACAATGCCTTTTCTGAAACGTTGTCTCCTTCTGCTGGAACACTGACTTCTTTCATTTAATGCCTGCAGACTATAAAAGAGAACCCAACCCAAAAAGTTTGGTTGATTAGTCTGTGGCATTCTGTTAAACTGTTGCTTATGGCGGTCTCTGTGAGCTTCTCAGCGACATTCAGCCAGCCAGGTATCCTGCCTGCAGTAGATGGAATGTGGCAATGGAACGCTGGCTGCGCGTGTCATAATAGGCTCTGAGCCTTTATATACCTGTGCACAGCAGCAGCCACCTTCAGTCTGCTGCTGGACAGCCAGCAGCAGCAGCAGCAGGAGAGGTATGTAATCAGGAGCCCTCCTGCTAAGGGTAGACAGCTGCTCGTTCCACCCCACCCCCCGCCTTAATTGGTTCTCCTCCCTTCCAACGGTGTTGAGGCGGGTGGGAACAGCAGGGGGTGAAGGTGCTGTGTTTAAAGAGGTGGAGTTATGCAGATCTAAAACGCGTGGATTGCAGCAGCAGCAAGCCGAAAAGTGCAGGCATGTAAGGGATCTAGAGGTTGACAACATGTCTTCTTAACGGGAGTCCAGGAGCTCATCTCCACAAATGGACTTTTCAGGATCCTTGGGTGGCTCCGTAGTTTGAAACCAATTCTGGTTATCGCTTCTCGGCCTTTTGGCTAAGATCAAGTGTAGTATCTGTTCTTATCAGTTTAATATCTGATACGTCCCCTATCTGGGGACCATATATTAAATGGATTTTTAGAACAGGGAGATGGAAAAAGAGCTTGCTCTGTCCACTCCACGCATTGACCTGGTATTGCAGTATCTCCAGGACCGGTGCACCCCTTCTTTAATGCAGTTTCTAAAATCAGAAAGAATTGAATTCAATGTTTTTTGTTCATTTTGCTTGTTTGTCGGATTTTGGGATGGACTCTTTGGCTTTGCTTTTCTTCTCCTCATTGGATTTTTCATGTTCAAAGTTGCAGAAGCCAGATTACAAGCTCATTTTGGTTCAACTTCAGCAACTGTGCATTGCATTGCCATGTAATGTGATGCAATGCTATCTTTCTAGCTCTCCCTTTTTACTTCCTTTTGGATAAACAGACATATTAGGCAAGCATTTTGGAGCTTTCACCTAAATAACTACAGGTGGTGAGATAAGCTGCACAATATAATTGACCTTTCAGTATATTGTTGCACACACACCATCTATTTAGCAAATGCCCTTGTTATCAACAGCAGCCTTTTAAACTCACCTGAGCTAACAGGTATGTGCGCTGGTTACTCTGCTGCGCTTAAAATTTCTTTTTTGGTTTGCTACAATGCCTTTTCTGAAACGTTGTCTCCTTCTGCTGGAACACTGACTTCTTTCATTTAATGCCTGCAGACTATAAAAGAGAACCCAACCCAAAAAGTTTGGTTGATTAGTCTGTGGCATTCTGTTAAACTGTTGCTTATGGCGGTCTCTGTGAGCTTCTCAGCGACATTCAGCCAGCCAGGTATCCTGCCTGCAGTAGATGGAATGTGGCAATGGAACGCTGGCTGCGCGTGTCATAATAGGCTCTGAGCCTTTATATACCTGTGCACAGCAGCAGCCACCTTCAGTCTGCTGCTGGACAGCCAGCAGCAGCAGCAGCAGGAGAGGTATGTAATCAGGAGCCCTCCTGCTAAGGGTAGACAGCTGCTCGTTCCACCCCACCCCCCGCCTTAATTGGTTCTCCTCCCTTCCAACGGTGTTGAGGCGGGTGGGAACAGCAGGGGGTGAAGGTGCTGTGTTTAAAGAGGTGGAGTTATGCAGATCTAAAACGCGTGGATTGCAGCAGCAGCAAGCCGAAAAGTGCAGGCATGTAAGGGATCTAGAGGTTGACAACATGTCTTCTTAACGGGAGTCCAGGAGCTCATCTCCACAAATGGACTTTTCAGGATCCTTGGGTGGCTCCGTAGTTTGAAACCAATTCTGGTTATCGCTTCTCGGCCTTTTGGCTAAGATCAAGTGTAGTATCTGTTCTTATCAGTTTAATATCTGATACGTCCCCTATCTGGGGACCATATATTAAATGGATTTTTAGAACAGGGAGATGGAAAAAGAGCTTGCTCTGTCCACTCCACGCATTGACCTGGTATTGCAGTATCTCCAGGACCGGTGCACCCCTTCTTTAATGCAGTTTCTAAAATCAGAAAGAATTGAATTCAATGTTTTTTGTTCATTTTGCTTGTTTGTCGGATTTTGGGATGGACTCTTTGGCTTTGCTTTTCTTCTCCTCATTGGATTTTTCATGTTCAAAGTTGCAGAAGCCAGATTACAAGCTCATTTTGGTTCAACTTCAGCAACTGTGCATTGCATTGCCATGTAATGTGTAGCGCTGGCGTCCCTGCCCTCTGCTGGCAGGGACGCTGCTCCCCTCACCGCTCTGCTCCGTGCCCGGCGTCCTCTCCCCGCTCTGCTGTCAGCGCGCGCTCCTTCCCGGCGTCCTCCTCCCGCTCTGCTCTCAGCGCGCGCTCCTTCCCGGCCCCTGTGCTTAGGGCGCGCGCGCGCGCTCCCCTCCTCTTAAAGGGACCGCGCGCGCCGTCCTAAGGAGTCCCCGGCCAATGGCCGGAGGACTTCATCATATATAAGGCACCTCCTCCAAAATGGAGGTGCCCGAGCAATGTTGTTTGCACCTGTGTCTCACCTGTGCTTCAGCCCTCAGGTCCCGTTGCCAGTTATCTGCCAGTTACCTGCCAGTTTCCTGCCAGTTTCCTGCTAGTTACCTGCCTGATTCCTGCCTGAATACTTGTTACCTGTCTGCTAGTCTGAGGTCCGACGGTCTGCCTTACTACTCCTGTCAGTCTGTCTAAAGGACCAGCCTGCCCGCTCACCTGGGAGCGCATATCAGCTACCTGCCTGCTTGCCTGAGGTCCGACGGTCTGCCTTACTACTCCGGTCAGTCTGTCTATGGACCAGCTTGCCCGCTCACCTGGGAGCGCTTCTCCGTTATCTGCCTGCTTGCCAGCCCGGAGGCTCCGTTGTCACGTGCTGTGACCACCAGCTATCTCAGAGACTCTTGCCCGCTCACCTGGGAGCGCATCTCCGTTACCTGCCTACTTGCCAGCCCGGAGGTTCCGCCGTCACGTGCCGTGACCACCTGCTATTCCAGAGACTCTGGCTTGCTCACCTGGGAGCACACATCTACCATCTGCCTGCTAGCCTACCCGGAGGCTCTGCCATCACAGGTCGTACCTACCCGTTACCCAGAGACTGCCCTGATCACTTGCCGTAACTCCCTGTCCGTTCACCCAGAGACTGCCACCCGCTCCCTTACAAGGGCCGCCCCCTTGTATAATAGCTCAGAGGTTCCGCCTCCCGGACCCGTTACAGTTTGCTCGGGCCATGGAACCCGGTGGCACCCAAGCTCCCTCGCTCTCGGACCTCTGTCTTGAACTGTCCCGTCAGAAGTCCCAACAGGAGGCCATCCTGGGTCATCTGCGGAATGTTAATACTCGCCTGAACACCCTGTCTGATCCACCAACAACCTCCGCCAGTGCCATATCTTGCAATCCGGCAGCTCCGCTGCCCACTAATACTATGGTATCCTACCCCGGACCCCGGCTTTCTGCACCTCCTCGCTTCGGAGGCGACCCCGTCCAGGCTCGGGGCTTCATAAATCAGTGCACCCTGCACTTTGAACTTTTGTCCCATCAGTTTAATTCCGACCGGGCCAAAATTGCCTTTATCATGTCCCATCTCACCGGGGAGGCCCTGGCCTGGCTAAATCCTCTATGGGAGAGAGGAGACCCCCTGGTGTCCAACTTGCCTGCTTTTCTCTCGGCTTTCCGGAAAGTCTTCGACGAACCCGGACGGAAGACCTCATCCGCATCCTCTCTGCTACGCCTCCGTCAGGAGGGTCTCACCGTGGGCCAATATGCCATACGGTTCCGCACCCTTGCCTCGGAGCTGGCCTGGGATAACGACGCTCTGGTATCCGTCTTCTGGGAGGGTCTGTCCGGTCGTATTAAAGATGAACTTGCTGGTCGGGACATTCCTATCTCTCTCGATGATCTAATAACCCTTGCCACCCGGATTGACCTACGGTTCCAGGAGCGTGCCAAAGAGGTCACCCGTGAGAGAAGGATTCCACGTTTAGCTCCTACTTCCCAGAAACCCGTCATTCCCTCCATCTCTCCCCAGGTACACTCTCCTGAGCCTATGCAGGTCGACCAGACCAAGATGGTCAAAACCCGTCAGGACTCACGCCGTGCCGAGGGGAGCTGCTTCTACTGTGGCAGTAAGGAGCACCGGATCCGTGCCTGCCCGGAGAGGTCGGGAAACGCCTGTGTCTAGGTTCGCTCAGAGAGGTCCACCTAGACAAGAATAAATCCTCTCCATCCCTGCTGTTGTCAGTTTCGATCATCTGCGGGGAGAACCGTTATTTCGAACTAGCCCAACTTGACTCTGGAGCAGCCGGGAACTTTATTTCACAGTCCCTGGTTGAGAAATACCGCATCCCTACCAAACCTCTGGCTGTACCCTTGTCTGTCGCTGCCGTGGATGGGGGCCTCTTACCTCGCCCCATTCAACTCATCACCGAATCCATTACCCTGCAGGTGGGAATGCTGCATTCTGAAAGTATCTCCTTTCATGTTCTGCCTGGACTCTCTCACGCCCTCTTGCTAGGTCTGCCCTGGCTCCAGAGACATGCACCCGTGCTAGACTGGCAAACCGGAGAGGTCCTTCGCTGGGGACAAGACTGTCATAAAACCTGCCTGGTTCCCGTCCATCCCGTCCGTCCCTCTCCTACCCCAGCTAATCTACCTGGACTTCCGATTCCTTATTGGTCTTATGCAGATGTCTTTAATAAAAAGGAGGCAGAGACATTACCACCACATAGACCATACGACTGTCCCATCGATCTGCTACCCGGTACTACTCCTCCCCGTGGGCGTATCTATCCTTTATCCGCTGCTGAGACCCGGTCAATGTCCGAATATATTGAGGAGAATCTGGCCAGAGGATTCATCCGGAAATCTACCTCCCCGGCGGGAGCAGGCTTCTTTTTCGTCAAAAAGAAGGACGGCTCTCTCCGTCCCTGTATAGACTATAGAGGCCTAAACCTGATCACGGTGAAGAATAAGTACCCCCTTCCGCTCATTCCAGAATTATTTGATCGCCTGAGGGGGGCTAGGATCTTCACCAAACTGGACCTTCGTGGGGCGTACAACCTGGTTCGTATTCGTCAGGGGGATGAATGGAAGACGGCATTCAACACCCGGGACGGCCACTATGAATACCTGGTAATGCCCTTTGGTCTCTGTAACGCTCCTGCCGTCTTTCAAGAGTTGGTCAATGACATCTTCCGGGACCTTCTCTACTCCTGCGTAGTGGTGTACCTGGACGACATCTTGGTCTTCTCTCCGGATCTCCAGACTCACCGGAGGGACGTTCGTCAGGTCCTGCTCAGGCTAAGGCAGAACCATCTCTATGCTAAATTTGAGAAGTGCCTCTTTGAGCAGACCTCGCTTCCGTTTCTGGGCTACATTATCTCTCAGACCGGCCTACAAATGGATCCTGAGAAACTGTCTGCCATCGAGAAATGGCCCCGACCGGAGGGGTTGAAGGCCATTCAGCGATTCCTGGGCTTCGCCAACTACTACCGCCTCTTCATACCACACTTCTCTTCCCGGACGGCCCCAATTTCTGCGCTCACCCGTAAAGGTACTAATCCCAAAGAGTGGCCACCCGAAGCAGAGGAGGCCTTTCTTTCCCTTAAACAGGCCTTCTCTTCCGCCCGGGTGCTGCATCGCCCAGATGGCAACAAACAGTTCTTCCTGGAAGTTGACGCCTCCTCCTCTGGAGCCGGAGCGGTACTTACTCAAAAATCATCTTCCGGGAGGATGGTAACTTGTGGCTTCTTCTCTAAACTCTTCTCCTCCTCTGAGCGCAACTATTCCATAGGAGACCGAGAGTTATTGGCCATCAAACTGGCATTGGAGGAGTGGCGTTACCTGCTCGAGGGGGCTCTTCACCCGGTAATAATTTACACTGACCACAAGAACTTGGCTTACCTCCAGCATGCCCAGAGACTTAACCCGCGCCAAGCCCGGTGGTCCTTGTTTTTTGCTCGTTTTGATTTTGTCCTTCATTTTCGCCCGGCTGACAAAAACGTCAAGGCGGACGCCTTGTCTCGGTCCTTTCTGGTGTCTGATCTCGAGGAGGATCCGAAACATATCATCGATCCCGCCAGAGTAATGCAGGTGGCTCCCGTAAGTCTAAATCGTCTTCCTCCTGGTAAGACGTTCGTACCAGTACCTGATCGGGAGAAGATCCTACACTGGGGTCATTCGTCTAAACTAGCTGGCCACGCCGGTCAGAAAAAGACCCTCCAGCTTATTACCCGGCACTACTGGTGGCCTAACCTGCACAAGGATGTAATAGACTTTGTTTCTGCCTGTGTGTCCTGCGCCCACAACAAAGTTCCGAGACACCTGCCGGCCGGCCGCCTCCTACCTCTGCCAAGACCTGCTGCCCCCTGGCAGCATATAGCGATGGACTTCATTACTGATCTACCCGTCTCTGCCGGTTGTACGGTCATTTGGGTGGTCGCTGACCGCTTCTCCAAGATGGCTCACTTCATTCCACTGCCAGGTCTTCCGTCTGCACCTGAGCTGGCTAAAGACTTTATCCACCACATCTTCCGTCTTCATGGCCTGCCCCGTCACATCGTGTCGGATCGTGGGGTACAGTTCACTTCCCGTTTCTGGAGAGCCACTTGTAAATTGCTGGACGTCACCCTGGACTTCTCCTCCGCTTACCACCCACAGTCTAATGGTCAAGTGGAGCGGATCAATCAGAACCTGACCAGTTACCTTCGGCACTTCGTTAATGCCCACCATTCTGACTGGGTGGATCTCCTGCCATGGGCCGAATTCTCGTACAACAATCACGAGAGCGAGTCTTCCTCCAAATCCCCGTTTTTTGTAGTCTACGGTCAGCATCCTCGGATCCCGTTTCCCGTCTCCACCTCGGCGGACAATCCGGCTGCGGAATCTCTTGTTAACAAATTTTCCTCCATATGGGAGAGTACCCGGTCCGCACTCCTTCTGTCATCCGAGCGTATGAAAAGACACGCTGACAAAAAACGTCTGGACCCTCCTCAATTCCGCCCTGGGGATAAAGTCTGGCTCTCGTCCAAATATGTCCGGCTCAAGATCCCTTCCTATAAGTTAGGGCCTCGATTCATCGGCCCACTGGAGGTCATCAGTCAGATCAACCCGGTGGCCTATAAATTGAAACTCCCGGCCAACTTACGGATCCCTAACTCCTTCCATGTGTCTCTCCTCAAACCTGTAGTGCTTAACTCTTTTTCCAAGTCTACAGGTACGCCTCCTGCTCCGGTTTCTGCTGAGGACGAGTTTGAGGTAGAGAACATTCTTGCCACCAAAAGGGTAAAAGGAAAGACCTTTTTTCTGGTAGATTGGAAGGGGTTTGGTCCTGAGGAGAGAACGTGGGAGCCCCGGGAGAACATCCATGCCCCTCTCATCCTAGCTAAATTTCTGTCTGGCCTAAAAAAGGGGGGGCCTAAAGGGGGGGTACTGTAGCGCTGGCGTCCCTGCCCTCTGCTAGGCAGGGACGCTGCTCCCCTCACCGCTCTGCTCCGTGCCCGGCGTCCTCTCCCCGCTCTGCTGTCAGCGCGCGGTCCTTCCCGGCGTCCTCCTCCCGCTCTGCTCTCAGCGCGCGCTCCTTCCCGGCCCCTGTGCTTAGGGCGCGAGCGCGCGCGCTCCCCTCCTCTTAAAGGGACCGCGCGCGCCGTCCTAAGGAGTCCCCGGCCAATGGCCGGAGGACTTCATCATATATGAGGCACCTCCTCCAAAATGGAGGTGCCCGAGCAATGTTGTTTGCACCTGTGTCTCACCTGTGCTTCAGCCCTCAGGTCCCGTTGCCAGTTACCTGCCAGTTACCTGCCAGTTTCCTGCCAGTTTCCTGCTAGTTACCTGCCTGATTCCTGCCTGAATACTTGTTACCTGTCTGCTAGTCTGAGGTCCGACGGTCTGCCTTACTACTCCTGTCAGTCTGTCTAAAGGACCAGCCTGCCCGCTCACCTGGGAGCGCATATCAGCTACCTGCCTGCTTGCCTGAGGTCCGACGGTCTGCCTTACTACTCCGGTCAGTCTGTCTATGGACCAGCTTGCCCGCTCACCTGGGAGCGCTTCTCCGTTATCTGCCTGCTTGCCAGCCCGGAGGCTCCGTTGTCACGTGCTGTGACCACCAGCTATCTCAGAGACTCTTGCCCGCTCACCTGGGAGCGCATCTCCGTTACCTGCCTACTTGCCAGCCCGGAGGTTCCGCCGTCACGTGCCGTGACCACCTGCTATTCCAGAGACTCTCGCTTGCTCACCTGGGAGCACACATCTACCATCTGCCTGCTAGCCAACCCGGAGGCTCTGCCATCACAGGTCGTACCTACCCGTTACCCAGAGACTGCCCTGATCACTTGCCGTAACTCCCTGTCCGTTCACCCAGAGACTGCCACCCGCTCCCTTACAAGGGCCGCCCCATTGTATAATAGCTCAGAGGTTCCGCCTCCCGGACCCGTTACATAATGTGATGCAATGCTATCTTTCTAGCTCTCCCTTTTTACTTCCTTTTGGATAAACAGACATATTAGGCAAGCATTTTGGAGCTTTCACCTAAATAACTACAGGTGGTGAGATAAGCTGCACAATATAATTGACCTTTCAGTATATTGTTGCACACACACCATCTATTTAGCAAATGCCCTTGTTATCAACAGCAGCCTTTTAAACTCACCTGAGCTAACAGGTATGTGCGCTGGTTACTCTGCTGCGCTTAAAATTTCTTTTTTGGTTTGCTACAATGCCTTTTCTGAAACGTTGTCTCCTTCTGCTGGAACACTGACTTCTTTCATTTAATGCCTGCAGACTATAAAAGAGAACCCAACCCAAAAAGTTTGGTTGATTAGTCTGTGGCATTCTGTTAAACTGTTGCTTATGGCGGTCTCTGTGAGCTTCTCAGCGACATTCAGCCAGCCAGGTATCCTGCCTGCAGTAGATGGAATGTGGCAATGGAACGCTGGCTGCGCGTGTCATAATAGGCTCTGAGCCTTTATATACCTGTGCACAGCAGCAGCCACCTTCAGTCTGCTGCTGGACAGCCAGCAGCAGCAGCAGCAGGAGAGGTATGTAATCAGGAGCCCTCCTGCTAAGGGTAGACAGCTGCTCGTTCCACCCCACCCCCCGCCTTAATTGGTTCTCCTCCCTTCCAACGGTGTTGAGGCGGGTGGGAACAGCAGGGGGTGAAGGTGCTGTGTTTAAAGAGGTGGAGTTATGCAGATCTAAAACGCGTGGATTGCAGCAGCAGCAAGCCGAAAAGTGCAGGCATGTAAGGGATCTAGAGGTTGACAACATGTCTTCTTAACGGGAGTCCAGGAGCTCATCTCCACAAATGGACTTTTCAGGATCCTTGGGTGGCTCCGTAGTTTGAAACCAATTCTGGTTATCGCTTCTCGGCCTTTTGGTTAAGATCAAGTGTAGTATCTGTTCTTATCAGTTTAATATCTGATACGTCCCCTATCTGGGGACCATATATTAAATGGATTTTTAGAACAGGGAGATGGAAAAAGAGCTTGCTCTGTCCACTCCACGCATTGACCTGGTATTGCAGTATCTCCAGGACCGGTGCACCCCTTCTTTAATGCAGTTTCTAAAATCAGAAAGAATTGAATTCAATGTTTTTTGTTCATTTTGCTTGTTTGTCGGATTTTGGGATGGACTCTTTGGCTTTGCTTTTCTTCTCCTCATTGGATTTTTCATGTTCAAAGTTGCAGAAGCCAGATTACAAGCTCATTTTGGTTCAACTTCAGCAACTGTGCATTGCATTGCCATGTAATGTGATGCAATGCTATCTTTCTAGCTCTCCCTTTTTACTTCCTTTTGGATAAACAGACATATTAGGCAAGCATTTTGGAGCTTTCACCTAAATAACTACAGGTGGTGAGATAAGCTGCACAATATAATTGACCTTTCAGTATATTGTTGCACACACACCATCTATTTAGCAAATGCCCTTGTTATCAACAGCAGCCTTTTAAACTCACCTGAGCTAACAGGTATGTGCGCTGGTTACTCTGCTGCGCTTAAAATTTCTTTTTTGGTTTGCTACAATGCCTTTTCTGAAACGTTGTCTCCTTCTGCTGGAACACTGACTTCTTTCATTTAATGCCTGCAGACTATAAAAGAGAACCCAACCCAAAAAGTTTGGTTGATTAGTCTGTGGCATTCTGTTAAACTGTTGCTTATGGCGGTCTCTGTGAGCTTCTCAGCGACATTCAGCCAGCCAGGTATCCTGCCTGCAGTAGATGGAATGTGGCAATGGAACGCTGGCTGCGCGTGTCATAATAGGCTCTGAGCCTTTATATACCTGTGCACAGCAGCAGCCACCTTCAGTCTGCTGCTGGACAGCCAGCAGCAGCAGCAGCAGGAGAGGTATGTAATCAGGAGCCCTCCTGCTAAGGGTAGACAGCTGCTCGTTCCACCCCACCCCCCGCCTTAATTGGTTCTCCTCCTTTCCAACGGTGTTGAGGCGGGTGGGAACAGCAGGGGGTGAAGGTGCTGTGTTTAAAGAGGTGGAGTTATGCAGATCTAAAACGCGTGGATTGCAGCAGCAGCAAGCCGAAAAGTGCAGGCATGTAAGGGATCTAGAGGTTGACAACATGTCTTCTTAACGGGAGTCCAGGAGCTCATCTCCACAAATGGACTTTTCAGGATCCTTGGGTGGCTCCGTAGTTTGAAACCAATTCTGGTTATCGCTTCTCGGCCTTTTGGCTAAGATCAAGTGTAGTATCTGTTCTTATCAGTTTAATATCTGATACGTCCCCTATCTGGGGACCATATATTAAATGGATTTTTAGAACAGGGAGATGGAAAAAGAGCTTGCTCTGTCCACTCCACGCATTGACCTGGTATTGCAGTATCTCCAGGACCGGTGCACCCCTTCTTTAATGCAGTTTCTAAAATCAGAAAGAATTGAATTCAATGTTTTTTGTTCATTTTGCTTGTTTGTCGGATTTTGGGATGGACTCTTTGGCTTTGCTTTTCTTCTCCTCATTGGATTTTTCATGTTCAAAGTTGCAGAAGCCAGATTACAAGCTCATTTTGGTTCAACTTCAGCAACTGTGCATTGCATTGCCATGTAATGTGATGCAATGCTATCTTTCTAGCTCTCCCTTTTTACTTCCTTTTGGATAAACAGACATATTAGGCAAGCATTTTGGAGCTTTCACCTAAATAACTACAGGTGGTGAGATAAGCTGCACAATATAATTGACCTTTCAGTATATTGTTGCACACACACCATCTATTTAGCAAATGCCCTTGTTATCAACAGCAGCCTTTTAAACTCACCTGAGCTAACAGGTATGTGCGCTGGTTACTCTGCTGCGCTTAAAATTTCTTTTTTGGTTTGCTACAATGCCTTTTCTGAAACGTTGTCTCCTTCTGCTGGAACACTGACTTCTTTCATTTAATGCCTGCAGACTATAAAAGAGAACCCAACCCAAAAAGTTTGGTTGATTAGTCTGTGGCATTCTGTTAAACTGTTGCTTATGGCGGTCTCTGTGAGCTTCTCAGCGACATTCAGCCAGCCAGGTATCCTGCCTGCAGTAGATGGAATGTGGCAATGGAACGCTGGCTGCGCGTGTCATAATAGGCTCTGAGCCTTTATATACCTGTGCACAGCAGCAGCCACCTTCAGTCTGCTGCTGGACAGCCAGCAGCAGCAGCAGCAGGAGAGGTATGTAATCAGGAGCCCTCCTGCTAAGGGTAGACAGCTGCTCGTTCCACCCCACCCCCCGCCTTAATTGGTTCTCCTCCCTTCCAACGGTGTTGAGGCGGGTGGGAACAGCAGGGGGTGAAGGTGCTGTGTTTAAAGAGGTGGAGTTATGCAGATCTAAAACGCGTGGATTGCAGCAGCAGCAAGCCGAAAAGTGCAGGCATGTAAGGGATCTAGAGGTTGACAACATGTCTTCTTAACGGGAGTCCAGGAGCTCATCTCCACAAATGGACTTTTCAGGATCCTTGGGTGGCTCCGTAGTTTGAAACCAATTCTGGTTATCGCTTCTCGGCCTTTTGGCTAAGATCAAGTGTAGTATCTGTTCTTATCAGTTTAATATCTGATATGTCCCCTATCTGGGGATCATATATTAAATGGATTTTTAGAACAGGGAGATGGAAAAAGAGCTTGCTCTGTCCACTCCACGCATTGACCTGGTATTGCAGTATCTCCAGGACCGGTGCACCCCTTCTTTAATGCAGTTTCTAAAATCAGAAAGAATTGAATTCAATGTTTTTTGTTCATTTTGCTTGTTTGTCGGATTTTGGGATGGACTCTTTGGCTTTGCTTTTCTTCTCCTCATTGGATTTTTCATGTTCAAAGTTGCAGAAGCCAGATTACAAGCTCATTTTGGTTCAACTTCAGCAACTGTGCATTGCATTGCCATGTAATGTGATGCAATGCTATCTTTCTAGCTCTCCCTTTTTACTTCCTTTTGGATAAACAGACATATTAGGCAAGCATTTTGGAGCTTTCACCTAAATAACTATAGGTGGTGAGATAAGCTGCACAATATAATTGACCTTTCAGTATATTGTTGCACACACACCATCTATTTAGCAAATGCCCTTGTTATCAACAGCAGCCTTTTAAACTCACCTGAGCTAACAGGTATGTGCGCTGGTTACTCTGCTGCGCTTAAAATTTCTTTTTTGGTTTGCTACAATGCCTTTTCTGAAACGTTGTCTCCTTCTGCTGGAACACTGACTTCTTTCATTTAATGCCTGCAGACTATAAAAGAGAACCCAACCCAAAAAGTTTGGTTGATTAGTCTGTGGCATTCTGTTAAACTGTTGCTTATGGCGGTCTCTGTGAGCTTCTCAGCGACATTCAGCCAGCCAGGTATCCTGCCTGCAGTAGATGGAATGTGGCAATGGAACGCTGGCTGCGCGTGTCATAATAGGCTCTGAGCCTTTATATACCTGTGCACAGCAGCAGCCACCTTCAGTCTGCTGCTGGACAGCCAGCAGCAGCAGCAGCAGGAGAGGTATGTAATCAGGAGCCCTCCTGCTAAGGGTAGACAGCTGCTCGTTCCACCCCACCCCCCGCCTTAATTGGTTCTCCTCCCTTCCAACGGTGTTGAGGCGGGTGGGAACAGCAGGGGGTGAAGGTGCTGTGTTTAAAGAGGTGGAGTTATGCAGATCTAAAACACGTGGATTGCAGCAGCAGCAAGCCGAAAAGTGCAGGCATGTAAGGGATCTAGAGGTTGACAACATGTCTTCTTAACGGGAGTCCAGGAGCTCATCTCCACAAATGGACTTTTCAGGATCCTTGGGTGGCTCCGTAGTTTGAAACCAATTCTGGTTATCGCTTCTCGGCCTTTTGGCTAAGATCAAGTGTAGTATCTGTTCTTATCAGTTTAATATCTGATACGTCCCCTATCTGGGGACCATATATTAAATGGATTTTTAGAACAGGGAGATGGAAAAAGAGCTTGCTCTGTCCACTCCACGCATTGACCTGGTATTGCAGTATCTCCAGGACTGGTGCACCCCTTCTTTAATGCAGTTTCTAAAATCAGAAAGAATTGAATTCAATGTTTTTTGTTCATTTTGCTTGTTTGTTGGATTTTGGGATGGACTCTTTGGCTTTGCTTTTCTTCTCCTCATTGGATTTTTCATGTTCAAAGTTGCAGAAGCCAGATTACAAGCTCATTTTGGTTCAACTTCAGCAACTGTGCATTGCATTGCCATGTAATGTGATGCAATGCTATCTTTCTAGCTCTCCCTTTTTACTTCCTTTTGGATAAACAGACATATTAGGCAAGCATTTTGGAGCTTTCACCTAAATAACTACAGGTGGTGAGATAAGCTGCACAATATAATTGACCTTTCAGTATATTGTTGCACACACACCATCTATTTAGCAAATGCCCTTGTTATCAACAGCAGCCTTTTAAACTCACCTGAGCTAACAGGTATGTGCGCTGGTTACTCTGCTGCGCTTAAAATTTCTTTTTTGGTTTGCTACAATGCCTTTTCTGAAACGTTGTCTCCTTCTGCTGGAACACTGACTTCTTTCATTTAATGCCTGCAGACTATAAAAGAGAACCCAACCCAAAAAGTTTGGTTGCTTAGTCTGTGGCATTCTGTTAAACTGTTGCTTATGGCGGTCTCTGTGAGCTTCTCAGCGACATTCAGCCAGCCAGGTATCCTGCCTGCAGTAGATGGAATGTGGCAATGGAACGCTGGCTGCGCGTGTCATAATAGGCTCTGAGCCTTTATATACCTGTGCACAGCAGCAGCCACCTTCAGTCTGCTGCTGGACAGCCAGCAGCAGCAGCAGCAGGAGAGGTATGTAATCAGGAGCCCTCCTGCTAAGGGTACACAGCTGCTCGTTCCACCCCACCCCCCGCCTTAATTGGTTCTCCTCCCTTCCAACGGTGTTGAGGCGGGTGGGAACAGCAGGGGGTGAAGGTGCTGTGTTTAAAGAGGTGGAGTTATGCAGATCTAAAACGCGTGGATTGCAGCAGCAGCAAGCCGAAAAGTGCAGGCATGTAAGGGATCTAGAGGTTGACAACATGTCTTCTTAACGGGAGTCCAGGAGCTCATCTCCACAAATGGACTTTTCAGGATCCTTGGGTGGCTCCGTAGTTTGAAACCAATTCTGGTTATCGCTTCTCGGCCTTTTGGCTAAGATCAAGTGTAGTATCTGTTCTTATCAGTTTAATATCTGATACGTCCCCTATCTGGGGATCATATATTAAATGGATTTTTAGAACAGGGAGATGGAAAAAGAGCTTGCTCTGTCCACTCCACGCATTGACCTGGTATTGCAGTATCTCCAGGACCGGTGCACCCCTTCTTTAATGCAGTTTCTAAAATCAGAAAGAATTGAATTCAATGTTTTTTGTTCATTTTGCTTGTTTGTCGGATTTTGGGATGGACTCTTTGGCTTTGCTTTTCTTCTCCTCATTGGATTTTTCATGTTCAAAGTTGCAGAAGCCAGATTACAAGCTCATTTTGGTTCAACTTCAGCAACTGTGCATTGCATTGCCATGTAATGTGATGCAATGCTATCTTTCTAGCTCTCCCTTTTTACTTCCTTTTGGATAAACAGACATATTAGGCAAGCATTTTGGAGCTTTCACCTAAATAACTATAGGTGGTGAGATAAGCTGCACAATATAATTGACCTTTCAGTATATTGTTGCACACACACCATCTATTTAGCAAATGCCCTTGTTATCAACAGCAGCCTTTTAAACTCACCTGAGCTAACAGGTATGTGCGCTGGTTACTCTGCTGCGCTTAAAATTTCTTTTTTGGTTTGCTACAATGCCTTTTCTGAAACGTTGTCTCCTTCTGCTGGAACACTGACTTCTTTCATTTAATGCCTGCAGACTATAAAAGAGAACCCAACCCAAAAAGTTTGGTTGATTAGTCTGTGGCATTCTGTTAAACTGTTGCTTATGGCGGTCTCTGTGAGCTTCTCAGCGACATTCAGCCAGCCAGGTATCCTGCCTGCAGTAGATGGAATGTGGCAATGGAACGCTGGCTGCGCGTGTCATAATAGGCTCTGAGCCTTTATATACCTGTGCACAGCAGCAGCCACCTTCAGTCTGCTGCTGGACAGCCAGCAGCAGCAGCAGCAGGAGAGGTATGTAATCAGGAGCCCTCCTGCTAATGGTAGACAGCTGCTCGTTCCACCCCACCCCCCGCCTTAATTGGTTCTCCTCCCTTCCAACGGTGTTGAGGCGGGTGGGAACAGCAGGGGGTGAAGGTGCTGTGTTTAAAGAGGTGGAGTTATGCAGATCTAAAACACGTGGATTGCAGCAGCAGCAAGCCGAAAAGTGCAGGCATGTAAGGGATCTAGAGGTTGACAACATGTCTTCTTAACGGGAGTCCAGGAGCTCATCTCCACAAATGGACTTTTCAGGATCCTTGGGTGGCTCCGTAGTTTGAAACCAATTCTGGTTATCGCTTCTCGGCCTTTTGGCTAAGATCAAGTGTAGTATCTGTTCTTATCAGTTTAATATCTGATACGTCCCCTATCTGGGGACCATATATTAAATGGATTTTTAGAACAGGGAGATGGAAAAAGAGCTTGCTCTGTCCACTCCACGCATTGACCTGGTATTGCAGTATCTCCAGGACCGGTGCACCCCTTCTTTAATGCAGTTTCTAAAATCAGAAAGAATTGAATTCAATGTTTTTTGTTCATTTTGCTTGTTTGTCGGATTTTGGGATGGACTCTTTGGCTTTGCTTTTCTTCTCCTCATTGGATTTTTCATGTTCAAAGTTGCAGAAGCCAGATTACAAGCTCATTTTGGTTCAACTTCAGCAACTGTGCATTGCATTGCCATGTAATGTGATGCAATGCTATCTTTCTAGCTCTCCCTTTTTACTTCCTTTTGGATAAACAGACATATTAGGCAAGCATTTTGGAGCTTTCACCTAAATAACTACAGGTGGTGAGATAAGCTGCACAATATAATTGACCTTTCAGTATATTGTTGCACACACACCATCTATTTAGCAAATGCCCTTGTTATCAACAGCAGCCTTTTAAACTCACCTGAGCTAACAGGTATGTGCGCTGGTTACTCTGCTGCGCTTAAAATTTCTTTTTTGGTTTGCTACAATGCCTTTTCTGAAACGTTGTCTCCTTCTGCTGGAACACTGACTTCTTTCATTTAATGCCTGCAGACTATAAAAGAGAACCCAACCCAAAAAGTTTGGTTGATTAGTCTGTGGCATTCTGTTAAACTGTTGCTTATGGCGGTCTCTGTGAGCTTCTCAGCGACATTCAGCCAGCCAGGTATCCTGCCTGCAGTAGATGGAATGTGGCAATGGAACGCTGGCTGCGCGTGTCATAATAGGCTCTGAGCCTTTATATACCTGTGCACAGCAGCAGCCACCTTCAGTCTGCTGCTGGACAGCCAGCAGCAGCAGCAGCAGGAGAGGTATGTAATCAGGAGCCCTCCTGCTAAGGGTAGACAGCTGCTCGTTCCACCCCACCCCCCGCCTTAATTGGTTCTCCTCCCTTCCAACGGTGTTGAGGCGGGTGGGAACAGCAGGGGGTGAAGGTGCTGTGTTTAAAGAGGTGGAGTTATGCAGATCTAAAACGCGTGGATTGCAGCAGCAGCAAGCCGAAAAGTGCAGGCATGTAAGGGATCTAGAGGTTGACAACATGTCTTCTTAACGGGAGTCCAGGAGCTCATCTCCACAAATGGACTTTTCAGGATCCTTGGGTGGCTCCGTAGTTTGAAACCAATTCTGGTTATCGCTTCTCGGCCTTTTGGCTAAGATCAAGTGTAGTATCTGTTCTTATCAGTTTAATATCTGATACGTCCCCTATCTGGGGACCATATATTAAATAGATTTTTAGAACAGGGAGATGGAAAAAGAGCTTGCTCTGTCCACTCCACGCATTGACCTGGTATTGCAGTATCTCCAGGACCGGTGCACCCCTTCTTTAATGCAGTTTCTAAAATCAGAAAGAATTGAATTCAATGTTTTTTGTTCATTTTGCTTGTTTGTCGGATTTTGGGATGGACTCTTTGGCTTTGCTTTTCTTCTCCTCATTGGATTTTTCATGTTCAAAGTTGCAGAAGCCAGATTACAAGCTCATTTTGGTTCAACTTCAGCAACTGTGCATTGCATTGCCATGTAATGTGATGCAATGCTATCTTTCTAGCTCTCCCTTTTTACTTCCTTTTGGATAAACAGACATATTAGGCAAGCATTTTGGAGCTTTCACCTAAATAACTATAGGTGGTGAGATAAGCTGCACAATATAATTGACCTTTCAGTATATTGTTGCACACACACCATCTATTTAGCAAATGCCCTTGTTATCAACAGCAGCCTTTTAAACTCACCTGAGCTAACAGGTATGTGCGCTGGTTACTCTGCTGCGCTTAAAATTTCTTTTTTGGTTTGCTACAATGCCTTTTCTGAAACGTTGTCTCCTTCTGCTGGAACACTGACTTCTTTTATTTAATGCCTGCAGACTATAAAAGAGAACCCAACCCAAAAAGTTTGGTTGATTAGTCTGTGGCATTCTGTTAAACTGTTGCTTATGGCGGTCTCTGTGAGCTTCTCAGCGACATGCAGCCAGCCAGGTATCCTGCCTGCAGTAGATGGAATGTGGCAATGGAACGCTGGCTGCGCGTGTCATAATAGGCTCTGAGCCTTTATATACCTGTGCACAGCAGCAGCCACCTTCAGTCTGCTGCTGGACAGCCAGCAGCAGCAGCAGCAGGAGAGGTATGTAATCAGGAGCCCTCCTGCTAATGGTAGACAGCTGCTCGTTCCACCCCACCCCCCGCCTTAATTGGTTCTCCTCCCTTCCAACGGTGTTGAGGCGGGTGGGAACAGCAGGGGGTGAAGGTGCTGTGTTTAAAGAGGTGGAGTTATGCAGATCTAAAACACGTGGATTGCAGCAGCAGCAAGCCGAAAAGTGCAGGCATGTAAGGGATCTAGAGGTTGACAACATGTCTTCTTAACGGGAGTCCAGGAGCTCATCTCCACAAATGGACTTTTCAGGATCCTTGGGTGGCTCCGTAGTTTGAAACCAATTCTGGTTATCGCTTCTCGGCCTTTTGGCTAAGATCAAGTGTAGTATCTGTTCTTATCAGTTTAATATCTGATACGTCCCCTATCTGGGGACCATATATTAAATGGATTTTTAGAACAGGGAGATGGAAAAAGAGCTTGCTCTGTCCACTCCACGCATTGACCTGGTATTGCAGTATCTCCAGGACCGGTGCACCCCTTCTTTAATGCAGTTTCTAAAATCAGAAAGAATTGAATTCAATGTTTTTTGTTCATTTTGCTTGTTTGTCGGATTTTGGGATGGACTCTTTGGCTTTGCTTTTCTTCTCCTCATTGGATTTTTCATGTTCAAAGTTGCAGAAGCCAGATTACAAGCTCATTTTGGTTCAACTTCAGCAACTGTGCATTGCATTGCCATGTAATGTGATGCAATGCTATCTTTCTAGCTCTCCCTTTTTACTTCCTTTTGGATAAACAGACATATTAGGCAAGCATTTTGGAGCTTTCACCTAAATAACTACAGGTGGTGAGATAAGCTGCACAATATAATTGACCTTTCAGTATATTGTTGCACACACACCATCTATTTAGCAAATGCCCTTGTTATCAACAGCAGCCTTTTAAACTCACCTGAGCTAACAGGTATGTGCGCTGGTTACTCTGCTGCGCTTAAAATTTCTTTTTTGGTTTGCTACAATGCCTTTTCTGAAACGTTGTCTCCTTCTGCTGGAACACTGACTTCTTTCATTTAATGCCTGCAGACTATAAAAGAGAACCCAACCCAAAAAGTTTGGTTGATTAGTCTGTGGCATTCTGTTAAACTGTTGCTTATGGCGGTCTCTGTGAGCTTCTCAGCGACATTCAGCCAGCCAGGTATCCTGCCTGCAGTAGATGGAATGTGGCAATGGAACGCTGGCTGCGCGTGTCATAATAGGCTCTGAGCCTTTATATACCTGTGCACAGCAGCAGCCACCTTCAGTCTGCTGCTGGACAGCCAGCAGCAGCAGCAGCAGGAGAGGTATGTAATCAGGAGCCCTCCTGCTAAGGGTAGACAGCTGCTCGTTCCACCCCACCCCCCGCCTTAATTGGTTCTCCTCCCTTCCAACGGTGTTGAGGCGGGTGGGAACAGCAGGGGGTGAAGGTGCTGTGTTTAAAGAGGTGGAGTTATGCAGATCTAAAACGCGTGGATTGCAGCAGCAGCAAGCCGAAAAGTGCAGGCATGTAAGGGATCTAGAGGTTGACAACATGTCTTCTTAACGGGAGTCCAGGAGCTCATCTCCACAAATGGACTTTTCAGGATCCTTGGGTGGCTCCGTAGTTTGAAACCAATTCTGGTTATCGCTTCTCGGCCTTTTGGCACGATCTATCAGGTTTACCTGTGTGGTCTTGCCTGTGAGGTGCTCTTGGTACCCTTTCTCTCGGCCTGGGGGGATCGTTCCTTTTCGGAGGGACTTAACCCCCCTGCTGCTATTGGGAGGAAGGATTAGTCCGGGAGCAACGGGAAGGGATCCCATGAAGGCTTGCGCCTTTCAGAGAGAAGAGTCGGTACGTTCCTGAGTGAAGGATGCCGGCAACGCTCACATATTCATCGGGTGATGCCCGGATGCGGAACACCGTGAGGATTGAAGTTGGAGCAGGATCGAGGACGGAGAAGAATTTGTATTATATCTGCCATAGGATTCTGCTTGGAGTTCTGGAGTTTCGGCGGGAAGACATATTCTGCTTCCAGGACAATGAGTACAAGGGGACTTACACCATCACCTTCAAGAGCCAGGGATGCTGTCACCAACTCGTACAAAAGGTAAATGAGAAAAACTACTTGGATGAATTGGATGGACTAACCTTTTGTCTCTTGTATGCCTATGACGAGATCCCTATCGTGGTGCATTTCCCGAACCCCTTTGTGGAAGCTGCAGACATCTCGACCTACCTTATCCGTTATTGTGACGATCTGAGATACCTGGGCACTGTGAAGAACGCGGTAGGCTTCTGGTGCGGCAAGAGGAGGTACATGGCCCGTCTAAAGAGGGACCCAAGCGGAGTGGGAGGAATGCTACACCCTCCCTCAACATTTGTGATCGGTAAGAGCAGAGGCTACTTATTTTACCCTGGAATGCCTGTATGTTGCAGGAACTGTGGACAAATGGGTCATACCCAAACGTCCTGCACGGGCAGGAAAGTAGACCGCTGCAATAATTGCAGCTGTTACGGACATTTAATGAAGGACTGTCCCGTTGGGAGGAAATGCAATCTTTGTGGTGAGGCGGGGCACATGTTCCGAGGATGCCCCAACAGGACCAGGACCAGGACCTACGCAGAAGCTGCATCTTCTGCAGCTGAGCCGATGCGCCCGCCGGTCTTCACTGGCGGGCCTGCGTCGGAGGGCGGTTCGAAGGGCGAGAAGGCTGGGATGGACCAGGGAGCCGGAGGCCCCTCTGGGGCGGCCCCTGCATCGAAGTCCCTTAACGATGGGCGGACCTCGCATGGACCGGAGCGGAGGGGTCCTCCTTCTGGGAGGGTATCCTCCGTGTCGATGGTTCCCGATACCGATCCTGTTGGGCTGGAGGGTGGTGCCCCTGTGCGGTTGGCTACAGGGGACCACGCAGCGATGGCCTCAGGATCTTCCAGGGCGATTAGCCAGCCAGATGAGGGGGCTTTGCTTCTAGGTGGCGAACATCAGGGAATCGGTGTTGGTGATCTTATCCTGATGGACCAGTCTCTCCCGCTGGAGGAGGTCAAGGAAGAGGAGGACTGTACCAGTGACCTGGTGGAGTCTGCCCCGAAAAAGAGACGGAATGTCGAAGCCCCAGCGTCTCCTGGAATGTGGCTGGGAACCGTGACCTACGAGGGGGCAACCGCCGGCTCACAGAATATCGAGTCGTTTGGGTCCTCTAGCCCGGATGTCCTGGAGCAATTTGACATACAGGGCTTTGAGTCAGGTGTCCTCATGGAAGATCCACCACCCTGACCTATGAATGCCGACATTAAGACTTGTCTCACTGAATGTGAGGTCATTAAAGAGCCCAGTTCGTAGGGCTGCTCTATTCAAGTATTTAGAAACCGCTGACTTTGACATTTGTTTATTACAGGAATGCGGGATACAACATGCACTAAATTATAATGACATCAAGACAGATTGGAGACTGGGGCCCTCCATCTGGTCTGGCTCCAATGACAACAAGTCAGCGGGGGTGGGCTTCCTCTGTCGTGGGAGAAATATTACTGTAAATGCTGTCACAGAAATAGTACCAGGCAGAGTGGTTTTAGTGCATTTTAAATTTAATGGTTTTACCCTACGTGTAATGAATATTTATGCTCCCCCTGATAAGCAAGAGAGAATTAATTTATTTGGGATATTGCCATTGTACTGTACTGGGTCATCTCCCCTGATCGTAGGGGGTGATTTTAATTGTCTTTGTGCTAGTGAACAACGAGCGGGGGGTGACCCTTTACGCAAATTGGATAAGTCATGTCATCTATTGAAAGATTTTATAACTGATTTTAAATTATGCGATGCGTGGAGGTCACTCCTGCCGACGGACCCTGGTTATACGTGGTCCGGAAGAGGGGTGTCCTCCAGGATCGATTTTATTTTCCTATCAGATGATTTTAACCCTGTAAAATGTGTTTTAACATCAAATATATTTTCTGACCATAAGGGCTTGGAGGTGCACCTAGAATACCGGGATGAACAGAGGGTCAACAGGGGCCTCTGGCGTCTAAGTACTTACCTGCTGGAGGACCCTCTGATTCGACAAGACTTTGGTAAAGCCTATCAAGCCTGGCGGCGACAAAAACCTTCTGATGCCCCTATGGTAACCTGGTGGGAAAATTTGAAAAAAAAAGTCAGAATGTTTTTTATAAAAGCAGGGAGACGTAAAGCTAGAGAGAAAAAAAGATGTTTTAGTGATCTTAACACCAAACTACAAACACTTTTTAAATTCAAAGAGCTAGGGGTGGAGGTGGGAGATGATATTGCTAGCCTAAAAACTGAAATCCAGAACTGCATAGACACAAAGGGGAAAGAGATTATTTTTAACTCTAGAGTGCAGCACTTGGAGGAGGGGGAGAAGTGCTCTCGCTTCTTCTTCAAAAAAGTCATGGATAAAAGAGAAGTGATCACAAATCTAGAGGGTGAAACATCTATGCAGGGAATGTTGAATGCTACTTTTAACTTTTATAAGCATCTTTTTAGTAAAAAGTGTATAGATGAGTCCTTTTTATCTGATGCTCTTAATGATCTCGATTTTAAGTTAAATTTTACAGACCAGGAGTTTTTAGAACGCGATATTGTTTTAGAGGAATTATTTTATGTTTTTAAAAGTTTCTCTAAGGGCAAAGCACCTGGGTGTGATGGACTACCTGTAGAGTTTTATCTTACTTTTTGGGACATTTTAAAAGAGGACCTTTTTATGCTTTTTAAAGAAGTTTTTATTTCTGAACAGTTGCCATTTTCGTGGAGGAGAGGAGTGGTGTCTTTGATATATAAAAAAGGTGATCGCAGTGCTCTAGCGAATTGGAGACCCATAACTCTCCTAAACGTTGATTACAAGGTACTTGCTAAGGTGGTTGCAAACCGGCTCAGGAATGTCATTGCCAAACTAATCCAGCCTGAGCAGGTTTGTAGTGTACCAGGCAGAAGTATTTCAGAGGTTTTAAACGTATTAAGGGATGTAATTTGGTATTCCAGAGACCGGGGTCAAAATGTAGCCCTTTTAGCCCTAGATTTTGAAAAAGCTTTCGATAGAGTCTCTCATAGATTTCTTTTTAGAGTTTTAAAAAGAATGGGTATCCCTAATATGCTTTTAAATTGTATTAAGATTTTATATAAAAATTGTTTTAGTCAAATTTCTCTTAATGGCTTTTTAACAGATGGAGTTCCCCTTGAGTCCGGAGTGAAGCAGGGATGCCCCTTGTCGCCCATCCTGTTCATCTGCGCCATGGAGCCCCTGCTGAGCGCAATAAGAAAAGACAAAGTGATTAGAGGGGTTCCTGTTCCTGGCGGAGGTGGCAGTGATGTGAGAGTCTTTGGCTACATGGATGACGTGACGGTTGTGTGCGTGGACCCTGCTTCCCTCCGGAGGGCGGTGTTGCGCATTGATTTTTTTTCCCAGGCATCCGGTTTTAAACTTAATTTAAATAAATCTGAATGTCTGACTTTGGGATCCTGGGACACCGCCCAACTCCCGCAGCTCACTATAAAACGAGACAATGTAAAAATTCTTGGAGTTGTTTTTAACGAGGAGAATGTGGGAACTCAAAGCTGGGAGAATGTCATAGAAAAAATGTCAAAGAAAATATCATTTTGGGGTTTGAGGTCCCTAACAATGGAGGGGAAAATTTTAATTATAAAATCAGTGTTGTTACCCCTCATACTGTATATAGCTATGGTGTACCCCCCCTCTGATGTTTTAATTAAAAAAATGACTAGGATGATCTTTATGTTTTTATGGAACTCCAAAATGGAAAAATTAAGGCGGGAAATAATGAGGAAGAATAAAATGAACGGCGGAAGGGATGTCCCCGACTTACATATTTATTTGTATTTAAATTATTTCTGCTTTTGTTTCAAACATTTTAATGGTAATAGTGCGCTAAGTTATTTTTTAAAATATACTTGTGGGATGATTTTTAAAAGATGGTTTAAGTTGTCGTTGAATTCCCCTGTTTTACTATGCCCCCCCAAACACCAAGCAATCTTAGAAAAGACTGTTCGATTTTATAGCCTTGGTGATTTTAATATGGACATTTTTAAAGACCGCAAGAAGCTTTTATCTTTTCTGAGGAGGAATGAAGATGTGACCCCCATAGTAAATTTCTCAGAAGAGAGATCGAAGCAAGTTTGGAAGAATGTCTTCGGGAAATTCTTAGCAAATGGACATAAGGATATCGCATGGATGGTGGTCCACCAGTGCCTCCCCACCAGAGAGTTTCAACACAGGAGAGGCCTGGTGGCCAGAGCAAAATGCCCCAGAGACTCATGTGTTTATGACGAAACCACCTTGCACCTTATGTGGAATTGCCCATTTGCACAGGAACTTTGGCACAAAGTTGGGATTCTTTTAAAATGGACTTGCGGTTTAAGAGATTTTAACCATGAATATGTTTTATATGGCCTTTTTAAATGTCCGACCCCTCAACAGTATTGTATATGTTGGTGTATGATTAACTGTTTTAAAGACGCCCTTTGGAAGGCACGCAATATTTTACTTTTTAAACGTGATGCTATTTCTGTGAAGGATTGTCTTAAAATTGCTTTTAGCCAGATGTATATTTATTACTTGAGGGATGTCAAATGTATTGGGAGAAGGGATGCCAATCGTATATGGGGTTTTTTATGGGTGGAATTCTGTGTTTTAATAATGTACTGTTTGTGTTGTTGTTTTTGATTGTAAACCATCTTTTACGCACTTAATAAAATATGTTGAAACCTGATCTGTTCTTATCAGTTTAATATCTGATACGTCCCCTATCTGGGGACCATATATTAAATGGATTTTTAGAACAGGGAGATGGAAAAAGAGCTTGCTCTGTCCACTCCACGCATTGACCTGGTATTGCAGTATCTCCAGGACCGGTGCAACCCTTCTTTAATGCAGTTTCTAAAATCAGAAAGAATTGAATTCAATGTTTTTTGTTCATTTTGCTTGTTTGTCGGATTTTGGGATGGACTCTTTGGCTTTGCTTTTCTTCTCCTCATTGGATTTTTCATGTTCAAAGTTGCAGAAGCCAGATTACAAGCTCATTTTGGTTCAACTTCAGCAACTGTGCATTGCATTGCCATGTAATGTGATGCAATGCTATCTTTCTAGCTCTCCCTTTTTACTTCCTTTTGGATAAACAGACATATTAGGCAAGCATTTTGGAGCTTTCACCTAAATAACTACAGGTGGTGAGATAAGCTGCACAATATAATTGACCTTTCAGTATATTGTTGCACACACACCATCTATTTAGCAAATGCCCTTGTTATCAACAGCAGCCTTTTAAACTCACCTGAGCTAACAGGTATGTGCGCTGGTTACTCTGCTGCGCTTAAAATTTCTTTTTTGGTTTGCTACAATGCCTTTTCTGAAACGTTGTCTCCTTCTGCTGGAACACTGACTTCTTTCATTTAATGCCTGCAGACTATAAAAGAGAACCCAACCCAAAAAGTTTGGTTGATTAGTCTGTGGCATTCTGTTAAACTGTTGCTTATGGCGGTCTCTGTCAGCTTCTCAGCGACATTCAGCCAGCCAGGTATCCTGCCTGCAGTAGATGGAATGTGGCAATGGAACGCTGGCTGCGCGTGTCATAATAGGCTCTGAGCCTTTATATACCTGTGCACAGCAGCAGCCACCTTCAGTCTGCTGCTGGACAGCCAGCAGCAGCAGCAGCAGGAGAGGTATGTAATCAGGAGCCCTCCTGCTAAGGGTAGACAGCTGCTCGTTCCACCCCACCCCCCGCCTTAATTGGTTCTCCTCCCTTCCAACGGTGTTGAGGCGGGTGGGAACAGCAGGGGGTGAAGGTGCTGTGTTTAAAGAGGTGGAGTTATGCAGATCTAAAACGCGTGGATTGCAGCAGCAGCAAGCCGAAAAGTGCAGGCATGTAAGGGATCTAGAGGTTGACAACATGTCTTCTTAACGGGAGTCCAGGAGCTCATCTCCACAAATGGACTTTTCAGGATCCTTGGGTGGCTCCGTAGTTTGAAACCAATTCTGGTTATCGCTTCTCGGCCTTTTGATTAAAATCAAGTGTAGTATCTGTTCTTATCAGTTTAATATCTGATACGTCCCCTATCTGGGGACCATATATTAAATGGATTTTTAGAACAGGGAGATGGAAAAAGAGCTTGCTCTGTCCACTCCACGCATTGACCTGGTATTGCAGTATCTCCAGGACCGGTGCACCCCTTCTTTAATGCAGTTTCTAAAATCAGAAAGAATTGAATTCAATGTTTTTTGTTCATTTTGCTTGTTTGTCGGATTTTGGGATGGACTCTTTGGCTTTGCTTTTCTTCTCCTCATTGGATTTTTCATGTTCAAAGTTGCAGAAGCCAGATTACAAGCTCATTTTGGTTCAACTTCAGCAACTGTGCATTGCATTGCCATGTAATGTGATGCAATGCTATCTTTCTAGCTCTCTCTTTTTACTTCCTTTTGGATAAACAGACATATTAGGCAAGCATTTTGGAGCTTTCACCTAAATAACTACAGGTGGTGAGATAAGCTGCACAATATAATTGACCTTTCAGTATATTGTTGCACACACACCATCTATTTAGCAAATGCCCTTGTTATCAACAGCAGCCTTTTAAACTCACCTGAGCTAACAGGTATGTGCGCTGGTTACTCTGCTGCGCTTAAAATTTCTTTTTTGGTTTGCTACAATGCCTTTTCTGAAACGTTGTCTCCTTCTGCTGGAACACTGACTTCTTTCATTTAATGCCTGCAGACTATAAAAGAGAACCCAACCCAAAAAGTTTGGTTGATTAGTCTGTGGCATTCTGTTAAACTGTTGCTTATGGCGGTCTCTGTGAGCTTCTCAGCGACATTCAGCCAGCCAGGTATCCTGCCTGCAGTAGATGGAATGTGGCAATGGAACGCTGGCTGCGCGTGTCATAATAGGCTCTGAGCCTTTATATACCTGTGCACAGCAGCAGCCACCTTCAGTCTGCTGCTGGACAGCCAGCAGCAGCAGCAGCAGGAGAGGTATGTAATCAGGAGCCCTCCTGCTAAGGGTAGACAGCTGCTCGTTCCACCCCACCCCCCGCTTTAATTGGTTCTCCTCCCTTCCAACGGTGTTGAGGCGGGTGGGAACAGCAGGGGGTGAAGGTGCTGTGTTTAAAGAGGTGGAGTTATGCAGATCTAAAACGCGTGGATTGCAGCAGCAGCAAGCCGAAAAGTGCAGGCATGTAAGGGATCTAGAGGTTGACAACATGTCTTCTTAACGGGAGTCCAGGAGCTCATCTCCACAAATGGACTTTTCAGGATCCTTGGGTGGCTCCGTAGTTTGAAACCAATTCTGGTTATCGCTTCTCGGCCTTTTGGCTAAGATCAAGTGTAGTATCTGTTCTTATCAGTTTAATATCTGATACGTCCCCTATCTGGGGACCATATATTAAATGGATTTTTAGAACAGGGAGATGGAAAAAGAGCTTGCTCTGTCCACTCCACGCATTGACCTGGTATTGCAGTATCTCCAGGACCGGTGCACCCCTTCTTTAATGCAGTTTCTAAAATCAGAAAGAATTGAATTCAATGTTTTTTGTTCATTTTGCTTGTTTGTCGGATTTTGGGATGGACTCTTTGGCTTTGCTTTTCTTCTCCTCATTGGATTTTTCATGTTCAAAGTTGCAGAAGCCAGATTACAAGCTCATTTTGGTTCAACTTCAGCAACTGTGCATTGCATTGCCATGTAATGTGATGCAATGCTATCTTTCTAGCTCTCCCTTTTTACTTCCTTTTGGATAAACAGACATATTAGGCAAGCATTTTGGAGCTTTCACCTAAATAACTACAGGTGGTGAGATAAGCTGCACAATATAATTGACCTTTCAGTATATTGTTGCACACACACCATCTATTTAGCAAATGCCCTTGTTATCAACAGCAGCCTTTTAAACTCACCTGAGCTAACAGGTATGTGCGCTGGTTACTCTGCTGCGCTTAAAATTTCTTTTTTGGTTTGCTACAATGCCTTTTCTGAAACGTTGTCTCCTTCTGCTGGAACACTGACTTCTTTCATTTAATGCCTGCAGACTATAAAAGAGAACCCAACCCAAAAAGTTTGGTTGATTAGTCTGTGGCATTCTGTTAAACTGTTGCTTATGGCGGTCTCTGTGAGCTTCTCAGCGACATTCAGCCAGCCAGGTATCCTGCCTGCAGTAGATGGAATGTGGCAATGGAACGCTGGCTGCGCGTGTCATAATAGGCTCTGAGACATTATATACCTGTGCACAGCAGCAGCCACCTTCAGTCTGCTGCTGGACAGCCAGCAGCAGCAGCAGCAGGAGAGGTATGTAATCAGGAGCCCTCCTGCTAAGGGTAGACAGCTGCTCGTTCCACCCCACCCCCCGCTTTAATTGGTTCTCCTCCCTTCCAACGGTGTTGAGGCGGGTGGGAACAGCAGGGGGTGAAGGTGCTGTGTTTAAAGAGGTGGAGTTATGCAGATCTAAAACGCGTGGATTGCAGCAGCAGCAAGCCGAAAAGTGCAGGCATGTAAGGGATCTAGAGGTTGACAACATGTCTTCTTAACGGGAGTCCAGGAGCTCATCTCCACAAATGGACTTTTCAGGATCCTTGGGTGGCTCCGTAGTTTGAAACCAATTCTGGTTATCGCTTCTCGGCCTTTTGGCTAAGATCAAGTGTAGTATCTGTTCTTATCAGTTTAATATCTGATACGTCCCCTATCTGGGGACCATATATTAAATGGATTTTTAGAACAGGGAGATGGAAAAAGAGCTTGCTCTGTCCACTCCACGCATTGACCTGGTATTGCAGTATCTCCAGGACCGGTGCACCCCTTCTTTAATGCAGTTTCTAAAATCAGAAAGAATTGAATTCAATGTTTTTTGTTCATTTTGCTTGTTTGTCGGATTTTGGGATGGACTCTTTGGCTTTGCTTTTCTTCTCCTCATTGGATTTTTCATGTTCAAAGTTGCAGAAGCCAGATTACAAGCTCATTTTGGTTCAACTTCAGCAACTGTGCATTGCATTGCCATGTAATGTGATGCAATGCTATCTTTCTAGCTCTCCCTTTTTACTTCCTTTTGGATAAACAGACATATTAGGCAAGCATTTTGGAGCTTTCACCTAAATAACTACAGGTGGTGAGATAAGCTGCACAATATAATTGACCTTTCAGTATATTGTTGCACACACACCATCTATTTAGCAAATGCCCTTGTTATCAACAGCAGCCTTTTAAACTCACCTGAGCTAACAGGTATGTGCGCTGGTTACTCTGCTGCGCTTAAAATTTCTTTTTTGGTTTGCTACAATGCCTTTTCTGAAACGTTGTCTCCTTCTGCTGGAACACTGACTTCTTTCATTTAATGCCTGCAGACTATAAAAGAGAACCCAACCCAAAAAGTTTGGTTGATTAGTCTGTGGCATTCTGTTAAACTGTTGCTTATGGCGGTCTCTGTCAGCTTCTCAGCGACATTCAGCCAGCCAGGTATCCTGCCTGCAGTAGATGGAATGTGGCAATGGAACGCTGGCTGCGCGTGTCATAATAGGCTCTGAGCCTTTATATACCTGTGCACAGCAGCAGCCACCTTCAGTCTGCTGCTGGACAGCCAGCAGCAGCAGCAGCAGGAGAGGTATGTAATCAGGAGCCCTCCTGCTAAGGGTAGACAGCTGCTCGTTCCACCCCACCCCCCGCCTTAATTGGTTCTCCTCCCTTCCAACGGTGTTGAGGCGGGTGGGAACAGCAGGGGGTGAAGGTGCTGTGTTTAAAGAGGTGGAGTTATGCAGATCTAAAACGCGTGGATTGCAGCAGCAGCAAGCCGAAAAGTGCAGGCATGTAAGGGATCTAGAGGTTGACAACATGTCTTCTTAACGGGAGTCCAGGAGCTCATCTCCACAAATGGACTTTTCAGGATCCTTGGGTGGCTCCGTAGTTTGAAACCAATTCTGGTTATCGCTTCTCGGCCTTTTGATTAAAATCAAGTGTAGTATCTGTTCTTATCAGTTTAATATCTGATACGTCCCCTATCTGGGGACCATATATTAAATGGATTTTTAGAACAGGGAGATGGAAAAAGAGCTTGCTCTGTCCACTCCACGCATTGACCTGGTATTGCAGTATCTCCAGGACCGGTGCACCCCTTCTTTAATGCAGTTTCTAAAATCAGAAAGAATTGAATTCAATGTTTTTTGTTCATTTTGCTTGTTTGTCGGATTTTGGGATGGACTCTTTGGCTTTGCTTTTCTTCTCCTCATTGGATTTTTCATGTTCAAAGTTGCAGAAGCCAGATTACAAGCTCATTTTGGTTCAACTTCAGCAACTGTGCATTGCATTGCCATGTAATGTGATGCAATGCTATCTTTCTAGCTCTCTCTTTTTACTTCCTTTTGGATAAACAGACATATTAGGCAAGCATTTTGGAGCTTTCACCTAAATAACTACAGGTGGTGAGATAAGCTGCACAATATAATTGACCTTTCAGTATATTGTTGCACACACACCATCTATTTAGCAAATGCCCTTGTTATCAACAGCAGCCTTTTAAACTCACCTGAGCTAACAGGTATGTGCGCTGGTTACTCTGCTGCGCTTAAAATTTCTTTTTTGGTTTGCTACAATGCCTTTTCTGAAACGTTGTCTCCTTCTGCTGGAACACTGACTTCTTTCATTTAATGCCTGCAGACTATAAAAGAGAACCCAACCCAAAAAGTTTGGTTGATTAGTCTGTGGCATTCTGTTAAACTGTTGCTTATGGCGGTCTCTGTGAGCTTCTCAGCGACATTCAGCCAGCCAGGTATCCTGCCTGCAGTAGATGGAATGTGGCAATGGAACGCTGGCTGCGCGTGTCATAATAGGCTCTGAGCCTTTATATACCTGTGCACAGCAGCAGCCACCTTCAGTCTGCTGCTGGACAGCCAGCAGCAGCAGCAGCAGGAGAGGTATGTAATCAGGAGCCCTCCTGCTAAGGGTAGACAGCTGCTCGTTCCACCCCACCCCCCGCTTTAATTGGTTCTCCTCCCTTCCAACGGTGTTGAGGCGGGTGGGAACAGCAGGGGGTGAAGGTGCTGTGTTTAAAGAGGTGGAGTTATGCAGATCTAAAACGCGTGGATTGCAGCAGCAGCAAGCCGAAAAGTGCAGGCATGTAAGGGATCTAGAGGTTGACAACATGTCTTCTTAACGGGAGTCCAGGAGCTCATCTCCACAAATGGACTTTTCAGGATCCTTGGGTGGCTCCGTAGTTTGAAACCAATTCTGGTTATCGCTTCTCGGCCTTTTGGCTAAGATCAAGTGTAGTATCTGTTCTTATCAGTTTAATATCTGATACGTCCCCTATCTGGGGACCATATATTAAATGGATTTTTAGAACAGGGAGATGGAAAAAGAGCTTGCTCTGTCCACTCCACGCATTGACCTGGTATTGCAGTATCTCCAGGACCGGTGCACCCCTTCTTTAATGCAGTTTCTAAAATCAGAAAGAATTGAATTCAATGTTTTTTGTTCATTTTGCTTGTTTGTCGGATTTTGGGATGGACTCTTTGGCTTTGCTTTTCTTCTCCTCATTGGATTTTTCATGTTCAAAGTTGCAGAAGCCAGATTACAAGCTCATTTTGGTTCAACTTCAGCAACTGTGCATTGCATTGCCATGTAATGTGATGCAATGCTATCTTTCTAGCTCTCCCTTTTTACTTCCTTTTGGATAAACAGACATATTAGGCAAGCATTTTGGAGCTTTCACCTAAATAACTACAGGTGGTGAGATAAGCTGCACAATATAATTGACCTTTCAGTATATTGTTGCACACACACCATCTATTTAGCAAATGCCCTTGTTATCAACAGCAGCCTTTTAAACTCACCTGAGCTAACAGGTATGTGCGCTGGTTACTCTGCTGCGCTTAAAATTTCTTTTTTGGTTTGCTACAATGCCTTTTCTGAAACGTTGTCTCCTTCTGCTGGAACACTGACTTCTTTCATTTAATGCCTGCAGACTATAAAAGAGAACCCAACCCAAAAAGTTTGGTTGATTAGTCTGTGGCATTCTGTTAAACTGTTGCTTATGGCGGTCTCTGTGAGCTTCTCAGCGACATTCAGCCAGCCAGGTATCCTGCCTGCAGTAGATGGAATGTGGCAATGGAACGCTGGCTGCGCGTGTCATAATAGGCTCTGAGACATTATATACCTGTGCACAGCAGCAGCCACCTTCAGTCTGCTGCTGGACAGCCAGCAGCAGCAGCAGCAGGAGAGGTATGTAATCAGGAGCCCTCCTGCTAAGGGTAGACAGCTGCTCGTTCCACCCCACCCCCCGCTTTAATTGGTTCTCCTCCCTTCCAACGGTGTTGAGGCGGGTGGGAACAGCAGGGGGTGAAGGTGCTGTGTTTAAAGAGGTGGAGTTATGCAGATCTAAAACGCGTGGATTGCAGCAGCAGCAAGCCGAAAAGTGCAGGCATGTAAGGGATCTAGAGGTTGACAACATGTCTTCTTAACGGGAGTCCAGGAGCTCATCTCCACAAATGGACTTTTCAGGATCCTTGGGTGGCTCCGTAGTTTGAAACCAATTCTGGTTATCGCTTCTCGGCCTTTTGGCTAAGATCAAGTGTAGTATCTGTTCTTATCAGTTTAATATCTGATACGTCCCCTATCTGGGGACCATATATTAAATGGATTTTTAGAACAGGGAGATGGAAAAAGAGCTTGCTCTGTCCACTCCACGCATTGACCTGGTATTGCAGTATCTCCAGGACCGGTGCACCCCTTCTTTAATGCAGTTTCTAAAATCAGAAAGAATTGAATTCAATGTTTTTTGTTCATTTTGCTTGTTTGTCGGATTTTGGGATGGACTCTTTGGCTTTGCTTTTCTTCTCCTCATTGGATTTTTCATGTTCAAAGTTGCAGAAGCCAGATTACAAGCTCATTTTGGTTCAACTTCAGCAACTGTGCATTGCATTGCCATGTAATGTGATGCAATGCTATCTTTCTAGCTCTCCCTTTTTACTTCCTTTTGGATAAACAGACATATTAGGCAAGCATTTTGGAGCTTTCACCTAAATAACTACAGGTGGTGAGATAAGCTGCACAATATAATTGACCTTTCAGTATATTGTTGCACACACACCATCTATTTAGCAAATGCCCTTGTTATCAACAGCAGCCTTTTAAACTCACCTGAGCTAACAGGTATGTGCGCTGGTTACTCTGCTGCGCTTAAAATTTCTTTTTTGGTTTGCTACAATGCCTTTTCTGAAACGTTGTCTCCTTCTGCTGGAACACTGACTTCTTTCATTTAATGCCTGCAGACTATAAAAGAGAACCCAACCCAAAAAGTTTGGTTGATTAGTCTGTGGCATTCTGTTAAACTGTTGCTTATGGCGGTCTCTGTGAGCTTCTCAGCGACATTCAGCCAGCCAGGTATCCTGCCTGCAGTAGATGGAATGTGGCAATGGAACGCTGGCTGCGCGTGTCATAATAGGCTCTGAGCCTTTATATACCTGTGCACAGCAGCAGCCACCTTCAGTCTGCTGCTGGACAGCCAGCAGCAGCAGCAGCAGGAGAGGTATGTAATCAGGAGCCCTCCTGCTAAGGGTAGACAGCTGCTCGTTCCACCCCACCCCCCGCCTTAATTGGTTCTCCTCCCTTCCAACGGTGTTGAGGCGGGTGGGAACAGCAGGGGGTGAAGGTGCTGTGTTTAAAGAGGTGGAGTTATGCAGATCTAAAACGCGTGGATTGCAGCAGCAGCAAGCCGAAAAGTGCAGGCATGTAAGGGATCTAGAGGTTGACAACATGTCTTCTTAACGGGAGTCCAGGAGCTCATCTCCACAAATGGACTTTTCAGGATCCTTGGGTGGCTCCGTAGTTTGAAACCAATTCTCGTTATCGCTTCTCGGCCTTTTGGCTAAGATCAAGTGTAGTATCTGTTCTTATCAGTTTAATATCTGATACGTCCCCTATCTGGGGACCATATATTAAATGGATTTTTAGAACAGGGAGATGGAAAAAGAGCTTGCTCTGTCCACTCCACGCATTGACCTGGTATTGCAGTATCTCCAGGACCGGTGCACCCCTTCTTTAATGCAGTTTCTAAAATCAGAAAGAATTGAATTCAATGTTTTTTGTTCATTTTGCTTGTTTGTCGGATTTTGGGATGGACTCTTTGGCTTTGCTTTTCTTCTCCTCATTGGATTTTTCATGTTCAAAGTTGCAGAAGCCAGATTACAAGCTCATTTTGGTTCAACTTCAGCAACTGTGCATTGCATTGCCATGTAATGTGATGCAATGCTATCTTTCTAGCTCTCCCTTTTTACTTCCTTTTGGATATACAGACATATTAGGCAAGCATTTTGGAGCTTTCACCTAAATAACTACAGGTGGTGAGATAAGCTGCACAATATAATTGACCTTTCAGTATATTGTTGCACACACACCATCTATTTAGCAAATGCCCTTGTTATCAACAGCAGCCTTTTAAACTCACCTGAGCTAACAGGTATGTGCGCTGGTTACTCTGCTGCGCTTAAAATTTCTTTTTTGGTTTGCTACAATGCCTTTTCTGAAACGTTGTCTCCTTCTGCTGGAACACTGACTTCTTTCATTTAATGCCTGCAGACTATAAAAGAGAACCCAACCCAAAAAGTTTGGTTGATTAGTCTGTGGCATTCTGTTAAACTGTTGCTTATGGCGGTCTCTGTGAGCTTCTCAGCGACATTCAGCCAGCCAGGTATCCTGCCTGCAGTAGATGGAATGTGGCAATGGAACGCTGGCTGCGCGTGTCATAATAGGCTCTGAGCCTTTATATACCTGTGCACAGCAGCAGCCACCTTCAGTCTGCTGCTGGACAGCCAGCAGCAGCAGCAGCAGGAGAGGTATGTAATCAGGAGCCCTCCTGCTAAGGGTAGACAGCTGCTCGTTCCACCCCACCCCCCGCCTTAATTGGTTCTCCTCCCTTCCAACGGTGTTGAGGCGGGTGGGAACAGCAGGGGGTGAAGGTGCTGTGTTTAAAGAGGTGGAGTTATGCAGATCTAAAACGCGTGGATTGCAGCAGCAGCAAGCCGAAAAGTGCAGGCATGTAAGGGATCTAGAGGTTGACAACATGTCTTCTTAACGGGAGTCCAGGAGCTCATCTCCACAAATGGACTTTTCAGGATCCTTGGGTGGCTCCGTAGTTTGAAACCAATTCTCGTTATCGCTTCTCGGCCTTTTGGCTAAGATCAAGTGTAGTATCTGTTCTTATCAGTTTAATATCTGATACGTCCCCTATCTGGGGACCATATATTAAATGGATTTTTAGAACAGGGAGATGGAAAAAGAGCTTGCTCTGTCCACTCCACGCATTGACCTGGTATTGCAGTATCTCCAGGACCGGTGCACCCCTTCTTTAATGCAGTTTCTAAAATCAGAAAGAATTGAATTCAATGTTTTTTGTTCATTTTGCTTGTTTGTCGGATTTTGGGATGGACTCTTTGGCTTTGCTTTTCTTCTCCTCATTGGATTTTTCATGTTCAAAGTTGCAGAAGCCAGATTACAAGCTCATTTTGGTTCAACTTCAGCAACTGTGCATTGCATTGCCATTTAATGTGATGCAATGCTATCTTTCTAGCTCTCCCTTTTTACTTCCTTTTGGATAAACAGACATATTAGGCAAGCATTTTGGAGCTTTCACCTAAATAACTACAGGTGGTGAGATAAGCTGCACAATATAATTGACCTTTCAGTATATTGTTGCACACACACCATCTATTTAGCAAATGCCCTTGTTATCAACAGCAGCCTTTTAAACTCACCTGAGCTAACAGGTATGTGCGCTGGTTACTCTGCTGCGCTTAAAATTTCTTTTTTGGTTTGCTACAATGCCTTTTCTGAAACGTTGTCTCCTTCTGCTGGAACACTGACTTCTTTCATTTAATGCCTGCAGACTATAAAAGAGAACCCAACCCAAAAAGTTTGGTTGATTAGTCTGTGGCATTCTGTTAAACTGTTGCTTATGGCGGTCTCTGTGAGCTTCTCAGCGACATTCAGCCAGCCAGGTATCCTGCCTGCAGTAGATGGAATGTGGCAATGGAACGCTGGCTGCGCGTGTCATAATAGGCTCTGAACCTTTATATACCTCTGCACAGCAGCAGCCACCTTCAGTCTGCTGCTGGACAGCCAGCAGCAGCAGCAGCAGGAGAGGTATGTAATCAGGAGCCCTCCTGCTAAGGGTAGACAGCTGCTCGTTCCACCCCACCCCCCGCCTTAATTGGTTCTCCTCCCTTCCATCGGTGTTGAGGCGGGTGGGAACAGCAGGGGGTGAAGGTGCTGTGTTTAAAGAGGTGGAGTTATGCAGATCTAAAACGCGTGGATTGCAGCAGCAGCAAGCCGAAAAGTGCAGGCATGTAAGGGATCTAGAGGTTGACAACATGTCTTCTTAACGGGAGTCCAGGAGCTCATCTCCACAAATGGACTTTTCAGGATCCTTGGGTGGCTCCGTAGTTTGAAACCAATTCTGGTTATCGCTTCTCGGCCTTTTGGCTAAGATCAAGTGTAGTATCTGTTCTTATCAGTTTAATATCTGATACGTCCCCTATCTGGGGACCATATATTAAATGGATTTTTAGAACAGGGAGATGGAAAAAGAGCTTGCTCTGTCCACTCCACGCATTGACCTGGTATTGCAGTATCTCCAGGACCGGTGCACCCCTTCTTTAATGCAGTTTCTAAAATCAGAAAGAATTGAATTCAATGTTTTTTGTTCATTTTGCTTGTTTGTCGGATTTTGGGATGGACTCTTTGGCTTTGCTTTTCTTCTTCTCATTGGATTTTTCATGTTCAAAGTTGCAGAAGCCAGATTACAAGCTCATTTTGGTTCAACTTCAGCAACTGTGCATTGCATTGCCATGTAATGTGATGCAATGCTATCTTTCTAGCTCTCCCTTTTTACTTCCTTTTGGATAAACAGACATATTAGGCAAGCATTTTGGAGCTTTCACCTAAATAACTACAGGTGGTGAGATAAGCTGCACAATATAATTGACCTTTCAGTATATTGTTGCACACACACCATCTATTTAGCAAATGCCCTTGTTATCAACAGCAGCCTTTTAAACTCACCTGAGCTAACAGGTATGTGCGCTGGTTACTCTGCTGCGCTTAAAATTTCTTTTTTGGTTTGCTACAATGCCTTTTCTGAAACGTTGTCTCCTTCTGCTGGAACACTGACTTCTTTCATTTAATGCCTGCAGACTATAAAAGAGAACCCAACCCAAAAAGTTTGGTTGATTAGTCTGTGGCATTCTGTTAAACTGTTGCTTATGGCGGTCTCTGTGAGCTTCTCAGCGACATTCAGCCAGCCAGGTATCCTGCCTGCAGTAGATGGAATGTGGCAATGGAACGCTGGCTGCGCGTGTCATAATAGGCTCTGAGCCTTTATATACCTGTGCACAGCAGCAGCCACCTTCAGTCTGCTGCTGGACAGCCAGCAGCAGCAGCAGCAGGAGAGGTATGTAATCAGGAGCCCTCCTGCTAAGGGTAGACAGCTGCTCGTTCCACCCCACCCCCCGCCTTAATTGGTTCTCCTCCCTTCCAACGGTGTTGAGGCGGGTGGGAACAGCAGGGGGTGAAGGTGCTGTGTTTAAAGAGGTGGAGTTATGCAGATCTAAAACGCGTGGATTGCAGCAGCAGCAAGCCGAAAAGTGCAGGCATGTAAGGGATCTAGAGGTTGACAACATGTCTTCTTAACGGGAGTCCAGGAGCTCATCTCCACAAATGGACTTTTCAGGATCCTTGGGTGGCTCCGTAGTTTGAAACCAATTCTGGTTATCGCTTCTCGGCCTTTTGGCTAAGATCAAGTGTAGTATCTGTTCTTATCAGTTTAATATCTGATACGTCCCCTATCTGGGGACCATATATTAAATGGATTTTTAGAACAGGGAGATGGAAAAAGAGCTTGCTCTGTCCACTCCACGCATTGACCTGGTATTGCAGTATCTCCAGGACCGGTGCACCCCTTCTTTAATGCAGTTTCTAAAATCAGAAAGAATTGAATTCAATGTTTTTTGTTCATTTTGCTTGTTTGTCGGATTTTGGGATGGACTCTTTGGCTTTGCTTTTCTTCTCCTCATTGGATTTTTCATGTTCAAAGTTGCAGAAGCCAGATTACAAGCTCATTTTGGTTCAACTTCAGCAACTGTGCATTGCATTGCCATGTAATGTGATGCAATGCTATCTTTCTAGCTCTCCCTTTTTACTTCCTTTTGGATAAACAGACATATTAGGCAAGCATTTTGGAGCTTTCACCTAAATAACTACAGGTGGTGAGATAAGCTGCACAATATAATTGACCTTTCAGTATATTGTTGCACACACACCATCTATTTAGCAAATGCCCTTGTTATCAACAGCAGCCTTTTAAACTCACCTGAGCTAACAGGTATGTGCGCTGGTTACTCTGCTGCGCTTAAAATTTCTTTTTTGGTTTGCTACAATGCCTTTTCTGAAACGTTGTCTCCTTCTGCTGGAACACTGACTTCTTTCATTTAATGCCTGCAGACTATAAAAGAGAACCCAACCCAAAAAGTTTGGTTGATTAGTCTGTGGCATTCTGTTAAACTGTTGCTTATGGCGGTCTCTGTGAGCTTCTCAGCGACATTCAGCCAGCCAGGTATCCTGCCTGCAGTAGATGGAATGTGGCAATGGAACGCTGGCTGCGCGTGTCATAATAGGCTCTGAGCCTTTATATACCTGTGCACAGCAGCAGCCACCTTCAGTCTGCTGCTGGACAGCCAGCAGCAGCAGCAGCAGGAGAGGTATGCAATCAGGAGCCCTCCTGCTAAGGGTAGACAGCTGCTCGTTCCACCCCACCCCCCGCCTTAATTGGTTCTCCTCCCTTCCAACGGTGTTGAGGCGGGTGGGAACAGCAGGGGGTGAAGGTGCTGTGTTTAAAGAGGTGGAGTTATGCAGATCTAAAACGCGTGGATTGCAGCAGCAGCAAGCCGAAAAGTGCAGGCATGTAAGGGATCTAGAGGTTGACAACATGTCTTCTTAACGGGAGTCCAGGAGCTCATCTCCACAAATGGACTTTTCAGGATCCTTGGGTGGCTCCGTAGTTTGAAACCAATTCTCGTTATCGCTTCTCGGCCTTTTGGCTAAGATCAAGTGTAGTATCTGTTCTTATCAGTTTAATATCTGATACGTCCCCTATCTGGGGACCATATATTAAATGGATTTTTAGAACAGGGAGATGGAAAAAGAGCTTGCTCTGTCCACTCCACGCATTGACCTGGTATTGCAGTATCTCCAGGACCGGTGCACCCCTTCTTTAATGCAGTTTCTAAAATCAGAAAGAATTGAATTCAATGTTTTTTGTTCATTTTGCTTGTTTGTCGGATTTTGGGATGGACTCTTTGGCTTTGCTTTTCTTCTCCTCATTGGATTTTTCATGTTCAAAGTTGCAGAAGCCAGATTACAAGCTCATTTTGGTTCAACTTCAGCAACTGTGCATTGCATTGCCATGTAATGTGATGCAATGCTATCTTTCTAGCTCTCCCTTTTTACTTCCTTTTGGATAAACAGACATATTAGGCAAGCATTTTGGAGCTTTCACCTAAATAACTACAGGTGGTGAGATAAGCTGCACAATATAATTGACCTTTCAGTATATTGTTGCACACACACCATCTATTTAGCAAATGCCCTTGTTATCAACAGCAGCCTTTTAAACTCACCTGAGCTAACAGGTATGTGCGCTGGTTACTCTGCTGCGCTTAAAATTTCTTTTTTGGTTTGCTACAATGCCTTTTCTGAAACGTTGTCTCCTTCTGCTGGAACACTGACTTCTTTCATTTAATGCCTGCAGACTATAAAAGAGAACCCAACCCAAAAAGTTTGGTTGATTAGTCTGTGGCATTCTGTTAAACTGTTGCTTATGGCGGTCTCTGTGAGCTTCTCAGCGACATTCAGCCAGCCAGGTATCCTGCCTGCAGTAGATGGAATGTGGCAATGGAACGCTGGCTGCGCGTGTCATAATAGGCTCTGAGCCTTTATATACCTGTGCACAGCAGCAGCCACCTTCAGTCTGCTGCTGGACAGCCAGCAGCAGCAGCAGCAGGAGAGGTATGTAATCAGGAGCCCTCCTGCTAAGGGTAGACAGCTGCTCGTTCCACCCCACCCCCCGCCTTAATTGGTTCTCCTCCCTTCCAACGGTGTTGAGGCGGGTGGGAACAGCAGGGGGTGAAGGTGCTGTGTTTAAAGAGGTGGAGTTATGCAGATCTAAAACGCGTGGATTGCAGCAGCAGCAAGCCAAAAAGTGCAGGCATGTAAGGGATCTAGAGGTTGACAACATGTCTTCTTAACGGGAGTCCAGGAGCTCATCTCCACAAATGGACTTTTCAGGATCCTTGGGTGGCTCCGTAGTTTGAAACCAATTCTGGTTATCGCTTCTCGGCCTTTTGGCTAAGATCAAGTGTAGTATCTGTTCTTATCAGTTTAATATCTGATACGTCCCCTATCTGGGGACCATATATTAAATGGATTTTTAGAACAGGGAGATGGAAAAAGAGCTTGCTCTGTCCACTCCACGCATTGACCTGGTATTGCAGTATCTCCAGGACCGGTGCACCCCTTCTTTAATGCAGTTTCTAAAATCAGAAAGAATTGAATTCAATGTTTTTTGTTCATTTTGCTTGTTTGTCGGATTTTGGGATGGACTCTTTGGCTTTGCTTTTCTTCTCCTCATTGGATTTTTCATGTTCAAAGTTGCAGAAGCCAGATTACAAGCTCATTTTGGTTCAACTTCAGCAACTGTGCATTGCATTGCCATGTAATGTGATGCAATGCTATCTTTCTAGCTCTCCCTTTTTACTTCCTTTTGGATAAACAGACATATTAGGCAAGCATTTTGGAGCTTTCACCTAAATAACTACAGGTGGTGAGATAAGCTGCACAATATAATTGACCTTTCAGTATATTGTTGCACACACACCATCTATTTAGCAAATGCCCTTGTTATCAACAGCAGCCTTTTAAACTCACCTGAGCTAACAGGTATGTGCGCTGGTTACTCTGCTGCGCTTAAAATTTCTTTTTTGGTTTGCTACAATGCCTTTTCTGAAACGTTGTCTCCTTCTGCTGGAACACTGACTTCTTTCATTTAATGCCTGCAGACTATAAAAGAGAACCCAACCCAAAAAGTTTGGTTGATTAGTCTGTGGCATTCTGTTAAACTGTTGCTTATGGCGGTCTCTGTGAGCTTCTCAGCGACATTCAGCCAGCCAGGTATCCTGCCTGCAGTAGATGGAATGTGGCAATGGAACGCTGGCTGCGCGTGTCATAATAGGCTCTGAGCCTTTATATACCTGTGCACAGCAGCAGCCACCTTCAGTCTGCTGCTGGACAGCCAGCAGCAGCAGCAGCAGGAGAGGTATGTAATCAGGAGCCCTCCTGCTAAGGGTAGACAGCTGCTCGTTCCACCCCACCCCCCGCCTTAATTGGTTCTCCTCCCTTCCAACGGTGTTGAGGCGGGTGGGAACAGCAGGGGGTGAAGGTGCTGTGTTTAAAGAGGTGGAGTTATGCAGATCTAAAACGCGTGGATTGCAGCAGCAGCAAGCCGAAAAGTGCAGGCATGTAAGGGATCTAGAGGTTGACAACATGTCTTCTTAACGGGAGTCCAGGAGCTCATCTCCACAAATGGACTTTTCAGGATCCTTGGGTGGCTCCGTAGTTTGAAACCAATTCTCGTTATCGCTTCTCGGCCTTTTGGCTAAGATCAAGTGTAGTATCTGTTCTTATCAGTTTAATATCTGATACGTCCCCTATCTGGGGACCATATATTAAATGGATTTTTAGAACAGGGAGATGGAAAAAGAGCTTGCTCTGTCCACTCCACGCATTGACCTGGTATTGCAGTATCTCCAGGACCGGTGCACCCCTTCTTTAATGCAGTTTCTAAAATCAGAAAGAATTGAATTCAATGTTTTTTGTTCATTTTGCTTGTTTGTCGGATTTTGGGATGGACTCTTTGGCTTTGCTTTTCTTCTCCTCATTGGATTTTTCATGTTCAAAGTTGCAGAAGCCAGATTACAAGCTCATTTTGGTTCAACTTCAGCAACTGTGCATTGCATTGCCATGTAATGTGATGCAATGCTATCTTTCTAGCTCTCCCTTTTTACTTCCTTTTGGATAAACAGACATATTAGGCAAGCATTTTGGAGCTTTCACCTAAATAACTACAGGTGGTGAGATAAGCTGCACAATATAATTGACCTTTCAGTATATTGTTGCACACACACCATCTATTTAGCAAATGCCCTTGTTATCAACAGCAGCCTTTTAAACTCACCTGAGCTAACAGGTATGTGCGCTGGTTACTCTGCTGCGCTTAAAATTTCTTTTTTGGTTTGCTACAATGCCTTTTCTGAAACGTTGTCTCCTTCTGCTGGAACACTGACTTCTTTCATTTAATGCCTGCAGACTATAAAAGAGAACCCAACCCAAAAAGTTTGGTTGATTAGTCTGTGGCATTCTGTTAAACTGTTGCTTATGGCGGTCTCTGTGAGCTTCTCAGCGACATTCAGCCAGCCAGGTATCCTGCCTGCAGTAGATGGAATGTGGCAATGGAACGCTGGCTGCGCGTGTCATAATAGGCTCTGAGCCTTTATATACCTGTGCACAGCAGCAGCCACCTTCAGTCTGCTGCTGGACAGCCAGCAGCAGCAGCAGCAGCAGGAGAGGTATGTAATCAGGAGCCCTCCTGCTAAGGGTAGACAGCTGCTCGTTCCACCCCACCCCCCGCCTTAATTGGTTCTCCTCCCTTCCAACGGTGTTGAGGCGGGTGGGAACAGCAGGGGGTGAAGGTGCTGTGTTTAAAGAGGTGGAGTTATGCAGATCTAAAACGCGTGGATTGCAGCAGCAGCAAGCCAAAAAGTGCAGGCATGTAAGGGATCTAGAGGTTGACAACATGTCTTCTTAACGGGAGTCCAGGAGCTCATCTCCACAAATGGACTTTTCAGGATCCTTGGGTGGCTCCGTAGTTTGAAACCAATTCTGGTTATCGCTTCTCGGCCTTTTGGCTAAGATCAAGTGTAGTATCTGTTCTTATCAGTTTAATATCTGATACGTCCCCTATCTGGGGACCATATATTAAATGGATTTTTAGAACAGGGAGATGGAAAAAGAGCTTGCTCTGTCCACTCCACGCATTGACCTGGTATTGCAGTATCTCCAGGACCGGTGCACCCCTTCTTTAATGCAGTTTCTAAAATCAGAAAGAATTGAATTCAATGTTTTTTGTTCATTTTGCTTGTTTGTCGGATTTTGGGATGGACTCTTTGGCTTTGCTTTTCTTCTCCTCATTGGATTTTTCATGTTCAAAGTTGCAGAAGCCAGATTACAAGCTCATTTTGGTTCAACTTCAGCAACTGTGCATTGCATTGCCATGTAATGTGATGCAATGCTATCTTTCTAGCTCTCCCTTTTTACTTCCTTTTGGATAAACAGACATATTAGGCAAGCATTTTGGAGCTTTCACCTAAATAACTACAGGTGGTGAGATAAGCTGCACAATATAATTGACCTTTCAGTATATTGTTGCACACACACCATCTATTTAGCAAATGCCCTTGTTATCAACAGCAGCCTTTTAAACTCACCTGAGCTAACAGGTATGTGCGCTGGTTACTCTGCTGCGCTTAAAATTTCTTTTTTGGTTTGCTACAATGCCTTTTCTGAAACGTTGTCTCCTTCTGCTGGAACACTGACTTCTTTCATTTAATGCCTGCAGACTATAAAAGAGAACCCAACCCAAAAAGTTTGGTTGATTAGTCTGTGGCATTCTGTTAAACTGTTGCTTATGGCGGTCTCTGTGAGCTTCTCAGCGACATTCAGCCAGCCAGGTATCCTGCCTGCAGTAGATGGAATGTGGCAATGGAACGCTGGCTGCGCGTGTCATAATAGGCTCTGAGCCTTTATATACCTGTGCACAGCAGCAGCCACCTTCAGTCTGCTGCTGGACAGCCAGCAGCAGCAGCAGCAGGAGAGGTATGTAATCAGGAGCCCTCCTGCTAAGGGTAGACAGCTGCTCGTTCCACCCCACCCCCCGCCTTAATTGGTTCTCCTCCCTTCCAACGGTGTTGAGGCGGGTGGGAACAGCAGGGGGTGAAGGTGCTGTGTTTAAAGAGGTGGAGTTATGCAGATCTAAAACGCGTGGATTGCAGCAGCAGCAAGCCGAAAAGTGCAGGCATGTAAGGGATCTAGAGGTTGACAACATGTCTTCTTAACGGGAGTCCAGGAGCTCATCTCCACAAATGGACTTTTCAGGATCCTTGGGTGGCTCCGTAGTTTGAAACCAATTCTCGTTATCGCTTCTCGGCCTTTTGGCTAAGATCAAGTGTAGTATCTGTTCTTATCAGTTTAATATCTGATACGTCCCCTATCTGGGGACCATATATTAAATGGATTTTTAGAACAGGGAGATGGAAAAAGAGCTTGCTCTGTCCACTCCACGCATTGACCTGGTATTGCAGTATCTCCAGGACCGGTGCACCCCTTCTTTAATGCAGTTTCTAAAATCAGAAAGAATTGAATTCAATGTTTTTTGTTCATTTTGCTTGTTTGTCGGATTTTGGGATGGACTCTTTGGCTTTGCTTTTCTTCTCCTCATTGGATTTTTCATGTTCAAAGTTGCAGAAGCCAGATTACAAGCTCATTTTGGTTCAACTTCAGCAACTGTGCATTGCATTGCCATGTAATGTGATGCAATGCTATCTTTCTAGCTCTCCCTTTTTACTTCCTTTTGGATAAACAGACATATTAGGCAAGCATTTTGGAGCTTTCACCTAAATAACTACAGGTGGTGAGATAAGCTGCACAATATAATTGACCTTTCAGTATATTGTTGCACACACACCATCTATTTAGCAAATGCCCTTGTTATCAACAGCAGCCTTTTAAACTCACCTGAGCTAACAGGTATGTGCGCTGGTTACTCTGCTGCGCTTAAAATTTCTTTTTTGGTTTGCTACAATGCCTTTTCTGAAACGTTGTCTCCTTCTGCTGGAACACTGACTTCTTTCATTTAATGCCTGCAGACTATAAAAGAGAACCCAACCCAAAAAGTTTGGTTGATTAGTCTGTGGCATTCTGTTAAACTGTTGCTTATGGCGGTCTCTGTGAGCTTCTCAGCGACATTCAGCCAGCCAGGTATCCTGCCTGCAGTAGATGGAATGTGGCAATGGAACGCTGGCTGCGCGTGTCATAATAGGCTCTGAGCCTTTATATACCTGTGCACAGCAGCAGCCACCTTCAGTCTGCTGCTGGACAGCCAGCAGCAGCAGCAGCAGGAGAGGTATGTAATCAGGAGCCCTCCTGCTAAGGGTAGACAGCTGCTCGTTCCACCCCACCCCCCGCCTTAATTGGTTCTCCTCCCTTCCAACGGTGTTGAGGCGGGTGGGAACAGCAGGGGGTGAAGGTGCTGTGTTTAAAGAGGTGGAGTTATGCAGATCTAAAACGCGTGGATTGCAGCAGCAGCAAGCCAAAAAGTGCAGGCATGTAAGGGATCTAGAGGTTGACAACATGTCTTCTTAACGGGAGTCCAGGAGCTCATCTCCACAAATGGACTTTTCAGGATCCTTGGGTGGCTCCGTAGTTTGAAACCAATTCTGGTTATCGCTTCTCGGCCTTTTGGCTAAGATCAAGTGTAGTATCTGTTCTTATCAGTTTAATATCTGATACGTCCCCTATCTGGGGACCATATATTAAATGGATTTTTAGAACAGGGAGATGGAAAAAGAGCTTGCTCTGTCCACTCCACGCATTGACCTGGTATTGCAGTATCTCCAGGACCGGTGCACCCCTTCTTTAATGCAGTTTCTAAAATCAGAAAGAATTGAATTCAATGTTTTTTGTTCATTTTGCTTGTTTGTCGGATTTTGGGATGGACTCTTTGGCTTTGCTTTTCTTCTCCTCATTGGATTTTTCATGTTCAAAGTTGCAGAAGCCAGATTACAAGCTCATTTTGGTTCAACTTCAGCAACTGTGCATTGCATTGCCATGTAATGTGATGCAATGCTATCTTTCTAGCTCTCCCTTTTTACTTCCTTTTGGATAAACAGACATATTAGGCAAGCATTTTGGAGCTTTCACCTAAATAACTACAGGTGGTGAGATAAGCTGCACAATATAATTGACCTTTCAGTATATTGTTGCACACACACCATCTATTTAGCAAATGCCCTTGTTATCAACAGCAGCCTTTTAAACTCACCTGAGCTAACAGGTATGTGCGCTGGTTACTCTGCTGCGCTTAAAATTTCTTTTTTGGTTTGCTACAATGCCTTTTCTGAAACGTTGTCTCCTTCTGCTGGAACACTGACTTCTTTCATTTAATGCCTGCAGACTATAAAAGAGAACCCAACCCAAAAAGTTTGGTTGATTAGTCTGTGGCATTCTGTTAAACTGTTGCTTATGGCGGTCTCTGTGAGCTTCTCAGCGACATTCAGCCAGCCAGGTATCCTGCCTGCAGTAGATGGAATGTGGCAATGGAACGCTGGCTGCGCGTGTCATAATAGGCTCTGAGCCTTTATATACCTGTGCACAGCAGCAGCCACCTTCAGTCTGCTGCTGGACAGCCAGCAGCAGCAGCAGCAGGAGAGGTATGTAATCAGGAGCCCTCCTGCTAAGGGTAGACAGCTGCTCGTTCCACCCCACCCCCCGCCTTAATTGGTTCTCCTCCCTTCCAACGGTGTTGAGGCGGGTGGGAACAGCAGGGGGTGAAGGTGCTGTGTTTAAAGAGGTGGAGTTATGCAGATCTAAAACGCGTGGATTGCAGCAGCAGCAAGCCGAAAAGTGCAGGCATGTAAGGGATCTAGAGGTTGACAACATGTCTTCTTAACGGGAGTCCAGGAGCTCATCTCCACAAATGGACTTTTCAGGATCCTTGGGTGGCTCCGTAGTTTGAAACCAATTCTGGTTATCGCTTCTCGGCCTTTTGGCTAAGATCAAGTGTAGTATCTGTTCTTATCAGTTTAATATCTGATACGTCCCCTATCTGGGGACCATATATTAAATGGATTTTTAGAACAGGGAGATGGAAAAAGAGCTTGCTCTGTCCACTCCACGCATTGACCTGGTATTGCAGTATCTCCAGGACCGGTGCACCCCTTCTTTAATGCAGTTTCTAAAATCAGAAAGAATTGAATTCAATGTTTTTTGTTCATTTTGCTTGTTTGTCGGATTTTGGGATGGACTCTTTGGCTTTGCTTTTCTTCTCCTCATTGGATTTTTCATGTTCAAAGTTGCAGAAGCCAGATTACAAGCTCATTTTGGTTCAACTTCAGCAACTGTGCATTGCATTGCCATGTAATGTGATGCAATGCTATCTTTCTAGCTCTCCCTTTTTACTTCCTTTTGGATAAACAGACATATTAGGCAAGCATTTTGGAGCTTTCACCTAAATAACTACAGGTGGTGAGATAAGCTGCACAATATAATTGACCTTTCAGTATATTGTTGCACACACACCATCTATTTAGCAAATGGCCTTGTTATCAACAGCAGCCTTTTAAACTCACCTGAGCTAACAGGTATGTGCGCTGGTTACTCTGCTGCGCTTAAAATTTCTTTTTTGGTTTGCTACAATGCCTTTTCTGAAACGTTGTCTCCTTCTGCTGGAACACTGACTTCTTTCATTTAATGCCTGCAGACTATAAAAGAGAACCCAACCCAAAAAGTTTGGTTGATTAGTCTGTGGCATTCTGTTAAACTGTTGCTTATGGCGGTCTCTGTGAGCTTCTCAGCGACATTCAGCCAGCCAGGTATCCTGCCTGCAGTAGATGGAATGTGGCAATGGAACGCTGGCTGCGCGTGTCATAATAGGCTCTGAGCCTTTATATACCTGTGCACAGCAGCAGCCACCTTCAGTCTGCTGCTGGACAGCCAGCAGCAGCAGCAGCAGGAGAGGTATGTAATCAGGAGCCCTCCTGCTAAGGGTAGACAGCTGCTCGTTCCACCCCACCCCCCGCCTTAATTGGTTCTCCTCCCTTCCAACGGTGTTGAGGCGGGTGGGAACAGCAGGGGGTGAAGGTGCTGTGTTTAAAGAGGTGGAGTTATGCAGATCTAAAACGCGTGGATTGCAGCAGCAGCAAGCCGAAAAGTGCAGGCATGTAAGGGATCTAGAGGTTGACAACATGTCTTCTTAACGGGAGTCCAGGAGCTCATCTCCACAAATGGACTTTTCAGGATCCTTGGGTGGCTCCGTAGTTTGAAACCAATTCTGGTTATCGCTTCTCGGCCTTTTGGCTAAGATCAAGTGTAGTATCTGTTCTTATCAGTTTAATATCTGATACGTCCCCTATCTGGGGACCATATATTAAATGGATTTTTAGAACAAGGAGATGGAAAAAGAGCTTGCTCTGTCCACTCCACGCATTGACCTGGTATTGCAGTATCTCCAGGACCGGTGCACCCCTTCTTTAATGCAGTTTCTAAAATCAGAAAGAATTGAATTCAATGTTTTTTGTTCATTTTGCTTGTTTGTCGGATTTTGGGATGGACTCTTTGGCTTTGCTTTTCTTCTCCTCATTGGATTTTTCATGTTCAAAGTTGCAGAAGCCAGATTACAAGCTCATTTTGGTTCAACTTCAGCAACTGTGCATTGCATTGCCATGTAATGTGATGCAATGCTATCTTTCTAGCTCTCCCTTTTTACTTCCTTTTGGATAAACAGACATATTAGGCAAGCATTTTGGAGCTTTCACCTAAATAACTACAGGTGGTGAGATAAGCTGCACAATATAATTGACCTTTCAGTATATTGTTGCACACACACCATCTATTTAGCAAATGGCCTTGTTATCAACAGCAGCCTTTTAAACTCACCTGAGCTAACAGGTATGTGCGCTGGTTACTCTGCTGCGCTTAAAATTTCTTTTTTGGTTTGCTACAATGCCTTTTCTGAAACGTTGTCTCCTTCTGCTGGAACACTGACTTCTTTCATTTAATGCCTGCAGACTATAAAAGAGAACCCAACCCAAAAAGTTTGGTTGATTAGTCTGTGGCATTCTGTTAAACTGTTGCTTATGGCGGTCTCTGTGAGCTTCTCAGCGACATTCAGCCAGCCAGGTATCCTGCCTGCAGTAGATGGAATGTGGCAATGGAACGCTGGCTGCGCGTGTCATAATAGGCTCTGAGCCTTTATATACCTGTGCACAGCAGCAGCCACCTTCAGTCTGCTGCTGGACAGCCAGCAGCAGCAGCAGCAGGAGAGGTATGTAATCAGGAGCCCTCCTGCTAAGGGTAGACAGCTGCTCGTTCCACCCCACCCCCCGCCTTAATTGGTTCTCCTCCCTTCCAACGGTGTTGAGGCGGGTGGGAACAGCAGGGGGTGAAGGTGCTGTGTTTAAAGAGGTGGAGTTATGCAGATCTAAAACGCGTGGATTGCAGCAGCAGCAAGCCGAAAAGTGCAGGCATGTAAGGGATCTAGAGGTTGACAACATGTCTTCTTAACGGGAGTCCAGGAGCTCATCTCCACAAATGGACTTTTCAGGATCCTTGGGTGGCTCCGTAGTTTGAAACCAATTCTGGTTATCGCTTCTCGGCCTTTTGGCTAAGATCAAGTGTAGTATCTGTTCTTATCAGTTTAATATCTGATACGTCCCCTATCTGGGGACCATATATTAAATGGATTTTTAGAACAGGGAGATGGAAAAAGAGCTTGCTCTGTCCACTCCACGCATTGACCTGGTATTGCAGTATCTCCAGGACCGGTGCACCCCTTCTTTAATGCAGTTTCTAAAATCAGAAAGAATTGAATTCAATGTTTTTTGTTCATTTTGCTTGTTTGTCGGATTTTGGGATGGACTCTTTGGCTTTGCTTTTCTTCTCCTCATTGGATTTTTCATGTTCAAAGTTGCAGAAGCCAGATTACAAGCTCATTTTGGTTCAACTTCAGCAACTGTGCATTGCATTGCCATGTAATGTGATGCAATGCTATCTTTCTAGCTCTCCCTTTTTACTTCCTTTTGGATAAACAGACATATTAGGCAAGCATTTTGGAGCTTTCACCTAAATAACTACAGGTGGTGAGATAAGCTGCACAATATAATTGACCTTTCAGTATATTGTTGCACACACACCATCTATTTAGCAAATGCCCTTGTTATCAACAGCAGCCTTTTAAACTCACCTGAGCTAACAGGTATGTGCGCTGGTTACTCTGCTGCGCTTAAAATTTCTTTTTTGGTTTGCTACAATGCCTTTTCTGAAACGTTGTCTCCTTCTGCTGGAACACTGACTTCTTTCATTTAATGCCTGCAGACTATAAAAGAGAACCCAACCCAAAAAGTTTGGTTGATTAGTCTGTGGCATTCTGTTAAACTGTTGCTTATGGCGGTCTCTGTGAGCTTCTCAGCGACATTCAGCCAGCCAGGTATCCTGCCTGCAGTAGATGGAATGTGGCAATGGAACGCTGGCTGCGCGTGTCATAATAGGCTCTGAGCCTTTATATACCTGTGCACAGCAGCAGCCACCTTCAGTCTGCTGCTGGACAGCCAGCAGCAGCAGCAGCAGGAGAGGTATGTAATCAGGAGCCCTCCTGCTAAGGGTAGACAGCTGCTCGTTCCACCCCACCCCCCGCCTTAATTGGTTCTCCTCCCTTCCAACGGTGTTGAGGCGGGTGGGAACAGCAGGGGGTGAAGGTGCTGTGTTTAAAGAGGTGGAGTTATGCAGATCTAAAACGCGTGGATTGCAGCAGCAGCAAGCCGAAAAGTGCAGGCATGTAAGGGATCTAGAGGTTGACAACATGTCTTCTTAACGGGAGTCCAGGAGCTCATCTCCACAAATGGACTTTTCAGGATCCTTGGGTGGCTCCGTAGTTTGAAACCAATTCTGGTTATCGCTTCTCGGCCTTTTGGCTAAGATCAAGTGTAGTATCTGTTCTTATCAGTTTAATATCTGATACGTCCCCTATCTGGGGACCATATATTAAATGGATTTTTAGAACAGGGAGATGGAAAAAGAGCTTGCTCTGTCCACTCCACGCATTGACCTGGTATTGCAGTATCTCCAGGACCGGTGCACCCCTTCTTTAATGCAGTTTCTAAAATCAGAAAGAATTGAATTCAATGTTTTTTGTTCATTTTGCTTGTTTGTCGGATTTTGGGATGGACTCTTTGGCTTTGCTTTTCTTCTCCTCATTGGATTTTTCATGTTCAAAGTTGCAGAAGCCAGATTACAAGCTCATTTTGGTTCAACTTCAGCAACTGTGCATTGCATTGCCATGTAATGTGATGCAATGCTATCTTTCTAGCTCTCCCTTTTTACTTCCTTTTGGATAAACAGACATATTAGGCAAGCATTTTGGAGCTTTCACCTAAATAACTACAGGTGGTGAGATAAGCTGCACAATATAATTGACCTTTCAGTAAATTGTTGCACACACACCATCTATTTAGCAAATGCCCTTGTTATCAACAGCAGCCTTTTAAACTCACCTGAGCTAACAGGTATGTGCGCTGGTTACTCTGCTGCGCTTAAAATTTCTTTTTTGGTTTGCTACAATGCCTTTTCTGAAACGTTGTCTCCTTCTGCTGGAACACTGACTTCTTTCATTTAATGCCTGCAGACTATAAAAGAGAACCCAACCCAAAAAGTTTGGTTGATTAGTCTGTGGCATTCTGTTAAACTGTTGCTTATGGCGGTCTCTGTGAGCTTCTCAGCGACATTCAGCCAGCCAGGTATCCTGCCTGCAGAAGATGGAATGTGGCAATGGAACGCTGGCTGCGCGTGTCATAATAGGCTCTGAGCCTTTATATACCTGTGCACAGCAGCAGCCACCTTCAGTCTGCTGCTGGACAGCCAGCAGCAGCAGCAGCAGGAGAGGTATGTAATCAGGAGCCCTCCTGCTAAGGGTAGACAGCTGCTCGTTCCACCCCACCCCCCGCCTTAATTGGTTCTCCTCCCTTCCAACGGTGTTGAGGCGGGTGGGAACAGCAGGGGGTGAAGGTGCTGTGTTTAAAGAGGTGGAGTTATGCAGATCTAAAACGCGTGGATTGCAGCAGCAGCAAGCCGAAAAGTGCAGGCATGTAAGGGATCTAGAGGTTGACAACATGTCTTCTTAACGGGAGTCCAGGAGCTCATCTCCACAAATTGACTTTTCAGGATCCTTGGGTGGCTCCGTAGTTTGAAACCAATTCTGGTTATCGCTTCTCGGCCTTTTGGCTAAGATCAAGTGTAGTATCTGTTCTTATCAGTTTAATATCTGATACGTCCCCTATCTGGGGACCATATATTAAATGGATTTTTAGAACAGGGAGATGGAAAAAGAGCTTGCTCTGTCCACTCCACGCATTGACCTGGTATTGCAGTATCTCCAGGACCGGTGCACCCCTTCTTTAATGCAGTTTCTAAAATCAGAAAGAATTGAATTCAATGTTTTTTGTTCATTTTGCTTGTTTGTCGGATTTTGGGATGGACTCTTTGGCTTTGCTTTTCTTCTCCTCATTGGATTTTTCATGTTCAAAGTTGCAGAAGCCAGATTACAAGCTCATTTTGGTTCAACTTCAGCAACTGTGCATTGCATTGCCATGTAATGTGATGCAATGCTATCTTTCTAGCTCTCCCTTTTTACTTCCTTTTGGATAAACAGACATATTAGGCAAGCATTTTGGAGCTTTCACCTAAATAACTACAGGTGGTGAGATAAGCTGCACAATATAATTGACCTTTCAGTATATTGTTGCACACACACCATCTATTTAGCAAATGCCCTTGTTATCAACAGCAGCCTTTTAAACTCACCTGAGCTAACAGGTATGTGCGCTGGTTACTCTGCTGCGCTTAAAATTTCTTTTTTGGTTTGCTACAATGCCTTTTCTGAAACGTTGTCTCCTTCTGCTGGAACACTGACTTCTTTCATTTAATGCCTGCAGACTATAAAAGAGAACCCAACCCAAAAAGTTTGGTTGATTAGTCTGTGGCATTCTGTTAAACTGTTGCTTATGGCGGTCTCTGTGAGCTTCTCAGCGACATTCAGCCAGCCAGGTATCCTGCCTGCAGTAGATGGAATGTGGCAATGGAACGCTGGCTGCGCGTGTCATAATAGGCTCTGAGCCTTTATATACCTGTGCACAGCAGCAGCCACCTTCAGTCTGCTGCTGGACAGCCAGCAGCAGCAGCAGCAGGAGAGGTATGTAATCAGGAGCCCTCCTGCTAAGGGTAGACAGCTGCTCGTTCCACCCCACCCCCCGCCTTAATTGGTTCTCCTCCCTTCCAACGGTGTTGAGGCGGGTGGGAACAGCAGGGGGTGAAGGTGCTGTGTTTAAAGAGGTGGAGTTATGCAGATCTAAAACGCGTGGATTGCAGCAGCAGCAAGCCGAAAAGTGCAGGCATGTAAGGGATCTAGAGGTTGACAACATGTCTTCTTAACGGGAGTCCAGGAGCTCATCTCCACAAATGGACTTTTCAGGATCCTTGGGTGGCTCCGTAGTTTGAAACCAATTCTGGTTATCGCTTCTCGGCCTTTTGGCTAAGATCAAGTGTAGTATCTGTTCTTATCAGTTTAATATCTGATACGTCCCCTATCTGGGGACCATATATTAAATGGATTTTTAGAACAGGGAGATGGAAAAAGAGCTTGCTCTGTCCACTCCACGCATTGACCTGGTATTGCAGTATCTCCAGGACCGGTGCACCCCTTCTTTAATGCAGTTTCTAAAATCAGAAAGAATTGAATTCAATGTTTTTTGTTCATTTTGCTTGTTTGTCGGATTTTGGGATGGACTCTTTGGCTTTGCTTTTCTTCTCCTCATTGGATTTTTCATGTTCAAAGTTGCAGAAGCCAGATTACAAGCTCATTTTGGTTCAACTTCAGCAACTGTGCATTGCATTGCCATGTAATGTGATGCAATGCTATCTTTCTAGCTCTCCCTTTTTACTTCCTTTTGGATAAACAGACATATTAGGCAAGCATTTTGGAGCTTTCACCTAAATAACTACAGGTGGTGAGATAAGCTGCACAATATAATTGACCTTTCAGTATATTGTTGCACACACACCATCTATTTAGCAAATGCCCTTGTTATCAACAGCAGCCTTTTAAACTCACCTGAGCTAACAGGTATGTGCGCTGGTTACTCTGCTGCGCTTAAAATTTCTTTTTTGGTTTGCTACAATGCCTTTTCTGAAACGTTGTCTCCTTCTGCTGGAACACTGACTTCTTTCATTTAATGCCTGCAGACTATAAAAGAGAACCCAACCCAAAAAGTTTGGTTGATTAGTCTGTGGCATTCTGTTAAACTGTTGCTTATGGCGGTCTCTGTGAGCTTCTCAGCGACATTCAGCCAGCCAGGTATCCTGCCTGCAGTAGATGGAATGTGGCAATGGAACGCTGGCTGCGCGTGTCATAATAGGCTCTGAGCCTTTATATACCTGTGCACAGCAGCAGCCACCTTCAGTCTGCTGCTGGACAGCCAGCAGCAGCAGCAGCAGCAGGAGAGGTATGTAATCAGGAGCCCTCCTGCTAAGGGTAGACAGCTGCTCGTTCCACCCCACCCCCCGCCTTAATTGGTTCTCCTCCCTTCCAACGGTGTTGAGGCGGGTGGGAACAGCAGGGGGTGAAGGTGCTGTGTTTAAAGAGGTGGAGTTATGCAGATCTAAAACGCGTGGATTGCAGCAGCAGCAAGCCGAAAAGTGCAGGCATGTAAGGGATCTAGAGGTTGACAACATGTCTTCTTAACGGGAGTCCAGGAGCTCATCTCCACAAATGGACTTTTCAGGATCCTTGGGTGGCTCCGTAGTTTGAAACCAATTCTGGTTATCGCTTCTCGGCCTTTTGGCTAAGATCAAGTGTAGTATCTGTTCTTATCAGTTTAATATCTGATACGTCCCCTATCTGGGGACCATATATTAAATGGATTTTTAGAACAGGGAGATGGAAAAAGAGCTTGCTCTGTCCACTCCACGCATTGACCTGGTATTGCAGTATCTCCAGGACCGGTGCACCCCTTCTTTAATGCAGTTTCTAAAATCAGAAAGAATTGAATTCAATGTTTTTTGTTCATTTTGCTTGTTTGTCGGATTTTGGGATGGACTCTTTGGCTTTGCTTTTCTTCTCCTCATTGGATTTTTCATGTTCAAAGTTGCAGAAGCCAGATTACAAGCTCATTTTGGTTCAACTTCAGCAACTGTGCATTGCATTGCCATGTAATGTGATGCAATGCTATCTTTCTAGCTCTCCCTTTTTACTTCCTTTTGGATAAACAGACATATTAGGCAAGCATTTTGGAGCTTTCACCTAAATAACTACAGGTGGTGAGATAAGCTGCACAATATAATTGACCTTTCAGTATATTGTTGCACACACACCATCTATTTAGCAAATGCCCTTGTTATCAACAGCAGCCTTTTAAACTCACCTGAGCTAACAGGTATGTGCGCTGGTTACTCTGCTGCGCTTAAAATTTCTTTTTTGGTTTGCTACAATGCCTTTTCTGAAACGTTGTCTCCTTCTGCTGGAACACTGACTTCTTTCATTTAATGCCTGCAGACTATAAAAGAGAACCCAACCCAAAAAGTTTGGTTGATTAGTCTGTGGCATTCTGTTAAACTGTTGCTTATGGCGGTCTCTGTGAGCTTCTCAGCGACATTCAGCCAGCCAGGTATCCTGCCTGCAGTAGATGGAATGTGGCAATAGAACGCTGGCTGCGCGTGTCATAATAGGCTCTGAGCCTTTATATACCTGTGCACAGCAGCAGCCACCTTCAGTCTGCTGCTGGACAGCCAGCAGCAGCAGCAGCAGCAGGAGAGGTATGTAATCAGGAGCCCTCCTGCTAAGGGTAGACAGCTGCTCGTTCCACCCCACCCCCCGCCTTAATTGGTTCTCCTCCCTTCCAACGGTGTTGAGGCGGGTGGGAACAGCAGGGGGTGAAGGTGCTGTGTTTAAAGAGGTGGAGTTATGCAGATCTAAAACGCGTGGATTGCAGCAGCAGCAAGCCGAAAAGTGCAGGCATGTAAGGGATCTAGAGGTTGACAACATGTCTTCTTAACGGGAGTCCAGGAGCTCATCTCCACAAATGGACTTTTCAGGATCCTTGGGTGGCTCCGTAGTTTGAAACCAATTCTGGTTATCGCTTCTCGGCCTTTTGGCTAAGATCAAGTGTAGTATCTGTTCTTATCAGTTTAATATCTGATACGTCCCCTATCTGGGGACCATATATTAAATGGATTTTTAGAACAGGGAGATGGAAAAAGAGCTTGCTCTGTCCACTCCACGCATTGACCTGGTATTGCAGTATCTCCAGGACCGGTGCACCCCTTCTTTAATGCAGTTTCTAAAATCAGAAAGAATTGAATTCAATGTTTTTTGTTCATTTTGCTTGTTTGTCGGATTTTGGGATGGACTCTTTGGCTTTGCTTTTCTTCTCCTCATTGGATTTTTCATGTTCAAAGTTGCAGAAGCCAGATTACAAGCTCATTTTGGTTCAACTTCAGCAACTGTGCATTGCATTGCCATGTAATGTGATGCAATGCTATCTTTCTAGCTCTCCCTTTTTACTTCCTTTTGGATAAACAGACATATTAGGCAAGCATTTTGGAGCTTTCACCTAAATAACTACAGGTGGTGAGATAAGCTGCACAATATAATTGACCTTTCAGTATATTGTTGCACACACACCATCTATTTAGCAAATGCCCTTGTTATCAACAGCAGCCTTTTAAACTCACCTGAGCTAACAGGTATGTGCGCTGGTTACTCTGCTGCGCTTAAAATTTCTTTTTTGGTTTGCTACAATGCCTTTTCTGAAACGTTGTCTCCTTCTGCTGGAACACTGACTTCTTTCATTTAATGCCTGCAGACTATAAAAGAGAACCCAACCCAAAAAGTTTGGTTGATTAGTCTGTGGCATTCTGTTAAACTGTTGCTTATGGCGGTCTCTGTGAGCTTCTCAGCGACATTCAGCCAGCCAGGTATCCTGCCTGCAGTAGATGGAATGTGGCAATGGAACGCTGGCTGCGCGTGTCATAATAGGCTCTGAGCCTTTATATACCTGTGCACAGCAGCAGCCACCTTCAGTCTGCTGCTGGACAGCCAGCAGCAGCAGCAGCAGGAGAGGTATGTAATCAGGAGCCCTCCTGCTAAGGGTAGACAGCTGCTCGTTCCACCCCACCCCCCGCCTTAATTGGTTCTCCTCCCTTCCAACGGTGTTGAGGCGGGTGGGAACAGCAGGGGGTGAAGGTGCTGTGTTTAAAGAGGTGGAGTTATGCAGATCTAAAACGCGTGGATTGCAGCAGCAGCAAGCCGAAAAGTGCAGGCATGTAAGGGATCTAGAGGTTGACAACATGTCTTCTTAACGGGAGTCCAGGAGCTCATCTCCACAAATGGACTTTTCAGGATCCTTGGGTGGCTCCGTAGTTTGAAACCAATTCTGGTTATCGCTTCTCGGCCTTTTGGTTAAGATCAAGTGTAGTATCTGTTCTTATCAGTTTAATATCTGATACGTCCCCTATCTGGGGACCATATATTAAATGGATTTTTAGAACAGGGAGATGGAAAAAGAGCTTGCTCTGTCCACTCCACGCATTGACCTGGTATTGCAGTATCTCCAGGACCGGTGCACCCCTTCTTTAATGCAGTTTCTAAAATCAGAAAGAATTGAATTCAATGTTTTTTGTTCATTTTGCTTGTTTGTCGGATTTTGGGATGGACTCTTTGGCTTTGCTTTTCTTCTCCTCATTGGATTTTTCATGTTCAAAGTTGCAGAAGCCAGATTACAAGCTCATTTTGGTTCAACTTCAGCAACTGTGCATTGCATTGCCATGTAATGTGATGCAATGCTATCTTTCTAGCTCTCCCTTTTTACTTCCTTTTGGATAAACAGACATATTAGGCAAGCATTTTGGAGCTTTCACCTAAATAACTACAGGTGGTGAGATAAGCTGCACAATATAATTGACCTTTCAGTATATTGTTGCACACACACCATCTATTTAGCAAATGCCCTTGTTATCAACAGCAGCCTTTTAAACTCACCTGAGCTAACAGGTATGTGCGCTGGTTACTCTGCTGCGCTTAAAATTTCTTTTTTGGTTTGCTACAATGCCTTTTCTGAAACGTTGTCTCCTTCTGCTGGAACACTGACTTCTTTCATTTAATGCCTGCAGACTATAAAAGAGAACCCAACCCAAAAAGTTTGGTTGATTAGTCTGTGGCATTCTGTTAAACTGTTGCTTATGGCGGTCTCTGTGAGCTTCTCAGCGACATTCAGCCAGCCAGGTATCCTGCCTGCAGTAGATGGAATGTGGCAATGGAACGCTGGCTGCGCGTGTCATAATAGGCTCTGAGCCTTTATATACCTGTGCACAGCAGCAGCCACCTTCAGTCTGCTGCTGGACAGCCAGCAGCAGCAGCAGCAGGAGAGGTATGTAATCAGGAGCCCTCCTGCTAAGGGTAGACAGCTGCTCGTTCCACCCCACCCCCGCCTTAATTGGTTCTCCTCCCTTCCAACGGTGTTGAGGCGGGTGGGAACAGCAGGGGGTGAAGGTGCTGTGTTTAAAGAGGTGGAGTTATGCAGATCTAAAATGCGTGGATTGCAGCAGCAGCAAGCCGAAAAGTGCAGGCATGTAAGGGATCTAGAGGTTGACAACATGTCTTCTTAACGGGAGTCCAGGAGCTCATCTCCACAAATGGACTTTTCAGGATCCTTGGGTGGCTCCGTAGTTTGAAACCAATTCTGGTTATCGCTTCTCGGCCTTTTGGCTAAGATCAGGTGCAGTGATCTAACGGTTGCTGCCTTGGTCTCGGCTAGGAGGTGCCTGGGGTACCCGACTTGTTGGCCTTGGGGGATCGCTCTCTCTTAACGGAGGGAGCTTCACCCCCTTGCAGCTATTGGCAGGTCGGCTTAGTCCCCGGACAACGGGGAGCGATCGCGTCTTGTCTTCGGGGCGACCCGAGGAAATAAGGGCGTTTTCCTTTGCTGAGCTTTATCGCTTAGTGGGCTGTGTAAGTTCTTGGGGTACCCCTCCCTCGGTCTTGGGTTTGTTCCTGCTTTTGTGGGATTCATTCCCTTGTTACTATTGGGGTAGGGCTTAGTCCCTGAGGGCCGAAAATGCCTTTTTCTTTTGGATTTGCGGTGGGGGAGACTCCACTGCGACAGTCCATTAGAATCATGGTGGATGAATGCCAGCGCCATGAGAAGAATCTGCAGTACATCGTGCATGAGATTCTTTTTGGGTTCTTCCACCTGGAGCGAGATAAGATCCTGTGTCTTTACGATCAGGAATTCCGTGGGCGATATACCATTTCCTTTATGGCTAAATCATGCTGTGATAATATCCATGCAGCACTGATGGTTGCGGACAAGGACGATGAGAGACTGAACGGGCTGAGCTTTGACTTCCTGTACGGTGAAGAGGAAGTACCCTTGGTGATCTTCATGTACAGCCCATTCGTCTCTGAGGGCGATATCGAAACCTTTTTGAAGCGTTACTGCAAGTCAGTGCGCTTCTCACATGATATCCTCAACTCCCAGTGCTTCTGGAATGGGAAGAGGAAATACCTGGTGAAGTTCCATCCAGATCAGAGCGGCATTGGTGGTCTTCACCACCCGCCTGCTAATTTTGCCATTGGTAATGTCAGGGGATTCCTACGCTACCCAGGAATGCCCCTTCAATGCCGGAATTGCCATGAATATGGGCATACACGAGAAAATTGTACAAGGGCTCATGTAGTCTTTTGCAACAAGTGCGGTAAGAGTGGGCACACCTCCGCTACGTGTGACTCTGAGATCGTATGTAACCTATGTGGGAAGGCAGGTCACGCCTTCAGGAATTGTCCGAGCAAAAAGTCAAAAACATATGACATGTTTAAGTCAGGTCAACTGACTATCCAAGAATACTTCGGAGGGAGTATTACTACACCTGCCCCTGGACCTGGGTTGGCGCACGCTGACGGGTCCGGAACAAATCCTTCAACGGCTCCGCCAGAGGGCCCGCTGGTAGTTCCACAGAAGGACGGTCGTAGGGGTTCCATAAGATTAACCGAGGGTTCGCTCTCTGTGGAATTGATCGATGTTCTGGCTCTAGATGTTGCCGTATCTCAGAGTCAAGAGGAAGGGTCCTCATCCAGCATGAATGCACCACCGGCATTATGTGGAACTGAGGAGACCTCTAGTACCCCGATTAAGCAAGCACCCAGATTCGCCACACCATCATCGGTGATCTTGGGTAAGGGCAAAAAGGGTACGCTCCTTAATCGATCAACCAGTGTGTCGGATAGAGAGACCTCTAGGGCGCGAAGTAAAAAGGACCCGGCTAAGACCCAGTCGAGCCCTGGTCCTCGAACCAGAAGTCGCAGTAGTTCCGTGACCAGACCAGAGGACAAGACGACCCAGAGGGATGACACCCGTTCCATAGACCAGACCGCCATGAGGACTGCAGATGCACAGGACTTGGAAAAGATGGACAGCTCCCAGCCTCTGAAAAGACAACGGGAGGACGTAAAGCAACCTGATATCCAAAGAAAACACGGATGTCGAGGTCCAGATGAGGAGCCAAAAGTGGATGATGCCTTTTTGCCTGCTTCAGATCCCGGTAATATTAAACAAATCCTGACCCCTGGAGATGCGGAGGAGGAGGTGCCGTGTATTGACTTCTTCCCATCTTCAGATCCTGATTCTTCTTAATGTCTGTTCCTCTTAAAATCTCCTCACTAAATGTGAGGTCCCTAAAGAGCCCTACACGTAGGGCTGCTTTATTTTCTTATTTAGAGACATTGGACTTTGATTTCTGCTTTCTACAAGAATGTGGTATACAGAGTAATTTAAATTATAAGGACTTAAAAGAAGACTGGAAACTGGGCGCTTCTGTGTGGTCCGGTGCTAATGACTGTCGTGCTGCCGGAGTTGGACTACTTTGCCGTGGACATTCTACCATCATTCAATCTGTGACTGAAATTATACCTGGCAGAGCTATTTTAATACATCTTGTTTTTAATGGACTTTCTTTACGTTTATTAAATGTGTACGCTCCTCCTGGGAAGCAGGAAAGGGCGGATTTACTTGAAATATTGCCATTATTTTGTGTTGGGTCAACCCCCCTGCTAGTGGGAGGAGATTTTAATTGTTTACGTGATGGGGAATCCCGGCAGGGTGGGGATGTGAATCGTAAAGACCGTACCTCCTATTTGTTGAAAAGTTTAATTGATGATTTTAGATTACAGGACTGCTGGAAGGAACTCTTGCCGGCGGATCCAGGTGTTACATGGTCCAATGGAAGAGTTTCTTCTAGAATTGATTTCATATTTGCTTCTACTGCCTTTAAACCTTGTAAATGTTTTCTTTTATCTAATTTATTCTCTGATCATAAAGTTTTATCTGTGTTTTTAGAGTTAGCAGGGGAACAAAATACCTCAAGAGGCCCATGGAGATTAAATACAACTCTCCTAGAGGATATTGATATTCAAAAGAGGTTTGTGCAGGCCTACCAGTGCTGGCAATCAAAGAGAGACCCCCGCGCCTCGATGCTGGATTGGTGGGAGAGCATTAAACCTAAGATTAAATTATTTTTTATTAAGGCAGGGAAAATGAAAGCAAAAAAGAAAAAGCAGTGGTTTTATGTTTTTAATATGAGATTACAAGTACTCTTTAAACTAAAAGAAGTTGGTATTGATGTGGATGATGATATTGCAAATCTTAAGTCTGAAATAAAAAATGCTCTTAATGAAAAAGGAAAACAAATAATTTTTAACTCCCATGTACAGCACCTGGAGGAAGGAGAGAAATGCTCCCGATTCTTCTTCAAAAAGGTAATGGGGAGGAGGGACGCAATCCTAAATCTTGAAGGTGAAAATGATATTAAGGGTATGTTAGGAAAAGCTTTTAATTTTTGTCAACTTCTTTTTAACACTAAAGTTATAGATCCATCCTTTTTAGAGTATGCTATTAATTCCCTTGATTTTAAGTTAGATATTTTAGACCAGGGTATTTTATCTAGGGATCTCACCAGTGAGGAACTTTTACAGATTTTTAAAAGTTTCTCCAGTGGGAAAGCCCCTGGGGAAGACGGTCTACCGATTGAGTTTTATCTGACTTTTTGGGGAATTTTAAAGAACGATATGTTTTTATTGTTTAAAGAAGCTTTTAATACTAATAAATTACCCCCATCTTGGAGGAGAGGTCTGGTATCTTTAATATATAAAAAAGGGGATAGGAGCCAACTTAAAAACTGGCGGCCTATTACGCTTTTAAACCTTGATTATAAAATTTTAGCTAAACTTATTGCAGTCCGTTTAAAACCCTTTATAGCCAAATTAATTCACCCTAACCAGGTATGTGGTGTTCCCGGAAGAACCATAGCTGAGTCCCTCAACATAATTAGGGATACCATATGGTATTCAAAAGAGAGAAGTCAAAACCTTGCTATTTTATCCTTAGACTTTGAAAAAGCTTTTGACAGGGTATCGCATGAATTTCTTTTTATGGTTCTTAAAAAAATGGCGTTTCCAGAGAAAATTTTAACCCGCATTATGCTTTTATATCATTCTTGTTTTAGTCAAATTTCTGTAAATGGGTTTTTAACGAAGGGGGTTCCTCTATTATCAGGGGTGAAACAAGGGTGCCCTCTCTCACCACTGCTCTTTATCTGTGTTATGGAACCACTATTAACCATACTGAGAAAAGATAAAGTAATTAAAGGGGTACCTATTCCCGGGAGTAGGGGTATGCAACTTAAAGCCCTAAGTTACATGGATGATGTTACCATACTATGTCCAGATTCCACATCTCTGAGGAGGGTATTGAGAAACACACAATTTTTCTGTGAAGCCTCAGGTTTTAAATTAAATATAGATAAATGTGACTGTTTTAATGTGGGGGGATGGGACTCCTCTTTGACCCCTGGGATAGTGATACAGAAAAATCACATAAAAATTTTAGGAATTATTTTTAACCAAGCCAATGAGGGGGACCCTAACTGGGACTCTGCAATGGATAAAATAGAAAAAAAGATCTCATTGTGGAATTTAAGGAACCTTAGTATGGAAGGTAAAATTTTAATTATTAAAGCTGTTTTAATTCCCATTATGTTGTATGTTGCAATGGTGTTTCCCCCTTCCAATTTACAAATCAAGAAAGTAACAAGAATTGTTTTTATGTTTTCATGGGGTTCAAAAATGGAAAAGTTAAAAAGAGATCTGATGTACAAATGTAAATCTAATGGAGGTAAAGATGTACCCAACTTTTTTACCTTTTTCCATATAAATTATTTCTGCTTCTGTTTTAAGGTTTTTAAATCTGATGGCATTTTTAGTTATTTTTTAAAATATGCAGCAGGAATGATTTTTAAAAGGTGGTTTAGCCTACCTTTAAGTTCTCCTGTGCTCCTGTGCCCACCTAAACAGTATGTGATACTTGAGAAAACGGTCAGACTTTTAGGTCTCCAGGAATTGGAGCCTGATATATTGGGGGACCAAAGGAAGGTATCTATTGCTTGCAGACACTCTGAGGACACAATTCCTGTCTCCAATTTTTCACAGGCAAGGTCCAAAACGGTGTGGCGAAATGTGTACGGGAAATATCTTGCAAATGTACACAAGGACCTTGCCTGGGCTATCGTCCACCAGTGCCTCCCTACCCGTGAGTTTCAACATAGGCGGGGGCTGGTGGCGAGAGCCAAATGTCCAAGAGATATATGCGGGGAAAGTGAGTCTGTATTGCATCTCTTTTGGAATTGTCATTTTGCACAGGAGGTTTGGAGAAAGGTAGGCCCACTTTTAAAATGGGCATGTGGCCTGAAAGATTTTAATCACTTTTATGTCTTTTATGGTCTTTTTAAGTGTCCAAATTTTAAACAATTCCGAGTTGCCTGGATTATTATTAATTGTTTTAAAAATGCCATGTGGAAAGTTAGAAATATTTTACTCTTCAAACATGATCATATTGATTCAACAGACTGTATAAAAATTGCTTTAAGTGAAATGTATATTTACTATCTCAGAGATAAAAAACTGTATGGAGCAAAAGAAGCGGCTTCTATGTGGTGTGTACAATTATGGAACACAATTAGTGGTAATTAAATAAACCCAAGTACATCTGTAATTATGATTTTCTTAATTGTTACAATGGTTTTATGATGGTAAATTGTGTTTTTACAAAAAACTTGAATTGATTATTATCATGTTTTATCATTTTATTGTAATGTTATAAATGTTCTTTTTTAAAACCTTTGTAAATATACTTTTGAATCAATAAAATTGCGTTGAAACCTTATCTGTTCTTATCAGTTTAATATCTGATACGTCCCCTATCTGGGGACCATATATTAAATGGATTTTTAGAACAGGGAGATGGAAAAAGAGCTTGCTCTGTCCACTCCACGCATTGACCTGGTATTGCAGTATCTCCAGGACCGGTGCACCCCTTCTTTAATGCAGTTTCTAAAATCAGAAAGAATTGAATTCAATGTTTTTTGTTCATTTTGCTTGTTTGTCGGATTTTGGGATGGACTCTTTGGCTTTGCTTTTCTTCTCCTCGTTGGATTTTTCATGTTCAAAGTTGCAGAAGCCAGATTACAAGCTCATTTTGGTTCAACTTCAGCAACTGTGCATTGCATTGCCATGTAATGTGATGCAATGCTATCTTTCTAGCTCTCCCTTTTTACTTCCTTTTGGATAAACAGACATATTAGGCAAGCATTTTGGAGCTTTCACCTAAATAACTACAGGTGGTGAGATAAGCTGCACAATATAATTGACCTTTCAGTATATTGTTGCACACACACCATCTATTTAGCAAATGCCCTTGTTATCAACAGCAGCCTTTTAAACTCACCTGAGCTAACAGGTATGTGCGCTGGTTACTCTGCTGCGCTTAAAATTTCTTTTTTGGTTTGCTACAATGCCTTTTCTGAAACGTTGTCTCCTTCTGCTGGAACACTGACTTCTTTCATTTAATGCCTGCAGACTATAAAAGAGAACCCAACCCAAAAAGTTTGGTTGATTAGTCTGTGGCATTCTGTTAAACTGTTGCTTATGGCGGTCTCTGTGAGCTTCTCAGCGACATTCAGCCAGCCAGGTATCCTGCCTGCAGTAGATGGAATGTGGCAATGGAACGCTGGCTGCGCGTGTCATAATAGGCTCTGAGCCTTTATATACCTGTGCACAGCAGCAGCCACCTTCAGTCTGCTGCTGGACAGCCAGCAGCAGCAGGAGAGGTATGTAATCAGGAGCCCTCCTGCTAAGGGTAGACAGCTGCTCGTTCCACCCCACCCCCCGCCTTAATTGGTTCTCCTCCCTTCCAACGGTGTTGAGGCGGGTGGGAACAGCAGGGGGTGAAGGTGCTGTGTTTAAAGAGGTGGAGTTATGCAGATCTAAAACGCGTGGATTGCAGCAGCAGCAAGCCGAAAAGTGCAGGCATGTAAGGGATCTAGAGGTTGACAACATGTCTTCTTAACGGGAGTCCAGGAGCTCATCTCCACAAATGGACTTTTCAGGATCCTTGGGTGGCTCCGTAGTTTGAAACCAATTCTGGTTATCGCTTCTCGGCCTTTTGGCTAAGATCAAGTGTAGTATCTGTTCTTATCAGTTTAATATCTGATACGTCCCCTATCTGGGGACCATATATTAAATGGATTTTTAGAACAGGGAGATGGAAAAAGAGCTTGCTCTGTCCACTCCACGCATTGACCTGGTATTGCAGTATCTCCAGGACCGGTGCACCCCTTCTTTAATGCAGTTTCTAAAATCAGAAAGAATTGAATTCAATGTTTTTTGTTCATTTTGCTTGTTTGTCGGATTTTGGGATGGACTCTTTGGCTTTGCTTTTCTTCTCCTCATTGGATTTTTCATGTTCAAAGTTGCAGAAGCCAGATTACAAGCTCATTTTGGTTCAACTTCAGCAACTGTGCATTGCATTGCCATGTAATGTGATGCAATGCTATCTTTCTAGCTCTCCCTTTTTACTTCCTTTTGGATAAACAGACATATTAGGCAAGCATTTTGGAGCTTTCACCTAAATAACTACAGGTGGTGAGATAAGCTGCACAATATAATTGACCTTTCAGTATATTGTTGCACACACACCATCTATTTAGCAAATGCCCTTGTTATCAACAGCAGCCTTTTAAACTCACCTGAGCTAACAGGTATGTGCGCTGGTTACTCTGCTGCGCTTAAAATTTCTTTTTTGGTTTGCTACAATGCCTTTTCTGAAACGTTGTCTCCTTCTGCTGGAACACTGACTTCTTTCATTTAATGCCTGCAGACTATAAAAGAGAACCCAACCCAAAAAGTTTGGTTGATTAGTCTGTGGAATTCTGTTAAACTGTTGCTTATGGCGGTCTCTGTGAGCTTCTCAGCGACATTCAGCCAGCCAGGTATCCTGCCTGCAGTAGATGGAATGTGGCAATGGAACGCTGGCTGCGCGTGTCATAATAGGCTCTGAGCCTTTATATACCTGTGCACAGCAGCAGCCACCTTCAGTCTGCTGCTGGACAGCCAGCAGCAGCAGCAGCAGGAGAGGTATGTAATCAGGAGCCCTCCTGCTAAGGGTAGACAGCTGCTCGTTCCACCCCACCCCCCGCCTTAATTGGTTCTCCTCCCTTCCAACGGTGTTGAGGCGGGTGGGAACAGCAGGGGGTGAAGGTGCTGTGTTTAAAGAGGTGGAGTTATGCAGATCTAAAACGCGTGGATTGCAGCAGCAGCAAGCCGAAAAGTGCAGGCATGTAAGGGATCTAGAGGTTGACAACATGTCTTCTTAACGGGAGTCCAGGAGCTCATCTCCACAAATGGACTTTTCAGGATCCTTGGGTGGCTCCGTAGTTTGAAACCAATTCTGGTTATCGATTCTCGGCCTTTTGGCTAAGATCAAGTGTAGTATCTGTTCTTATCAGTTTAATATCTGATACGTCCCCTATCTGGGGACCATATATTAAATGGATTTTTAGAACAGGGAGATGGAAAAAGAGCTTGCTCTGTCCACTCCACGCATTGACCTGGTATTGCAGTATCTCCAGGACCGGTGCACCCCTTCTTTAATGCAGTTTCTAAAATCAGAAAGAATTGAATTCAATGTTTTTTGTTCATTTTGCTTGTTTGTCGGATTTTGGGATGGACTCTTTGGCTTTGCTTTTCTTCTCCTCATTGGATTTTTCATGTTCAAAGTTGCAGAAGCCAGATTACAAGCTCATTTTGGTTCAACTTCAGCAACTGTGCATTGCATTGCCATGTAATGTGATGCAATGCTATCTTTCTAGCTCTCCCTTTTTACTTCCTTTTGGATAAACAGACATATTAGGCAAGCATTTTGGAGCTTTCACCTAAATAACTACAGGTGGTGAGATAAGCTGCACAATATAATTGACCTTTCAGTATATTGTTGCACACACACCATCTATTTAGCAAATGCCCTTGTTATCAACAGCAGCCTTTTAAACTCACCTGAGCTAACAGGTATGTGCGCTGGTTACTCTGCTGCGCTTAAAATTTCTTTTTTGGTTTGCTACAATGCCTTTTCTGAAACGTTGTCTCCTTCTGCTGGAACACTGACTTCTTTCATTTAATGCCTGCAGACTATAAAAGAGAACCCAACCCAAAAAGTTTGGTTGATTAGTCTGTGGCATTCTGTTAAACTGTTGCTTATGGCGGTCTCTGTGAGCTTCTCAGCGACATTCAGCCAGCCAGGTATCCTGCCTGCAGTAGATGGAATGTTGCAATGGAACGCTGGCTGCGCGTGTCATAATAGGCTCTGAGCCTTTATATACCTGTGCACAGCAGCAGCCACCTTCAGTCTGCTGCTGGACAGCCAGCAGCAGCAGCAGCAGGAGAGGTATGTAATCAGGAGCCCTCCTGCTAAGGGTAGACAGCTGCTCGTTCCACCCCACCCCCCGCCTTAATTGGTTCTCCTCCCTTCCAACGGTGTTGAGGCGGGTGGGAACAGCAGGGGGTGAAGGTGCTGTGTTTAAAGAGGTGGAGTTATGCAGATCTAAAACGCGTGGATTGCAGCAGCAGCAAGCCGAAAAGTGCAGGCATGTAAGGGATCTAGAGGTTGACAACATGTCTTCTTAACGGGAGTCCAGGAGCTCATCTCCACAAATGGACTTTTCAGGATCCTTGGGTGGCTCCGTAGTTTGAAACCAATTCTGGTTATCGCTTCTCGGCCTTTTGGCTAAGATCAAGTGTAGTATCTTTCGAAAAGGCGGTTTTGGATGTTGGCCGCCCTAGTAGATTGATACATTATGCACACTGGGGTTTAGGCGCTTGTTAGTATGCCAGGTGGCTAATATAGTCATCTGGTGGAAAGCATGGCCCCCCAGGATCGACGCCATTGGGCCGGGGAAGATCGAAAGCCCGAAGTGTGAAGTGCCCCAGGAGTGGTGACCCTGGGGTGCCTTAACTCACTGGGATTGGGAACCCCACTTGAGTTTATGGCACATTTGCACAAGCACTTTAAATTTTCTTTCTTCGCACACACCCTTATTCCGGGCCTTCTGGCCTTAGGATGGGGAATTTTTCAATTCCCGTTCGAAGGTCCGGGCAGTATTATACTGTGAAACCTTCACTATTTATTTAATTTCTTTGTCACTGTGTGTCCACTTATTCACGTGTGTCACGTCCTACTAGGAATTTGTCGGGATGCGGTTCCCTTACGGGTTCCTCTCTTGGCAGGTCTAGGGGGGGAGTGTGTGGCCATCAGGTTCCGCTCCCCCCTGAACCCCCCTGGCTCTCCTCTTTCGGGAGGAGAGCGTTGTTGGCTCCCCTCTTCCGGGAGGGGAGCACAGTCTTTGGCTCCCAGTGCCTTGCTCGGGTGAGAACTCGGGCAGGTGCTGGGGGTAAGATTGGGTCGCCTCTGGCTCCGGCTGGAGGTGGCTATTTGTCCCTGTTCCTCACTGTGGCCTTCTGGCTCGGAGGGACGGGGAATGGTTTGGGGGACCCTTCTCCTTTTGGAGAGGGTTTCAAGAAGACCAGCATCCTAGTGCACTTTTTTTGTGGCACTTGTCACTTTTTTAAGCGCACTCGGGTTTTGTACACGAATTCGGGCTTTCGAAAAAAAAAAAAAAAAAAAAAAAAAAAAAATCTGTTCTTATCAGTTTAATATCTGATACGTCCCCTATCTGGGGACCATATATTAAATGGATTTTTAGAACAGGGAGATGGAAAAAGAGCTTGCTCTGTCCACTCCACGCATTGACCTGGTATTGCAGTATCTCCAGGACCGGTGCACCCCTTCTTTAATGCAGTTTCTAAAATCAGAAAGAATTGAATTCAATGTTTTTTGTTCATTTTGCTTGTTTGTCGGATTTTGGGATGGACTCTTTGGCTTTGCTTTTCTTCTCCTCATTGGATTTTTCATGTTCAAAGTTGCAGAAGCCAGATTACAAGCTCATTTTGGTTCAACTTCAGCAACTGTGCATTGCATTGCCATGTAATGTGATGCAATGCTATCTTTCTAGCTCTCCCTTTTTACTTCCTTTTGGATAAACAGACATATTAGGCAAGCATTTTGGAGCTTTCACCTAAATAACTACAGGTGGTGAGATAAGCTGCACAATATAATTGACCTTTCAGTATATTGTTGCACACACACCATCTATTTAGCAAATGCCCTTGTTATCAACAGCAGCCTTTTAAACTCACCTGAGCTAACAGGTATGTGCGCTGGTTACTCTGCTGCGCTTAAAATTTCTTTTTTGGTTTGCTACAATGCCTTTTCTGAAACGTTGTCTCCTTCTGCTGGAACACTGACTTCTTTCATTTAATGCCTGCAGACTATAAAAGAGAACCCAACCCAAAAAGTTTGGTTGATTAGTCTGTGGCATTCTGTTAAACTGTTGCTTATGGCGGTCTCTGTGAGCTTCTCAGCGACATTCAGCCAGCCAGGTATCCTGCCTGCAGTAGATGGAATGTGGCAATGGAACGCTGGCTGCGCGTGTCATAATAGGCTCTGAGCCTTTATATACCTGTGCACAGCAGCAGCCACCTTCAGTCTGCTGCTGGACAGCCAGCAGCAGCAGCAGCAGGAGAGGTATGTAATCAGGAGCCCTCCTGCTAAGGGTAGACAGCTGCTCGTTCCACCCCACCCCCCGCCTTAATTGGTTCTCCTCCCTTCCAACGGTGTTGAGGCGGGTGGGAACAGCAGGGGGTGAAGGTGCTGTGTTTAAAGAGGTGGAGTTATGCAGATCTAAAACGCGTGGATTGCAGCAGCAGCAAGCCGAAAAGTGCAGGCATGTAAGGGATCTAGAGGTTGACAACATGTCTTCTTAACGGGAGTCCAGGAGCTCATCTCCACAAATGGACTTTTCAGGATCCTTGGGTGGCTCCGTAGTTTGAAACCAATTCTGGTTATCGCTTCTCGGCCTTTTGGCTAAGATCAAGTGTAGTATCTGTTCTTATCAGTTTAATATCTGATACGTCCCCTATCTGGGGACCATATATTAAATGGATTTTTAGAACAGGGAGATGGAAAAAGAGCTTGCTCTGTCCACTCCACGCATTGACCTGGTATTGCAGTATCTCCAGGACCGGTGCACCCCTTCTTTAATGCAGTTTCTAAAATCAGAAAGAATTGAATTCAATGTTTTTTGTTCATTTTGCTTGTTTGTCGGATTTTGGGATGGACTCTTTGGCTTTGCTTTTCTTCTCCTCATTGGATTTTTCATGTTCAAAGTTGCAGAAGCCAGATTACAAGCTCATTTTGGTTCAACTTCAGCAACTGTGCATTGCATTGCCATGTAATGTGATGCAATGCTATCTTTCTAGCTCTCCCTTTTTACTTCCTTTTGGATAAACAGACATATTAGGCAAGCATTTTGGAGCTTTCACCTAAATAACTACAGGTGGTGAGATAAGCTGCACAATATAATTGACCTTTCAGTATATTGTTGCACACACACCATCTATTTAGCAAATGCCCTTGTTATCAACAGCAGCCTTTTAAACTCACCTGAGCTAACAGGTATGTGCGCTGGTTACTCTGCTGCGCTTAAAATTTCTTTTTTGGTTTGCTACAATGCCTTTTCTGAAACGTTGTCTCCTTCTGCTGGAACACTGACTTCTTTCATTTAATGCCTGCAGACTATAAAAGAGAACCCAACCCAAAAAGTTTGGTTGATTAATCTGTGGCATTCTGTTAAACTGTTGCTTATGGCGGTCTCTGTGAGCTTCTCAGCGACATTCAGCCAGCCAGGTATCCTGCCTGCAGTAGATGGAATGTGGCAATGGAACGCTGGCTGCGCGTGTCATAATAGGCTCTGAGCCTTTATATACCTGTGCACAGCAGCAGCCACCTTCAGTCTGCTGCTGGACAGCCAGCAGCAGCAGCAGCAGGAGAGGTATGTAATCAGGAGCCCTCCTGCTAAGGGTAGACAGCTGCTCGTTCCACCCCACCCCCCGCCTTAATTGGTTCTCCTCCCTTCCAACGGTGTTGAGGCGGGTGGGAACAGCAGGGGGTGAAGGTGCTGTGTTTAAAGAGGTGGAGTTATGCAGATCTAAAACGCGTGGATTGCAGCAGCAGCAAGCCGAAAAGTGCAGGCATGTAAGGGATCTAGAGGTTGACAACATGTCTTCTTAACGGGAGTCCAGGAGCTCATCTCCACAAATGGACTTTTCAGGATCCTTGGGTGGCTCCGTAGTTTGAAACCAATTCTGGTTATCGCTTCTCGGCCTTTTGGCTAAGATCAAGTGTAGTATCTGTTCTTATCAGTTTAATATCTGATACGTCCCCTATCTGGGGACCATATATTAAATGGATTTTTAGAACAGGGAGATGGAAAAAGAGCTTGCTCTGTCCACTCCACGCATTGACCTGGTATTGCAGTATCTCCAGGACCGGTGCACCCCTTCTTTAATGCAGTTTCTAAAATCAGAAAGAATTGAATTCAATGTTTTTTGTTCATTTTGCTTGTTTGTCGGATTTTGGGATGGACTCTTTGGCTTTGCTTTTCTTCTCCTCATTGGATTTTTCATGTTCAAAGTTGCAGAAGCCAGATTACAAGCTCATTTTGGTTCAACTTCAGCAACTGTGCATTGCATTGCCATGTAATGTGATGCAATGCTATCTTTCTAGCTCTCCCTTTTTACTTCCTTTTGGATAAACAGACATATTAGGCAAGCATTTTGGAGCTTTCACCTAAATAACTACAGGTGGTGAGATAAGCTGCACAATATAATTGACCTTTCAGTATATTGTTGCACACACACCATCTATTTAACAAATGCCCTTGTTATCAACAGCAGCCTTTTAAACTCACCAGAGCTAACAGGTATGTGCGCTGGTTACTCTGCTGCGCTTAAAATTTCTTTTTTGGTTTGCTACAATGCCTTTTCTGAAACGTTGTCTCCTTCTGCTGGAACACTGACTTCTTTCATTTAATGCCTGCAGACTATAAAAGAGAACCCAACCCAAAAAGTTTGGTTGATTAGTCTGTGGCATTCTGTTAAACTGTTGCTTATGGCGGTCTCTGTGAGCTTCTCAGCGACATTCAGCCAGCCAGGTATCCTGCCTGCAGTAGATGGAATGTGGCAATGGAACGCTGGCTGCGCGTGTCATAATAGGCTCTGAGCCTTTATATACCTGTGCACAGCAGCAGCCACCTTCAGTCTGCTGCTGGACAGCCAGCAGCAGCAGCAGCAGGAGAGGTATGTAATCAGGAGCCCTCCTGCTAAGGGTAGACAGCTGCTCGTTCCACCCCACCCCCCGCCTTAATTGGTTCTCCTCCCTTCCAACGGTGTTGAGGCGGGTGGGAACAGCAGGGGGTGAAGGTGCTGTGTTTAAAGAGGTGGAGTTATGCAGATCTAAAACGCGTGGATTGCAGCAGCAGCAAGCCGAAAAGTGCAGGCATGTAAGGGATCTAGAGGTTGACAACATGTCTTCTTAACGGGAGTCCAGGAGCTCATCTCCACAAATGGACATTTCAGGATCCTTGGGTGGCTCCGTAGTTTGAAACCAATTCTGGTTATCGCTTCTCGGCCTTTTGGCTAAGATCAAGTGTAGTATCTGTTCTTATCAGTTTAATATCTGATACGTCCCCTATCTGGGGACCATATATTAAATGGATTTTTAGAACAGGGAGATGGAAAAAGAGCTTGCTCTGTCCACTCCACGCATTGACCTGGTATTGCAGTATCTCCAGGACCGGTGCACCCCTTCTTTAATGCAGTTTCTAAAATGAGAAAGAATTGAATTCAATGTTTTTTGTTCATTTTGCTTGTTTGTCGGATTTTGGGATGGACTCTTTGGCTTTGCTTTTCTTCTCCTCATTGGATTTTTCATGTTCAAAGTTGCAGAAGCCAGATTACAAGCTCATTTTGGTTCAACTTCAGCAACTGTGCATTGCATTGCCATGTAATGTGATGCAATGCTATCTTTCTAGCTCTCCCTTTTTACTTCCTTTTGGATAAACAGACATATTAGGCAAGCATTTTGAAGCTTTCACCTAAATAACTACAGGTGGTGAGATAAGCTGCACAATATAATTGACCTTTCAGTATATTGTTGCACACACACCATCTATTTAGCAAATGCCCTTGTTATCAACAGCAGCCTTTTAAACTCACCTGAGCTAACAGGTATGTGCGCTGGTTACTCTGCTGCGCTTAAAATTTCTTTTTTGGTTTGCTACAATGCCTTTTCTGAAACGTTGTCTCCTTCTGCTGGAACACTGACTTCTTTCATTTAATGCCTGCAGACTATAAAAGAGAACCCAACCCAAAAAGTTTGGTTGATAAGTCTGTGGCATTCTGTTAAACTGTTGCTTATGGCGGTCTCTGTCAGCTTCTCAGCGACATTCAGCCAGCCAGGTATCCTGCCTGCAGTAGATGGAATGTGGCAATGGAACGCTGGCTGCGCGTGTCATAATAGGCTCTGAGCCTTTATATACCTGTGCACAGCAGCAGCCACCTTCAGTCTGCTGCTGGACAGCCAGCAGCAGCAGCAGCAGGAGAGGTATGTAATCAGGAGCCCTCCTGCTAAGGGTAGACAGCTGCTCGTTCCACCCCACCCCCCGCCTTAATTGGTTCTCCTCCCTTCCAACGGTGTTGAGGCGGGTGGGAACAGCAGGGGGTGAAGGTGCTGTGTTTAAAGAGGTGGAGTTATGCAGATCTAAAACGCGTGGATTGCAGCAGCAGCAAGCCGAAAAGTGCAGGCATGTAAGGGATCTAGAGGTTGACAACATGTCTTCTTAACGGGAGTCCAGGAGCTCATCTCCACAAATGGACTTTTCAGGATCCTTGGGTGGCTCCGTAGTTTGAAACCAATTCTGGTTATCGCTTCTCGGCCTTTTGGCTAAGATCAAGTGTAGTATCTTTCGAAAAGGCGGTTTTGGATGTTGGCCGCCCTAGTAGATTGATACATTATGCACACTGGGGTTTAGGCGCTTGTTGGTACGCCAGGTGGCTAATATAGTCATCTGGTGGAAAGCATGGCCCCCCAGGATCGACGCCATTGGGCCGGGGAAGATCGAAAGCCCGAAGTGTGAAGTGCCCCAGGAGTGGTGACCCTTGGGTGCCTTAACTCACTGGGATTGGGAACCCCACTTGAGTTTATGGCACATTTGCACAAGCACTTTAAATTTTCTTTCTTCGCACACACCCTTATTCCGGGCCTTCTGGCCTTAGGATGGGGAATTTTTCAATTCCCGGTCGAAGGTCCGGGCAGTATTATACTGTGAAACCTTCACTATTTATTTAATTTCTTTGTCACTGTGTGTCCACTTATTCACGTGTGTCACATCCTACTAGGATTTTGTCGGGATGCGGTTCCCTTACGGGTTCCTCTCTTGGCAGGTCTAGGGGGGGAGTGTGTGGCCATCAGGTTCCGCTCCCCCCTGAACCCCCCTGGCTCTCCTCTTTCGGGAGGAGAGCGTTGTTGGCTCCCCTCTTCCGGGAGGGGAGCACAGTCTTTGGCTCCCAGTGCCTTGCTCGGGTGAGAACTCGGGCAGGTGCTGGGGGTAAGATTGGGTCGCCTCTGGCTCCGGCTGGAGGTGGCTATTTGTCCCTGTTCCTCGCTGTGGCCTTCTGGCTCGGAGGGACGGGGAATGGTTTGGGGGACCCTTCTCCTTTTGGAGAGGGTTTCAAGAAGACCAGCATCCTAGTGCACTTTTTTTGTGGCACTTGTCACTATTTTAAGCGCACTCGGGTTTTGTACACGAATTCGGGCTTTCGATAAAAAAAAAAAAAAAAAAAATCTGTTCTTATCAGTTTAATATCTGATACGTCCCCTATCTGGGGACCATATATTAAATGGATTTTTAGAACAGGGAGATGGAAAAAGAGCTTGCTCTGTCCACTCCACGCATTGACCTGGTATTGCAGTATCTAAAGGACCGGTGCACCCCTTCTTTAATGCAGTTTCTAAAATCAGAAAGAATTGAATTCAATGTTTTTTGTTCATTTTGCTTGTTTGTCGGATTTTGGGATGGACTCTTTGGCTTTGCTTTTCTTCTCCTCATTGGATTTTTCATGTTCAAAGTTGCAGAAGCCAGATTACAAGCTCATTTTGGTTCAACTTCAGCAACTGTGCATTGCATTGCCATGTAATGTGATGCAATGCTATCTTTCTAGCTCTCCCTTTTTACTTCCTTTTGGATAAACAGACATATTAGGCAAGCATTTTGGAGCTTTCACCTAAATAACTACAGGTGGTGAGATAAGCTGCACAATATAATTGACCTTTCAGTATATTGTTGCACACACACCATCTATTTAGCAAATGCCCTTGTTATCAACAGCAGCCTTTTAAACTCACCTGAGCTAACAGGTATGTGCGCTGGTTACTCTGCTGCGCTTAAAATTTCTTTTTTGGTTTGCTACAATGCCTTTTCTGAAACGTTGTCTCCTTCTGCTGGAACACTGACTTCTTTCATTTAATGCCTGCAGACTATAAAAGAGAACCCAACCCAAAAAGTTTGGTTGATTAGTCTGTGGCATTCTGTTAAACTGTTGCTTATGGCGGTCTCTGTGAGCTTCTCAGCGACATTCAGCCAGCCAGGTATCCTGCCTGCAGTAGATGGAATGTGGCAATGGAACGCTGGCTGCGCGTGTCATAATAGGCTCTGAGCCTTTATATACCTGTGCACAGCAGCAGCCACCTTCAGTCTGCTGCTGGACAGCCAGCAGCAGCAGCAGCAGGAGAGGTATGTAATCAGGAGCCCTCCTGCTAAGGGTAGACAGCTGCTCGTTCCACCCCACCCCCCGCCTTAATTGGTTCTCCTCCCTTCCAACGGTGTTGAGGCGGGTGGGAACAGCAGGGGGTGAAGGTGCTGTGTTTAAAGAGGTGGAGTTATGCAGATCTAAAACGCGTGGATTGCAGCAGCAGCAAGCCGAAAAGTGCAGGCATGTAAGGGATCTAGAGGTTGACAACATGTCTTCTTAACGGGAGTCCAGGAGCTCATCTCCACAAATGGACTTTTCAGGATCCTTGGGTGGCTCCGTAGTTTGAAACCAATTCTGGTTATCGCTTCTCGGCCTTTTGGCTAAGATCAAGTGTAGTATCTGTTCTTATCAGTTTAATATCTGATACGTCCCCTATCTGGGGACCATATATTAAATGGATTTTTAGAACAGGGAGATGGAAAAAGAGCTTGCTCTGTCCACTCCACGCATTGACCTGGTATTGCAGTATCTCCAGGACCGGTGCACCCCTTCTTTAATGCAGTTTCTAAAATCAGAAAGAATTGAATTCAATGTTTTTTGTTCATTTTGCTTGTTTGTCGGATTTTGGGATGGACTCTTTGGCTTTGCTTTTCTTCTCCTCATTGGATTTTTCATGTTCAAAGTTGCAGAAGCCAGATTACAAGCTCATTTTGGTTCAACTTCAGCAACTGTGCATTGCATTGCCATGTAATGTGATGCAATGCTATCTTTCTAGCTCTACCTTTTTACTTCCTTTTGGATAAACAGACATATTAGGCAAGCATTTTGGAGCTTTCACCTAAATAACTACAGGTGGTGAGATAAGCTGCACAATATAATTGACCTTTCAGTATATTGTTGCACACACACCATCTATTTAGCAAATGCCCTTGTTATCAACAGCAGCCTTTTAAACTCACCTGAGCTAACAGGTATGTGCGCTGGTTACTCTGCTGCGCTTAAAATTTCTTTTTTGGTTTGCTACAATGCCTTTTCTGAAACGTTGTCTACTTCTGCTGGAACACTGACTTCTTTCATTTAATGCCTGCAGACTATAAAAGAGAACCCAACCCAAAAAGTTTGGTTGATTAGTCTGTGGCATTCTGTTAAACTGTTGCTTATGGCGGTCTCTGTGAGCTTCTCAGCGACATTCAGCCAGCCAGGTATCCTGCCTGCAGTAGATGGAATGTGGCAATGGAACGCTGGCTGCGCGTGTCATAATAGGCTCTGAGCCTTTATATACCTGTGCACAGCAGCAGCCACCTTCAGTCTGCTGCTGGACAGCCAGCAGCAGCAGCAGGAGAGGTATGTAATCAGGAGCCCTCCTGCTAAGGGTAGACAGCTGCTCTTCCACCCCACCCCCCGCCTTAATTGGTTCTCCTCCCTTCCAACGGTGTTGAGGCGGGTGGGAACAGCAGGGGGTGAAGGTGCTGTGTTTAAAGAGGTGGAGTTATGCAGATCTAAAACGCGTGGATTGCAGCAGCAGCAAGCCGAAAAGTGCAGGCATGTAAGGGATCTAGAGGTTGACAACATGTCTTCTTAACGGGAGTCCAGGAGCTCATCTCCACAAATGGACTTTTCAGGATCCTTGGGTGGCTCCGTAGTTTGAAACCAATTCTGGTTATCGCTTCTCGGCCTTTTGGCTAAGATCAAGTGTAGTATCTGTTCTTATCAGTTTAATATCTGATACGTCCCCTATCTGGGGACCATATATTAAATGGATTTTTAGAACAGGGAGATGGAAAAAGAGCTTGCTCTGTCCACTCCACGCATTGACCTGGTATTGCAGTATCTCCAGGACCGGTGCACCCCTTCTTTAATGCAGTTTCTAAAATCAGAAAGAATTGAATTCAATGTTTTTTGTTCATTTTGCTTGTTTGTCGGATTTTGGGATGGACTCTTTGGCTTTGCTTTTCTTCTCCTCATTGGATTTTTCATGTTCAAAGTTGCAGAAGCCAGATTACAAGCTCATTTTGGTTCAACTTCAGCAACTGTGCATTGCATTGCCATGTAATGTGATGCAATGCTATCTTTCTAGCTCTCCCTTTTTACTTCCTTTTGGATAAACAGACATATTAGGCAAGCATTTTGGAGCTTTCACCTAAATAACTACAGGTGGTGAGATAAGCTGCACAATATAATTGACCTTTCAGTATATTGTTGCACACACACCATCTATTTAGAAAATGCCCTTGTTATCAACAGCAGCCTTTTAAACTCACCTGAGCTAACAGGTATGTGCGCTGATTACTCTGCTGCGCTTAAAATTTCTTTTTTGGTTTGCTACAATGCCTTTTCTGAAACGTTGTCTCCTTCTGCTGGAACACTGACTTCTTTCATTTAATGCCTGCAGACTATAAAAGAGAACCCAACCCAAAAAGTTTGGTTGATTAGTCTGTGGCATTCTGTTAAACTGTTGCTTATGGCGGTCTCTGTGAGCTTCTCAGCAACATTCAGCCAGCCAGGTATCCTGCCTGCAGTAGATGGAATGTGGCAATGGAACGCTGGCTGCGCGTGTCATAATAGGCTCTGAGCCTTTATATACCTGTGCACAGCAGCAGCCACCTTCAGTCTGCTGCTGGACAGCCAGCAGCAGCAGCAGCAGGAGAGGTATGTAATCAGGAGCCCTCCTGCTAAGGGTAGACAGCTGCTCGTTCCACCCCACCCCCCGCCTTAATTGGTTCTCCTCCCTTCCAACGGTGTTGAGGCGGGTGGGAACAGCAGGGGGTGAAGGTGCTGTGTTTAAAGAGGTGGAGTTATGCAGATCTAAAACGCGTGGATTGCAGCAGCAGCAAGCCGAAAAGTGCAGGCATGTAAGGGATCTAGAGGTTGACAACATGTCTTCTTAACGGGAGTCCAGGAGCTCATCTCCACAAATGGACTTTTCAGGATCCTTGGGTGGCTCCGTAGTTTGAAACCAATTCTGGTTATCGCTTCTCGGCCTTTTGGCTAAGATCAAGTGTAGTATCTGTTCTTATCAGTTTAATATCTGATACGTCCCCTATCTGGGGACCATATATTAAATGGATTTTTAGAACAGGGAGATGGAAAAAGAGCTTGCTCTGTCCACTCCACGCATTGACCTGGTATTGCAGTATCTCCAGGACCGGTGCACCCCTTCTTTAATGCAGTTTCTAAAATCAGAAAGAATTGAATTCAATGTTTTTTGTTCATTTTGCTTGTTTGTCGGATTTTGGGATGGACTCTTTGGCTTTGCTTTTCTTCTCCTCATTGGATTTTTCATGTTCAAAGTTGCAGAAGCCAGATTACAAGCTCATTTTGGTTCAACTTCAGCAACTGTGCATTGCATTGCCATGTAATGTGATGCAATGCTATCTTTCTAGCTCTCCCTTTTTACTTCCTTTTGGATAAACAGACATATTAGGCAAGCATTTTGGAGCTTTCACCTAAATAACTACAGGTGGTGAGATAAGCTGCACAATATAATTGACCTTTCAGTATATTGTTGCACACACACCATCTATTTAGCAAATGCCCTTGTTATCAACAGCAGCCTTTTAAACTCACCTGAGCTAACAGGTATGTGCGCTGGTTACTCTGCTGCGCTTAAAATTTCTTTTTTGGTTTGCTACAATGCCTTTTCTGAAACGTTGTCTCCTTCTGCTGGAACACTGACTTCTTTCATTTAATGCCTGCAGACTATAAAAGAGAACCCAACCCAAAAAGTTTGGTTGATTAGTCTGTGGCATTCTGTTAAACTGTTGCTTATGGCGGTCTCTGTGAGCTTCTCAGCGACATTCAGCCAGCCAGGTATCCTGCCTGCAGTAGATGGAATGTGGCAATGGAACGCTGGCTGCGCGTGTCATAATAGGCTCTGAGCCTTTATATACCTGTGCACAGCAGCAGCCACCTTCAGTCTGCTGCTGGACAGCCAGCAGCAGCAGCAGCAGCAGCAGGAGAGGTATGTAATCAGGAGCCCTCCTGCTAAGGGCAGACAGCTGCTCGTTCCACCCCACCCCCCGCCTTAATTGGTTCTCCTCCCTTCCAACGGTGTTGAGGCGGGTGGGAACAGCAGGGGGTGAAGGTGCTGTGTTTAAAGAGGTGGAGTTATGCAGATCTAAAACGCGTGGATTGCAGCAGCAGCAAGCCGAAACGTGCAGGCATGTAAGGGATCTAGAGGTTGACAACATGTCTTCTTAACGGGAGTCCAGGAGCTCATCTCCACAAATGGACTTTTCAGGATCCTTGGGTGGCTCCGTAGTTTGAAACCAATTCTGGTTATCGCTTCTCGGCCTTTTGGCTAAGATCAAGTGTAGTATCTTTCGAAAAGGCGGTTTTGGATGTTGGCCGCCCTAGTAGATTGATACATTATGCACACTGGGGTTTAGGCGCTTGTTAGTACGCCAGGTGGCTAATATAGTCATCTGGTGGAAAGCATGGCCCCCCAGGATCGACGCCATTGGGCCGGGGAAGATCGAAAGCCCGAACTGTGAAGTGCCCCAGGAGTGGTGACCCTGGGGTGCCTCAACTCACTGGGATTGGGAACCCCACTTGAGTTTATGGCACATTTGCACTAGCACTTCAATATTTCTTTCTTCACACACACCCTTATTCCGGGCCTTCTGGCCTTAGGATGGGGAATTTTTCAATTCCCGGTCGAAGGTCCGGGCAGTATTATACTGTGAAACCTTCACTATTTATTTAATTTTTTTGTCACTGTGTGTCCACTTTTTCACGTGTGTCCACGTCCTTACTAGGATTTTGTCGGGATGCGGTTCCCTTACGGGTTCCTCTCTTGGCAGGTCTAGGGGGGGAGTGTGTGGCCATCAGGTTCCGCTCCCCCCTGAACCCCCCTGGCTCTCCTCTTTCTGGAGGAGAGCGTTGTTGGCTCCCCTCTTCCGGGAGGGGAGCACAGTCTTTGGCTCCCAGTGCCTTGCTCGGGTGAGAACTCGGGCAGGTGCTGGGGGTAAGATTGGGTCGCCTCTGGCTCCGGCTGGAGGTGGCTATTTGTCCCTGTTCCTCGCTGTGGCCTTCTGGCTCGGAGGGACGGGGAATGGTTTGGGAGACTCTTCTCCTTTTGGAGAGGGTTTCAAGAAGACCAGCATCCTAGTGCACTTTTTTTGTGGCACTTGTCACTTTTTTAAGCGCACTCGGGTTTTGTACACGAATTCGGGCTTTAAAAAAAAAAAAAAAAATCTGTTCTTATCAGTTTAATATCTGATACGTCCCCTATCTGGGGACCATATATTAAATGGATTTTTAGAACAGGGAGATGGAAAAAGAGCTTGCTCTGTCCACTCCACGCATTGACCTGGTATTGCAATATCTCCAGGACCGGTGCACCCCTTCTTTAATGCAGTTTCTAAAATCAGAAAGAATTGAATTCAATGTTTTTTGTTCATTTTGCTTGTTTGTCGGATTTTTAGATGGACTCTTTGGCTTTGCTTTTCTTCTCCTCATTGGATTTTTCATGTTCAAAGTTGCAGAAGCCAGATTACAAGCTCATTTTGGTTCAACTTCAGCAACTGTGCATTGCATTGCCATGTAATGTGATGCAATGCTATCTTTCTAGCTCTCCCTTTTTACTTCCTTTTGGATAAACAGACATATTAGGCAAGCATTTTGGAGCTTTCACCTAAATAACTACAGGTGGTGAGATAAGCTGCACAATATAATTGACCTTTCAGTATATTGTTGCACACACACCATCTATTTAGCAAATGCCCTTGTTATCAACAGCAGCCTTTTAAACTCACCTGAGCTAACAGGTATGTGCGCTGGTTACTCTGCTGCGCTTAAAATTTCTTTTTTGGTTTGCTACAATGCCTTTTCTGAAACGTTGTCTCCTTCTGCTGGAACACTGACTTCTTTCATTTAATGCCCGCAGACTATAAAAGAGAACCCAACCCAAAAAGTTTGGTTGATTAGTCTGTGGCATTCTGTTAAACTGTTGCTTATGGCGGTCTCTGTGAGCTTCTCAGCGACATTCAGCCAGCCAGGTATCCTGCCTGCAGTAGATGGAATGTGGCAATGGAACGCTGGCTGCGCGTGTCATAATAGGCTCTGAGCCTTTATATACCTGTGCACAGCAGCAGCCACCTTCAGTCTGCTGCTGGACAGCCAGCAGCAGCAGCAGCAGGAGAGGTATGTAATCAGGAGCCCTCCTGCTAAGGGTAGACAGCTGCTCGTTCCACCCCACCCCCCGCCTTAATTGGTTCTCCTCCCTTCCAACGGTGTTGAGGCGGGTGGGAACAGCAGGGGGTGAAGGTGCTGTGTTTAAAGAGGTGGAGTTATGCAGATCTAAAACGCGTGGATTGCAGCAGCAGCAAGCCGAAAAGTGCAGGCATGTAAGGGATCTAGAGGTTGACAACATGTCTTCTTAACGGGAGTCCAGGAGCTCATCTCCACAAATGGACTTTTCAGGATCCTTGGGTGGCTCCGTAGTTTGAAACCAATTCTGGTTATCGCTTCTCGGCCTTTTGGCTACGATCAAGTGCTTTATTGCAGGAGATTGTGGTTGAAGGGCACTCGGGTACCCCTCTCCTTGGCCTGGCAGGATCGTCCACTTTGGTGGACTTAACCTGCTTGCTGCTATTAGGGAGAGGGCTTAGTCCCAGGGTAACGAGTTGTGATCCCCCAGCTTCCAGGTGTTTTTCGCTGCAAGAACACTGGGAGCGCAGATTGCAAGCGGCTGCAATTTGCAACCTTGTTGCGTTTTTCCATGGAGGTTGACCCTAACCTCGTGCCTCTTTATGCGAGGCTAAAAAACTCTATCCGAGTTCACTTCACGGCGGGTGGCTCGGATATGAGGAAATTAGGGTATGTAGTCCAGGACGTGCTCAGGAACCTTCTTGGCGTACAAAGTAATGAAATTCTCTCCATCCAGGATTATCCCAGAAGAGGTGACTATGACATCACATTCACCGGAGAAGGTATTTTTAGAGATGTACTAGAAAAGTTAAAAAAAGTTGAATATAGTCCTGTTTTGAAAGGGATACAAATTGTTGAGAACGTCCTGGATGAGGTAAGACTGGTTATTGTAAAAATATTTTCGCCCTTTGTTTCTGCTCCAGAAGTAATGTCATTTCTAGCAATTTATTTTAAAAGTGTTAAATGTATTGGGAAGATATTAAACGAATATAACATATGGACATCTAAGTGGAAATTCCTTGTGAAGTGTACAAGAGATCCAAATACACCAGGTGGTATACGGCTCCCCCCTGCCCGTTTCAAAATTGGGCAAACAAATGGGGATTTCTTCTTTTCTGGGATGCCAGTATATTGCAGAAATTGTGGGCGCTATGGTCATTCAAAAGAAAACTGTCATGTATCATGTAGAAATTGTGCTAGTGAAGAACATGAGACAAAAGAATGCCCTAAGGAAAAGAAATGCAGTTTTTGCCAGACTCCAGGTCACTTTTATTTTTCTTGCCCTCACAGATTTCGGGAAGATGAGCAAAATGGGAAGTCCAAGACGTCCGACCAAGGACCAAAAGATCAGACCACCCCTCAGGAGGAGGAACAACAACCTGGAGCCTCTGGAGACAATAAGGGCGTACCAAATAGTGAAGTGTCTCCAGAGTCTATGACAGGTAAAATACCAAATCCCAAAACCTGGCTGCAGGACCTGCGGGAGTCCAAAAGGAGGGCTGAGAAGGAGCAGAAGGGCACTACTGGTAAGGTCAAAAGGGACCGGCAAAAGGCCGACACAGAAGCCCATGCCCAGTCTGGGTCTCCTAGTGCTGAGGGCGCTGAGTGGATAAAGGTGGGTCCTAAGAAAAAGAAAAAGGGTGGTTCGGAGGAGGCAGCAGGAGGTGAACAGATGGACACTTCTCCAGAAGGGGACGTGGACGCTGGACCCTCAGGGGTTTCGGTCTCCGCTGCTACAGGTGGGGACCGGGATCTTGCTGCCTCTGAAGAGTCAGAGGCTCTGCCTTGTGCGCAACCTCCTCCTATAGGACGACCTTCTACAGGTCAAACAGGGGCGGCGGAACCCCTCGGAGACCCACCTGATGAGGAACTGCATGGCCAGCCAATGGAGACCCAGCGGGTTCTGCCAGCCAGCCCTCCGAGCTATGCCAGTGTAGCGTCGGGTTTATATAAATGTGGTAATCTTTCCTCCTCCACGGAGACTCTCATGACGATACTATCAGATGAGGAGGGAGGCGCAAGCCCAGTGGTCTGATCAGGTTCATCGGACAGGTAAATCCGTTGCTCTTAGTTACCTAAGTAAAATTTCTACATTTTCTAATGATGGCTGAACTCAAAGGTATTTCCCTCAACGTGAGAGGCATAAAATCTAAGACGAGAAGAACTGCTCTTTTTAATTTTTTTACGTGTTTTACTGCATCTGTATTTTTTCTGCAAGAATGTAATATCCCACATGAAATGTCATATCAAAAATATAAAGATGAGTGGAAGTGTGGGCCATCTGTCTGGTCCGGATCGAATGCTGCAGGATCAGCGGGTGTAGCCATACTTTTTAAAGGGAACGTTTTAATTGATTTTATTCAGGAAATTTTACCAGGTCGTATTTTATTAGTGAAAGCTTTTATTGATGGTATTAGATGGCAGTTTTTAAATTTTTATGGATCAACAGAGAAAAATGAAAGAGCCGAAATGCTTGATCTTTTACCATTATTTATTAATAACTCTGAACCTTTTATCTTAGCAGGGGATTTTAATTGTGTTTTAAAAGGTGAAAACCGGCGCTCCAGCTCTGTAAGCAGGAACTACGATAAAACCTCAGGTATGCTACATGATATAGTCAAAGATGCTAAATTGATAGACATATATAAAGAGTGTCATAGTGATAGCCCAGAGGACGCCGGTTTCACTTGGAGCAATGCTAATTGTAGCTCTAGGATTGATTTTATTTTTGGTTCAGATAAAACAATACCTGCCAAATGTGAAGTTTTAACTAATATATTTTCAGACCATAAACTTTTATCCTTTACCATAAAAGTAAATGACAACAAAAAATGTGGTAAGAAAAGCTGGAAAATGAACGTATCCCTTTTAACCGACCCGCAGATTTTATCAGATTTTATTGAGTTTTATAGGAAATGTAGAAAAGGGAAAAAAACAAATGAGACTATGAGTGTATGGTGGGATAGAATGAAAGTAAAAATAAAAGACTTTTTTATTAAAAAGAGTATATGTAGAGCCAAAGAAAAATATGAAGAATATAGAATTTTAAATACCCGCCTACAAACATTATTTAAGCTCAGAGACAATGGGATAGATGTACAAGTTGATATTTCAAACTTAAAAGAAGAGATTTCAAAATGGCTAGAACAAAAAGGAAAAGAGATAATTTTTCGTTCTAGAGTACAACATATAGAAGAAAATGAAAAGTGTTCCAGATATTTTTTTAGGAAAAATAAAAAAGAAAAAGTGATAATTGACCATATAGATGGTGAGAATAATATAAAAAATATGCTGGGTAAAGTTGAGGGTTTTTTTTCTAATCTTTTTAATGGAAAAAATATAGATAATAAATTAATGGATGATTCGCTGCAAGGACTAACAGCTGTTTTAGATCCCGCATCCCAAGAGTTTTTATCCCAAGTTTTAACGGAACAAGAAGTGTTAAAAACTATTAAAAGTTTTAAAACTGGAAAGGTCCCTGGTCCTGATGGCATCCCAATAGAATTTTATGTATGTTTTTATGATATTTTAAAAGATAATTTGTTTTATTTGTTTACTGAGGTTTTTAATAATAAGGTTTTATTAAATTCCTGGAAGAAAGGTGAAGTCTCCCTCCTATACAAAAAAGGCGATAAATCAAAATTAGAAAACTGGAGACCAATAACACTTTTAAATTGTGACTATAAAATAATGGCTAAAATTTGTGCAAATCGTCTAAAAGAAGTCATCAGCAAAGTTATTCATTCTAATCAAGTGTGTGGGGTGCCGGGGCGCAGTATATGGGACAATCTGAATTTAGTGAAAGACTGTATTGAGGATGTGAAAGACAGAAAGGGGAAAATGGCGATTTTATCTATTGATTTTGAAAAAGCATTTGACCGTGTCTCACACTTTTATCTTTTTAAAGTTTTAGAGAAAATGGGCATACCAGAAGGGTTTTTACTATCGCTTAAAGCATTTTACAAGGATTGTACAAGTAAGATTTTAGTGAATGGTTTTAAGACACAAGAGGTATTTTTACGGTCAGGGGTGAAACAGGGATGCCCTCTGTCCCCCCTACTGTTTATCTGTGCACTGGAACCAATGTTATGTGCAATACGCCAAAATAAACAGATATGCGGTGTCCCTCTGCCTGGAAGCGGTGGTTTGGAGGCCAAGGTTGTAGGCTACATGGATGACGTGGCGGTCTTGTGTACAGATGCACCATCACTTACGGCCACTCTCCATCAATTGCAATCCTTTTGCCTAGCTTCTGGTTTTAAAATCAATTTTAATAAGTGTAACATTTTAAGTGTTGGGGGGATGATTTTACGTGATGTACCAATTAATGTCTCCGAATCCATTTCCATTTTAGGTATATCATTCACTGAAAATAATGATGGTTATAATAGTTGGGAAACAGTTACACAGAAAGTAAATACGAAAATATGTATGTGGAACATGAGGAGACTTACAATGGAGGGTAAAGTATTGGTTTTAAAGATGGTGATTTTACCTCTTTTATTGTATCTTAGCATGGTTTTCCCCCCGCCTGTTAATGTTTTAAAAAAGATAACCAAAACCTGTTTTACCTTCTTTTGGAACTCAAAAATGGAAAAGCTGAAAAGAGAAATCGTGATGAAATCAAAAGTAAAAGGTGGTAAAGATTTTCCAGATTTTAATAGGTTTCTTTTAATCCATCTGTTCGTTTACTGTTTTAATGCCCTTTTTAAGAATCACTATTGGTCCTTTTTTATGCGTTTTAATACAGGATTTTTTATGAGAAAGTTTGGATGGTATGAAGTTAATATATCTGTGCCCCATGCTTTTAATTTGTCGACGCATTATGAGATTTTAAGGAAAATAGTGTCCGATTTTAATTTAGGGACTAAGAAAATAGAGGAATTAAGAAATAGTAAGAAACTAATTAAAGAAATACGTAAAAGTGAGGAAATATGTAATGTTGACAGATATGATGATGACAAATCTATGTCTATCTGGAAAATGATTAACGTTTTTTATCTTTTTAATGAACAGAGAGATCTGGCTTGGAGTTGCATGCACCGCTGTCTTCCTTGCCGGGCATTCCAATACAGAAGAGGATTTGTGAGGTCTGCCATCTGCCCAAGAGCCGGATGCCAAGACGAGGAAACGGTGGAACATCTATTATGGACATGTAATTTTGCAAAGGATTTCTGGAGAAGACTGCTCCCCCTACTGGAAAGGGTGGCAGACCTCAAGGACTTTACATATAAAACTGTGCTATACGGACTTATGGAATGCCCCACAATGGACCAGTACACAATGGCTTGGAAGACAGTGAACTGCGCCAAGTCATCTCTCTGGAAAGCGCGCAACATTGCTATTTTTAAACAAGATGTTTTATCAGTGAATGATGTTTTAAGTTTATGTTTATGTGAAATGTATACTTATTATTTAATTGACAAAAAGAAGAATATACATATTTCCAAAAAATGGCTTGTTGACCAATGGAACCTAATTATTTAAAATCTTTGTATTTTTTTGTTTTGGAAATTTCATTTGTCTTTTAACGTTTGGTATTTGTGTAATTATGCTTGTAATTTGTTAAAATTTTAATAAACGGTTTTATCCCTCTGCAGGGGATAGCCAAATAAAAAAAAAAAAACTGTTCTTATCAGTTTAATATCTGATACGTCCCCTATCTGGGGACCATATATTAAATGGATTTTTAGAACAGGGAGATGGAAAAAGAGCTTGCTCTGTCCACTCCACGCATTGACCTGGTATTGCAGTATCTCCAGGACCGGTGCACCCCTTCTTTAATGCAGTTTCTAAAATCAGAAAGAATTGAATTCAATGTTTTTTGTTCATTTTGCTTGTTTGTCGGATTTTGGGATGGACTCTTTGGCTTTGCTTTTCTTCTCCTCATTGGATTTTTCATGTTCAAAGTTGCAGAAGCCAGATTACAAGCTCATTTTGGTTCAACTTCAGCAACTGTGCATTGCATTGCCATGTAATGTGATGCAATGCTATCTTTCTAGCTCTCCCTTTTTACTTCCTTTTGGATAAACAGACATATTAGGCAAGCATTTTGGAGCTTTCACCTAAATAACTACAGGTGGTGAGATAAGCTGCACAATATAATTGACCTTTCAGTATATTGTTGCACACACACCATCTATTTAGCAAATGCCCTTGTTATCAACAGCAGCCTTTTAAACTCACCTGAGCTAACAGGTATGTGCGCTGGTTACTCTGCTGCGCTTAAAATTTCTTTTTTGGTTTGCTACAATGCCTTTTCTGAAACGTTGTCTCCTTCTGCTGGAACACTGACTTCTTTCATTTAATGCCTGCAGACTATAAAAGAGAACCCAACCCAAAAAGTTTGGTTGATTAGTCTGTGGCATTCTGTTAAACTGTTGCTTATGGCGGTCTCTGTGAGCTTCTCAGCGACATTCAGCCAGCCAGGTATCCTGCCTGCAGTAGATGGAATGTGGCAATGGAACGCTGGCTGCGCGTGTCATAATAGGCTCTGAGCCTTTATATACCTGTGCACAGCAGCAGCCACCTTCAGTCTGCTGCTGGACAGCCAGCAGCAGCAGCAGCAGGAGAGGTATGTAATCAGGAGCCCTCCTGCTAAGGGTAGACAGCTGCTCGTTCCACCCCACCCCCCGCCTTAATTGGTTCTCCTCCCTTCCAAAGGTGTTGAGGCGGGTGGGAACAGCAGGGGGTGAAGGTGCTGTGTTTAAAGAGGTGGAGTTATGCAGATCTAAAACGCGTGGATTGCAGCAGCAGCAAGCCGAAAAGTGCAGGCATGTAAGGGATCTAGAGGTTGACAACATGTCTTCTTAACGGGAGTCCAGGAGCTCATCTCCACAAATGGACTTTTCAGGATCCTTGGGTGGCTCCGTAGTTTGAAACCAATTCTGGTTATCGCTTCTCGGCCTTTTGGTTAAGATCAAGTGTAGTATCTGTTCTTATCAGTTTAATATCTGATACGTCCCCTATCTGGGGACCATATATTAAATGGATTTTTAGAACAGGGAGATGGAAAAAGAGCTTGCTCTGTCCACTCCACGCATTGACCTGGTATTGCAGTATCTCCAGGACCGGTGCACCCCTTCTTTAATGCAGTTTCTAAAATCAGAAAGAATTGAATTCAATGTTTTTTGTTCATTTTGCTTGTTTGTCGGATTTTGGGATGGACTCTTTGGCTTTGCTTTTCTTCTCCTCATTGGATTTTTCATGTTCAAAGTTGCAGAAGCCAGATTACAAGCTCATTTTGGTTCAACTTCAGCAACTGTGCATTGCATTGCCATGTAATGTGATGCAATGCTATCTTTCTAGCTCTCCCTTTTTACTTCCTTTTGGATAAACAGACATATTAGGCAAGCATTTTGGAGCTTTCACCTAAATAACTACAGGTGGTGAGATAAGCTGCACAATATAATTGACCTTTCAGTATATTGTTGCACACACACCATCTATTTAGCAAATGCCCTTGTTATCAACAGCAGCCTTTTAAACTCACCTGAGCTAACAGGTATGTGCGCTGGTTACTCTGCTGCGCTTAAAATTTCTTTTTTGGTTTGCTACAATGCCTTTTCTGAAACGTTGTCTCCTTCTGCTGGAACACTGACTTCTTTCATTTAATGCCTGCAGACTATAAAAGAGAACCCAACCCAAAAAGTTTGGTTGATTAGTCTGTGACATTCTGTTAAACTGTTGCTTATGGCGGTCTCTGTGAGCTTCTCAGCGACATTCAGCCAGCCAGGTATCCTGCCTGCAGTAGATGGAATGTGGCAATGGAACGCTGGCTGCGCGTGTCATAATAGGCTCTGAGCCTTTATATACCTGTGCACAGCACCAGCCACCTTCAGTCTGCTGCTGGACAGCCAGCAGCAGCAGCAGCAGGAGAGGTATGTAATCAGGAGCCCTCCTGCTAAGGGTAGACAGCTGCTCGTTCCACCCCACCCCCCGCCTTAATTGGTTCTCCTCCCTTCCAACGGTGTTGAGGCGGGTGGGAACAGCAGGGGGTGAAGGTGCTGTGTTTAAAGAGGTGGAGTTATGCAGATCTAAAACGCGTGGATTGCAGCAGCAGCAAGCCGAAAAGTGCAGGCATGTAAGGGATCTAGAGGTTGACAACATGTCTTCTTAACGGGAGTCCAGGAGCTCATCTCCACAAATGGACTTTTCAGGATCCTTGGGTGGCTCCGTAGTTTGAAACCAATTCTGGTTATCGCTTCTCGGCCTTTTGGCTAAGATCAAGTGTAGTATCTGTTCTTATCAGTTTAATATCTGATACATCCCCTATCTGGGGACCATATATTAAATGGATTTTTAGAACAGGGAGATGGAAAAAGAGCTTGCTCTGTCCACTCCACGCATTGACCTGGTATTGCAGTATCTCCAGGACCGGTGCACCCCTTCTTTAATGCAGTTTCTAAAATCAGAAAGAATTGAATTCAATGTTTTTTGTTCATTTTGCTTGTTTGTCGGATTTTGGGATGGACTCTTTGGCTTTGCTTTTCTTCTCCTCATTGGATTTTTCATGTTCAAAGTTGCAGAAGCCAGATTACAAGCTCATTTTGGTTCAACTTCAGCAACTGTGCATTGCATTGCCATGTAATGTGATGCAATGCTATCTTTCTAGCTCTCCCTTTTTACTTCCTTTTGGATAAACAGACATATTAGGCAAGCATTTTGGAGCTTTCACCTAAATAACTACAGGTGGTGAGATAAGCTGCACAATATAATTGACCTTTCAGTATATTGTTGCACACACACCATCTATTTAGCAAATGCCCTTGTTATCAACAGCAGCTTTTAAACTCACCTGAGCTAACAGGTATGTGCGCTGGTTACTCTGCTGCGCTTAAAATTTCTTTTTTGGTTTGCTACAATGCCTTTTCTGAAACGTTGTCTCCTTCTGCTGGAACACTGACTTCTTTCATTTAATGCCTGCAGACTATAAAAGAGAACCCAACCCAAAAAGTTTGGTTGATTAGTCTGTGGCATTCTGTTAAACTGTTGCTTATGGCGGTCTCTGTGAGCTTCTCAGTGACATTCAGCCAGCCAGGTATCCTGCCTGCAGTAGATGGAATGTGGCAATGGAACGCTGGCTGCGCGTGTCATAATAGGCTCTGAGCCTTTATATACCTGTGCACAGCAGAAGCCACCTTCAGTCTGCTGCTGGACAGCCAGCAGCAGCAGCAGCAGGAGAGGTATGTAATCAGGAGCCCTCCTGCTAAGGGTAGACAGCTGCTCGTTCCACCCCACCCCCCGCCTTAATTGGTTCTCCTCCCTTCCAACGGTGTTGAGGCGGGTGGGAACAGCAGGGGGTGAAGGTGCTGTGTTTAAAGAGGTGGAGTTATGCAGATCTAAAACGCGTGGATTGCAGCAGCAGCAAGCCGAAAAGTGCAGGCATGTAAGGGATCTAGAGGTTGACAACATGTCTTCTTAACGGGAGTCCAGGAGCTCATCTCCACAAATGGACTTTTCAGGATCCTTGGGTGGCTCCGTAGTTTGAAACCAATTCTGGTTATCGCTTCTCGGCCTTTTGGCTAAGATCAAGTGTAGTATCTGTTCTTATCAGTTTAATATCTGATACGTCCCCTATCTGGGGACCATATATTAAATGGATTTTTAGAACAGGGAGATGGAAAAAGAGCTTGCTCTGTCCACTCCACGCATTGACCTGGTATTGCAGTATCTCCAGGACCGGTGCACCCCTTCTTTAATGCAGTTTCTAAAATCAGAAAGAATTGAATTCAATGTTTTTTGTTCATTTTGCTTGTTTGTCGGATTTTGGGATGGACTCTTTGGCTTTGCTTTTCTTCTCCTCATTGGATTTTTCATGTTCAAAGTTGCAGAAGCCAGATTACAAGCTCATTTTGGTTCAACTTCAGCAACTGTGCATTGCATTGCCATGTAATGTGATGCAATGCTATCTTTCTAGCTCTCCCTTTTTACTTCCTTTTGGATAAACAGACATATTAGGCAAGCATTTTGGAGCTTTCACCTAAATAACTACAGGTGGTGAGATAAGCTGCACAATATAATTGACCTTTCAGTATATTGTTGCACACACACCATCTATTTAGCAAATGCCCTTGTTATCAACAGCAGCCTTTTAAACTCACCTGAGCTAACAGGTATGTGCGCTGGTTACTCTGCTGCGCTTAAAATTTCTTTTTTGGTTTGCTACAATGCCTTTTCTGAAACGTTGTCTCCTTCTGCTGGAACACTGACTTCTTTCATTTAATGCCTGCAGACTATAAAAGAGAACCCAACCCAAAAAGTTTGGTTGATTAGTCTGTGGCATTCTGTTAAACTGTTGCTTATGGCGGTCTCTGTGAGCTTCTCAGCGACATTCAGCCAGCCAGGTATCCTGCCTGCAGTAGATGGAATGTGGCAATGGAACGCTGGCTGCGCGTGTCATAATAGGCTCTGAGCCTTTATATACCTGTGCACAGCAGCAGCCACCTTCAGTCTGCTGCTGGACAGCCAGCAGCAGCAGCAGCAGGAGAGGTATGTAATCAGGAGCCCTCCTGCTAAGGGTAGACAGCTGCTCGTTCCACCCCACCCCCCGCCTTAATTGGTTCTCCTCCCTTCCAACGGTGTTGAGGCGGGTGGGAACAGCAGGGGGTGAAGGTGCTGTGTTTAAAGAGGTGGAGTTATGCAGATCTAAAACGCGTGGATTGCAGCAGCAGCAAGCCGAAAAGTGCAGGCATGTAAGGGATCTAGAGGTTGACAACATGTCTTCTTAACGGGAGTCCAGGAGCTCATCTCCACAAATGGACTTTTCAGGATCCTTGGGTGGCTCCGTAGTTTGAAACCAATTCTGGTTATCGCTTCTCGGCCTTTTGGCTAAGATCAAGTGTAGTATCTGTTCTTATCAGTTTAATATCTGATACGTCCCCTATCTGGGGACCATATATTAAATGGATTTTTAGAACAGGGAGATGGAAAAAGAGCTTGCTCTGTCCACTCCACGCATTGACCTGGTATTGCAGTATCTCCAGGACCGGTGCACCCCTTCTTTAATGCAGTTTCTAAAATCAGAAAGAATTGAATTCAATGTTTTTTGTTCATTTTGCTTGTGTGTCGGATTTTGGGATGGACTCTTTGGCTTTGCTTTTCTTCTCCTCATTGGATTTTTCATGTTCAAAGTTGCAGAAGCCAGATTACAAGCTCATTTTGGTTCAACTTCAGCAACTGTGCGTTGCATTGCCATGTAATGTGATGCAATGCTATCTTTCTAGCTCTCCCTTTTTACTTCCTTTTGGATAAACAGACATATTAGGCAAGCATTTTGGAGCTTTCACCTAAATAACTACAGGTGGTGAGATAAGCTGCACAATATAATTGACCTTTCAGTATATTGTTGCACACACACCATCTATTTAGCAAATGCCCTTGTTATCAACAGCAGCCTTTTAAACTCACCTGAGCTAACAGGTATGTGCGCTGGTTACTCTGCTGCGCTTAAAATTTCTTTTTTGGTTTGCTACAATGCCTTTTCTGAAACGTTGTCTCCTTCTGCTGGAACACTGACTTCTTTCATTTAATGCCTGCAGACTATAAAAGAGAACCCAACCCAAAAAGTTTGGTTGATTAGTCTGTGGCATTCTGTTAAACTGTTGCTTATGGCGGTCTCTGTGAGCTTCTCAGCGACATTCAGCCAGCCAGGTATCCTACCTGCAGTAGATGGAATGTGGCAATGGAACGCTGGCTGCGCGTGTCATAATAAGCTCTGAGCCTTTATATACCTGTGCACAGCAGCAGCCACCTTCAGTCTGCTGCTGGACAGCCAGCAGCAGCAGCAGCAGGAGAGGTATGTAATCAGGAGCCCTCCTGCTAAGGGTAGACAGCTGCTCGTTCCACCCCACCCCCCGCCTTAATTGGTTCTCCTCCCTTCCAACGGTGTTGAGGCGGGTGGGAACAGCAGGGGGTGAAGGTGCTGTGTTTAAAGAGGTGGAGTTATGCAGATCTAAAACGCGTGGATTGCAGCAGCAGCAAGCCGAAAAGTGCAGGCATGTAAGGGATCTAGAGGTTGACAACATGTCTTCTTAACGGGAGTCCAGGAGCTCATCTCCACAAATGGACTTTTCAGGATCCTTGGGTGGCTCCGTAGTTTGAAACCAATTCTGGTTATCGCTTCTCGGCCTTTTGGCTAAGATCAAGTGTAGTATCTGTTCTTATCAGTTTAATATCTGATACGTCCCCTATCTGGGGACCATATATTAAATGGATTTTTAGAACAGGGAGATGGAAAAAGAGCTTGCTCTGTCCACTCCACGCATTGACCTGGTATTGCAGTATCTCCAGGACCGGTGCACCCCTTCTTTAATGCAGTTTCTAAAATCAGAAAGAATTGAATTCAATGTTTTTTGTTCATTTTGCTTGTTTGTCGGATTTTGGGATGGACTCTTTGGCTTTGCTTTTCTTCTCCTCATTGGATTTTTCATGTTCAAAGTTGCAGAAGCCAGATTACAAGCTCATTTTGGTTCAACTTCAGCAACTGTGCATTGCATTGCCATGTAATGTGATGCAATGCTATCTTTCTAGCTCTCCCTTTTTACTTCCTTTTGGATAAACAGACATATTAGGCAAGCATTTTGGAGCTTTCACCTAAATAACTACAGGTGGTGAGATAAGCTGCACAATATAATTGACCTTTCAGTATATTGTTGCACACACACCATCTATTTAGCAAATACCCTTGTTATCAACAGCAGCCTTTTAAACTCACCTGAGCTAACAGGTATGTGCGCTGGTTACTCTGCTGCGCTTAAAATTTCTTTTTTGGTTTGCTACAATGCCTTTTCTGAAACGTTGTCTCCTTCTGCTGGAACACTGACTTCTTTCATTTAATGCCTGCAGACTATAAAAGAGAACCCAACCCAAAAAGTTTGGTTGATTAGTCTGTGGCATTCTGTTAAACTGTTGCTTATGGCGGTCTCTGTGAGCTTCTCAGCGACATTCAGCCAGCCAGGTATCCTGCCTGCAGTAGATGGAATGTGGCAATGGAACGCTGGCTGCGCGTGTCATAATAGGCTCTGAGCCTTTATATACCTGTGCACAGCAGCAGCCACCTTCAGTCTGCTGCTGGACAGCCAGCAGCAGCAGCAGCAGGAGAGGTATGTAATCAGGAGCCCTCCTGCTAAGGGTAGACAGCTGCTCGTTCCACCCCACCCCCCGCCTTAATTGGTTCTCCTCCCTTCCAACGGTGTTGAGGCGGGTGGGAACAGCAGGGGGTGAAGGTGCTGTGTTTAAAGAGGTGGAGTTATGCAGATCTAAAACGCGTGGATTGCAGCAGCAGCAAGCCGAAAAGTGCAGGCATGTAAGGGATCTAGAGGTTGACAACATGTCTTCTTAACGGGAGTCCAGGAGCTCATCTCCACAAATGGACTTTTCAGGATCCTTGGGTGGCTCCGTAGGTTGAAACCAATTCTGGTTATCGCTTCTCGGCCTTTTGGCTAAGATCAAGTGTAGTATCTGTTCTTATCAGTTTAATATCTGATACGTCCCCTATCTGGGGACCATATATTAAATGGATTTTTAGAACAGGGAGATGGAAAAAGAGCTTGCTCTGTCCACTCCACGCATTGACCTGGTATTGCAGTATCTCCAGGACCGGTGCACCCCTTCTTTAATGCAGTTTCTAAAATCAGAAAGAATTGAATTCAATGTTTTTTGTTCATTTTGCTTGTTTGTCGGATTTTGGGATGGACTCTTTGGCTTTGCTTTTCTTCTCCTCATTGGATTTTTCATGTTCAAAGTTGCAGAAGCCAGATTACAAGCTCATTTTGGTTCAACTTCAGCAACTGTGCATTGCATTGCCATGTAATGTGATGCAATGCTATCTTTCTAGCTCTCCCTTTTTACTTCCTTTTGGATAAACAGACATATTAGGCAAGCATTTTGGAGCTTTCACCTAAATAACTACAGGTGGTGAGATAAGCTGCACAATATAATTGACCTTTCAGTATATTGTTGCACACACACCATCTATTTAGCAAATGCCCTTGTTATCAACAGCAGCCTTTTAAACTCACCTGAGCTAACAGGTATGTGCGCTGGTTACTCTGCTGCGCTTAAAATTTCTTTTTTGGTTTGCTACAATGCCTTTTCTGAAACGTTGTCTCCTTCTGCTGGAACACTGACTTCTTTCATTTAATGCCTGCAGACTATAAAAGAGAACCCAACCCAAAAAGTCTGGTTGATTAGTCTGTGGCATTCTGTTAAACTGTTGCTTATGGCGGTCTCTGTGAGCTTCTCAGCGACATTCAGCCAGCCAGGTATCCTGCCTGCAGTAGATGGAATGTGGCAATGGAACGCTGGCTGCGCGTGTCATAATAGGCTCTGAGCCTTTATATACCTGTGCACAGCAGCAGCCACCCTCAGTCTGCTGCTGGACAGCCAGCAGCAGCAGCAGCAGGAGAGGTATGTAATCAGGAGCCCTCCTGCTAAGGGTAGACAGCTGCTCGTTCCACCCCACCCCCCGCCTTAATTGGTTCTCCTCCCTTCCAACGGTGTTGAGGCGGGAGGGAACAGCAGGGGGTGAAGGTGCTGTGTTTAAAGAGGTGGAGTTATGCAGATCTAAAACGCGTGGATTGCAGCAGCAGCAAGCCGAAAAGTGCAGGCATGTAAGGGATCTAGAGGTTGACAACATGTCTCCTTAACGGGAGTCCAGGAGCTCATCTCCACAAATGGACTTTTCAGGATCCTTGGGTGGCTCCGTAGTTTGAAACCAATTCTGGTTATCGCTTCTCGGCCTTTTGGGTAAGATCAAGTGTAGTATCTGTTCTTATCAGTTTAATATCTGATACGTCCCCTATCTGGGGACCATATATTAAATGGATTTTTAGAACAGGGAGATGGAAAAAGAGCTTGCTCTGTCCACTCCACGCATTGACCTGGTATTGCAGTATCTCCAGGACCGGTGCACCCCTTCTTTAATGCAGTTTCTAAAATCAGAAAGAATTGAATTCAATGTTTTTTGTTCATTTTGCTTGTGTGTCGGATTTTGGGATGGACTCTTTGGCTTTGCTTTTCTTCTCCTCATTGGATTTTTCATGTTCAAAGTTGCAGAAGCCAGATTACAAGCTCATTTTGGTTCAACTTCAGCAACTGTGCGTTGCATTGCCATGTAATGTGATGCAATGCTATCTTTCTAGCTCTCCCTTTTTACTTCCTTTTGGATAAACAGACATATTAGGCAAGCATTTTGGAGCTTTCACCTAAATAACTACAGGTGGTGAGATAAGCTGCACAATATAATTGACCTTTCAGTATATTGTTGCACACACACCATCTATTTAGCAAATGCCCTTGTTATCAACAGCAGCCTTTTAAACTCACCTGAGCTAACAGGTATGTGCGCTGGTTACTCTGCTGCGCTTAAAATTTCTTTTTTGGTTTGCTACAATGCCTTTTCTGAAACGTTGTCTCCTTCTGCTGGAACACTGACTTCTTTCATTTAATGCCTGCAGACTATAAAAGAGAACCCAACCCAAAAAGTTTGGTTGATTAGTCTGTGGCATTCTGTTAAACTGTTGCTTATGGCGGTCTCTGTGAGCTTCTCAGCGACATTCAGCCAGCCAGGTATCCTGCCTGCAGTAGATGGAATGTGGCAATGGAACGCTGGCTGCGCATGTCATAATAGGCTCTGAGCCTTTATATACCTGTGCACAGCAGCAGCCACCTTCAGTCTGCTGCTGGACAGCCAGCAGCAGCAGCAGCAGGAGAGGTATGTAATCAGGAGCCCTCCTGCTAAGGGTAGACAGCTGCTCGTTCCACCCCACCCCCCGCCTTAATTGGTTCTCCTCCCTTCCAACGGTGTTGAGGCGGGTGGGAACAGCAGGGGGTGAAGGTGCTGTGTTTAAAGAGGTGGAGTTATGCAGATCTAAAACGCGTGGATTGCAGCAGCAGCAAGCCGAAAAGTGCAGGCATGTAAGGGATCTAGAGGTTGACAACATGTCTTCTTAACGGGAGTCCAGGAGCTCATCTCCACAAATGGACTTTTCAGGATCCTTGGGTGGCTCCGTAGTTTGAAACCAATTCTGGTTATCGCTTCTCGGCCTTTTGGCTAAGATCAAGTGTAGTATCTGTTCTTATCAGTTTAATATCTGATACGTCCCCTATCTGGGGACCATATATTAAATGGATTTTTAGAACAGGGAGATGGAAAAAGAGCTTGCTCTGTCCACTCCACGCATTGACCTGGTATTGCAGTATCTCCAGGACCGGTGCACCCCTTCTTTAATGCAGTTTCTAAAATCAGAAAGAATTGAATTCAATGTTTTTTGTTCATTTTGCTTGTTTGTCGGATTTTGGGATGGACTCTTTGGCTTTGCTTTTCTTCTCCTCATTGGATTTTTCATGTTCAAAGTTGCAGAAGCCAGATTACAAGCTCATTTTGGTTCAACTTCAGCAACTGTGCATTGCATTGCCATGTAATGTGATGCAATGCTATCTTTCTAGCTCTCCCTTTTTACTTCCTTTTGGATAAACAGACATATTAGGCAAGCATTTTGGAGCTTTCACCTAAATAACTACAGGTGGTGAGATAAGCTGCACAATATAATTGACCTTTCAGTATATTGTTGCACACACACCATCTATTTAGCAAATGCCCTTGTTATCAACAGCAGCCTTTTAAACTCACCTGAGCTAACAGGTATGTGCGCTGGTTACTCTGCTGCGCTTAAAATTTCTTTTTTGGTTTGCTATAATGCCTTTTCTGAAACGTTGTCTCCTTCTGCTGGAACACTGACTTCTTTCATTTAATGCCTGCAGACTATAAAAGAGAACCCAACCCAAAAAGTTTGGTTGATTAGTCTGTGGCATTCTGTTAAACTGTTGCTTATGGCGGTCTCTGTGAGCTTCTCAGCGACATTCAGCCAGCCAGGTATCCTGCCTGCAGTAGATGGAATGTGGCAATGGAACGCTGGCTGCGCGTGTCATAATAGGCTCTGAGCCTTTATATACCTGTGCACAGCAGCAGCCACCTTCAGTCTGCTGCTGGACAGCCAGCAGCAGCAGCAGCAGGAGAGGTATTTAATCAGGAGCCCTCCTGCTAAGGGTAGACAGCTGCTCGTTCCACCCCACCCCCCGCCTTAATTGGTTCTCCTCCCTTCCAACGGTGTTGAGGCGGGTGGGAACAGCAGGGGGTGAATGTGCTGTGTTTAAAGAGGTGGAGTTATGCAGATCTAAAACGCGTGGATTGCAGCAGCAGCAAGCCGAAAAGTGCAGGCATGTAAGGGATCTAGAGGTTGACAACATGTCTTCTTAACGGGAGTCCAGGAGCTCATCTCCACAAATGGACTTTTCAGGATCCTTGGGTGGCTCCGTAGTTTGAAACCAATTCTGGTTATCGCTTCTCGGCCTTTTGGCTAAGATCAAGTGTAGTATCTGTTCTTATCAGTTTAATATCTGATACGTCCCCTATCTGGGGACCATATATTAAATGGATTTTTAGAACAGGGAGATGGAAAAAGAGCTTGCTCTGTCCACTCCACGCATTGACCTGGTATTGCAGTATCTCCAGGACCGGTGCACCCCTTCTTTAATGCAGTTTCTAAAATCAGAAAGAATTGAATTCAATGTTTTTTGTTCATTTTGCTTGTTTGTCGGATTTTGGGATGGACTCTTTGGCTTTGCTTTTCTTCTCCTCATTGGATTTTTCATGTTCAAAGTTGCAGAAGCCAGATTACAAGCTCATTTTGGTTCAACTTCAGCAACTGTGCATTGCATTGCCATGTAATGTGATGCAATGCTATCTTTCTAGCTCTCCCTTTTTACTTCCTTTTGGATAAACAGACATATTAGGCAAGCATTTTGGAGCTTTCACCTAAATAACTACAGGTGGTGAGATAAGCTGCACAATATAATTGACCTTTCAGTATATTGTTGCACACACACCATCTATTTAGCAAATGCCCTTGTTATCAACAGCAGCCTTTTAAACTCACCTGAGCTAACAGGTATGTGCGCTGGTTACTCTGCTGCGCTTAAAATTTCTTTTTTGGTTTGCTACAATGCCTTTTCTGAAACGTTGTCTCCTTCTGCTGGAACACTGACTTCTTTCATTTAATGCCTGCAGACTATAAAAGAGAACCCAACCCAAAAAGTTTGGTTGATTAGTCTGTGGCATTCTGTTAAACTGTTGCTTATGGCGGTCTCTGTGAGCTTCTCAGCGACATTCAGCCAGCCAGGTATCCTGCCTGCAGTAGATGGAATGTGGCAATGGAACGCTGGCTGCGCGTGTCATAATAGGCTCTGAGCCTTTATATACCTGTGCACAGCAGCAGCCACCTTCAGTCTGCTGCTGGACAGCCAGCAGCAGCAGCAGCAGGAGAGGTATGTAATCAGGAGCCCTCCTGCTAAGGGTAGACAGCTGCTCGTTCCACCCCACCCCCCGCCTTAATTGGTTCTCCTCCCTTCCAACGGTGTTGAGGCGGGTGGGAACAGCAGGGGGTGAAGGTGCTGTGTTTAAAGAGGTGGAGTTATGCAGATCTAAAACGCGTGGATTGCAGCAGCAGCAAGCCGAAAAGTGCAGGCATGTAAGGGATCTAGAGGTTGACAACATGTCTTCTTAACGGGAGTCCAGGAGCTCATCTCCACAAATGGACTTTTCAGGATCCTTGGGTGGCTCCGTAGTTTGAAACCAATTCTGGTTATCGCTTCTCGGCCTTTTGGCTAAGATCAAGTGTAGTATCTGTTCTTATCAGTTTAATATCTGATACGTCCCCTATCTGGGGACCATATATTAAATGGATTTTTAGAACAGGGAGATGGAAAAAGAGCTTGCTCTGTCCACTCCACGCATTGACCTGGTATTGCAGTATCTCCAGGACCAGTGCACCCCTTCTTTAATGCAGTTTCTAAAATCAGAAAGAATTGAATTCAATGTTTTTTGTTCATTTTGCTTGTTTGTCGGATTTTGGGATGGACTCTTTGGCTTTGCTTTTCTTCTCCTCATTGGATTTTTCATGTTCAAAGTTGCAGAAGCCAGATTACAAGCTCATTTTGGTTCAACTTCAGCAACTGTGCATTGCATTGCCATGTAATGTGATGCAATGCTATCTTTCTAGCTCTCCCTTTTTACTTCCTTTTGGATAAACAGACATATTAGGCAAGCATTTTGGAGCTTTCACCTAAATAACTTCAGGTGGTGAGATAAGCTGCACAATATAATTGACCTTTCAGTATATTGTTGCACACACACCATCTATTTAGCAAATGCCCTTGTTATCAACAGCAGCCTTTTAAACTCACCTGAGCTAACAGGTATGTGCGCTGGTTACTCTGCTGCGCTTAAAATTTCTTTTTTGGTTTGCTACAATGCCTTTTCTGAAACGTTGTCTCCTTCTGCTGGAACACTGACTTCTTTCATTTAATGCCTGCAGACTATAAAAGAGAACCCAACCCAAAAAGTTTGGTTGATTAGTCTGTGGCATTCTGTTAAACTGTTGCTTATGGCGGTCTCTGTGAGCTTCTCAGCGACATTCAGCCAGCCAGGTATCCTGCCTGCAGTAGATGGAATGTGGCAATGGAACGCTGGCTGCGCGTGTCATAATAGGCTCTGAGCCTTTATATACCTGTGCACAGCAGCAGCCACCTTCAGTCTGCTGCTGGACAGCCAGCAGCAGCAGCAGCAGGAGAGGTATGTAATCAGGAGCCCTCCTGCTAAGGGTAGACAGCTGCTCGTTCCACCCCACCCCCCGCCTTAATTGGTTCTCCTCCCTTCCAACGGTGTTGAGGCGGGTGGGAACAGCAGGGGGTGAAGGTGCTGTGTTTAAAGAGGTGGAGTTATGCAGATCTAAAACGCGTGGATTGCAGCAGCAGCAAGCCGAAAAGTGCAGGCATGTAAGGGATCTAGAGGTTGACAACATGTCTTCTTAACGGGAGTCCAGGAGCTCATCTCCACAAATGGACTTTTCAGGATCCTTGGGTGGCTCCGTAGTTTGAAACCAATTCTGGTTATCGCTTCTCGGCCTTTTGGCTAAGATCAAGTGTAGTATCTGTTCTTATCAGTTTAATATCTGATACGTCCCCTATCTGGGGACCATATATTAAATGGATTTTTAGAACAGGGAGATGGAAAAAGAGCTTGCTCTGTCCACTCCACGCATTGACCTGGTATTGCAGTATCTCCAGGACCAGTGCACCCCTTCTTTAATGCAGTTTCTAAAATCAGAAAGAATTGAATTCAATGTTTTTTGTTCATTTTGCTTGTTTGTCGGATTTTGGGATGGACTCTTTGGCTTTGCTTTTCTTCTCCTCATTGGATTTTTCATGTTCAAAGTTGCAGAAGCCAGATTACAAGCTCATTTTGGTTCAACTTCAGCAACTGTGCATTGCATTGCCATGTAATGTGATGCAATGCTATCTTTCTAGCTCTCCCTTTTTACTTCCTTTTGGATAAACAGACATATTAGGCAAGCATTTTGGAGCTTTCACCTAAATAACTTCAGGTGGTGAGATAAGCTGCACAATATAATTGACCTTTCAGTATATTGTTGCACACACACCATCTATTTAGCAAATGCCCTTGTTATCAACAGCAGCCTTTTAAACTCACCTGAGCTAACAGGTATGTGCGCTGGTTACTCTGCTGCGCTTAAAATTTCTTTTTTGGTTTGCTACAATGCCTTTTCTGAAACGTTGTCTCCTTCTGCTGGAACACTGACTTCTTTCATTTAATGCCTGCAGACTATAAAAGAGAACCCAACCCAAAAAGTTTGGTTGATTAGTCTGTGGCATTCTGTTAAACTGTTGCTTATGGCGGTCTCTGTGAGCTTCTCAGCGACATTCAGCCAGCCAGGTATCCTGCCTGCAGTAGATGGAATGTGGCAATGGAACGCTGGCTGCGCGTGTCATAATAGGCTCTGAGCCTTTATATACCTGTGCACAGCAGCAGCCACCTTCAGTCTGCTGCTGGACAGCCAGCAGCAGCAGCAGCAGGAGAGGTATGTAATCAGGAGCCCTCCTGCTAAGGGTAGACAGCTGCTCGTTCCACCCCACCCCCCGCCTTAATTGGTTCTGCTCCCTTCCAACGGTGTTGAGGCGGGTGGGAACAGCAGGGGGTGAAGGTGCTGTGTTTAAAGAGGTGGAGTTATGCAGATCTAAAACGCGTGGATTGCAGCAGCAGCAAGCCGAAAAGTGCAGGCATGTAAGGGATCTAGAGGTTGACAACATGTCTTCTTAACGGGAGTCCAGGAGCTCATCTCCACAAATGGACTTTTCAGGATCCTTGGGTGGCTCCGTAGTTTGAAACCAATTCTGGTTATCGCTTCTCGGCCTTTTGGCTAAGATCAAGTGTAGTATCTGTTCTTATCAGTTTAATATCTGATACGTCCCCTATCTGGGGACCATATATTAAATGGATTTTTAGAACAGGGAGATGGAAAAAGAGCTTGCTCTGTCCACTCCACGCATTGACCTGGTATTGCAGTATCTCCAGGACCAGTGCACCCCTTCTTTAATGCAGTTTCTAAAATCAGAAAGAATTGAATTCAATGTTTTTTGTTCATTTTGCTTGTTTGTCGGATTTTGGGATGGACTCTTTGGCTTTGCTTTTCTTCTCCTCATTGGATTTTTCATGTTCAAAGTTGCAGAAGCCAGATTACAAGCTCATTTTGGTTCAACTTCAGCAACTGTGCATTGCATTGCCATGTAATGTGATGCAATGCTATCTTTCTAGCTCTCCCTTTTTACTTCCTTTTGGATAAACAGACATATTAGGCAAGCATTTTGGAGCTTTCACCTAAATAACTACAGGTGGTGAGATAAGCTGCACAATATAATTGACCTTTCAGTATATTGTTGCACACACACCATCTATTTAGCAAATGCCCTTGTTATCAACAGCAGCCTTTTAAACTCACCTGAGCTAACAGGTATGTGCGCTGGTTACTCTGCTGCGCTTAAAATTTCTTTTTTGGTTTGCTACAATGCCTTTTCTGAAACGTTGTCTCCTTCTGCTGGAACACTGACTTCTTTCATTTAATGCCTGCAGACTATAAAAGAGAACCCAACCCAAAAAGTTTGGTTGATTAGTCTGTGGCATTCTGTTAAACTGTTGCTTATGGCGGTCTCTGTGAGCTTCTCAGCGACATTCAGCCAGCCAGGTATCCTGCCTGCAGTAGATGGAATGTGGCAATGGAACGCTGGCTGCGCGTGTCATAATAGGCTCTGAGCCTTTATATACCTGTGCACAGCAGCAGCCACCTTCAGTCTGCTGCTGGACAGCCAGCAGCAGCAGCAGCAGGAGAGGTATGTAATCAGGAGCCCTCCTGCTAAGGGTAGACAGCTGCTCGTTCCACCCCACCCCCCGCCTTAATTGGTTCTGCTCCCTTCCAACGGTGTTGAGGCGGGTGGGAACAGCAGGGGGTGAAGGTGCTGTGTTTAAAGAGGTGGAGTTATGCAGATCTAAAACGCGTGGATTGCAGCAGCAGCAAGCCGAAAAGTGCAGGCATGTAAGGGATCTAGAGGTTGACAACATGTCTTCTTAACGGGAGTCCAGGAGCTCATCTCCACAAATGGACTTTTCAGGATCCTTGGGTGGCTCCGTAGTTTGAAACCAATTCTGGTTATCGCTTCTCGGCCTTTTGGCTAAGATCAAGTGTAGTATCTTTTGAAAAGGCAGTTTTTTCCTTGGGCTGCCCTAGTAAATTGATGCATTTTACACACTGGTTTGGTGCACTTGTTAGTACGCCAGGTGGCTCATAGAGTTATCTGATGGAAAACATGGCCCTCCAGGATCGAAGTCACTAGGCTGGGTAAGTGTGAGGGCTTTGGAGCAATGTGCCCCAGGAGTAGGCGCCCTGGTGGGAGTTCAAGCTTACTGGGACTGGGAACCCCAGAAAGACTTGGCTTCGTAGCACGCCGCACCTTTGCCAATCATACTTTCTGAGCAACCCCCCCCTATTCCTGGCCTCCGGGCTAGGAAGGGGAATTCTTATAAACCCGGTCGGAGGTCCGGTCAGCTTTGGGCTGAGAAACCAACACAGGCTCCAGCTCCACTAGGGTGGCAGCCTAGATGGAAGCTGGGAGCACGAAAACGGCTCTTCTCCGGCTTCGGCTAGGGAGAGCATCGGAGATCCCTGACCCTCGCTGTGGCCTTCTGGCTCGGAGGGATGGGGATGGTTTATTGGGGACCCTCTCCTCCGGGAAGGGTCCACATGAATCCTCGCCTCGTGCGCTGTTTTGGTGTGACTTCGGTCACATTTTTCAGTGCCTTGGATGCAGCTTCAATCAAAAAATCTGTTCTTATCAGTTTAATATCTGATACGTCCCCTATCTGGGGACCATATATTAAATGGATTTTTAGAACAGGGAGATGGAAAAAGAGCTTGCTCTGTCCACTCCACGCATTGACCTGGTATTGCAGTATCTCCAGGACCGGTGCACCCCTTCTTTAATGCAGTTTCTAAAATCAGAAAGAATTGAATTCAATGTTTTTTGTTCATTTTGCTTGTTTGTCGGATTTTGGGATGGACTCTTTGGCTTTGCTTTTCTTCTCCTCATTGGATTTTTCATGTTCAAAGTTGCAGAAGCCAGATTACAAGCTCATTTTGGTTCAACTTCAGCAACTGTGCATTGCATTGCCATGTAATGTGATGCAATGCTATCTTTCTAGCTCTCCCTTTTTACTTCCTTTTGGATAAACAGACATATTAGGCAAGCATTTTGGAGCTTTCACCTAAATAACTACAGGTGGTGAGATAAGCTGCACAATATAATTGACCTTTCAGTATATTGTTGCACACACACCATCTATTTAGCAAATGCCCTTGTTATCAACAGCAGCCTTTTAAACTCACCTGAGCTAACAGGTATGTGCGCTGGTTACTCTGCTGCGCTTAAAATTTCTTTTTTGGTTTGCTACAATGCCTTTTCTGAAACGTTGTCTCCTTCTGCTGGAACACTGACTTCTTTCATTTAATGCCTGCAGACTATAAAAGAGAAGCCAACCCAAAAAGTTTGGTTGATTAGTCTGTGGCATTCTGTTAAACTGTTGCTTATGGCGGTCTCTGTGAGCTTCTCAGCGAAATTCAGCCAGCCAGGTATCCTGCCTGCAGTAGATGGAATGTGGCAATGGAACGCTGGCTGCGCGTGTCATAATAGGCTCTGAGCCTTTATATACCTGTGCACAACAGCAGCCACCTTCAGTCTGCTGCTGGACAGCCAGCAGCAGCAGCAGCAGGAGAGGTATGTAATCAGGAGCCCTCCTGCTAAGGGTAGACAGCTGCTCGTTCCACCCCACCCCCCGCCTTAATTGGTTCTCCTCCCTTCCAACGGTGTTGAGGCGGGTGGGAACAGCAGGGGGTGAAGGTGCTGTGTTTAAAGAGGTGGAGTTATGCAGATCTAAAACGCGTGGATTGCAGCAGCAGCAAGCCGAAAAGTGCAGGCATGTAAGGGATCTAGAGGTTGACAACATGTCTTCTTAACGGGAGTCCAGGAGCTCATCTCCACAAATGGACTTTTCAGGATCCTTGGGTGGCTCCGTAGTTTGAAACCAATTCTGGTTATCGCTTCTCGGCCTTTTGGCTAAGATCAAGTGTAGTATCTGTTCTTATCAGTTTAATATCTGATACGTCCCCTATCTGGGGACCATATATTAAATGGATTTTTAGAACAGGGAGATGGAAAAAGAGCTTGCTCTGTCCACTCCACGCATTGACCTGGTATTGCAGTATCTCCAGGACCGGTGCACCCCTTCTTTAATGCAGTTTCTAAAATCAGAAAGAATTGAATTCAATGTTTTTTGTTCATTTTGCTTGTTTGTCGGATTTTGGGATGGACTCTTTGGCTTTGCTTTTCTTCTCCTCATTGGATTTTTCATGTTCAAAGTTGCAGAAGCCAGATTACAAGCTCATTTTGGTTCAACTTCAGCAACTGTGCATTGCATTGCCATGTAATGTGATGCAATGCTATCTTTCTAGCTCTCCCTTTTTACTTCCTTTTGGATAAACAGACATATTAGGCAAGCATTTTGGAGCTTTCACCTAAATAACTACAGGTGGTGAGATAAGCTGCACAATATAATTGACCTTTCAGTATATTGTTGCACACACACCATCTATTTAGCAAATGCCCTTGTTATCAACAGCAGCCTTTTAAACTCACCTGAGCAAACAGGTATGTGCGCTGGTTACTCTGCTGCGCTTAAAATTTCTTTTTTGGTTTGCTACAATGCCTTTTCTGAAACGTTGTCTCCTTCTGCTGGAACACTGACTTCTTTCATTTAATGCCTGCAGACTATAAAAGAGAACCCAACCCAAAAAGTTTGGTTGATTAGTCTGTGGCATTCTGTTAAACTGTTGCTTATGGCGGTCTCTGTGAGCTTCTCAGCGACATTCAGCCAGCCAGGTATCCTGCCTGCAGTAGATGGAATGTGGCAATGGAACGCTGGCTGCGCGTGTAATAATAGGCTCTGAGCCTTTATATACCTGTGCACAGCAGCAGCCACCTTCAGTCTGCTGCTGGACAGCCAGCAGCAGCAGCAGCAGGAGAGGTATGTAATCAGGAGCCCTCCTGCTAAGGGTAGACAGCTGCTCGTTCCACCCCACCCCCCGCCTTAATTGGTTCTCCTCCCTTCCAACGGTGTTGAGGCGGGTGGGAACAGCAGGGGGTGAAGGTGCTGTGTTTAAAGAGGTGGAGTTATGCAGATCTAAAACGCGTGGATTGCAGCAGCAGCAAGCCGAAAAGTGCAGGCATGTAAGGGATCTAGAGGTTGACAACATGTCTTCTTAACGGGAGTCCAGGAGCTCATCTCCACAAATGGACTTTTCAGGATCCTTGGGTGGCTCCGTAGTTTGAAACCAATTCTGGTTATCGCTTCTCGGCCTTTTGGCTAAGATCAAGTGTAGTATCTGTTCTTATCAGTTTAATATCTGATACGTCCCCTATCTGGGGACCATATATTAAATGGATTTTAGAACAGGGAGATGGAAAAAGAGCTTGCTCTGTCCACTCCACGCATTGACCTGGTATTGCAGTATCTCCAGGACCGGTGCACCCCTTCTTTAATGCAGTTTCTAAAATCAGAAAGAATTGAATTCAATGTTTTTTGTTCATTTTGCTTGTTTGTCGGATTTTGGGATGGACTCTTTGGCTTTGCTTTTCTTCTCCTCATTGGATTTTTCATGTTCAAAGTTGCAGAAGCCAGATTACAAGCTCATTTTGGTTCAACTTCAGCAACTGTGCATTGCATTGCCATGTAATGTGATGCAATGCTATCTTTCTAGCTCTCCCTTTTTACTTCCTTTTGGATAAACAGACATATTAGGCAAGCATTTTGGAGCTTTCACCTAAATAACTACAGGTGGTGAGATAAGCTGCACAATATAATTGACCTTTCAGTATATTGTTGCACACACACCATCTATTTAGCAAATGCCCTTGTTATCAACAGCAGCCTTTTAAACTCACCTGAGCTAACAGGTATGTGCGCTGGTTACTCTGCTGCGCTTAAAATTTCTTTTTTGGTTTGCTACAATGCCTTTTCTGAAACGTTGTCTCCTTCTGCTGGAACACTGACTTCTTTCATTTAATGCCTGCAGACTATAAAAGAGAACCCAACCCAAAAAGTTTGGTTGATTAGTCTGTGGCATTCTGTTAAACTGTTGCTTATGGCGGTCTCTGTGAGCTTCTCAGCGACATTCAGCCAGCCAGGTATCCTGCCTGCAGTAGATGGAATGTGGCAATGGAACGCTGGCTGCGCGTGTCATAATAGGCTCTGAGCCTTTATATACCTGTGCGCAGCAGCAGCCACCTTCAGTCTGCTGCTGGACAGCCAGCAGCAGCAGCAGGAGAGGTATGTAATCAGGAGCCCTCCTGCTAAGGGTAGACAGCTGCTCGTTCCACCCCACCCCCCGCCTTAATTGGTTCTCCTCCCTTCCAACGGTGTTGAGGCGGGTGGGAACAGCAGGGGGTGAAGGTGCTGTGTTTAAAGAGGTGGAGTTATGCAGATCTAAAACGCGTGGATTGCAGCAGCAGCAAGCCGAAAAGTGCAGGCATGTAAGGGATCTAGAGGTTGACAACATGTCTTCTTAACGGGAGTCCAGGAGCTCATCTCCACAAATGGACTTTTCAGGATCCTTGGGTGGCTCCGTAGTTTGAAACCAATTCTGGTTATCGCTTCTCGGCCTTTTGGCTAAGATCAAGTGTAGTATCTGTTCTTATCAGTTTAATATCTGATACGTCCCCTATCTGGGGACCATATATTAAATGGATTTTTAGAACAGGGAGATGGAAAAAGAGCTTGCTCTGTCCACTCCACGCATTGACCTGGCATTGCAGTAACTCCAGGACCGGTGCACCCCTTCTTTAATGCAGTTTCTAAAATCAGAAAGAATTGAATTCAATGTTTTTTGTTCATTTTGCTTGTTTGTCGGATTTTGGGATGGACTCTTTGGCTTTGCTTTTCTTCTCCTCATTGGATTTTTCATGTTCAAAGTTGCAGAAGCCAGATTACAAGCTCATTTTGGTTCAACTTCAGCAACTGTGCATTGCATTGCCATGTAATGTGATGCAATGCTATCTTTCTAGCTCTCCCTTTTTACTTCCTTTTGGATAAACAGACATATTAGGCAAGCATTTTGGAGCTTTCACCTAAATAACTACAGGTGGTGAGATAAGCTGCACAATATAATTGACCTTTCAGTATATTGTTGCACACACACCATCTATTTAGCAAATGCCCTTGTTATCAACAGCAGCCTTTTAAACTCACCTGAGCAAACAGGTATGTGCGCTGGTTACTCTGCTGCGCTTAAAATTTCTTTTTTGGTTTGCTACAATGCCTTTTCTGAAACGTTGTCTCCTTCTGCTGGAACACTGACTTCTTTCATTTAATGCCTGCAGACTATAAAAGAGAACCCAACCCAAAAAGTTTGGTTGATTAGTCTGTGGCATTCTGTTAAACTGTTGCTTATGGCGGTCTCTGTGAGCTTCTCAGCGACATTCAGCCAGCCAGGTATCCTGCCTGCAGTAGATGGAATGTGGCAATGGAACGCTGGCTGCGCGTGTAATAATAGGCTCTGAGCCTTTATATACCTGTGCACAGCAGCAGCCACCTTCAGTCTGCTGCTGGACAGCCAGCAGCAGCAGCAGCAGGAGAGGTATGTAATCAGGAGCCCTCCTGCTAAGGGTAGACAGCTGCTCGTTCCACCCCACCCCCCGCCTTAATTGGTTCTCCTCCCTTCCAACGGTGTTGAGGCGGGTGGGAACAGCAGGGGGTGAAGGTGCTGTGTTTAAAGAGGTGGAGTTATGCAGATCTAAAACGCGTGGATTGCAGCAGCAGCAAGCCGAAAAGTGCAGGCATGTAAGGGATCTAGAGGTTGACAACATGTCTTCTTAACGGGAGTCCAGGAGCTCATCTCCACAAATGGACTTTTCAGGATCCTTGGGTGGCTCCGTAGTTTGAAACCAATTCTGGTTATCGCTTCTCGGCCTTTTGGCTAAGATCAAGTGTAGTATCTGTTCTTATCAGTTTAATATCTGATACGTCCCCTATCTGGGGACCATATATTAAATGGATTTTAGAACAGGGAGATGGAAAAAGAGCTTGCTCTGTCCACTCCACGCATTGACCTGGTATTGCAGTATCTCCAGGACCGGTGCACCCCTTCTTTAATGCAGTTTCTAAAATCAGAAAGAATTGAATTCAATGTTTTTTGTTCATTTTGCTTGTTTGTCGGATTTTGGGATGGACTCTTTGGCTTTGCTTTTCTTCTCCTCATTGGATTTTTCATGTTCAAAGTTGCAGAAGCCAGATTACAAGCTCATTTTGGTTCAACTTCAGCAACTGTGCATTGCATTGCCATGTAATGTGATGCAATGCTATCTTTCTAGCTCTCCCTTTTTACTTCCTTTTGGATAAACAGACATATTAGGCAAGCATTTTGGAGCTTTCACCTAAATAACTACAGGTGGTGAGATAAGCTGCACAATATAATTGACCTTTCAGTATATTGTTGCACACACACCATCTATTTAGCAAATGCCCTTGTTATCAACAGCAGCCTTTTAAACTCACCTGAGCTAACAGGTATGTGCGCTGGTTACTCTGCTGCGCTTAAAATTTCTTTTTTGGTTTGCTACAATGCCTTTTCTGAAACGTTGTCTCCTTCTGCTGGAACACTGACTTCTTTCATTTAATGCCTGCAGACTATAAAAGAGAACCCAACCCAAAAAGTTTGGTTGATTAGTCTGTGGCATTCTGTTAAACTGTTGCTTATGGCGGTCTCTGTGAGCTTCTCAGCGACATTCAGCCAGCCAGGTATCCTGCCTGCAGTAGATGGAATGTGGCAATGGAACGCTGGCTGCGCGTGTCATAATAGGCTCTGAGCCTTTATATACCTGTGCGCAGCAGCAGCCACCTTCAGTCTGCTGCTGGACAGCCAGCAGCAGCAGCAGGAGAGGTATGTAATCAGGAGCCCTCCTGCTAAGGGTAGACAGCTGCTCGTTCCACCCCACCCCCCGCCTTAATTGGTTCTCCTCCCTTCCAACGGTGTTGAGGCGGGTGGGAACAGCAGGGGGTGAAGGTGCTGTGTTTAAAGAGGTGGAGTTATGCAGATCTAAAACGCGTGGATTGCAGCAGCAGCAAGCCGAAAAGTGCAGGCATGTAAGGGATCTAGAGGTTGACAACATGTCTTCTTAACGGGAGTCCAGGAGCTCATCTCCACAAATGGACTTTTCAGGATCCTTGGGTGGCTCCGTAGTTTGAAACCAATTCTGGTTATCGCTTCTCGGCCTTTTGGCTAAGATCAAGTGTAGTATCTGTTCTTATCAGTTTAATATCTGATACGTCCCCTATCTGGGGACCATATATTAAATGGATTTTTAGAACAGGGAGATGGAAAAAGAGCTTGCTCTGTCCACTCCACGCATTGACCTGGCATTGCAGTAACTCCAGGACCGGTGCACCCCTTCTTTAATGCAGTTTCTAAAATCAGAAAGAATTGAATTCAATGTTTTTTGTTCATTTTGCTTGTTTGTCGGATTTTGGGATGGACTCTTTGGCTTTGCTTTTCTTCTCCTCATTGGATTTTTCATGTTCAAAGTTGCAGAAGCCAGATTACAAGCTCATTTTGGTTCATCTTCAGCAACTGTGCATTGCATTGCCATGTAATGTGATGCAATGCTATCTTTCTAGCTCTCCCTTTTTACTTCCTTTTGGATAAACAGACATATTAGGCAAGCATTTTGGAGCTTTCACCTAAATAACTACAGGTGGTGAGATAAGCTGCACAATATAATTGACCTTTCAGTATATTGTTGCACACACACCATCTATTTAGCAAATGCCCTTGTTATCAACAGCAGCCTTTTAAACTCACCTGAGCTAACAGGTATGTGCGCTGGTTACTCTGCTGCGCTTAAAATTTCTTTTTTGGTTTGCTACAATGCCTTTTCTGAAACGTTGTCTCCTTCTGCTGGAACACTGACTTCTTTCATTTAATGCCTGCAGACTATAAAAGAGAACCCAACCCAAAAAGTTTGGTTGATTAGTCTGTGGCATTCTGTTAAACTGTTGCTTATGGCGGTCTCTGTGAGCTTCTCAGCGACATTCAGCCAGCCAGGTATCCTGCCTGCAGTAGATGGAATGTGGCAATGGAACGCTGGCTGCGCGTGTCATAATAGGCTCTGAGCCTTTATATACCTGTGCACAGCAGCAGCCACCTTCAGTCTGCTGCTGGACAGCCAGCAGCAGCAGCAGCAGGAGAGGTATGTAATCAGGAGCCCTCCTGCTAAGGGTAGACAGCTGCTCGTTCCACCCCACCCCCCGCCTTAATTGGTTCTCCTCCCTTCCAACGGTGTTGAGGCGGGTGGGAACAGCAGGGGGTGAAGGTGCTGTGTTTAAAGAGGTGGAGTTATGCAGATCTAAAACGCGTGGATTGCAGCAGCAGCAAGCCGAAAAGTGCAGGCATGTAAGGGATCTAGAGGTTGACAACATGTCTTCTTAACGGGAGTCCAGGAGCTCATCTCCACAAATGGACTTTTCAGGATCCTTGGGTGGCTCCGTAGTTTGAAACCAATTCTGGTTATCGCTTCTCGGCCTTTTGGCTAAGATCAAGTGTAGTATCTGTTCTTATCAGTTTAATATCTGATACGTCCCCTATCTGGGGACCATATATTAAATGGATTTTTAGAACAGGGAGATGGAAAAAGAGCTTGCTCTGTCCACTCCACGCATTGACCTGGTATTGCAGTATCTCCAGGACCGGTGCACCCCTTCTTTAATGCAGTTTCTAAAATCAGAAAGAATTGAATTCAATGTTTTATGTTCATTTTGCTTGTTTGTCGGATTTTGGGATGGACTCTTTGGCTTTGCTTTTCTTCTCCTCATTGGATTTTTCATGTTCAAAGTTGCAGAAGCCAGATTACAAGCTCATTTTGGTTCAACTTCAGCAACTGTGCATTGCATTGCCATGTAATGTGATGCAATGCTATCTTTCTAGCTCTCCCTTTTTACTTCCTTTTGGATAAACAGACATATTAGGCAAGCATTTTGGAGCTTTCACCTAAATAACTACAGGTGGTGAGATAAGCTGCACAATATAATTGACCTTTCAGTATATTGTTGCACACACACCATCTATTTAGCAAATGCCCTTGTTATCAACAGCAGCCTTTTAAACTCACCTGAGCTAACAGGTATGTGCGCTGGTTACTCTGCTGCGCTTAAAATTTCTTTTTTGGTTTGCTACAATGCCTTTTCTGAAACGTTGTCTCCTTCTGCTGGAACACTGACTTCTTTCATTTAATGCCTGCAGACTATAAAAGAGAACCCAACCCAAAAAGTTTGGTTGATTAGTCTGTTGCATTCTGTTAAACTGTTGCTTATGGCGGTCTCTGTGAGCTTCTCAGCGACATTCAGCCAGCCAGGTATCCTGCCTGCAGTAGATGGAATGTGGCAATGGAACGCTGGCTGCGCGTGTCATAATAGGCTCTGAGCCTTTATATACCTGTGCACAGCAGCAGCCACCTTCAGTCTGCTGCTGGACAGCCAGCAGCAGCAGCAGGAGAGGTATGTAATCAGGAGCCCTCCTGCTAAGGGTAGACAGCTGCTCGTTCCACCCCACCCCCCGCCTTAATTGGTTCTCCTCCCTTCCAACGGTGTTGAGGCGGGTGGGAACAGCAGGGGGTGAAGGTGCTGTGTTTAAAGAGGTGGAGTTATGCAGATCTAAAACGCGTGGATTGCAGCAGCAGCAAGCCGAAAAGTGCAGGCATGTAAGGGATCTAGAGGTTGACAACATGTCTTCTTAACGGGAGTCCAGGAGCTCATCTCCACAAATGGACTTTTCAGGATCCTTGGGTGGCTCCGTAGTTTGAAACCAATTCTGGTTATTGCTTCTCGGCCTTTTGGCTACGATCACGTGCTTTATTGCAGGAGATTGTGGTTGAAGGGCACTCGGGTACCCCTCTCCTTGGCCTGGCAGGATCGTCCACTTTGGTGGACTTAACCTGCTTGCTGCTATTAGGGAGAGGGCTTAGTCCCAGGGTAACGAGTTGCGATCCCCCAGCTTCCAGGTGTTTTTCGCTGCAAGAACACTGGGAGCGCAGATTGCAAGCGGCTGCAATTTGCAACCTTGTTGCGTTTTTCCATGGAGGTTGACCCTAACCTCGTGCCTCTTTATGCGAGGCTAAAAAACTCTATCCGAGTTCACTTCACGGCGGGTGGCTCGGATATGAGGAAATTAGGGTATGTAGTCCAGGACGTGCTCAGGAACCTTCTTGGTGTACAAAGGAATGAAATTCTCTCCATCCAGGATTATCCCAGAAGAGGTGACTATGACATCACATTCACTGGAGAAGGTATTTTTAGAGATGTACTAGAAAATTTAAAAAAAGTTGAAAATAGTCCTGTTTTGAAAGGGATACAAATTGTTGAGCACGTCCTGGATGAGGTAAGACTGGTTATTGTAAAAATATTTTCGCCCTTTGTTTCTGCTCCAGAAGTAATGTCATTTCTAGCAATTTATTTTAAAAGTGTTAAATGTATTGGGAAGATATTAAACGAATATAACATATGGACATCTAAGTGGAAATTCCTTGTGAAGTGTACAAGAGATCCAAATACACCAGGTGGTATACGGCTCCCCCCTGCCCGTTTCAAAATTGGGCAAACAAATGGGGATTTCTTCTTTTCTGGGATGCCAGTATATTGCAGAAATTGTGGGCGCTATGGTCATTCAAAAGAAAACTGTCATGTATCATGTAGAAATTGTGCTAGTGAAGAACATGAGACAAAAGAATGCCCTAAGGAAAAGAAATGCAGTTTTTGCCAGACTCCAGGTCACTTTTATTTTTCTTGCCCTCACAGATTTCGGGAAGATGAGCAAAAGGGGAAGTCCAAGACGTCCGACCAAGGACCAAAAGATCAGACCACCCCTCAGGAGGAGGAACAACAACCTGGAGCCTCTGGAGACAATAAGGGCGTACCAAATAGTGAAGTGTCTCCAGAGTCTATGACAGGTAAAATACCAAATCCCAAAACCTGGCTGCAGGACCTGCGGGAGTCCAAAAGGAGGGCTGAGAAGGAGCAGAAGGGCACTACTGGTAAGGTCAAAAGGGACCGACAAAAGGCCGACACAGAAGCCCATGCCCAGTCTGGGTCTCCTAGTGCTGAGGGCGCTGAGTGGATAAAGGTGGGTCCTAAGAAAAAGAAAAAGGGTGGTTCGGAGGAGGCAGCAGGAGGTGAACAGATGGACACTTCTCCAGAAGGGGACGTGGACGCTGGACCCTCAGGGGTTTCGGTCTCCGCTGCTACAGGTGGGGACCGGGATCTTGCTGCCTCTGAAGAGTCAGAGGCTCTGCCTTGTGCGCAACCTCCTCCTATAGGACGACCTTCTACAGGTCAAACAGGGGCGGCGGAACCCCTCGGGGACCCACCTGATGAGGAACTGCATGGCCAGCCAATGGAGACCCAGCGGGTTCTGCCAGCCAGCCCTCCGAGCTATGCCAGTGTAGCGTCGGGTTTATATAAATGTGGTAATCTTTCCTCCTCCACGGAGACTCTCGTGACGATACTATCAGATGAGGAGGGAGGCGCAAGCCCAGTGGTCTGATCAGGTTCATCGGACAGGTAAATCCGTTGCTCTTAGTTACCTAAGTAAAATTTCTACATTTTCTAATGATGGCTGAACTCAAAGGTATTTCCCTCAACGTGAGAGGCATAAAATCTAACACGAGAAGAACTGCTCTTTTTAATTTTTTTACATGTTTTACTGCATCTGTATTTTTTCTGCAAGAATGTAATATCCCACATGAAATGTCATATCAAAAATATAAAGATGAGTGGAAGTGTGGGCCATCTGTCTGGTCCGGATCGAATGCTGCAGGATCAGCGGGTGTAGCCATACTTTTTAAAGGGAACGTTTTAATTGATTTTATTCAGGAAATTTTACCAGGTCGTATTTTATTAGTGAAAGCTTTTATTGATGGTATTAGATGGCAGTTTTTAAATTTTTATGGATCCCCAGAGAAAAATGAAAGAGCCGAAATGCTTGATCTTTTACCATTATTTATTAATAACTCTGAACCTTTTATCTTAGCAGGGGATTTTAATTGTGTTTTAAAAGGTGAAAACCGGCGCTCCAGCTCTGTAAGCAGGAACTACGATAAAACCTCAGGTATGCTACATGATATAGTCAAAGATGCTAAATTGATAGACATATATAAAGAGTGTCATAGTGACAGCCCAGAGGATGCCGGTTTCACTTGGAGCAATGCTAATTGTAGCTCTAGGATTGATTTTATTTTTGGTTCAGATAAAACAATACCTGCCAAATGTGAAGTTTTAACTAATATATTTTCAGACCATAAACTTTTATCCTTTACCATAAAAGTAAATGACAACAAAAAATGTGGTAAGAAAAGCTGGAAAATGAACGTATTCCTTTTAACCGACCCGCAGATTTTATCAGATTTTATTGAGTTTTATAGGAAATGTAGAAAAGGGAAAAAAACAAATGAGACTATGAGTGTATGGTGGGATAGAATGAAAGTAAAAATAAAAGACTTTTTTATTAAAAAGAGTATATGTAGAGCCAAAGAAAAATATGAAGAATATAGAATTTTAAATACCCGCCTACAAACATTGTTTAAGCTCAGAGACAATGGGATAGATGTACAACTTGATATTTCAAACTTAAAAGAAGAGATTTCAAAATGGCTAGAACAAAAAGGAAAAGAGATAATTTTTCGTTCTAGAGTACAACATATAGAAGAAAATGAAAAGTGTTCCAGATATTTTTTTAGGAAAAATAAAAAAGAAAAAGTGATAATTGACCATATAGATGGTGAGAATAATATAAAAAATATGCTGGGTAAAGTTGAGGGTTTTTTTTTCTAATCTTTTTAATGGAAAAAATATAGATAATAAATTAATGGATGATTCGCTGCAAGGACTAACAGCTGTTTTAGATCCCGCATCCCAAGAGTTTTTATCCCAAGTTTTAACGGAACAAGAAGTGTTAAAAACTATTAAAAGTTTTAAAACTGGAAAGGTCCCTGGTCCTGATGGCATCCCAATAGAATTTTATGTATGTTTTTATGATATTTTAAAAGATGATTTGTTTTATTTGTTTACTGAGGTTTTTAATAATAAGGTTTTATTAAATTCCTGGAAGAAAGGTGAAGTCTCCCTCCTATACAAAAAAGGCGATAAATCAAAATTAGAAAACTGGAGACCAATAACACTTTTAAATTGTGACTATAAAATAATGGCTAAAATTTGTGCAAATCGTCTAAAAGAAGTCATCAGCAAAGTTATTCATTCTAATCAAGTGTGTGGGGTGCCGGGGCGCAGTATATGGGACAATCTGAATTTAGTGAAAGACTGTATTGAGGATGTGAAAGACAGAAAGGGGAAAATGGCGATTTTATCTATTGATTTTGAAAAAGCATTTGACCGTGTCTCACACTTTTATCTTTTTAAAGTTTTAGAGAAAATGGGCATACCAGAAGGGTTTTTACTATCGCTTAAAGCATTTTACAAGGATTGTACAAGTAAGATTTTAGTGAATGGTTTTAAGACACAAGAGGTATTTTTACGGTCAGGGGTGAAACAGGGATGCCCTCTGTCCCCCCTACTGTTTATCTGTGCACTGGAACCAATGTTATGTGCAATACGCCAAAATAAACAGATATGCGGTGTCCCTCTGCCTGGAAGCGGTGGTTTGGAGGCCAAGGTTGTAGGCTACATGGATGACGTGGCGGTCTTGTGTACAGATGCACCATCACTTACGGCCACTCTCCATCAAGTGCAATCCTTTTGTCTAGCTTCTGGTTTTAAAATCAATTTTAATAAGTGTAACATTTTAAGTGTTGGGGGGATGATTTTACGTGATGTACCAATTAATGTCTCCGAATCCATTTCCATTTTAGGTATATCATTCACTGAAAATAATGATGGTTATAATAGTTGGGAAACAGTTACACAGAAAGTAAATACGAAAATATGTATGTGGAACATGAGGAGACTTACAATGGAGGGTAAAGTATTGGTTTTAAAGATGGTGATTTTACCTCTTTTATTGTATCTTAGCATGGTTTTCCCCCCGCCTGTTAATGCTTTAAAAAAGATAACCAAAACCTGTTTTACCTTCTTTTGGAACTCAAAAATGGAAAAGCTGAAAAGAGAAATCGTGATGAAATCAAAAGTAAAAGGTGGTAAAGATTTTCCAGATTTTAATAGGTTTCTTTTAATCCATCTGTTCGTTTACTGTTTTAATGCCCTTTTTAAGAATCACTATTGGTCCTTTTTTATGCGTTTTAATACAGGATTTTTTATGAGAAAGTTTGGATGGTATGAAGTTAATATATCTGTGCCCCATGCTTTTAATTTGTCGACGCATTATGAGATTTTAAGGAAAATAGTGTCCGATTTTAATTTAGGGACTAAGAAAATAGAGGAATTAAGAAATAGTAAGAAACTAATTAAAGAAATACGTAAAAGTGAGGAAATATGTAATGTTGACAGATATGATGATGACAAATCTATGTCTATCTGGAAAATGATTAACGTTTTTTATCTTTTTAATGAACAGAGAGATCTGGCTTGGAGTTGCATGCACCGCTGTCTTCCTTGCCGGGCATTCCAATACAGAAGAGGATTTGTGCGGTCTGCCATCTGCCCAAGAGCCGGATGCCAAGACGAGGAAACGGTGGAACATCTATTATGGACATGTAATTTTGCAAAGGATTTCTGGAGAAGACTGCTCCCCCTACTGGAAAGGGTGGCAGACCTCAAGGACTTTACATATAAAACTGTGCTATACGGACTTATGGAATGCCCCACAATGGACCAGTACACAATGGCTTGGAAGACAGTGAACTGCGCCAAGTCATCTCTCTGGAAAGCGCGCAACATTGCTATTTTTAAACAAGATGTTTTATCAGTGAATGATGTTTTAAGTTTATGTTTATGTGAAATGTATACTTATTATTTAATTGACAAAAAGAAGAATGTACATATTTCCAAAAAATGGCTTGTTGACCAATGGAACCTAATTATTTAAAATCTTTGTATTTTTTTGTTTTGTAAATTTCATTTGTCTTTTAACGTTTGGTATTTGTGTAATTATGCTTGTAATATGTTAAAGTTTTAATAAACGGTTTTATCCCTCTGCAGGGGATAGCCAAATTAAAAAAAAATCTGTTCTTATCAGTTTAATATCTGATACGTCCCCTATCTGGGGACCATATATTAAATGGATTTTTAGAACAGGGAGATGGAAAAAGAGCTTGCTCTGTCCACTCCACGCATTGACCTGGTATTGCAGTATCTCCAGGACCGGTGCACCCCTTCTTTAATGCAGTTTCTAAAATCAGAAAGAATTGAATTCAATGTTTTTTGTTCATTTTGCTTGTTTGTCGGATTTTGGGATGGACTCTTTGGCTTTGCTTTTCTTCTCCTCATTGGATTTTTCATGTTCAAAGTTGCAGAAGCCAGATTACAAGCTCATTTTGGTTCAACTTCAGCAACTGTGCATTGCATTGCCATGTAATGTGATGCAATGCTATCTTTCTAGCTCTCCCTTTTTACTTCCTTTTGGATAAACAGACATATTAGGCAAGCATTTTGGAGCTTTCACCTAAATAACTACAGGTGGTGAGATAAGCTGCACAATATAATTGACCTTTCAGTATATTGTTGCACACACACCATCTATTTAGCAAATGCCCTTGTTATCAACAGCAGCCTTTTAAACTCACCTGAGCTAACAGGTATGTGCGCTGGTTACTCTGCTGTGCTTAAAATTTCTTTTTTGGTTTGCTACAATGCCTTTTCTGAAACGTTGTCTCCTTCTGCTGGAACACTGACTTCTTTCATTTAATGCCTGCAGACTATAAAAGAGAACCCAACCCAAAAAGTTTGGTTGATTAGTCTGTGGCATTCTGTTAAACTGTTGCTTATGGCGGTCTCTGTGAGCTTCTCAGCGACATTCAGCCAGCCAGGTATCCTGCCTGCAGTAGATGGAATGTGGCAATGGAACGCTGGCTGCGCGTGTCATAATAGGCTCTGAGCCTTTATATACCTGTGCACAGCAGCAGCCACCTTCAGTCTGCTGCTGGACAGCCAGCAGCAGCAGCAGCAGGAGAGGTATGTAATCAGGAGCCCTCCTGCTAAGGGTAGACAGCTGCTCGTTCCACCCCACCCCCCGCCTTAATTGGTTCTCCTCCCTTCCAACGGTGTTGAGGCGGGTGGGAACAGCAGGGGGTGAAGGTGCTGTGTTTAAAGAGGTGGAGTTATGCAGATCTAAAACGCGTGGATTGCAGCAGCAGCAAGCCGAAAAGTGCAGGCATGTAAGGGATCTAGAGGTTGACAACATGTCTTCTTAACGGGAGTCCAGGAGCTCATCTCCACAAATGGACTTTTCAGGATCCTTGGGTGGCTCCGTAGTTTGAAACCAATTCTGGTTATCGCTTCTCGGCCTTTTGGCTAAGATCAAGTGTAGTATCTGTTCTTATCAGTTTAATATCTGATACGTCCCCTATCTGGGGACCATATATTAAATGGATTTTAGAACAGGGAGATGGAAAAAGAGCTTGCTCTGTCCACTCCACGCATTGACCTGGTATTGCAGTATCTCCAGGACCGGTGCACCCCTTCTTTAATGCAGTTTCTAAAATCAGAAAGAATTGAATTCAATGTTTTTTGTTCATTTTGCTTGTTTGTCGGATTTTGGGATGGACTCTTTGGCTTTGCTTTTCTTCTCCTCATTGGATTTTTCATGTTCAAAGTTGCAGAAGCCAGATTACAAGCTCATTTTGGTTCAACTTCAGCAACTGTGCATTGCATTGCCATGTAATGTGATGCAATGCTATCTTTCTAGCTCTCCCTTTTTACTTCCTTTTGGATAAACAGACATATTAGGCAAGCATTTTGGAGCTTTCACCTAAATAACTACAGGTGGTGAGATAAGCTGCACAATATAATTGACCTTTCAGTATATTGTTGCACACACACCATCTATTTAGCAAATGCCCTTGTTATCAACAGCAGCCTTTTAAACTCACCTGAGCTAACAGGTATGTGCGCTGGTTACTCTGCTGCGCTTAAAATTTCTTTTTTGGTTTGCTACAATGCCTTTTCTGAAACGTTGTCTCCTTCTGCTGGAACACTGACTTCTTTCATTTAATGCCTGCAGACTATAAAAGAGAACCCAACCCAAAAAGTTTGGTTGATTAGTCTGTGGCATTCTGTTAAACTGTTGCTTATGGCGGTCTCTGTGAGCTTCTCAGCGACATTCAGCCAGCCAGGTATCCTGCCTGCAGTAGATGGAATGTGGCAATGGAACGCTGGCTGCGCGTGTCATAATAGGCTCTGAGCCTTTATATACCTGTGCACAGCAGCAGCCACCTTCAGTCTGCTGCTGGACAGCCAGCAGCAGCAGCAGCAGGAGAGGTATGTAATCAGGAGCCCTCCTGCTAAGGGTAGACAGCTGCTCGTTCCACCCCACCCCCCGCCTTAATTGGTTCTCCTCCCTTCCAACGGTGTTGAGGCGGGTGGGAACAGCAGGGGGTGAAGGTGCTGTGTTTAAAGAGGTGGAGTTATGCAGATCTAAAACGCGTGGATTGCAGCAGCAGCAAGCCGAAAAGTGCAGGCATGTAAGGGATCTAGAGGTTGACAACATGTCTTCTTAACGGGAGTCCAGGAGCTCATCTCCACAAATGGACTTTTCAGGATCCTTGGGTGGCTCCGTAGTTTGAAACCAATTCTGGTTATCGCTTCTCGGCCTTTTGGCTAAGATCAAGTGTAGTATCTGTTCTTATCAGTTTAATATCTGATACGTCCCCTATCTGGGGACCATATATTAAATGGATTTTTAGAACAGGGAGATGGAAAAAGAGCTTGCTCTGTCCACTCCACGCATTGACCTGGTATTGCAGTATCTCCAGGACCGGTGCACCCCTTCTTTAATGCAGTTTCTAAAATCAGAAAGAATTGAATTCAATGTTTTATGTTCATTTTGCTTGTTTGTCGGATTTTGGGATGGACTCTTTGGCTTTGCTTTTCTTCTCCTCATTGGATTTTTCATGTTCAAAGTTGCAGAAGCCAGATTACAAGCTCATTTTGGTTCAACTTCAGCAACTGTGCATTGCATTGCCATGTAATGTGATGCAATGCTATCTTTCTAGCTCTCCCTTTTTACTTCCTTTTGGATAAACAGACATATTAGGCAAGCATTTTGGAGCTTTCACCTAAATAACTACAGGTGGTGAGATAAGCTGCACAATATAATTGACCTTTCAGTATATTGTTGCACACACACCATCTATTTAGCAAATGCCCTTGTTATCAACAGCAGCCTTTTAAACTCACCTGAGCTAACAGGTATGTGCGCTGGTTACTCTGCTGCGCTTAAAATTTCTTTTTTGGTTTGCTACAATGCCTTTTCTGAAACGTTGTCTCCTTCTGCTGGAACACTGACTTCTTTCATTTAATCCCTGCAGACTATAAAAGAGAACCCAACCCAAAAAGTTTGGTTGATTAGTCTGTTGCATTCTGTTAAACTGTTGCTTATGGCGGTCTCTGTGAGCTTCTCAGCGACATTCAGCCAGCCAGGTATCCTGCCTGCAGTAGATGGAATGTGGCAATGGAACGCTGGCTGCGCGTGTCATAATAGGCTCTGAGCCTTTATATACCTGTGCACAGCAGCAGCCACCTTCAGTCTGCTGCTGGACAGCCAGCAGCAGCAGCAGGAGAGGTATGTAATCAGGAGCCCTCCTGCTAAGGGTAGACAGCTGCTCGTTCCACCCCACCCCCCGCCTTAATTGGTTCTCCTCCCTTCCAACGGTGTTGAGGCGGGTGGGAACAGCAGGGGGTGAAGGTGCTGTGTTTAAAGAGGTGGAGTTATGCAGATCTAAAACGCGTGGATTGCAGCAGCAGCAAGCCGAAAAGTGCAGGCATGTAAGGGATCTAGAGGTTGACAACATGTCTTCTTAACGGGAGTCCAGGAGCTCATCTCCACAAATGGACTTTTCAGGATCCTTGGGTGGCTCCGTAGTTTGAAACCAATTCTGGTTATTGCTTCTCGGCCTTTTGGCTAAGATCAAGTGTAGTATCTGTTCTTATCAGTTTAATATCTGATACGTCCCCTATCTGGGGACCATATATTAAATGGATTTTTAGAACAGGGAGATGGAAAAAGAGCTTGCTCTGTCCACTCCACGCATTGACCTGGTATTGCAGTATCTCCAGGACCGGTGCACCCCTTCTTTAATGCAGTTTCTAAAATCAGAAAGAATTGAATTCAATGTTTTTTGTTCATTTTGCTTGTTTGTCGGATTTTGGGATGGACTCTTTGGCTTTGCTTTTCTTCTCCTCATTGGATTTTTCATGTTCAAAGTTGCAGAAGCCAGATTACAAGCTCATTTTGGTTCAACTTCAGCAACTGTGCATTGCATTGCCATGTAATGTGATGCAATGCTATCTTTCTAGCTCTCCCTTTTTACTTCCTTTTGGATAAACAGACATATTAGGCAAGCATTTTGGAGCTTTCACCTAAATAACTACAGGTGGTGAGATAAGCTGCACAATATAATTGACCTTTCAGTATATTGTTGCACACACACCATCTATTTAGCAAATGCCCTTGTTATCAACAGCAGCCTTTTAAACTCACCTGAGCTAACAGGTATGTGCGCTGGTTACTCTGCTGTGCTTAAAATTTCTTTTTTGGTTTGCTACAATGCCTTTTCTGAAACGTTGTCTCCTTCTGCTGGAACACTGACTTCTTTCATTTAATGCCTGCAGACTATAAAAGAGAACCCAACCCAAAAAGTTTGGTTGATTAGTCTGTGGCATTCTGTTAAACTGTTGCTTATGGCGGTCTCTGTGAGCTTCTCAGCGACATTCAGCCAGCCAGGTATCCTGCCTGCAGTAGATGGAATGTGGCAATGGAACGCTGGCTGCGCGTGTCATAATAGGCTCTGAGCCTTTATATACCTGTGCACAGCAGCAGCCACCTTCAGTCTGCTGCTGGACAGCCAGCAGCAGCAGCAGCAGGAGAGGTATGTAATCAGGAGCCCTCCTGCTAAGGGTAGACAGCTGCTCGTTCCACCCCACCCCCCGCCTTAATTGGTTCTCCTCCCTTCCAACGGTGTTGAGGCGGGTGGGAACAGCAGGGGGTGAAGGTGCTGTGTTTAAAGAGGTGGAGTTATGCAGATCTAAAACGCGTGGATTGCAGCAGCAGCAAGCCGAAAAGTGCAGGCATGTAAGGGATCTAGAGGTTGACAACATGTCTTCTTAACGGGAGTCCAGGAGCTCATCTCCACAAATGGACTTTTCAGGATCCTTGGGTGGCTCCGTAGTTTGAAACCAATTCTGGTTATCGCTTCTCGGCCTTTTGGCTAAGATCAAGTGTAGTATCTGTTCTTATCAGTTTAATATCTGATACGTCCCCTATCTGGGGACCATATATTAAATGGATTTTTAGAACAGGGAGATGGAAAAAGAGCTTGCTCTGTCCACTCCACGCATTGACCTGGTATTGCAGTATCTCCAGGACCGGTGCACCCCTTCTTTAATGCAGTTTCTAAAATCAGAAAGAATTGAATTCAATGTTTTTTGTTCATTTTGCTTGTTTGTCGGATTTTGGGATGGACTCTTTGGCTTTGCTTTTCTTCTCCTCATTGGATTTTTCATGTTCAAAGTTGCAGAAGCCAGATTACAAGCTCATTTTGGTTCAACTTCAGCAACTGTGCATTGCATTGCCATGTAATGTGATGCAATGCTATCTTTCTAGCTCTCCCTTTTTACTTCCTTTTGGATAAACAGACATATTAGGCAAGCATTTTGGAGCTTTCACCTAAATAACTACAGGTGGTGAGATAAGCTGCACAATATAATTGACCTTTCAGTATATTGTTGCACACACACCATCTATTTAGCAAATGCCCTTGTTATCAACAGCAGCCTTTTAAACTCACCTGAGCTAACAGGTATGTGCGCTGGTTACTCTGCTGCGCTTAAAATTTCTTTTTTGGTTTGCTACAATGCCTTTTCTGAAACGTTGTCTCCTTCTGCTGGAACACTGACTTCTTTCATTTAATGCCTGCAGACTATAAAAGAGAACCCAACCCAAAAAGTTTGGTTGATTAGTCTGTGGCATTCTGTTAAACTGTTGCTTATGGCGGTCTCTGTGAGCTTCTCAGCGACATTCAGCCAGCCAGGTATCCTGCCTGCAGTAGATGGAATGTGGCAATGGAACGCTGGCTGCGCGTGTCATAATAGGCTCTGAGCCTTTATATACCTGTGCACAGCAGCAGCCACCTTCAGTCTGCTGCTGGACAGCCAGCAGCAGCAGCAGCAGGAGAGGTATGTAATCAGGAGCCCTCCTGCTAAGGGTAGACAGCTGCTCGTTCCACCCCACCCCCCGCCTTAATTGGTTCTCCTCCCTTCCAACGGTGTTGAGGCGGGTGGGAACAGCAGGGGGTGAAGGTGCTGTGTTTAAAGAGGTGGAGTTATGCAGATCTAAAACGCGTGGATTGCAGCAGCAGCAAGCCGAAAAGTGCAGGCATGTAAGGGATCTAGAGGTTGACAACATGTCTTCTTAACGGGAGTCCAGGAGCTCATCTCCACAAATGGACTTTTCAGGATCCTTGGGTGGCTCCGTAGTTTGAAACCAATTCTGGTTATCGCTTCTCGGCCTTTTGGCTAAGATCAAGTGTAGTATCTGTTCTTATCAGTTTAATATCTGATACGTCCCCTATCTGGGGACCATATATTAAATGGATTTTTAGAACAGGGAGATGGAAAAAGAGCTTGCTCTGTCCACTCCACGCATTGACCTGGTATTGCAGTATCTCCAGGACCGGTGCACCCCTTCTTTAATGCAGTTTCTAAAATCAGAAAGAATTGAATTCAATGTTTTTTGTTCATTTTGCTTGTTTGTCGGATTTTGGGATGGACTCTTTGGCTTTGCTTTTCTTCTCCTCATTGGATTTTTCATGTTCAAAGTTGCAGAAGCCAGATTACAAGCTCATTTTGGTTCAACTTCAGCAACTGTGCATTGCATTGCCATGTAATGTGATGCAATGCTATCTTTCTAGCTCTCCCTTTTTACTTCCTTTTGGATAAACAGACATATTAGGCAAGCATTTTGGAGCTTTCACCTAAATAACTACAGGTGGTGAGATAAGCTGCACAATATAATTGACCTTTCAGTATATTGTTGCACACACACCATCTATTTAGCAAATGCCCTTGTTATCAACAGCAGCCTTTTAAACTCACCTGAGCTAACAGGTATGTGCGCTGGTTACTCTGCTGCGCTTAAAATTTCTTTTTTGGTTTGCTACAATGCCTTTTCTGAAACGTTGTCTCCTTCTGCTGGAACACTGACTTCTTTCATTTAATGCCTGCAGACTATAAAAGAGAACCCAACCCAAAAAGTTTGGTTGATTAGTCTGTGGCATTCTGTTAAACTGTTGCTTATGGCGGTCTCTGTGAGCTTCTCAGCGACATTCAGCCAGCCAGGTATCCTGCCTGCAGTAGATGGAATGTGGCAATGGAACGCTGGCTGCGCGTGTCATAATAGGCTCTGAGCCTTTATATACCTGTGCACAGCAGCAGCCACCTTCAGTCTGCTGCTGGACAGCCAGCAGCAGCAGCAGCAGGAGAGGTATGTAATCAGGAGCCCTCCTGCTAAGGGTAGACAGCTGCTCGTTCCACCCCACCCCCCGCCTTAATTGGTTCTCCTCCCTTCCAACGGTGTTGAGGCGGGTGGGAACAGCAGGGGGTGAAGGTGCTGTGTTTAAAGAGGTGGAGTTATGCAGATCTAAAACGCGTGGATTGCAGCAGCAGCAAGCCGAAAAGTGCAGGCATGTAAGGGATCTAGAGGTTGACAACATGTCTTCTTAACGGGAGTCCAGGAGCTCATCTCCACAAATGGACTTTTCAGGATCCTTGGGTGGCTCCGTAGTTTGAAACCAATTCTGGTTATCGCTTCTCGGCCTTTTGGCTAAGATCAAGTGTAGTATCTGTTCTTATCAGTTTAATATCTGATACGTCCCCTATCTGGGGACCATATATTAAATGGATTTTTAGAACAGGGAGATGGAAAAAGAGCTTGCTCTGTCCACTCCACGCATTGACCTGGTATTGCAGTATCTCCAGGACCGGTGCACCCCTTCTTTAATGCAGTTTCTAAAATCAGAAAGAATTGAATTCAATGTTTTTTGTTCATTTTGCTTGTTTGTCGGATTTTGGGATGGACTCTTTGGCTTTGCTTTTCTTCTCCTCATTGGATTTTTCATGTTCAAAGTTGCAGAAGCCAGATTACAAGCTCATTTTGGTTCAACTTCAGCAACTGTGCATTGCATTGCCATGTAATGTGATGCAATGCTATCTTTCTAGCTCTCCCTTTTTACTTCCTTTTGGATAAACAGACATATTAGGCAAGCATTTTGGAGCTTTCACCTAAATAACTACAGGTGGTGAGATAAGCTGCACAATATAATTGACCTTTCAGTATATTGTTGCACACACACCATATATTTAGCAAATGCCCTTGTTATCAACAGCAGCCTTTTAAACTCACCTGAGCTAACAGGTATGTGCGCTGGTTACTCTGCTGCGCTTAAAATTTCTTTTTTGGTTTGCTACAATGCCTTTTCTGAAACGTTGTCTCCTTCTGCTGGAACACTGACTTCTTTCATTTAATGCCTGCAGACTATAAAAGAGAACCCAACCCAAAAAGTTTGGTTGATTAGTCTGTGGCATTCTGTTAAACTGTTGCTTATGGCGGTCTCTGTGAGCTTCTCAGCGACATTCAGCCAGCCAGGTATCCTGCCTGCAGTAGATGGAATGTGGCAATGGAACGCTGGCTGCGCGTGTCATAATAGGCTCTGAGCCTTTATATACCTGTGCACAGCAGCAGCCACCTTCAGTCTGCTGCTGGACAGCCAGCAGCAGCAGCAGCAGGAGAGGTATGTAATCAGGAGCCCTCCTGCTAAGGGTAGACAGCTGCTCGTTCCACCCCACCCCCCGCCTTAATTGGTTCTCCTCCCTTCCAACGGTGTTGAGGCGGGTGGGAACAGCAGGGGGTGAAGGTGCTGTGTTTAAAGAGGTGGAGTTATGCAGATCTAAAACACGTGGATTGCAGCAGCAGCAAGCCGAAAAGTGCAGGCATGTAAGGGATCTAGAGGTTGACAACATGTCTTCTTAACGGGAGTCCAGGAGCTCATCTCCACAAATGGACTTTTCAGGATCCTTGGGTGGCTCCGTAGTTTGAAACCAATTCTGGTTATCGCTTCTCGGCCTTTTGGCTAAGATCAAGTGTAGTATCTGTTCTTATCAGTTTAATATCTGATACGTCCCCTATCTGGGGACCATATATTAAATGGATTTTTAGAACACGGAGATGGAATAAGAGCTTGCTCTGTCCACTCCACGCATTGACCTGGTATTGCAGTATCTCCAGGACCGGTGCACCCCTTCTTTAATGCAGTTTCTAAAATCAGAAAGAATTGAATTCAATGTTTTTTGTTCATTTTGCTTGTTTGTCGGATTTTGGGATGGACTCTTTGGCTTTGCTTTTCTTCTCCTCATTGGATTTTTCATGTTCAAAGTTGCAGAAGCCAGATTACAAGCTCATTTTGGTTCAACTTCAGCAACTGTGCATTGCATTGCCATGTAATGTGATGCAATGCTATCTTTCTAGCTCTCCCTTTTTACTTCCTTTTGGATAAACAGACATATTAGGCAAGCATTTTGGAGCTTTCACCTAAATAACTACAGGTGGTGAGATAAGCTGCACAATATAATTGACCTTTCAGTATATTGTTGCACACACACCATCTATTTAGCAAATGCCCTTGTTATCAACAGCAGCCTTTTAAACTCACCTGAGCTAACAGGTATGTGCGCTGGTTACTCTGCTGCGCTTAAAATTTCTTTTTTGGTTTGCTACAATGCCTTTTCTGAAACGTTGTCTCCTTCTGCTGGAACACTGACTTCTTTCATTTAATGCCTGCAGACTATAAAAGAGAACCCAACCCAAAAAGTTTGGTTGATTAGTCTGTGGCATTCTGTTAAACTGTTGCTTATGGCGGTCTCTGTGAGCTTCTCAGCGACATTCAGCCAGCCAGGTATCCTGCCTGCAGTAGATGGAATGTGGCAATGGAACGCTGGCTGCGCGTGTCATAATAGGCTCTGAGCCTTTATATACCTGTGCACAGCAGCAGCCACCTTCAGTCTGCTGCTGGACAGCCAGCAGCAGCAGCAGCAGGAGAGGTATGTAATCAGGAGCCCTCCTGCTAAGGGTAGACAGCTGCTCGTTCCACCCCACCCCCCACCTTAATTGGTTCTCCTCCCTTCCAACGGTGTTGAGGCGGGTGGGAACAGCAGGGGGTGAAGGTGCTGTGTTTAAAGAGGTGGAGTTATGCAGATCTAAAACGCGTGGATTGCAGCAGCAGCAAGCCGAAAAGTGCAGGCATGTAAGGGATCTAGAGGTTGACAACATGTCTTCTTAACGGGAGTCCAGGAGCTCATCTCCACAAATGGACTTTTCAGGATCCTTGGGTGGCTCCGTAGTTTGAAACCAATTCTGGTTATCGCTTCTCGGCCTTTTGGCTAAGATCAAGTGTAGTATCTGCTCTTATCAGTTTAATATCTGATACGTCCCCTATCTGGGGACCATATATTAAATGGATTTTTAGAACAGGGAGATGGAAAAAGAGCTTGCTCTGTCCACTCCACGCATTGACCTGGTATTGCAGTATCTCCAGGACCGGTGCACCCCTTCTTTAATGCAGTTTCTAAAATCAGAAAGAATTGAATTCAATGTTTTTGGTTCATTTTGCTTGTTTGTCGGATTTTGGGATGGACTCTTTGGCTTTGCTTTTCTTCTCCTCATTGGATTTTTCATGTTCAAAGTTGCAGAAGCCAGATTACAAGCTCATTTTGGTTCAACTTCAGCAACTGTGCATTGCATTGCCATGTAATGTGATGCAATGCTATCTTTCTAGCTCTCCCTTTTTACTTCCTTTTGGATAAACAGACATATTAGGCAAGCATTTTGGAGCTTTCACCTAAATAACTACAGGTGGTGAGATAAGCTGCACAATATAATTGACCTTTCAGTATATTGTTGCACACACACCATCTATTTAGCAAATGCCCTTGTTATCAACAGCAGCCTTTTAAACTCACCTGAGCTAACAGGTATGTGCGCTGGTTACTCTGCTGCGCTTAAAATTTCTTTTTTGGTTTGCTACAATGCCTTTTCTGAAACGTTGTCTCCTTCTGCTGGAACACTGACTTCTTTCATTTAATGCCTGCAGACTATAAAAGAGAACCCAACCCAAAAAGTTTGGTTGATTAGTCTGTGGCATTCTGTTAAACTGTTGCTTATGGCGGTCTCTGTGAGCTTCTCAGCGACATTCAGCCAGCCAGGTATCCTGCCTGCAGTAGATGGAATGTGGCAATGGAACGCTGGCTGCGCGTGTCATAATAGGCTCTGAGCCTTTATATACCTGTGCACAGCAGCAGCCACCTTCAGTCTGCTGCTGGACAGCCAGCAGCAGCAGCAGCAGGAGAGGTATGTAATCAGGAGCCCTCCTGCTAAGGGTAGACAGCTGCTCGTTCCACCCCACCCCCCGCCTTAATTGGTTCTCCTCCCTTCCAACGGTGTTGAGGCGGGTGGGAACAGCAGGGGGTGAAGGTGCTGTGTTTAAAGAGGTGGAGTTATGCAGATCTAAAACGCGTGGATTGCAGCAGCAGCAAGCCGAAAAGTGCAGGCATGTAAGGGATCTAGAGGTTGACAACATGTCTTCGTAACGGGAGTCCAGGAGCTCATCTCCACAAATGGACTTTTCAGGATCCTTGGGTGGCTCCGTAGTTTGAAACCAATTCTGGTTATCGCTTCTCGGCCTTTTGGCTAAGATCGAGTGTAGTATCTGTTCTTATCAGTTTAATATCTGATACGTCCCCTATCTGGGGACCATATATTAAATGGATTTTAGAACAGGGAGATGGAAAAAGAGCTTGCTCTGTCCACTCCACGCATTGACCTGGTATTGCAGTATCTCCAGGACCGTTGCACCCCTTCTTTAATGCAGTTTCTGAAATCAGAAAGAATTGAATTCAATGTTTTTTGTTCATTTTGCTTGTTTGTCGGATTTTGGGATGGACTCTTTGGCTTTGCTTTTCTTCTCCTCATTGGATTTTTCATGTTCAAAGTTGCAGAAGCCAGATTACAAGCTCATTTTGGTTCAACTTCAGCAACTGTGCATTGCATTGCCATGTAATGTGATGCAATGCTATCTTTCTAGCTCTCCCTTTTTACTTCCTTTTGGATAAACAGACATATTAGGCAAGCATTTTGGAGCTTTCACCTAAATAACTACAGGTGGTGAGATAAGCTGCACAATATAATTGACCTTTCAGTATATTGTTGCACACACACCATCTATTTAGCAAATGCCCTTGTTATCAACAGCAGCCTTTTAAACTCACCTGAGCTAACAGGTATGTGCGCTGGTTACTCTGCTGCGCTTAAAATTTCTTTTTTGGTTTGCTACAATGCCTTTTCTGAAACGTTGTCTCCTTCTGCTGGAACACTGACTTCTTTCATTTAATGCCTGCAGACTATAAAAGAGAACCCAACCCAAAAAGTTTGGTTGATTAGTCTGTGGCATTCTGTTAAACTGTTGCTTATGGCGGTCTCTGTGAGCTTCTCAGCGACATTCAGCCAGCCAGGTATCCTGCCTGCAGTAGATGGAATGTGGCAATGGAACGCTGGCTGCGCGTGTCATAATAGGCTCTGAGCCTTTATATACCTGTGCACAGCAGCAGCCACCTTCAGTCTGCTGCTGGACAGCCAGCAGCAGCAGCAGCAGGAGAGGTATGTAATCAGGAGCCCTCCTGCTAAGGGTAGACAGCTGCTCGTTCCACCCCACCCCCCGCCTTAATTGGTTCTCCTCCCTTCCAACGGTGTTGAGGCGGGTGGGAACAGCAGGGGGTGAAGGTGCTGTGTTTAAAGAGGTGGAGTTATGCAGATCTAAAACGCGTGGATTGCAGCAGCAGCAAGCCGAAAAGTGCAGGCATGTAAGGGATCTAGAGGTTGACAACATGTCTTCTTAACGGGAGTCCAGGAGCTCATCTCCACAAATGGACTTTTCAGGATCCTTGGGTGGCTCCGTAGTTTGAAACCAATTCTGGTTATCGCTTCTCGGCCTTTTGGCTAAGATCAAGTGTAGTATCTGTTCTTATCAGTTTAATATCTGATACGTCCCCTATCTGGGGACCATATATTAAATGGATTTTTAGAACAGGGAGATGGAAAAAGAGCTTGCTCTGTCCACTCCACGCATTGACCTGGTATTGCAGTATCTCCAGGACCGGTGCACCCCTTCTTTAATGCAGTTTCTAAAATCAGAAAGAATTGAATTCAATGTTTTTTGTTCATTTTGCTTGTTTGTCGGATTTTGGGATGGACTCTTTGGCTTTGCTTTTCTTCTCCTCATTGGATTTTTCATGTTCAAAGTTGCAGAAGCCAGATTACAAGCTCATTTTGGTTCAACTTCAGCAACTGTGCATTGCATTGCCATGTAATGTGATGCAATGCTATCTTTCTAGCTCTCCCTTTTTACTTCCTTTTGGATAAACAGACATATTAGGCAAGCATTTTGGAGCTTTCACCTAAATAACTACAGGTGGTGAGATAAGCTGCACAATATAATTGACCTTTCAGTATATTGTTGCACACACACCATCTATTTAGCAAATGCCCTTGTTATCAACACAGCCTTTTAAACTCACCTGAGCTAACAGGTATGTGCGCTGGTTACTCTGCTGCGCTTAAAATTTCTTTTTTGGTTTGCTACAATGCCTTTTCTGAAACGTTGTCTCCTTCTGCTGGAACACTGACTTCTTTCATTTAATGCCTGCAGACTATAAAAGAGAACCCAACCCAAAAAGTTTGGTTGATTAGTCTGTGGCATTCTGTTAAACTGTTGCTTATGGCGGTCTCTGTGAGCTTCTCAGCGACATTCAGCCAGCCAGGTATCCTGCCTGCAGTAGATGGAATGTGGCAATGGAACGCTGGCTGCGCGTGTCATAATAGGCTCTGAGCCTTTATATACCTGTGCACAGCAGCAGCCACCTTCAGTCTGCTGCTGGACAGCCAGCAGCAGCAGCAGCAGGAGAGGTATGTAATCAGGAGCCCTCCTGCTAAGGGTAGACAGCTGCTCGTTCCACCCCACCCCCCGCCTTAATTGGTTCTCCTCCCTTCCAACGGTGTTGAGGCGGGTGGGAACAGCAGGGGGTGAAGGTGCTGTGTTTAAAGAGGTGGAGTTATGCAGATCTAAAACGCGTGGATTGCAGCAGCAGCAAGCCGAAAAGTGCAGGCATGTAAGGGATCTAGAGGTTGACAACATGTCTTCTTAACGGGAGTCCAGGAGCTCATCTCCACAAATGGACTTTTCAGGATCCTTGGGTGGCTCCGTAGTTTGAAACCAATTCTGGTTATCGCTTCTCGGCCTTTTGGCTAAGATCAAGTGTAGTATCTGTTCTTATCAGTTTAATATCTGATACGTCCCCTATCTGGGGACCATATATTAAATGGATTTTTAGAACAGGGAGATGGAAAAAGAGCTTGCTCTGTCCACTCCACGCATTGACCTGGTATTGCAGTATCTCCAGGACCGGTGCACCCCTTCTTTAATGCAGTTTCTAAAATCAGAAAGAATTGAATTCAATGTTTTTTGTTCATTTTGCTTGTTTGTCGGATTTTGGGATGGACTCTTTGGCTTTGCTTTTCTTCTCCTCATTGGATTTTTCATGTTCAAAGTTGCAGAAGCCAGATTACAAGCTCATTTTGGTTCAACTTCAGCAACTGTGCATTGCATTGCCATGTAATGTGATGCAATGCTATCTTTCTAGCTCTCCCTTTTTACTTCCTTTTGGATAAACAGACATATTAGGCAAGCATTTTGGAGCTTTCACCTAAATAACTACAGGTGGTGAGATAAGCTGCACAATATAATTGACCTTTCAGTATATTGTTGCACACACACCATCTATTTAGCAAATGCCCTTGTTATCAACACAGCCTTTTAAACTCACCTGAGCTAACAGGTATGTGCGCTGGTTACTCTGCTGCGCTTAAAATTTCTTTTTTGGTTTGCTACAATGCCTTTTCTGAAACGTTGTCTCCTTCTGCTGGAACACTGACTTCTTTCATTTAATGCCTGCAGACTATAAAAGAGAACCCAACCCAAAAAGTTTGGTTGATTAGTCTGTGGCATTCTGTTAAACTGTTGCTTATGGCGGTCTCTGTGAGCTTCTCAGCGACATTCAGCCAGCCAGGTATCCTGCCTGCAGTAGATGGAATGTGGCAATGGAACGCTGGCTGCGCGTGTCATAATAGGCTCTGAGCCTTTATATACCTGTGCACAGCAGCAGCCACCTTCAGTCTGCTGCTGGACAGCCAGCAGCAGCAGCAGCAGGAGAGGTATGTAATCAGGAGCCCTCCTGCTAAGGGTAGACAGCTGCTCGTTCCACCCCACCCCCCGCCTTAATTGGTTCTCCTCCCTTCCAACGGTGTTGAGGCGGGTGGGAACAGCAGGGGGTGAAGGTGCTGTGTTTAAAGAGGTGGAGTTATGCAGATCTAAAACGCGTGGATTGCAGCAGCAGCAAGCCGAAAAGTGCAGGCATGTAAGGGATCTAGAGGTTGACAACATGTCTTCTTAACGGGAGTCCAGGAGCTCATCTCCACAAATGGACTTTTCAGGATCCTTGGGTGGCTCCGTAGTTTGAAACCAATTCTGGTTATCGCTTCTCGGCCTTTTGGCTAAGATCAAGTGTAGTATCTGTTCTTATCAGTTTAATATCTGATACGTCCCCTATCTGGGGACCATATATTAAATGGATTTTTAGAACAGGGAGATGGAAAAAGAGCTTGCTCTGTCCACTCCACGCATTGACCTGGTATTGCAGTATCTCCAGGACCGGTGCACCCCTTCTTTAATGCAGTTTCTAAAATCAGAAAGAATTGAATTCAATGTTTTTTGTTCATTTTGCTTGTTTGTCGGATTTTGGGATGGACTCTTTGGCTTTGCTTTTCTTCTCCTCATTGGATTTTTCATGTTCAAAGTTGCAGAAGCCAGATTACAAGCTCATTTTGGTTCAACTTCAGCAACTGTGCATTGCATTGCCATGTAATGTGATGCAATGCTATCTTTCTAGCTCTCCCTTTTTACTTCCTTTTGGATAAACAGACATATTAGGCAAGCATTTTGGAGCTTTCACCTAAATAACTACAGGTGGTGAGATAAGCTGCACAATATAATTGACCTTTCAGTATATTGTTGCACACACACCATCTATTTAGCAAATGCCCTTGTTATCAACACAGCCTTTTAAACTCACCTGAGCTAACAGGTATGTGCGCTGGTTACTCTGCTGCGCTTAAAATTTCTTTTTTGGTTTGCTACAATGCCTTTTCTGAAACGTTGTCTCCTTCTGCTGGAACACTGACTTCTTTCATTTAATGCCTGCAGACTATAAAAGAGAACCCAACCCAAAAAGTTTGGTTGATTAGTCTGTGGCATTCTGTTAAACTGTTGCTTATGGCGGTCTCTGTGAGCTTCTCAGCGACATTCAGCCAGCCAGGTATCCTGCCTGCAGTAGATGGAATGTGGCAATGGAACGCTGGCTGCGCGTGTCATAATAGGCTCTGAGCCTTTATATACCTGTGCACAGCAGCAGCCACCTTCAGTCTGCTGCTGGACAGCCAGCAGCAGCAGCAGCAGGAGAGGTATGTAATCAGGAGCCCTCCTGCTAAGGGTAGACAGCTGCTCGTTCCACCCCACCCCCCGCCTTAATTGGTTCTCCTCCCTTCCAACGGTGTTGAGGCGGGTGGGAACAGCAGGGGGTGAAGGTGCTGTGTTTAAAGAGGTGGAGTTATGCAGATCTAAAACGCGTGGATTGCAGCAGCAGCAAGCCGAAAAGTGCAGGCATGTAAGGGATCTAGAGGTTGACAACATGTCTTCTTAACGGGAGTCCAGGAGCTCATCTCCACAAATGGACTTTTCAGGATCCTTGGGTGGCTCCGTAGTTTGAAACCAATTCTGGTTATCGCTTCTCGGCCTTTTGGCTAAGATCAAGTGTAGTATCTGTTCTTTTAAGAACACAAGAGCTACGATCTACACTTGACGAGAGCGATCGAACTCGGAAGGAGAAGAGCTTCGGAGCCCAGCTGACATCGGAAAACGAAGGCGGATATCGGTGGGAGGAAGAAGCTCTAAAGAATCCAGAAGAAGACGAAGACTCGGAGAAGAATCGGGCTGTCCTGTGGAATCTTCGAGGAAGAAAATCATCGAGACAAAGACCTTTCGGGGAATTTGTCCAGAACACGACGGGAGAAGAATCTGCATAGCTCCACCCATTCCGGGAAGAGTTCCAGATCCAGCTCCAAGAAGTAACTGCAGGAGGAAAGCCATGGCAAGCGCTGCGAGGAAGGCCGAAAAGAAGAGCCTGGAGCTGGGGACAGCCAGGAGGGCCCAGCCAGGAGCCGATTCTGACCCCAAGGACTCTGCCTCCACGACTGGCCAGCAGAAGGGACCCCAGAAGCCCCGCCACGAAGCTCCAGCCCTGGAGCCATGGATGCGGCAGACGGTGGCCCTGAAGCTGAAGGAAGTGGATGGGAGGGTGCTGGACATGTCCTCGGACGTGTTCTGCCAGAAGATGCTGCTGGATCGAGGCTTCTCCAGGTCGGACACCCTCAGCATCCAGACCTTCTTGACGGGGATCTTCTTCGTCACCTTCGCCACTGTGAACACCTGCAGGAGGTTCTGGGAAATGGTAAGCGCAAAAGGACCGGATAATTCTTTCTCTGCCTTTACAGGTAGCTGCCCTATCCAGAGGGATGAAAGGAGGATCACGGTCTCCATGCGCAACCCGCACACCCCAGGCCAAGACATCTGTACCTTCCTGAGACGCTTCTGTTTGGTTGTGAAGGAACCCTCTCACATCCTGAATGGACTCGGCTTCTGGACAGGTAAGTGGTCGGTGACCGTTAGACTTCACAGGGACCTGGCGTACTCAGACGGACTTCGGCACCTGCCCCCGACATTCTCCCTGGGCAACTCCTACGGCCTCATCTATTACCCGGACATGCCGCGGAACTGCAGGAGATGCGGCAAGAACGGCCACGAGATGAAGGACTGCAAGGAGGATGCCTGCAGGATTTGTCGAGTGACGGGACACAGCTCGAAGGACTGCCCGAAGAAGACGTCCTGCAACCTGTGTGGGCTGGCGGCTCATCTGTACAAGGATTGCCCCAGGCGTGAGACATCCTGGGCATCGGTGGTTGCGACGACCCCAGCTACGGAGGACAAGGCCCCGACGACCAGGCCTGTGAAGGTCAAGGACGCGACGACCAAGGCCCCAGCGGCCAAGGCCGAGACGACCAAGGCCAAAGCGGTCAAGGAGTCGGTGGCCAAAGCCCCAGCGACGGTCCCAGCAGCTCCGAAGCAGAAGAAAAAGTCAAAGGAGGGTAAGAGTTCTGTCACCCCTCTCTCGATCCCTCCCCCTGCCACCCCCGTCCAATCCCCCCCCACCCCGGCCACCCCTGCTGAGGATTCCACTTCCTCTTCCTCCTTCCCCTACTCCTCAGCAGGTGTCCTTTCCCCTGCCCCGGCAGCCACTCTCCCTCCCCAGACCATGGTAGCGGTGGAATTAACCTTTCCTCCACCCGCCGCTATCTATTCCGAGGAGGATTTTCCCCTTCTTGTCTCCCCAGTTCCAACCCGGGGAAAGAGGAAGGTGGAGGACAGCCCTGCTACTGAATCCTCCAAAAAGAAGATTCTGGATTTCGTAGGCGAAAAGGAGGATACCCTCCCTGAGCCAGAAGAGATGGAGCACATGGTTGAGACCCTGGTGGCCGAGCCAGAAGAGGAGGAACTGGTGGTCGCCGAGATCGAGGCCGCGCTGCTTGACCAGATGGAGGAAGAGGGCCTGCTGGTGATCCCGTCACCAGCAGTCAACACCGACGAGGGACCACCCGACCGGAGTGGTAACTAAGGTGTATTGCCTGCGCTAACTTTTTCTTTTTTCCCTACATGATGGCTAATATTAACTTATTTTCCATTAATGTCAGGAGCATCAAGGACAAGTTCAGATGTCAGACTATTTATGCCTTCCTTACTTCCCAGTTGTGTGATGTTTATATGTTGCAGGAATGTTCACTTCCCTCCTCTAGGTCCTTCAAACATCTGGCCAGGGAGTGGTCCCACGGTCCATCCTACTGGTCCGGTGGGGGTGACTGCAAGTCTGCGGGGGTCGCAATTCTGATCAGGGGGGGCGCATTCACGCTTGAGTCCGTCCAGGAGCTCATCTGCGGCAGGGCTCTTGTTGTAGATGGCAACTGGGCGGGAGAACCTGTCAGGTTCATCAACGTGTATGCGTCCCCACTGAAGAATGAGCGTTTGGAGCTTTTCCAGACCCTGCGGCTTCAGCTTGCCACCACCAGGACCTTAGTGATGGCCGGGGATTTCAACTGCCCCATCGAGGAGGACGGTCGTAGTTCTGGCACATCTGCCAAGTTGGACATCACGTCCAAGCTGCTCATCGAGATGGTAACCGAGGCCTCTCTTCAGGACGTGGTGGGCTCCATGGGGAGAGGCTCCACGAACTATTCGTGGAGCCGACCCGATGGCTCACTCCGCTCCAGGATTGACTTTGTGTTCACCTCTCGGGCAGTCAGGCAGAGTAGGCACTCGATGGTCTCCTGCTTCTTCTCCGACCACAGAGCCATTCACTTACAAGGTGTCCTCGGCGACGGTTTTCCGTCCGGCCCCGGCTCCTGGAAGCTGAATTGTGCTCTGCTGGCTCAGGATGAAGTCGTGGAGGAGCTGAGAGCAGCCTACGCAATGTGGCAGTCCTACAAGGGTAGCTTCCAAACAGTCTCTGATTGGTGGGAATATGTTAAACTTGAGTTTCGCTGTTTCTTTCAGGCCAAGGGTCGACAACAGGCGTGTGAGAAGAGGAGGGACTTCAGAGGGCTGCAGCGCGAGCTGCGGTCGCTGCAGGACCTTCTTCACTGCGGCTGGGACGTGAGGGAGGAGCTGGAGGAGACCAAGAAGAGCCTGAAAAGGCACTTTGAGGAGGAGTCCAAGCGAATCATCTTCCGTTCCAAAGTGGAGAATCTGGAGAAGGGTGAGAAATGTAACTCATTCTTTTTCAGGAAACTTCATGCCGGTCACACGCCCCTGAACGAGCTGCGAGACGAGAGCGGAAACATGCGACGTGGGAAGGAGGACGTGATGAGGGTCGTCAGCGACTTCTACAGCGAACTCTACTCCCACAAGACTACCGACCCCGACGCTGCTGATAAGTTCCTGTCAGGTATCACTAACCATCTTGATCCTGCAGGCACGGCAGCCTTGGACAAACCTCTGATGGTGGGCGAATTGCTCTCTGCCGCTAAATCCTTTAGGACCGGCAGGACCCCGGGCAGTGATGGTCTTCCAGCGGAGCTCTATGTAGCGCTGGGAGACCTCATCTGTCCGGACCTGTTGGACCTGTACGAGGAGATGGTGGTGGAGGGTAGAATGCCTCCATCTTTGAGGGAAGGAATGGTCACGATCCTGTACAAGCGGAAGGGAGAGAGGTGCGACCTGAGGAATTGGCGTCCCATCACTCTGCTCAACGTGGACTACAAGATCCTGGCCAAGACGATGGCGACACGACTTAAGACGGTCATCGGACGGATCATCCACCCGGACCAGACCTGCGGCATCCCTGGACGTCGCATCGCAGACAGCCTCGCTCTCGTGCGGGACACGGTCGAGTACATCAAGGTCCGCCGCGCACACGCGGCCCTGGTCTCCTTGGATCAGGAGAAGGCCTTCGACCGGGTTTCCCACGAGTTCATGGGCCGAGCTCTGCACCGGTTAGGTTTGGGTAACATGTTTTGTTCGTATGTCCGTCTGATGTATTTTGATATCCACAGCTCGGTGTTGGTGAACGGCTGGAAGACTGACCCCTTCCCTGTCCTCTCTGGGGTCAGACAAGGCTGCCCTCTATCACCTCTTCTTTTTGTTTGTGTTATAGAACTCTTCGCAGAGGCTATCCGGCAGAATGGAGAGATCAGAGGGATCACCGCACCGGGTCCGGGACGACACGAGGTCAAGTGCTCGCTCTACATGGACGACGTCACCGTCTTCTGCGCTGATCGTGGTTCAGTCGACGCCCTCGTCCAGACGTGTGAGAGGTTCGGCCGGGCTTCAGGGGCCAAAGTCAACTGCAGGAAGTCGGAAGCCATGCTCTTCGGGGATTGGCAGCCGGCCTCCTCCGCCCCCTTCCCCTTCAACATTCAACCGGATTTCCTCAAGGTGCTGGGAGTCTGGTTCGGGAAGGAAGGAGCGGCCCTCAAGTCCTGGCAAGAACGCTTGGCCAAGGTGAAGCAACGGATCGGACTCTGGAGCCTCAGACACCTCACTTGTGAGGGTAAGGCACTCATCCTGCGTAATGAGGTCCTGCCCGTCTTGCAGTACACGGCGCAGGCCTGGCCCCCACACGTCACTGTGTGCAGGGCCATTACCAGGACAGTGTTTCACTTTGTCTGGGGATCCAAGATGGACAGAGTCAGGCGGGCCGTCATGTACAAGGAGCCTCGCAAGGGTGGGAAGGGCGTTCCAGATATCCCCACCCTCCTGTGATCCTCTTTTGTGTGTGATTGTGTCCGCCGGACTTTGCAAGTCAAGAATGGCTCCGCGGGCAGGTCCATGTCTCGCTTCTTCCTGCTTCCTCTTTGGAGGCGACTCGGCTGGGACAAGTGGGACAGCTCCTTCCCCTACAACTGGACGACGCCATGGTTCTACGGAGACGTCGTTCGATTTGTGGGGGAGCATCAACTGGAGGGACTCAAGCCCGACTTGTGGAAGCCCAAAACTATCCACAAGCTAATCAGAGCCAAGGATGACGTGGAGAACATCACAGGACTTCACCAGGACACGCTGGAGACTGTGTGGACAAATGTGTCGTCTGACAGGCTGACCAACGGGCACAAGGACTTGTCGTGGATGGCGATTCAGGGCGGACTGCCCGTCCGGTCATTCATGCATGCCCGGAACCTGTGCAAGACCCGGTACTGCCCAAGGTGCCCCTTCATGGAGGAAACATCTTTGCACACTTTTTGGGACTGCGGATTTGCACAGCGCCTATTGACTGCACTTGAGGACGACCTGAGGAACTCTGTCCCCAGGGCGAGCCTATCGCACCATTCTGTGCTTTACGGACTCTTCCCTGGGGTTCATACCGTCGGAGCCATCCAGGAGGCTTGGCGCCTTATGAACTGCTTCAAGGATGCCGTTTGGGTCGCCAGGAACCGGCTCATCTTGAGGAGGGAGAGGATGTCCATCCAGGACTGCCGCAGGCTGATCCACAGCCTGCTCAGAGACTATTCCATCATGGACGGTCCGGAGGACGAGGACGAGGACTAAACCCCTCCTCCCCCTCTCCCCTTATGTGTCTTGTCTTTCAATAAAGCTTCGGGCCTGTGATTTTCCCCTCCCCATCCCCTTTTTCCCAATCCCCATCCCTTATCACGGTTCGTCGTACTGTATTGATTGACATGCTTTTTCTTTCAGATTGAGTGTTTTGTGTAGCATAGGGGTGTGATGTGTCTAGTTAGTGCGTCGTATCCTCATGCTATGTAAATATGATGTAGAATTCTGTGTGTACTGGGCTGCGGCACTGTACACTGTCTGTTAACTTATTTTTTGTGCTAATAAAAGATATATTCAATCAAAAAAATCTGTTCTTATCAGTTTAATATCTGATACGTCCCCTATCTGGGGACCATATATTAAATGGATTTTTAGAACAGGGAGATGGAAAAAGAGCTTGCTCTGTCCACTCCACGCATTGACCTGGTATTGCAGTATCTCCAGGACCGGTGCACCCCTTCTTTAATGCAGTTTCTAAAATCAGAAAGAATTGAATTCAATGTTTTTTGTTCATTTTGCTTGTTTGTCGGATTTTGGGATGGACTCTTTGGCTTTGCTTTTCTTCTCCTCATTGGATTTTTCATGTTCAAAGTTGCAGAAGCCAGATTACAAGCTCATTTTGGTTCAACTTCAGCAACTGTGCATTGCATTGCCATGTAATGTGATGCAATGCTATCTTTCTAGCTCTCCCTTTTTACTTCCTTTTGGATAAACAGACATATTAGGCAAGCATTTTGGAGCTTTCACCTAAATAACTACAGGTGGTGAGATAAGCTGCACAATATAATTGACCTTTCAGTATATTGTTGCACACACACCATCTATTTAGCAAATGCCCTTGTTATCAACAGCAGCCTTTTAAACTCACCTGAGCTAACAGGTATGTGTGCTGGTTACTCTGCTGCGCTTAAAATTTCTTTTTTGGTTTGCTACAATGCCTTTTCTGAAACGTTGTCTCCTTCTGCTGGAACACTGACTTCTTTCATTTAATGCCTGCAGACTATAAAAGAGAACCCAACCCAAAAAGTTTGGTTGATTAGTCTGTGGCATTCTGTTAAACTGTTGCTTATGGCGGTCTCTGTGAGCTTCTCAGCGACATTCAGCCAGCCAGGTATCCTGCCTGCAGTAGATGGAATGTGGCAATGGAACGCTGACTGCGCGTGTCATAATAGGCTCTGAGCCTTTATATACCTGTGCACAGCAGCAGCCACCTTCAGTCTGCTGCTGGACAGCCAGCAGCAGCAGCAGCAGGAGAGGTATGTAATCAGGAGCCCTCCTGCTAAGGGTAGACAGCTGCTCGTTCCACCCCACCCCCCGCCTTAATTGGTTCTCCTCCCTTCCAACGGTGTTGAGGCGGGTGGGAACAGCAGGGGGTGAAGGTGCTGTGTTTAAAGAGGTGGAGTTATGCAGATCTAAAACGCGTGGATTGCAGCAGCAGCAAGCCGAAAAGTGCAGGCATGTAAGGGATCTAGAGGTTGACAACATGTCTTCTTAACGGGAGTCCAGGAGCTCATCTCCACAAATGGACTTTTCAGGATCCTTGGGTGGCTCCGTAGTTTGAAACCAATTCTGGTTATCGCTTCTCGGCCTTTTGGCTAAGATCAAGTGTAGTATCTGTTCTTATCAGTTTAATATCTGATACGTCCCCTATCTGGGGACCATATATTAAATGGATTTTTAGAACAGGGAGATGGAAAAAGAGCTTGCTCTGTCCACTCCACGCATTGACCTGGTATTGCAGTATCTCCAGGACCGGTGCACCCCTTCTTTAATGCAGTTTCTAAAATCAGAAAGAATTGAATTCAATGTTTTTTGTTCATTTTGCTTGTTTGTCGGATTTTGGGATGGACTCTTTGGCTTTGCTTTTCTTCTCCTCATTGGATTTTTCATGTTCAAAGTTGCAGAAGCCAGATTACAAGCTCATTTTGGTTCAACTTCAGCAACTGTGCATTGCATTGCCATGTAATGTGATGCAATGCTATCTTTCTAGCTCTCCCTTTTTACTTCCTTTTGGATAAACAGACATATTAGGCAAGCATTTTGGAGCTTTCACCTAAATAACTACAGGTGGTGAGATAAGCTGCACAATATAATTGACCTTTCAGTATATTGTTGCACACACACCATCTATTTAGCAAATGCCCTTGTTATCAACAGCAGCCTTTTAAACTCACCTGAGCTAACAGGTATGTGTGCTGGTTACTCTGCTGCGCTTAAAATTTCTTTTTTGGTTTGCTACAATGCCTTTTCTGAAACGTTGTCTCCTTCTGCTGGAACACTGACTTCTTTCATTTAATGCCTGCAGACTATAAAAGAGAACCCAACCCAAAAAGTTTGGTTGATTAGTCTGTGGCATTCTGTTAAACTGTTGCTTATGGCGGTCTCTGTGAGCTTCTCAGCGACATTCAGCCAGCCAGGTATCCTGCCTGCAGTAGATGGAATGTGGCAATGGAACGCTGACTGCGCGTGTCATAATAGGCTCTGAGCCTTTATATACCTGTGCACAGCAGCAGCCACCTTCAGTCTGCTGCTGGACAGCCAGCAGCAGCAGCAGCAGGAGAGGTATGTAATCAGGAGCCCTCCTGCTAAGGGTAGACAGCTGCTCGTTCCACCCCACCCCCCGCCTTAATTGGTTCTCCTCCCTTCCAACGGTGTTGAGGCGGGTGGGAACAGCAGGGGGTGAAGGTGCTGTGTTTAAAGAGGTGGAGTTATGCAGATCTAAAACGCGTGGATTGCAGCAGCAGCAAGCCGAAAAGTGCAGGCATGTAAGGGATCTAGAGGTTGACAACATGTCTTCTTAACGGGAGTCCAGGAGCTCATCTCCACAAATGGACTTTTCAGGATCCTTGGGTGGCTCCGTAGTTTGAAACCAATTCTGGTTATCGCTTCTCGGCCTTTTGGCTAAGATCAAGTGTAGTATCTGTTCTTATCAGTTTAATATCTGATACGTCCCCTATCTGGGGACCATATATTAAATGGATTTTTAGAACAGGGAGATGGAAAAAGAGCTTGCTCTGTCCACTCCACGCATTGACCTGGTATTGCAGTATCTCCAGGACCGGTGCACCCCTTCTTTAATGCAGTTTCTAAAATCAGAAAGAATTGAATTCAATGTTTTTTGTTCATTTTGCTTGTTTGTCGGATTTTGGGATGGACTCTTTGGCTTTGCTTTTCTTCTCCTCATTGGATTTTTCATGTTCAAAGTTGCAGAAGCCAGATTACAAGCTCATTTTGGTTCAACTTCAGCAACTGTGCATTGCATTGCCATGTAATGTGATGCAATGCTATCTTTCTAGCTCTCCCTTTTTACTTCCTTTTGGATAAACAGACATATTAGGCAAGCATTTTGGAGCTTTCACCTAAATAACTACAGGTGGTGAGATAAGCTGCACAATATAATTGACCTTTCAGTATATTGTTGCACACACACCATCTATTTAGCAAATGCCCTTGTTATCAACAGCAGCCTTTTAAACTCACCTGAGCTAACAGGTATGTGTGCTGGTTACTCTGCTGCGCTTAAAATTTCTTTTTTGGTTTGCTACAATGCCTTTTCTGAAACGTTGTCTCCTTCTGCTGGAACAGTGACTTCTTTCATTTAATGCCTGCAGACTATAAAAGAGAACCCAACCCAAAAAGTTTGGTTGATTAGTCTGTGGCATTCTGTTAAACTGTTGCTTATGGCGGTCTCTGTGAGCTTCTCAGCGACATTCAGCCAGCCAGGTATCCTGCCTGCAGTAGATGGAATGTGGCAATGGAACGCTGGCTGCGCGTGTCATAATAGGCTCTGAGCCTTTATATACCTGTGCACAGCAGCAGCCACCTTCAGTCTGCTGCTGGACAGCCAGCAGCAGCAGCAGCAGGAGAGGTATGTAATCAGGAGCCCTCCTGCTAAGGGTAGACAGCTGCTCGTTCCACCCCACCCCCCGCCTTAATTGGTTCTCCTCCCTTCCAACGGTGTTGAGGCGGGTGGGAACAGCAGGGGGTGAAGGTGCTGTGTTTAAAGAGGTGGAGTTATGCAGATCTAAAACACGTGGATTGCAGCAGCAGCAAGCCGAAAAGTGCAGGCATGTAAGGGATCTAGAGGTTGACAACATGTCTTCTTAACGGGAGTCCAGGAGCTCATCTCCACAAATGGACTTTTCAGGATCCTTGGGTGGCTCCGTAGTTTGAAACCAATTCTGGTTATCGCTTCTCGGCCTTTTGGCTAAGATCAAGTGTAGTATCTGTTCTTATCAGTTTAATATCTGATACGTCCCCTATCTGGGGACCATATATTAAATGGATTTTTAGAACAGGGAGATGGAAAAAGAGCTTGCTCTGTCCACTCCACGAATTGACCTGGTATTGCAGTATCTCCAGGACCGGTGCACTCCTTCTTTAATGCAGTTTCTAAAATCAGAAAGAATTGAATTCAATGTTTTTTGTTCATTTTGCTTGTTTGTCGGATTTTGGGATGGACTCTTTGGCTTTGCTTTTCTTCTCCTCATTGGATTTTTCATGTTCAAAGTTGCAGAAGCCAGATTACAAGCTCATTTTGGTTCAACTTCAGCAACTGTGCATTGCATTGCCATGTAATGTGATGCAATGCTATCTTTCTAGCTCTCCCTTTTTACTTCCTTTTGGATAAACAGACATATTAGGCAAGCATTTTGGAGCTTTCACCTAAATAACTACAGGTGGTGAGATAAGCTGCACAATATAATTGACCTTTCAGTATATTGTTGCACACACACCATCTATTTAGCAAATGCCCTTGTTATCAACAGCAGCCTTTTAAACTCACCTGAGCTAACAGGTATGTGCGCTGGTTACTCTGCTGCGCTTAAAATTTCTTTTTTGGTTTGCTACAATGCCTTTTCTGAAACGTTGTCTCCTTCTGCTGGAACACTGGCTTCTTTCATTTAATGCCTGCAGACTATAAAAGAGAACCCAACCCAAAAAGTTTGGTTGATTAGTCTGTGGCATTCTGTTAAACTGTTGCTTATGGCGGTCTCTGTGAGCTTCTCAGCGACATTCAGCCAGCCAGGTATCCTGCCTGCAGTAGATGGAATGTGGCAATGGAACGCTGGCTGCGCGTGTCATAATAGGCTCTGAGCCTTTATATACCTGTGCACAGCAGCAGCCACCTTCAGTCTGCTGCTGGACAGCCAGCAGCAGCAGCAGCAGGAGAGGTATGTAATCAGGAGCCCTCCTGCTAAGGGTAGACAGCTGCTCGTTCCACCCCACCCCCCGCCTTAATTGGTTCTCCTCCCTTCCAACGGTGTTGAGGCGGGTGGGAACAGCAGGGGGTGAAGGTGCTGTGTTTAAAGAGGTGGAGTTATGCAGATCTAAAACGCGTGGATTGCAGCAGCAGCAAGCCGAAAAGTGCAGGCATGTAAGGGATCTAGAGGTTGACAACATGTCTTCTTAACGGGAGTCCAGGAGCTCATCTCCACAAATGGACTTTTCAGGATCCTTTTGTGGCTCCGTAGTTTGAAACCAATTCTGGTTATCGCTTCTCGGCCTTTTGGCTAAGATCAAGTGTAGTATCTGTTCTTATCAGTTTAATATCTGATACGTCCCCTATCTGGGGACCATATATTAAATGGATTTTTAGAACAGGGAGATGGAAAAAGAGCTTGCTCTGTCCACTCCACGCATTGACCTGGTATTGCAGTATCTCCAGGACCGGTGCACCCCTTCTTTAATGCAGTTTCTAAAATCAGAAAGAATTGAATTCAATGTTTTTTGTTCATTTTTCTTGTTTGTCGGATTTTGGGATGGACCCTTTGGCTTTGCTTTTCTTCTCCTCATTGGATTTTTCATGTTCAAAGTTGCAGAAGCCAGATTACAAGCTCATTTTGGTTCAACTTCAGCAACTGTGCATTGCATTGCCATGTAATGTGATGCAATGCTATCTTTCTAGCTCTCCCTTTTTACTTCCTTTTGGATAAACAGACATATTAGGCAAGCATTTTGGAGCTTTCACCTAAATAACTACAGGTGGTGAGATAAGCTGCACAATATAATTGACCTTTCAGTATATTGTTGCACACACACCATCTATTTAGCAAATGCCCTTGTTATCAACAGCAGCCTTTTAAACTCACCTGAGCTAACAGGTATGTGTGCTGGTTACTCTGCTGCGCTTAAAATTTCTTTTTTGGTTTGCTACAATGCCTTTTCTGAAACGTTGTCTCCTTCTGCTGGAACACTGACTTCTTTCATTTAATGCCTGCAGACTATAAAAGAGAACCCAACCCAAAAAGTTTGGTTGATTAGTCTGTGGCATTCTGTTAAACTGTTGCTTATGGCGGTCTCTGTGAGCTTCTCAGCGACATTCAGCCAGCCAGGTATCCTGCCTGCAGTAGATGGAATGTGGCAATGGAACGCTGGCTGCGCGTGTCATAATAGGCTCTGAGCCTTTATATACCTGTGCACAGCAGCAGCCACCTTCAGTCTGCTGCTGGACAGCCAGCAGCAGCAGCAGCAGGAGAGGTATGTAATCAGGAGCCCTCCTGCTAAGGGTAGACAGCTGCTCGTTCCACCCCACCCCCCGCCTTAATTGGTTCTCCTCCCTTCCAACGGTGTTGAGGCGGGTGGGAACAGCAGGGGGTGAAGGTGCTGTGTTTAAAGAGGTGGAGTTATGCAGATCTAAAACGCGTGGATTGCAGCAGCAGCAAGCCGAAAAGTGCAGGCATGTAAGGGATCTAGAGGTTGACAACATGTCTTCTTAACGGGAGTCCAGGAGCTCATCTCCACAAATGGACTTTTCAGGATCCTTGGGTGGCTCCGTAGTTTGAAACCAATTCTGGTTATCGCTTCTCGGCCTTTTGGCTCAGATCTGTAATGGGTCTAGTCATTTGGCTGTCTGTGCGTTAACTCTTGGCCCTGTGGCATCGCCATTTTATGGCTTAAGCCACTTGCTGCTATAAGGAGTTGGCCAGTAGACACGACTAGCGATAATGGGACGCATTCGATACGCTGGGCCCGGTGAGGCTCGAGTGAAGTTTGGAATCCAGATTGATGTGGAAGAAGGCAAAGAAGGAATCTTTACCCTCAGCTTCGTGGTGAAGGAGATTTTGTTTGGACTCCTTGAAGTGAAGAAGGAAGAAATCTTGTGCCTCCAGCAATTCAAAAGCAAGTATAATCTTGTATTTACTTCTATGGCTGTTTGCAACAATTTCTATGATTGTTTGAAAAAGAATCTGGACAATCAATATTTGGATGGGCTGACTTTTGTCATCTTGTATTGCTCCAAAGAGGTACCTCTGACTGTTTTCATGTACAACCCACATGTGGACTTGGCTTTGATTTATGCCTTTCTAAATAGGCACTGCTATATTACCAAGGTGGCAGTAAAAGTCATGAATGAGGAGGAACTATGGACCGGTAAATATCGTTTCATGGTCAAGTTCCGGGAAAGTCCTGATGAACCAGGGGGTATACATTATCCTCCATCAAATTTTTCCATTGGGAGTGAGCGGGGTTACCTGTTCTTCCCCAATGCGCCCAGGTTTTGTCGTCATTGTAGGAGGTATGGCCATACTCAGGAAGCATGCGACATCAGACAGATTATTTGCAGGAAGTGCAATGAGGTGGGTCATTCTTCCAATAATTGCAAAAATGAAATAGTCTGTAACCTCTGTGGAGAGAAGGGGCATGCCTTCAGAGACTGTATATTCCATCCTGGTTCATATGCGGGGGCAGCGGGAAGGGGAAGGAGAAGAAATGAATCTCCTGCACCCACAGCTACAACTCCGACTGCTCCAACTCCGACTGCTCCGATATCTACTCTGGCTTTCCTGGATGAGGAGGAGGCTCGGGTTGCTTTTCCAGAACTGGTTCGTGTGAATGTAAGAGGAAATATGGAGCTGGCACCTGAGCCACCGGTGCAGAGGGCCGCGTCTGTGGCTTCAGATGTCAGTGAGTCTGAGACGATAACTGATGATCGTATAGGCATGGAAGTGGCCCCGGTGGAGGATCTGGAGGCTGAAATTCCAGACATGATGGTTACATTGCAGGGGGAAGAGGAGTCTGATCTGACCAGAACACCGCATGTGGCCTGGAGCGATGTCGTTTCTGACCTTGAGGAGGAGGGAGGTCAGGGGGACTTTGACCCCCAGCGGCGGGATTATAGTTCAGATTAAGATGGAGGCGCTTCAGTGAAGAAAAAGAAGAAAACTGAACCATCCTTTTCCCCTTTAAGTGATTGCAGTGTGAGTCCAGCCCGGGTGTACCCTACTGCATCCGATCCCCAAGATGTGTCTTTTTTGGGGGAAGGCACAAACTACGATATCTGCACGTCCAGCATCCTACCCCCAGAAGGGTTAGGATGATGTACAGGTGGGCATGTTGTCGTGACCTGCCACATCAAATTAATAGATGGGTGCCCAAGTTGCTCTCAGCATCTTGTCGCTAAATGTTCGGCTGATTAAATCTGAGTCGAGAAAAGTGGCAATTTTGGACTACTTGAGCAACTTGGATGCGGACGGATACTGTGTCCAGGAGTGTGGGATCTCCGATCCCTTAAGTGAAAATGCATGGCCTTTAGGTCAAAGTGTGTGGTCTGGTTCTGTATGTAATAAAAATTGTGGGGTAGGTGTTTTGGTGAAGGGTTATAGTGTTAAGATAGAAAGTTACATGGTGGTGGAGGCGGGGAGGTGTGTAATATGTGAGTTAAATTGTAGGGGGTGGAGGGTTAGGGTGGTAAATATGTATGCACCAATAGATAAAGGGGAGAGGCTGGAAATTTTTGAGAAATTATGTTTTTTTTTATCTGGCAAAATGCCAATAATTTTTGTTGGAGATTTCAATTGTGTGACGGAGGGGGATAAGATGGATGTTACAGGTAAAAGACTCAAGAGTCTTGTGGCGGATTTTTCCTTACAGGATGCTGCGGAAGTTTTTTTAGGTAATCCACCTCCTGCGACCTATAAGGCCGACAGGGGAGGCATAGAGTCTAGAATAGACCGTATCTTCTTTTCTTCACAAAATGTTATTTGTAGGAATTTCCAGCAGGAAGATGTTCCCTTCTCTGACCATGTGTGTTTGAGGGCACGTCTAGAAGGTAAGATTTCCTTTGTATATGGTGGTGGCGTGTGGAAACTTAATGTGCGTTTGCTGGAAGATAATAGGATCATGTGTGATTTTAGGCGAATGTATGTTAGGTGGAGGGATAAAAAAAGTGATTTCAGGAATGTGCTTGAGTGGTGGGACTGGATGAAGAGTGAGATTGGTTTTTTCTTTAGAAAAAGGGGCAGGAGAAAAGCAGCAATGAATAGAGTAAAATTTAATGATTTAAGCTCTAGACTGGAGTGGCTGAGGAAGTTAAGGATGATTGGAGTGGATGTGGATGTTTTGATGTGTCAAGTGAAAGAAGAGATTAAGAAATATATTGAGGGTAAAGGGAAAGAAATTATTTACCGTTCTAAGATTGAACATTTGGAGAAAAATGAGAAATGCACAAGGTTTTTTTTCAAAAAAGTTTTTGGGAAGAAAGTAGATATGGATGAGGTGGTGAATGGTGATGGGGTGTGTGTGAGTGGGAAGGATGTGACGCAGGAGGTGGTGTTGTTTTATAAGGAGTTGTATGGGGAAAAATGGGTTGATGATAGGATGTTGACTGATGCTTTGGGGTGTTTAGAAGGTTGTTTGGGTGAGGATGAACGTGAAATATTGGATGATGTAATTGTGTTGGATGAAGTTAAAAAAGTGGTGATGTCTGCGAGTAAGAATAAAACACCTGGGAAGGATGGACTGCCCGTGGAGTTATATGTTAAGGAATGGGACACGATGGGAAATGACTTATTGGAGGTGTGCCAGTATATGTTCACGGAGAATATGTTGAGTGAATCTATGAGAGATGGGGTGGTGGTTTTGGTTCATAAGAAAGGTGATAAAAAGGATTTGGGGAATTGGAGGCCAATCACCCTTTTGAATGCAGACTATAAGGTGTTTAGTAAATTGTTGGCTAGCCGGATGCGGGAAGTGATTGGCGGTGTGGTGGATGAAGATCAAGTGTGTGCAGTGCCTGGGAGAAGTATGACTGAAAATTTGGTGTTGTTGCGTGATGTGATTGGGGATTGTATGAGTCGTAAGCAGAAATGTTTGTTGTTTTTGGTTGATTTTGAAAAAGCTTTTGACCGTGTGTCACATAGCTTTATGTTTAAGGTTTTGTCTAAGATGGGTTATTCCAGGAATTTTGTAAACTGTGTTAGGAGTTTGTATTGTAATGTTTCAAGTGAATTTTTGGTGAATGGGTGGTTGAGTGAGAAAGTGAGAATTAAATCAGGAGTGCGTCAGGGGTGCCCTATGTCCCCTTTTTTGTTTATTAGTGTGATTGAAGTGTTGATGTGTATGGTTAGGAAGGATAAGGTTATGAGAGGTGTGATGATTCCTGGGAGTAATGGAAAGGATGTGAGAATTCTAGGTTACATGGATGATGTAGTGATTGTGAGTGGGAATATGGCTGCGATGAGTAGGGCAAGGTTGATATTAAGTTTGTTTTGTAGTGTCTCAGCTTTTAAGGTCAATTGGACTAAGAGTTCCTTTAAATGTTTTGGTGAGAGGAATGTATGGATGAATGGTGTGAGGTGTGAGGATGGTGCAATAAAGGTGCTTGGGATTAAGTTTAATGATGATTTGAAAGGAAATGAGAGTTGGGAAGATTGTGGGGTGAGAGTGGTGCGCAAGTTGAATTTTTGGCGAATGAGAGAATTAACTCTGACTGGGAAAGTTCTGATTATTAAGGCGGTTATTTTGCCTATTTTGTTGTTTGTTGCGAATGTATATCCTGCTGCTTTTAAGAAAATTAGGAAAACTGAGAAATTCATCTTTAATTTTCTTTGGGGAAGTCGCATGGAGAAATTGAAACGGGAATATGTCTATAAGTTATGTGTAAATGGTGGTTTGGATTTTCCAAATATTGATTTCTTTTTAGGGATTAGTTACGTGAAAATGGTGGTGGTGGTTCTAGGGAAAAGTAATAAGTGTGCTTATATGATGAAGTATTCGGCTGGATGGATGCTTTATGGCTTAAAGTGGGTCAAAAGGGATGCTAGAGTGCCTGTTGCTTTTAAGTGTCCTGTATGGTATGGTTGTGTTGAGAAATTTGTAAGGAAGTATGATTTGTTGTCCGTTAACATGAGTGATTTTAGGCAAAAGAAGAAAGTCATTAGGATGGTGCGTGAGCGTGAGGTGGTATGTAATATCAATGGGTTGAGAGGGGAGGAAGTAACCGAGATGTGGAGAAAATTAAGTATAGATGGTGTGACTAACAGACAGAGAGATATCGCTTGGATGATATTGCATGACATTTTGCCTGTTAGAGATGTGCAAAAGAAGAGGGATTTAGTTAAATCTGAGGTATGCCCGAGGGATGGATGTGGTTTGAGAGAGCATGTTAGACATATGGTATGGGATTGTGATTTTGCATATGATGTATGGAAGGGTATAGGGGGACTTTGCAAGGAATTGGTGGGTGTAAAGTATGTTAATTGGAAACTTGCTATGTTTGGGATGGGTGCATGTAGTAGAATTAAGGATAGGATTTTATGGTTGTTGGTGGTGTGTGTAATTGAAAGTTTGTGGGATGCGAGGAATTTGTTAGTTTTTAAAAGGAAGAAAATGTCATTTAATGAATGTTTGAGATTGATTCTGTCACGTATGTATGTAATATACCTCTGGGATCAGGAACGTGGAAGTATTATATATGCTGAAGGGATCTGGAAGTTTAAAAAGTGGAGGTTTTTGGTAAAGTTTAATTAGTAGTGTATAATGTACCTGATGATAAGGTTTGGTTTTATTTTTGATTATATACCAAGTGTGATGAAAGGCTAAGTGTCAATAAAAGGCTTTTGTAAGTCAATTTGATTGAGCTTATGCTCCGGCCTATCTGATTTGTTTAAAAAAAAAAAAAAAAAAATCTGTTCTTATCAGTTTAATATCTGATACGTCCCCTATCTGGGGACCATATATTAAATGGATTTTTAGAACAGGGAGATGGAAAAATAGCTTGCTCTGTCCACTCCACGCATTGACCTGGTATTGCAGTATCTCCAGGACCGGTGCACCCCTTCTTTAATGCAGTTTCTAAAATCAGAAAGAATTGAATTCAATGTTTTTTGTTCATTTTGCTTGTTTGTCGGATTTTGGGATGGACTCTTTGGCTTTGCTTTTCTTCTCCTCATTGGATTTTTCATGTTCAAAGTTGCAGAAGCCAGATTACAAGCTCATTTTGGTTCAACTTCAGCAACTGTGCATTGCATTGCCATGTAATGTGATGCAATGCTATCTTTCTAGCTCTCCCTTTTTACTTCCTTTTGGATAAACAGACATATTAGGCAAGCATTTTGGAGCTTTCACCTAAATAACTACAGGTGGTGAGATAAGCTGCACAATATAATTGACCTTTCAGTATATTGTTGCACACACACCATCTATTTAGCAAATGCCCTTGTTATCAACAGCAGCCTTTTAAACTCACCTGAGCTAACAGGTATGTGCGTTGGTTACTCTGCTGCGCTTAAAATTTCTTTTTTGGTTTGCTACAATGCCTTTTCTGAAACGTTGTCTCCTTCTGCTGGAACACTGACTTCTTTCATTTAATGCCTGCAGACTATAAAAGAGAACCCAACCCAAAAAGTTTGGTTGATTAGTCTGTGGCATTCTGTTAAACTGTTGCTTATGGCGGTCTCTGTGAGCTTCTCAGCGACATTCAGCCAGCCAGGTATCCTGCCTGCAGTAGATGGAATGTGGCAATGGAACGCTGGCTGCGCGTGTCATAATAGGCTCTGAGCCTTTATATACCTGTGCACAGCAGCAGCCACCTTCAGTCTGCTGCTGGACAGCCAGCAGCAGCAGCAGCAGGAGAGGTATGTAATCAGGAGCCCTCCTGCTAAGGGTAGACAGCTGCTCGTTCCACCCAACCCCCCGCCTTAATTGGTTCTCCTCCCTTCCAACGGTGTTGAGGCGGGTGGGAACAGCAGGGGGTGAAGGTGCTGTGTTTAAAGAGGTGGAGTTATGCAGATCTAAAACGCGTGGATTGCAGCAGCAGCAAGCCGAAAAGTGCAGGCATGTAAGGGATCTAGAGGTTGACAACATGTCTTCTTAACGGGAGTCCAGGAGCTCATCTCCACAAATGGACTTTTCAGGATCCTTGGGTGGCTCCGTAGTTTGAAACCAATTCTGGTTATCGCTTCTCGGCCTTTTGGCTAAGATCAAGTGTAGTATCTGTTCTTATCAGTTTAATATCTGATACGTCCCCTATCTGGGGACCATATATTAAATGGATTTTTAGAACAGGGAGATGGAAAAAGAGCTTGCTCTGTCCACTCCACGCATTGACCTGGTATTGCAGTATCTCCAGGACCGGTGCACCCCTTCTTTAATGCAGTTTCTAAAATCAGAAAGAATTGAATTCAATGTTTTTTGTTCATTTTGCTTGTTTGTCGGATTTTGGGATGGACTCTTTGGCTTTGCTTTTCTTCTCCTCATTGGATTTTTCATGTTCAAAGTTGCAGAAGCCAGATTACAAGCTCATTTTGGTTCAACTTCAGCAACTGTGCATTGCATTGCCATGTAATGTGATGCAATGCTATCTTTCTAGCTCTCCCTTTTTACTTCCTTTTGGATAAACAGACATATTAGGCAAGCATTTTGGAGCTTTCACCTAAATAACTACAGGTGGTGAGATAAGCTGCACAATATAATTGACCTTTCAGTATATTGTTGCACACACACCATCTATTTAGCAAATGCCCTTGTTATCAACAGCAGCCTTTTAAACTCACCTGAGCTAACAGGTATGTGCGTTGGTTACTCTGCTGCGCTTAAAATTTCTTTTTTGGTTTGCTACAATGCCTTTTCTGAAACGTTGTCTCCTTCTGCTGGAACACTGACTTCTTTCATTTAATGCCTGCAGACTATAAAAGAGAACCCAACCCAAAAAGTTTGGTTGATTAGTCTGTGGCATTCTGTTAAACTGTTGCTTATGGCGGTCTCTGTGAGCTTCTCAGCGACATTCAGCCAGCCAGGTATCCTGCCTGCAGTAGATGGAATGTGGCAATGGAACGCTGGCTGCGTGTGTCATAATAGGCTCTGAGCCTTTATATACCTGTGCACAGCAGCAGCCACCTTCAGTCTGCTGCTGGACAGCCAGCAGCAGCAGCAGCAGGAGAGGTATGTAATCAGGAGCCCTCCTGCTAAGGGTTGACAGCTGCTCGTTCCACCCAACCCCCCGCCTTAATTGGTTCTCCTCCCTTCCAACGGTGTTGAGGCGGGTGGGAACAGCAGGGGGTGAAGGTGCTGTGTTTAAAGAGGTGGAGTTATGCAGATCTAAAACGCGTGGATTGCAGCAGCAGCAAGCCGAAAAGTGCAGGCATGTAAGGGATCTAGAGGTTGACAACATGTCTTCTTAACGGGAGTCCAGGAGCTCATCTCCACAAATGGACTTTTCAGGATCCTTGGGTGGCTCCGTAGTTTGAAACCAATTCTGGTTATCGCTTCTCGGCCTTTTGGCTAAGATCAAGTGTAGTATCTGTTCTTATCAGTTTAATATCTGATACGTCCCCTATCTGGGGACCATATATTAAATGGATTTTTAGAACAGGGAGATGGAAAAAGAGCTTGCTCTGTCCACTCCACGCATTGACCTGGTATTGCAGTATCTCCAGGACCGGTGCACCCCTTCTTTAATGCAGTTTCTAAAATCAGAAAGAATTGAATTCAATGTTTTTTGTTCATTTTGCTTGTTTGTCGGATTTTGGGATGGACTCTTTGGCTTTGCTTTTCTTCTCCTCATTGGATTTTTCATGTTCAAAGTTGCAGAAGCCAGATTACAAGCTCATTTTGGTTCAACTTCAGCAACTGTGCATTGCATTGCCATGTAATGTGATGCAATGCTATCTTTCTAGCTCTCCCTTTTTACTTCCTTTTGGATAAACAGACATATTAGGCAAGCATTTTGGAGCTTTCACCTAAATAACTACAGGTGGTGAGATAAGCTGCACAATATAATTGACCTTTCAGTATATTGTTGCACACACACCATCTATTTAGCAAATGCCCTTGTTATCAACAGCAGCCTTTTAAACTCACCTGAGCTAACAGGTATGTGCGCTGGTTACTCTGCTGCGCTTAAAATTTCTTTTTTGGTTTGCTACAATGCCTTTTCTGAAACGTTGTCTCCTTCTGCTGGAACACTGACTTCTTTCATTTAATGCCTGCAGACTATAAAAGAGAACCCAACCCAAAAAGTTTGGTTGATTAGTCTGTGGCATTCTGTTAAACTGTTGCTTATGGCGGTCTCTGTGAGCTTCTCAGCGACATTCAGCCAGCCAGCCAGGTATCCTGCCTGCAGTAGATGGAATGTGGCAATGGAACGCTGGCTGCGCGTGTCATAATAGGCTCTGAGCCTTTATATACCTGTGCACAGCAGCAGCCACCTTCAGTCTGCTGCTGGACAGCCAGCAGCAGCAGCAGCAGGAGAGGTATGTAATCAGGAGCCCTCCTGCTAAGGGTAGACAGCTGCTCGTTCCACCCCACCCCCCGCCTTAATTGGTTCTCCTCCCTTCCAACGGTGTTGAGGCGGGTGGGAACAGCAGGGGGTGAAGGTGCTGTGTTTAAAGAGGTGGAGTTATGCAGATCTAAAACGCGTGGATTGCAGCAGCAGCAAGCCGAAAAGTGCAGGCATGTAAGGGATCTAGAGGTTGACAACATGTCTTCTTAACGGGAGTCCAGGAGCTCATCTCCACAAATGGACTTTTCAGGATCCTTGGGTGGCTCCGTAGTTTGAAACCAATTCTGGTTATCGCTTCTCGGCCTTTTGGCTAAGATCAAGTGTAGTATCTGTTCTTATCAGTTTAATATCTGATACGTCCCCTATCTGGGGACCATATATTAAATGGATTTTTAGAACAGGGAGATGGAAAAAGAGCTTGCTCTGTCCACTCCACGCATTGACCTGGTATTGCAGTATCTCCAGGACCGGTGCACCCCTTCTTTAATGCAGTTTCTAAAATCAGAAAGAATTGAATTCAATGTTTTTTGTTCATTTTGCTTGTTTGTCGGATTTTGGGATGGACTCTTTGGCTTTGCTTTTCTTCTCCTCATTGGATTTTTCATGTTCAAAGTTGCAGAAGCCAGATTACAAGCTCATTTTGGTTCAACTTCAGCAACTGTGCATTGCATTGCCATGTAATGTGATGCAATGCTATCTTTCTAGCTCTCCCTTTTTACTTCCTTTTGGATAAACAGACATATTAGGCAAGCATTTTGGAGCTTTCACCTAAATAACTACAGGTGGTGAGATAAGCTGCACAATATAATTGACCTTTCAGTATATTGTTGCACACACACCATCTATTTAGCAAATGCCCTTGTTATCAACAGCAGCCTTTTAAACTCACCTGAGCTAACAGGTATGTGCGCTGGTTACTCTGCTGCGCTTAAAATTTCTTTTTTGGTTTGCTACAATGCCTTTTCTGAAACGTTGTCTCCTTCTGCTGGAACACTGACTTCTTTCATTTAATGCCTGCAGACTATAAAAGAGAACCCAACCCAAAAAGTTTGGTTGATTAGTCTGTGGCATTCTGTTAAACTGTTGCTTATGGCGGTCTCTGTGAGCTTCTCAGCGACATTCAGCCAGCCAGGTATCCTGCCTGCAGTAGATGGAATGTGGCAATGGAACGCTGGCTGCGCGTGTCATAATAGGCTCTGAGCCTTTATATACCTGTGCACAGCAGCAGCCACCTTCAGTCTGCTGCTGGACAGCCAGCAGCAGCAGCAGCAGGAGAGGTATGTAATCAGGAGCCCTCCTGCTAAGGGTAGACAGCTGCTCGTTCCACCCCACCCCCCGCCTTAATTGGTTCTCCTCCCTTCCAACGGTGTTGAGGCGGGTGGGAACAGCAGGGGGTGAAGGTGCTGTGTTTAAAGAGGTGGAGTTATGCAGATCTAAAACGCGTGGATTGCAGCAGCAGCAAGCCAAAAAGTGCAGGCATGTAAGGGATCTAGAGGTTGACAACATGTCTTCTTAACGGGAGTCCAGGAGCTCATCTCCACAAATGGACTTTTCAGGATCCTTGGGTGGCTCCGTAGTTTGAAACCAATTCTGGTTATCGCTTCTCGGCCTTTTGGCTAAGATCAAGTGTAGTATCTGTTCTTATCAGTTTAATATCTGATACGTCCCCTATCTGGGGACCATATATTAAATGGATTTTTAGAACAGGGAGATGGAAAAAGAGCTTGCTCTGTCCACTCCATGCATTGACCTGGTATTGCAGTATCTCCAGGACCGGTGCACCCCTTCTTTAATGCAGTTTCTAAAATCAGAAAGAATTGAATTCAATGTTTTTTGTTCATTTTGCTTGTTTGTCGGATTTTGGGATGGACTCTTTGGCTTTGCTTTTCTTCTCCTCATTGGATTTTTCATGTTCAAAGTTGCAGAAGCCAGATTACAAGCTCATTTTGGTTCAACTTCAGCAACTGTGCATTGCATTGCAATGTAATGTGATGCAATGCTATCTTTCTAGCTCTCCCTTTTTACTTCCTTTTGGATAAACAGACATATTAGGCAAGCATTTTGGAGCTTTCACCTAAATAACTACAGGTGGTGAGATAAGCTGCACAATATAATTGACCTTTCAGTATATTGTTGCACACACACCATCTATTTAGCAAATGCCCTTGTTATCAACAGCAGCCTTTTAAACTCACCTGAGCTAACAGGTATGTGCGCTGGTTACTCTGCTGCGCTTAAAATTTCTTTTTTGGTTTGCTACAATGCCTTTTCTGAAACGTTGTCTCCTTCTGCTGGAACACTGACTTCTTTCATTTAATGCCTGCAGACTATAAAAGAGAACCCAACCCAAAAAGTTTGGTTGATTAGTCTGTGGCATTCTGTTAAACTGTTGCTTATGGCGGTCTCTGTGAGCTTCTCAGCGACATTCAGCCAGCCAGGTATCCTGCCTGCAGTAGATGGAATGTGGCAATGGAACGCTGGCTGCGCGTGTCATAATAGGCTCTGAGCCTTTATATACCTGTGCACAGCAGCAGCCACCTTCAGTCTGCTGCTGGACAGCCAGCAGCAGCAGCAGCAGGAGAGGTATGTAATCAGGAGCCCTCCTGCTAAGGGTAGACAGCTGCTCGTTCCACCCCACCCCCCGCCTTAATTGGTTCTCCTCCCTTCCAACGGTGTTGAGGCGGGTGGGAACAGCAGGGGGTGAAGGTGCTGTGTTTAAAGAGGTGGAGTTATGCAGATCTAAAACGCGTGGATTGCAGCAGCAGCAAGCCGAAAAGTGCAGGCATGTAAGGGATCTAGAGGTTGACAACATGTCTTCTTAACGGGAGTCCAGGAGCTCATCTCCACAAATGGACTTTTCAGGATCCTTGGGTGGCTCCGTAGTTTGAAACAAATTCTGGTTATCGCTTCTCGGCCTTTTGGCTAAGATCAAGTGTAGTATCTGTTCTTATCAGTTTAATATCTGATACGTCCCCTATCTGGGGACCATATATTAAATGGATTTTTAGAACAGGGAGATGGAAAAAGAGCTTGCTCTGTCCACTCCACGCATTGACCTGGTATTGCAGTATCTCCAGGACCGGTGCACCCCTTCTTTAATGCAGTTTCTAAAATCAGAAAGAATTGAATTCAATGTTTTTTGTTCATTTTGCTTGTTTGTCGGATTTTGGGATGGACTCTTTGGCTTTGCTTTTCTTCTCCTCATTGGATTTTTCATGTTCAAAGTTGCAGAAGCCAGATTACAAGCTCATTTTGGTTCAACTTCAGCAACTGTGCATTGCATTGCCATGTAATGTGATGCAATGCTATCTTTCTAGCTCTCCCTTTTTACTTCCTTTTGGATAAACAGACATATTAGGCAAGCATTTTGGAGCTTTCACCTAAATAACTACAGGTGGTGAGATAAGCTGCACAATATAATTGACCTTTCAGTATATTGTTGCACACACACCATCTATTTAGCAAATGCCCTTGTTATCAACAGCAGCCTTTTAAACTCACCTGAGCTAACAGGTATGTGCGCTGGTTACTCTGCTGCGCTTAAAATTTCTTTTTTGGTTTGCTACAATGCCTTTTCTGAAACGTTGTCTCCTTCTGCTGGAACACTGACTTCTTTCATTTAATGCCTGCAGACTATAAAAGAGAACCCAACCCAAAAAGTTTGGTTGATTAGTCTGTGGCATTCTGTTAAACTGTTGCTTATGGCGGTCTCTGTGAGCTTCTCAGCGACATTCAGCCAGCCAGCCAGGTATCCTGCCTGCAGTAGATGGAATGTGGCAATGGAACGCTGGCTGCGCGTGTCATAATAGGCTCTGAGCCTTTATATACCTGTGCACAGCAGCAGCCACCTTCAGTCTGCTGCTGGACAGCCAGCAGCAGCAGCAGCAGGAGAGGTATGTAATCAGGAGCCCTCCTGCTAAGGGTAGACAGCTGCTCGTTCCACCCCACCCCCCGCCTTAATTGGTTCTCCTCCCTTCCAACGGTGTTGAGGCGGGTGGGAACAGCAGGGGGTGAAGGTGCTGTGTTTAAAGAGGTGGAGTTATGCAGATCTAAAACGCGTGGATTGCAGCAGCAGCAAGCCGAAAAGTGCAGGCATGTAAGGGATCTAGAGGTTGACAACATGTCTTCTTAACGGGAGTCCAGGAGCTCATCTCCACAAATGGACTTTTCAGGATCCTTGGGTGGCTCCGTAGTTTGAAACCAATTCTGGTTATCGCTTCTCGGCCTTTTGGCTAAGATCAAGTGTAGTATCTGTTCTTATCAGTTTAATATCTGATACGTCCCCTATCTGGGGACCATATATTAAATGGATTTTTAGAACAGGGAGATGGAAAAAGAGCTTGCTCTGTCCACTCCACGCATTGACCTGGTATTGCAGTATCTCCAGGACCGGTGCACCCCTTCTTTAATGCAGTTTCTAAAATCAGAAAGAATTGAATTCAATGTTTTTTGTTCATTTTGCTTGTTTGTCGGATTTTGGGATGGACTCTTTGGCTTTGCTTTTCTTCTCCTCATTGGATTTTTCATGTTCAAAGTTGCAGAAGCCAGATTACAAGCTCATTTTGGTTCAACTTCAGCAACTGTGCATTGCATTGCCATGTAATGTGATGCAATGCTATCTTTCTAGCTCTCCCTTTTTACTTCCTTTTGGATAAACAGACATATTAGGCAAGCATTTTGGAGCTTTCACCTAAATAACTACAGGTGGTGAGATAAGCTGCACAATATAATTGACCTTTCAGTATATTGTTGCACACACACCATCTATTTAGCAAATGCCCTTGTTATCAACAGCAGCCTTTTAAACTCACCTGAGCTAACAGGTATGTGCGCTGGTTACTCTGCTGCGCTTAAAATTTCTTTTTTGGTTTGCTACAATGCCTTTTCTGAAACGTTGTCTCCTTCTGCTGGAACACTGACTTCTTTCATTTAATGCCTGCAGACTATAAAAGAGAACCCAACCCAAAAAGTTTGGTTGATTAGTCTGTGGCATTCTGTTAAACTGTTGCTTATGGCGGTCTCTGTGAGCTTCTCAGCGACATTCAGCCAGCCAGGTATCCTGCCTGCAGTAGATGGAATGTGGCAATGGAACGCTGGCTGCGCGTGTCATAATAGGCTCTGAGCCTTTATATACCTGTGCACAGCAGCAGCCACCTTCAGTCTGCTGCTGGACAGCCAGCAGCAGCAGCAGCAGGAGAGGTATGTAATCAGGAGCCCTCCTGCTAAGGGTAGACAGCTGCTCGTTCCACCCCACCCCCCGCCTTAATTGGTTCTCCTCCCTTCCAACGGTGTTGAGGCGGGTGGGAACAGCAGGGGGTGAAGGTGCTGTGTTTAAAGAGGTGGAGTTATGCAGATCTAAAACGCGTGGATTGCAGCAGCAGCAAGCCAAAAAGTGCAGGCATGTAAGGGATCTAGAGGTTGACAACATGTCTTCTTAACGGGAGTCCAGGAGCTCATCTCCACAAATGGACTTTTCAGGATCCTTGGGTGGCTCCGTAGTTTGAAACCAATTCTGGTTATCGCTTCTCGGCCTTTTGGCTAAGATCAAGTGTAGTATCTGTTCTTATCAGTTTAATATCTGATACGTCCCCTATCTGGGGACCATATATTAAATGGATTTTTAGAACAGGGAGATGGAAAAAGAGCTTGCTCTGTCCACTCCATGCATTGACCTGGTATTGCAGTATCTCCAGGACCGGTGCACCCCTTCTTTAATGCAGTTTCTAAAATCAGAAAGAATTGAATTCAATGTTTTTTGTTCATTTTGCTTGTTTGTCGGATTTTGGGATGGACTCTTTGGCTTTGCTTTTCTTCTCCTCATTGGATTTTTCATGTTCAAAGTTGCAGAAGCCAGATTACAAGCTCATTTTGGTTCAACTTCAGCAACTGTGCATTGCATTGCAATGTAATGTGATGCAATGCTATCTTTCTAGCTCTCCCTTTTTACTTCCTTTTGGATAAACAGACATATTAGGCAAGCATTTTGGAGCTTTCACCTAAATAACTACAGGTGGTGAGATAAGCTGCACAATATAATTGACCTTTCAGTATATTGTTGCACACACACCATCTATTTAGCAAATGCCCTTGTTATCAACAGCAGCCTTTTAAACTCACCTGAGCTAACAGGTATGTGCGCTGGTTACTCTGCTGCGCTTAAAATTTCTTTTTTGGTTTGCTACAATGCCTTTTCTGAAACGTTGTCTCCTTCTGCTGGAACACTGACTTCTTTCATTTAATGCCTGCAGACTATAAAAGAGAACCCAACCCAAAAAGTTTGGTTGATTAGTCTGTGGCATTCTGTTAAACTGTTGCTTATGGCGGTCTCTGTGAGCTTCTCAGCGACATTCAGCCAGCCAGGTATCCTGCCTGCAGTAGATGGAATGTGGCAATGGAACGCTGGCTGCGCGTGTCATAATAGGCTCTGAGCCTTTATATACCTGTGCACAGCAGCAGCCACCTTCAGTCTGCTGCTGGACAGCCAGCAGCAGCAGCAGCAGGAGAGGTATGTAATCAGGAGCCCTCCTGCTAAGGGTAGACAGCTGCTCGTTCCACCCCACCCCCCGCCTTAATTGGTTCTCCTCCCTTCCAACGGTGTTGAGGCGGGTGGGAACAGCAGGGGGTGAAGGTGCTGTGTTTAAAGAGGTGGAGTTATGCAGATCTAAAACGCGTGGATTGCAGCAGCAGCAAGCCGAAAAGTGCAGGCATGTAAGGGATCTAGAGGTTGACAACATGTCTTCTTAACGGGAGTCCAGGAGCTCATCTCCACAAATGGACTTTTCAGGATCCTTGGGTGTCTCCGTAGTTTGAAACAAATTCTGGTTATCGCTTCTCGGCCTTTTGGCTAAGATCAAGTGTAGTATCTGTTCTTATCAGTTTAATATCTGATACGTCCCCTATCTGGGGACCATATATTAAATGGATTTTTAGAACAGGGAGATGGAAAAAGAGCTTGCTCTGTCCACTCCACGCATTGACCTGGTATTGCAGTATCTCCAGGACCGGTGCACCCCTTCTTTAATGCAGTTTCTAAAATCAGAAAGAATTGAATTCAATGTTTTTTGTTCATTTTGCTTGTTTGTCGGATTTTGGGATGGACTCTTTGGCTTTGCTTTTCTTCTCCTCATTGGATTTTTCATGTTCAAAGTTGCAGAAGCCAGATTACAAGCTCATTTTGGTTCAACTTCAGCAACTGTGCATTGCATTGCCATGTAATGTGATGCAATGCTATCTTTCTAGCTCTCCCTTTTTACTTCCTTTTGGATAAACAGACATATTAGGCAAGCATTTTGGAGCTTTCACCTAAATAACTACAGGTGGTGAGATAAGCTGCACAATATAATTGACCTTTCAGTATATTGTTGCACACACACCATCTATTTAGCAAATGCCCTTGTTATCAACAGCAGCCTTTTAAACTCACCTGAGCTAACAGGTATGTGCGCTGGTTACTCTGCTGCGCTTAAAATTTCTTTTTTGGTTTGCTACAATGCCTTTTCTGAAACGTTGTCTCCTTCTGCTGGAACACTGACTTCTTTCATTTAATGCCTGCAGACTATAAAAGAGAACCCAACCCAAAAAGTTTGGTTGATTAGTCTGTGGCATTCTGTTAAACTGTTGCTTATGGCGGTCTCTGTGAGCTTCTCAGCGACATTCAGCCAGCCAGGTATCCTGCCTGCAGTAGATGGAATGTGGCAATGGAACGCTGGCTGCGCGTGTCATAATAGGCTCTGAGCCTTTATATACCTGTGCACAGCAGCAGCCACCTTCAGTCTGCTGCTGGACAGCCAGCAGCAGCAGCAGCAGGAGAGGTATGTAATCAGGAGCCCTCCTGCTAAGGGTAGACAGCTGCTCGTTCCACCCCACCCCCCGCCTTAATTGGTTCTCCTCCCTTCCAACGGTGTTGAGGCGGGTGGGAACAGCAGGGGGTGAAGGTGCTGTGTTTAAAGAGGTGGAGTTATGCAGATCTAAAACGCGTGGATTGCAGCAGCAGCAAGCCGAAAAGTGCAGGCATGTAAGGGATCTAGAGGTTGACAACATGTCTTCTTAACGGGAGTCCAGGAGCTCATCTCCACAAATGGACTTTTCAGGATCCTTGGGTGGCTCCGTAGTTTGAAACCAATTCTGGTTATCGCTTCTCGGCCTTTTGGCTAAGATCAAGTGTAGTATCTGTTCTTATCAGTTTAATATCTGATACGTCCCCTATCTGGGGACCATATATTAAATGGATTTTTAGAACAGGGAGATGGAAAAAGAGCTTGCTCTGTCCACTCCACGCATTGACCTGGTATTGCAGTATCTCCAGGACCGGTGCACCCCTTCTTTAATGCAGTTTCTAAAATCAGAAAGAATTGAATTCAATGTTTTTTGTTCATTTTGCTTGTTTGTCGGATTTTGGGATGGACTCTTTGGCTTTGCTTTTCTTCTCCTCATTGGATTTTTCATGTTCAAAGTTGCAGAAGCCAGATTACAAGCTCATTTTGGTTCAACTTCAGCAACTGTGCATTGCATTGCCATGTAATGTGATGCAATGCTATCTTTCTAGCTCTCCCTTTTTACTTCCTTTTGGATAAACAGACATATTAGGCAAGCATTTTGGAGCTTTCACCTAAATAACTACAGGTGGTGAGATAAGCTGCACAATATAATTGACCTTTCAGTATATTGTTGCACACACACCATCTATTTAGCAAATGCCCTTGTTATCAACAGCAGCCTTTTAAACTCACCTGAGCTAACAGGTATGTGCGCTGGTTACTCTGCTGCGCTTAAAATTTCTTTTTTGGTTTGCTACAATGCCTTTTCTGAAACGTTGTCTCCTTCTGCTGGAACACTGACTTCTTTCATTTAATGCCTGCAGACTATAAAAGAGAACCCAACCCAAAAAGTTTGGTTGATTAGTCTGTGGCATTCTGTTAAACTGTTGCTTATGGCGGTGTCTGTGAGCTTCTCAGCGACATTCAGCCAGCCAGGTATCCTGCCTGCAGTAGATGGAATGTGGCAATGGAACGCTGGCTGCGCGTGTCATAATAGGCTCTGAGCCTTTATATACCTGTGCACAGCAGCAGCCACCTTCAGTCTGCTGCTGGACAGCCAGCAGCAGCAGCAGCAGGAGAGGTATGTAATCAGGAGCCCTCCTGCTAAGGGTAGACAGCTGCTCGTTCCACCCCACCCCCCGCCTTAATTGGTTCTCCTCCCTTCCAACGGTGTTGAGGCGGGTGGGAACAGCAGGGGGTGAAGGTGCTGTGTTTAAAGAGGTGGAGTTATGCAGATCTAAAACGCGTGGATTGCAGCAGCAGCAAGCCGAAAAGTGCAGGCATGTAAGGGATCTAGAGGTTGACAACATGTCTTCTTAACGGGAGTCCAGGAGCTCATCTCCACAAATGGACTTTTCAGGATCCTTGGGTGGCTCCGTAGTTTGAAACCAATTCTGGTTATCGCTTCTCGGCCTTTTGGCTAAGATCAAGTGTAGTATCTGTTCTTATCAGTTTAATATCTGATACGTCCCCTATCTGGGGACCATATATTAAATGGATTTTTAGAACAGGGAGAGGGAAAAAGAGCTTGCTCTGTCCACTCCACGCATTGACCTGGTATTGCAGTATCTCCAGGACCGGTGCACCCCTTCTTTAATGCAGTTTCTAAAATCAGAAAGAATTGAATTCAATGTTTTTTGTTCATTTTGCTTGTTTGTCGGATTTTGGGATGGACTCTTTGGCTTTGCTTTTCTTCTCCTCATTGGATTTTTCATGTTCAAAGTTGCAGAAGCCAGATTACAAGCTCATTTTGGTTCAACTTCAGCAACTGTGCATTGCATTGCCATGTAATGTGATGCAATGCTATCTTTCTAGCTCTCCCTTTTTACTTCCTTTTGGATAAACAGACATATTAGGCAAGCATTTTGGAGCTTTCACCTAAATAACTACAGGTGGTGAGATAAGCTGCACAATATAATTGACCTTTCAGTATATTGTTGCACACACACCATCTATTTAGCAAATGCCCTTGTTATCAACAGCAGCCTTTTAAACTCACCTGAGCTAACAGGTATGTGCGCTGGTTACTCTGCTGCGCTTAAAATTTCTTTTTTGGTTTGCTACAATGCCTTTTCTGAAACGTTGTCTCCTTCTGCTGGAACACTGACTTCTTTCATTTAATGCCTGCAGACTATAAAAGAGAACCCAACCCAAAAAGTTTGGTTGATTAGTCTGTGGCATTCTGTTAAACTGTTGCTTATGGCGGTCTCTGTGAGCTTCTCAGCGACATTCAGCCAGCCAGGTATCCTGCCTGCAGTAGATGGAATGTGGCAATGGAACGCTGGCTGCGCGTGTCATAATAGGCTCTGAGCCTTTATATACCTGTGCACAGCAGCAGCCACCTTCAGTCTGCTGCTGGACAGCCAGCAGCAGCAGCAGCAGGAGAGGTATGTAATCAGGAGCCCTCCTGCTAAGGGTAGACAGCTGCTCGTTCCACCCCACCCCCCGCCTTAATTGGTTCTCCTCCCTTCCAACGGTGTTGAGGCGGGTGGGAACAGCAGGGGGTGAAGGTGCTGTGTTTAAAGAGGTGGAGTTATGCAGATCTAAAACGCGTGGATTGCAGCAGCAGCAAGCCGAAAAGTGCAGGCATGTAAGGGATCTAGAGGTTGACAACATGTCTTCTTAACGGGAGTCCAGGAGCTCATCTCCACAAATGGACTTTTCAGGATCCTTGGGTGGCTCCGTAGTTTGAAACCAATTCTGGTTATCGCTTCTCGGCCTTTTGGCTAAGATCAAGTGTAGTATCTGTTCTTATCAGTTTAATATCTGATACGTCCCCTATCTGGGGACCATATATTAAATGGATTTTTAGAACAGGGAGATGGAAAAAGAGCTTGCTCTGTCCACTCCACGCATTGACCTGGTATTGCAGCATCTCCAGGACCGGTGCACCCCTTCTTTAATGCAGTTTCTAAAATCAGAAAGAATTGAATTCAATGTTTTTTGTTCATTTTGCTTGTTTGTCGGATTTTGGGATGGACTCTTTGGCTTTGCTTTTCTTCTCCTCATTGGATTTTTCATGTTCAAAGTTGCAGAAGCCAGATTACAAGCTCATTTTGGTTCAACTTCAGCAACTGTGCATTGCATTGCCATGTAATGTGATGCAATGCTATCTTTCTAGCTCTCCCTTTTTACTTCCTTTTGGATAAACAGACATATTAGGCAAGCATTTTGGAGCTTTCACCTAAATAACTACAGGTGGTGAGATAAGCTGCACAATATAATTGACCTTTCAGTATATTGTTGCACACACACCATCTATTTAGCAAATGCCCTTGTTATCAACAGCAGCCTTTTAAACTCACCTGAGCTAACAGGTATGTGCGCTGGTTACTCTGCTGCGCTTAAAATTTCTTTTTTGGTTTGCTACAATGCCTTTTCTGAAACGTTGTCTCCTTCTGCTGGAACACTGACTTCTTTCATTTAATGCCTGCAGACTATAAAAGAGAACCCAACCCAAAAAGTTTGGTTGATTAGTCTGTGGCATTCTGTTAAACTGTTGCTTATGGCGGTCTCTGTGAGCTTCTCAGCGACATTCAGCCAGCCAGGTATCCTGCCTGCAGTAGATGGAATGTGGCAATGGAACGCTGGCTGCGCGTGTCATAATAGGCTCTGAGCCTTTATATACCTGTGCACAGCAGCAGCCACCTTCAGTCTGCTGCTGGACAGCCAGCAGCAGCAGCAGCAGGAGAGGTATGTAATCAGGAGCCCTCCTGCTAAGGGTAGACAGCTGCTCGTTCCACCCCACCCCCCGCCTTAATTGGTTCTCCTCCCTTCCAACGGTGTTGAGGCGGGTGGGAACAGCAGGGGGTGAAGGTGCTGTGTTTAAAGAGGTGGAGTTATGCAGATCTAAAACGCGTGGATTGCAGCAGCAGCAAGCCGAAAAGTGCAGGCATGTAAGGGATCTAGAGGTTGACAACATGTCTTCTTAACGGGAGTCCAGGAGCTCATCTCCACAAATGGACTTTTCAGGATCCTTGGGTGGCTCCGTAGTTTGAAACCAATTCTGGTTATCGCTTCTCGGCCTTTTGGCTAAGATCAAGTGTAGTATCTGTTCTTATCAGTTTAATATCTGATACGTCCCCTATCTGGGGACCATATATTAAATGGATTTTTAGAACAGGGAGATGGAAAAAGAGCTTGCTCTGTCCACTCCACGCATTGACCTGGTATTGCAGTATCTCCAGGACCGGTGCACCCCTTCTTTAATGCAGTTTCTAAAATCAGAAAGAATTGAATTCAATGTTTTTTGTTCATTTTGCTTGTTTGTCGGATTTTGGGATGGACTCTTTGGCTTTGCTTTTCTTCTCCTCATTGGATTTTTCATGTTCAAAGTTGCAGAAGCCAGATTACAAGCTCATTTTGGTTCAACTTCAGCAACTGTGCATTGCATTGCCATGTAATGTGATGCAATGCTATCTTTCTAGCTCTCCCTTTTTACTTCCTTTTGGATAAACAGACATATTAGGCAAGCATTTTGGAGCTTTCACCTAAATAACTACAGGTGGTGAGATAAGCTGCACAATATAATTGACCTTTCAGTATATTGTTGCACACACACCATCTATTTAGCAAATGCCCTTGTTATCAACAGCAGCCTTTTAAACTCACCTGAGCTAACAGGTATGTGCGCTGGTTACTCTGCTGCGCTTAAAATTTCTTTTTTGGTTTGCTACAATGCCTTTTCTGAAACGTTGTCTCACTCTGCTGGAACACTGACTTCTTTCATTTAATGCCTGCAGACTATAAAAGAGAACCCAACCCAAAAAGTTTGGTTGATTAGTCTGTGGCATTCTGTTAAACTGTTGCTTATGGCGGTCTCTGTGAGCTTCTCAGCGACATTCAGCCAGCCAGGTATCCTGCCTGCAGTAGATGGAATGTGGCAATGGAACGCTGGCTGCGCGTGTCATAATAGGCTCTGAGCCTTTATATACCTGTGCACAGCAGCAGCCACCTTCAGTCTGCTGCTGGACAGCCAGCAGCAGCAGCAGCAGGAGAGGTATGTAATCAGGAGCCCTCCTGCTAAGGGTAGACAGCTGCTCGTTCCACCCCACCCCCCGCCTTAATTGGTTCTCCTCCCTTCCAACGGTGTTGAGGCGGGTGGGAACAGCAGGGGGTGAAGGTGCTGTGTTTAAAGAGGTGGAGTTATGCAGATCTAAAACGCGTGGATTGCAGCAGCAGCAAGCCGAAAAGTGCAGGCATGTAAGGGATCTAGAGGTTGACAACATGTCTTCTTAACGGGAGTCCAGGAGCTCATCTCCACAAATGGACTTTTCAGGATCCTTGGGTGGCTCCGTAGTTTGAAACCAATTCTGTTTATCGCTTCTCGGCCTTTTGGCTAAGATCAAGTGTAGTATCTGTTCTTATCAGTTTAATATCTGATACGTCCCCTATCTGGGGACCATATATTAAATGGATTTTTAGAACAGGGAGATGGAAAAAGAGCTTGCTCTGTCCACTCCACGCATTGACCTGGTATTGCAGTATCTCCAGGACCGGTGCACCCCTTCTTTAATGCAGTTTCTAAAATCAGAAAGAATTGAATTCAATGTTTTTTGTTCATTTTGCTTGTTTGTCGGATTTTGGGATGGACTCTTTGGCTTTGCTTTTCTTCTCCTCATTGGATTTTTCATGATCAAAGTTGCAGAAGCCAGATTACAAGCTCATTTTGGTTCAACTTCAGCAACTGTGCATTGCATTGCCATGTAATGTGATGCAATGCTATCTTTCTAGCTCTCCCTTTTTACTTCCTTTTGGATAAACAGACATATTAGGCAAGCATTTTGGAGCTTTCACCTAAATAACTACAGGTGGTGAGATAAGCTGCACAATATAATTGACCTTTCAGTATATTGTTGCACACACACCATCTATTTAGCAAATGCCCTTGTTATCAACAGCAGCCTTTTAAACTCACCTGAGCTAACAGGTATGTGCGCTGGTTACTCTGCTGCGCTTAAAATTTCTTTTTTGGTTTGCTACAATGCCTTTTCTGAAACGTTGTCTCCCTCTGCTGGAACACTGACTTCTTTCATTTAATGCCTGCAGACTATAAAAGAGAACCCAACCCAAAAAGTTTGGTTGATTAGTCTGTGGCATTCTGTTAAACTGTTGCTTATGGCGGTCTCTGTGAGCTTCTCAGCGACATTCAGCCAGCCAGGTATCCTGCCTGCAGTAGATGGAATGTGGCAATGGAACGCTGGCTGCGCGTGTCATAATAGGCTCTGAGCCTTTATATACCTGTGCACAGCAGCAGCCACCTTCAGTCTGCTGCTGGACAGCCAGCAGCAGCAGCAGCAGGAGAGGTATGTAATCAGGAGCCCTCCTGCTAAGGGTAGACAGCTGCTCGTTCCACCCCACCCCCCGCCTTAATTGGTTCTCCTCCCTTCCAACGGTGTTGAGGCGGGTGGGAACAGCAGGGGGTGAAGGTGCTGTGTTTAAAGAGGTGGAGTTATGCAGATCTAAAACGCGTGGATTGCAGCAGCAGCAAGCCGAAAAGTGCAGGCATGTAAGGGATCTAGAGGTTGACAACATGTCTTCTTAACGGGAGTCCAGGAGCTCATCTCCACAAATGGACTTTTCAGGATCCTTGGGTGGCTCCGTAGTTTGAAACCAATTCTGGTTATCGCTTCTCGGCCTTTTGGCTAAGATCAAGTGTAGTATCTGTTCTTATCAGTTTAATATCTGATACGTCCCCTATCTGGGGACCATATATTAAATGGATTTTTAGAACAGGGAGATGGAAAAAGAGCTTTCTCTGTCCACTCCACGCATTGACCTGGTATTGCAGTATCTCCAGGACCGGTGCACCCCTTCTTTAATGCAGTTTCTAAAATCAGAAAGAATTGAATTCAATGTTTTTTGTTCATTTTGCTTGTTTGTCGGATTTTGGGATGGACTCTTTGGCTTTGCTTTTCTTCTCCTCATTGGATTTTTCATGTTCAAAGTTGCAGAAGCCAGATTACAAGCTCATTTTGGTTCAACTTCAGCAACTGTGCATTGCATTGCCATGTAATGTGATGCAATGCTATCTTTCTAGCTCTCCCTTTTTACTTCCTTTTGGATAAACAGACATATTAGGCAAGCATTTTGGAGCTTTCACCTAAATAACTACAGGTGGTGAGATAAGCTGCACAATATAATTGACCTTTCAGTATATTGTTGCACACACACCATCTATTTAGCAAATGCCCTTGTTATCAACAGCAGCCTTTTAAACTCACCTGAGCTAACAGGTATGTGCGCTGGTTACTCTGCTGCGCTTAAAATTTCTTTTTTGGTTTGCTACAATGCCTTTTCTGAAACATTGTCTCCTTCTGCTGGAACACTGACTTCTTTCATTTAATGCCTGCAGACTATAAAAGAGAACCCAACCCAAAAAGTTTGGTTGATTAGTCTGTGGCATTCTGTTAAACTGTTGCTTATGGCGGTCTCTGTGATCTTCTCAGCGACATTCAGCCAGCCAGGTATCCTGCCTGCAGTAGATGGAATGTGGCAATGGAACGCTGGCTGCGCGTGTCATAATAGGCTCTGAGCCTTTATATACCTGTGCACAGCAGCAGCCACCTTCAGTCTGCTGCTGGACAGCCAGCAGCAGCAGCAGCAGGAGAGGTATGTAATCAGGAGCCCTCCTGCTAAGGGTAGACAGCTGCTCGTTCCACCCCACCCCCCGCCTTAATTGGTTCTCCTCCCTTCCAACGGTGTTGAGGCGGGTGGGAACAGCAGGGGGTGAAGGTGCTGTGTTTAAAGAGGTGGAGTTATGCAGATCTAAAACGCGTGGATTGCAGCAGCAGCAAGCCGAAAAGTGCAGGCATGTAAGGGATCTAGAGGTTGACAACATGTCTTCTTAACGGGAGTCCAGGAGCTCATCTCCACAAATGGACTTTTCAGGATCCTTGGGTGGCTCCGTAGTTTGAAACCAATTCTGGTTATCGCTTCTCGGCCTTTTGGCTAAGATCAAGTGTAGTATCTGTTCTTATCAGTTTAATATCTGATACGTCCCCTATCTGGGGACCATATATTAAATGGATTTTTAGAACAGGGAGATGGAAAAAGAGCTTGCTCTGTCCACTCCACGCATTGACCTGGTATTGCAGTATCTCCAGGACCGGTGCACCCCTTCTTTAATGCAGTTTCTAAAATCAGAAAGAATTGAATTCAATGTTTTTTGTTCATTTTGCTTGTTTGTCGGATTTTGGGATGGACTCTTTGGCTTTGCTTTTCTTCTCCTCATTGGATTTTTCATGTTCAAAGTTGCAGAAGCCAGATTACAAGCTCATTTTGGTTCAACTTCAGCAACTGTGCATTGCATTGCCATGTAATGTGATGCAATGCTATCTTTCTAGCTCTCCCTTTTTACTTCCTTTTGGATAAACAGACATATTAGGCAAGCATTTTGGAGCTTTCACCTAAATAACTACAGGTGGTGAGATAAGCTGCACAATATAATTGACCTTTCAGTATATTGTTGCACACACACCATCTATTTAGCAAATGCCCTTGTTATCAACAGCAGCCTTTTAAACTCACCTGAGCTAACAGGTATGTGCGCTGGTTACTCTGCTGCGCTTAAAATTTCTTTTTTGGTTTGCTACAATGCCTTTTCTGAAACGTTGTCTCCTTCTGCTGGAACACTGACTTCTTTCATTTAATGCCTGCAGACTATAAAAGAGAACCCAACCCAAAAAGTTTGGTTGATTAGTCTGTGGCATTCTGTTAAACTGTTGCTTATGGCGGTCTCTGTGAGCTTCTCAGCGACATTCAGCCAGCCAGGTATCCTGCCTGCAGTAGATGGAATGTGGCAATGGAACGCTGGCTGCGCGTGTCATAATAGGCTCTGAGCCTTTATATACCTGTGCACAGCAGCAGCCACCTTCAGTCTGCTGCTGGACAGCCAGCAGCAGCAGCAGCAGGAGAGGTATGTAATCAGGAGCCCTCCTGCTAAGGGTAGACAGCTGCTCGTTCCACCCCACCCCCCGCCTTAATTGGTTCTCCTCCCTTCCAACGGTGTTGAGGCGGGTGGGAACAGCAGGGGGTGAAGGTGCTGTGTTTAAAGAGGTGGAGTTATGCAGATCTAAAACGCGTGGATTGCAGCAGCAGCAAGCCGAAAAGTGCAGGCATGTAAGGGATCTAGAGGTTGACAACATGTCTTCTTAACGGGAGTCCAGGAGCTCATCTCCACAAATGGACTTTTCAGGATCCTTGGGTGGCTCCGTAGTTTGAAACCAATTCTGGTTATCGCTTCTCGGCCTTTTGGCTAAGATCAAGTGTAGTATCTGTTCTTATCAGTTTAATATCTGATACGTCCCCTATCTGGGGACCATATATTAAATGGATTTTTAGAACAGGGAGATGGAAAAAGAGCTTGCTCTGTCCACTCCACGCATTGACCTGGTATTGCAGTATCTCCAGGACCGGTGCACCCCTTCTTTAATGCAGTTTCTAAAATCAGAAAGAATTGAATTCAATGTTTTTTGTTCATTTTGCTTGTTTGTCGGATTTTGGGATGGACTCTTTGGCTTTGCTTTTCTTCTCCTCATTGGATTTTTCATGTTCAAAGTTGCAGAAGCCAGATTACAAGCTCATTTTGGTTCAACTTCAGCAACTGTGCATTGCATTGCCATGTAATGTGATGCAATGCTATCTTTCTAGCTCTCCCTTTTTACTTCCTTTTGGATAAACAGACATATTAGGCAAGCATTTTGGAGCTTTCACCTAAATAACTACAGGTGGTGAGATAAGCTGCACAATATAATTGACCTTTCAGTATATTGTTGCACACACACCATCTATTTAGCAAATGCCCTTGTTATCAACAGCAGCCTTTTAAACTCACCTGAGCTAACAGGTATGTGCGCTGGTTACTCTGCTGCGCTTAAAATTTCTTTTTTGGTTTGCTACAATGCCTTTTCTGAAACGTTGTCTCCTTCTGCTGGAACACTGACTTCTTTCATTTAATGCCTGCAGACTATAAAAGAGAACCCAACCCAAAAAGTTTGGTTGATTAGTCTGTGGCATTCTGTTAAACAGTTGCTTATGGCGGTCTCTGTGAGCTTCTCAGCGACATTCAGCCAGCCAGGTATCCTGCCTGCAGTAGATGGAATGTGGCAATGGAACGCTGGCTGCGCGTGTCATAATAGGCTCTGAGCCTTTATATACCTGTGCACAGCAGCAGCCACCTTCAGTCTGCTGCTGGACAGCCAGCAGCAGCAGCAGCAGGAGAGGTATGTAATCAAGAGCCCTCCTGCTAAGGGTAGACAGCTGCTCGTTCCACCCCACCCCCCGCCTTAATTGGTTCTCCTCCCTTCCAACGGTGTTGAGGCGGGTGGGAACAGCAGGGGGTGAAGGTGCTGTGTTTAAAGAGGTGGAGTTATGCAGATCTAAAACGCGTGGATTGCAGCAGCAGCAAGCCGAAAAGTGCAGGCATGTAAGGGATCTAGAGGTTGACAACATGTCTTCTTAACGGGAGTCCAGGAGCTCATCTCCACAAATGGACTTTTCAGGATCCTTGGGTGGCTCCGTAGTTTGAAACCAATTCTGGTTATCGCTTCTCGGCCTTTTGGCTAAGATCAAGTGTAGTATCTGTTCTTATCAGTTTAATATCTGATACGTCCCCTATCTGGGGACCATATATTAAATGGATTTTTAGAACAGGGAGATGGAAAAAGAGCTTGCTCTGTCCACTCCACGCATTGACCTGGTATTGCAGTATCTCCAGGACCGGTGCACCCCTTCTTTAATGCAGTTTCTAAAATCAGAAAGAATTGAATTCAATGTTTTTTGTTCATTTTGCTTGTTTGTCGGATTTTGGGATGGACTCTTTGGCTTTGCTTTTCTTCTCCTCATTGGATTTTTCATGTTCAAAGTTGCAGAAGCCAGATTACAAGCTCATTTTGGTTCAACTTCAGCAACTGTGCATTGCATTGCCATGTAATGTGATGCAATGCTATCTTTCTAGCTCTCCCTTTTTACTTCCTTTTTGATAAACAGACATATTAGGCAAGCATTTTGGAGCTTTCACCTAAATAACTACAGGTGGTGAGATAAGCTGCACAATATAATTGACCTTTCAGTATATTGTTGCACACACACCATCTATTTAGCAAATGCCCTTGTTATCAACAGCAGCCTTTTAAACTCACCTGAGCTAACAGGTATGTGCGCTGGTTACTCTGCTGCGCTTAAAATTTCTTTTTTGGTTTGCTACAATGCCTTTTCTGAAACGTTGTCTCCTTCTGCTGGAACACTGACTTCTTTCATTTAATGCCTGCAGACTATAAAAGAGAACCCAACCCAAAAAGTTTGGTTGATTAGTCTGTGGCATTCTGTTAAACTGTTGCTTATGGCGGTCTCTGTGAGCTTCTCAGCGACATTCAGCCAGCCAGGTATCCTGCCTGCAGTAGATGGAATGTGGCAATGGAACGCTGGCTGCGCGTGTCATAATAGGCTCTGAGCCTTTATATACCTGTGCACAGCAGCAGCCACCTTCAGTCTGCTGCTGGACAGCCAGCAGCAGCAGCAGCAGGAGAGGTATGTAATCAGGAGCCCTCCTGCTAAGGGTAGACAGCTGCTCGTTCCACCCCACCCCCCGCCTTAATTGGTTCTCCTCCCTTCCAACGGTGTTGAGGCGGGTGGGAACAGCAGGGGGTGAAGGTGCTGTGTTTAAAGAGGTGGAGTTATGCAGATCTAAAACGCGTGGATTGCAGCAGCAGCAAGCCGAAAAGTGCAGGCATGTAAGGGATCTAGAGGTTGACAACATGTCTTCTTAACGGGAGTCCAGGAGCTCATCTCCACAAATGGACTTTTCAGGATCCTTGGGTGGCTCCGTAGTTTGAAACCAATTCTGGTTATCGCTTCTCGGCCTTTTGGCTAAGATCAAGTGTAGTATCTGTTCTTATCAGTTTAATATCTGATACGTCCCCTATCTGGGGACCATATATTAAATGGATTTTTAGAACAGGGAGATGGAAAAAGAGCTTGCTCTGTCCACTCCACGCATTGACCTGGTATTGCAGTATCTCCAGGACCGGTGCACCCCTTCTTTAATGCAGTTTCTAAAATCAGAAAGAATTGAATTCAATGTTTTTTGTTCATTTTGCTTGTTTGTCGGATTTTGGGATGGACTCTTTGGCTTTGCTTTTCTTCTCCTCATTGGATTTTTCATGTTCAAAGTTGCAGAAGCCAGATTACAAGCTCATTTTGGTTCAACTTCAGCAACTGTGCATTGCATTGCCATGTAATGTGATGCAATGCTATCTTTCTAGCTCTCCCTTTTTACTTCCTTTTGGATAAACAGACATATTAGGCAAGCATTTTGGAGCTTTCACCTAAATAACTACAGGTGGTGAGATAAGCTGCACAATATAATTGACCTTTCAGTATATTGTTGCACACACACCATCTATTTAGCAAATGCCCTTGTTATCAACAGCAGCCTTTTAAACTCACCTGAGCTAACAGGTATGTGCGCTGGTTACTCTGCTGCGCTTAAAATTTCTTTTTTGGTTTGCTACAATGCCTTTTCTGAAACGTTGTCTCCTTCTGCTGGAACACTGACTTCTTTCATTTAATGCCTGCAGACTATAAAAGAGAACCCAACCCAAAAAGTTTGGTTGATTAGTCTGTGGCATTCTGTTAAACTGTTGCTTATGGCGGTCTCTGTGAGCTTCTCAGCGACATTCAGCCAGCCAGGTATCCTGCCTGCAGTAGATGGAATGTGGCAATGGAACGCTGGCTGCGCGTGTCATAATAGGCTCTGAGCCTTTATATACCTGTGCACAGCAGCAGCCACCTTCAGTCTGCTGCTGGACAGCCAGCAGCAGCAGCAGCAGGAGAGGTATGTAATCAGGAGCCCTCCTGCTAAGGGTAGACAGCTGCTCGTTCCACCCCACCCCCCGCCTTAATTGGTTCTCCTCCCTTCCAACGGTGTTGAGGCGGGTGGGAACAGCAGGGGGTGAAGGTGCTGTGTTTAAAGAGGTGGAGTTATGCAGATCTAAAACGCGTGGATTGCAGCAGCAGCAAGCCGAAAAGTGCAGGCATGTAAGGGATCTAGAGGTTGACAACATGTCTTCTTAACGGGAGTCCAGGAGCTCATCTCCACAAATGGACTTTTCAGGATCCTTGGGTGGCTCCGTAGTTTGAAACCAATTCTGGTTATCGCTTCTCGGCCTTTTGGCTAAGATCAAGTGTAGTATCTGTTCTTATCAGTTTAATATCTGATACGTCCCCTATCTGGGGACCATATATTAAATGGATTTTTAGAACAGGGAGATGGAAAAAGAGCTTGCTCTGTCCACTCCACGCATTGACCTGGTATTGCAGTATCTCCAGGACCGGTGCACCCCTTCTTTAATGCAGTTTCTAAAATCAGAAAGAATTGAATTCAATGTTTTTTGTTCATTTTGCTTGTTTGTCGGATTTTGGGATGGACTCTTTGGCTTTGCTTTTCTTCTCCTCATTGGATTTTTCATGTTCAAAGTTGCAGAAGCCAGATTACAAGCTCATTTTGGTTCAACTTCAGCAACTGTGCATTGCATTGCCATGTAATGTGATGCAATGCTATCTTTCTAGCTCTCCCTTTTTACTTCCTTTTGGATAAACAGACATATTAGGCAAGCATTTTGGAGCTTTCACCTAAATAACTACAGGTGGTGAGATAAGCTGCACAATATAATTGACCTTTCAGTATATTGTTGCACACACACCATCTATTTAGCAAATGCCCTTGTTATCAACAGCAGCCTTTTAAACTCACCTGAGCTAACAGGTATGTGCGCTGGTTACTCTGCTGCGCTTAAAATTTCTTTTTTGGTTTGCTACAATGCCTTTTCTGAAACGTTGTCTCCTTCTGCTGGAACACTGACTTCTTTCATTTAATGCCTGCAGACTATAAAAGAGAACCCAACCCAAAAAGTTTGGTTGATTAGTCTGTGGCATTCTGTTAAACTGTTGCTTATGGCGGTCTCTGTGAGCTTCTCAGCGACATTCAGCCAGCCAGGTATCCTGCCTGCAGTAGATGGAATGTGGCAATGGAACGCTGGCTGCGCGTGTCATAATAGGCTCTGAGCCTTTATATACCTGTGCACAGCAGCAGCCACCTTCAGTCTGCTGCTGGACAGCCAGCAGCAGCAGCAGCAGGAGAGGTATGTAATCAGGAGCCCTCCTGCTAAGGGTAGACAGCTGCTCGTTCCACCCCACCCCCCGCCTTAATTGGTTCTCCTCCTTTCCAACGGTGTTGAGGCGGGTGGGAACAGCAGGGGGTGAAGATGCTGTGTTTAAAGAGATGGGAGTTATGCAGATCTAAAACGCGTGGATTGCAGCAGCAGCAAGCCGAAAAGTGCAGGCATGTAAGGGATCTAGAGGTTGACAACATGTCTTCTTAACGGGAGTCCAGGAGCTCATCTAAACAAATGGACTTTTCAGGATCCTTGGGTGGCTCCGTAGTTTGAAACCAATTCTGGTTATCGCTTCTCGGCCTTTTGGCTAAGATCAAGTGTAGTATCTGTTCTTATCAGTTTAATATCTGATACGTCCCCTATCTGGGGACCATATATTAAATGGATTTTTAGAACAGGGAGATGGAAAAAGAGCTTGCTCTGTCCACTCCACGCATTGACCTGGTATTGCAGTATCTCCAGGACCGGTGCACCCCTTCTTTAATGCAGTTTCTAAAATCAGAAAGAATTGAATTCAATGTTTTTTGTTCATTTTGCTTGTTTGTCGGATTTTGGGATGGACTCTTTGGCTTTGCTTTTCTTCTCCTCATTGGATTTTTCATGTTCAAAGTTGCAGAAGCCAGATTACAAGCTCATTTTGGTTCAACTTCAGCAACTGTGCATTGCATTGCCATGTAATGTGATGCAATGCTATCTTTCTAGCTCTCCCTTTTTACTTCCTTTTGGATAAACAGACATATTAGGCAAGCATTTTGGAGCTTTCACCTAAATAACTACAGGTGGTGAGATAAGCTGCACAATATAATTGACCTTTCAGTATATTGTTGCACACACACCATCTATTTAGCAAATGCCCTTGTTATCAACAGCAGCCTTTTAAACTCACCTGAGCTAACAGGTATGTGCGCTGGTTACTCTGCTGCGCTTAAAATTTCTTTTTTGGTTTGCTACAATGCCTTTTCTGAAACGTTGTCTCCTTCTGCTGGAACACTGACTTCTTTCATTTAATGCCTGCAGACTATAAAAGAGAACCCAACCCAAAAAGTTTGGTTGATTAGTCTGTGGGAAGGAAGGAGCGGCCCTCAAGTCCTGGCAAGAACGCTTGGCCAAGGTGAAGCAACGGATCGGACTCTGGAGCCTCAGACACCTCACTTGTGAGGGTAAGGCACTCGTCCTGCGTAATGAGGTCCTGCCCGTCTTGCAGTACACGGCGCAGGCCTGGCCCCCACACGTCACTGTGTGCAGGGCCATTACCAGGACAGTGTTTCACTTTGTCTGGGGATCCAAGATGGACAGAGTCAGGCGGGCCGTCATGTACAAGGAGCCTCGCAAGGGTGGGAAGGGCGTTCCAGATATCCCCACCCTCCTGCGATCCTCTTTTGTGTGTGATTGTGTCCGCCGGACTTTGCAAGTCAAGAATGGCTCCGCGGGCAGGTCCATGTCTCGCTTCTTCCTGCTTCCTCTTTGGAGGCGACTCGGGTGGGACAAGTGGGACAGCTCCTTCCCCTACAACTGGACGACGCCATGGTTCTACGGAGACGTCGTTCGATTTGTGGGTGAGCATCAACTGGAGGGACTCAAGCCTGACTTGTGGAAGCCCAAAACTATCCACAAGCTAATCAGAGCCAAGGATGACGTGGAGAACATCACAGGACTTCACCAGGACACGCTGGAGACTGTGTGGACAAATGTGTCGTCTGACAGGCTGACCAACGGGCACAAGGACTTGTCGTGGATGGCGATTCAGGGCGGACTGCCCGTCCGGTCATTCATGCATGCCCGGAACCTGTGCAAGACCCGGTACTGCCCAAGGTGCCCCTTCGTGGAGGAAACATCTTTGCACACTTTTTGGGACTGCAGATTTGCACAGCGCCTATTGACTGCACTTGAGGACGACCTGAGGAACTCTGTCCCCAGGGCGAGCCTATCGCACCATTCTGTGCTTTACGGACACCTCCCTGGGGTTCATACCGTCGGAGCCATCCAGGAGGCTTGGCGCCTTATGAACTGCTTCAAGGATGCCGTTTGGGTCGCCAGGAACCGGCTCATCTTGAGGAGGGAGAGGATGTCCATCCAGGACTGCCGCAGGCTGATCCACAGCCTGCTCAGAGACTATTCCATCATGGACGGTCCGGAGGACGAGGATGAGGACTAAACCCCTCCTCCCCCTCTCCCCTTATGTGTCTTGTCTTTCAATAAAGCTTCGGGCCTGTGATTTTCCCCTCCCCATCCCCTTTTTCCCAATCCCCATCCCTTATCACGGTTCGTCGTACTGTATTGATTGACATGCTTTTTCTTTCAGATTGAGTGTTTTGTGTAGCATAGGGGTGTGATGTGTCTAGTTAGTGCGTCGTATCCTCATGCTATGTAAATATGATGTAGAATTCTGTGAGTACTGGGCTGCGGCACTGTACACTGTCTGTTAACTTATTTTTTGTGCTAATAAAAGATATATTCAATCAAAAAATCTGTTCTTATCAGTTTAATATCTGATACGTCCCCTATCTGGGGACCATATATTAAATGGATTTTTAGAACAGGGAGATGGAAAAAGAGCTTGCTCTGTCCACTCCACGCATTGACCTGGTATTGCAGTATCTCCAGGACCGGTGCACCCCTTCTTTAATGCAGTTTCTAAAATCAGAAAGAATTGAATTCAATGTTTTTTGTTCATTTTGCTTGTTTGTCGGATTTTGGGATGGACTCTTTGGCTTTGCTTTTCTTCTCCTCATTGGATTTTTCATGTTCAAAGTTGCAGAAGCCAGATTACAAGCTCATTTTGGTTCAACTTCAGCAACTGTGCATTGCATTGCCATGTAATGTGATGCAATGCTATCTTTCTAGCTCTCCCTTTTTACTTCCTTTTGGATAAACAGACATATTAGGCAAGCATTTTGGAGCTTTCACCTAAATAACTACAGGTGGTGAGATAAGCTGCACAATATAATTGACCTTTCAGTATATTGTTGCACACACACCATCTATTTAGCAAATGCCCTTGTTATCAACAGCAGCCTTTTAAACTCACCTGAGCTAACAGGTATGTGCGCTGGTTACTCTGCTGCGCTTAAAATTTATTTTTTGGTTTGCTACAATGCCTTTTCTGAAACGTTGTCTCCTTCTGCTGGAACACTGACTTCTTTCATTTAATGCCTGCAGACTATAAAAGAGAACCCAACCCAAAAAGTTTGGTTGATTAGTCTGTGGCATTCTGTTAAACTGTTGCTTATGGCGGTCTCTGTGAGCTTCTCAGCGACATTCAGCCAGCCAGGTATCCTGCCTGCAGTAGATGGAATGTGGCAATGGAACGCTGGCTGCGCGTGTCATAATAGGCTCTGAGCCTTTATATACCTGTGCACAGCAGCAGCCACCTTCAGTCTGCTGCTGGACAGCCAGCAGCAGCAGCAGCAGGAGAGGTATGTAATCAGGAGCCCTCCTGCTAAGGGTAGACAGCTGCTCGTTCCACCCCACCCCCCGCCTTAATTGGTTCTCCTCCCTTCCAACGGTGTTGAGGCGGGTGGGAACAGCAGGGGGTGAAGGTGCTGTGTTTAAAGAGGTGGAGTTATGCAGATCTAAAACGCGTGGATTGCAGCAGCAGCAAGCCGAAAAGTGCAGGCATGTAAGGGATCTAGAGGTTGACAACATGTCTTCTTAACGGGAGTCCAGGAGCTCATCTCCACAAATGGACTTTTCAGGATCCTTGGGTGGCTCCGTAGTTTGAAACCAATTCTGGTTATCGCTTCTCGGCCTTTTGGCTAAGATCAAGTGTAGTATCTGTTCTTATCAGTTTAATATCTGATACGTCCCCTATCTGGGGACCATATATTAAATGGATTTTTAGAACAGGGAGATGGAAAAAGAGCTTGCTCTGTCCACTCCACGCATTGACCTGGTATTGCAGTATCTCCAGGACCGGTGCACTCCTTCTTTAATGCAGTTTCTAAAATCAGAAAGAATTGAATTCAATGTTTTTTGTTCATTTTGCTTGTTTGTCGGATTTTGGGATGGACTCTTTGGCTTTGCTTTTCTTCTCCTCATTGGATTTTTCGTGTTCAAAGTTGCAGAAGCCAGATTACAAGCTCATTTTGGTTCAACTTCAGCAACTGTGCATTGCATTGCCATGTAATGTGATGCAATGCTATCTTTCTAGCTCTCCCTTTTTACTTCCTTTTGGATAAACAGACATATTAGGCAAGCATTTTGGAGCTTTCACCTAAATAACTACAGGTGGTGAGATAAGCTGCACAATATAATTGACCTTTCAGTATATTGTTGCACACACACCATCTATTTAGCAAATGCCCTTGTTATCAACAGCAGCCTTTTAAACTCACCTGAGCTAACAGGTATGTGCGCTGGTTACTCTGCTGCGCTTAAAATTTCTTTTTTGGTTTGCTACAATGCCTTTTCTGAAACGTTGTCTCCTTCTGCTGGAACACTGACTTCTTTCATTTAATGCCTGCAGACTATAAAAGAGAACCCAACCCAAAAAGTTTGGTTGATTAGTCTGTGGCATTCTGTTAAACTGTTGCTTATGGCGGTCTCTGTGAGCTTCTCAGCGACATTCAGCCAGCCAGGTATCCTGCCTGCAGTAGATGGAATGTGGCAATGGAACGCTGGCTGCGCGTGTCATAATAGGCTCTGAGCCTTTATATACCTGTGCACAGCAGCAGCCACCTTCAGTCTGCTGCTGGACAGCCAGCAGCAGCAGCAGCAGGAGAGGTATGTAATCAGGAGCCCTCCTGCTAAGGGTAGACAGCTGCTCGTTCCACCCCACCCCCCGCCTTAATTGGTTCTCCTCCCTTCCAACGGTGTTGAGGCGGGTGGGAACAGCAGGGGGTGAAGGTGCTGTGTTTAAAGAGGTGGAGTTATGCAGATCTAAAACGCGTGGATTGCAGCAGCAGCAAGCCGAAAAGTGCAGGCATGTAAGGGATCTAGAGGTTGACAACATGTCTTCTTAACGGGAGTCCAGGATCTCATCTCCACAAATGGACTTTTCAGGATCCTTGGGTGGCTCCGTAGTTTGAAACCAATTCTGGTTATCGCTTCTCGGCCTTTTGGCTAAGATCAAGTGTAGTATCTGTTCTTATCAGTTTAATATCTGATACGTCCCCTCTCTGGGGACCATATATTAAATGGATTTTTAGAACAGGGAGATGGAAAAAGAGCTTGCTCTGTCCACTCCACGCATTGACCTGGTATTGCAGTATCTCCAGGACCGGTGCACCCCTTCTTTAATGCAGTTTCTAAAATCAGAAAGAATTGAATTCAATGTTTTTTGTTCATTTTGCTTGTTTGTCGGATTTTGGGATGGACTCTTTGGCTTTGCTTTTCTTCTCCTCATTGGATTTTTCATGTTCAAAGTTGCAGAAGCCAGATTACAAGCTCATTTTGGTTCAACTTCAGCAACTGTGCATTGCATTGCCATGTAATGTGATGCAATGCTATCTTTCTAGCTCTCCCTTTTTACTTCCTTTTGGATAAACAGACATATTAGGCAAGCATTTTGGAGCTTTCACCTAAATAACTACAGGTGGTGAGATAAGCTGCACAATATAATTGACCTTTCAGTATATTGTTGCACACACACCATCTATTTAGCAAATGCCCTTGTTATCAACAGCAGCCTTTTAAACTCACCTGAGCTAACAGGTATGTGCGCTGGTTACTCTGCTGCGCTTAAAATTTCTTTTTTGGTTTGCTACAATGCCTTTTCTGAAACGTTGTCTCCTTCTGCTGGAACACTGACTTCTTTCATTTAATGCCTGCAGACTATAAAAGAGAACCCAACCCAAAAAGTTTGGTTGATTAGTCTGTGGCATTCTGTTAAACTGTTGCTTATGGCGGTCTCTGTGAGCTTCTCAGCGACATTCAGCCAGCCAGGTATCCTGCCTGCAGTAGATGGAATGTGGCAATGGAACGCTGGCTGCGCGTGTCATAATAGGCTCTGAGCCTTTATATACCTGTGCACAGCAGCAGCCACCTTCAGTCTGCTGCTGGACAGCCAGCAGCAGCAGCAGCAGGAGAGGTATGTAATCAGGAGCCCTCCTGCTAAGGGTAGACAGCTGCTCGTTCCACCCCACCCCCCGCCTTAATTGGTTCTCCTCCCTTCCAACGGTGTTGAGGCGGGTGGGAACAGCAGGGGGTGAAGGTGCTGTGTTTAAAGAGGTGGAGTTATGCAGATCTAAAACGCGTGGATTGCAGCAGCAGCAAGCCGAAAAGTGCAGGCATGTAAGGGATCTAGAGGTTGACAACATGTCTTCTTAACGGGAGTCCAGGATCTCATCTCCACAAATGGACTTTTCAGGATCCTTGGGTGGCTCCGTAGTTTGAAACCAATTCTGGTTATCGCTTCTCGGCCTTTTGGCTAAGATCAAGTGTAGTATCTGTTCTTATCAGTTTAATATCTGATACGTCCCCTATCTGGGGACCATATATTAAATAGATTTTTAGAACAGGGAGATGGAAAAAGAGCTTGCTCTGTCCACTCCACGCATTGACCTGGTATTGCAGTATCTCCAGGACCGGTGCACCCCTTCTTTAATGCAGTTTCTAAAATCAGAAAGAATTGAATTCAATGTTTTTTGTTCATTTTGCTTGTTTGTCGGATTTTGGGATGGACTCTTTGGCTTTGCTTTTCTTCTCCTCATTGGATTTTTCATGTTCAAAGTTGCAGAAGCCAGATTACAAGCTCATTTTGGTTCAACTTCAGCAACTGTGCATTGCATTGCCATGTAATGTGATGCAATGCTATCTTTCTAGCTCTCCCTTTTTACTTCCTTTTGGATAAACAGACATATTAGGCAAGCATTTTGGAGCTTTCACCTAAATAACTACAGGTGGTGAGATAAGCTGCACAATATAATTGACCTTTCAGTATATTGTTGCACACACACCATCTATTTAGCAAATGCCCTTGTTATCAACAGCAGCCTTTTAAACTCACCTGAGCTAACAGGTATGTGCGCTGGTTACTCTGCTGCGCTTAAAATTTCTTTTTTGGTTTGCTACAATGCCTTTTCTGAAACGTTGTCTCCTTCTGCTGGAACACTGACTTCTTTCATTTAATGCCTGCAGACTATAAAAGAGAACCCAACCCAAAAAGTTTGGTTGATTAGTCTGTGGCATTCTGTTAAACTGTTGCTTATGGCGGTCTCTGTGAGCTTCTCAGCGACATTCAGCCAGCCAGGTATCCTGCCTGCAGTAGATGGAATGTGGCAATGGAACGCTGGCTGCGCGTGTCATAATAGGCTCTGAGCCTTTATATACCTGTGCACAGCAGCAGCCACCTTCAGTCTGCTGCTGGACAGCCAGCAGCAGCAGCAGCAGGAGAGGTATGTAATCAGGAGCCCTCCTGCTAAGGGTAGACAGCTGCTCGTTCCACCCCACCCCCCGCCTTAATTGGTTCTCCTCCCTTCCAACGGTGTTGAGGCGGGTGGGAACAGCAGGGGGTGAAGGTGCTGTGTTTAAAGAGGTGGAGTTATGCAGATCTAAAACGCGTGGATTGCAGCAGCAGCAAGCCGAAAAGTGCAGGCATGTAAGGGATCTAGAGGTTGACAACATGTCTTCTTAACGGGAGTCCAGGAGCTCATCTCCACAAATGGACTTTTCAGGATCCTTGGGTGGCTCCGTAGTTTGAAACCAATTCTGGTTATCGCTTCTCGGCCTTTTGGCTAAGATCAAGTGTAGTATCTGTTCTTATCAGTTTAATATCTGATACGTCCCCTATCTGGGGACCATATATTAAATGGATTTTTAGAACAGGGAGATGGAAAAAGAGCTTGCTCTGTCCACTCCACGCATTGACCTGGTATTGCAGTATCTCCAGGACCGGTGCACCCCTTCTTTAATGCAGTTTCTAAAATCAGAAAGAATTGAATTCAATGTTTTTTGTTCATTTTGCTTGTTTGTCGGATTTTGGGATGGACTCTTTGGCTTTGCTTTTCTTCTCCTCATTGGATTTTTCATGTTCAAAGTTGCAGAAGCCAGATTACAAGCTCATTTTGGTTCAACTTCAGCAACTGTGCATTGCATTGCCATGTAATGTGATGCAATGCTATCTTTCTAGCTCTCCCTTTTTACTTCCTTTTGGATAAACAGACATATTAGGCAAGCATTTTGGAGCTTTCACCTAAATAACTACAGGTGGTGAGATAAGCTGCACAATATAATTGACCTTTCAGTATATTGTTGCACACACACCATCTATTTAGCAAATGCCCTTGTTATCAACAGCAGCCTTTTAAACTCACCTGAGCTAACAGGTATGTGCGCTGGTTACTCTGCTGCGCTTAAAATTTCTTTTTTGGTTTGCTACAATGCCTTTTCTGAAACGTTGTCTCCTTCTGCTGGAACACTGACTTCTTTCATTTAATGCCTGCAGACTATAAAAGAGAACCCAACCCAAAAAGTTTGGTTGATTAGTCTGTGGCATTCTGTTAAACTGTTGCTTATGGCGGTCTCTGTGAGCTTCTCAGCGACATTCAGCCAGCCAGGTATCCTGCCTGCAGTAGATGGAATGTGGCAATGGAACGCTGGCTGCGCGTGTCATAATAGGCTCTGAGCCTTTATATACCTGTGCACAGCAGCAGCCACCTTCAGTCTGCTGCTGGACAGCCAGCAGCAGCAGCAGCAGGAGAGGTATGTAATCAGGAGCCCTCCTGCTAAGGGTAGACAGCTGCTAGTTCCACCCCACCCCCCGCCTTAATTGGTTCTCCTCCCTTCCAACGGTGTTGAGGCGGGTGGGAACAGCAGGGGGTGAAGGTGCTGTGTTTAAAGAGGTGGAGTTATGCAGATCTAAAACGCGTGGATTGCAGCAGCAGCAAGCCGAAAAGTGCAGGCATGTAAGGGATCTAGAGGTTGACAACATGTCTTCTTAACGGGAGTCCAGGAGCTCATCTCCACAAATGGACTTTTCAGGATCCTTGGGTGGCTCCGTAGTTTGAAACCAATTCTGGTTATCGCTTCTCGGCCTTTTGGCTAAGATCAAGTGTAGTATCTTTTGAAAAGGCGGTTTTGGATGTTGGCCGCCCTAGTAGATTGATACATTATGCACACTGGGGTTTAGGCGCTTGTTAGTACGCCAGGTGGCTAATATAGTCATCTGGTGGAAAGCATGGCCCCCCAGGATCGACGCCATTGGGCCGGGGAAGATCGAAAGCCCGAAGTGTGAAGTGCCCCAGGAGTGGTGACCCTGGGGTGCCTTAACTCACTGGGATTGGGAACCCCACTTGAGTTTATGGCACATTTGCACAAGCACTTCAAATTTTCTTTCTTCGCACACACCCTTATTCCGGGCCTTCTGGCCTTAGGATGGGGAATTTTTCAATTCCCGGTCGAAGGTCCGGGCAGTATTATACTGTGAAACCTTCACTATTTATTTAATTTCTTTGTCACTGTGTGTCCACTTATTCACGTGTGTCACGTCCTACTAGGATTTTGTCGGGATGCGGTTCCCTTACGGGTTCCTCTCTTGGCAGGTCTAGGGGGGGGGAGTGTGTGGCCATCAGGTTCCGCTCCCCCCTGAACCCCCCTGGCTCTCCTCTTTCGGGAGGAGAGCGTTGTTGGCTCCCCTCTTCCGGGAGGGGAGCACAGTCTTTGGCTCCCAGTGCCTTGCTCGGGTGAGAACTCGGGCAGGTGCTGGGGGTAAGATTGGGTCGCCTCTGGCTTCGGCTGGAGGTGGCTTTTTGTCCCTGTTCCTCGCTGTGGCCTTTTGGCTCGGAGGGACGGGGAATGGTTTGGGGGACCCTTCTCCTTTTGGAGAGGGTTTCAAGAAGACCAGCATCCTAGTGCACTTTTTTTGTGGCACTTGTCACTTTTTTAAGCGCACTCGGGTTTTGTACACGAATTCGGGCTAAAAAAAAAAAAAAGAAAAAAAAAAAAAAAAAAATCTGTTCTTATCAGTTTAATATCTGATACGTCCCCTATCTGGGGACCATATATTAAATGGATTTTTAGAACAGGGAGATGGAAAAAGAGCTTGCTCTGTCCACTCCACGCATTGACCTGGTATTACAGTATCTCCAGGACCGGTGCACCCCTTCTTTAATGCAGTTTCTAAAATCAGAAAGAATTGAATTCAATGTTTTTTGTTCATTTTGCTTGTTTGTCGGATTTTGGGATGGACTCTTTGGCTTTGCTTTTCTTCTCCTCATTGGATTTTTCATGTTCAAAGTTGCAGAAGCCAGATTACAAGCTCATTTTGGTTCAACTTCAGCAACTGTGCATTGCATTGCCATGTAATGTGATGCAATGCTATCTTTCTAGCTCTCCCTTTTTACTTCCTTTTGGATAAACAGACATATTAGGCAAGCATTTTGGAGCTTTCACCTAAATAACTACAGGTGGTGAGATAAGCTGCACAATATAATTGACCTTTCAGTATATTGTTGCACACACACCATCTATTTAGCAAATGCCCTTGTTATCAACAGCAGCCTTTTAAACTCACCTGAGCTAACAGGTATGTGCGCTGGTTACTCTGCTGCGCTTAAAATTTCTTTTTTGGTTTGCTACAATGCCTTTTCTGAAACGTTGTCTCCTTCTGCTGGAACACTGACTTCTTTCATTTAATGCCTGCAGACTATAAAAGAGAACCCAACCCAAAAAGTTTGGTTGATTAGTCTGTGGCATTCTGTTAAACTGTTGCTTATGGCGGTCTCTGTGAGCTTCTCAGCGACATTCAGCCAGCCAGGTATCCTGCCTGCAGTAGATGGAATGTGGCAATGGAACGCTGGCTGCGCGTGTCATAATAGGCTCTGAGCCTTTATATACCTGTGCACAGCAGCAGCCACCTTCAGTCTGCTGCTGGACAGCCAGCAGCAGCAGCAGCAGGAGAGGTATGTAATCAGGAGCCCTCCTGCTAAGGGTAGACAGCTGCTCGTTCCACCCCACCCCCCGCCTTAATTGGTTCTCCTCCCTTCCAACGGTGTTGAGGCGGGTGGGAACAGCAGGGGGTGAAGGTGCTGTGTTTAAAGAGGTGGAGTTATGCAGATCTAAAACGCGTGGATTGCAGCAGCAGCAAGCCGAAAAGTGCAGGCATGTAAGGGATCTAGAGGTTGACAACATGTCTTCTTAACGGGAGTCCAGGAGCTCATCTCCACAAATGGACTTTTCAGGATCCTTGGGTGGCTCCGTAGTTTGAAACCAATTCTGGTTATCGCTTCTCGGCCTTTTGGCTAAGATCAAGTGTAGTATCTGTTCTTATCAGTTTAATATCTGATACGTCCCCTATCTGGGGACCATATATTAAATGGATTTTTAGAACAGGGAGATGGAAAAAGAGCTTGCTCTGTCCACTCCACGCATTGACCTGGTATTGCAGTATCTCCAGGACCGGTGCACCCCTTCTTTAATGCAGTTTCTAAAATCAGAAAGAATTGAATTCAATGTTTTTTGTTCATTTTGCTTGTTTGTCGGATTTTGGGATGGACTCTTTGGCTTTGCTTTTCTTCTCCTCATTGGATTTTTCATGTTCAAAGTTGCAGAAGCCAGATTACAAGCTCATTTTGGTTCAACTTCAGCAACTGTGCATTGCATTGCCATGTAATGTGATGCAATGCTATCTTTCTAGCTCTCCCTTTTTACTTCCTTTTGGATAAACAGACATATTAGGCAAGCATTTTGGAGCTTTCACCTAAATAACTACAGGTGGTGAGATAAGCTGCACAATATAATTGACCTTTCAGTATATTGTTGCACACACACCATCTATTTAGCAAATGCCCTTGTTATCAACAGCAGCCTTTTAAACTCACCTGAGCTAACAGGTATGTGCGCTGGTTACTCTGCTGCGCTTAAAATTTCTTTTTTGGTTTGCTACAATGCCTTTTCTGAAACGTTGTCTCCTTCTGCTGGAACACTGACTTCTTTCATTTAATGCCTGCAGACTATAAAAGAGAACACAACCCAAAAAGTTTGGTTGATTAGTCTGTGGCATTCTGTTAAACTGTTGCTTATGGCGGTCTCTGTGAGCTTCTCAGCGACATTCAGCCAGCCAGGTATCCTGCCTGCAGTAGATGGAATGTGGCAATGGAACGCTGGCTGCGCGTGTCATAATAGGCTCTGAGCCTTTATATACCTGTGCACAGCAGCAGCCACCTTCAGTCTGCTGCTGGACAGCCAGCAGCAGCAGCAGCAGGAGAGGTATGTAATCAGGAGCCCTCCTGCTAAGGGTAGACAGCTGCTCGTTCCACCCCACCCCCCGCCTTAATTGGTTCTCCTCCCTTCCAACGGTGTTGAGGCGGGTGGGAACAGCAGGGGGTGAAGGTGCTGTGTTTAAAGAGGTGGAGTTATGCAGATCTAAAACGCGTGGATTGCAGCAGCAGCAAGCCGAAAAGTGCAGGCATGTAAGGGATCTAGAGGTTGACAACATGTCTTCTTAACGGGAGTCCAGGAGCTCATCTCCACAAATGGACTTTTCAGGATCCTTGGGTGGCTCCGTAGTTTGAAACCAATTCTGGTTATCGCTTCTCAGCCTTTTGGCTAAGATCAAGTGTAGTATCTGTTCTTATCAGTTTAATATCTGATACGTCCCCTATCTGGGGACCATATATTAAATGGATTTTTTGAACAGGGAGATGGAAAAAGAGCTTGCTCTGTCCACTCCACGCATTGACCTGGTATTGCAGTATCTCCAGGACCGGTGCACCCCTTCTTTAATGCAGTTTCTAAAATCAGAAAGAATTGAATTCAATGTTTTTTGTTCATTTTGCTTGTTTGTCGGATTTTGGGATGGACTCTTTGGCTTTGCTTTTCTTCTCCTCATTGGATTTTTCATGTTCAAAGTTGCAGAAGCCAGATTACAAGCTCATTTTGGTTCAACTTCAGCAACTGTGCATTGCATTGCCATGTAATGTGATGCAATGCTATCTTTCTAGCTCTCCCTTTTTACTTCCTTTTGGATAAACAGACATATTAGGCAAGCATTTTGGAGCTTTCACCTAAATAACTACAGGTGGTGAGATAAGCTGCACAATATAATTGACCTTTCAGTATATTGTTGCACACACACCATCTATTTAGCAAATGCCCTTGTTATCAACAGCAGCCTTTTAAACTCACCTGAGCTAACAGGTATGTGCGCTGGTTACTCTGCTGCGCTTAAAATTTCTTTTTTGGTTTGCTACAATGCCTTTTCTGAAACGTTGTCTCCTTCTGCTGGAACACTGACTTCTTTCATTTAATGCCTGCAGACTATAAAAGAGAACCCAACCCAAAAAGTTTGGTTGATTAGTCTGTGGCATTCTGTTAAACTGTTGCTTATGGCGGTCTCTGTGAGCTTCTCAGCGACATTCAGCCAGCCAGGTATCCTGCCTGCAGTAGATGGAATGTGGCAATGGAACGCTGGCTGCGCGTGTCATAATAGGCTCTGAGCCTTTATATACCTGTGCACAGCAGCAGCCACCTTCAGTCTGCTGCTGGACAGCCAGCAGCAGCAGCAGCAGCAGGAGAGGTATGTAATCAGGAGCCCTCCTGCTAAGGGTAGACAGCTGCTCGTTCCACCCCACCCCCCGCCTTAATTGGTTCTCCTCCCTTCCAACGGTGTTGAGGCGGGTGGGAACAGCAGGGGGTGAAGGTGCTGTGTTTAAAGAGGTGGAGTTATGCAGATCTAAAACGCGTGGATTGCAGCAGCAGCAAGCCGAAAAGTGCAGGCATGTAAGGGATCTAGAGGTTGACAACATGTCTTCTTAACGGGAGTCCAGGAGCTCATCTCCACAAATGGACTTTTCAGGATCCTTGGGTGGCTCCGTAGTTTGAAACCAATTCTGGTTATCGCTTCTCGGCCTTTTGGCTAAGATCAAGTGTAGTATCTGTTCTTATCAGTTTAATATCTGATACGTCCCCTATCTGGGGACCATATATTAAATGGATTTTTAGAACAGGGAGATGGAAAAAGAGCTTGCTCTGTCCACTCCACACATTGACCTGGTATTGCAGTATCTCCAGGACCGGTGCACCCCTTCTTTAATGCAGTTTCTAAAATCAGAAAGAATTGAATTCAATGTTTTTTGTTCATTTTGCTTGTTTGTCGGATTTTGGGATGGACTCTTTGGCTTTGCTCTTCTTCTCCTCATTGGATTTTTCATGTTCAAAGTTGCAGAAGCCAGATTACAAGCTCATTTTGGTTCAACTTCAGCAACTGTGCATTGCATTGCATGTAATGTGATGCAATGCTATCTTTCTAGCTCTCCCTTTTTACTTCCTTTTGGATAAACAGACATATTAGGCAAGCATTTTGGAGCTTTCACCTAAATAACTACAGGTGGTGAGATAAGCTGCACAATATAATTGACCTTTCAGTATATTGTTGCACACACACCATCTATTTAGCAAATGCCCTTGTTATCAACAGCAGCCTTTTAAACTCACCTGAGCTAACAGGTATGTGCGCTGGTTACTCTGCTGCGCTTAAAATTTCTTTTTTGGTTTGCTACAATGCCTTTTCTGAAACGTTGTCTCCTTCTGCTGGAACACTGACTTCTTTCATTTAATGCCTGCAGACTATAAAAGAGAACCCAACCCAAAAAGTTTGGTTGATTAGTCTGTGGCATTCTGTTAAACTGTTGCTTATGGCGGTCTCTGTGAGCTTCTCAGCGACATTCAGCCAGCCAGGTATCCTGCCTGCAGTAGATGGAATGTGGCAATGGAACGCTGGCTGCGCGTGTCATAATAGGCTCTGAGCCTTTATATACCTGTGCACAGCAGCAGCCACCTTCAGTCTGCTGCTGGACAGCCAGCAGCAGCAGCAGCAGGAGAGGTATGTAATCAGGAGCCCTCCTGCTAAGGGTAGACAGCTGCTCGTTCCACCCCACCCCCCGCCTTAATTGGTTCTCCTCCCTTCCAACGGTGTTGAGGCGGGTGGGAACAGCAGGGGGTGAAGGTGCTGTGTTTAAAGAGGTGGAGTTATGCAGATCTAAAACGCGTGGATTGCAGCAGCAGCAAGCCGAAAAGTGCAGGCATGTAAGGGATCTAGAGGTTGACAACATGTCTTCTTAACGGGAGTCCAGGAGCTCATCTCCACAAATGGACTTTTCAGGATCCTTGGGTGGCTCCGTAGTTTGAAACCAATTCTGGTTATCGCTTCTCGGCCTTTTGGCTAAGATCAAGTGTAGTATCTGTTCTTATCAGTTTAATATCTGATACGTCCCCTATCTGGGGACCATATATTAAATGGATTTTTAGAACAGGGAGATGGAAAAAAAGCTTGCTCTGTCCACTCCACGCATTGACCTGGTATTGCAGTATCTCCAGGACCGGTGCACCCCTTCTTTAATGCAGTTTCTAAAATCAGAAAGAATTGAATTCAATGTTTTTTGTTCATTTTGCTTGTTTGTCGGATTTTGGGATGGACTCTTTGGCTTTGCTTTTCTTCTCCTCATTGGATTTTTCATGTTCAAAGTTGCAGAAGCCAGATTACAAGCTCATTTTGGTTCAACTTCAGCAACTGTGCTTTGCATTGCCATGTAATGTGATGCAATGCTATCTTTCTAGCTCTCCCTTTTTACTTCCTTTTGGATAAACAGACATATTAGGCAAGCATTTTGGAGCTTTCACCTAAATAACTACAGGTGGTGAGATAAGCTGCACAATATAATTGACCTTTCAGTATATTGTTGCACACACACCATCTATTTAGCAAATGCCCTTGTTATCAACAGCAGCCTTTTAAACTCACCTGAGCTAACAGGTATGTGCGCTGGTTACTCTGCTGCGCTTAAAATTTCTTTTTTGGTTTGCTACAATGCCTTTTCTGAAACGTTGTCTCCTTCTGCTGGAACACTGACTTCTTTCATTTAATGCCTGCAGACTATAAAAGAGAACCCAACCCAAAAAGTTTGGTTGATTAGTCTGTGGCATTCTGTTAAACTGTTGCTTATGGCGGTCTCTGTGAGCTTCTCAGCGACATTCAGCCAGCCAGGTATCCTGCCTGCAGTAGATGGAATGTGGCAATGGAACGCTGGCTGCGCGTGTCATAATAGGCTCTGAGCCTTTATATACCTGTGCACAGCAGCAGCCACCTTCAGTCTGCTGCTGGACAGCCAGCAGCAGCAGCAGGAGAGGTATGTAATCAGGAGCCCTCCTGCTAAGGGTAGACAGCTGATCGTTCCACCCCACCCCCCGCCTTAATTGGTTCTCCTCCCTTCCAACGGTGTTGAGGCGGGTGGGAACAGCAGGGGGTGAAGGTGCTGTGTTTAAAGAGGTGGAGTTATGCAGATCTAAAACGCGTGGATTGCAGCAGCAGCAAGCCGAAAAGTGCAGGCATGTAAGGGATCTAGAGGTTGACAACATGTCTTCTTAACGGGAGTCCAGGAGCTCATCTCCACAAATGGACTTTTCAGGATCCTTGGGTGGCTCCATAGTTTGAAACCAATTCTGGTTATCGCTTCTCGGCCTTTTGGCTAAGATCAAGTGTAGTATCTGTTCTTATCAGTTTAATATCTGATACGTCCCCTATCTGGGGACCATATATTAAATGGATTTTTAGAACAGGGAGATGGAAAAAGAGCTTGCTCTGTCCACTCCACGCATTGACCTGGTATTGCAGTATCTCCAGGACCGGTGCACCCCTTCTTTAATGCAGTTTCTAAAATCAGAAAGAATTGAATTCAATGTTTTTTGTTCATTTTGCTTGTTTGTCGGATTTTGGGATGGACTCTTTGGCTTTGCTTTTCTTCTCCTCATTGGATTTTTCATGTTCAAAGTTGCAGAAGCCAGATTACAAGCTCATTTTGGTTCAACTTCAGCAACTGTGCATTGCATTGCCATGTAATGTGATGCAATGCTATCTTTCTAGCTCTCCCTTTTTACTTCCTTTTGGATAAACAGACATATTAGGCAAGCATTTTGGAGCTTTCACCTAAATAACTACAGGTGGTGAGATAAGCTGCACAATATAATTGACCTTTCAGTATATTGTTGCACACACACCATCTATTTAGCAAATGCCCTTGTTATCAACAGCAGCCTTTTAAACTCACCTGAGCTAACAGGTATGTGCGCTGGTTACTCTGCTGCGCTTAAAATTTCTTTTTTGGTTTGCTACAATGCCTTTTCTGAAACGTTGTCTCACTCTGCTGGAACACTGACTTCTTTCATTTAATGCCTGCAGACTATAAAAGAGAACCCAACCCAAAAAGTTTGGTTGATTAGTCTGTGGCATTCTGTTAAACTGTTGCTTATGGCGGTCTCTGTGAGCTTCTCAGCGACATTCAGCCAGCCAGGTATCCTGCCTGCAGTAGATGGAATGTGGCAATGGAACGCTGGCTGCGCGTGTCATAATAGGCTCTGAGCCTTTATATACCTGTGCACAGCAGCAGCCACCTTCAGTCTGCTGCTGGACAGCCAGCAGCAGCAGCAGCAGGAGAGGTATGTAATCAGGAGCCCTCCTGCTAAGGGTAGACAGCTGCTCGTTCCACCCCACCCCCCGCCTTAATTGGTTCTCCTCCCTTCCAACGGTGTTGAGGCGGGTGGGAACAGCAGGGGTGAAGGTGCTGTGTTTAAAGAGGTGGAGTTATGCAGATCTAAAACGCGTGGATTGCAGCAGCAGCAAGCCGAAAAGTGCAGGCATGTAAGGGATCTAGAGGTTGACAACATGTCTTCTTAACGGGAGTCCAGGAGCTCATCTCCACAAATGGACTTTTCAGGATCCTTGGGTGGCTCCGTAGTTTGAAACCAATTCTGGTTATCGCTTCTCGGCCTTTTGGCTAAGATCAAGTGTAGTATCTGTTCTTATCAGTTTAATATCTGATACGTCCCCTATCTGGGGACCATATATTAAATGGATTTTTAGAACAGGGAGATGGAAAAAAAGCTTGCTCTGTCCACTCCACGCATTGACCTGGTATTGCAGTATCTCCAGGACCGGTGCACCCCTTCTTTAATGCAGTTTCTAAAATCAGAAAGAATTGAATTCAATGTTTTTTGTTCATTTTGCTTGTTTGTCGGATTTTGGGATGGACTCTTTGGCTTTGCTTTTCTTCTCCTCATTGGATTTTTCATGTTCAAAGTTGCAGAAGCCAGATTACAAGCTCATTTTGGTTCAACTTCAGCAACTGTGCATTGCATTGCCATGTAATGTGATGCAATGCTATCTTTCTAGCTCTCCCTTTTTACTTCCTTTTGGATAAACAGACATATTAGGCAAGCATTTTGGAGCTTTCACCTAAATAACTACAGGTGGTGAGATAAGCTGCACAATATAATTGACCTTTCAGTATATTGTTGCACACACACCATCTATTTAGCAAATGCCCTTGTTATCAACAGCAGCCTTTTAAACTCACCTGAGCTAACAGGTATGTGCGCTGGTTACTCTGCTGCGCTTAAAATTTCTTTTTTGGTTTGCTACAATGCCTTTTCTGAAACGTTGTCTCCTTCTGCTGGAATACTGACTTCTTTCATTTAATGCCTGCAGACTATAAAAGAGAACCCAACCCAAAAAGTTTGGTTGATTAGTCTGTGGCATTCTGTTAAACTGTTGCTTATGGCGGTCTCTGTGAGCTTCTCAGCGACATTCAGCCAGCCAGGTATCCTGCCTGCAGTAGATGGAATGTGGCAATGGAACGCTGGCTGCGCGTGTCATAATAGGCTCTGAGCCTTTATATACCTGTGCACAGCAGCAGCCACCTTCAGTCTGCTGCTGGACAGCCAGCAGCAGCAGCAGCAGGAGAGGTATGTAATCAGGAGCCCTCCTGCTAAGGGTAGACAGCTGCTTGTTCCACCCCACCACCCGCCTTAATTGGTTCTCCTCCCTTCCAACGGTGTTGAGGCGGGTGGGAACAGCAGGGGGTGAAGGTGCTGTGTTTAAAGAGGTGGAGTTATGCAGATCTAAAACGCATGGATTGCAGCAGCAGCAAGCCGAAAAGTGCAGGCATGTAAGGGATCTAGAGGTTGACAACATGTCTTCTTAACGGGAGTCCAGGAGCTCATCTCCACAAATGGACTTTTCAGGATCCTTGGGTGGCTCCGTAGTTTGAAACCAATTCTGGTTATCGCTTCTCGGCCTTTTGGCTAAGATCAAGTGTAGTATCTTTTGAAAAGGCGGTTTTGGATGTTGGCCGCCCTAGTAGATTGATACATTATGCACACTGGGGTTTAGGCGCTTGTTAGTACGCCAGGTGGCTAATATAGTCATCTGGTGGAAAGCATGGCCCCCCAGGATCGACGCCATTGGGCCGGGGAAGATCGAAAGCACGAAGTGTGAAGTGCCCCAGGAGTGGTGACCCTGGGGTGCCTTAACTCACTGGGATTGGGAACCCCACTTGAGTTTATGGCACATTTGCACAAGCACTTCAAATTTTCTTTCTTCGCACACACCCTTATTCCGGGCCTTCTGGCCTTAGGATGGGGAATTTTTCAATTCCCGGTCGAAGGTCCGGGCAGTATTATACTGTGAAACCTTCACTATTTATTTAATTTCTTTGTCACTGTGTGTCCACTTATTCACGTGTGTCACGTCCTACTAGGATTTTGTCGGGATGCGGTTCCCTTACGGGTTCCTCTCTTGGCAGGTCTAGGGGGGGAGTGTGTGGCCATCAGGTTCCGCTCCCCCCTGAACCCCCCTGGCTCTCCTCTTTCGGGAGGAGAGCGTTGTTGGCTCCCCTCTTCCGGGAGGGGAGCACAGTCTTTGGCTCCCAGTGCCTTGCTCGGGTGAGAACTCGGGCAGGTGCTGGGGGTAAGATTGGGTCGCCTCTGGCTTCGGCTGGAGGTGGCTTTTTGTCCCTGTTCCTCGCTGTGGCCTTTTGGCTCGGAGGGACGGGGAATGGTTTGGGGGACCCTTCTCCTTTTGGAGAGGGTTTCAAGAAGACCAGCATCCTAGTGCACTTTTTTTGTGGCACTTGTCACTTTTTTAAGCGCAATCGGGTTTTGTACACGAATTCGGGCTAAAAAAAAAAAAAAGAAAAAAAAAAAAAAAAAAATCTGTTCTTATCAGTTTAATATCTGATACGTCCCCTATCTGGGGACCATATATTAAATGGATTTTTAGAACAGGGAGATGGAAAAAGAGCTTGCTCTGTCCACTCCACGCATTGACCTGGTATTGCAGTATCTCCAGGACCGGTGCACCCCTTCTTTAATGCAGTTTCTAAAATCAGAAAGAATTGAATTCAATGTTTTTTGTTCATTTTGCTTGTTTGTCGGATTTTGGGATGGACTCTTTGGCTTTGCTTTTCTTCTCCTCATTGGATTTTTCATGTTCAAAGTTGCAGAAGCCAGATTACAAGCTCATTTTGGTTCAACTTCAGCAACTGTGCATTGCATTGCCATGTAATGTGATGCAATGCTATCTTTCTAGCTCTCCCTTTTTACTTCCTTTTGGATAAACAGACATATTAGGCAAGCATTTTGGAGCTTTCACCTAAATAACTACAGGTGGTGAGATAAGCTGCACAATATAATTGACCTTTCAGTATATTGTTGCACACACACCATCTATTTAGCAAATGCCCTTGTTATCAACAGCAGCCTTTTAAACTCACCTGAGCTAACAGGTATGTGCGCTGGTTACTCTGCTGCGCTTAAAATTTCTTTTTTGGTTTGCTACAATGCCTTTTCTGAAACGTTGTCTCCTTCTGCTGGAACACTGACTTCTTTCATTTAATGCCTGCAGACTATAAAAGAGAACCCAACCCAAAACGTTTGGTTGATTAGTCTGTGGCATTCTGTTAAACTGTTGCTTATGGCGGTCTCTGTGAGCTTCTCAGCGACATTCAGCCAGCCAGGTATCCTGCCTGCAGTAGATGGAATGTGGCAATGGAACGCTGGCTGCGCGTGTCATAATAGGCTCTGAGCCTTTATATACCTGTGCACAGCAGCAGCCACCTTCAGTCTGCTGCTGGACAGCCAGCAGCAGCAGCAGCAGGAGAGGTATGTAATCAGGAGCCCTCCTGCTAAGGGTAGACAGCTGCTCGTTCCACCCCACCCCCCGCCTTAATTGGTTCTCCTCCCTTCCAACGGTGTTGAGGCGGGTGGGAACAGCAGGGGGTGAAGGTGCTGTGTTTAAAGAGGTGGAGTTATGCAGATCTAAAACGCGTGGATTGCAGCAGCAGCAAGCCGAAAAGTGCAGGCATGTAAGGGATCTAGAGGTTGACAACATGTCTTCTTAACGGGAGTCCAGGAGCTCATCTCCACAAATGGACTTTTCAGGATCCTTGGGTGGCTCCGTAGTTTGAAACCAATTCTGGTTATCGCTTCTCGGCCTTTTGGCTAAGATCAAGTGTAGTATCTGTTCTTATCAGTTTAATATCTGATACGTCCCCTATCTGGGGACCATATATTAAATGGATTTTTAGAACAGGGAGATGGAAAAAGAGCTTGCTCTGTCCACTCCACGCATTGACCTGGTATTGCAGTATCTCCAGGACCGGTGCACCCCTTCTTTAATGCAGTTTCTAAAATCAGAAAGAATTGAATTCAATGTTTTTTGTTCATTTTGCTTGTTTGTCGGATTTTGGGATGGACTCTTTGGCTTTGCTTTTCTTCTCCTCATTGGATTTTTCATGTTCAAAGTTGCAGAAGCCAGATTACAAGCTCATTTTGGTTCAACTTCAGCAACTGTGCATTGCATTGCCATGTAATGTGATGCAATGCTATCTTTCTAGCTCTCCCTTTTTACTTCCTTTTGGATAAACAGACATATTAGGCAAGCATTTTGGAGCTTTCACCTAAATAACTACAGGTGGTGAGATAAGCTGCACAATATAATTGACCTTTCAGTATATTGTTGCACACACACCATCTATTTAGCAAATGCCCTTGTTATCAACAGCAGCCTTTTAAACTCACCTGAGCTAACAGGTATGTGCGCTGGTTACTCTGCTGCGCTTAAAATTTCTTTTTTGGTTTGCTACAATGCCTTTTCTGAAACGTTGTCTCCTTCTGCTGGAACACTGACTTCTTTCATTTAATGCCTGCAGACTATAAAAGAGAACCCAACCCAAAAAGTTTGGTTGATTAGTCTGTGGCATTCTGTTAAACTGTTGCTTATGGCGGTCTCTGTGAGCTTCTCAGCGACATTCAGCCAGCCAGGTATCCTGCCTGCAGTAGATGGAATGTGGCAATGGAACGCTGGCTGCGCGTGTCATAATAGGCTCTGAGCCTTTATATACCTGTGCACAGCAGCAGCCACCTTCAGTCTGCTGCTGGACAGCCAGCAGCAGCAGCAGGAGAGGTATGTAATCAGGAGCCCTCCTGCTAAGGGTAGACAGCTGCTCGTTCCACCCCACCCCCCGCCTTAATTGGTTCTCCTCCCTTCCAACGGTGTTGAGGCGGGTGGGAACAGCAGGGGGTGAAGGTGCTGTGTTTAAAGAGGTGGAGTTATGCAGATCTAAAACGCATGGATTGCAGCAGCAGCAAGCCGAAAAGTGCAGGCATGTAAGGGATCTAGAGGTTGACAACATGTCTTCTTAACGGGAGTCCAGGAGCTCATCTCCACAAATGGACTTTTCAGGATCCTTGGGTGGCTCCGTAGTTTGAAACCAATTCTGGTTATCGCTTCTCGGCCTTTTGGCTAAGATCAAGTGTAGTATCTTTTGAAAAGGCGGTTTTGGATGTTGGCCGCCCTAGTAGATTGATACATTATGCACACTGGGGTTTAGGCGCTTGTTAGTACGCCAGGTGGCTAATATAGTCATCTGGTGGAAAGCATGGCCCCCCAGGATCGACGCCATTGGGCCGGGGAAGATCGAAAGCACGAAGTGTGAAGTGCCCCAGGAGTGGTGACCCTGGGGTGCCTTAACTCACTGGGATTGGGAACCCCACTTGAGTTTATGGCACATTTGCACAAGCACTTCAAATTTTCTTTCTTCGCACACACCCTTATTCCGGGCCTTCTGGCCTTAGGATGGGGAATTTTTCAATTCCCGGTCGAAGGTCCGGGCAGTATTATACTGTGAAACCTTCACTATTTATTTAATTTCTTTGTCACTGTGTGTCCACTTATTCACGTGTGTCACGTCCTACTAGGATTTTGTCGGGATGCGGTTCCCTTACGGGTTCCTCTCTTGGCAGGTCTAGGGGGGGAGTGTGTGGCCATCAGGTTCCGCTCCCCCCTGAACCCCCCTGGCTCTCCTCTTTCGGGAGGAGAGCGTTGTTGGCTCCCCTCTTCCGGGAGGGGAGCACAGTCTTTGGCTCCCAGTGCCTTGCTCGGGTGAGAACTCGGGCAGGTGCTGGGGGTAAGATTGGGTCGCCTCTGGCTTCGGCTGGAGGTGGCTTTTTGTCCCTGTTCCTCGCTGTGGCCTTTTGGCTCGGAGGGACGGGGAATGGTTTGGGGGACCCTTCTCCTTTTGGAGAGGGTTTCAAGAAGACCAGCATCCTAGTGCACTTTTTTTGTGGCACTTGTCACTTTTTTAAGCGCACTCGGGTTTTGTACACGAATTCGGGCTAAAAAAAAAAAAAAGAAAAAAAAAAAAAAAAAAAATCTGTTCTTATCAGTTTAATATCTGATACGTCCCCTATCTGGGGACCATATATTAAATGGATTTTTAGAACAGGGAGATGGAAAAAGAGCTTGCTCTGTCCACTCCACGCATTGACCTGGTATTGCAGTATCTCCAGGACCGGTGCACCCCTTCTTTAATGCAGTTTCTAAAATCAGAAAGAATTGAATTCAATGTTTTTTGTTCATTTTGCTTGTTTGTTGGATTTTGGGATGGACTCTTTGGCTTTGCTTTTCTTCTCCTCATTGGATTTTTCATGTTCAAAGTTGCAGAAGCCAGATTACAAGCTCATTTTGGTTCAACTTCAGCAACTGTGCATTGCATTGCCATGTAATGTGATGCAATGCTATCTTTCTAGCTCTCCCTTTTTACTTCCTTTTGGATAAACAGACATATTAGGCAAGCATTTTGGAGCTTTCACCTAAATAACTACAGGTGGTGAGATAAGCTGCACAATATAATTGACCTTTCAGTATATTGTTGCACACACACCATCTATTTAGCAAATGCCCTTGTTATCAACAGCAGCCTTTTAAACTCACCTGAGCTAACAGGTATGTGCGCTGGTTACTCTGCTGCGCTTAAAATTTCTTTTTTGGTTTGCTACAATGCCTTTTCTGAAACGTTGTCTCCTTCTGCTGGAACACTGACTTCTTTCATTTAATGCCTGCAGACTATAAAAGAGAACCCAACCCAAAAAGTTTGGTTGATTAGTCTGTGGCATTCTGTTAAACTGTTGCTTATGGCGGTCTCTGTGAGCTTCTCAGCGACATTCAGCCAGCCAGGTATCCTGCCTGCAGTAGATGGAATGTGGCAATGGAACGCTGGCTGCGCGTGTCATAATAGGCTCTGAGCCTTTATATACCTGTGCACAGCAGCAGCCACCTTCAGTCTGCTGCTGGACAGCCAGCAGCAGCAGCAGCAGGAGAGGTATGTAATCAGGAGCCCTCCTGCTAAGGGTAGACAGCTGCTCGTTCCACCCCACCCCCCGCCTTAATTGGTTCTCCTCCCTTCCAACGGTGTTGAGGCGGGTGGGAACAGCAGGGGGTGAAGGTGCTGTGTTTAAAGAGGTGGAGTTATGCAGATCTAAAACGCGTGGATTGCAGCAGCAACAAGCCGAAAAGTGCAGGCATGTAAGGGATCTAGAGGTTGACAACATGTCTTCTTAACGGGAGTCCAGGAGCTCATCTCCACAAATGGACTTTTCAGGATCCTTGGGTGGCTCCGTAGTTTGAAACCAATTCTGGTTATCGCTTCTCGGCCTTTTGGCTAAGATCAAGTGTAGTATCTGTTCTTATCAGTTTAATATCTGATACGTCCCCTATCTGGGGACCATATATTAAATGGATTTTTAGAACAGGGAGATGGAAAAAGAGCTTGCTCTGTCCACTCCACGCATTGACCTGGTATTGCAGTATCTCCAGGACCGTTGCACCCCTTCTTTAATGCAGTTTCTAAAATCAGAAAGAATTGAATTCAATGTTTTTTGTTCATTTTGCTTGTTTGTCGGATTTTGGGATGGACTCTTTGGCTTTGCTTTTCTTCTCCTCATTGGATTTTTCATGTTCAAAGTTGCAGAAGCCAGATTACAAGCTCATTTTGGTTCAACTTCAGCAACTGTGCATTGCATTGCCATGTAATGTGATGCAATGCTATCTTTCTAGCTCTCCCTTTTTACTTCCTTTTGGATAAACAGACATATTAGGGAAGCATTTTGGAGCTTTCACCTAAATAACTACAGGTGGTGAGATAAGCTGCACAATATAATTGACCTTTCAGTATATTGTTGCACACACACCATCTATTTAGCAAATGCCCTTGTTATCAACAGCAGCCTTTTAAACTCACCTGAGCTAACAGGTATGTGCGCTGGTTACTCTGCTGCGCTTAAAATTTCTTTTTTGGTTTGCTACAATGCCTTTTCTGAAACGTTGTCTCCTTCTGCTGGAACACTGACTTCTTTCATTTAATGCCTGCAGACTATAAAAGAGAACCCAACCCAAAAAGTTTGGTTGATTAGTCTGTGGCATTCTGTTAAACTGTTGCTTATGGCGGTCTCTGTGAGCTTCTCAGCGACATTCAGCCAGCCAGGTATCCTGCCTGCAGTAGATGGAATGTGGCAATGGAACGCTGGCTGCGCGTGTCATAATAGGCTCTGAGCCTTTATATACCTGTGCACAGCAGCAGCCACCTTCAGTCTGCTGCTGGACAGCCAGCAGCAGCAGCAGCAGCAGGAGAGGTATGTAATCAGGAGCCCTCCTGCTAAGGGTAGACAGCTGCTCGTTCCACCCCACCCCCCGCCTTAATTGGTTCTCCTCCCTTCCAACGGTGTTGAGGCGGGTGGGAACAGCAGGGGGTGAAGGTGCTGTGTTTAAAGAGGTGGAGTTATGCAGATCTAAAACGCGTGGATTGCAGCAGCAGCAAGCCGAAAAGTGCAGGCATGTAAGGGATCTAGAGGTTGACAACATGTCTTCTTAACGGGAGTCCAGGAGCTCATCTCCACAAATGGACTTTTCAGGATCCTTGGGTGGCTCCGTAGTTTGAAACCAATTCTGGTTATCGCTTCTCGGCCTTTTGGCTAAGATCAAGTGTAGTATCTTTCGAAAAGGCGGTTTTGGATGTTGGCCGCCCTAGTAGATTGATACATTATGCACACTGGGGTTTAGGCGCTTGTTAGTACGCCAGGTGGCTAATATAGTCATCTGGTGGAAAGCATGGCCCCCCCAGGATCGACGCCATTGGGCCGGGAAAGATCGAAAGCCCGAAGTGTGAAGTGCCCCAGGAGTGGTGACCCTGGGGTGCCTTAACTCACTGGGATTGGGAACCCCACTTGAGTTTATGGCACATTTGCACAAGCACTTCAAATTTTCTTTCTTCGCACACACCCTTATTCCGGGCCTTCTGGCCTTAGGATGGGGAATTTTTCAATTCCCGGTCGAAGGTCCGGGCAGTATTATACTGTGAAACCTTCACTATTTATTTAATTTCTTTGTCACTGTGTGTCCACTTATTCATGTGTGTCACGTCCTACTAGGATTTTGTCGGGATGCGGTTCCCTTATGGGTTCCTCTCTTGGCAGGTCTAGGGGGGGAGTGTGTGGCCATCAGGTTCTGCTCCCCCCTGAACCCCCCTGGCTCTCCTCTTTCGGGAGGAGAGCGTTGTTGGCTCCCCTCTTCCGGGAGGGGAGCACAGTCTTTGGCTCCCAGTGCCTTGCTCGGGTGAGAACTCGGGCAGGTGCTGGGGGTAAGATTGGGTCGCCTCTGGCTTCGGCTGGAGGTGGCTTTTTGTCCCTGTTCCTCGCTGTGGCCTTTTGGCTCGGAGGGACGGGGAATGGTTTGGGGGACCCTTCTCCTTTTGGAGAGGGTTTCAAGAAGACCAGCATCCTAGTGCACTTTTTTTGTGGCACTTGTCACTTTTTTAAGCGCACTCGGGTTTTGTACACGAATTCGGGCTTTCGATAAAAAAAAAAAAAAAAATCTGTTCTTATCAGTTTAATATCTGATACGTCCCCTATCTGGGGACCATATATTAAATGGATTTTTAGAACAGGGAGATGGAAAAAGAGCTTGCTCTGTCCACTCCACGCATTGACCTGGTATAGCAGTATCTCCAGGACCGGTGCACCCCTTCTTTAATGCAGTTTCTAAAATCAGAAAGAATTGAATTCAATGTTTTTTGTTCATTTTGCTTGTTTGTCGGATTTTGGGATGGACTCTTTGGCTTTGCTTTTCTTCTCCTCATTGGATTTTTCATGTTCAAAGTTGCAGAAGCCAGATTACAAGCTCATTTTGGTTCAACTTCAGCAACTGTGCATTGCATTGCCATGTAATGTGATGCAATGCTATCTTTCTAGCTCTCCCTTTTTACTTCCTTTTGGATAAACAGACATATTAGGCAAGCATTTTGGAGCTTTCACGTAAATAACTACAGGTGGTGAGATAAGCTGCACAATATAATTGACCTTTCAGTATATTGTTGCACACACACCATCTATTTAGCAAATGCCCTTGTTATCAACAGCAGCCTTTTAAACTCACCTGAGCTAACAGGTATGTGCGCTGGTTACTCTGCTGCACTTAAAATTTCTTTTTTGGTTTGCTACAATGCCTTTTCTGAAACGTTGTCTCCTTCTGCTGGAACACTGACTTCTTTCATTTAATGCCTGCAGACTATAAAAGAGAACCCAACCCAAAAAGTTTGGTTGATTAGTCTGTGGCATTCTGTTAAACTGTTGCTTATGGCGGTCTCTGTGAGCTTCTCAGCGACATTCAGCCAGCCAGGTATCCTGCCTGCAGTAGATGGAATGTGGCAATGGAACGCTGGCTGCGCGTGTCATAATAGGCTCTGAGCCTTTATATACCTGTGCACAGCAGCAGCCACCTTCAGTCTGCTGCTGGACAGCCAGCAGCAGCAGCAGCAGGAGAGGTATGTAATCAGGAGCCCTCCTGCTAAGGGTAGACAGCTGCTCGTTCCACCCCACCCCCCGCCTTAATTGGTTCTCCTCCCTTCCAACGGTGTTGAGGCGGGTGGGAACAGCAGGGGGTGAAGGTGCTGTGTTTAAAGAGGTGGAGTTATGCAGATCTAAAACGCGTGGATTGCAGCAGCAGCAAGCCGAAAAGTGCAGGCATGTAAGGGATCTAGAGGTTGACAACATGTCTTCTTAACGGGAGTCCAGGAGCTCATCTCCACAAATGGACTTTTCAGGATCCTTGGGTGGCTCCGTAGTTTGAAACCAATTCTGGTTATCGCTTCTCGGCCTTTTGGCTAAGATCAAGTGTAGTATCTGTTCTTATCAGTTTAATATCTGATACGTCCCCTATCTGGGGACCATATATTAAATGGATTTTTAGAACAGGGAGATGGAAAAAGAGCTTGCTCTGTCCACTCCACGCATTGACCTGGTATTGCAGTATCTCCAGGACCGTTGCACCCCTTCTTTAATGCAGTTTCTAAAATCAGAAAGAATTGAATTCAATGTTTTTTGTTCATTTTGCTTGTTTGTCGGATTTTGGGATGGACTCTTTGGCTTTGCTTTTCTTCTCCTCATTGGATTTTTCATGTTCAAAGTTGCAGAAGCCAGATTACAAGCTCATTTTGGTTCAACTTCAGCAACTGTGCATTGCATTGCCATGTAATGTGATGCAATGCTATCTTTCTAGCTCTCCCTTTTTACTTACTTCCTTTTGGATAAACAGACATATTAGGCAAGCATTTTGGAGCTTTCACCTAAATAACTACAGGTGGTGAGATAAGCTGCACAATATAATTGACCTTTCAGTATATTGTTGCACACACACCATCTATTTAGCAAATGCCCTTGTTATCAACAGCAGCCTTTTAAACTCACCTGAGCTAACAGGTATGTGCGCTGGTTACTCTGCTGCGCTTAAAATTTCTTTTTTGGTTTGCTACAATGCCTTTTCTGAAACGTTGTCTCCTTCTGCTGGAACACTGACTTCTTTCATTTAATGCCTGCAGACTATAAAAGAGAACCCAACCCAAAAAGTTTGGTTGATTAGTCTGTGGCATTCTGTTAAACTGTTGCTTATGGCGGTCTCTGTGAGCTTCTCAGCGACATTCAGCCAGCCAGGTATCCTGCCTGCAGTAGATGGAATGTGGCAATGGAACGCTGGCTGCGCGTGTCATAATAGGCTCTGAGCCTTTATATACCTGTGCACAGCAGCAGCCACCTTCAGTCTGCTGCTGGACAGCCAGCAGCAGCAGCAGCAGGAGAGGTATGTAATCAGGAGCCCTCCTGCTAAGGGTAGACAGCTGCTCGTTCCACCCCACCCCCCGCCTTAATTGGTTCTCCTCCCTTCCAACGGTGTTGAGGCGGGTGGGAACAGCAGGGGGTGAAGGTGCTGTGTTTAAAGAGGTGGAGTTATGCAGATCTAAAACGCGTGGATTGCAGCAGCAGCAAGCCGAAAAGTGCAGGCATGTAAGGGATCTAGAGGTTGACAACATGTCTTCTTAACGGGAGTCCAGGAGCTCTTCTCCACAAATGGACTTTTCAGGATCCTTGGGTGGCTCCGTAGTTTGAAACCAATTCTGGTTATCGCTTCTCGGCCTTTTGGCTAAGATCAAGTGTAGTATCTGTTCTTATCAGTTTAATATCTGATACGTCCCCTATCTGGGGACCATATATTAAATGGATTTTTAGAACAGGGAGATGGAAAAAGAGCTTGCTCTGTCCACTCCACGCATTGACCTGGTATTGCAGTATCTCCAGGACCGGTGCACCCCTTCTTTAATGCAGTTTCTAAAATCAGAAAGAATTGAATTCAATGTTTTTTGTTCATTTTGCTTGTTTGTTGGATTTTGGGATGGACTCTTTCGCTTTGCTTTTCTTCTCCTCATTGGATTTTTCATGTTCAAAGTTGCAGAAGCCAGATTACAAGCTCATTTTGGTTCAACTTCAGCAACTGTGCATTGCATTGCCATGTAATGTGATGCAATGCTATCTTTCTAGCTCTCCCTTTTTACATCCTTTTGGATAAACAGACATATTAGGCAAGCATTTTGGAGCTTTCACCTAAATAACTACAGGTGGTGAGATAAGCTGCACAATATAATTGACCTTTCAGTATATTGTTGCACACACACCATCTATTTAGCAAATGCCCTTGTTATCAACAGCAGCCTTTTAAACTCACCTGAGCTAACAGGTATGTGCGCTGGTTACTCTGCTGCGCTTAAAATTTCTTTTTTGGTTTGCCATAATGCCTTTTCTGAAACGTTGTCTCCTTCTGCTGGAACACTGACTTCTTTCATTTAATGCCTGCAGACTATAAAAAAGAACCCAACCCAAAAAGTTTGGTTGATTAGTCTGTGGCATTCTGTTAAACTGTTGCTTATGGCGGTCTCTGTGAGCTTCTCAGCGACATTCAGCCAGCCAGGTATCCTGCCTGCAGTAGATGGAATGTGGCAATGGAACGCTGGCTGCGCGTGTCATAATAGGCTCTGAGCCTTTATATACCTGTGCACAGCAGCAGCCACCTTCAGTCTGCTGCTGGACAGCCAGCAGCAGCAGCAGGAGAGGTATGTAATCAGGAGCCCTCCTGCTAAGGGTAGACAGCTGCTCGTTCCACCCCACCCCCCGCCTTAATTGGTTCTCCTCCCTTCCAACGGTGTTGAGGCGGGTGGGAACAGCAGGGGGTGAAGGTGCTGTGTTTAAAGAGGTGGAGTTATGCAGATCTAAAACGCGTGGATTGCAGCAGCAGCAAGCCGAAAAGTGCAGGCATGTAAGGGATCTAGAGGTTGACAACATGTCTTCTTAACGGGAGTCCAGGAGCTCATCTCCACAAATGGACTTTTCAGGATCCTTGGGTGGCTCCGTAGTTTGAAACCAATTCTGGTTATCGCTTCTCGGCCTTTTGGCTAAGATCAAGTGTAGTATCTGTTCTTATCAGTTTAATATCTGATACGTCCCCTATCTGGGGACCATATATTAAATGGATTTTTAGAACAGGGAGATGGAAAAAAAGCTTGCTCTGTCCACTCCACGCATTGACCTGGTATTGCAGTATCTCCAGGACCGTTGCACCCCTTCTTTAATGCAGTTTCTAAAATCAGAAAGAATTGAATTCAATGTTTTTTGTTCATTTTGCTTGTTTGTCGGATTTTGGGATGGACTCTTTGGCTTTGCTTTTCTTCTCCTCATTGGATTTTTCATGTTCAAAGTTGCAGAAGCCAGATTACAAGCTCATTTTGGTTCAACTTCAGCAACTGTGCATTGCATTGCCATGTAATGTGATGCAATGCTATCTTTCTAGCTCTCCCTTTTTACTTCCTTTTGGATAAACAGACATATTAGGCAAGCATTTTGGAGCTTTCACCTAAATAACTACAGGTGGTGAGATAAGCTGCACAATATAATTGACCTTTCAGTATATTGTTGCACACACACCATCTATTTAGCAAATGCCCTTGTTATCAACAGCAGCCTTTTAAACTCACCTGAGCTAACAGGTATGTGCGCTGGTTACTCTGCTGCGCTTAAAATTTCTTTTTTGGTTTGCTACAATGCCTTTTCTGAAACGTTGTCTCCTTCTGCTGGAACACTGACTTCTTTCATTTAATGCCTGCAGACTATAAAAGAGAACCCAACCCAAAAAGTTTGGTTGATTAGTCTGTGGCATTCTGTTAAACTGTTGCTTATGGCGGTTTCTGTGAGCTTCTCAGCGACATTCAGCCAGCCAGGTATCCTGCCTGCAGTAGATGGAATGTGGCAATGGAACGCTGGCTGCGCGTGTCATAATAGGCTCTGAGCCTTTATATACCTGTGCACAGCAGCAGCCACCTTCAGTCTGCTGCTGGACAGCCAGCAGCAGCAGCAGCAGGAGAGGTATGTAATCAGGAGCCCTCCTGCTAAGGGTAGACAGCTGCTCGTTCCACCCCACCACCCGCCTTAATTGGTTCTCCTCCCTTCCAACGGTGTTGAGGCGGGTGGGAACAGCAGGGGGTGAAGGTGCTGTGTTTAAAGAGGTGGAGTTATGCAGATCTAAAACGCGTGGATTGCAGTAGCAGCAAGCCGAAAAGTGCAGGCATGTAAGGGATCTAGAGGTTGACAACATGTCTTCTTAACGGGAGTCCAGGAGCTCATCTCCACAAATGGACTTTTCAGGATCCTTGGGTGGCTCCGTAGTTTGAAACCAATTCTGGTTATCGCTTCTCGGCCTTTTGGCTAAGATCAAGTGTAGTATCTGTTCTTATCAGTTTAATATCTGATACGTCCCCTATCTGGGGACCATATATTAAATGGATTTTTAGAACAAGGAGATGGAAAAAGAGCTTGCTCTGTCCACTCCACGCATTGACCTGGTATTGCAGTATCTCCAGGACCGGTGCACCCCTTCTTTAACCCCTTCAGGACCCAGCCTATTTTGACCCTAAAGACCTTGGCATTTTTGTCAATTCTGACCAGTGTCCCTTTACGAAGTAAAAACTCTGGAACACTTCAACGGATCCTGGCGATTCTGAGATTCTTTTTTCGTGACATATTGGGCTTCATGCTATTATTAAATTTAGGTCGATAATATTTGCGTTTATTTGTGAAAAAATCAAAAATATGGGAAAAAATTTGAAAATTTTGCAATTTTCAAATTTTGAATTTTTATTCTGCTAAACCAGAGAGTGATGTGACACAAAATAGTTAATAAATAACATTTCCCACATGTCTACTTTACATCAGCACAATTTTGGAAAAAAAAAAAATTTTGGTAGGAAGTTTGAAGGGTTCAAAGTTCATCAGCAATTTATCTTTTTTCCAGCAAAATTTACAAAACCATTTTTTTAGTGACCACATCACATTTGAAGTCCCTTTGAGGGGTCTTTATTACAGAATACACCCGAAAGTGACACCATTCCAAAAACTGCACCCCTCAAGCTACTCAAAACTACATTCAAGAAGATTATTAACCCTTCAGGTTCATCACAGGAACTAAAGCCACATGGAAGAAAAAAATGAACATTTTTATTTTTCTAACAAAAATTTTCTTTTAGCCTAAATTTTTTAATTTTCACATGGGTAACAGGATAAAATGCATCCTAAAATTTGTTGGTCAATTTCTCCTGAGTACACTGATACCTCATATGTGGTCATAAGCTACTGTTTGGGCACACGGCAGGGCTCAGAAGGGAAGGAGCGCCATTTTACTTTTTGAATGGAAAATTTGCTCCAAAAGTCAAATTGCGCTCCTTCTCTTCTGAGCCCTGCCATGCGCCCAAACAGTGGTTTATGACCACATATGAGGTATCAGTGTACTCAGGAGAAATTGACCAACACATTTTAGGATGCATTTTATCCTGTTACCCATGTGAAAATAAAAAAATTTAGGCTAAAAGAAAATTTTTGTGAAAAAAAAAGTACTTTTTTGTTTTCACAGATCATTTTGTGAAGCACCTGGGGGTTCCAAGTGCTCACTATGCATCTAGATAGGTGCCTTGGGGGGTCTAGTTTCCAAAATGGGGTCACTTGTGGTGGAGCTCCACTTTTTAGGCACATTAGGGGCTCTCCAAACGCAACATGGTGTCCGCTAACAATTTGAGCCGATTTTCCATTCAATTTGTTTGCGGACACCATGTCGCGTTTGGAGAGCCGCTGTGTGCCCAAACATTGGAGCTCACCTACAAGTGACCCCATTTTGGAAACTAGACCCCCCAAGGCACCTATCTAGATGCATAGTGAGCACTTGGAACCCCCAGATCCTTCACAAATTAATCCGTAAAAATCAAAAAAGTGTTTTTTTTTCCACTTTTTCATTTTTATGAATCAATTTGTGAAGCACCTGGGGGATCCAAGTGCTCACTATGCATCTAGATAGGTGCCTTGGGGGGTCTAGTTTCCAAAATGGGGTCACTTGTGGGGGAGCTCCAATGTTTGGGCACACAGCGGCTCTCCAAAAGCAACATGGTGTCCGCTACAAATTGTCGACTCAAATTGTTAGAAGACACCATGTTGTGTTTGGAGAGCCGCTGTGTGCCCAAACATTGGAGCTCCCCCACAAGTGACCCCATTTTGGAAACTAGACCCCCCAAGGCACCTACCTAGATGCATAGTGAGCACTTGGAACCCCCAGGTCCTTCACAAATTAATCCGTAAATATAAAAAAGTGTTTTTTTTTCCACTTTTTCATTTTTATGAATCAATTTGTGAAGCACCTGGGGGTTCCAAGTGCTCACTATGCATCTAGATAGGTGCATTGGGGGGTCTAGTTTCCAAAATGGGGTCACTTGTGGGGGAGCTCCAATGTTTGGGCACACAGCGGCTCTCCAAATGCAACATGGTGTCCGCTAACAAATTGTCAGCTCAAATTGTTAGAAGACACCATGTTGCGTTTGGAGAGCCGCTGTGTGCCCAAACATTGGAGCTCCCCCACAAGTGACCCCATTTTGGAAACTAGACCCCCAAGGCACCTATCTAGATGCATAGTGAGCACTTGGGACCCCCAGGTCCTTAGCAAATTAATCCGTAAAAATAAAAAAGTGTTTTTTTTTTCACTTTTTCATTTTTATCAATCAATTTGTGAAGCACCTGGGGGTTCCAAGTGCTCACTATGCATCTATATAGGTGCTTTGGGGGTCTAGTTTCCAAAATGGGGTCACTTGTGGGGGAGCTCCAATGTTTGGGCACACAGGGACTCTCCAAACGCAACATGGTTCCAATTTGTTAGTGGACACCATTGTGTAGTGCATGTCAGGTTGGTGTGCGGTGTGGTATATTGTAGTGCATACACCACACACACACACAATCTCATACACTACAACACACACACACCAACCTGACATAGCCTCCTCAGCTGAGTACGCCCTAGACTGGGATGAACGGGACGGGTGGGACATTTTGTGTGCTTTGTGCGTGTGTAAAAAAAAAAAAAATCAAAACTTTATTATAGTGTGAGTGTACGTGTGTGTGCTTGGTGTAACCTTCTGCAGTCACGTGTGGGGGCGGTCAGGCGTAGGGGCCGGTCAGGCGTAGGGGCCAGTCAGGCGTAGGGGGCAGTCAGGCGTAGGGGGCAGTCAGGAGTAGGGGGCAGTCAGGAGTAGGGGGCAGTCAGGAGTAGGGGCCGGTCAGGCGTAGGGGCCGGTCAGGCGTAGGGGGCGGTCAGGAGTAGGGGGCGGTCAGGAGTAGGGGGCGGTCAGACGTATGGGGCGGTCAGACGTATGGGGCGGTCAGACGTATGAGGCGGTCAGACGTATGGGGCGGTCAGACGTATGGGGCGGTCAGACGTAGGAGGGGGCTGAGGAGATGGAGCAGCCAGCAGCAGCAGCAAGGGGGGTGATCACTGAGGCAGGAGCCGGCAGCAGCAAGGGGGGGTAGGAGGTCGGCAGCATCGGGGGGTGATTACTGGGGCAGAAAGGGGAGCAGGAGCCGGCAGGAGCAGGGGGGTGATTACTGGGTTTGCGGGGGGGGGTGATCACTGGGAACAGGGGGGGGTGAACACTGGGGGAGGGGGTGATTATTGGGAGGTGGGGGGTGATATCACTGGGACTGGGGGATGGTGGGTGTGATCACAGGAGCAGGGCATTTACACTGAGCCTGCTGCTGCTGTGATCACAGTCCACCGGCTGTCAGAAGGAGAGCAGCAGCCGGTGGATGAAGACGTGGGAGAGGGAGCAGAGGGAGCGGAGGTCGGGGTGCAGGTATGAAAGTGGAGGGGGGGTGGAGAGGGGGGCGGGGGGGGGTCACGGGGGGGGGGGGGGGGTGGAGGGGGGGAGTCGGGGGGAGTGGGGGCAATACTACCTGCTGATCAGCAGCGGCGGCAGACGCGATCCACAGGGTCCACAGCAGGGGGTCCAAGCAGGGGGTCTGCAGCAGGGGGTCCGCAGCAGGGGGTCTGCAGCAAGGAGTCCACAGCAGGGGGTCTGCAGCAGGGGGTCCGCAGCAGACGATCCAGGGTTGGGAAGGTGCTGGGAGGTTTCAGCCATCCCTCCATATCTGATTGGGGCTAGTATCCATGTGACGCTAGCCCCCCAATCAGATCTGGGGGGAGGGGGGGGCAGAGGTGACACTCCCCCCAGCCAATGGCTGATGCTGTAAGCATCAGGCAATGCCCAGATTTAAATATTACACCAATTTTCATTGGTGAAATATTTAATTCATACCGATTGGCAGTTTCACTAAAAGTGAAAATGAAACAGCCAATCGGAGGGGTCCCAGGCACGGGGGGGGTTAATCCACCCCCCGGGGGGTCGACTTCAGGATGTCCAGTTGCAGTAGCAACTGTGACACCTGAGCGACCCCGCTCGCAGGCGCTGCAGGGGCTCTTTCCCTCCATGTCACAGACGGTGTGACACAGGTCGGGAAGGAACTGTTTTCCATGTCACAAACGGTGTGACACGGGTCGGGAAGGGGTTAATGCAGTTTCTAAAATCAGAAAGAATTGAATTCAATGTTTTTTGTTCATTTTGCTTGTTTGTCGGATTTTGGGATGGACTCTTTGGCTTTGCTTTTCTTCTCCTCATTGGATTTTTCATGTTCAAAGTTGCAGAAGCCAGATTACAAGCTCATTTTGGTTCAACTTCAGCAACTGTGCATTGCATTGCCATGTAATGTGATGCAATGCTATCTTTCTAGCTCTCCCTTTTTACTTCCTTTTGGATAAACAGACATATTAGGCAAGCATTTTGGAGCTTTCACCTAAATAACTACAGGTGGTGAGATAAGCTGCACAATATAATTGACCTTTCAGTATATTGTTGCACACACACCATCTATTTAGCAAATGCCCTTGTTATCAACAGCAGCCTTTTAAACTCACCTGAGCTAACAGGTATGTGCGCTGGTTACTCTGCTGCGCTTAAAATTTCTTTTTTGGTTTGCTACAATGCCTTTTCTGAAACGTTGTCTCACTCTGCTGGAACACTGACTTCTTTCATTTAATGCCTGCAGACTATAAAAGAGAACCCAACCCAAAAAGTTTGGTTGATTAGTCTGTGGCATTCTGTTAAACTGTTGCTTATGGCGGTCTCTGTGAGCTTCTCAGCGACATTCAGCCAGCCAGGTATCCTGCCTGCAGTAGATGGAATGTGGCAATGGAACGCTGGCTGCGCGTGTCATAATAGGCTCTGAGCCTTTATATACCTGTGCACAGCAGCAGCCACCTTCAGTCTGCTGCTGGACAGCCAGCAGCAGCAGCAGCAGGAGAGGTATGTAATCAGGAGCCCTCCTGCTAAGGGTAGACAGCTGCTCGTTCCACCCCACCCCCCGCCTTAATTGGTTCTCCTCCCTTCCAACGGTGTTGAGGCGGGTGGGAACAGCAGGGGGTGAAGGTGCTGTGTTTAAAGAGGTGGAGTTATGCAGATCTAAAACGCGTGGATTGCAGCAGCAGCAAGCCGAAAAGTGCAGGCATGTAAGGGATCTAGAGGTTGACAACATGTCTTCTTAACGGGAGTCCAGGAGCTCATCTCCACAAATGGACTTTTCAGGATCCTTGGGTGGCTCCGTAGTTTGAAACCAATTCTGGTTATCGCTTCTCGGCCTTTTGGCTAAGATCAAGTGTAGTATCTGTTCTTTTAAGAACACAAGAGCTACGATCTACACTTGACGAGAGCGATCGAACTCGGAAGGAGAAGAGCTTCGGATCCCAGCTGACATCGGAGAACGAAGGCGGATATCGGTGGGAGGAAGAAGCTCTAAAGAATCCAGAAGAAGACGAAGACTCGGAGAAGAATCGGGCTGTCCTGTGGAATCTTCGAGGAAGAAAATCATCGAGACAAAGACCTTTCGGGGAATTTGTCCAGAACACGACGGGAGAAGAATCTGCATAGCTCCACCCATTCCGGGAAGAGTTCCAGATCCAGCTCCAAGAAGTAACTGCAGGAGGAAAGCCATGGCAAGCGCTGCGAGGAAGGCCGAAAAGAAGAGCCTGGAGCTGGGGACAGCCAGGAGGGCCCAGCCAGGAGCCGATTCTGACCCCAAGGACTCTGCCTCCACGACTGGCCAGCAGAAGGGACCCCAGAAGCCCCGCCACGAAGCTCCAGCCCTGGAGCCATGGATGCGGCAGACGGTGGCCCTGAAGCTGAAGGAAGTGGATGGGAGGGTGCCGGACATGTCCTCGGACGTGTTCTGCCAGAAGATGCTGCTGGATCGAGGCTTCTCCAGGTCGGACACCCTCAGCATCCAGACCTTCTTGACGGGGATCTTCTTCGTCACCTTCGCCACTGTGAACACCTGCAGGAGGTTCTGGGAAATGGTAAGCGCAAAAGGACCGGATAATTCTTTCTCTGCCTTTACAGGTAGCTGCCCTATCCAGAGGGATGAAAGGAGGATCACGGTCTCCATGCGCAACCCGCACACCCCAGGCCAAGACATCTGTACCTTCCTGAGACGCTTCTGTTTGGTTGTGAAGGAACCCTCTCACATCCTGAATGGACTCGGCTTCTGGACAGGTAAGTGGTCGGTGACCGTTAGACTTCACAGGGACCTGGCGTACTCAGACGGACTTTGGCACCTGCCCCCGACATTCTCCCTGGGCAACTCCTACGGCCTCATCTATTACCCGGACATGCCGCGGAACTGCAGGAGATGCGGCAAGAACGGCCACGAGATGAAGGACTGCAAGGAGGATGCCTGCAGGATTTGTCGAGTGACGGGACACAGCTCGAAGGACTGCCCGAAGAAGACGTCCTGCAACCTGTGTGGGCTGGCGGCTCATCTGTACAAGGATTGCCCCAGGCGTGAGAGATCCTGGGCATCGGTGGTTGCGACGACCCCAGCTACGGAGGACAAGGCCCCGACGACCAGGCCTGTGAAGGTCAAGGACGCGACGACCAAGGCCCCATCGGCCAAGGCCGAGACGACCAAGGCCAAAGCGGTCAAGGAGTCGGTGGCCAAAGCCCCAGCGACGGTCCCAGCAGCTCCGAAGCAGAAGAAAAAGTCAAAGGAGGGTAAGAGTTCTGTCACCCCTCTCTCGATCCCTCCCCCTGCCACCCCCGTCCAATCCCCCCCCACCCCGGCCACCCCTGCTGAGGATTCCACTTCCTCTTCCTCCTTCCCCTAATCCTCAGCAGGTGTCCTTTCCCCTGCCCCGGCAGCCACTCTCCCTCCCCAGACCATGGTAGCGGTGGAATTAACCTTTCCTCCACCCGCCGCTATCTATTCCGAGGAGGATTTTCCCCTTCTTGTCTCCCCAGTTCCAACCCGGGGAAAGAGGAAGGTGGAGGACAGCCCTGCTACTGAATCCTCCAAAAAGAAGATTCTGGATTTCGTAGGCGAAAAGGAGGATACCCTCCCTGAGCCAGAAGAGATGGAGCACATGGTTGAGACCCTGGTGGCCGAGCCAGAAGAGGAGGAACTGGTGGTCGCCGAGATCGAGGCCGCGCTGCTTGACCAGATGGAGGAAGAGGGCCTGCTGGTGATCCCGTCACCAGCAGTCAACACCGACGAGGGACCACCCGACCGGAGTGGTAACTAAGGTGTATTGCCTGCGCTAACTTTTTCTTTTTTCCCTACATGATGGCTAATATTAACTTATTTTCCATTAATGTCAGGAGCATCAAGGACAAGTTCAGACGTCAGACTATTTATGCCTTCCTTACTTCCCAGTTGTGTGATGTTTATATGTTGCAGGAATGTTCCCTTCCCTCCTCTAGGTCCTTCAAACATCTGGCCAGGGAGTGGTCCCACGGTCCATCCTACTGGTCCGGTGGGGGTGACTGCAAGTCTGCGGGGGTCGCAATTCTGATCAGGGGGGGCGCATTCACGCTTGAGTCCGTCCAGGAGCTCATCTGCGGCAGGGCTCTTGTTGTAGATGGCAACTGGGCGGGAGAACCTGTCAGGTTCATCAACGTGTATGCGTCCCCACTGAAGAATGAGCGTTTGGAGCTTTTCCAGACCCTGCGGCTTCAGCTTGCCACCACCAGGACCTTAGTGATGGCCAGGGATTTCAACTGCCCCATCGAGGAGGACGGTCGTAGTTCTGGCACATCTGCCAAGTTGGACATCACGTCCAAGCTGCTCATCGAGATGGTAACCGAGGCCTCTCTTCAGGACGTGGTGGGCTCCATGGGGAGAGGCTCCACGAACTATTCGTGGAGCCGACCCGATGGCTCACTCCGCTCCAGGATTGACTTTGTGTTCACCTCTCGGGCAGTCAGGCAGAGTAGGCACTCGATGGTCTCCTGCTTCTTCTCCGACCACAGAGCCATTCACTTACAAGGTGTCCTCGGCGACGGTTTTCCGTCCGGCCCCGGCTCCTGGAAGCTGAATTGTGCTCTGCTGGCTCAGGATGAAGTCGTGGAGGAGCTGAGAGCAGCCTACGCAATGTGGCAGTCCTACAAGGGTAGCTTCCAAACAGTCTCTGATTGGTGGGAATATGTTAAACTTGAGTTTCGCTGTTTCTTTCAGGCCAAGGATCGACAACAGGCGTGTGAGAAGAGGAGGGACTTCAGAGGGCTGCAGCGCGAGCTGCGGTCACTGCAGGACCTTCTTCACTGCGGCTGGGACGTGAGGGAGGAGCTGGAGGAGACCAAGAAGAGCCTGAAAAGGCACTTTGAGGAGGAGTCCAAGCGAATCATCTTCCGTTCCAAAGTGGAGAATCTGGAGAAGGGTGAGAAATGTAACTCATTCTTTTTCAGGAAACTTCATGCCGGTCACACGCCCCTGAACGAGCTGCGAGACGAGAGCGGAAACATGCGACGTGGGAAGGAGGACGTGATGAGGGTCGTCAGCGACTTCTACAGCGAACTCTACTCCCACAAGACTACCGACCCCGACGCTGCTGATAAGTTCCTGTCAGGTATCACTAACCATCTTGATCCTGCAGGCACGGCAGCCTTGGACAAACCTCTGATGGTGGGCGAATTGCTCTCTGCCGCTAAATCCTTTAGGACCGGCAGGACCCCGGGCAGTGATGGTCTTCCAGCGGAGCTCTATGTAGCGCTGGGAGACCTCATCTGTCCGGACCTGTTGGACCTGTACGAGGAGATGGTGGTGGAGGGTAGAATGCCTCCATCTTTGAGGGAAGGAATGGTCACGATCCTGTACAAGCGGAAGGGAGAGAGGTGCGACCTGAGGAATTGGCGTCCCATCACTCTGCTCAACGTGGACTACAAGATCCTGGCCAAGACGATGGCGACACGACTTAAGACGGTCATCGGACGGATCATCCACCCGGACCAGACCTGCGGCATCCCTGGACGTCGCATCGCAGACAGCCTCGCTCTCGTGCGGGACACGGTCGAGTACATCAAGGTCCGCCGCGCACACGCGGCCCTGGTCTCCTTGGATCAGGAGAAGGCCTTCGACCGGGTTTCCCACGAGTTCATGGGCCGAGCTCTGCACCGGTTAGGTTTGGGTAACATGTTTTGTTCGTATGTCCGTCTGATGTATTTTGATATCCACAGCTCGGTGTTGGTGAACGGCTGGAAGACTGACCCCTTCCCTGTCCTCTCTGGGGTCAGACAAGGCTGCCCTCTATCACCTCTTCTTTTTGTTTGTGTTATAGAACTCTTCGCAGAGGCTATCCAGCAGAATGGAGAGATCAGAGGGATCACCGCACCGGGTCCGGGACGACACGAGGTCAAGTGCTCGCTCTACATGGACGACGTCACCGTCTTCTGCGCTGATCGTGGTTCAGTCGACGCCCTCGTCCAGACGTGTGAGAGGTTCGGCCGGGCTTCAGGGGCCAAAGTCAACTGCAGGAAGTCGGAAGCCATGCTCTTCGGGGATTGGCAGCCGGCCTCCTCCGCCCCCTTCCCCTTCAACATTCAACCGGATTTCCTCAAGGTGCTGGGAGTCTGGTTCGGGAAGGAAGGAGCGGCCCTCAAGTCCTGGCAAGAACGCTTGGCCAAGGTGAAGCAACGGATCGGACTCTGGAGCCTCAGACACCTCACTTGTGAGGGTAAGGCACTCATCCTGCGTAATGAGGTCCTGCCCGTCTTGCAGTACACGGCGCAGGCCTGGCCCCCACACGTCACTGTGTGCAGGGCCATTACCAGGACAGTGTTTCACTTTGTCTGGGGATCCAAGATGGACAGAGTCAGGCGGGCCGTCATGTACAAGGAGCCTCGCAAGGGTGGGAAGGGCGTTCCAGATATCCCCACCCTCCTGCGATCCTCTTTTGTGTGTGATTGTGTCCGCCGGATTTGCAAGTCAAGAATGGCTCCGCGGGCAGGTCCATGTCTCGCTTCTTCCTGCTTCCTCTTTGGAGGCGACTCGGCTGGGACAAGTGGGACAGCTCCTTCCCCTACAACTGGACGACGCCATGGTTCTACGGAGACGTCGTTCGATTTGTGGGGGAGCATCAACTGGAGGGACTCAAGCCCGACTTGTGGAAGCCCAAAACTATCCACAAGCTAATCAGAGCCAAGGATGACGTGGAGAACATCACAGGACTTCACCAGGACACGCTGGAGACTGTGTGGACAAATGTGTCGTCTGACAGGCTGACCAACGGGCACAAGGACTTGTCGTGGATGGCGATTCAGGGCGGACTGCCCGTCCGGTCATTCATGCATGCCCGGAACCTGTGCAAGACCCGGTACTGCCCAAGGTGCCCCTTCGTGGAGGAAACATCTTTGCACACTTTTTGGGACTGCGGATTTGCACAGCGCCTATTGACTGCACTTGAGGACGACCTGAGGAACTCTGTCCCCAGGGCGAGCCTATCGCACCATTCTGTGCTTTACGGACTCTTCCCTGGGGTTCATACCGTCGGAGCCATCCAGGAGGCTTGGCGCCTTATGAACTGCTTCAAGGATGCCGTTTGGGTCGCCAGGAACCGGCTCATCTTGAGGAGGGAGAGGATGTCCATCCAGGACTGCCGCAGGCTGATCCACAGCCTGCTCAGAGACTATTCCATCATGGACGGTCCGGAGGACGAGGACGAGGACTAAACCCCTCCTCCCCCTCTCCCCTTATGTGTCTTGTCTTTCAATAAAGCTTCGGGCCTGTGATTTTCCCCTCCCCATCCCCTTTTTCCCAATCCCCATCCCTTATCACGGTTCGTCGTACTGTATTGATTGACATGCTTTTTCTTTCAGATTGAGTGTTTTGTGTAGCATAGGGGTGTGATGTGTCTAGTTAGTGCGTCGTATCCTCATGCTATGTAAATATGATGTAGAATTCTGTGTGTACTGGGCTGCGGCACTGTACACTGTCTGTTAACTTATTTTTTGTGCTAATAAAAGATATATTCAATCAAAAAAATCTGTTCTTATCAGTTTAATATCTGATACGTCCCCTATCTGGGGACCATATATTAAATGGATTTTTAGAACAGGGAGATGGAAAAAGAGCTTGCTCTGTCCACTCCACGCATTGACCTGGTATTGCAGTATCTCCAGGACCGGTGCACCCCTTCTTTAATGCAGTTTCTAAAATCAGAAAGAATTGAATTCAATGTTTTTTGTTCATTTTGCTTGTTTGTCGGATTTTGGGATGGACTCTTTGGCTTTTCTTTTCTTCTCCTCATTGGATTTTTCATGTTCAAAGTTGCAGAAGCCAGATTACAAGCTCATTTTGGTTCAACTTCAGCAACTGTGCATTGCATTGCCATGTAATGTGATGCAATGCTATCTTTCTAGCTCTCCCTTTTTACTTCATTTTGGATAAACAGACATATTAGGCAAGCATTTTGGAGCTTTCACCTAAATAACTACAGGTGGTGAGATAAGCTGCACAATATAATTGACCTTTCAGTATATTGTTGCACACACACCATCTATTTAGCAAATGCCCTTGTTATCAACAGCAGCCTTTTAAACTCACCTGAGCTAACAGGTATGTGCGCTGGTTACTCTGCTGCGCTTAAAATTTCTTTTTTGGTTTGCTACAATGCCTTTTCTGAAACGTTGTCTCCTTCTGCTGGAACACTGACTTCTTTCATTTAATGCCTGCAGACTATAAAAGAGAACCCAACCCAAAAAGTTTGGTTGATTAATCTGTGGCATTCTGTTAAACTGTTGCTTATGGCGGTCTCTGTGAGCTTCTCAGCGACATTCAGCCAGCCAGGTATCCTGCCTGCAGTAGATGGAATGTGGCAATGGAACGCTGGCTGCGCGTGTCATAATAGGCTCTGAGCCTTTATATACCTGTGCACAGCAGCAGCCACCTTCAGTCTGCTGCTGGACAGCCAGCAGCAGCAGCAGCAGCAGGAGAGGTATGTAATCAGGAGCCCTCCTGCTAAGGGTAGACAGCTGCTCGTTCCACCCCACCCCCCGCCTTAATTGGTTCTCCTCCCTTCCAACGGTGTTGAGGCGGGTGGGAACAGCAGGGGGTGAAGGTGCTGTGTTTAAAGAGGTGGAGTTATGCAGATCTAAAACGCGTGGATTGCAGCAGCAGCAAGCCGAAAAGTGCAGGCATGTAAGGGATCTAGAGGTTGACAACATGTCTTCTTAACGGGAGTCCAGGAGCTCATCTCCACAAATGGACTTTTCAGGATCCTTGGGTGGCTCCGTAGTTTGAAACCAATTCTGGTTATCGCTTCTCGGCCTTTTGGCTAAGATCAAGTGTAGTATCTGTTCTTATCAGTTTAATATCTGATACGTCCCCTATCTGGGGACCATATATTAAATGGATTTTTAGAACAGGGAGATGGAAAAAGAGCTTGCTCTGTCCACTCCACGCATTGACCTGGTATTGCAGTATCTCCAGGACCGGTGCACCCCTTCTTTAATGCAGTTTCTAAAACCAGAAAGAATTGAATTCAATGTTTTTTGTTCATTTTGCTTGTTTGTCGGATTTTGGGATGGACTCTTTGGCTTTGCTTTTCTTCTCCTCATTGGATTTTTCATGTTCAAAGTTGCAGAAGCCAGATTACAAGCTCATTTTGGTTCAACTTCAGCAACTGTGCATTGCATTGCCATGTAATGTGATGCAATGCTATCTTTCTAGCTCTCCCTTTTTACTTCCTTTTGGATAAACAGACATATTAGGCAAGTGACGCGCCCCCTGGGACATATTCCTTTTTGAGGGGAATACCCGGCACCGGATCAGATGGGGGGTTGTAGTCTCCGAGCGGCTGTGACCCGGCCCGTGCCCAGGGCGTCAAACTCAGTGTTATGTGGCAGTCCTACAGATGTTATTAAGAGTTCTTTTGTGTCGACTACGCCACCCGTTGTGATGCGGTCACTGTGGCCGCCGCTGCAGCAGGGTCCGCTGAGGCCGATGGTGGGTGCGCAGCTTGGTGAGATAACCCCCAACGGGAGGGGTATAGCCTCAGGGGGGACAGGTGCAGAGGATGGGGGTTGTGGTGGTGCAGTGCAGACGGCAGTGAAGACAGAGTCGGGTTGTGCAGTTAAGGGTGTTTATTTACTGCAGATGTTGTACTGGTCACTCCAGCTTCGAGTGACCACCCGAGCCGTGCTGCGTCCACCAGGTCCTGGATCCAGCCAACCCCCAAATAAGTCCGGAGCGTGGCCCTGAGCTCTCCTTCTGTCCCGTTCTCTGGCCGTCCCCACCAGTGATCCACCTAGGTCCAGCTCCCTCGGGCCTTCTGTTGGGACACCCTTGGCCTTGGGTTCCCTGACCCTTCATGTGGTGTGCCTTCGGGGTGGATGTGGTGGGTGACCGTGGCAAACGCTGCCCACGGTCTCCAGTCTCTGGCTGGGGAATGTTTTTACCCCCACCAGCTTGGGTTCCGGTACCCTGATGCCGACTCTTCACCCGGGGATTTAAGTTGGGATCTTGGAGTCCTTTTCTGCTGTTTTCCCCCTCTGGGTCTCTCTCTCTTCTCCTCTCTCACTCTGGGTCTTTCTTCTCCTCTGCTCCTGACTTTCTCTCTGCATCTGACCCTGTTCTTAGTTGGTGCCCACCTTATATACACCCTCTATGTGTGAGCTCAGGTGACCAGCACCCAATGAGCTCCTAACTTTACCCAGGCTGCTCCCCCTATCTGCCCCTACACTACTTGGGATGTACCACCCCCCTCCCACTCCAGCCAGGAACAGACTCGGTCGTACCTGCACATTTCTAAGTGGGAGTACCGTCGGTCTGCTCCTCGGAAATGGGATGTGTGTAGTGCATGCAGCCTACCGAGCTCAGTTCCACACTCCTTCCTTACCCGGGAGTGGAATATCACACCTCTGGTTTGAGGTGCAATACCCCTGTAGCAGCCGAATCCTCAGGGTGCTACATTCCCCCCTGGTAAATCACAGCACGTCCTCGGGCTGTAAGACATAACACCAAAAACATACAAATTTTTCATAAACATATAAAACATATAAAACAACATATATTAGCATAAAACTTTTCAGATAAAACATTCTCGTCGCCTCTGGCTCCTCCTCCGGTCACTGTGCAACGCGCGACCGGGCAAAGCGCGACAGTCTCTCTGGAAAACTGGCTTTCCTATAAAACCAGTAGGGGGCGCTTTAGGAAGCGCAACTATATACAGGGGAAGTTGGCCGCTCTCAGTCCTCGGCCAGGTAAAGGGAAGGGAATGGCTGCTCACAGTCCTCAGACTGGTATGGATACTGAATAACGGGTAAACAGTTCACTCATGCTGGTCCCAACGGGGACTATATATATGTAGCAACAGTTTCTTTGGTACCCGGATCGGGTAACTATACTGTCAGGCGATGCACATGGAGGGCGTAAGGTCCTTTGGCACACTTGTGCCGGGTAAAGGTGACCTCGTCCCCGATATAAAGGTCACGACCTCTGTGCCCCTCCGGCAGATGGGACTCCACATCTCTGCGCGTGACAAAGACGTCGCCGGGGGTGTTGTTGTCTCTGATGAAGCCCCACCCATGCTGCAGGTTAAACTTTATTACAGTCCCGGTGGTACGGGGACTGTGCGCTGCACGGGGGTCCCTCCTGGTTCGGCTCTTCTGCTCGGCGCTCTGTACTTGGGCCTGTTGCTCCCGGACCCGCCTCTCTCTCCGCTCCCTCGCAAACTCTTCGAGCTGCTGTCGGCAACACTCAGCACGCTCCGCTGCAGCTGCCCTGGTTTCCTGAGTGAACCCCATTAGGTCTTCTCCGGTGGGGTCCCACTCAAATTGGGCCTCTTCTAGCGGGGCGAGATCCTCTTTACGGGCTTTGGAGCCGGGATCAGGGGTGCACACATGGCCCCAGCCTTCCTCTGCCGCTCCAGTTCATGATATTCCTGGGGCCAGATGAAAGGCTGCCCATCCGGGCACGTGTGTTGGGTAAACAGGTCCTCTCCCAGATGCGGCACTCTTGGTCTTATGGGCGCGGTGGTGTTAGCGCCCGGGTTGCCCGGGCCTTGCGGCCAGGCCTGGGGCACCTGGAAGGTGAAGGGCACCGTTAATACGGCGGCGCCCTGGGCTACCTGGCCTTGCGACCAGGCCGGAGGCTCCGCGGAGGTAGGGGGCGCTGTTGGTGATGCGGCGCCCGGGGGTACTAGGCCTTGCGACCAGGCTGGTGGTATTTCCTGCTTTGTCACGCTCCGGGTCGAGGCGCGTGACGTCACAGGGGTCGCTGCGGCGGCTTCCGGTCGGGGCCTAGTCCATAGCGGTGACATGGCGGCTACGGGCACAGCAGGGGGACTTTCGGGCTCTGCGACGGGGAGCTGGGGCAGGTGGGTGGTTTCCCGGTGTGGGGTATAGGCGTCCCCTTTACCTGCCTCCTTGCGTCCGGCTCCCTTCTCGGCGCCGTCTCCGGCCTTTGGTCCTCCCGCGCCATCCTCAGAGGCGGTCTGTTTCCTTTTCCAGGGTAGCGTGCTCCGTTGACTGGTCTCAGCTTGCTGGGCCATCTCCCGGCTCCATTCCGCCAATATCTCGCGCTGTACCCGGGCCATCCTCCGTGCGAGGCCCTCCAGGGCAGTCTGTGCACACTCCCGGTCTCGGGGGAGCTGTGCAAGGACCTCCACTAGGCCTAGTGGGGTCGTGGTGTCTAGCAGGCTCCTGACCAACGGGTCGGTGCTGCTCTGCTCTTCTTCCAGCAGGCTCCTGGCCAGCGGGCCGGTGCTGCTCTGCTCTCTCGCCATCTCCGGGTGAGCTTCTCTGCTACTCTTCTCCAGGCTTCCTGCCTCCGGGTGCGCTCGCTCCAGACTGCTCCAGGCGGCACCCATCTTCGTTCTTTCCTTTCATCTCCTCCCACTTCGAGGGCGGTCCCGGGGCAACTCGGTGACTGTCAGCTCCAGGGGTAGTTCTTTCACGCTGACAGACACCTCCAGCATCACAGTCTCTGTTGGTGGGGGCGGTTTCCACTTTTGGCGCCATTTTCTGTCCTGGCCCACGATGGGAGGCGGCCTCTTGCCCTCCTTTGGCATGCCCATAATGGCGTCCGCTGCTCTTCCAAGGCAGGAAATCTTCGGATTTGGCGGGAAGCGTCGCCCAGTGGCGGGAAACTCTGCAGATGGCGGGAACAAGCTGGAAATGGCGGACAATCGGCGGGAAGCGACCTGTGATGGGGTCCGATGGCGTGGACCCTCCGGAACCGGCGGGAGACTTCTTTCTGAGGTAAACTTGCACTTTTCTTCAGGCACGCAGTACCCGGGTGTTGCGGGCACGTAATCCTGCCGACTACGCCAAAGTTGACGCGCCCCCTGGGACATATTCCTTTTTGAGGGGAATACCCGGCACCGGATCAGATGGGGGGTTGTAGTCTCCGAGCGGCTGTGACCCGGCCCGTGCCCAGGGCGTCAAACTCAGTGTTATGTGGCAGTCCTACAGATGTTATTAAGAGTTCTTTTGTGTCGACTACGCCACCCGTTGTGATGCGGTCACTGTGGCCGCCGCTGCAGCAGGGTCCGCTGAGGCTGATGGTGGGTGCGCAGCTTGGTGAGATAACCCCCAACGGGAGGGGTATAGCCTCAGGGGGGACAGGTGCAGAGGATGGGGGTTGTGGTGGTGCAGTGCAGACGGCAGTGAAGACAGAGTCGGGTTGTGCAGTTAAGGGTGTTTATTTACTGCAGATGTTGTACTGGTCACTCCAGCTTCGAGTGACCACCCGAGCCGTGCTGCGTCCACCAGGTCCTGGATCCAGCCAACCCCCAAATAAGTCCGGAGCGTGGCCCTGAGCTCTCCTTCTGTCCCGTTCTCTGGCCGTCCCCACCAGTGATCCACCTAGGTCCAGCTCCCTCGGGCCTTCTGTTGGGACACCCTTGGCCTTGGGTTCCCTGACCCTTCATGTGGTGTGCCTTCGGGGTGGATGTGGTGGGTGACCGTGGCAAACGCTGCCCACGGTCTCCAGTCTCTGGCTGGGGAATGTTTTTACCCCCACCAGCTTGGGTTCCGGTACCCTGATGCCGACTCTTCACCCGGGGATTTAAGTTGGGATCTTGGAGTCCTTTTCTGCTGTTTTCCCCCTCTGGGTCTCTCTCTCTTCTCCTCTCTCACTCTGGGTCTTTCTTCTCCTCTGCTCCTGACTTTCTCTCTGCATCTGACCCTGTTCTTAGTTGGTGCCCACCTTATATACACCCTCTATGTGTGAGCTCAGGTGACCAGCACCCAATGAGCTCCTAACTTTACCCAGGCTGCTCCCCCTATCTGCCCCTACACTACTTGGGATGTACCACCCCCCTCCCACTCCAGCCAGGAACAGACTCGGTCGTACCTGCACATTTCTAAGTGGGAGTACCGTCGGTCTGCTCCTCGGAAATGGGATGTGTGTAGTGCATGCAGCCTACCGAGCTCAGTTCCACACTCCTTCCTTACCCGGGAGTGGAATATCACACCTCTGGTTTGAGGTGCAATACCCCTGTAGCAGCCGAATCCTCAGGGTGCTACATTCCCCCCTGGTAAATCACAGCACGTCCTCGGGCTGTAAGACATAACACCAAAAACATACAAATTTTTCATAAACATATAAAACATATAAAACAACATATATTAGCATAAAACTTTTCAGATAAAACATTCTCGTCGCCTCTGGCTCCTCCTCCGGTCACTGTGCAACGCGCGACCGGGCAAAGCGCGACAGTCTCTCTGGAAAACTGGCTTTCCTATAAAACCAGTAGGGGGCGCTTTAGGAAGCGCAACTATATACAGGGGAAGTTGGCCGCTCTCAGTCCTCGGCCAGGTAAAGGGAAGGGAATGGCTGCTCACAGTCCTCAGACTGGTATGGATACTGAATAACGGGTAAACAGTTCACTCATGCTGGTCCCAACGGGGACTATATATATGTAGCAACAGTTTCTTTGGTACCCGGATCGGGTAACTATACTGTCAGGCGATGCACATGGAGGGCGTAAGGTCCTTTGGCACACTTGTGCCGGGTAAAGGTGACCTCGTCCCCGATATAAAGGTCACGACCTCTGTGCCCCTCCGGCAGATGGGACTCCACATCTCTGCGCGTGACAAAGACGTCGCCGGGGGTGTTGTTGTCTCTGATGAAGCCCCACCCATGCTGCAGGTTAAACTTTATTACAGTCCCGGTGGTACGGGGACTGTGCGCTGCACGGGGGTCCCTCCTGGTTCGGCTCTTCTGCTCGGCGCTCCGTACTTGGGCCTGTTGCTCCCGGACCCGCCTCTCTCTCCGCTCCCTCGCAAACTCTTCGAGCTGCTGTCGGCAACACTCAGCACGCTCCGCTGCAGCTGCCCTGGTTTCCTGAGTGAACCCCATTAGGTCTTCTCCGGTGGGGTCCCACTCAAATTGGGCCTCTTCTAGCGGGGCGAGATCCTCTTTACGGGCTTTGGAGCCGGGATCAGGGGTGCACACATGGCCCCAGCCTTCCTCTGCCGCTCCAGTTCATGATATTCCTGGGGCCAGATGAAAGGCTGCCCATCCGGGCACGTGTGTTGGGTAAACAGGTCCTCTCCCAGATGCGGCACTCTTGGTCTTATGGGCGCGGTGGTGTTAGCGCCCGGGTTGCCCGGGCCTTGCGGCCAGGCCTGGGGCACCTGGAAGGTGAAGGGCACCGTTAATACGGCGGCGCCCTGGGCTACCTGGCCTTGCGACCAGGCCGGAGGCTCCGCGGAGGTAGGGGGCGCTGTTGGTGATGCGGCGCCCGGGGGTACTAGGCCTTGCGACCAGGCTGGTGGTATTTCCTGCTTTGTCACGCTCCGGGTCGAGGCGCGTGACGTCACAGGGGTCGCTGCGGCGGCTTCCGGTCGGGGCCTAGTCCATAGCGGTGACATGGCGGCTACGGGCACAGCAGGGGGACTTTCGGGCTCTGCGACGGGGAGCTGGGGCAGGTGGGTGGTTTCCCGGTGTGGGGTATAGGCGTCCCCTTTACCTGCCTCCTTGCGTCCGGCTCCCTTCTCGGCGCCGTCTCCGGCCTTTGGTCCTCCCGCGCCATCCTCAGAGGCGGTCTGTTTCCTTTTCCAGGGTAGCGTGCTCCGTTGACTGGTCTCAGCTTGCTGGGCCATCTCCCGGCTCCATTCCGCCAATATCTCGCGCTGTACCCGGGCCATCCTCCGTGCGAGGCCCTCCAGGGCAGTCTGTGCACACTCCCGGTCTCGGGGGAGCTGTGCAAGGACCTCCACTAGGCCTAGTGGGGTCGTGGTGTCTAGCAGGCTCCTGACCAACGGGTCGGTGCTGCTCTGCTCTTCTTCCAGCAGGCTCCTGGCCAGCGGGCCGGTGCTGCTCTGCTCTCTCGCCATCTCCGGGTGAGCTTCTCTGCTACTCTTCTCCAGGCTTCCTGCCTCCGGGTGCGCTCGCTCCAGACTGCTCCAGGCGGCACCCATCTTCGTTCTTTCCTTTCATCTCCTCCCACTTCGAGGGCGGTCCCGGGGCAACTCGGTGACTGTCAGCTCCAGGGGTAGTTCTTTCACGCTGACAGACACCTCCAGCATCACAGTCTCTGTTGGTGGGGGCGGTTTCCACTTTTGGCGCCATTTTCTGTCCTGGCCCACGATGGGAGGCGGCCTCTTGCCCTCCTTTGGCATGCCCATAATGGCGTCCGCTGCTCTTCCAAGGCAGGAAATCTTCGGATTTGGCGGGAAGCGTCGCCCAGTGGCGGGAAACTCTGCAGATGGCGGGAACAAGCTGGAAATGGCGGACAATCGGCGGGAAGCGACCTGTGATGGGGTCCGATGGCGTGGACCCTCCGGAACCGGCGGGAGACTTCTTTCTGAGGTAAACTTGCACTTTTCTTCAGGCACGCAGTACCCGGGTGTTGCGGGCACGTAATCCTGCCGACTACGCCAAAGTTGACGCGCCCTCTGGGACATATTCCTTTTTGAGGGGAATACCCGGCACCGGATCAGATGGGGGGTTGTAGTCTCCGAGCGGCTGTGACCCGGCCCGTGCCCAGGGCGTCAAACTCAGTGTTATGTGGCAGTCCTACAGATGTTATTAAGAGTTCTTTTGTGTCGACTACGCCACCCGTTGTGATGCGGTCACTGTGGCCGCCGCTGCAGCAGGGTCCGCTGAGGCTGATGGTGGGTGCGCAGCTTGGTGAGATAACCCCCAACGGGAGGGGTATAGCCTCAGGGGGGACAGGTGCAGAGGATGGGGGTTGTGGTGGTGCAGTGCAGACGGCAGTGAAGACAGAGTCGGGTTGTGCAGTTAAGGGTGTTTACTTACTGCAGATGTTGTACTGGTCACTCCAGCTTCGAGTGACCACCCGAGCCGTGCTGCGTCCACCAGGTCCTGGATCCAGCCAACCCCCAAATAAGTCCGGAGCGTGGCCCTGAGCTCTCCTTCTGTCCCGTTCTCTGGCCGTCCCCACCAGTGATCCACCTAGGTCCAGCTCCCTCGGGCCTTCTGTTGGGACACCCTTGGCCTTGGGTTCCCTGACCCTTCATGTGGTGTGCCTTCGGGGTGGATGTGGTGGGTGACCGTGGCAAACGCTGCCCACGGTCTCCAGTCTCTGGCTGGGGAATGTTTTTACCCCCACCAGCTTGGGTTCCGGTACCCTGATGCCGACTCTTCACCCGGGGATTTAAGTTGGGATCTTGGAGTCCTTTTCTGCTGTTTTCCCCCTCTGGGTCTCTCTCTCTTCTCCTCTCTCACTCTGGGTCTTTCTTCTCCTCTGCTCCTGACTTTCTCTCTGCATCTGACCCTGTTCTTAGTTGGTGCCCACCTTATATACACCCTCTATGTGTGAGCTCAGGTGACCAGCACCCAATGAGCTCCTAACTTTACCCAGGCTGCTCCCCCTATCTGCCCCTACACTACTTGGGATGTACCACCCCCCTCCCACTCCAGCCAGGAACAGACTCGGTCGTACCTGCACATTTCTAAGTGGGAGTACCGTCGGTCTGCTCCTCGGAAATGGGATGTGTGTAGTGCATGCAGCCTACCGAGCTCAGTTCCACACTCCTTCCTTACCCGGGAGTGGAATATCACACCTCTGGTTTGAGGTGCAATACCCCTGTAGCAGCCGAATCCTCAGGGTGCTACATTCCCCCCTGGTAAATCACAGCACGTCCTCGGGCTGTAAGACATAACACCAAAAACATACAAATTTTTCATAAACATATAAAACATATAAAACAACATATATTAGCATAAAACTTTTCAGATAAAACATTCTCGTCGCCTCTGGCTCCTCCTCCGGTCACTGTGCAACGCGCGACCGGGCAAAGCGCGACAGTCTCTCTGGAAAACTGGCTTTCCTATAAAACCAGTAGGGGGCGCTTTAGGAAGCGCAACTATATACAGGGGAAGTTGGCCGCTCTCAGTCCTCGGCCAGGTAAAGGGAAGGGAATGGCTGCTCACAGTCCTCAGACTGGTATGGATACTGAATAACGGGTAAACAGTTCACTCATGCTGGTCCCAACGGGGACTATATATATGTAGCAACAGTTTCTTTGGTACCTGGATCGGGTAACTATACTGTCAGGCGATGCACATGGAGGGCGTAAGGTCCTTTGGCACACTTGTGCCGGGTAAAGGTGACCTCGTCCCCGATATAAAGGTCACGACCTCTGTGCCCCTCCGGCAGATGGGACTCCACATCTCTGCGCGTGACAAAGACGTCGCCGGGGGTGTTGTTGTCTCTGATGAAGCCCCACCCATGCTGCAGGTTAAACTTTATTACAGTCCCGGTGGTACGGGGACTGTGCGCTGCACGGGGGTCCCTCCTGGTTCGGCTCTTCTGCTCGGCGCTCCGTACTTGGGCCTGTTGCTCCCGGACCCGCCTCTCTCTCCGCTCCCTCGCAAACTCTTCGAGCTGCTGTCGGCAACACTCAGCACGCTCCGCTGCAGCTGCCCTGGTTTCCTGAGTGAACCCCATTAGGTCTTCTCCGGTGGGGTCCCACTCAAATTGGGCCTCTTCTAGCGGGGCGAGATCCTCTTTACGGGCTTTGGAGCCGGGATCAGGGGTGCACACATGGCCCCAGCCTTCCTCTGCCGTTCCAGTTCATGATATTCCTGGGGCCAGATGAAAGGCTGCCCATCCGGGCACGTGTGTTGGGTAAACAGGTCCTCTCCCAGATGCGGCACTCTTGGTCTTATGGGCGCGGTGGTGTTAGCGCCCGGGTTGCCCGGGCCTTGCGGCCAGGCCTGGGGCACCTGGAAGGTGAAGGGCACCGTTAATACGGCGGCGCCCTGGGCTACCTGGCCTTGCGACCAGGCCGGAGGCTCCGCGGAGGTAGGGGGCGCTGTTGGTGATGCGGCGCCCGGGGGTACTAGGCCTTGCGACCAGGCTGGTGGTATTTCCTGCTTTGTCACGCTCCGGGTCGAGGCGCGTGACGTCACAGGGGTCGCTGCGGCGGCTTCCGGTCGGGGCCTAGTCCATAGCGGTGACATGGCGGCTACGGGCACAGCAGGGGGACTTTCGGGCTCTGCGACGGGGAGCTGGGGCAGGTGGGTGGTTTCCCGGTGTGGGGTATAGGCGTCCCCTTTACCTGCCTCCTTGCGTCCGGCTCCCTTCTCGGCGCCGTCTCCGGCCTTTGGTCCTCCCGCGCCATCCTCAGAGGCGGTCTGTTTCCTTTTCCAGGGTAGCGTGCTCCGTTGACTGGTCTCAGCTTGCTGGGCCATCTCCCGGCTCCATTCCGACAATATCTCGCGCTGTACCCGGGCCATCCTCCGTGCGAGGCCCTCCAGGGCAGTCTGTGCACACTCCCGGTCTCGGGGGAGCTGTGCAAGGACCTCCACTAGGCCTAGTGGGGTCGTGGTGTCTAGCAGGCTCCTGACCAACGGGTCGGTGCTGCTCTGCTCTTCTTCCAGCAGGCTCCTGGCCAGCGGGCCGGTGCTGCTCTGCTCTCTCGCCATCTCCGGGTGAGCTTCTCTGCTACTCTTCTCCAGGCTTCCTGCCTCCGGGTGCGCTCGCTCCAGACTGCTCCAGGCGGCACCCATCTTCGTTCTTTCCTTTCATCTCCTCCCACTTCGAGGGCGGTCCCGGGGCAACTCGGTGACTGTCAGCTCCAGGGGTAGTTCTTTCACGCTGACAGACACCTCCAGCATCACAGTCTCTGTTGGTGGGGGCGGTTTCCACTTTTGGCGCCATTTTCTGTCCTGGCCCACGATGGGAGGCGGCCTCTTGCCCTTCTTTGGCAGGCCTATAATGGCGTCCGCTGCTCTTCCAAGGCAGGAAATCTTCGGATTTGGCGGGAAGCGTCGCCCAGTGGCGGGAAACTCTGCAGATGGCGGGAACAAGCTGGAAATGGCGGACAATCGGCGGGAAGCGACCTGTGATGGGGTCCGATGGCGTGGACCCTCCGGAACCGGCGGGAGACTTCTTTCTGAGGTAAACTTGCACTTTTCTTCAGGCACGCAGTACCCGGGTGTTGCGGGCACGTAATCCTGCCGACTACGCCAAAGTTGACGCGCCCCCTGGGACATATTCCTTTTTGAGGGGAATACCCGGCACCGGATCAGATGGGGGGTTGTAGTCTCCGAGCGGCTGTGACCCGGCCCGTGCCCAGGGCGTCAAACTCAGTGTTATGTGGCAGTCCTACAGATGTTATTAAGAGTTCTTTTGTGTCGACTACGCCACCCGTTGTGATGCGGTCACTGTGGCCGCCGCTGCAGCAGGGTCCGCTGAGGCTGATGGTGGGTGCGCAGCTTGGTGAGATAACCCCCAACGGGAGGGGTATAGCCTCAGGGGGGACAGGTGCAGAGGATGGGGGTTGTGGTGGTGCAGTGCAGACGGCAGTGAAGACAGAGTCGGGTTGTGCAGTTAAGGGTGTTTACTTACTGCAGATGTTGTACTGGTCACTCCAGCTTCGAGTGACCACCCGAGCCGTGCTGCGTCCACCAGGTCCTGGATCCAGCCAACCCCCAAATAAGTCCGGAGCGTGGCCCTGAGCTCTCCTTCTGTCCCGTTCTCTGGCCGTCCCCACCAGTGATCCACCTAGGTCCAGCTCCCTCGGGCCTTCTGTTGGGACACCCTTGGCCTTGGGTTCCCTGACCCTTCATGTGGTGTGCCTTCGGGGTGGATGTGGTGGGTGACCGTGGCAAAAGCTGCCCACGGTCTCCAGTCTCTGGCTGGGGAATGTTTTCACCCCCACCAGCTTGGGTTCCGGTACCCTGATGCCGACTCTTCACCCGGGGATTTAAGTTGGGATCTTGGAGTCCTTTTCTGCTGTTTTCCCCCTCTGGGTCTCTCTCTCTTCTCCTCTCTCACTCTGGGTCTTTCTTCTCCTCTGCTCCTGACTTTCTCTCTGCATCTGACCCTGTTCTTAGTTGGTGCCCACCTTATATACACCCTCTATGTGTGAGCTCAGGTGACCAGCACCCAATGAGCTCCTAACTTTACCCAGGCTGCTCCCCCTATCTGCCCCTACACTACTTGGGATGTACCACCCCCCTCCCACTCCAGCCAGGAACAGACTCGGTCGTACCTGCACATTTCTAAGTGGGAGAACCGTCGGTCTGCTCCTCGGAAATGGGATGTGTGTAGTGCATGCAGCCTACCGAGCTCAGTTCCACACTCCTTCCTTACCCGGGAGTGGAATATCATACCTCTGGTTTGAGGTGCAATACCCCTGTAGCAGCCGAATCCTCAGGGTGCTACACAAGCATTTTGGAGCTTTCACCTAAATAACTACAGGTGGTGAGATAAGCTGCACAATATAATTGACCTTTCAGTATATTGTTGCACACACACCATCTATTTAGCAAATGCCCTTGTTATCAACAGCAGCCTTTTAAACTCACCTGAGCTAACAGGTATGTGTGCTGGTTACTCTGCTGCGCTTAAAATTTATTTTTTGGTTTGCTACAATGCCTTTTCTGAAACGTTGTCTCCTTCTGCTGGAACACTGACTTCTTTCATTTAATGCCTGCAGACTATAAAAGAGAACCCAACCCAAAAAGTTTGGTTGATTAGTCTGTGGCATTCTGTTAAACTGTTGCTTATGGCGGTCTCTGTGAGCTTCTCAGCGACATTCAGCCAGCCAGGTATCCTGCCTGCAGTAGATGGAATGTGGCAATGGAACGCTGGCTGCGCGTGTCATAATAGGCTCTGAGCCTTTATATACCTGTGCACAGCAGCAGCCACCTTCAGTCTGCTGCTGGACAGCCAGCAGCAGCAGCAGCAGGAGAGGTATGTAATCAGGAGCCCTCCTGCTAAGGGTAGACAGCTGCTCGTTCCACCCCACCCCCCGCCTTAATTGGTTCTCCTCCCTTCCAACGGTGTTGAGGCGGGTGGGAACAGCAGGGGGTGAAGGTGCTGTGTTTAAAGAGGTGGAGTTATGCAGATCTAAAACGCGTGGATTGCAGCAGCAGCAAGCCGAAAAGTGCAGGCATGTAAGGGATCTAGAGGTTGACAACATGTCTTCTTAACGGGAGTCCAGGAGCTCATCTCCACAAATGGACTTTTCAGGATCCTTGGGTGGCTCCGTAGTTTGAAACCAATTCTGGTTATCGCTTCTCGGCCTTTTGGCTAAGATCAAGTGTAGTATCTGTTCTTATCAGTTTAATATCTGATACGTCCCCTATCTGGGGACCATATATTAAATGGATTTTTAGAACAGGGAGATGGAAAAAGAGCTTGCTCTGTCCACTCCACGAATTGACCTGGTATTGCAGTATCTCCAGGACCGGTGCACCCCTTCTTTAATGCAGTTTCTAAAATCAGAAAGAATTGAATTCAATGTTTTTTGTTCATTTTGCTTGTTTGTCGGATTTTGGGATGGACTCTTTGGCTTTGCTTTTCTTCTCCTCATTGGATTTTTCATGTTCAAAGTTGCAGAAGCCAGATTACAAGCTCATTTTGGTTCAACTTCAGCAACTGTGCATTGCATTGCCATGTAATGTGATGCAATGCTATCTTTCTAGCTCTCCCTTTTTACTTCCTTTTGGATAAACAGACATATTAGGCAAGCATTTTGGAGCTTTCACCTAAATAACTACAGGTGGTGAGATAAGCTGCACAATATAATTGACCTTTCAGTATATTGTTGCACACACACCATCTATTTAGCAAATGCCCTTGTTATCAACAGCAGCCTTTTAAACTCACCTGAGCTAACAGGTATGTGCGCTGGTTACTCTGCTGCGCTTAAAATTTCTTTTTTGGTTTGCTACAATGCCTTTTCTGAAACGTTGTCTCCTTCTGCTGGAACACTGACTTCTTTCATTTAATGCCTGCAGACTATAAAAGAGAACCCAACCCAAAAAGTTTGGTTGATTAGTCTGTGGCATTCTGTTAAACTGTTGCTTATGGCGGTCTCTGTGAGCTTCTCAGCGACATTCAGCCAGCCAAGTATCCTGCCTGCAGTAGATGGAATGTGGCAATGGAACGCTGGCTGCGCGTGTCATAATAGGCTCTGAGCCTTTATATACCTGTGCACAGCAGCAGCCACCTTCAGTCTGCTGCTGGACAGCCAGCAGCAGCAGCAGCAGGAGAGGTATGTAATCAGGAGCCCTCCTGCTAAGGGTAGACAGCTGCTCGTTCCACCCCACCCCCCGCCTTAATTGGTTCTCCTCCCTTCCAACGGTGTTGAGGCGGGTGGGAACAGCAGGGGGTGAAGGTGCTGTGTTTAAAGAGGTGGAGTTATGCAGATCTAAAACGCGTGGATTGCAGCAGCAGCAAGCCGAAAAGTGCAGGCATGTAAGGGATCTAGAGGTTGACAACATGTCTTCTTAACGGGAGTCCAGGAGCTCATCTCCACAAATGGACTTTTCAGGATCCTTGGGTGGCTCCGTAGTTTGAAACCAATTCTGGTTATCGCTTCTCGGCCTTTTGGCTAAGATCAAGTGTAGTATCTGTTCTTATCAGTTTAATATCTGATACGTCCCCTATCTGGGGACCATATATTAAATGGATTTTTAGAACAGGGAGATGGAAAAAGAGCTTGCTCTGTCCACTCCACACATTGACCTGGTATTGCAGTATCTCCAGGACCGGTGCACCCCTTCTTTAATGCAGTTTCTAAAATCAGAAAGAATTGAATTCAATGTTTTTTGTTCATTTTGCTTGTTTGTCGGATTTTGGGATGGACTCTTTGGCTTTGCTTTTCTTCTCCTCATTGGATTTTTCATGTTCAAAGTTGCAGAAGCCAGATTACAAGCTCATTTTGGTTCAACTTCAGCAACTGTGCATTGCATTGCCATGTAATGTGATGCAATGCTATCTTTCTAGCTCTCCCTTTTTACTTCCTTTTGGATAAACAGACATATTAGGCAAGCATTTTGGAGCTTTCACCTAAATAACTACAGGTGGTGAGATAAGCTGCACAATATAATTGACCTTTCAGTATATTGTTGCACACACACCATCTATTTAGCAAATGCCCTTGTTATCAACAGCAGCCTTTTAAACTCACCTGAGCTAACAGGTATGTGCGCTGGTTACTCTGCTGCGCTTAAAATTTCTTTTTTGGTTTGCTACAATGCCTTTTCTGAAACGTTGTCTCCTTCTGCTGGAACACTGACTTCTTTCATTTAATGCCTGCAGACTATAAAAGAGAACCCAACCCAAAAAGTTTGGTTGATTAGTCTGTGGCATTCTGTTAAACTGTTGCTTATGGCGGTCTCTGTGAGCTTCTCAGCGACATTCAGCCAGCCAGGTATCCTGCCTGCAGTAGATGGAATGTGGCAATGGAACGCTGGCTGCGCGTGTCATAATAGGCTCTGAGCCTTTATATACCTGTGCACAGCAGCAGCCACCTTCAGTCTGCTGCTGGACAGCCAGCAGCAGCAGCAGCAGGAGAGGTATGTAATCAGGAGCCCTCCTGCTAAGGGTAGACAGCTGCTCGTTCCACCCCACCCCCCGCCTTAATTGGTTCTCCTCCCTTCCAACGGTGTTGAGGCGGGTGGGAACAGCAGGGGGTGAAGGTGCTGTGTTTAAAGAGGTGGAGTTATGCAGATCTAAAACGCGTGGATTGCAGCAGCAGCAAGCCGAAAAGTGCAGGCATGTAAGGGATCTAGAGGTTGACAACATGTCTTCTTAACGGGAGTCCAGGAGCTCATCTCCACAAATGGACTTTTCAGGATCCTTGGGTGGCTCCGTAGTTTGAAACCAATTCTGGTTATCGCTTCTCGGCCTTTTGGCTAAGATCAAGTGTAGTATCTGTTCTTATCAGTTTAATATCTGATACGTCCCCTATCTGGGGACCATATATTAAATGGATTTTTAGAACAGGGAGATGGAAAAAGAGCTTGCTCTGTCCACTCCACGAATTGACCTGGTATTGCAGTATCTCCAGGACCGGTGCACCCCTTCTTTAATGCAGTTTCTAAAATCAGAAAGAATTGAATTCAATGTTTTTTGTTCATTTTGCTTGTTTGTCGGATTTTGGGATGAACTCTTTGGCTTTGCTTTTCTTCTCCTCATTGGATTTTTCATGTTCAAAGTTGCAGAAGCCAGATTACAAGCTCATTTTGGTTCAACTTCAGCAACTGTGCATTGCATTGCCATGTAATGTGATGCAATGCTATCTTTCTAGCTCTCCCTTTTTACTTCCTTTTGGATAAACAGACATATTAGGCAAGCATTTTGGAGCTTTCACCTAAATAACTACAGGTGGTGAGATAAGCTGCACAATATAATTGACCTTTCAGTATATTGTTGCACACACACCATCTATTTAGCAAATGCCCTTGTTATCAACAGCAGCCTTTTAAACTCACCTGAGCTAACAGGTATGTGCGCTGGTTACTCTGCTGCGCTTAAAATTTCTTTTTTGGTTTGCTACAATGCCTTTTCTGAAACGTTGTCTCCTTCTGCTGGAACACTGACTTCTTTCATTTAATGCCTGCAGACTATAAAAGAGAACCCAACCCAAAAAGTTTGGTTGATTAGTCTGTGGCATTCTGTTAAACTGTTGCTTATGGCGGTCTCTGTGAGCTTCTCAGTGACATTCAGCCAGCCAGGTATCCTGCCTGCAGTAGATGGAATGTGGCAATGGAACGCTGGCTGCGCGTGTCATAATAGGCTCTGAGCCTTTATATACCTGTGCACAGCAGCAGCCACCTTCAGTCTGCTGCTGGACAGCCAGCAGCAGCAGCAGCAGGAGAGGTATGTAATCAGGAGCCCTCCTGCTAAGGGTAGACAGCTGCTCGTTCCACCCCACCCCCCGCCTTAATTGGTTCTCCTCCCTTCCAACGGTGTTGAGGCGGGTGGGAACAGCAGGGGGTGAAGGTGCTGTGTTTAAAGAGGTGGAGTTATGCAGATCTAAAACGCGTGGATTGCAGCAGCAGCAAGCCGAAAAGTGCAGGCATGTAAGGGATCTAGAGGTTGACAACATGTCTTCTTAACGGGAGTCCAGGAGCTCATCTCCACAAATTGACTTTTCAGGATCCTTGGGTGGCTCCGTAGTTTGAAACCAATTCTGGTTATCGCTTCTCGGCCTTTTGGCTAAGATCAAGTGTAGTATCTTTCGAAAAGGCGGTTTTGGATGTTGGCCGCCCTAGTAGATTGATACATTATGCACACTGGGGTTTAGGCGCTTGTTAGTACGCCAGGTGGCTAATATAGTCATCTGGTGGAAAGCATGGCCCCCCAGGATCGACGCCATTGGGCCGGGGAAGATCGAAAGCCCGAAGTGTGAAGTGCCCCAGGAGTGGTGACCCTGGGGTGCCTTAACTCACTGGGATTGGGAACCCCACTTGAGTTTATGGCACATTTGCACAAGCACTTCAAATTTTCTTTCTTCGCACACACCCTTATTCCGGGCCTTCTGGCCTTAGGATGGGGAATTTTTCAATTCCCGGTCGAAGGTCCGGGCAGTATTATACTGTGAAACCTTCACTATTTATTTAATTTCTTTGTCACTGTGTGTCCACTTATTCACGTGTGTCACGTCCTACTAGGATTTTGTCGGGATGCGGTTCCCTTACGGGTTCCTCTCTTGGCAGGTCTAGGGGGGGAGTGTGTGGCCATCAGGTTCCGCTCCCCCCTGAACCCCCCTGGCTCTCCTCTTTCGGGAGGAGAGCGTTGTTGGCTCCCCTCTTCCGGGAGGTGAGCACAGTCTTTGGCTCCCAGTGCCTTGCTCGGGTGAGAACTCGGGCAGGTGCTGGGGGTAAGATTGGGTCGCCTCTGTCTTCGGCTGGAGGTGACTTTTTGTCCCTGTTCCTCGCTGTGGCCTTTTGGCTCGGAGGGACGGGGAATGGTTTGGGGGACCCTTCTCCTTTTGGAGAGGGTTTCAAGAAGACCAGCATCCTAGTGCACTTTTTTTGTGGCACTTGTCACTTTTTTAAGCGCACTCGGGTTTTGTACACGAATTCGGGCAAAAAAAAAAAAAATCTGTTCTTATCAGTTTAATATCTGATACGTCCCCTATCTGGGGACCATATATTAAATGGATTTTTAGAACAGGGAGATGGAAAAAGAGCTTGCTCTGTCCACTCCACGCATTGACCTGGTATTGCAGTATCTCCAGGACCGGTGCACCCCTTCTTTAATGCAGTTTCTAAAATCAGAAAGAATTGAATTCAATGTTTTTTGTTCATTTTGCTTGTTTGTCGGATTTTGGGATGGACTCTTTGGCTTTGCTTTTCTTCTCCTCATTGGATTTTTCATGTTCAAAGTTGCAGAAGCCAGATTACAAGCTCATTTTGGTTCAACTTCAGCAACTGTGCATTGCATTGCCATGTAATGTGATGCAATGCTATCTTTCTAGCTCTCCCTTTTTACTTCCTTTTGGATAAACAGACATATTAGGCAAGCATTTTGGAGCTTTCACCTAAATAACTACAGGTGGTGAGATAAGCTGCACAATATAATTGACCTTTCAGTATATTGTTGCACACACACCATCTATTTAGCAAATGCCCTTGTTATCAACAGCAGCCTTTTAAACTCACCTGAGCTAACAGGTATGTGCGCTGGTTACTCTGCTGCGCTTAAAATTTCTTTTTTGGTTTGCTACAATGCCTTTTCTGAAACGTTGTCTCCTTCTGCTGGAACACTGACTTCTTTCATTTAATGCCTGCAGACTATAAAAGAGAACCCAACCCAAAAAGTTTGGTTGATTAGTCTGTGGCATTCTGTTAAACTGTTGCTTATGGCGGTCTCTGTGAGCTTCTCAGCGACATTCAGCCAGCCAGGTATCCTGCCTGCAGTAGATGGAATGTGGCAATGGAACGCTGGCTGCGCGTGTCATAATAGGCTCTGAGCCTTTATATACCTGTGCACAGCAGCAGCCACCTTCAGTCTGCAGCTGGACAGCCAGCAGCAGCAGCAGCAGGAGAGGTATGTAATCAGGAGCCCTCCTGCTAAGGGTAGACAGCTGCTCGTTCCACCCCACCCCCCGCCTTAATTGGTTCTCCTCCCTTCCAACGGTGTTGAGGCGGGTGGGAACAGCAGGGGGTGAAGGTGCTGTGTTTAAAGAGGTGGAGTTATGCAGATCTAAAACGCGTGGATTGCAGCAGCAGCAAGCCGAAAAGTGCAGGCATGTAAGGGATCTAGAGGTTGACAACATGTCTTCTTAACGGGAGTCCAGGAGCTCATCTCCACAAATGGACTTTTCAGGATCCTTGGGTGGCTCCGTAGTTTGAAACCAATTCTGGTTATCGCTTCTCGGCCTTTTGGCTAAGATCAAGTGTAGTATCTGTTCTTATCAGTTTAATATCTGATACGTCCCCTATCTGGGGACCATATATTAAATGGATTTTTAGAACAGGGAGATGGAAAAAGAGCTTGCTCTGTCCACTCCACGCATTGACCTGGTATTGCAGTATCTCCAGGACCGGTGCACCCCTTCTTTAATGCAGTTTCTAAAATCAGAAAGAATTGAATTCAATGTTTTTTGTTCATTTTGCTTGTTTGTCGGATTTTGGGATGGACTCTTTGGCTTTGCTTTTCTTCTCCTCATTGGATTTTTCATGTTCAAAGTTGCAGAAGCCAGATTACAAGCTCATTTTGGTTCAACTTCAGCAACTGTGCATTGCATTGCCATGTAATGTGATGCAATGCTATCTTTCTAGCTCTCCCTTTTTACTTCCTTTTGGATAAACAGACATATTAGGCAAGCATTTTGGAGCTTTCACCTAAATAACTACAGGTGGTGAGATAAGCTGCACAATATAATTGACCTTTCAGTATATTGTTGCACACACACCATCTATTTAGCAAATGCCCTTGTTATCAACAGCAGCCTTTTAAACTCACCTGAGCTAACAGGTATGTGCGCTGGTTACTCTGCTGCGCTTAAAATTTCTTTTTTGGTTTGCTACAATGCCTTTTCTGAAACGTTGTCTCCTTCTGCTGGAACACTGACTTCTTTCATTTAATGCCTGCAGACTATAAAAGAGAACCCAACCCAAAAAGTTTGGTTGATTAGTCTGTGGCATTCTGTTAAACTGTTGCTTATGGCGGTCTCTGTGAGCTTCTCAGTGACATTCAGCCAGCCAGGTATCCTGCCTGCAGTAGATGGAATGTGGCAATGGAACGCTGGCTGCGCGTGTCATAATAGGCTCTGAGCCTTTATATACCTGTGCACAGCAGCAGCCACCTTCAGTCTGCTGCTGGACAGCCAGCAGCAGCAGCAGCAGGAGAGGTATGTAATCAGGAGCCCTCCTGCTAAGGGTAGACAGCTGCTCGTTCCACCCCACCCCCCGCCTTAATTGGTTCTCCTCCCTTCCAACGGTGTTGAGGCGGGTGGGAACAGCAGGGGGTGAAGGTGCTGTGTTTAAAGAGGTGGAGTTATGCAGATCTAAAACGCGTGGATTGCAGCAGCAGCAAGCCGAAAAGTGCAGGCATGTAAGGGATCTAGAGGTTGACAACATGTCTTCTTAACGGGAGTCCAGGAGCTCATCTCCACAAATGGACTTTTCAGGATCCTTGGGTGGCTCCGTAGTTTGAAACCAATTCTGGTTATCGCTTCTCGGCCTTTTGGCTAAGATCAAGTGTAGTATCTGTTCTTATCAGTTTAATATCTGATACGTCCCCTATCTGGGGACCATATATTAAATGGATTTTTAGAACAGGGAGATGGAAAAAGAGCTTGCTCTGTCCACTCCACGCATTGACCTGGTATTGCAGTATCTCCAGGACCGGTGCACCCCTTCTTTAATGCAGTTTCTAAAATCAGAAAGAATTGAATTCAATGTTTTTTGTTCATTTTGCTTGTTTGTCGGATTTTGGGATGGACTCTTTGGCTTTGCTTTTCTTCTCCTCATTGGATTTTTCATGTTCAAAGTTGCAGAAGCCAGATTACAAGCTCATTTTGGTTCAACTTCAGCAACTGTGCATTGCATTGCCATGTAATGTGATGCAATGCTATCTTTCTAGCTCTCCCTTTTTACTTCCTTTTGGATAAACAGACATATTAGGCAAGCATTTTGGAGCTTTCACCTAAATAACTACAGGTGGTGAGATAAGCTGCACAATATAATTGACCTTTCAGTATATTGTTGCACACACACCATCTATTTAGCAAATGCCCTTGTTATCAACAGCAGCCTTTTAAACTCACCTGAGCTAACAGGTATGTGCGCTGGTTACTCTGCTGCGCTTAAAATTTCTTTTTTGGTTTGCTACAATGCCTTTTCTGAAACGTTGTCTCCTTCTGCTGGAACACTGACTTCTTTCATTTAATGCCTGCAGACTATAAAAGAGAACCCAACCCAAAAAGTTTGGTTGATTAGTCTGTGGCATTCTGTTAAACTGTTGCTTATGGCGGTCTCTGTGAGCTTCTCAGCGACATTCAGCCAGCCAGGTATCCTGCCTGCAGTAGATGGAATGTGGCAATGGAACGCTGGCTGCGCGTGTCATAATAGGCTCTGAGCCTTTATATACCTGTGCACAGCAGCAGCCACCTTCAGTCTGCTGCTGGACAGCCAGTAGCAGCAGCAGCAGGAGAGGTATGTAATCAGGAGCCCTCCTGCTAAGGGTAGACAGCTGCTCGTTCCACCCCACCCCCCGCCTTAATTGGTTCTCCTCCCTTCCAACGGTGTTGAGGCGGGTGGGAACAGCAGGGGGTGAAGGTGCTGTGTTTAAAGAGGTGGAGTTATGCAGATCTAAAACGCGTGGATTGCAGCAGCAGCAAGCCGAAAAGTGCAGGCATGTAAGGGATCTAGAGGTTGACAACATGTCTTCTTAACGGGAGTCCAGGAGCTCATCTCCACAAATGGACTTTTCAGGATCCTTGGGTGGCTCCGTAGTTTGAAACCAATTCTGGTTATCGCTTCTCGGCCTTTTGGCTAAGATCAAGTGTAGTATCTGTTCTTATCAGTTTAATATCTGATACGTCCCCTATCTGGGGACCATATATTAAATGGATTTTTAGAACAGGGAGATGGAAAAAGAGCTTGCTCTGTCCACTCCACGAATTGACCTGGTATTGCAGTATCTCCAGGACCGGTGCACCCCTTCTTTAATGCAGTTTCTAAAATCAGAAAGAATTGAATTCAATGTTTTTTGTTCATTTTGCTTGTTTGTCGGATTTTGGGATGGACTCTTTGGCTTTGCTTTTCTTCTCCTCATTGGATTTTTCATGTTCAAAGTTGCAGAAGCCAGATTACAAGCTCATTTTGGTTCAACTTCAGCAACTGTGCATTGCATTGCCATGTAATGTGATGCAATGCTATCTTTCTAGCTCTCCCTTTTTACTTCCTTTTGGATAAACAGACATATTAGGCAAGCATTTTGGAGCTTTCACCTAAATAACTACAGGTGGTGAGATAAGCTGCACAATATAATTGACCTTTCAGTATATTGTTGCACACACACCATCTATTTAGCAAATGCCCTTGTTATCAACAGCAGCCTTTTAAACTCACCTGAGCTAACAGGTATGTGCGCTGGTTACTCTGCTGCGCTTAAAATTTCTTTTTTGGTTTGCTACAATGCCTTTTCTGAAACGTTGTCTCCTTCTGCTGGAACACTGACTTCTTTCATTTAATGCCTGCAGACTATAAAAGAGAACCCAACCCAAAAAGTTTGGTTGATTAGTCTGTGGCATTCTGTTAAACTGTTGCTTATGGCGGTCTCTGTGAGCTTCTCAGCGACATTCAGCCAGCCAGGTATCCTGCCTGCAGTAGATGGAATGTGGCAATGGAACGCTGGCTGCGCGTGTCATAATAGGCTCTGAGCCTTTATATACCTGTGCACAGCAGCAGCCACCTTCAGTCTGCTGCTGGACAGCCAGCAGCAGCAGCAGCAGGAGAGGTATGTAATCAGGAGCCCTCCTGCTAAGGGTAGACAGCTGCTCGTTCCACCCCACCCCCCGCCTTAATTGGTTCTCCTCCCTTCCAACGGTGTTGAGGCGGGTGGGAACAGCAGGGGGTGAAGGTGCTGTGTTTAAAGAGGTGGAGTTATGCAGATCTAAAACGCGTGGATTGCAGCAGCAGCAAGCCGAAAAGTGCAGGCATGTAAGGGATCTAGAGGTTGACAACATGTCTTCTTAACGGGAGTCCAGGAGCTCATCTCCACAAATGGACTTTTCAGGATCCTTGGGTGGCTCCGTAGTTTGAAACCAATTCTGGTTATCGCTTCTCGGCCTTTTGGCTAAGATCAAGTGTAGTATCTTTTGAAAAGGCAGTTTTGTCCTTGGGCTGCCCTAGTAAATTGATGCATATTACACACTGGTTTTTTGGACTTGTTAGTACGCCAGGTGGCTCATAGAGTTATCTGATGGAAAACATGGCCCTCCAGGATCGAAGTCACTAGGCTGGGTAAGTGTGAGGGCTTTGGAGCAATGTGCCCCAGGAGTAGGCGCCCTGGTGGGAGTCCAAGCTTACTGGGACTGGGAACCCCAGAAAGACTTGGCTTCGTAGCACGCCGCACCTTTGCCAATCATAGTTTCTGAGCAACCCCCCCTATTCCTGGCCTCCGGGCTAGGAAGGGGAATTTTTATAAACCCGGTCGGAGGTCCGGTCAGCTTTGGGCTGAGAAACCAACACAGGCTCCAGATCCACTAGGGTGGCAGCCTAGATGGTAGCTGGGAGCGCGAAAACGGCTCTTCTCCGGCTTCGGCTAGGGAGAGCATCGGAGATCCCTGACCCTCGCTGTGGCCTTCTGGCTCGGAGGGATGGGGATGGTTTATTGGGGACCCTCTCCTCCGGGAAGGGTCCACATGAATCCTCGCCTCGTGCGCTGTTTTGGTGTGACTTCGGTCACATTTTTCAGTGCCTTGGATGCAGCTTCAATCAAAAAATCTGTTCTTATCAGTTTAATATCTGATACGTCCCCTATCTGGGGACCATATATTAAATGGATTTTTAGAACAGGGAGATGGAAAAAGAGCTTGCTCTGTCCACTCCACGCATTGACCTGGTATTGCAATATCTCCAGGACCGGTGCACCCCTTCTTTAATGCAGTTTCTAAAATCAGAAAGAATTGAATTCAATGTTTTTTGTTCATTTTGCTTGTTTGTCGGATTTTGGGATGGACTCTTTGGCTTTGCTTTTCTTCTCCTCATTGGATTTTTCATGTTCAAAGTTGCAGAAGCCAGATTACAAGCTCATTTTGGTTCAACTTCAGCAACTGTGCATTGCATTGCCATGTAATGTGATGCAATGCTATCTTTCTAGCTCTCCCTTTTTACTTCCTTTTGGATAAACAGACATATTAGGCAAGCATTTTGGAGCTTTCACCTAAATAACTACAGGTGGTGAGATAAGCTGCACAATATAATTGACCTTTCAGTATATTGTTGCACACACACCATCTATTTAGCAAATGCCCTTGTTATCAACAGCAGCCTTTTAAACTCACCTGAGCTAACAGGTATGTGCGCTGGTTACTCTGCTGCGCTTAAAATTTCTTTTTTGGTTTGCTACAATGCCTTTTCTGAAACGTTGTCTCCTTCTGCTGGAACACTGACTTCTTTCATTTAATGCCTGCAGACTATAAAAGAGAACCCAACCCAAAAAGTTTGGTTGATTAGTCTGTGGCATTCTGTTAAACTGTTGCTTATGGCGGTCTCTGTGAGCTTCTCAGCGACATTCAGCCAGCCAGGTATCCTGCCTGCAGTAGATGGAATGTGGCAATGGAACGCTGGCTGCGCGTGTCATAATAGGCTCTGAGCCTTTATATACCTGTGCACAGCAGCAGCCACCTTCAGTCTGCTGCTGGACAGCCAGCAGCAGCAGCAGCAGGAGAGGTATGTAATCAGGAGCCCTCCTGCTAAGGGTAGACAGCTGCTCGTTCCACCCCACCCCCCGCCTTAATTGGTTCTCCTCCCTTCCAACGGTGTTGAGGCGGGTGGGAACAGCAGGGGGTGAAGGTGCTGTGTTTAAAGAGGTGGAGTTATGCAGATCTAAAACGCGTGGATTGCAGCAGCAGCAAGCCGAAAAGTGCAGGCATGTAAGGGATCTAGAGGTTGACAACATGTCTTCTTAACGGGAGTCCAGGAGCTCATCTCCACAAATGGACTTTTCAGGATCCTTGGGTGGCTCCGTAGTTTGAAACCAATTCTGGTTATCGCTTCTCGGCCTTTTGGCTAAGATCAAGTGTAGTATCTGTTCTTATCAGTTTAATATCTGATACGTCCCCTATCTGGGGACCATATATTAAATGGATTTTTAGAACAGGGAGATGGAAAAAGAGCTTGCTCTGTCCACTCCACGCATTGACCTGGTATTGCAGTATCTCCAGGACCGGTGCACCCCTTCTTTAATGCAGTTTCTAAAATCAGAAAGAATTGAATTCAATGTTTTTTGTTCATTTTGCTTGTTTGTCGGATTTTGGGATGGACTCTTTGGCTTTGCTTTTCTTCTCCTCATTGGATTTTTCATGTTCAAAGTTGCAGAAGCCAGATTACAAGCTCATTTTGGTTCAACTTCAGCAACTGTGCATTGCATTGCCATGTAATGTGATGCAATGCTATCTTTCTAGCTCTCCCTTTTTACTTCCTTTTGGATAAACAGACATATTAGGCAAGCATTTTGGAGCTTTCACCTAAATAACTACAGGTGGTGAGATAAGCTGCACAATATAATTGACCTTTCAGTATATTGTTGCACACACACCATCTATTTAGCAAATGCCCTTGTTATCAACAGCAGCCTTTTAAACTCACCTGAGCTAACAGGTATGTGCGCTGGTTACTCTGCTGCGCTTAAAATTTCTTTTTTGGTTTGCTACAATGCCTTTTCTGAAACGTTGTCTCCTTCTGCTGGAACACTGACTTCTTTCATTTAATGCCTGCAGACTATAAAAGAGAACCCAACCCAAAAAGTTTGGTTGATTAGTCTGTGGCATTCTGTTAAACTGTTGCTTATGGCGGTCTCTGTGAGCTTCTCAGCGACATTCAGCCAGCCAGGTATCCTGCCTGCAGTAGATGGAATGTGGCAATGGAACGCTGGCTGCGCGTGTCATAATAGGCTCTGAGCCTTTATATACCTGTGCACAGCAGCAGCCACCTTCAGTCTGCTGCTGGACAGCCAGCAGCAGCAGCAGCAGGAGAGGTATGTAATCAGGAGCCCTCCTGCTAAGGGTAGACAGCTGCTCGTTCCACCCCACCCCCCGCCTTAATTGGTTCTCCTCCCTTCCAACGGTGTTGAGGCGGGTGGGAACAGCAGGGGGTGAAGGTGCTGTGTTTAAAGAGGTGGAGTTATGCAGATCTAAAACGCGTGGATTGCAGCAGCAGCAAGCCGAAAAGTGCAGGCATGTAAGGGATCTAGAGGTTGACAACATGTCTTCTTAACGGGAGTCCAGGAGCTCATCTCCACAAATGGACTTTTCAGGATCCTTGGGTGGCTCCGTAGTTTGAAACCAATTCTGGTTATCGCTTCTCGGCCTTTTGGCTAAGATCAAGTGTAGTATCTGTTCTTATCAGTTTAATATCTGATACGTCCCCTATCTGGGGACCATATATTAAATGGATTTTTAGAACAGGGAGATGGAAAAAGAGCTTGCTCTGTCCACTCCACGCATTGACCTGGTATTGCAGTATCTCCAGGACCGGTGCACCCCTTCTTTAATGCAGTTTCTAAAATCAGAAAGAATTGAATTCAATGTTTTTTGTTCATTTTGCTTGTTTGTCGGATTTTGGGATGGACTCTTTGGCTTTGCTTTTCTTCTCCTCATTGGATTTTTCATGTTCAAAGTTGCAGAAGCCAGATTACAAGCTCATTTTGGTTCAACTTCAGCAACTGTGCATTGCATTGCCATGTAATGTGATGCAATGCTATCTTTCTAGCTCTCCCTTTTTACTTCCTTTTGGATAAACAGACATATTAGGCAAGCATTTTGGAGCTTTCACCTAAATAACTACACATGGTGAGATAAGCTGCACAATATAATTGACCTTTCAGTATATTGTTGCACACACACCATCTATTTAGCAAATGCCCTTGTTATCAACAGCAGCCTTTTAAACTCACCTGAGCTAACAGGTATGTGCGCTGGTTACTCTGCTGCGCTTAAAATTTCTTTTTTGGTTTGCTACAATGCCTTTCCTGAAACGTTGTCTCCTTCTGCTGGAACACTGACTTCTTTCATTTAATGCCTGCAGACTATAAAAGAGAACCCAACCCAAAAAGTTTGGTTGATTAGTCTGTGGCATTCTGTTAAACTGTTGCTTATGGCGGTCTCTGTGAGCTTCTCAGCGACATTCAGCCAGCCAGGTATCCTGCCTGCAGTAGATGGAATGTGGCAATGGAACGCTGGCTGCGCATGTCATAATAGGCTCTGAGCCTTTATATACCTGTGCACAGCAGCAGCCACCTTCAGTCTGCTGCTGGACAGCCAGCAGCAGCAGCAGCAGGAGAGGTATGTAATCAGGAGCCCTCCTGCTAAGGGTAGACAGCTGCTCGTTCCACCCCACCCCCCGCCTTAATTGGTTCTCCTCCCTTCCAACGGTGTTGAGGCGGGTGGGAACAGCAGGGGGTGAAGGTGCTGTGTTTAAAGAGGTGGAGTTATGCAGATCTAAAACGCGTGGATTGCAGCAGCAGCAAGCCGAAAAGTGCAGGCATGTAAGGGATCTAGAGGTTGACAACATGTCTTCTTAACGGGAGTCCAGGAGCTCATCTCCACAAATGGACTTTTCAGGATCCTTGGGTGGCTCCGTAGTTTGAAACCAATTCTGGTTATCGCTTCTCGGCCTTTTGGCTAAGATCAAGTGTAGTATCTGTTCTTATCAGTTTAATATCTGATACGTCCCCTATCTGGGGACCATATATTAAATGGATTTTTAGAACAGGGAGATGGAAAAAGAGCTTGCTCTGTCCACTCCACGAATTGACCTGGTATTGCAGTATCTCCAGGACCGGTGCACCCCTTCTTTAATGCAGTTTCTAAAATCAGAAAGAATTGAATTCAATGTTTTTTGTTCATTTTGCTTGTTTGTCGGATTTTGGGATGGACTCTTTGGCTTTGCTTTTCTTCTCCTCATTGGATTTTTCATGTTCAAAGTTGCAGAAGCCAGATTACAAGCTCATTTTGGTTCAACTTCAGCAACTGTGCATTGCATTGCCATGTAATGTGATGCAATGCTATCTTTCTAGCTCTCCCTTTTTACTTCCTTTTGGATAAACAGACATATTAGGCAAGCATTTTGGAGCTTTCACCTAAATAACTACAGGTGGTGAGATAAGCTGCACAATATAATTGACCTTTCAGTATATTGTTGCACACACACCATCTATTTAGCAAATGCCCTTGTTATCAACAGCAGCCTTTTAAACTCACCTGAGCTAACAGGTATGTGCGCTGGTTACTCTGCTGCGCTTAAAATTTCTTTTTTGGTTTGCTACAATGCCTTTTCTGAAACGTTGTCTCCTTCTGCTGGAACACTGACTTCTTTCATTTAATGCCTGCAGACTATAAAAGAGAACCCAACCCAAAAAGTTTGGTTGATTAGTCTGTGGCATTCTGTTAAACTGTTGCTTATGGCGGTCTCTGTGAGCTTCTCAGCGACATTCAGCCAGCCAGGTATCCTGCCTGCAGTAGATGGAATGTGGCAATGGAACGCTGGCTGCGTGTGTCATAATAGGCTCTGAGCCTTTATATACCTGTGCACAGCAGCAGCCACCTTCAGTCTGCTGCTGGACAGCCAGCAGCAGCAGCAGCAGGAGAGGTATGTAATCAGGAGCCCTCCTGCTAAGGGTAGACAGCTGCTCGTTCCACCCCACCCCCCGCCTTAATTGGTTCTCCTCCCTTCCAACGGTGTTGAGGCGGGTGGGAACAGCAGGGGGTGAAGGTGCTGTGTTTAAAGAGGTGGAGTTATGCAGATCTAAAACGCGTGGATTGCAGCAGCAGCAAGCCGAAAAGTGCAGGCATGTAAGGGATCTAGAGGTTGACAACATGTCTTCTTAACGGGAGTCCAGGAGCTCATCTCCACAAATGGACTTTTCAGGATCCTTGGGTGGCTCCGTAGTTTGAAACCAATTCTGGTTATCGCTTCTCGGCCTTTTGGCTAAGATCAAGTGTAGTATCTGTTCTTATCAGTTTAATATCTGATACGTCCCCTATCTGGGCACCATATATTAAATGGATTTTTAGAACAGGGAGATGGAAAAAGAGCTTGCTCTGTCCACTCCACGCATTGACCTGGTATTGCAGTATCTCCAGGACCGGTGCACCCCTTCTTTAATGCAGTTTCTAAAATCAGAAAGAATTGAATTCAATGTTTTTTGTTCATTTTGCTTGTTTGTCGGATTTTGGGATGGACTCTTTGGCTTTGCTTTTCTTCTCCTCATTGGATTTTTCATGTTCAAAGTTGCAGAAGCCAGATTACAAGCTCATTTTGGTTCAACTTCAGCAACTGTGCATTGCATTGCCATGTAATGTGATGCAATGCTATCTTTCTAGCTCTCCCTTTTTACTTCCTTTTGGATAAACAGACATATTAGGCAAGCATTTTGGAGCTTTCACCTAAATAACTACAGGTGGTGAGATAAGCTGCACAATATAATTGACCTTTCAGTATATTGTTGCACACACACCATCTATTTAGCAAATGCCCTTGTTATGAACAGCAGCCTTTTAAACTCACCTGAGCTAACAGGTATGTGCGCTGGTTACTCTGCTGCGCTTAAAATTTCTTTTTTGGTTTGCTACAATGCCTTTTCTGAAACGTTGTCTCCTTCTGCTGGAACACTGACTTCTTTCATTTAATGCCTGCAGACTATAAAAGAGAACCCAACCCAAAAAGTTTGGTTGATTAGTCTGTGGCATTCTGTTAAACTGTTGCTTATGGCGGTCTCTGTGAGCTTCTCAGCGACATTCAGCCAGCCAGGTATCCTGCCTGCAGTAGATGGAATGTGGCAATGGAACGCTGGCTGCGCGTGTCATAATAGGCTCTGAGCCTTTATATACCTGTGCACAGCAGCAGCCACCTTCAGTCTGCTGCTGGACAGCCAGCAGCAGCAGCAGCAGGAGAGGTATGTAATCAGGAGCCCTCCTGCTAAGGGTAGACAGCTGCTCGTTCCACCCCACCCCCCGCCTTAATTGGTTCTCCTCCCTTCCAACGGTGTTGAGGCGGGTGGGAACAGCAGGGGGTGAAGGTGCTGTGTTTAAAGAGGTGGAGTTATGCAGATCTAAAACGCGTGGATTGCAGCAGCAGCAAGCCGAAAAGTGCAGGCATGTAAGGGATCTAGAGGTTGACAACATGTCTTCTTAACGGGAGTCCAGGAGCTCATCTCCACAAATGGACTTTTCAGGATCCTTGGGTGGCTCCGTAGTTTGAAACCAATTCTGGTTATCGCTTCTCGGCCTTTTGGCTAAGATCAAGTGTAGTATCTGTTCTTATCAGTTTAATATCTGATACGTCCCCTATCTGGGGACCATATATTAAATGGATTTTTAGAACAGGGAGATGGAAAAAGAGCTTGCTCTGTCCACTCCACGCATTGACCTGGTATTGCAGTATCTCCAGGACCGGTGCACCCCTTCTTTAATGCAGTTTCTAAAATCAGAAAGAATTGAATTCAATGTTTTTTGTTCATTTTGCTTGTTTGTCGGATTTTGGGATGGACTCTTTGGCTTTGCTTTTCTTCTCCTCATTGGATTTTTCATGTTCAAAGTTGCAGAAGCCAGATTACAAGCTCATTTTGGTTCAACTTCAGCAACTGTGCATTGCATTGCCATGTAATGTGATGCAATGCTATCTTTCTAGCTCTCCCTTTTTACTTCCTTTTGGATAAACAGACATATTAGGCAAGCATTTTGGAGCTTTCACCTAAATAACTACAGGTGGTGAGATAAGCTGCACAATATAATTGACCTTTCAGTATATTGTTGCACACACACCATCTATTTAGCAAATGCCCTTGTTATCAACAGCAGCCTTTTAAACTCACCTGAGCTAACAGGTATGTGCGCTGGTTACTCTGCTGCGCTTAAAATTTCTTTTTTGGTTTGCTACAATGCCTTTTCTGAAACGTTGTCTCCTTCTGCTGGAACACTGACTTCTTTCATTTAATGCCTGCAGACTATAAAAGAGAACCCAACCCAAAAAGTTTGGTTGATTAGTCTGTGGCATTCTGTTAAACTGTTGCTTATGGCGGTCTCTGTGAGCTTCTCAGCGACATTCAGCCAGCCAGGTATCCTGCCTGCAGTAGATGGAATGTGGCAATGGAACGCTGGCTGCGTGTGTCATAATAGGCTCTGAGCCTTTATATACCTGTGCACAGCAGCAGCCACCTTCAGTCTGCTGCTGGACAGCCAGCAGCAGCAGCAGCAGGAGAGGTATGTAATCAGGAGCCCTCCTGCTAAGGGTAGACAGCTGCTCGTTCCACCCCACCCCCCGCCTTAATTGGTTCTCCTCCCTTCCAACGGTGTTGAGGCGGGTGGGAACAGCAGGGGGTGAAGGTGCTGTGTTTAAAGAGGTGGAGTTATGCAGATCTAAAACGCGTGGATTGCAGCAGCAGCAAGCCGAAAAGTGCAGGCATGTAAGGGATCTAGAGGTTGACAACATGTCTTCTTAACGGGAGTCCAGGAGCTCATCTCCACAAATGGACTTTTCAGGATCCTTGGGTGGCTCCGTAGTTTGAAACCAATTCTGGTTATCGCTTCTCGGCCTTTTGGCTAAGATCAAGTGTAGTATCTGTTCTTATCAGTTTAATATCTGATACGTCCCCTATCTGGGGACCATATATTAAATGGATTTTTAGAACAGGGAGATGGAAAAAGAGCTTGCTCTGTCCACTCCACGCATTGACCTGGTATTGCAGTATCTCCAGGACCGGTGCACCCCTTCTTTAATGCAGTTTCTAAAATCAGAAAGAATTGAATTCAATGTTTTTTGTTCATTTTGCTTGTTTGTCGGATTTTGGGATGGACTCTTTGGCTTTGCTTTTCTTCTCCTCATTGGATTTTTCATGTTCAAAGTTGCAGAAGCCAGATTACAAGCTCATTTTGGTTCAACTTCAGCAACTGTGCATTGCATTGCCATGTAATGTGATGCAATGCTATCTTTCTAGCTCTCCCTTTTTACTTCCTTTTGGATAAACAGACATATTAGGCAAGCATTTTGGAGCTTTCACCTAAATAACTACAGGTGGTGAGATAAGCTGCACAATATAATTGACCTTTCAGTATATTGTTGCACACACACCATCTATTTAGCAAATGCCCTTGTTATGAACAGCAGCCTTTTAAACTCACCTGAGCTAACAGGTATGTGCGCTGGTTACTCTGCTGCGCTTAAGATTTCTTTTTTGGTTTGCTACAATGCCTTTTCTGAAACGTTGTCTCCTTCTGCTGGAACACTGACTTCTTTCATTTAATGCCTGCAGACTATAAAAGAGAACCCAACCCAAAAAGTTTGGTTGATTAGTCTGTGGCATTCTGTTAAACTGTTGCTTATGGCGGTCTCTGTGAGCTTCTCAGCGACATTCAGCCAGCCAGGTATCCTGCCTGCAGTAGATGGAATGTGGCAATGGAACGCTGGCTGCGCGTGTCATAATAGGCTCTGAGCCTTTATATACCTGTGCACAGCAGCAGCCACCTTCAGTCTGCTGCTGGACAGCCAGCAGCAGCAGCAGCAGGAGAGGTATGTAATCAGGAGCCCTCCTGCTAAGGGTAGACAGCTGCTCGTTCCACCCCACCCCCCGCCTTAATTGGTTCTCCTCCCTTCCAACGGTGTTGAGGCGGGTGGGAACAGCAGGGGGTGAAGGTGCTGTGTTTAAAGAGGTGGAGTTATGCAGATCTAAAACGCGTGGATTGCAGCAGCAGCAAGCCGAAAAGTGCAGGCATGTAAGGGATCTAGAGGTTGACAACATGTCTTCTTAACGGGAGTCCAGGAGCTCATCTCCACAAATGGACTTTTCAGGATCCTTGGGTGGCTCCGTAGTTTGAAACCAATTCTGGTTATCGCTTCTCGGCCTTTTGGCTAAGATCAAGTGTAGTATCTGTTCTTATCAGTTTAATATCTGATACGTCCCCTATCTGGGGACCATATATTAAATGGATTTTTAGAACAGGGAGATGGAAAAAGAGCTTGCTCTGTCCACTCCACGCATTGACCTGGTATTGCAGTATCTCCAGGACCGGTGCACCCCTTCTTTAATGCAGTTTCTAAAATCAGAAAGAATTGAATTCAATGTTTTTTGTTCATTTTGCTTGTTTGTCGGATTTTGGGATGGACTCTTTGGCTTTGCTTTTCTTCTCCTCATTGGATTTTTCATGTTCAAAGTTGCAGAAGCCAGATTACAAGCTCATTTTGGTTCAACTTCAGCAACTGTGCATTGCATTGCCATGTAATGTGATGCAATGCTATCTTTCTAGCTCTCCCTTTTTACTTCCTTTTGGATAAACAGACATATTAGGCAAGCATTTTGGAGCTTTCACCTAAATAACTACAGGTGGTGAGATAAGCTGCACAATATAATTGACCTTTCAGTATATTGTTGCACACACACCATCTATTTAGCAAATGCCCTTGTTATCAACAGCAGCCTTTTAAACTCACCTGAGCTAACAGGTATGTGCGCTGGTTACTCTGCTGCGCTTAAAATTTCTTTTTTGGTTTGCTACAATGCCTTTTCTGAAACGTTGTCTCCTTCTGCTGGAACACTGACTTCTTTCATTTAATGCCTGCAGACTATAAAAGAGAACCCAACCCACAAAGTTTGGTTGATTAGTCTGTGGCATTCTGTTAAACTGTTGCTTATGGCGGTCTCTGTGAGCTTCTCAGCGACATTCAGCCAGCCAGGTATCCTGCCTGCAGTAGATGGAATGTGGCAATGGAACGCTGGCTGCGCGTGTCATAATAGGCTCTGAGCCTTTATATACCTGTGCACAGCAGCAGCCACCTTCAGTCTGCTGCTGGACAGCCAGCAGCAGCAGCAGCAGGAGAGGTATGTAATCAGGAGCCCTCCTGCTAAGGGTAGACAGCTGCTCGTTTCACCCCACCCCCCGCCTTAATTGGTTCTCCTCCCTTCCAACGGTGTTGAGGCGGGTGGGAACAGCAGGGGGTGAAGGTGCTGTGTTTAAAGAGGTGGAGTTATGCAGATCTAAAACGCGTGGATTGCAGCAGCAGCAAGACGAAAAGTGCAGGCATGTAAGGGATCTAGAGGTTGACAACATGTCTTCTTAACGGGAGTCCAGGAGCTCATCTCCACAAATGGACTTTTCAGGATCCTTGGGTGGCTCCGTAGTTTGAAACCAATTCTGGTTATCGCTTCTCGGCCTTTTGGCTAAGATCAAGTGTAGTATCTGTTCTTATCAGTTTAATATCTGATACGTCCCCTATCTGGGGACCATATATTAAATGGATTTTTAGAACAGGGAGATGGAAAAAGAGCTTGCTCTGTCCACTCCACGCATTGACCTGGTATTGCAGTATCTCCAGGACCGGTGCACCCCTTCTTTAATGCAGTTTCTAAAATCAGAAAGAATTGAATTCAATGTTTTTTGTTCATTTTGCTTGTTTGTCGGATTTTGGGATGGACTCTTTGGCTTTGCTTTTCTTCTCCTCATTGGATTTTTCATGTTCAAAGTTGCAGAAGCCAGATTACAAGCTCATTTTGGTTCAACTTCAGCAACTGTGCATTGCATTGCCATGTAATGTGATGCAATGCTATCTTTCTAGCTCTCCCTTTTTACTTCCTTTTGGATAAACAGACATATTAGGCAAGCATTTTGGAGCTTTCACCTAAATAACTACAGGTGGTGAGATAAGCTGCACAATATAATTGACCTTTCAGTATATTGTTGCACACACACCATCTATTTAGCAAATGCCCTTGTTATCAACAGCAGCCTTTTAAACTCACCTGAGCTAACAGGTATGTGCGCTGGTTACTCTGCTGCGCTTAAAATTTCTTTTTTGGTTTACTACAATGCCTTTTCTGAAACGTTGTCTCCTTCTGCTGGAACACTGACTTCTTTCATTTAATGCCTGCAGACTATAAAAGAGAACCCAACCCAAAAAGTTTGGTTGATTAGTCTGTGGCATTCTGTTAAACTGTTGCTTATGGCGGTCTCTGTGAGCTTCTCAGCGACATTCAGCCAGCCAGGTATCCTGCCTGCAGTAGATGGAATGTGGCAATGGAACGCTGGCTGCGCGTGTCATAATAGGCTCTGAGCCTTTATATACCTGTGCACAGCAGCAGCCACCTTCAGTCTGCTGCTGGACAGCCAGCAGCAGCAGCAGCAGGAGAGGTATGTAATCAGGAGCCCTCCTGCTAAGGGTAGACAGCTGCTCGTTCCACCCCACCCCCCGCCTTAATTGGTTCTCCTCCCTTCCAACGGTGTTGAGGCGGGTGGGAACAGCAGGGGGTGAAGGTGCTGTGTTTAAACAGGTGGAGTTATGCAGATCTAAAACGCGTGGATTGCAGCAGCAGCAAGCCGAAAAGTGCAGGCATGTAAGGGATCTAGAGGTTGACAACATGTCTTCTTAACGGGAGTCCAGGAGCTCATCTCCACAAATGGACTTTTCAGGATCCTTGGGTGGCTCCGTAGTTTGAAACCAATTCTGGTTATCGCTTCTCGGCCTTTTGGCTAAGATCAAGTGTAGTATCTGTTCTTATCAGTTTAATATCTGATACGTCCCCTATCTGGGGACCATATATTAAATGGATTTTTAGAACAGGGAGATGGAAAAAGAGCTTGCTCTGTCCACTCCACGCATTGACCTGGTATTGCAGTATCTCCAGGACCGGTGCACCCCTTCTTTAATGCAGTTTCTAAAATCAGAAAGAATTGAATTCAATGTTTTTTGTTCATTTTGCTTGTTTGTCGGATTTTGGGATGGACTCTTTGGCTTTGCTTTTCTTCTCCTCATTGGATTTTTCATGTTCAAAGTTGCAGAAGCCAGATTACAAGCTCATTTTGGTTCAACTTCAGCAACTGTGCATTGCATTGCCATGTAATGTGATGCAATGCTATCTTTCTAGCTCTCCCTTTTTACTTCCTTTTGGATAAACAGACATATTAGGCAAGCATTTTGGAGCTTTCACCTAAATAACTACAGGTGGTGAGATAAGCTGCACAATATAATTGACCTTTCAGTATATTGTTGCACACACACCATCTATTTAGCAAATGCCCTTGTTATCAACAGCAGCCTTTTAAACTCACCTGAGCTAACAGGTATGTGCGCTGGTTACTCTGCTGCGCTTAAAATTTCTTTTTTGGTTTGCTACAATGCCTTTTCTGAAACGTTGTCTCCTTCTGCTGGAACACTGACTTCTTTCATTTAATGCCTGCAGACTATAAAAGAGAACCCAACCCAAAAAGTTTGGTTGATTAGTCTGTGGCATTCTGTTAAACTGTTGCTTATGGCGGTCTCTGTGAGCTTCTCAGCGACATTCAGCCAGCCAGGTATCCTGCCTGCAGTAGATGGAATGTGGCAATGGAACGCTGGCTGCGCGTGTCATAATAGGCTCTGAGCCTTTATATACCTGTGCACAGCAGCAGCCACCTTCAGTCTGCTGCTGGACAGCCAGCAGCAGCAGCAGCAGGAGAGGTATGTAATCAGGAGCCCTCCTGCTAAGGGTAGACAGCTGCTCGTTCCACCCCACCCCCCGCCTTAATTGGTTCTCCTCCCTTCCAACGGTGTTGAGGCGGGTGGGAACAGCAGGGGGTGAAGGTGCTGTGTTTAAAGAGGTGGAGTTATGCAGATCTAAAACGCGTGGATTGCAGCAGCAGCAAGCCGAAAAGTGCAGGCATGTAAGGGATCTAGAGGTTGACAACATGTCTTCTTAACGGGAGTCCAGGAGCTCATCTCCACAAATGGACTTTTCAGGATCCTTGGGTGGCTCCGTAGTTTGAAACCAATTCTGGTTATCGCTTCTCGGCCTTTTGGCTAAGATCAAGTGTAGTATCTGTTCTTATCAGTTTAATATCTGATACGTCCCCTATCTGGGGACCATATATTAAATGGATTTTTAGAACAGGGAGATGGAAAAAGAGCTTGCTCTGTCCACTCCACGCATTGACCTGGTATTGCAGTATCTCCAGGACCGGTGCACCCCTTCTTTAATGCAGTTTCTAAAATCAGAAAGAATTGAATTCAATGTTTTTTGTTCATTTTGCTTGTTTGTCGGATTTTGGGATGGACTCTTTGGCTTTGCTTTTCTTCTCCTCATTGGATTTTTCATGTTCAAAGTTGCAGAAGCCAGATTACAAGCTCATTTTGGTTCAACTTCAGCAACTGTGCATTGCATTGCCATGTAATGTGATGCAATGCTATCTTTCTAGCTCTCCCTTTTTACTTCCTTTTGGATAAACAGACATATTAGGCAAGCATTTTGGAGCTTTCACCTAAATAACTACAGGTGGTGAGATAAGCTGCACAATATAATTGACCTTTCAGTATATTGTTGCACACACACCATCTATTTAGCAAATGCCCTTGTTATCAACAGCAGCCTTTTAAACTCACCTGAGCTAACAGGTATGTGCGCTGGTTACTCTGCTGCGCTTAAAATTTCTTTTTTGGTTTGCTACAATGCCTTTTCTGAAACGTTGTCTCCTTCTGCTGGAACACTGACTTCTTTCATTTAATGCCAGCAGACTATAAAAGAGAACCCAACCCAAAAAGTTTGGTTGATTAGTCTGTGGCATTCTGTTAAACTGTTGCTTATGGCGGTCTCTGTGAGCTTCTCAGCGACATTCAGCCAGCCAGGTATCCTGCCTGCAGTAGATGGAATGTGGCAATGGAACGCTGGCTGCGCGTGTCATAATAGGCTCTGAGCCTTTATATACCTGTGCACAGCAGCAGCCACCTTCAGTCTGCTGCTGGACAGCCAGCAGCAGCAGCAGCAGGAGAGGTATGTAATCAGGAGCCCTCCTGCTAAGGGTAGACAGCTGCTCGTTCCACCCCACCCCCCGCCTTAATTGGTTCTCCTCCCTTCCAACGGTGTTGAGGCGGGTGGGAACAGCAGGGGGTGAAGGTGCTGTGTTTAAAGAGGTGGAGTTATGCAGATCTAAAACGCGTGGATTGCAGCAGCAGCAAGCCGAAAAGTGCAGGCATGTAAGGGATCTAGAGGTTGACAACATGTCTTCTTAACGGGAGTCCAGGAGCTCATCTCCACAAATGGACTTTTCAGGATCCTTGGGTGGCTCCGTAGTTTGAAACCAATTCTGGTTATCGCTTCTCGGCCTTTTGGCTAAGATCAAGTGTAGTATCTGTTCTTATCAGTTTAATATCTGATATGTCCCCTATCTGGGGACCATATATTAAATGGATTTTTAGAACAGAGAGATGGAAAAAGAGCTTGCTCTGTCCACTCCACGCATTGACCTGGTATTGCAGTATCTCCAGGACCGGTGCACCCCTTCTTTAATGCAGTTTCTAAAATCAGAAAGAATTGAATTCAATGTTTTTTGTTCATTTTGCTTGTTTGTCGGATTTTGGGATGGACTCTTTGGCTTTGCTTTTCTTCTCCTCATTGGATTTTTCATGTTCAAAGTTGCAGAAGCCAGATTACAAGCTCATTTTGGTTCAACTTCAGCAACTGTGCATTGCATTGCCATGTAATGTGATGCAATGCTATCTTTCTAGCTCTCCCTTTTTACTTCCTTTTGGATAAACAGACATATTAGGCAAGCATTTTGGAGCTTTCACCTAAATAACTACAGGTGGTGAGATAAGCTGCACAATATAATTGACCTTTCAGTATATTGTTGCACACACACCATCTATTTAGCAAATGCCCTTGTTATCAACAGCAGCCTTTTAAACTCACCTGAGCTAACAGGTATGTGCGCTGGTTACTCTGCTGCGCTTAAAATTTCTTTTTTGGTTTGCTACAATGCCTTTTCTGAAACGTTGTCTCCTTCTGCTGGAACACTGACTTCTTTCATTTAATGCCTGCAGACTATAAAAGAGAACCCAACCCAAAAAGTTTGGTTGATTAGTCTGTGGCATTCTGTTAAACTGTTGCTTATGGCGGTCTCTGTGAGCTTCTCAGCGACATTCAGCCAGCCAGGTATCCTGCCTGCAGTAGATGGAATGTGGCAATGGAACGCTGGCTGCGCGTGTCATAATAGGCTCTGAGCCTTTATATACCTGTGCACAGCAGCAGCCACCTTCAGTCTGCTGCTGGACAGCCAGCAGCAGCAGCAGCAGGAGAGGTATGTAATCAGGAGCCCTCCTGCTAAGGGTAGACAGCTGCTCGTTCCACCCCACCCCCCGCCTTAATTGGTTCTCCTCCCTTCCAACGGTGTTGAGGCGGGTGGGAACAGCAGGGGGTGAAGGTGCTGTGTTTAAAGAGGTGGAGTTATGCAGATCTAAAACGCGTGGATTGCAGCAGCAGCAAGCCGAAAAGTGCAGGCATGTAAGGGATCTAGAGGTTGACAACATGTCTTCTTAACGGGAGTCCAGGAGCTCATCTCCACAAATGGACTTTTCAGGATCCTTGGGTGGCTCTGTAGTTTGAAACCAATTCTGGTTATCGCTTCTCGGCCTTTTGGCTAAGATCAAGTGTAGTATCTGTTCTTATCAGTTTAATATCTGATACGTCCCCTATCTGGGGACCATATATTAAATGGATTTTTAGAACAGGGAGATGGAAAAAGAGCTTGCTCTGTCCACTCCACGCATTGACCTGGTATTGCAGTATCTCCAGGACCGGTGCACCCCTTCTTTAATGCAGTTTCTAAAATCAGAAAGAATTGAATTCAATGTTTTTTGTTCATTTTGCTTGTTTGTCGGATTTTGGGATGGACTCTTTGGCTTTGCTTTTCTTCTCCTCATTGGATTTTTCATGTTCAAAGTTGCAGAAGCCAGATTACAAGCTCATTTTGGTTCAACTTCAGCAACTGTGCATTGCATTGCCATGTAATGTGATGCAATGCTATCTTTCTAGCTCTCCCTTTTTACTTCCTTTTGGATAAACAGACATATTAGGCAAGCATTTTGGAGCTTTCACCTAAATAACTACAGGTGGTGAGATAAGCTGCACAATATAATTGACCTTTCAGTATATTGTTGCACACACACCATCTATTTAGCAAATGCCCTTGTTATCAACAGCAGCCTTTTAAACTCACCTGAGCTAACAGGTATGTGCGCTGGTTACTCTGCTGCGCTTAAAATTTCTTTTTTGGTTTGCTACAATGCCTTTTCTGAAACGTTGTCTCCTTCTGCTGGAACACTGACTTCTTTCATTTAATGCCTGCAGACTATAAAAGAGAACCCAACCCAAAAAGTTTGGTTGATTAGTCTGTGGCATTCTGTTAAACTGTTGCTTATGGCGGTCTCTGTGAGCTTCTCAGCGACATTCAGCCAGCCAGGTATCCTGCCTGCAGTAGATGGAATGTGGCAATGGAACGCTGGCTGCGCGTGTCATAATAGGCTCTGAGCCTTTATATACCTGTGCACAGCAGCAGCCACCTTCAGTCTGCTGCTGGACAGCCAGCAGCAGCAGCAGCAGCAGGAGAGGTATGTAATCAGGAGCCCTCCTGCTAAGGGTAGACAGCTGCTCGTTCCACCCCACCCCCCGCCTTAATTGGTTCTCCTCCCTTCCAACGGTGTTGAGGCGGGTGGGAACAGCAGGGGGTGAAGGTGCTGTGTTTAAAGAGGTGGAGTTATGCAGATCTAAAACGCGTGGATTGCAGCAGCAGCAAGCCGAAAAGTGCAGGCATGTAAGGGATCTAGAGGTTGACAACATGTCTTCTTAACGGGAGTCCAGGAGCTCATCTCCACAAATGGACTTTTCAGGATCCTTGGGTGGCTCCGTAGTTTGAAACCAATTCTGGTTATCGCTTCTCGGCCTTTTGGCTGCGATCGTATGACTGTACCTTGATTGGTGCGAGTCTCCTGGAGGAATCCGGACCCTTTTGTGGAGGATTTTCTGCTTTTTCCTGTGGTATTCCATACCGACAGAATCCAAGATGTCTTTTGTGAAGAACACCATCCGTTTGTCCGTGGATCCATCTGACCAGAACAAGAACAACGTGGTTTTCATTGTCCAAGACATCGTTGAAGGCAAAGCTGGAGCAAGACGTTCTGAGATCTTCAGTGTCAACGAATTTTCACGTCAAGGTAATTATGACGTTACCTTTATGGACCAGGATGTTTGCCTTAATGTCTTTGAATGGCTCCGTGGTCACTCTAGTGACCCCTGCTTGGAAGGAGTTAGATGGGAACCTTTGTTTGGTCTGCAAGAAAAGGAGGTGACTGTGACTGTCTATAACCCTTTTACAGACCCTGAGCTGCTGGAGTGCTTCCTCTCTCGCTACTGTGAATATGTGCGGAAGGGAGTGAAGCAAGTCAATTGTCTAGGAATCTTTAACTGTCAGTATAAATTCCGTGTGAAATTGAAAAGGGATCCTGACAGTGTGGGGGGCTTTAGACACCCTCCATCAAATTTTTCCGTTGCAGGCCATAGAGGTTTCCTCTTTTACCCAGGCCAGCCCATGTTTTGCCGTAGATGCTTTTCTTTCGGACATACCATGGTAACATGCCTTAAAGGGCAGTGTTGCCGAAATTGCAGAAAGGAGGGGCATATGGCCAACCAGTGTCCAGAGGCCAAGTCCTGTGATGTCTGTGGGAGTAGTGATCACATGTATAAGGACTGTCCTATGAGTGCACCTAGACGTTCTGATAAAGAACAGAAGGAGGAGGAGCTGGAGAGGAGGCAGATGGCAAGCGCACTGAAAGTGCTGGAAAGATTGGAGAGGGAGGAGAGAGAGGGAAGGAGGCGGGAAACTGGTAGAGCCTCTCCCTCTACGGCGCCAGAGGAGGTGTCCCTGAGGCCATGTTCTTCTTCTGCTGAAGAAATGAGGAAGAAGCGGAGGGAAGAAAAGGAGTTCTGGAGGGAAGTGGCAAAGGTGGAGAAAAAGGCAGTGTCTGCGAGAATATCTAGGAAAGTGGTGGAAGCAGAGCTGCCTGAGATGATGACTTTTGGAGAGGCAATGGACGCAACAGGATGTGAAGTGCAAATCTCGGAACCCGACAGTCCTGAACACCCTTCGGGTCCTGAAAACATTGAAGATTTTTCTTCGGAGGATGATAGGGGTGCAAAGAAGAGTCGTAGGGAGGATGGTGGGGGCAGTGATGATGCAGATTTTAGTGAGCCTCAGAGGAAGATCAGAACTGCCAGAATGAGGAGTGTGGCTGGTGAAGCCAGCGGGTCGGAAACCAGCTGTTCTGTTCTGATGGCGGAGGAGGATAGTGGTGGTGCTGGATAGTGTCACCATATAATATTGTAAATGTTTTTTCTTTTTGTCCTCTTGTGAGCTTTGGTTTAGGCCAAAGGCTATTTCTTTGTGTAATTGGTGAAGGAGTAGAAGTATTATGGGATTTACCATAGTGTCCCAAAACGTAAGAGTGTTTAAAAGTAAAGTAAGAAGAGCTGCTATTTTTGAGTTTTTAGCTATGCAAAATGCATCTATTTTTTGTTTACAAGAATGTGGGGTAGTGGATGGTGTGAAAGGGGATGAATGGTCTTATGGAGCGTCTGTGTGGTCGGGGAGTGCATGTAATAAGAATGATGGTGTGGGTATTTTGGTTAAAGGAAGGGAGGTTGTTTTGAGTGATTATTTGGTTATTGAGGTGGGGAGATGTATCCTTGCTAATTTTGTATACAAGAATGTAAAGTTTTGTGTTATTAATGTTTATGCGCCAGTTGAAAAAAATGAGCGCAAAAATTTATTTGAAAAAATTAAGCTTTTTGTTCCAGGAAGAATACCTGTGGTAATTGTGGGTGATATGAACTGTGATGTGGGGAGAGTGAATGTGGATGTGTCTGGGAAAGCATTATTGGAGTTAGTGAATGATTTTGGGTTGTGTGATATGCAGCGCGTGTGTAACATGAATCCTTTGTTGAACACTTTCTTTTCTGAGAGTGGTAGGGTACAATCCAGATTGGATTATTGTTTTATTTCTAAAAATATGGTTTCTGTTAATTATAGGCAGGAAAACGTTCTTTTTTCAGATCATGTGTGTATGTTGTGTGAGTTGGATATAAAAGTTGATGGAGTGTTTGGGAGAGGATTGTGGAAGTTAAATGAAAGGCGGTATGAAGAATGGTGTAAGCATAAAAATGAGTTTAGGAATGTTTGTGAGTGGTGGGACTGGGTGAAGAAACAAACAAAAATGTTCTTTAAAAATTTAGGATACAAGTATGCAGCAATTAAAAGAGAGAGTTTTGTTAAACTGAACGCGCGGTTGAGCGTTTTGTATAAGTTAAGGGAAGGAGGAGTTGAGGTGGAGGAGGATATTTTAGAGGTAAAAAAGGAGATTAGTGAGTTTTTGTTGGAGAGAGGGAGAAGCATAGTGTTTAGGGCAAAGATTGATAAGATGGAGCAGGATGAGAAATGTTCTCGGTTTTTCTTTAAAAAAGTTTTTGGAAAGAAACAGAGTATGAGCGTGGTGTATGGAGCAGATGGAAGTGAGGTGAGTGGAGAGGATATGTGTGAAGAGGTGGCTAAGTTTTATGAGGATCTGTATGCAGTGAAACAGAGGGATGAATGTTTGGAGAATGATGTTTTGAGTGTGTTAGAGAGTAAGTTGAGTGAAGCAGAAAGAGAGAGAGTGATGGGTGAGGTGACTGGTGATGAGGTATGGAAGGTTATGTGTAGTATGGCTTTGAATAAGACGCCGGGGGAGGATGGCCTCCCAGTAGAATTTTATCGTGTGATGTGGGGTGTGATTGGAAAGGACTTTGTGGATGTATGTAAGTATATGTGGGGAAACATGGAGGTGACTGAGAGTATGCGTGCAGGTTTGGTTGTGTTAATTCCTAAGAAAGGGGATTTGAAAAGTCTGAGGAATTGGAGGCCAATAACGTTACTTAATTGTGATTATAAAATCTATGCAAAACTTATGGCTAATAGGATGCGTGATGTGATAGAGAGTGTGATTGGGGATGAGCAGTGTTGTGCGGTACCTGGGAGGCGGATTCATGAGTGTGTGTGTATGTTAAGAGATTGTCTATGGGATTGCATGGGTCGTAAGAAGAGTGTATTTTTGTTAAGTTTGGATTTTGAAAAGGCTTATGATAGGTTGTCGCATGGTTTTTTGTTCAGAGTGTTGTTAAAAATGGGTTTTCCGGCTGATTTTGTTGGGCGAGTGAGAAGTTTGTATGCGGGTGTTTATAGCTGTGTTTTAATGAATGGGTATGTGGGTAGGAAAGTGAATGTGTTTTCGGGTGTGCGACAGGGGTGTCCTTTGTCCCCTGTAGCATTTATTTGTGCAATTGAGCCATTGTTGTGTATGCTGAGGAAAGATAAGGTAATTCGTGGTGTGCAAGTGCCGGGAGGTGGAGGAAAAGAATGGAAGGTGAGTGGTTATATGGATGACGTGTGTGTATTATGTGATTCTGAATGTTCGGTGAGGCGGGTGAAGTTGTTAGTGTCTATTTTTTGTGGTGCATCTGCGTTTAAAGTGAATTGGGAAAAGAGTGAGTGTAAGGGTTTTGGAGGCGGAAGTTTAAGTAGGGATGTAGGTGTGAATGTAGTGAATGGACCTATTAAAGTTTTGGGTGTGAAATTTTCAGAGAGTTTGGATGGGAAAGAAAGTTGGGATGATGCGAAAGGAAAAGTTGAGCAGAAGTTGAATTTTTGGAAATTGAGGAGTTTATCCTTTTTTGGGAAGATTTTAATTGTTAAGAGTGTGGTGTTGCCAATATTTTTATATATTGCGGTAGTATTTCCACCAGGATATATGTGTATGAGAAGCTTGAATAGAATTTTATTTGTTTTTTTTGTGGAACTCGAAAATGGAGAGAGCTAGGAGAGAAATTTTGGTTAAAAGAGTGGAAAAAGGTGGTTTGGGTTTTCCGAATTTGGACGTGTTTTTTGGTGTGAATATCGTTGTGTTTGTTTTGAAAGTGATTAGGGCGGATGGAAAGTTTTCATCTATGTGTAGGTATTTATTTGGAGCGTATTTGTTTCGTTTAAAGTGGCAAGAAAGGGATTTGCGATGTCCGATTGCTTTTGAGGTGCCTGTATGGTATGTGTGGGTTTATAAGTTTTTGGTGAGGTATGAACTGTGTGATGCAGATGTGAGATTGCTGGAGAATAAGAAGGCTGTGTATAGGATGATTGAATGTAGAGAGGTAGAATGTGGAATAAATATGGTTAGGGGTGGTGATGTGCAGAAGGTTTGGAAGAAAGTGCGGATGAGTGGTATGACCAACAAACAGAGTGAAGTTGTGTGGCAGTCTTTACATGGAGTATTACCTGTGAGAGAATTTCAGAGGAATAGAGGTTTGGTGAGGAGTGAAATGTGTCCAAGAAATGGCTGTGGTGGAAGGGAAAGTGTGTTGCATGTTTTTTGGAATTGCCAGTATGCTAGAGATGTGATTGGGAGAATGGGGCCTTTGTGTAAAGAATTGTGTGGTGTGAATTTGTTGTCTTTTGAGTTGTTTATGTTTGGTTTGGGAATATGTGATGGGACGAAGGAAAGAGTCTTGTGGTTGATGCTTGCATGTATAAAGGAAGTGTTATGGGATGTGAGGAATGTGTATGTGTTTAAAAGGAAGGAAATTGCTGTAAAGGATAGTGTGAAGGTGATTTTGGGGAAGATGTATGTGTGTTTCCTATGGGACAAAAAGAGGAGAGGGGAAGTGGATGCGGAGGGAATATGGAAATTTAAAAAGTGGAGATATATTGTTAGTACCTCTTGATTTTTGTTATTGTTGTTTTGAAATATGAAATAAATATTTCCGATGATGATGGGGACAGCAAGTTGCGTATTGGATTTGACGCAGCTGTTTTGATGGAATTTTCCTTTGTCTGGTTTCCATAGACTGTGGAATTTCCTCGTCTGAGGAGAAAAAAAAAAAAAAAAAAAAAATCTGTTCTTATCAGTTTAATATCTGATACGTCCCCTATCTGGGGACCATATATTAAATGGATTTTTAGAACAGGGAGATGGAAAAAGAGCTTGCTCTGTCCACTCCACGCATTGACCTGGTATTGCAGTATCTCCAGGACCGGTGCACCCCTTCTTTAATGCAGTTTCTAAAATCAGAAAGAATTGAATTCAATGTTTTTTGTTCATTTTGCTTGTTTGTCGGATTTTGGGATGGACTCTTTGGCTTTGCTTTTCTTCTCCTCATTGGATTTTTCATGTTCAAAGTTGCAGAAGCCAGATTACAAGCTCATTTTGGTTCAACTTCAGCAACTGTGCATTGCATTGCCATGTAATGTGATGCAATGCTATCTTTCTAGCTCTCCCTTTTTACTTCTTTTTGGATAAACAGACATATTAGGCAAGCATTTTGGAGCTTTCACCTAAATAACTACAGGTGGTGAGATAAGCTGCACAATATAATTGACCTTTCAGTATATTGTTGCACACACACCATCTATTTAGCAAATGCCCTTGTTATCAACAGCAGCCTTTTAAACTCACCTGAGCTAACAGGTATGTGCGCTGGTTACTCTGCTGCGCTTAAAATTTCTTTTTTGGTTTGCTACAATGCCTTTTCTGAAACGTTGTCTCCTTCTGCTGGAACACTGACTTCTTTCATTTAATGCCTGCAGACTATAAAAGAGAACCAACCCAAAAAGTTTGGTTGATTAGTCTGTGGCATTCTGTTAAACTGTTGCTTATGGCGGTCTCTGTGAGCTTGTCAGCGACATTCAGCCAGCCAGGTATCCTGCCTGCAGTAGATGGAATGTGGCAATGGAACGCTGGCTGCGCGTGTCATAATAGGCTCTGAGCCTTTATATACCTGTGCACAGCAGCAGCCACCTTCAGTCTGCTGCTGGACAGCCAGCAGCAGCAGCAGCAGGAGAGGTATGTAATCAGGAGCCCTCCTGCTAAGGGTAGACAGCTGCTCGTTCCACCCCACCCCCCGCCTTAATTAGTTCTCCTCCCTTCCAACGGTGTTGAGGCGGGTGGGAACAGCAGGGGGTGAAGGTGCTGTGTTTAAAGAGGTGGAGTTATGCAGATCTAAAACGCGTGGATTGCAGCAGCAGCAAGCCGAAAAGTGCAGGCATGTAAGGGATCTAGAGGTTGACAACATGTCTTCTTAACGGGAGTCCAGGAGCTCATCTCCACAAATGGACTTTTCAGGATCCTTGGGTGGCTCCGTAGTTTGAAACCAATTCTGGTTATCGCTTCTCGGCCTTTTGGCTAAGATCAAGTGTAGTATCTGTTCTTATCAGTTTAATATCTGATACGTCCCCTATCTGGGGACCATATATTAAATGGATTTTTAGAACAGGGAGATGGAAAAAGAGCTTGCTCTGTCCACTCCACGCATTGACCTGGTATTGCAGTATCTCCAGGACCGGTGCACCCCTTCTTTAATGCAGTTTCTAAAATCAGAAAGAATTGAATTCAATGTTTTTTGTTCATTTTGCTTGTTTGTCGGATTTTGGGATGGACTCTTTGGCTTTGCTTTTCTTCTCCTCATTGGATTTTTCATGTTCAAAGTTGCAGAAGCCAGATTACAAGCTCATTTTGGTTCAACTTCAGCAACTGTGCATTGCATTGCCATGTAATGTGATGCAATGCTATCTTTCTAGCTCTCCCTTTTTACTTCCTTTTGGATAAACAGACATATTAGGCAAGCATTTTGGAGCTTTCACCTAAATAACTACAGGTGGTGAGATAAGCTGCACAACATAATTGACCTTTCAGTATATTGTTGCACACACACCATCTATTTAGCAAATGCCCTTGTTATCAACAGCAGCCTTTTAAACTCACCTGAGCTAACAGGTATGTGCGCTGGTTACTCTGCTGCGCTTAAAATTTCTTTTTTGGTTTGCTACAATGCCTTTTCTGAAACGTTGTCTCCTTCTGCTGGAACACTGACTTCTTTCATTTAATGCCTGCAGACTATAAAAGAGAACCCAACCCAAAAAGTTTGGTTGATTAGTCTGTGGCATTCTGTTAAACTGTTGCTTATGGCGGTCTCTGTGAGCTTCTCAGCGACATTCAGCCAGCCAGGTATCCTGCCTGCAGTAGATGGAATGTGGCAATGGAACGCTGGCTGCGCGTGTCATAATAGGCTCTGAGCCTTTATATACCTGTGCACAGCAGCAGCCACCTTCAGTCTGCTGCTGGACAGCCAGCAGCAGCAGCAGCAGGAGAGGTATGTAATCAGGAGCCCTCCTGCTAAGGGTAGACAGCTGCTCGTTCCACCCCACCCCCCGCCTTAATTGGTTCTCCTCCCTTCCAACGGTGTTGAGGCGGGTGGGAACAGCAGGGGGTGAAGGTGCTGTGTTTAAAGAGGTGGAGTTATGCAGATCTAAAACGCGTGGATTGCAGCAGCAGCAAGCCGAAAAGTGCAGGCATGTAAGGGATCTAGAGGTTGACAACATGTCTTCTTAACGGGAGTCCAGGAGCTCATCTCCACAAATGGACTTTTCAGGATCCTTGGGTGGCTCCGTAGTTTGAAACCAATTCTGGTTATCGCTTCTCGGCCTTTTGGCTAAGATCAAGTGTAGTATCTGTTCTTTTAAAAACACAAGAGCTACGATCTACACTTGACGAGAGCGATCGAACTCGGAAGGAGAAGAGCTTCGGAGCCCAGCTGACATCGGAGAACGAAGGCGGATATCGGTGGGAGGAAGAAGCTCTAAAGAATCCAGAAGAAGACGAAGACTCGGAGAAGAATCGGGCTGTCCTGTGGAATCTTCGAGGAAGAAAATCATCGAGACAAAGACCTTTCGGGGAATTTGTCCAGAACACGACGGGAGAAGAATCTGCATAGCTCCACCCATTCCGGGAAGAGTTCCAGATCCAGCTCCAAGAAGTAACTGCAGGAGGAAAGCCATGGCAAGCGCTGCGAGGAAGTCCGAAAAGAAGAGCCTGGAGCTGGGGACAGCCAGGAGGGCCCAGCCAGGAGCCGATTCTGACCCCAAGGACTCTGCCTCCACGACTGGCCAGCAGAAGGGACCCCAGAAGCCCCGCCACGAAGCTCCAGCCCTGGAGCCATGGATGCGGCAGACGGTGGCCCTGAAGCTGAAGGAAGTGGATGGGAGGGTGCCGGACATGTCCTCGGACGTGTTCTGCCAGAAGATGATGCTGGATCGAGGCTTCTCCAGGTCGGACACCCTCAGCATCCAGACCTTCTTGACGGGGATCTTCTTCGTCACCTTCGCCACTGTGAACACCTGCAGGAGGTTCTGGGAAATGGTAAGCGCAAAAGGACCGGATAATTCTTTCTCTGCCTTTACAGGTAGCTGCCCTATCCAGAGGGATGAAAGGAGGATCACGGTCTCCATGCGCAACCCGCACACCCCAGGCCAAGACATCTGTACCTTCCTGAGACGCTTCTGTTTGGTTGTGAAGGAACCCTCTCACATCCTGAATGGACTCGGCTTCTGGACAGGTAAGTGGTCTGTGACCGTTAGACTTCACAGGGACCTGGCATACTCAGACGGACTTCGGCACCTGCCCCCGACATTCTCCCTGGGCAACTCCTACGGCCTCATCTATTACCCGGACATGCCGCGGAACTGCAGGAGATGCGGCAAGAACGGCCACGAGATGAAGGACTGCAAGGAGGATGCCTGCAGGATTTGTCGAGTGACGGGACACAGCTCGAAGGACTGCCCGAAGAAGACGTCCTGCAACCTGTGTGGGCTGGCGGCTCATCTGTACAAGGATTGCCCCAGGCGTGAGAGATCCTGGGCATCGGTGGTTGCGACGACCCCAGCTACGGAGGACAAGGCCCCGACGACCAGGCCTGTGAAGGTCAAGGACGCGACGACCAAGGCCCCAGCGGCCAAGGCCGCGACGACCAAGGCCAAAGCGGTCAAGGAGTCGGTGGCCAAAGCCCCAGCGACGGTCCCAGCAGCTCCGAAGCAGAAGAAAAAGTCAAAGGAGGGTAAGAGTTCTGTCACCCCTCTCTCGATCCCTCCCCCTGCCACCCCCGTCCAATCCCCCCCCACCCCGGCCACCCCTGCTGAGGATTCCACTTCCTCTTCCTCCTTCCCCTACTCCTCAGCAGGTGTCCTTTCCCCTGCCCCGGCAGCCACTCTCCCTCCCCAGACCATGGTAGCGGTGGAATTAACCTTTCCTCCACCCGCCGCTATCTATTCCGAGGAGGATTTTCCCCTTCTTGTCTCCCCAGTTCCAACCCGGGGAAAGAGGAAGGTGGAGGACAGCCCTGCTACTGAATCCTCCAAAAAGAAGATTCTGGATTTCGTAGGCGAAAAGGAGGATACCCTCCCTGAGCCAGAAGAGATGGAGCACATGGTTGAGACCCTGGTGGCCGAGCCAGAAGAGGAGGAACTGGTGGTCGCCGAGATCGAGGCCGCGCTGCTTGACCAGATGGAGGAAGAGGGCCTGCTGGTGATCCCGTCACCAGCAGTCAACACCGACGAGGGACCACCCGACCGGAGTGGTAACTAAGGTGTATTGCCTGCGCTAACTTTTTCTTTTTTCCCTACATGATGGCTAATATTAACTTATTTTCCATTAATGTCAGGAGCATCAAGGACAAGTTCAGACGTCAGACTATTTATGCCTTCCTTACTTCCCAGTTGTGTGATGTTTATATGTTGCAGGAATGTTCCCTTCCCTCCTCTAGGTCCTTCAAACATCTGGCCAGGGAGTGGTCCCACGGTCCATCCTACTGGTCCGGTGGGGGTGACTGCAAGTCTGTGGGGGTCGCAATTCTGATCAGGGGGGGCGCATTCACGCTTGAGTCCGTCCAGGAGCTCATCTGCGGCAGGGCTCTTGTTGTAGATGGCAACTGGGCGGGAGAACCTGTCAGGTTCATCAACGTGTATGCGTCCCCACTGAAGAATGAGCGTTTGGAGCTTTTCCAGACCCTGCGGCTTCAGCTTGCCACCACCAGGACCTTAGTGATGGCCGGGGATTTCAACTGCCCCATCGAGGAGGACGGTCGTAGTTCTGGCACATCTGCCAAGTTGGACATCACGTCCAAGCTGCTCATCGAGATGGTAACCGAGGCCTCTCTTCAGGACGTGGTGGGCTCCATGGGGAGAGGCTCCACGAACTATTCGTGGAGCCGACCCGATGGCTCACTCCGCTCCAGGATTGACTTTGTGTTCACCTCTCGGGCAGTCAGGCAGAGTAGGCACTCGATGGTCTCCTGCTTCTTCTCCGACCACAGAGCCATTCACTTACAAGGTGTCCTCGGCGACGGTTTTCCGTCCGGCCCCGGCTCCTGGAAGCTGAATTGTGCTCTGCTGGCTCAGGATGAAGTCGTGGAGGAGCTGAGAGCAGCCTACGCAATGTGGCAGTCCTACAAGGGTAGCTTCCAAACAGTCTCTGATTGGTGGGAATATGTTAAACTTGAGTTTCGCTGTTTCTTTCAGGCCAAGGGTCGACAACAGGCGTGTGAGAAGAGGAGGGACTTCAGAGGGCTGCAGCGCGAGCTGCGGTCGCTGCAGGACCTTCTTCACTGCGGCTGGGACGTGAGGGAGGAGCTGGAGGAGACCAAGAAGAGCCTGAAAAGGCACTTTGAGGAGGAGTCCAAGCGAATCATCTTCCGTTCCAAAGTGGAGAATCTGGAGAAGGGTGAGAAATGTAACTCATTCTTTTTCAGGAAACTTCATGCCGGTCACACGCCCCTGAACGAGCTGCGAGACGAGAGCGGAAACATGCGACGTGGGAAGGAGGACGTGATGAGGGTCGTCAGCGACTTCTACAGCGAACTCTACTCCCACAAGACTACCGACCCCGACGCTGCTGATAATTTCCTGTCAGGTATCACTAACCATCTTGATCCTGCAGGCACGGCAGCCTTGGACAAACCTCTGATGGTGGGCGAATTGCTCTCTGCCGCTAAATCCTTTAGGACCGGCAGGACCCCGGGCAGTGATGGTCTTCCAGCGGAGCTCTATGTAGCGCTGGGAGACCTCATCTGTCCGGACCTGTTGGACCTGTACGAGGAGATGGTGGTGGAGGGTAGAATGCCTCCATCTTTGAGGGAAGGAATGGTCACGATCCTGTACAAGCGGAAGGGAGAGAGGTGCGACCTGAGGAATTGTCGTCCCATCACTCTGCTCAACGTGGACTACAAGATCCTGGCCAAGACGATGGCGACACGACTTAAGACGGTCATCGGACGGATCATCCACCCGGACCAGACCTGCGGCATCCCTGGACGTCGCATCGCAGACAGCCTCGCTCTCGTGCGGGACACGGTCGAGTACATCAAGGTCCGCCGCGCACACACGGCCCTGGTCTCCTTGGATCAGGAGAAGGCCTTCGACCGGGTTTCCCACGAGTTCATGGGCCGAGCTCTGCACCGGTTAGGTTTGGGTAACATGTTTTGTTCGTATGTCCGTCTGATGTATTTTGATATCCACAGCTCGGTGTTGGTGAACGGCTGGAAGACTGACCCCTTCCCTGTCCTCTCTGGGGTCAGACAAGGCTGCCCTCTATCACCTCTTCTTTTTGTTTGTGTTATAGAACTCTTCGCAGAGGCTATCCGGCAGAATGGAGAGATCAGAGGGATCACCGCACCGGGTCCGGGACGACACGAGGTCAAGTGCTCGCTCTACATGGACGACGTCACCGTCTTCTGCGCTGATCGTGGTTCAGTCGACGCCCTCGTCCAGACGTGTGAGAGGTTCGGCCGGGCTTCAGGGGCCAAAGTCAACTGCAGGAAGTCGGAAGCCATGCTCTTCAGGGATTGGCAGCCGGCCTCCTCCGCCCCCTTCCCCTTCAACATTCAACCGATTTCCTCAAGGTGCTGGGAGTCTGGTTCGGGAAGGAAGGAGCGGCCCTCAAGTCCTGGCAAGAACGCTTGGCCAAGGTGAAGCAACGGATCGGACTCTGGAGCCTCAGACACCTCACTTGTGAGGGTAAGGCACTCATCCTGCGTAATGAGGTCCTGCCCGTCTTGCAGTACACGGCGCAGGCCTGGCCCCCACACGTCACTGTGTGCAGGGCCATTACCAGGACAGTGTTTCACTTTGTCTGGGGATCCAAGATGGACAGAGTCAGGCGGGCCGTCATGTACAAGGAGCCTCGCAAGGGTGGGAAGGGCGTTCCAGATATCCCCACCCTCCTGCGATCCTCTTTTGTGTGTGATTGTGTCCGCCGGACTTTGCAAGTCAAGAATGGCTCCGCGGGCAGGTCCATGTCTCGCTTCTTCCTGCTTCCTCTTTGGAGGCGACTCGGCTGGGACAAGTGGGACAGCTCCTTCCCCTACAACTGGACGACGCCATGGTTCTACGGAGACGTCGTTCGATTTGTGGGGGAGCATCAACTGGAGGGACTCAAGCCCGACTTGTGGAAGCCCAAAACTATCCACAAGCTAATCAGAGCCAAGGATGACGTGGAGAACATCACAGGACTTCACCAGGACACGCTGGAGACTGTGTGGACAAATGTGTCGTCTGACAGGCTGACCAACGGGCACAAGGACTTGTCGTGGATGGCGATTCAGGGCGGACTGCCCGTCCGGTCATTCATGCATGCCCGGAACCTGTGCAAGACCCGGTACTGCCCAAGGTGCCCCTTCGTGGAGGAAACATCTTTGCACACTTTTTGGGACTGCGGATTTGCACAGCGCCTATTGACTGCACTTGAGGACGACCTGAGGAACTCTGTCCCCAGGGCGAGCCTATCGCACCATTCTGTGCTTTACGGACTCTTCCCTGGGGTTCATACTGTCGGAGCCATCCAGGAGGCTTGGCGCCTTATGAACTGCTTCAAGGATGCCGTTTGGGTCGCCAGGAACCGGCTCATCTTGAGGAGGGAGAGGATGTCCATCCAGGTCTGCCGCAGGCTGATCCACAGCCTGCTCAGAGACTATTCCATCATGGACGGTCCGGAGGACGAGGACGAGGACTAAACCCCTCCTCCCCCTCTCCCCTTATGTGTCTTGTCTTTCAATAAAGCTTCGGGCCTGTGATTTTCCCCTCCCCATCCCCTTTTTCCCAATCCCCATCCCTTATCACGGTTCGTCGTACTGTATTGATTGACATGCTTTTTCTTTCAGATTGAGTGTTTTGTGTAGCATAGGGGTGTGATGTGTCTAGTTAGTGCGTCGTATCCTCATGCTATGTAAATATGATGTAGAATTCTGTGTGTACTGGGCTGCGGCACTGTACACTGTCTGTTAACTTATTTTTTGTGCTAATAAAAGATATATTCAATCAAAAAAATCTGTTCTTATCAGTTTAATATCTGATACGTCCCCTATCTGGGGACCATATATTAAATGGATTTTTAGAACAGGGAGATGGAAAAAGAGCTTGCTCTGTCCACTCCACGCATTGACCTGGTATTGCAGTATCTCCAGGACCGGTGCACCCCTTCTTTAATGCAGTTTCTAAAATCAGAAAGAATTGAATTCAATGTTTTTGGTTCATTTTGCTTGTTTGTCGGATTTTGGGATGGACTCTTTGGCTTTGCTTTTCTTCTCCTCATTGGATTTTTCATGTTCAAAGTTGCAGAAGCCAGATTACAAGCTCATTTTGGTTCAACTTCAGCAACTGTGCATTGCATTGCCATGTAATGTGATGCAATGCTATCTTTCTAGCTCTCCCTTTTTACTTCCTTTTGGATAAACAGACATATTAGGCAAGCATTTTGGAGCTTTCACCTAAATAACTACAGGTGGTGAGATAAGCTGCACAATATAATTGACCTTTCAGTATATTGTTGCACACACACCATCTATTTAGCAAATGCCCTTGTTATCAACAGCAGCCTTTTAAACTCACCTGAGCTAACAGGTATGTGCGCTGGTTACTCTGCTGCGCTTAAAATTTCTTTTTTGGTTTGCTACAATGCCTTTTCTGAAACGTTGTCTCCTTCTGCTGGAACACTGACTTCTTTCATTTAATGCCTGCAGACTATAAAAGAGAACCCAACCCAAAAAGTTTGGTTGATTAGTCTGTGGCATTCTGTTAAACTGTTGCTTATGGCGGTCTCTGTGAGCTTCTCAGCGACATTCAGCCAGCCAGGTATCCTGCCTGCAGTAGATGGAATGTGGCAATGGAACGCTGGCTGCGCGTGTCATAATAGGCTCTGAGCCTTTATATACCTGTGCACAGCAGCAGCCACCTTCAGTCTGCTGCTGGACAGCCAGCAGCAGCAGCAGCAGGAGAGGTATGTAATCAGGAGCCCTCCTGCTAAGGGTAGACAGCTGCTCGTTCCACCCCACCCCCCGCCTTAATTGGTTCTCCTCCCTTCCAACGGTGTTGAGGCGGGTGGGAACAGCAGGGGGTTAAGGTGCTGTGTTTAAAGAGGTGGAGTTATGCAGATCTAAAACGCGTGGATTGCAGCAGCAGCAAGCCGAAAAGTGCAGGCATGCAAGGGATCTAGAGGTTGACAACATGTCTTCTTAACGGGAGTCCAGGAGCTCATCTCCACAAATGGACTTTTCAGGATCCTTGGGTGGCTCCGTAGTTTGAAACCAATTCTGGTTATCGCTTCTCGGCCTTTTGGCTAAGATCAAGTGTAGTATCTGTTCTTATCAGTTTAATATCTGATACGTCCCCTATCTGGGGACCATATATTAAATGGATTTTTAGAACAGGGAGATGGAAAAAGAGCTTGCTCTGTCCACTCCACGCATTGACCTGGTATTGCAGTATCTCCAGGACCGGTGCACCCCTTCTTTAATGCAGTTTCTAAAATCAGAAAGAATTGAATTCAATGTTTTTTGTTCATTTTGCTTGTTTGTCGGATTTTGGGATGGACTCTTTGGCTTTGCTTTTCTTCTCCTCATTGGATTTTTCATGTTCAAAGTTGCAGAAGCCAGATTACAAGCTCATTTTGGTTCAACTTCAGCAACTGTGCATTGCATTGCCATGTAATGTGATGCAATGCTATCTTTCTAGCTCTCCCTTTTTACTTCCTTTTGGATAAACAGACATATTAGGCAAGCATTTTGGAGCTTTCACCTAAATAACTACAGGTGGTGAGATAAGCTGCACAATATAATTGACCTTTCAGTATATTGTTGCACACACACCATCTATTTAGCAAATGCCCTTGTTATCAACAGCAGCCTTTTAAACTCACCTGAGCTAACAGGTATGTGCGCTGGTTACTCTGCTGCGCTTAAAATTTCTTTTTTGGTTTGCTACAATGCCTTTTCTGAAACGTTGTCTCCTTCTGCTGGAACACTGACTTCTTTCATTTAATGCCTGCAGACTATAAAAGAGAACCCAACCCAAAAAGTTTGGTTGATTAGTCTGTGGCATTCTGTTAAACTGTTGCTTATGGCGGTCTCTGTGAGCTTCTCAGCGACATTCAGCCAGCCAGGTATCCTGCCTGCAGTAGATGGAATGTGGCAATGGAACGCTGGCTGCGCGTGTCATAATAGGCTCTGAGCCTTTATATACCTGTGCACAGCAGCAGCCACCTTCAGTCTGCTGCTGGACAGCCAGCAGCAGCAGCAGCAGGAGAGGTATGTAATCAGGAGCCCTCCTGCTAAGGGTAGACAGCTGCTCGTTCCACCCCACCCCCCGCCTTAATTGGTTCTCCTCCCTTCCAACGGTGTTGAGGCGGGTGGGAACAGCAGGGGGTGAAGGTGCTGTGTTTAAAGAGGTGGAGTTATGCAGATCTAAAACGCGTGGATTGCAGCAGCAGCAAGCCGAAAAGTGCAGGCATGTAAGGGATCTAGAGGTTGACAACATGTCTTCTTAACGGGAGTCCAGGAGCTCATCTCCACAAATGGACTTTTCAGGATCCTTGGGTGGCTCCGTAGTTTGAAACCAATTCTGGTTATCGCTTCTCGGCCTTTTGGCTAAGATCAAGTGTAGTATCTGTTCTTATCAGTTTAATATCTGATACGTCCCCTATCTGGGGACCATATATTAAATGGATTTTTAGAACAGGGAGATGGAAAAAGAGCTTGCTCTGTCCACTCCACGCATTGACCTGGTATTGCAGTATCTCCAGGACCGGTGCACCCCTTCTTTAATGCAGTTTCTAAAATCAGAAAGAATTGAATTCAATGTTTTTTGTTCATTTTGCTTGTTTGTCGGATTTTGGGATGGACTCTTTGGCTTTGCTTTTCTTCTCCTCATTGGATTTTTCATGTTCAAAGTTGCAGAAGCCAGATTACAAGCTCATTTTGGTTCAACTTCAGCAACTGTGCATTGCATTGCCATGTAATGTGATGCAATGCTATCTTTCTAGCTCTCCCTTTTTACTTCCTTTTGGATAAACAGACATATTAGGCAAGCATTTTGGAGCTTTCACCTAAATAACTACAGGTGGTGAGATAAGCTGCACAATATAATTGACCTTTCAGTATATTGTTGCACACACACCATCTATTTAGCAAATGCCCTTGTTATCAACAGCAGCCTTTTAAACTCACCTGAGCTAACAGGTATGTGCGCTGGTTACTCTGCTGCGCTTAAAATTTCTTTTTTGGTTTGCTACAATGCCTTTTCTGAAACGTTGTCTCCTTCTGCTGGAACACTGACTTCTTTCATTTAATGCCTGCAGACTATAAAAGAGAACCCAACCCAAAAAGTTTGGTTGATTAGTCTGTGGCATTCTGTTAAACTGTTGCTTATGGCGGTCTCTGTGAGCTTCTCAGCGACATTCAGCCAGCCAGGTATCCTGCCTGCAGTAGATGGAATGTGGCAATGGAACGCTGGCTGCGCGTGTCATAATAGGCTCTGAGCCTTTATATACCTGTGCACAGCAGCAGCCACCTTCAGTCTGCTGCTGGACAGCCAGCAGCAGCAGCAGCAGGAGAGGTATGTAATCAGGAGCCCTCCTGCTAAGGGTAGACAGCTGCTCGTTCCACCCCACCCCCCGCCTTAATTGGTTCTCCTCCCTTCCAACGGTGTTGAGGCGGGTGGGAACAGCAGGGGGTGAAGGTGCTGTGTTTAAAGAGGTGGAGTTATGCAGATCTAAAACGCGTGGATTGCAGCAGCAGCAAGCCGAAAAGTGCAGGCATGTAAGGGATCTAGAGGTTGACAACATGTCTTCTTAACGGGAGTCCAGGAGCTCATCTCCACAAATGGACTTTTCAGGATCCTTGGGTGGCTCCGTAGTTTGAAACCAATTCTGGTTATCGCTTCTCGGCCTTTTGGCTAAGATCAAGTGTAGTATCTGTTCTTATCAGTTTAATATCTGATACGTCCCCTATCTGGGGACCATATATTAAATGGATTTTTAGAACAGGGAGATGGAAAAAGAGCTTGCTCTGTCCACTCCACGCATTGACCTGGTATTGCAGTATCTCCAGGACCGGTGCACCCCTTCTTTAATGCAGTTTCTAAAATCAGAAAGAATTGAATTCAATGTTTTTTGTTCATTTTGCTTGTTTGTCGGATTTTGGGATGGACTCTTTGGCTTTGCTTTTCTTCTCCTCATTGGATTTTTCATGTTCAAAGTTGCAGAAGCCAGATTACAAGCTCATTTTGGTTCAACTTCAGCAACTGTGCATTGCATTGCCATGTAATGTGATGCAATGCTATCTTTCTAGCTCTCCCTTTTTACTTCCTTTTGGATAAACAGACATATTAGGCAAGCATTTTGGAGCTTTCACCTAAATAACTACAGGTGGTGAGATAAGCTGCACAATATAATTGACCTTTCAGTATATTGTTGCACACACACCATCTATTTAGCAAATGCCCTTGTTATCAACAGCAGCCTTTTAAACTCACCTGAGCTAACAGGTATGTGCGCTGGTTACTCTGCTGCGCTTAAAATTTATTTTTTGGTTTGCTACAATGCCTTTTCTGAAACGTTGTCTCCTTCTGCTGGAACACTGACTTCTTTCATTTAATGCCTGCAGACTATAAAAGAGAACCCAACCCAAAAAGTTTGGTTGATTAGTCTGTGGCATTCTGTTAAACTGTTGCTTATGGCGGTCTCTGTGAGCTTCTCAGCGACATTCAGCCAGCCAGGTATCCTGCCTGCAGTAGATGGAATGTGGCAATGGAACGCTGGCTGCGCGTGTCATAATAGGCTCTGAGCCTTTATATACCTGTGCACAGCAGCAGCCACCTTCAGTCTGCTGCTGGACAGCCAGCAGCAGCAGCAGCAGGAGAGGTATGTAATCAGGAGCCCTCCTGCTAAGGGTAGACAGCTGCTCGTTCCACCCCACCCCCCGCCTTAATTGGTTCTCCTCCCTTCCAACGGTGTTGAGGCGGGTGGGAACAGCAAGGGGTGAAGGTGCTGTGTTTAAAGAGGTGGAGTTATGCAGATCTAAAACGCGTGGATTGCAGCAGCAGCAAGCCGAAAAGTGCAGGCATGTAAGGGATCTAGAGGTTGACAACATGTCTTCTTAACGGGAGTCCAGGAGCTCATCTCCACAAATGGACTTTTCAGGATCCTTGGGTGGCTCCGTAGTTTGAAACCAATTCTGGTTATCGCTTCTCGGCCTTTTGGCTAAGATCAAGTGTAGTATCTGTTCTTATCAGTTTAATATCTGATACGTCCCCTATCTGGGGACCATATATTAAATGGATTTTTAGAACAGGGAGATGGAAAAAGAGCTTGCTCTGTCCACTCCACGCATTGACCTGGTATTGCAGTATCTCCAGGACCGGTGCACCCCTTCTTTAATGCAGTTTCTAAAATCAGAAAGAATTGAATTCAATGTTTTTTGTTCATTTTGCTTGTTTGTCGGATTTTGGGATGGACTCTTTGGCTTTGCTTTTCTTCTCCTCATTGGATTTTTCATGTTCAAAGTTGCAGAAGCCAGATTACAAGCTCATTTTGGTTCAACTTCAGCAACTGTGCATTGCATTGCCATGTAATGTGATGCAATGCTATCTTTCTAGCTCTCCCTTTTTACTTCCTTTTGGATAAACAGACATATTAGGCAAGCATTTTGGAGCTTTCACCTAAATAACTACAGGTGGTGAGATAAGCTGCACAATATAATTGACCTTTCAGTATATTGTTGCACACACACCATCTATTTAGCAAATGCCCTTGTTATCAACAGCAGCCTTTTAAACTCACCTGAGCTAACAGGTATGTGCGCTGGTTACTCTGCTGCGCTTAAAATTTCTTTTTTGGTTTGCTACAATGCCTTTTCTGAAACGTTGTCTCCTTCTGCTGGAACACTGACTTCTTTCATTTAATGCCTGCAGACTATAAAAGAGAACCCAACCCAAAAAGTTTGGTTGATTAGTCTGTGGCATTCTGTTAAACTGTTGCTTATGGCGGTCTCTGTGAGCTTCTCAGCGACATTCAGCCAGCCAGGTATCCTGCCTGCAGTAGATGGAATGTGGCAATGGAACGCTGGCTGCGCGTGTCATAATAGGCTCTGAGCCTTTATATACCTGTGCACAGCAGCAGCCACCTTCAGTCTGCTGCTGGACAGCCAGCAGCAGCAGCAGCAGGAGAGGTATGTAATCAGGAGCCCTCCTGCTAAGGGTAGACAGCTGCTCGTTCCACCCCACCCCCCGCCTTAATTGGTTCTCCTCCCTTCCAACGGTGTTGAGGCGGGTGGGAACAGCAGGGGGTGAAGGTGCTGTGTTTAAAGAGGTGGAGTTATGCAGCTCTAAAACGCGTGGATTGCAGCAGCAGCAAGCCGAAAAGTGCAGGCATGTAAGGGATCTAGAGGTTGACAACATGTCTTCTTAACGGGCGTCCAGGAGCTCATCTCCACAAATGGACTTTTCAGGATCCTTGGGTGGCTCCGTAGTTTGAAACCAATTCTGGTTATCGCTTCTCGGCCTTTTGGCTAAGATCAAGTGTAGTATCTGTTCTTATCAGTTTAATATCTGATACGTCCCCTATCTGGGGACCATATATTAAATGGATTTTTAGAACAGGGAGATGGAAAAAGAGCTTGCTCTGTCCACTCCACGCATTGACCTGGTATTGCAGTATCTCCAGGACCGGTGCACCCCTTCTTTAATGCAGTTTCTAAAATCAGAAAGAATTGAATTCAATGTTTTTTGTTCATTTTGCTTGTTTGTCGGATTTTGGGATGGACTCTTTGGCTTTGCTTTTCTTCTCCTCATTGGATTTTTCATGTTCAAAGTTGCAGAAGCCAGATTACAAGCTCATTTTGGTTCAACTTCAGCAACTGTGCATTGCATTGCCATGTAATGTGATGCAATGCTATCTTTCTAGCTCTCCCTTTTTACTTCCTTTTGGATAAACAGACATATTAGGCAAGCATTTTGGAGCTTTCACCTAAATAACTACAGGTGGTGAGATAAGCTGCACAATATAATTGACCTTTCAGTATATTGTTGCACACACACCATCTATTTAGCAAATGCCCTTGTTATCAACAGCAGCCTTTTAAACTCACCTGAGCTAACAGGTATGTGCGCTGGTTACTCTGCTGCGCTTAAAATTTCTTTTTTGGTTTGCTACAATGCCTTTTCTGAAACGTTGTCTCCTTCTGCTGGAACACTGACTTCTTTCATTTAATGCCTGCAGACTATAAAAGAGAACCCAACCCAAAAAGTTTGGTTGATTAGTCTGTGGCATTCTGTTAAACTGTTGCTTATGGCGGTCTCTGTGAGCTTCTCAGCGACATTCAGCCAGCCAGGTATCCTGCCTGCAGTAGATGGAATGTGGCAATGGAACGCTGGCTGCGCGTGTCATAATAGGCTCTGAGCCTTTATATACCTGTGCACAGCAGCAGCCACCTTCAGTCTGCTGCTGGACAGCCAGCAGCAGCAGCAGCAGGAGAGGTATGTAATCAGGAGCCCTCCTGCTAAGGGTAGACAGCTGCTCGTTCCACCCCACCCCCCGCCTTAATTGGTTCTCCTCCCTTCCAACGGTGTTGAGGCGGGTGGGAACAGCAGGGGGTGAAGGTGCTGTGTTTAAAGAGGTGGAGTTATGCAGCTCTAAAACGCGTGGATTGCAGCAGCAGCAAGCCGAAAAGTGCAGGCATGTAAGGGATCTAGAGGTTGACAACATGTCTTCTTAACGGGCGTCCAGGAGCTCATCTCCACAAATGGACTTTTCAGGATCCTTGGGTGGCTCCGTAGTTTGAAACCAATTCTGGTTATCGCTTCTCGGCCTTTTGGCTAAGATCAAGTGTAGTATCTGTTCTTATCAGTTTAATATCTGATACGTCCCCTATCTGGGGACCATATATTAAATGGATTTTTAGAACAGGGAGATGGAAAAAGAGCTTGCTCTGTCCACTCCACGCATTGACCTGGTATTGCAGTATCTCCAGGACCGGTGCACCCCTTCTTTAATGCAGTTTCTAAAATCAGAAAGAATTGAATTCAATGTTTTTTGTTCATTTTGCTTGTTTGTCGGATTTTGGGATGGACTCTTTGGCTTTGCTTTTCTTCTCCTCATTGGATTTTTCATGTTCAAAGTTGCAGAAGCCAGATTACAAGCTCATTTTGGTTCAACTTCAGCAACTGTGCATTGCATTGCCATGTAATGTGATGCAATGCTATCTTTCTAGCTCTCCCTTTTTACTTCCTTTTGGATAAACAGACATATTAGGCAAGCATTTTGGAGCTTTCACCTAAATAACTACAGGTGGTGAGATAAGCTGCACAATATAATTGACCTTTCAGTATATTGTTGCACACACACCATCTATTTAGCAAATGCCCTTGTTATCAACAGCAGCCTTTTAAACTCACCTGAGCTAACAGGTATGTGCGCTGGTTACTCTGCTGCGCTTAAAATTTCTTTTTTGGTTTGCTACAATGCCTTTTCTGAAACGTTGTCTCCTTCTGCTGGAACACTGACTTCTTTCATTTAATGCCTGCAGACTATAAAAGAGAACCCAACCCAAAAAGTTTGGTTGATTAGTCTGTGGCATTCTGTTAAACTGTTGCTTATGGCGGTCTCTGTGAGCTTCTCAGCGACATTCAGCCAGCCAGGTATCCTGCCTGCAGTAGATGGAATGTGGCAATGGAACGCTGGCTGCGCGTGTCATAATAGGCTCTGAGCCTTTATATACCTGTGCACAGCAGCAGCCACCTTCAGTGTGCTGCTGGACAGCCAGCAGCAGCAGCAGCAGGAGAGGTATGTAATCAGGAGCCCTCCTGCTAAGGGTAGACAGCTGCTCGTTCCACCCCACCCCCCGCCTTAATTGGTTCTCCTCCCTTCCAACGGTGTTGAGGCGGGTGGGAACAGCAGGGGGTGAAGGTGCTGTGTTTAAAGAGGTGGAGTTATGCAGATCTAAAACGCGTGGATTGCAGCAGCAGCAAGCCGAAAAGTGCAGGCATGTAAGGGATCTAGAGGTTGACAACATGTCTTCTTAACGGGAGTCCAGGAGCTCATCTCCACAAATGGACTTTTCAGGATCCTTGGGTGGCTCCGTAGTTTGAAACCAATTCTGGTTATCGCTTCTCGGCCTTTTGGCTAAGATCGTATGACTGTACCTTGATTGGTGCGAGTCTCCTGGAGGAATCCGGACCCTTTTGTGGAGGATTTTCTGCTTTTTCCTGTGGTATTCCATACCGACAGAATCCAAGATGTCTTTTGTGAAGAACACCATCCGTTTGTCCGTGGATCCATCTGACCAGAACAAGAACAACGTGGTTTTCATTGTCCAAGACATCGTTGAAGGCAAAGCTGGAGCAAGACGTTCTGAGATCTTCAGTGTCAACGAATTTTCACGTCAAGGTAATTATGACGTTACCTTTATGGACCAGGATGTTTGCCTTAATGTCTTTGAATGGCTCCGTGGTCACTCTAGTGACCCCTGCTTGGAAGGAGTTAGATGGGAACCTTTGTTTGGTCTGCAAGAAAAGGAGGTGACTGTGACTGTCTATAACCCTTTTACAGACCCTGAGCTGCTGGAGTGCTTCCTCTCTCGCTACTGTGAATATGTGCGGAAGGGAGTGAAGCAAGTCAATTGTCTAGGAATCTTTAACTGTCAGTATAAATTCCGTGTGAAATTGAAAAGGGATCCTGACAGTGTGGGGGGCTTTAGACACCCTCCATCAAATTTTTCCGTTGCAGGCCATAGAGGTTTCCTCTTTTACCCAGGCCAGCCCATGTTTTGCCGTAGATGCTTTTCTTTCGGACATACCATGGTAACATGCCTTAAAGGGCAGTGTTGCCGAAATTGCAGAAAGGAGGGGCATATGGCCAACCAGTGTCCAGAGGCCAAGTCCTGTGATGTCTGTGGGAGTAGTGATCACATGTATAAGGACTGTCCTATGAGTGCACCTAGACGTTCTGATAAAGAACAGAAGGAGGAGGAGCTGGAGAGGAGGCAGATGGCAAGCGCACTGAAAGTGCTGGAAAGATTGGAGAGGGAGGAGAGAGAGGGAAGGAGGCGGGAAACTGGTAGAGCCTCTCCCTCTACGGCGCCAGAGGAGGTGTCCCTGAGACCATGTTCTTCTTCTGCTGAAGAAATGAGGAAGAAGCGGAGGGAAGAAAAGGAGTTCTGGAGGGAAGTGGCAAAGGTGGAGAAAAAGGCAGTGTCTGCGAGAATATCTAGGAAAGTGGTGGAAGCAGAGCTGCCTGAGATGATGACTTTTGGAGAGGCAATGGACGCAACAGGATGTGAAGTGCAAATCTCGGAACCCGACAGTCCTGAACACCCTTCGGGTCCTGAAAACATTGAAGATTTTTCTTCGGAGGATGATAGGGGTGCAAAGAAGAGTCGTAGGGAGGATGGTGGGGGCAGTGATGATGCAGATTTTAGTGAGCCTCAGAGGAAGATCAGAACTGCCAGAATGAGGAGTGTGGCTGGTGAAGCCAGCGGGTCGGAAACCAGCTGTTCTGTTCTGATGGCGGAGGAGGATAGTGGTGGTGCTGGATAGTGTCACCATATAATATTGTAAATGTTTTTTCTTTTTGTCCTCTTGTGAGCTTTGGTTTAGGCCAAAGGCTATTTCTTTGTGTAATTGGTGAAGGAGTAGAAGTATTATGGGATTTACCATAGTGTCCCAAAACGTAAGAGTGTTTAAAAGTAAAGTAAGAAGAGCTGCTATTTTTGAGTTTTTAGCTATGCAAAATGCATCTATTTTTTGTTTACAAGAATGTGGGGTAGTGGATGGTGTGAAAGGGGATGAATGGTCTTATGGAGCGTCTGTGTGGTCGGGGAGTGCATGTAATAAGAATGATGGTGTGGGTATTTTGGTTAAAGGAAGGGAGGTTGTTTTGAGTGATTATTTGGTTATTGAGGTGGGGAGATGTATCCTTGCTAATTTTGTATACAAGAATGTAAAGTTTTGTGTTATTAATGTTTATGCGCCAGTTGAAAAAAATGAGCGCAAAAATTTATTTGAAAAAATTAAGCTTTTTGTTCCAGGAAGAATACCTGTGGTAATTGTGGGTGATATGAACTGTGATGTGGGGAGAGTGAATGTGGATGTGTCTGGGAAAGCATTATTGGAGTTAGTGAATGATTTTGGGTTGTGTGATATGCAGCGCGTGTGTAACATGAATCCTTTGTTGAACACTTTCTTTTCTGAGAGTGGTAGGGTACAATCCAGATTGGATTATTGTTTTATTTCTAAAAATATGGTTTCTGTTAATTATAGGCAGGAAAACGTTCTTTTTTCAGATCATGTGTGTATGTTGTGTGAGTTGGATATAAAAGTTGATGGAGTGTTTGGGAGAGGATTGTGGAAGTTAAATGTTAAACTGTTAGAGAATGAAGATGTGAGAAAGGAGTATGAAAGGCGGTATGAAGAATGGTGTAAGCATAAAAATGAGTTTGGGAATGTTTGTGAGTGGTGGGACTGGGTGAAGAAACAAACAAAAATGTTCTTTAAAAATTTAGGATACAAGTATGCAGCAATTAAAAGAGAGAGTTTTGTTAAACTGAACGCGCGGTTGAGCGTTTTGTATAAGTTAAGGGAAGGAGGAGTTGAGGTGGAGGAGGATATTTTAGAGGTAAAAAAGGAGATTAGTGAGTTTTTGTTGGAGAGAGGGAGAAGCATAGTGTTTAGGGCAAAGATTGATAAGATGGAGCAGGATGAGAAATGTTCTCGGTTTTTCTTTAAAAAAGTTTTTGGAAAGAAACAGAGTATGAGCGTGGTGTATGGAGCAGATGGAAGTGAGGTGAGTGGAGAGGATATGTGTGAAGAGGTGGCTAAGTTTTATGAGGATCTGTATGCAGTGAAACAGAGGGATGAATGTTTGGAGAATGATGTTTTGAGTGTGTTAGAGAGTAAGTTGAGTGAAGCAGAAAGAGAGAGAGTGATGGGTGAGGTGACTGGTGATGAGGTATGGAAGGTTATGTGTAGTATGGCTTTGAATAAGACGCCGGGGGAGGATGGCCTCCCAGTAGAATTTTATCGTGTGATGTGGGGTGTGATTGGTAAGGACTTTGTGGATGTATGTAAGTATATGTGGGGAAACATGGAGGTGACTGAGAGTATGCGTGCAGGTTTGGTTGTGTTAATTCCTAAGAAAGGGGATTTGAAAAGTCTGAGGAATTGGAGCCAATAACGTTACTTAATTGTGATTATAAAATCTATGCAAAACTTATGGCTAATAGGATGCGTGATGTGATAGAGAGTGTGATTGGGGATGAGCAGTGTTGTGCGGTACCTGGGAGGCGGATTCATGAGTGTGTGTGTATGTTAAGAGATTGTCTATGGGATTGCATGGGTCGTAAGAAGAGTGTATTTTTGTTAAGTTTGGATTTTGAAAAGGCTTATGATAGGTTGTCGCATGGTTTTTTGTTCAGAGTGTTGTTAAACATGGGTTTTCCGGCTGATTTTGTTGGGCGAGTGAGAAGTTTGTATGCGGGTGTTTATAGCTGTGTTTTAATGAATGGGTATGTGGGTAGGAAAGTGAATGTGTTTTCGGGTGTGCGACAGGGGTGTCCTTTGTCCCCTGTAGCATTTATTTGTGCAATTGAGCCATTGTTGTGTATGCTGAGGAAAGATAAGGTAATTCGTGGTGTGCAAGTGCCGGGAGGTGGAGGAAAAGAATGGAAGGTGAGTGGTTATATGGATGACGTGTGTGTATTATGTGATTCTGAATGTTCGGTGAGGCGGGTGAAGTTGTTAGTGTCTATTTTTTGTGGTGCATCTGCGTTTAAAGTGAATTGGGAAAAGAGTGAGTGTAAGGGTTTTGGAGGCGGAAGTTTAAGTAGGGATGTAGGTGTGAATGTAGTGAATGGACCTATTAAAGTTTTGGGTGTGAAGTTTTCAGAGAGTTTGGATGGGAAAGAAAGTTGGGATGATGCGAAAGGAAAAGTTGAGCAGAAGTTGAATTTTTGGAAATTGAGGAGTTTATCCTTTTTTGGGAAGATTTTAATTGTTAAGAGTGTGGTGTTGCCAATATTTTTATATATTGCGGTAGTATTTCCACCAGGATATATGTGTATGAGAAGCTTGAATAGAATTTTATTTGTTTTTTTGTGGAACTCGAAAATGGAGAGAGCTAGGAGAGAAATTTTGGTTAAAAGAGTGGAAAAAGGTGGTTTGGGTTTTCCGAATTTGGACGTGTTTTTTGGTGTGAATATCGTTGTGTTTGTTTTGAAAGTGATTAGGGCGGATGGAAAGTTTTCATCTATGTGTAGGTATTTATTTGGAGCGTATTTGTTTCGTTTAAAGTGGCAAGAAAGGGATTTGCGATGTCCGATTGCTTTTGAGGTGCCTGTATGGTATGTGTGGGTTTATAAGTTTTTGGTGAGGTATGAACTGTGTGATGCAGATGTGAGATTGCTGGAGAATAAGAAGGCTGTGTATAGGATGATTGAATGTAGAGAGGTAGAATGTGGAATAAATATGGTTAGGGGTGGTGATGTGCAGAAGGTTTGGAAGAAAGTGCGGATGAGTGGTATGACCAACAAACAGAGTGAAGTTGTGTGGCAGTCTTTACATGGAGTATTACCTGTGAGAGAATTTCAGAGGAATAGAGGTTTGGTGAGGAGTGAAATGTGTCCAAGAAATGGCTGTGGTGGAAGGGAAAGTGTGTTGCATGTTTTTTGGAATTGCCAGTATGCTAGAGATGTGATTGGGAGAATGGGGCCTTTGTGTAAAGAATTGTGTGGTGTGAATTTGTTGTCTTTTGAGTTGTTTATGTTTGGTTTGGGAATATGTGATGGGACGAAGGAAAGAGTCTTGTGGTTGATGCTTGCATGTATAAAGGAAGTGTTATGGGATGTGAGGAATGTGTATGTGTTTAAAAGGAAGGAAATTGCTGTAAAGGATAGTGTGAAGGTGATTTTGGGGAAGATGTATGTGTGTTTCCTATGGGACAAAAAGAGGAGAGGGGAAGTGGATGCGGAGGGAATATGGAAAGTTAAAAAGTGGAGATATATTGTTAGTACCTCTTGATTTTTGTTATTGTTGTTTTGAAATATGAAATAAATATTTCCGATGATGATGGGGACAGCAAATTGCGTATTGGATTTGACGCAGCTGTTTTGATGGAATTTTCCTTTGTCTGGTTTCCATAGACTGTGGAATTTCCTCGTCTGAGGAGAAAAAAAAAAAAAAAAAAAAAAAAATCTGTTCTTATCAATTTAATATCTGATACGTCCCCTATCTGGGGACCATATATTAAATGGATTTTTAGAACAGGGAGATGGAAAAAGAGCTTGCTCTGTCCACTCCACGCATTGACCTGGTATTGCAGTATCTCCAGGACCGGTGCACCCCTTCTTTAATGCAGTTTCTAAAATCAGAAAGAATTGAATTCAATGTTTTTTGTTCATTTTGCTTGTTTGTCGGATTTTGGGATGGACTCTTTGGCTTTGCTTTTCTTCTCCTCATTGGATTTTTCATGTTCAAAGTTGCAGAAGCCAGATTACAAGCTCATTTTGGTTCAACTTCAGCAACTGTGCATTGCATTGCCATGTAATGTGATGCAATGCTATCTTTCTAGCTCTCCCTTTTTACTTCCTTTTGGATAAACAGACATATTAGGCAAGCATTTTGGAGCTTTCACCTAAATAACTACAGGTGGTGAGATAAGCTGCACAATATAATTGACCTTTCAGTATATTGTTGCACACACACCATCTATTTAGCAAATGCCCTTGTTATCAACAGCAGCCTTTTAAACTCACCTGAGCTAACAGGTATGTGCGCTGGTTACTCTGCTGCGCTTAAAATTTCTTTTTTGGTTTGCTACAATGCCTTTTCTGAAACGTTGTCTCCTTCTGCTGGAACACTGACTTCTTTCATTTAATGCCTGCAGACTATAAAAGAGAACCCAACCCAAAAAGTTTGGTTGATTAGTCTGTGGCATTCTGTTAAACTGTTGCTTATGGCGGTCTCTGTGAGCTTCTCAGCGACATTCAGCCAGCCAGGTATCCTGCCTGCAGTAGATGGAATGTGGCAATGGAACGCTGGCTGAGCGTGTCATAATAGGCTCTGAGCCTTTATATACCTGTGCACAGCAGCAGCCACCTTCAGTCTGCTGCTGGACAGCCAGCAGCAGCAGCAGCAGGAGAGGTATGTAATCAGGAGCCCTCCTGCTAAGGGTAGACAGCTGCTCGTTCCACCCCACCCCCCAACTTAATTGGTTCTCCTCCCTTCCAACGGTGTTGAGGCGGGTGGGAACAGCAGGGGGTGAAGGTGCTGTGTTTAAAGAGGTGGAGTTATGCAGATCTAAAACGCGTGGATTGCAGCAGCAGCAAGCCGAAAAGTGCAGGCATGTAAGGGATCTAGAGGTTGACAACATGTCTTCTTAACGGGAGTCCAGGAGCTCATCTCCACAAATGGACTTTTCAGGATCCTTGGGTGGCTCCGTAGTTTGAAACCAATTCTGGTTATCGCTTCTCGGCCTTTTGGCTAAGATCAAGTGTAGTATCTGTTCTTATCAGTTTAATATCTGATACGTCCCCTATCTGGGGACCATATATTAAATGGATTTTTAGAACAGGGAGATGGAAAAAGAGCTTGCTCTGTCCACTCCACGCATTGACCTGGTATTGCAGTATCTCCAGGACCGTTGCACCCCTTCTTTAATGCAGTTTCTAAAATCAGAAAGAATTGAATTCAATGTTTTTTGTTCATTTTGCTTGTTTGTCGGATTTGGGGATGGACTCTTTGGCTTTGCTTTTCTTCTCCTCATTGGATTTTTCATGTTCAAAGTTGCAGAAGCCAGATTACAAGCTCATTTTGGTTCAACTTCAGCAACTGTGCATTGCATTGCCATGTAATGTGATGCAATGCTATCTTTCTAGCTCTCCCTTTTTACTTCCTTTTGGATAAACAGACATATTAGGCAAGCATTTTGGAGCTTTCACCTAAATAACTACAGGTGGTGAGATAAGCTGCACAATATAATTGACCTTTCAGTATATTGTTGCACACACACCATCTATTTAGCAAATGCCCTTGTTATCAACAGCAGCCTTTTAAACTCACCTGAGCTAACAGGTATGTGCGCTGGTTACTCTGCTGCGCTTAAAATTTCTTTTTTGGTTTGCTACAATGCCTTTTCTGAAACGTTGTCTCCTTCTGCTGGAACACTGACTTCTTTCATTTAATGCCTGCAGACTATAAAAGAGAACCCAACCCAAAAAGTTTGGTTGATTAGTCTGTGGCATTCTGTTAAACTGTTGCTTATGGCGGTTTCTGTGAGCTTCTCAGCGACATTCAGCCAGCCAGGTATCCTGCCTGCAGTAGATGGAATGTGGCAATGGAACGCTGGCTGCGCGTGTCATAATAGGCTCTGAGCCTTTATATACCTGTGCACAGCAGCAGCCACCTTCAGTCTGCTGCTGGACAGCCAGCAGCAGCAGCAGCAGGAGAGGTATGTAATCAGGAGCCCTCCTGCTAAGGGTAGACAGCTGCTCGTTCCACCCCACCCCCCGCCTTAATTGGTTCTCCTCCCTTCCAACGGTGTTGAGGCGGGTGGGAACAGCAGGGGGTGAAGGTGCTGTGTTTAAAGAGGTGGAGTTATGCAGATCTAAAACGCGTGGATTGCAGCAGCAGCAAGCCGAAAAGTGCAGGCATGTAAGGGATCTAGAGGTTGACAACATGTCTTCTTAACGGGAGTCCAGGAGCTCATCTCCACAAATGGACTTTTCAGGATCCTTGGGTGGCTCCGTAGTTTGAAACCAATTCTGGTTATCGCTTCTCGGCCTTTTGGCTAAGATCAAGTGTAGTATCTGTTCTTATCAGTTTAATATCTGATACGTCCCCTATCTGGGGACCATATATTAAATGGATTTTTAGAACAGGGAGATGGAAAAAGAGCTTGCTCTGTCCACTCCACGCATTGACCTGGTATTGCAGTATCTCCAGGACCGTTGCACCCCTTCTTTAATGCAGTTTCTAAAATCAGAAAGAATTGAATTCAATGTTTTTTGTTCATTTTGCTTGTTTGTCGGATTTTGGGATGGACTCTTTGGCTTTGCTTTTCTTCTCCTCATTGGATTTTTCATGTTCGAAGTTGCAGAAGCCAGATTACAAGCTCATTTTGGTTCAACTTCAGCAACTGTGCATTGCATTGCCATGTAATGTGATGCAATGCTATCTTTCTAGCTCTCCCTTTTTACTTCCTTTTGGATAAACAGACATATTAGGCAAGCATTTTGGAGCTTTCACCTAAATAACTACAGGTGGTAAGATAAGCTGCACAATATAATTGACCTTTCAGTATATTGTTGCACACACACCATCTATTTAGCAAATGCCCTTGTTATCAACAGCAGCCTTTTAAACTCACCTGAGCTAACAGGTATGTGCGCTGGTTACTCTGCTGCGCTTAAAATTTCTTTTTTGGTTTGCTACAATGCCTTTTCTGAAACGTTGTCTCCTTCTGCTGGAACACTGACTTCTTTCATTTAATGCCTGCAGACTATAAAAGAGAACCCAACCCAAAAAGTTTGGTTGATTAGTCTGTGGCATTCTGTTAAACTGTTGCTTATGGCGGTTTCTGTGAGCTTCTCAGCGACATTCAGCCAGCCAGGTATCCTGCCTGCAGTAGATGGAATGTGGCAATGGAACGCTGGCTGCGCGTGTCATAATAGGCTCTGAGCCTTTATATACCTGTGCACAGCAGCAGCCACCTTCAGTCTGCTGCTGGACAGCCAGCAGCAGCAGCAGCAGGAGAGGTATGTAATCAGGAGCCCTCCTGCTAAGGGTAGACAGCTGCTCGTTCCACCCCACCCCCCGCCTTAATTGGTTCTCCTCCCTTCCAACGGTGTTGAGGCGGGTGGGAACAGCAGGGGGTGAAGGTGCTGTGTTTAAAGAGGTGGAGTTATGCAGATCTAAAACGCGTGGATTGCAGCAGCAGCAAGCCGAAAAGTGCAGGCATGTAAGGGATCTAGAGGTTGACAACATGTCTTCTTAACGGGAGTCCAGGAGCTCATCTCCACAAATGGACTTTTCAGGATCCTTGGGTGGCTCCGTAGTTTGAAACCAATTCTGGTTATCGCTTCTCGGCCTTTTGGCTAAGATCAAGTGTAGTATCATTTGAAAAGGCAGTTTTGTCCTTGGGCTGCCCTAGTAAATTGATGCATATTACACACTGGTTTGGTGCACTTGTTAGTACGCCAGGTGGCTCATAGAGTTATCTGATGGAAAACATGGCCCTCCAGGATCGAAGTCACTAGTCTGGGTAAGTGTGAGGGCTTTGAAGCAATGTGCCCCAGGAGTAGGCGCCCTGGTGGGAGTCCAAGCTTACTGGGACTGGGAACCCCAGAAAGACTTGGCTTCGTAGCACGCCGCACCTTTGCCAATCATACTTTCTGAGCAACCCCCCCTATTCCTGGCCTCCGGGCTAGGAAGGGGAATTTTTATAAACCCGGTCGGAGGTCCGGTCAGCTTTGTGCTGAGAAACCAACACAGGCTCCAGCTCCACTAGGGTGGCAGCCTAGATGGAAGCTGGGAGCACGAAAACGGCTCTTCTCCGGCTTCGGCTAGGGAGAGCATCGGAGATCCCTGACCCTCGCTGTGGCCTTCTGGCTCGGAGGGATGGGGATGGTTTATTGGGGACCCTCTCCTCCGGGAAGGGTCCACATGAATCCTCGCCTCGTGCGCTGTTTTGGTGTGACTTCGGTCACATTTTTCAGTGCCTTGGATGCAGCTTCAATCAAAAAATCTGTTCTTATCAGTTTAATATCTGATACGTCCCCTATCTGGGGACCATATATTAAATGGATTTTTAGAACAGGGAGATGGAAAAAGAGCTTGCTCTGTCCACTCCACGCATTGACCTGGTATTGCAGTATCTCCAGGACCGGTGCACCCCTTCTTTAATGCAGTTTCTAAAATCAGAAAGAATTGAATTCAATGTTTTTTGTTCATTTTGCTTGTTTGTCGGATTTTGGGATGGACTCTTTGGCTTTGCTTTTCTTCTCCTCATTGGATTTTTCATGTTCAAAGTTGCAGAAGCCAGATTACAAGCTCATTTTGGTTCAACTTCAGCAACTGTGCATTGCATTGCCATGTAATGTGATGCAATGCTATCTTTCTAGCTCTCCCTTTTTACTTCCTTTTGGATAAACAGACATATTAGGCAAGCATTTTGGAGCTTTCACCTAAATAACTACAGGTGGTGAGATAAGCTGCACAATATAATTGACCTTTCAGTATATTGTTGCACACACACCATCTATTTAGCAAATGCCCTTGTTATCAACAGCAGCCTTTTAAACTCACCTGAGCTAACAGGTATGTGCGCTGGTTACTCTGCTGCACTTAAAATTTCTTTTTTGGTTTGCTACAATGCCTTTTCTGAAACGTTGTCTCCTTCTGCTGGAACACTGACTTCTTTCATTTAATGCCCGCAGACTATAAAAGAGAACCCAACCCAAAAAGTTTGGTTGATTAGTCTGTGGCATTCTGTTAAACTGTTGCTTATGGCGGTCTCTGTGAGCTTCTCAGCGACATTCAGCCAGCCAGGTATCCTGCCTGCAGTAGATGGAATGTGGCAATGGAACGCTGGCTGCGCGTGTCATAATAGGCTCTGAGCCTTTATATACCTGTGCACAGCAGCAGCCACCTTCAGTCTGCTGCTGGACAGCCAGCAGCAGCAGCAGCAGGAGAGGTATGTAATCAGGAGCCCTCCTGCTAAGGGTAGACAGCTGCTCGTTCCACCCCACCCCCCGCCTTAATTGGTTCTCCTCCCTTCCAACGGTGTTGAGGCGGGTGGGAACAGCAGGGGGTGAAGGTGCTGTGTTTAAAGAGGTGGAGTTATGCAGATCTAAAACGCGTGGATTGCAGCAGCAGCAAGCCGAAAAGTGCAGGCATGTAAGGGATCTAGAGGTTGACAACATGTCTTCTTAACGGGAGTCCAGGAGCTCATCTCCACAAATGGACTTTTCAGGATCCTTGGGTGGCTCCGTAGTTTGAAACCAATTCTGGTTATCGCTTCTCGGCCTTTTGGCTAAGATCAAGTGTAGTATCTGTTCTTATCAGTTTAATATCTGATACGTCCCCTATCTGGGGACCATATATTAAATGGATTTTTAGAACAGGGAGATGGAAAAAGAGCTTGCTCTGTCCACTCCACGCATTGACCTGGTATTGCAGTATCTCCAGGACCGGTGCACCCCTTCTTTAATGCAGTTTCTAAAATCAGAAAGAATTGAATTCAATGTTTTTTGTTCATTTTGCTTGTTTGTCGGATTTTGGGATGGACTCTTTGGCTTTGCTTTTCTTCTCCTCATTGGATTTTTCATGTTCAAAGTTGCAGAAGCCAGATTACAAGCTCATTTTGGTTCAACTTCAGCAACTGTGCATTGCATTGCCATGTAATGTGATGCAATGCTATCTTTCTAGCTCTCCCTTTTTACTTCCTTTTGGATAAACAGACATATTAGGCAAGCATTTTGGAGCTTTCACCTAAATAACTAAAGGTGGTGAGATAAGCTGCACAATATAATTGACCTTTCAGTATATTGTTGCACACACACCATCTATTTAGCAAATGCCCTTGTTATCAACAGCAGCCTTTTAAACTCACCTGAGCTAACAGGTATGTGCGCTGGTTACTCTGCTGCGCTTAAAATTTCTTTTTTGGTTTGCTACAATGCCTTTTCTGAAACGTTGTCTCCTTCTGCTGGAACACTGACTTCTTTCATTTAATGCCTGCAGACTATAAAAGAGAACCCAACCCAAAAAGTTTGGTTGATTAGTCTGTGGCATTCTGTTAAACTGTTGCTTATGGCGGTCTCTGTGAGCTTCTCAGCGACATTCAGCCAGCCAGGTATCCTGCCTGCAGTAGATGGAATGTGGCAATGGAACGCTGGCTGCGCGTGTCATAATAGGCTCTGAGCCTTTATATACCTGTGCACAGCAGCAGCCACCTTCAGTCTGCTGCTGGACAGCCAGCAGCAGCAGCAGCAGGAGAGGTATGTAATCAGGAGCCCTCCTGCTAAGGGTAGACAGCTGCTCGTTCCACCCCACCCCCCGCCTTAATTGGTTCTCCTCCCTTCCAACGGTGTTGAGGCGGGTGGGAACAGCAGGGGGTGAAGGTGCTGTGTTTAAAGAGGTGGAGTTATGCAGATCTAAAACGCGTGGATTGCAGCAGCAGCAAGCCGAAAAGTGCAGGCATGTAAGGGATCTAGAGGTTGACAACATGTCTTCTTAACGGGAGTCCAGGAGCTCATCTCCACAAATGGACTTTTCAGGATCCTTGGGTGGCTCCGTAGTTTGAAACCAATTCTGGTTATCGCTTCTCGGCCTTTTGGCTAAGATCAAGTGTAGTATCTGTTCTTATCAGTTTAATATCTGATACGTCCCCTATCTGGGGACCATATATTAAATGGATTTTTAGAACAGGGAGATGGAAAAAAAGCTTGCTCTGTCCACTCCACGCATTGACCTGGTATTGCAGTATCTCCAGGACCGGTGCACCCCTTCTTTAATGCAGTTTCTAAAATCAGAAAGAATTGAATTCAATGTTTTTTGTTCATTTTGCTTGTTTGTCGGATTTTGGGATGGACTCTTTGGCTTTGCTTTTCTTCTCCTCATTGGATTTTTCATGTTCAAAGTTGCAGAAGCCAGATTACAAGCTCATTTTGGTTCAACTTCAGCAACTGTGCATTGCATTGCCATGTAATGTGATGCAATGCTATCTTTCTAGCTCTCCCTTTTTACTTCCTTTTGGATAAACAGACATATTAGGCAAGCATTTTGGAGCTTTCACCTAAATAACTACAGGTGGTGAGATAAGCTGCACAATATAATTGACCTTTCAGTATATTGTTGCACACACACCATCTATTTAGCAAATGCCCTTGTTATCAACAGCAGCCTTTTAAACTCACCTGAGCTAACAGGTATGTGCGCTGGTTACTCTGCTGCGCTTAAAATTTCTTTTTTGGTTTGCTACAATGCCTTTTCTGAAACGTTGCCTCCTTCTGCTGGAACACTGACTTCTTTCATTTAATGCCTGCAGACTATAAAAGAGAACCCAACCCAAAAAGTTTGGTTGATTAGTCTGTGGCATTCTGTTAAACTGTTGCTTATGGCGGTCTCTGTGAGCTTCTCAGCGACATTCAGCCAGCCAGGTATCCTGCCTGCAGTAGATGGAATGTGGCAATGGAACGCTGGCTGCGCGTGTCATAATAGGCTCTGAGCCTTTATATACCTGTGCACAGCAGCAGCCACCTTCAGTCTGCTGCTGGACAGCCAGCAGCAGCAGCAGCAGGAGAGGTATGTAATCAGGAGCCCTCCTGCTAAGGGTAGACAGCTGCTCGTTCCACCCCACCCCCCGCCTTAATTGGTTCTCCTCCCTTCCAACGGTGTTGAGGCGGGTGGGAACAGCAGGGGTGAAGGTGCTGTGTTTAACGAGGTGGAGTTATGCAGATCTAAAACGCATGGATTGCAGCAGCAGCAAGCCGAAAAGTGCAGGCATGTAAGGGATCTAGAGGTTGACAACATGTCTTCTTAACGGGAGTCCAGGAGCTCATCTCCACAAATGGACTTTTCAGGATCCTTGGGTGGCTCCGTAGTTTGAAACCAATTCTGGTTATCGCTTCTCGGCCTTTTGGCTAAGATCAAGTGTAGTATCTGTTCTTATCAGTTTAATATCTGATACGTCCCCTATCTGGGGACCATATATTAAATGGATTTTTAGAACAGGGAGATGGAAAAAAAGCTTGCTCTGTCCACTCCACGCATTGACCTGGTATTGCAGTATCTCCAGGACCGGTGCACCCCTTCTTTAATGCAGTTTCTAAAATCAGAAAGAATTGAATTCAATGTTTTTTGTTCATTTTGCTTGTTTGTCGGATTTTGGGATGGACTCTTTGGCTTTGCTTTTCTTCTCCTCATTGGATTTTTCATGTTCAAAGTTGCAGAAGCCAGATTACAAGCTCATTTTGGTTCAACTTCAGCAACTGTGCATTGCATTGCCATGTAATGTGATGCAATGCTATCTTTCTAGCTCTCCCTTTTTACTTCCTTTTGGATAAACAGACATATTAGGCAAGCATTTTGGAGCTTTCACCTAAATAACTACAGGTGGTGAGATAAGCTGCACAATATAATTGACCTTTCAGTATATTGTTGCACACACACCATCTATTTAGCAAATGCCCTTGTTATCAACAGCAGCCTTTTAAACTCACCTGAGCTAACAGGTATGTGCGCTGGTTACTCTGCTGCGCTTAAAATTTCTTTTTTGGTTTGCTACAATGCCTTTTCTGAAACGTTGTCTCCTTCTGCTGGAATACTGACTTCTTTCATTTAATGCCTGCAGACTATAAAAGAGAACCCAACCCAAAAAGTTTGGTTGATTAGTCTGTGGCATTCTGTTAAACTGTTGCTTATGGCGGTCTCTGTGAGCTTCTCAGCGACATTCAGCCAGCCAGGTATCCTGCCTGCAGTAGATGGAATGTGGCAATGGAACGCTGGCTGCGCGTGTCATAATAGGCTCTGAGCCTTTATATACCTGTGCACAGCAGCAGCCACCTTCAGTCTGCTGCTGGACAGCCAGCAGCAGCAGCAGGAGAGGTATGTAATCAGGAGCCCTCCTGCTAAGGGTAGACAGCTGCTTGTTCCACCCCACCACCCGCCTTAATTGGTTCTCCTCCCTTCCAACGGTGTTGAGGCGGGTGGGAACAGCAGGGGGTGAAGGTGCTGTGTTTAAAGAGGTGGAGTTATGCAGATCTAAAACGCATGGATTGCAGCAGCAGCAAGCCGAAAAGTGCAGGCATGTAAGGGATCTAGAGGTTGACAACATGTCTTCTTAACGGGAGTCCAGGAGCTCATCTCCACAAATGGACTTTTCAGGATCCTTGGGTGGCTCCGTAGTTTGAAACCAATTCTGGTTATCGCTTCTCGGCCTTTTGGCTAAGATCAAGTGTAGTATCTGTTCTTATCAGTTTAATATCTGATACGTCCCCTATCTGGGGACCATATATTAAATGGATTTTTAGAACAGGGAGATGGAAAAAGAGCTTGCTCTGTCAACTCCACGCATTGACCTGGTATTGCAGTATCTCCAGGACCGGTGCACCCCTTCTTTAATGCAGTTTCTAAAATCAGAAAGAATTGAATTCAATGTTTTTTGTTCATTTTGCTTGTTTGTCGGATTTTGGGATGGACTCTTTGGCTTTGCTTTTCTTCTCCTCATTGGATTTTTCATGTTCAAAGTTGCAGAAGCCAGATTACAAGCTCATTTTGGTTCAACTTCAGCAACTGTGCATTGCATTGCCATGTAATGTGATGCAATGCTATCTTTCTAGCTCTCCCTTTTTACTTCCTTTTGGATAAACAGACATATTAGGCAAGCATTTTGGAGCTTTCACCTAAATAACTACAGGTGGTGAGATAAGCTGCACAATATAATTGACCTTTCAGTATATTGTTGCACACACACCATCTATTTAGCAAATGCCCTTGTTATCAACAGCAGCCTTTTAAACTCACCTGAGCTAACAGGTATGTGCGCTGGTTACTCTGCTGCGCTTAAAATTTCTTTTTTGGTTTGCTACAATGCCTTTTCTGAAACGTTGTCTCCTTCTGCTGGAACACTGACTTCTTTCATTTAATGCCTGCAGACTATAAAAGAGAACCCAACCCAAAACGTTTGGTTGATTAGTCTGTGGCATTCTGTTAAACTGTTGCTTATGGCGGTCTCTGTGAGCTTCTCAGCGACATTCAGCCAGCCAGGTATCCTGCCTGCAGTAGATGGAATGTGGCAATGGAACGCTGGCTGCGCGTGTCATAATAGGCTCTGAGCCTTTATATACCTGTGCACAGCAGCAGCCACCTTCAGTCTGCTGCTGGACAGCCAGCAGCAGCAGCAGCAGGAGAGGTATGTAATCAGGAGCCCTCCTGCTAAGGGTAGACAGCTGCTCGTTCCACCCCACCCCCCGCCTTAATTGGTTCTCCTCCCTTCCAACGGTGTTGAGGCGGGTGGGAACAGCAGGGGGTGAAGGTGCTGTGTTTAAAGAGGTGGAGTTATGCAGATCTAAAACGCGTGGATTGCAGCAGCAGCAAGCCGAAAAGTGCAGGCATGTAAGGGATCTAGAGGTTGACAACATGTCTTCTTAACGGGAGTCCAGGAGCTCATCTCCACAAATGGACTTTTCAGGATCCTTGGGTGGCTCCGTAGTTTGAAACCAATTCTGGTTATCGCTTCTCGGCCTTTTGGCTAAGATCAAGTGTAGTATCTTTCGAAAAGGCGGTTTTGGATGTTGGCCGCCCTAGTAGATTGATACATTATGCACACTGGGGTTTAGGCGCTTGTTAGTACGCCAGGTGGCTAATATAGTCATCTGGTGGAAAGCATGGCCCCCCAGGATCGACGCCATTGGGCCGGGAAAGATCGAAAGCCCGAAGTGTGAAGTGCCCCAGGAGTGGTGACCCTGGGGTGCCTTAACTCACTGGGATTGGGAACCCCACTTGAGTTTATGGCACATTTGCACAAGCACTTCAAATTTTCTTTCTTCGCACACACCCTTATTCCGGGCCTTCTGGCCTTAGGATGGGGAATTTTTCAATTCCCGGTCGAAGGTCCGGGCAGAATTATACTGTGAAACCTTCACTATTTATTTAATTTCTTTGTCACTGTGTGTCCACTTATTCATGTGTGTCACGTCCTACTAGGATTTTGTCGGGATGCGGTTCCCTTATGGGTTCCTCTCTTGGCAGGTCTAGGGGGGGAGTGTGTGGCCATCAGGTTCCGCTCCCCCCTGAACCCCCCTGGCTCTCCTCTTTCGGGAGGAGAGCGTTGTTGGCTCCCCTCTTCCGGGAGGGGAGCACAGTCTTTGGCTCCCAGTGCCTTGCTCGGGTGAGAACTCGGGCAGGTGCTGGGGGTAAGATTGGGTCGCCTCTGGCTTCGGCTGGAGGTGGCTTTTTGTCCCTGGTCCTCGCTGTGGCCTTTTGGCTCGGAGGGACGGGGAATGGTTTGGGGGACCCTTCTCCTTTTGGAGAGGGTTTCAAGAAGACCAGCATCCTAGTGCACTTTTTTTGTGGCACTTGTCACTTTTTTAAGCGCACTCGGGTTTTGTACACGAATTCGGGCTTTCGATAAAAAAAAAAAAAAAAATCTGTTCTTATCAGTTTAATATCTGATACGTCCCCTATCTGGGGACCATATATTAAATGGATTTTTAGAACAGGGAGATGGAAAAAGAGCTTGCTCTGTCCACTCCACGCATTGACCTGGTATAGCAGTATCTCCAGGACCGGTGCACCCCTTCTTTAATGCAGTTTCTAAAATCAGAAAGAATTGAATTCAATGTTTTTTGTTCATTTTGCTTGTTTGTCGGATTTTGGGATGGACTCTTTGGCTTTGCTTTTCTTCTCCTCATTGGATTTTTCATGTTCAAAGTTGCAGAAGCCAGATTACAAGCTCATTTTGGTTCAACTTCAGCAACTGTGCATTGCATTGCCATGTAATGTGATGCAATGCTATCTTTCTAGCTCTCCCTTTTTACTTCCTTTTGGATAAACAGACATATTAGGCAAGCATTTTGGAGCTTTCACCTAAATAACTACAGGTGGTGAGATAAGCTGCACAATATAATTGACCTTTCAGTATATTGTTGCACACACACCATCTATTTAGCAAATGCCCTTGTTATCAACAGCAGCCTTTTAAACTCACCTGAGCTAACAGGTATGTGCGCTGGTTACTCTGCTGCACTTAAAATTTCTTTTTTGGTTTGCTACAATGCCTTTTCTGAAACGTTGTCTCCTTCTGCTGGAACACTGACTTCTTTCATTTAATGCCTGCAGACTATAAAAGAGAACCCAACCCAAAAAGTTTGGTTGATTAGTCTGTGGCATTCTGTTAAACTGTTGCTTATGGCGGTCTCTGTGAGCTTCTCAGCGACATTCAGCCAGCCAGGTATCCTGCCTGCAGTAGATGGAATGTGGCAATGGAACGCTGGCTGCGCGTGTCATAATAGGCTCTGAGCCTTTATATACCTGTGCACAGCAGCAGCCACCTTCAGTCTGCTGCTGGACAGCCAGCAGCAGCAGCAGCAGGAGAGGTATGTAATCAGGAGCCCTCCTGCTAAGGGTAGACAGCTGCTCGTTCCACCCCACCCCCCGCCTTAATTGGTTCTCCTCCCTTCCAACGGTGTTGAGGCGGGTGGGAACAGCAGGGGGTGAAGGTGCTGTGTTTAAAGAGGTGGAGTTATGCAGATCTAAAACGCGTGGATTGCAGCAGCAGCAAGCCGAAAAGTGCAGGCATGTAAGGGATCTAGAGGTTGACAACATGTCTTCTTAACGGGAGTCCAGGAGCTCATCTCCACAAATGGACTTTTCAGGATCCTTGGGTGGCTCCGTAGTTTGAAACCAATTCTGGTTATCGCTTCTCGGCCTTTTGGCTAAGATCAAGTGTAGTATCTGTTCTTATCAGTTTAATATCTGATACGTCCCCTATCTGGGGACCATATATTAAATGGATTTTTAGAACAGGGAGATGGAAAAAGAGCTTGCTCTGTCCACTCCACGCATTGACCTGGTATTGCAGTATCTCCAGGACCGGTGCACCCCTTCTTTAATGCAGTTTCTAAAATCAGAAAGAATTGAATTCAATGTTTTTTGTTCATTTTGCTTGTTTGTCGGATTTTGGGATGGACTCTTTGGCTTTGCTTTTCTTCTCCTCATTGGATTTTTCATGTTCAAAGTTGCAGAAGCCAGATTACAAGCTCATTTTGGTTCAACTTCAGCAACTGTGCATTGCATTGCCATGTAATGTGATGCAATGCTATCTTTCTAGCTCTCCCTTTTTACTTCCTTTTGGATAAACAGACATATTAGGCAAGCATTTTGGAGCTTTCACCTAAATAACTACAGGTGGTGAGATAAGCTGCACAATATAATTGACCTTTCAGTATATTGTTGCACACACACCATCTATTTAGCAAATGCCCTTGTTATCAACAGCAGCCTTTTAAACTCACCTGAGCTAACAGGTATGTGCGCTGGTTACTCTGCTGCGCTTAAAATTTCTTTTTTGGTTTGCTACAATGCCTTTTCTGAAACGTTGTCTCCTTCTGCTGGAACACTGACTTCTTTCATTTAATGCCTGCAGACTATAAAAGAGAACCCAACCCAAAAAGTTTGGTTGATTAGTCTGTGGCATTCTGTTAAACTGTTGCTTATGGCGGTCTCTGTGAGCTTCTCAGCGACATTCAGCCAGCCAGGTATCCTGCCTGCAGTAGATGGAATGTGGCAATGGAACGCTGGCTGCGCGTGTCATAATAGGCTCTGAGCCTTTATATACCTATCCACAGCAGCAGCCACCTTCAGTCTGCTGCTGGACAGCCAGCAGCAGCAGCAGCAGGAGAGGTATGTAATCAGGAGCCCTCCTGCTAAGGGTAGACAGCTGCTCGTTCCACCCCACCCCCCGCCTTAATTGGTTCTCCTCCCTTCCAACGGTGTTGAGGCGGGTGGGAACAGCAGGGGGTGAAGGTGCTGTGTTTAAAGAGGTGGAGTTATGCAGATCTAAAACGCGTGGATTGCAGCAGCAGCAAGCCGAAAAGTGCAGGCATGTAAGGGATCTAGAGGTTGACAACATGTCTTCTTAACGGGAGTCCAGGAGCTCATCTCCACAAATGGACTTTTCAGGATCCTTGGGTGGCTCCGTAGTTTGAAACCAATTCTGGTTATCGCTTCTCGGCCTTTTGGCTAAGATCAAGTGTAGTATCTGTTCTTATCAGTTTAATATCTGATACGTCCCCTATCTGGGGACCATATATTAAATGGATTTTTAGAACAGGGAGATGGAAAAAGAGCTTGCTCTGTCCACTCCACGCATTGACCTGGTATTGCAGTATCTCCAGGACCGTTGCACCCCTTCTTTAATGCAGTTTCTAAAATCAGAAAGAATTGAATTCAATGTTTTTTGTTCATTTTGCTTGTTTGTCGGATTTTGGGATGGACTCTTTGGCTTTGCTTTTCTTCTCCTCATTGGATTTTTCATGTTCAAAGTTGCAGAAGCCAGATTACAAGCTCATTTTGGTTCAACTTCAGCAACTGTGCATTGCATTGCCATGTAATGTGATGCAATGCTATCTTTCTAGCTCTCCCTTTTTACTTCCTTTTGGATAAACAGACATATTAGGCAAGCATTTTGGAGCTTTCACCTAAATAACTACAGGTGGTGAGATAAGCTGCACAATATAATTGACCTTTCAGTATATTGTTGCACACACACCATCTATTTAGCAAATGCCCTTGTTATCAACAGCAGCCTTTTAAACTCACCTGAGCTAACAGGTATGTGCGCTGGTTACTCTGCTGCGCTTAAAATTTCTTTTTTGGTTTGCTACAATGCCTTTTCTGAAACGTTGTCTCCTTCTGCTGGAACACTGACTTCTTTCATTTAATGCCTGCAGACTATAAAAGAGAACCCAACCCAAAAAGTTTGGTTGATTAGTCTGTGGCATTCTGTTAAACTGTTGCTTATGGCGGTTTCTGTGAGCTTCTCAGCGACATTCAGCCAGCCAGGTATCCTGCCTGCAGTAGATGGAATGTGGCAATGGAACGCTGGCTGCGCGTGTCATAATAGGCTCTGAGCCTTTATATACCTGTGCACAGCAGCAGCCACCTTCAGTCTGCTGCTGGACAGCCAGCAGCAGCAGCAGCAGGAGAGGTATGTAATCAGGAGCCCTCCTGCTAAGGGTAGACAGCTGCTCGTTCCACCCCACCCCCCGCCTTAATTGGTTCTCCTCCCTTCCAACGGTGTTGAGGCGGGTGGGAACAGCAGGGGGTGAAGGTGCTGTGTTTAAAGAGGTGGAGTTATGCAGATCTAAAACGCGTGGATTGCAGTAGCAGCAAGCCGAAAAGTGCAGGCATGTAAGGGATCTAGAGGTTGACAACATGTCTTCTTAACGGGAGTCCAGGAGCTCATCTCCACAAATGGACTTTTCAGGATCCTTGGGTGGCTCCGTAGTTTGAAACCAATTCTGGTTATCGCTTCTCGGCCTTTTGGCTAAGATCAAGTGTAGTATCTGTTCTTATCAGTTTAATATCTGATACGTCCCCTATCTGGGGACCATATATTAAATGGATTTTTAGAACAAGGAGATGGAAAAAGAGCTTGCTCTGTCCACTCCACGCATTGACCTGGTATTGCAGTATCTCCAGGACCGGTGCACCCCTTCTTTAACCCCTTCAGGACCCAGCCTATTTTGACCCTAAAGACCTTGGCATTTTTGTCAATTCTGACCAGTGTCCCTTTACGAAGTAAAAACTCTGGAACACTTCAACGGATCCTGGCGATTCTGAGATTCTTTTTTCGTGACATATTGGGCTTCATGCTAGTATTAAATTTAGGTCGATAATATTTGCGTTTATTTGTGAAAAAATCAAAAATATGGGAAAAAATTTGAAAATTTTGCAATTTTCAAATTTTGAATTTTTATTCTGCTAAACCAGAGAGTGATGTGACACAAAATAGTTAATAAATAACATTTCCCACATGTCTACTTTACATCAGCACAATTTTGGAAAAAAAAAAATTTTGGTAGGAAGTTTGAAGGGTTCAAAGTTCATCAGCAATTTATCTTTTTTCCAGCAAAATTTACAAAACCATTTTTTTAGTGACCACATCACATTTGAAGTCCCTTTGAGGGGTCTTTATTACAGAATACACCCAAAAGTGACACCATTCCAAAAACTGCACCCCTCAAGCTACTCAAAACTACATTCAAGAAGATTATTAACCCTTCAGGTTCATCACAGGAACTAAAGCCACATGGAAGAAAAAAATGAACATTTTTATTTTTCTAACAAAAATTTTCTTTTAGCCTAAATTTTTTAATTTTCACATGGGTAACAGGATAAAATGCATCCTAAAATTTGTTGGTCAATTTCTCCTGAGTACACTGATACCTCATATGTGGTCATAAGCTACTGTTTGGGCACACGGCAGGGCTCAGAAGGGAAGGAGCGCCATTTTACTTTTTGAATGGAAAATTTGCTCCAAAAGTCAAATTGCGCTCCTTCTCTTCTGAGCCCTGCCATGCGCCCAAACAGTGGTTTATGACCACATATGAGGTATCAGTGTACTCAGGAGAAATTGACCAACACATTTTAGGATGCATTTTATCCTGTTACCCATGTGAAAATTAAAAAATTTAGGCTAAAAGAAAATTTTTGTGAAAAAAAAAGTACTTTTTTGTTTTCACAGATCATTTTGTGAAGCACCTGGGGGTTCCAAGTGCTCACTATGCATCTAGATAGGTGCCTTGGGGGGTCTAGTTTCCAAAATGGGGTCACTTGTGGTGGAGCTCCACTTTTTAGGCACATTAGGGGCTCTCCAAACGCAACATGGTGTCCGCTAACAATTTGAGCCGATTTTCCATTCAATTTGTTTGCGGACACCATGTCGCGTTTGGAGAGCCGCTGTGTGCCCAAACATTGGAGCTCACCTACAAGTGACCCCATTTTGGAAACTAGACCCCCCAAGGCACCTATCTAGATGCATAGTGAGCACTTGGAACCCCCAGATCCTTCACAAATTAATCCGTAAAAATCAAAAAAGTGTTTTTTTTTCCACTTTTTCATTTTTATGAATCAATTTGTGAAGCACCTGGGGGATCCAAGTGCTCACTATGCATCTAGATAGGTGCCTTGGGGGGTCTAGTTTCCAAAATGGGGTCACTTGTGGGGGAGCTCCAATGTTTGGGCACACAGCGGCTCTCCAAAAGCAACATGGTGTCCGCTACAAATTGTCGACTCAAATTGTTAGAAGACACCATGTTGTGTTTGGAGAGCCGCTGTGTGCCCAAACATTGGAGCTCCCCCACAAGTGACCCCATTTTGGAAACTAGACCCCCCAAGGCACCTACCTAGATGCATAGTGAGCACTTGGAACCCCCAGGTCCTTCACAAATTAATCCGTAAATATAAAAAAGTGTTTTTTTTTCCACTTTTTCATTTTTATGAATCAATTTGTGAAGCACCTGGGGGTTCCAAGTGCTCACTATGCATCTAGATAGGTGCATTGGGGGGTCTAGTTTCCAAAATGGGGTCACTTGTGGGGGAGCTCCAATGTTTGGGCACACAGCGGCTCTCCAAATGCAACATGGTGTCCGCTAACAAATTGTCAGCTCAAATTGTTAGAAGACACCATGTTGCGTTTGGAGAGCCGCTGTGTGCCCAAACATTGGAGCTCCCCCACAAGTGACCCCATTTTGGAAACTAGACCCCCAAGGCACCTATCTAGATGCATAGTGAGCACTTGGGACCCCCAGGTCCTTAGCAAATTAATCCGTAAAAATAAAAAAGTGTTTTTTTTTTCACTTTTTCATTTTTATCAATCAATTTGTGAAGCACCTGGGGTTCCAAGTGCTCACTATGCATCTATATAGGTGCTTTGGGGGTCTAGTTTCCAAAATGGGGTCACTTGTTGGGGAGCTCCAATGTTTGGGCACACAGGGACTCTCCAAACGCAACATGGTTCCAATTTGTTAGTGGACACCATTGTGTAGTGCATGTCAGGTTGGTGTGCGGTGTGGTATATTGTAGTGCATACACCACACACACACACAATCTCATACACTACAACACACACACACCAACCTGACATAGCCTCCTCAGCTGAATACGCCCTAGACTGGGATGAACGGGACGGGTGGGACATTTTGTGTGCTTTGTGCGTGTGTAAAAAAAAAAAAAATCAAAACTTTATTATAGTGTGAGTGTACGTGTGTGTGCTTGGTGTAACCTTCTGCAGTCACGTGTGGGGGCGGTCAGGCGTAGGGGCCGGTCAGGCGTAGGGGCCAGTCAGGCGTAGGGGGCAGTCAGGCGTAGGGGGCAGTCAGGAGTAGGGGGCAGTCAGGAGTAGGGGGCACTCAGGAGTAGGGGCCGGTCAGGCGTAGGGGCCGGTCAGGCGTAGGGGGCGGTCAGGAGTAGGGGGCGGTCAGGAGTAGGGGGCGGTCAGACGTATGGGGCGGTCAGACGTATGGGGCGGTCAGACGTATGAGGCGGTCAGACGTATGGGGCGGTCAGACGTATGGGGCGGTCAGACGTAGGAGGGGGCTGAGGAGATGGAGCAGCCAGCAGCAGCAGCAAGGGGGGTGATCACTGAGGCAGGAGCCGGCAGCAGCAAGGGGGGGTAGGAGGTCGGCAGCATCGGGGGGTGATTACTGGGGCAGAAAGGGGAGCAGGAGCCGGCAGGAGCAGGGGGGTGATTACTGGGTTTGCGGGGGGGGTGATCACTGGGAACAGGGGGGGGTGAACACTGGGGGAGGGGGTGATTATTGGGAGGTGGGGGGTGATATCACTGGGACTGGGGGATGGTGGGTGTGATCACAGGAGCAGGGCATTTACACTGAGCCTGCTGCTGCTGTGATCACAGTCCACCGGCTGTCAGAAGGAGAGCAGCAACCGGTGGATGAAGACGTGGGAGAGGGAGCAGAGGGAGCGGAGGTCGGGGTGCAGGTATGAAAGTGGAGGGGGGGTGGAGAGGGGGGCGGGGGGGGTCACGGGGGGGGTGGAGGGGGGGAGTCGGGGGGAGTGGGGGCAATACTACCTGCTGATCAGCAGCGGCGGCAGACGCGATCCACAGGGTCCACAGCAGGGGGTCCAAGCAGGGGGTCTGCAGCAGGGGGTCCGCAGCAGGGGGTCTGCAGCAAGGAGTCCACAGCAGGGGGTCTGCAGCAGGGGGTCCGCAGCAGACGATCCAGGGTTGGGAAGGTGCTGGGAGGTTTCAGCCATCCCTCCATATCTGATTGGGGCTAGTATCCATGTGACGCTAGCCCCCCAATCAGATCTGGGGGGAGGGGGGGGCAGAGGTGACACTCCCCCCAGCCAATGGCTGATGCTGTAAGCATCAGGCAATGCCCAGATTTAAATATTACACCAATTTTCATTGGTGAAATATTTAATTCATACCGATTGGCAGTTTCACTAAAAGTGAAAATGAAACAGCCAATCGGAGGGGTCCCAGACACGGGGGGGGTTAATCCACCCCCCGGGGGGTCGACTTCAGGATGTCCAGTTGCAGTAGCAACTGTGACACCTGAGCGACCCCGCTCGCAGGCGCTGCAGGGGCTCTTTCCCTCCATGTCACAGACGGTGTGACACAGGTCGGGAAGGAACTGTTTTCCATGTCACAAACGGTGTGACACGGGTCGGGAAGGGGTTAATGCAGTTTCTAAAATCAGAAAGAATTGAATTCAATGTTTTTTGTTCATTTTGCTTGTTTGTCGGATTTTGGGATGGACTCTTTGGCTTTGCTTTTCTTCTCCTCATTGGATTTTTCATGTTCAAAGTTGCAGAAGCCAGATTACAAGCTCATTTTGGTTCAACTTCAGCAACTGTGCATTGCATTGCCATGTAATGTGATGCAATGCTATCTTTCTAGCTCTCCCTTTTTACTTCCTTTTGGATAAACAGACATATTAGGCAAGCATTTTGGAGCTTTCACCTAAATAACTACAGGTGGTGAGATAAGCTGCACAATATAATTGACCTTTCAGTATATTGTTGCACACACACCATCTATTTAGCAAATGCCCTTGTTATCAACAGCAGCCTTTTAAACTCACCTGAGCTAACAGGTATGTGCGCTGGTTACTCTGCTGCGCTTAAAATTTCTTTTTTGGTTTGCTACAATGCCTTTTCTGAAACGTTGTCTCCTTCTGCTGGAACACTGACTTCTTTCATTTAATGCCTGCAGACTATAAAAGAGAACCCAACCCAAAAAGTTTGGTTGATTAGTCTGTGGCATTCTGTTAAACTGTTGCTTATGGCGGTCTCTGTGAGCTTCTCAGCGACATTCAGCCAGCCAGGTATCCTGCCTGCAGTAGATGGAATGTGGCAATGGAACGCTGGCTGCGCGTGTCATAATAGGCTCTGAGCCTTTATATACCTGTGCACAGCAGCAGCCACCTTCAGTCTGCTGCTGGACAGCCAGCAGCAGCAGCAGCAGGAGAGGTATGTAATCAGGAGCCCTCCTGCTAAGGGTAGACAGCTGCTCGTTCCACCCCACCCCCCGCCTTAATTGGTTCTCCTCCCTTCCAACGGTGTTGAGGCGGGTGGGAACAGCAGGGGGTGAAGGTGCTGTGTTTAAAGAGGTGGAGTTATGCAGATCTAAAACGCGTGGATTGCAGCAGCAGCAAGCCGAAAAGTGCAGGCATGTAAGGGATCTAGAGGTTGACAACATGTCTTCTTAACGGGAGTCCAGGAGCTCATCTCCACAAATGGACTTTTCAGGATCCTTGGGTGGCTCCGTAGTTTGAAACCAATTCTGGTTATCGCTTCTCGGCCTTTTGGCTAAGATCAAGTGTAGTATCTGTTCTTTTAAGAACACAAGAGCTACGATCTACACTTGACGAGAGCGATCGAACTCGGAAGGAGAAGAGCTTTGGATCCCAGCTGACATCGGAGAACGAAGGTGGATATCGGTGGGAGGAAGAAGCTCTAAAGAATCCAGAAGAAGACGAAGACTCGGAGAAGAATCGGGCTGTCCTGTGGAATCTTCGAGGAAGAAAATCATCGAGACAAAGACCTTTCGGGGAATTTGTCCAGAACACGACGGGAGAAGAATCTGCATAGCTCCACCCATTCCGGGAAGAGTTCCAGATCCAGCTCCAAGAAGTAACTGCAGGAGGAAAGCCATGGCAAGCGCTGCGAGGAAGGCCGAAAAGAAGAGCCTGGAGCTGGGGACAGCCAGGAGGGCCCAGCCAGGAGCCGATTCTGACCCCAAGGACTCTGCCTCCACGACTGGCCAGCAGAAGGGACCCCAGAAGCCCCGCCACGAAGCTCCAGCCCTGGAGCCATGGATGCGGCAGACGGTGGCCCTGAAGCTGAAGGAAGTGGATGGGAGGGTGCCGGACATGTCCTCGGACGTGTTCTGCCAGAAGATGCTGCTGGATCGAGGCTTCTCCAGGTCGGACACCCTCAGCATCCAGACCTTCTTGACGGGGATCTTCTTCGTCACCTTCGCCACTGTGAACACCTGCAGGAGGTTCTGGGAAATGGTAAGCGCAAAAGGACCGGATAATTCTTTCTCTGCCTTTACAGGTAGCTGCCCTATCCAGAGGGATGAAAGGAGGATCACGGTCTCCATGCGCAACCCGCACACCCCAGGCCAAGACATCTGTACCTTCCTGAGACGCTTCTGTTTGGTTGTGAAGGAACCCTCTCACATCCTGAATGGACTCGGCTTCTGGACAGGTAAGTGGTCGGTGACCGTTAGACTTCACAGGGACCTGGCGTACTCAGACGGACTTCGGCACCTGCCCCCGACATTCTCCCTGGGCAACTCCTACGGCCTCATCTATTACCCGGACATGCCGCGGAACTGCAGGAGATGCGGCAAGAACGGCCACGAGATGAAGGACTGCAAGGAGGATGCCTGCAGGATTTGTCGATTGACGGGACACAGCTCGAAGGACTGCCCGAAGAAGACGTCCTGCAACCTGTGTGGGCTGGCGGCTCATCTGTACAAGGATTGCCCCAGGCGTGAGAGATCCTGGGCATCGGTGGTTGCGACGACCCCAGCTACGGAGGACAAGGCCCCGACGACCAGGCCTGTGAAGGTCAAGGACGCGACGACCAAGGCCCCAGCGGCCAAGGCCGAGACGACCAAGGCCAAAGCGGTCAAGGAGTCGGTGGCCAAAGCCCCAGCGACGGTCCCAGCAGCTCCGAAGCAGAAGAAAAAGTCAAAGGAGGGTAAGAGTTCTGTCACCCCTCTCTCGATCCCTCCCCCTGCCACCCCCGTCCAATCCCCCCCCACCCCGGCCACCCCTGCTGAGGATTCCACTTCCTCTTCCTCCTTCCCCTACTCCTCAGCAGGTGTCCTTTCCCCTGCCCCGGCAGCCACTCTCCCTCCCCAGACCATGGTAGCGGTGGAATTAACCTTTCCTCCACCCGCCGCTATCTATTCCGAGGAGGATTTTCCCCTTCTTGTCTCCCCAGTTCCAACCCGGGGAAAGAGGAAGGTGGAGGACAGCCCTGCTACTGAATCCTCCAAAAAGAAGATTCTGGATTTCGTAGGCGAAAAGGAGGATACCCTCCCTGAGCCAGAAGAGATGGAGCACATGGTTGAGACCCTGGTGGCCGAGCCAGAAGAGGAGGAACTGGTGGTCGCCGAGATCGAGGCCGCGCTGCTTGACCAGATGGAGGAAGAGGGCCTGCTGGTGATCCCGTCACCAGCAGTCAACACCGACGAGGGACCACCCGACCGGAGTGGTAACTAAGGTGTATTGCCTGCGCTAACTTTTTCTTTTTTCCCTACATGATGGCTAATATTAACTTATTTTCCATTAATGTCAGGAGCATCAAGGACAAGTTCAGACGTCAGACTATTTATGCCTTCCTTACTTCCCAGTTGTGTGATGTTTATATGTTGCAGGAATGTTCCCTTCCCTCCTCTAGGTCCTTCAAACATCTGGCCAGGGAGTGGTCCCACGGTCCATCCTACTGGTCCGGTGGGGGTGACTGCAAGTCTGCGGGGGTCGCAATTCTGATCAGGGGGGGCGCATTCACGCTTGAGTCCGTCCAGGAGCTCATCTGCGGCAGGGCTCTTGTTGTAGATGGCAACTGGGCGGGAGAACCTGTCAGGTTCATCAACGTGTATGCGTCCCCACTGAAGAATGAGCGTTTGGAGCTTTTCCAGACCCTGCGGCTTCAGCTTGCCACCACCAGGACCTTAGTGATGGCCGGGGATTTCAACTGCCCCATCGAGGAGGACGGTCGTAGTTCTGGCACATCTGCCAAGTTGGACATCACGTCCAAGCTGCTCATCGAGATGGTAACCGAGGCCTCTCTTCAGGACGTGGTGGGCTCCATGGGGAGAGGCTCCACGAACTATTCGTGGAGCCGACCCGATGGCTCACTCCGCTCCAGGATTGACTTTGTGTTCACCTCTCGGGCAGTCAGGCAGAGTAGGCACTCGATGGTCTCCTGCTTCTTCTCCGACCACAGAGCCATTCACTTACAAGGTGTCCTCGGCGACGGTTTTCCGTCCGGCCCCGGCTCCTGGAAGCTGAATTGTGCTCTGCTGGCTCAGGATGAAGTCGTGGAGGAGCTGAGAGCAGCCTACGCAATGTGGCAGTCCTACAAGGGTAGCTTCCAAACAGTCTCTGATTGGTGGGAATATGTTAAACTTGAGTTTCGCTGTTTCTTTCAGGCCAAGGGTCGACAACAGGCGTGTGAGAAGAGGAGGGACTTCAGAGGGCTGCAGCGCGAGCTGCGGTCACTGCAGGACCTTCTTCACTGCGGCTGGGACGTGAGGGAGGAGCTGGAGGAGACCAAGAAGAGCCTGAAAAGGCACTTTGAGGAGGAGTCCAAGCGAATCATCTTCCGTTCCAAAGTGGAGAATCTGGAGAAGGGTGAGAAATGTAACTCATTCTTTTTCAGGAAACTTCATGCCGGTCACACGCCCCTGAACGAGCTGCGAGACGAGAGCGGAAACATGCGACGTGGGAAGGAGGACGTGATGAGGGTCGTCAGCGACTTCTACAGCGAACTCTACTCCCACAAGACTACCGACCCCGACGCTGCTGATAAGTTCCTGTCAGGTATCACTAACCATCTTGATCCTGCAGGCACGGCAGCCTTGGACAAACCTCTGATGGTGGGCGAATTGCTCTCTGCCGCTAAATCCTTTAGGACCGGCAGGACCCCGGGCAGTGATGGTCTTCCAGCGGAGCTCTATGTAGCGCTGGGAGACCTCATCTGTCCGGACCTGTTGGACCTGTACGAGGAGATGGTGGTGGAGGGTAGAATGCCTCCATCTTTGAGGGAAGGAATGGTCACGATCCTGTACAAGCGGAAGGGAGAGAGGTGCGACCTGAGGAATTGGCGTCCCATCACTCTGCTCAACGTGGACTACAAGATCCTGGCCAAGACGATGGCGACACGACTTAAGACGGTCATCGGACGGATCATCCACCCGGACCAGACCTGCGGCATCCCTGGACGTCGCATCGCAGACAGCCTCGCTCTCGTGCGGGACACGGTCGAGTACATCAAGGTCCGCCGCGCACACGCGGCCCTGGTCTCCTTGGATCAGGAGAAGGCCTTCGACCGGGTTTCCCACGAGTTCATGGACCGAGCTCTGCACCGGTTAGGTTTGGGTAACATGTTTTGTTCGTATGTCCGTCTGATGTATTTTGATATCCACAGCTCGGTGTTGGTGAACGGCTGGAAGACTGACCCCTTCCCTGTCCTCTCTGGGGTCAGACAAGGCTGCCCTCTATCACCTCTTCTTTTTGTTTGTGTTATAGAACTCTTCGCAGAGGCTATCCAGCAGAATGGAGAGATCAGAGGGATCACCGCACCGGGTCCGGGACGACACGAGGTCAAGTGCTCGCTCTACATGGACGACGTCACCGTCTTCTGCGCTGATCGTGGTTCAGTCGACGCCCTCGTCCAGACGTGTGAGAGGTTCGGCCGGGCTTCAGGGGCCAAAGTCAACTGCAGGAAGTCGGAAGCCATGCTCTTCGGGGATTGGCAGCCGGCCTCCTCCGCCCCCTTCCCCTTCAACATTCAACCGGATTTCCTCAAGGTGCTGGGAGTCTGGTTCGGGAAGGAAGGAGCGGCCCTCAAGTCCTGGCAAGAACGCTTTTCCAAGGTGAAGCAACGGATCGGACTCTGGAGCCTCAGACACCTCACTTGTGAGGGTAAGGCACTCATCCTGCGTAATGAGGTCCTGCCCGTCTTGCAGTACACGGCGCAGGCCTGGCCCCCACACGTCACTGTGTGCAGGGCCATTACCAGGACAGTGTTTCACTTTGTCTGGGGATCCAAGATGGACAGAGTCAGGCGGGCCGTCATGTACAAGGAGCCTCGCAAGGGTGGGAAGGGCGTTCCAGATATCCCCACCCTCCTGCGATCCTCTTTTGTGTGTGATTGTGTCCGCCGGACTTTGCAAGTCAAGAATGGCTCCGCGGGCAGGTCCATGTCTCGCTTCTTCCTGCTTCCTCTTTGGAGGCGACTCGGCTGGGACAAGTGGGACAGCTCCTTCCCCTACAACTGGACGACGCCATGGTTCTACGGAGACGTCGTTCGATTTGTGGGGGAGCATCAACTGGAGGGACTCAAGCCCGACTTGTGGAAGCCCAAAACTATCCACAAGCTAATCAGAGCCAAGGATGACGTGGAGAACATCACAGGACTTCACCAGGACACGCTGGAGACTGTGTGGACAAATGTGTCGTCTGACAGGCTGACCAACGGGCACAAGGACTTGTCGTGGATGGCGATTCAGGGCGGACTGCCCGTCCGGTCATTCATGCATGCCCGGAACCTGTGCAAGACCCGGTACTGCCCAAGGTGCCCCTTCGTGGAGGAAACATCTTTGCACACTTTTTGGGACTGCGGATTTGCACAGCGCCTATTGACTGCACTTGAGGACGACCTGAGGAACTCTGTCCCCAGGGCGAGCCTATCGCACCATTCTGTGCTTTACGGACTCTTCCCTGGGGTTCATACCGTCGGAGCCATCCAGGAGGCTTGGCGCCTTATGAACTGCTTCAAGGATGCCGTTTGGGTCGCCAGGAACCGGCTCATCTTGAGGAGGGAGAGGATGTCCATCCAGGACTGCCGCAGGCTGATCCACAGCCTGCTCAGAGACTATTCCATCATGGACGGTCCGGAGGACGAGGACGAGGACTAAACCCCTCCTCCCCCTCTCCCCTTATGTGTCTTGTCTTTCAATAAAGCTTCGGGCCTGTGATTTTCCCCTCCCCATCCCCTTTTTCCCAATCCCCATCCCTTATCACGGTTCGTCGTACTGTATTGATTGACATGCTTTTTCTTTCAGATTGAGTGTTTTGTGTAGCATAGGGGTGTGATGTGTCTAGTTAGTGCGTCGTATCCTCATGCTATGTAAATATGATGTAGAATTCTGTGTGTACTGGGCTGCGGCACTGTACACTGTCTGTTAACTTATTTTTTGTGCTAATAAAAGATATATTCAATCAAAAAAATCTGTTCTTATCAGTTTAATATCTGATACGTCCCCTATCTGGGGACCATATATTAAATGGATTTTTAGAACAGGGAGATGGAAAAAGAGCTTGCTCTGTCCACTCCACGCATTGACCTGGTATTGCAGTATCTCCAGGACCGGTGCACCCCTTCTTTAATGCAGTTTCTAAAATCAGAAAGAATTGAATTCAATGTTTTTTGTTCATTTTGCTTGTTTGTCGGATTTTGGGATGGACTCTTTGGCTTTTCTTTTCTTCTCCTCATTGGATTTTTCATGTTCAAAGTTGCAGAAGCCAGATTACAAGCTCATTTTGGTTCAACTTCAGCAACTGTGCATTGCATTGCCATGTAATGTGATGCAATGCTATCTTTCTAGCTCTCCCTTTTTACTTCCTTTTGGATAAACAGACATATTAGGCAAGCATTTTGGAGCTTTCACCTAAATAACTACAGGTGGTGAGATAAGCTGCACAATATAATTGACCTTTCAGTATATTGTTGCACACACACCATCTATTTAGCAAATGCCCTTGTTATCAACAGCAGCCTTTTAAACTCACCTGAGCTAACAGGTATGTGCGCTGGTTACTCTGCTGCGCTTAAAATTTCTTTTTTGGTTTGCTACAATGCCTTTTCTGAAACGTTGTCTCCTTCTGCTGGAACACTGACTTCTTTCATTTAATGCCTGCAGACTATAAAAGAGAACCCAACCCAAAAAGTTTGGTTGATTAATCTGTGGCATTCTGTTAAACTGTTGCTTATGGCGGTCTCTGTGAGCTTCTCAGCGACATTCAGCCAGCCAGGTATCCTGCCTGCAGTAGATGGAATGTGGCAATGGAACGCTGGCTGCGCGTGTCATAATAGGCTCTGAGCCTTTATATACCTGTGCACAGCAGCAGCCACCTTCAGTCTGCTGCTGGACAGCCAGCAGCAGCAGCAGGAGAGGTATGTAATCAGGAGCCCTCCTGCTAAGGGTAGACAGCTGCTCGTTCCACCCCACCCCCCGCCTTAATTGGTTCTCCTCCCTTCCAACGGTGTTGAGGCGGGTGGGAACAGCAGGGGGTGAAGGTGCTGTGTTTAAAGAGGTGGAGTTATGCAGATCTAAAACGCGTGGATTGCAGCAGCAGCAAGCCGAAAAGTGCAGGCATGTAAGGGATCTAGAGGTTGACAACATGTCTTCTTAACGGGAGTCCAGGAGCTCATCTCCACAAATGGACTTTTCAGGATCCTTGGGTGGCTCCGTAGTTTGAAACCAATTCTGGTTATCGCTTCTCGGCCTTTTGGCTAAGATCAAGTGTAGTATCTGTTCTTATCAGTTTAATATCTGATACGTCCCCTATCTGGGGACCATATATTAAATGGATTTTTAGAACAGGGAGATGGAAAAAGAGCTTGCTCTGTCCACTCCACGCATTGACCTGGTATTGCAGTATCTCCAGGACCGGTGCACCCCTTCTTTAATGCAGTTTCTAAAACCAGAAAGAATTGAATTCAATGTTTTTTGTTCATTTTGCTTGTTTGTCGGATTTTGGGATGGACTCTTTGGCTTTGCTTTTCTTCTCCTCATTGGATTTTTCATGTTCAAAGTTGCAGAAGCCAGATTACAAGCTCATTTTGGTTCAACTTCAGCAACTGTGCATTGCATTGCCATGTAATGTGATGCAATGCTATCTTTCTAGCTCTCCCTTTTTACTTCCTTTTGGATAAACAGACATATTAGGCAAGTGACGCGCCCCCTGGGACATATTCCTTTTTGAGGGGAATACCCGGCACCGGATCAGATGGGGGGTTGTAGTCTCCGAGCGGCTGTGACCCGGCCCGTGCCCAGGGCGTCAAACTCAGTGTTATGTGGCAGTCCTACAGATGTTATTAAGAGTTCTTTTGTGTCGACTACGCCACCCGTTGTGATGCGGTCACTGTGGCCGCCGCTGCAGCAGGGTCCGCTGAGGCTGATGGTGGGTGCGCAGCTTGGTGAGATAACCCCCAACGGGAGGGGTATAGCCTCAGGGGGGACAGGTGCAGAGGATGGGGGTTGTGGTGGTGCAGTGCAGACGGCAGTGAAGACAGAGTCGGGTTGTGCAGTTAAGGGTGTTTACTTACTGCAGATGTTGTACTGGTCACTCCAGCTTCGAGTGACCACCCGAGCCGTGCTGCGTCCACAAGGTCCTGGATCCAGCCAACCCCCAAATAAGTCCGGAGCGTGGCCCTGAGCTCTCCTTCTGTCCCGTTCTCTGGCCGTCCCCACCAGTGATCCACCTAGGTCCAGCTCCCTCGGGCCTTCTGTTGGGACACCCTTGGCCTTGGGTTCCCTGACCCTTCATGTGGTGTGCCTTCGGGGTGGATGTGGTGGGTGACCGTGGCAAACGCTGCCCACGGTCTCCAGTCTCTGGCTGGGGAATGTTTTTACCCCCACCAGCTTGGGTTCCGGTACCCTGATGCCGACTCTTCACCCGGGGATTTAAGTTGGGATCTTGGAGTCCTTTTCTGCTGTTTTCCCCCTCTGGGTCTCTCTCTCTTCTCCTCTCTCACTCTGGGTCTTTCTTCTCCTCTGCTCCTGACTTTCTCTCTGCATCTGACCCTGTTCTTAGTTGGTGCCCACCTTATATACACCCTCTATGTGTGAGCTCAGATGACCAGCACCCAATGAGCTCCTAACTTTACCCAGGCTGCTCCCCCTATCTGCCCCTACACTACTTGGGATGTACCACCCCCCTCCCACTCCAGCCAGGAACAGACTCGGTCGTACCTGCACATTTCTAAGTGGGAGTACCGTCGGTCTGCTCCTCGGAAATGGGATGTGTGTAGTGCATGCAGCCTACCGAGCTCAGTTCCACACTCCTTCCTTACCCGGGAGTGGAATATCACACCTCTGGTTTGAGGTGCAATACCCCTGTAGCAGCCGAATCCTCAGGGTGCTACATTCCCCCCTGGTAAATCACAGCACGTCCTCGGGCTGTAAGACATAACACCAAAAACATACAAATTTTTCATAAACATATAAAACATATAAAACAACATATATTAGCATAAAACTTTTCAGATAAAACATTCTCGTCGCCTCTGGCTCCTCCTCCGGTCACTGTGCAACGCGCGACCGGGCAAAGCGCGACAGTCTCTCTGGAAAACTGGCTTTCCTATAAAACCAGTAGGGGGCGCTTTAGGAAGCGCAACTATATACAGGGGAAGTTGGCCGCTCTCAGTCCTCGGCCAGGTAAAGGGAAGGGAATGGCTGCTCACAGTCCTCAGACTGGTATGGATACTGAATAACGGGTAAACAGTTCACTCATGCTGGTCCCAACGGGGACTATATATATGTAGCAACAGTTTCTTTGGTACCCGGATCGGGTAACTATACTGTCAGGCGATGCACATGGAGGGCGTAAGGTCCTTTGGCACACTTGTGCCGGGTAAAGGTGACCTCGTCCCCGATGTAAAGGTCACGACCTCTGTGCCCCTCCGGCAGATGGGACTCCACATCTCTGCGTGTGACAAAGACGTCGCCGGGGGTGTTGTTGTCTCTGATGAAGCCCCACCCATGCTGCAGGTTAAACTTTATTACAGTCCCGGTGGTACGGGGACTGTGCGCTGCACGGGGGTCCCTCCTGGTTCGGCTCTTCTGCTCGGCGCTCCGTACTTGGGCCTGTTGCTCCCGGACCCGCCTCTCTCTCCGCTCCCTCGCAAACTCTTCGAGCTGCTGTCGGCAACACTCAGCACGCTCCGCTGCAGCTGCCCTGGTTTCCTGAGTGAACCCCATTAGGTCTTCTCCGGTGGGGTCCCACTCAAATTGGGCCTCTTCTAGCGGGGCGAGATCCTCTTTACGGGCTTTGGAGCCGGGATCAGGGGTGCACACATGGCCCCAGCCTTCCTCTGCCGTTCCAGTTCATGATATTCCTGGGGCCAGATGAAAGGCTGCCCATCCGGGCACGTGTGTTGGGTAAACAGGTCCTCTCCCAGATGCGGCACTCTTGGTCTTATGGGCGCGGTGGTGTTAGCGCCCGGGTTGCCCGGGCCTTGCGGCCAGGCCTGGGGCACCTGGAAGGTGAAGGGCACCGTTAATACGGCGGCGCCCTGGGCTACCTGGCCTTGCGACCAGGCCGGAGGCTCCGCGGAGGTAGGGGGCGCTGTTGGTGATGCGGCGCCCGGGGGTACTAGGCCTTGCGACCAGGCTGGTGGTATTTCCTGCTTTGTCACGCTCCGGGTCGAGGCGCGTGACGTCACAGGGGTCGCTGCGGCGGCTTCCGGTCGGGGCCTAGTCCATAGCGGTGACATGGCGGCTACGGGCACAGCAGGGGGACTTTCGGGCTCTGCGACGGGGAGCTGGGGCAGGTGGGTGGTTTCCCGGTGTGGGGTATAGGCGTCCCCTTTACCTGCCTCCTTGCGTCTGGCTCCCTTCTCGGCGCCGTCTCCGGCCTTTGGTCCTCCCGCGCCATCCTCAGAGGCGGTCTGTTTCCTTTTCCAGGGTAGCGTGCTCCGTTGACTGGTCTCAGCTTGCTGGGCCATCTCCCGGCTCCATTCCGCCAATATCTCGCGCTGTACCCGGGCCATCCTCCGTGCGAGGCCCTCCAGGGCAGTCTGTGCACACTCCCGGTCTCGGGGGAGCTGTGCAAGGACCTCCACTAGGCCTAGTGGGGTCGTGGTGTCTAGCAGGCTCCTGACCAACGGGTCGGTGCTGCTCTGCTCTTCTTCCAGCAGGCTCCTGGCCAGCGGGCCGGTGCTGCTCTGCTCTCTCGCCATCTCCGGGTGAGCTTCTCTGCTACTCTTCTCCAGGCTTCTTGCCTCCGGGTGCGCTCGCTCCAGACTGCTCCAGGCGGCACCCATCTTCGTTCTTTCCTTTCATCTCCTCCCACTTCGAGGGCGGTCCCGGGGCAACTCGGTGACTGTCAGCTCCAGGGGTAGTTCTTTCACGCTGACAGACACCTCCAGCATCACAGTCTCTGTTGGTGGGGGCGGTTTCCACTTTTGGCGCCATTTTCTGTCCTGGCCCACGATGGGAGGCGGCCTCTTGCCCTCCTTTGGCACGCCCATAATGGCGTCCGCTGCTCTTCCAAGGCAGGAAATCTTCGGATTTGGCGGGAAGCGTCGCCCAGTGGCGGGAAACTCTGCAGATGGCGGGAACAAGCTGGAAATGGCGGACAATCGGCGGGAAGCGACCTGTGATGGGGTCCGATGGCGTGGACCCTCCGGAACCGGCGGGAGACTTCTTTCTGAGGTAAACTTGCACTTTTCTTCAGGCACGCAGTACCCGGGTGTTGCGGGCACGTAATCCTGCCGACTACGCCAAAGTTGACGCGCCCCCTGGGACATATTCCTTTTTGAGGGGAATACCCGGCACCGGATCAGATGGGGGGTTGTAGTCTCCGAGCGGCTGTGACCCGGCCCGTGCCCAGGGCGTCAAACTCAGTGTTATGTGGCAGTCCTACAGATGTTATTAAGAGTTCTTTTGTGTCGACTACGCCACCCGTTGTGATGCGGTCACTGTGGCCGCCGCTGCAGCAGGGTCCGCTGAGGCTGATGGTGGGTGCGCAGCTTGGTGAGATAACCCCCAACGGGAGGGGTATAGCCTCAGGGGGGACAGGTGCAGAGGATGGGGGTTGTGGTGGTGCAGTGCAGACGGCAGTGAAGACAGAGTCGGGTTGTGCAGTTAAGGGTGTTTACTTACTGCAGATGTTGTACTGGTCACTCCAGCTTCGAGTGACCACCCGAGCCGTGCTGCGTCCACCAGGTCCTGGATCCAGCCAACCCCCAAATAAGTCCGGAGCGTGGCCCTGAGCTCTCCTTCTGTCCCGTTCTCTGGCCGTCCCCACCAGTGATCCACCTAGGTCCAGCTCCCTCGGGCCTTCTGTTGGGACACCCTTGGCCTTGGGTTCCCTGACCCTTCATGTGGTGTGCCTTCGGGGTGGATGTGGTGGGTGACCGTGGCAAACGCTGCCCACGGTCTCCAGTCTCTGGCTGGGGAATGTTTTCACCCCCACCAGCTTGGGTTCCGGTACCCTGATGCCGACTCTTCACCCGGGGATTTAAGTTGGGATCTTGGAGTCCTTTTCTGCTGTTTTCCCCCTCTGGGTCTCTCTCTCTTCTCCTCTCTCACTCTGGGTCTTTCTTCTCCTCTGCTCCTGACTTTCTCTCTGCATCTGACCCTGTTCTTAGTTGGTGCCCACCTTATATACACCCTCTATGTGTGAGCTCAGGTGACCAGCACCCAATGAGCTCCTAACTTTACCCAGGCTGCTCCCCCTATCTGCCCCTACACTACTTGGGATGTACCACCCCCCTCCCACTCCAGCCAGGAACAGACTCGGTCGTACCTGCACATTTCTAAGTGGGAGTACCGTCGGTCTGCTCCTCGGAAATGGGATGTGTGTAGTGCATGCAGCCTACCGAGCTCAGTTCCACACTCCTTCCTTACCCGGGAGTGGAATATCACACCTCTGGTTTGAGGTGCAATACCCCTGTAGCAGCCGAATCCTCAGGGTGCTACACAAGCATTTTGGAGCTTTCACCTAAATAACTACAGGTGGTGAGATAAGCTGCACAATATAATTGACCTTTCAGTATATTGTTGCACACACACCATCTATTTAGCAAATGCCCTTGTTATCAACAGCAGCCTTTTAAACTCACCTGAGCTAACAGGTATGTGTGCTGGTTACTCTGCTGCGCTTAAAATTTCTTTTTTGGCTTGCTACAATGCCTTTTCTGAAACGTTGTCTCCTTCTGCTGGAACACTGACTTCTTTCATTTAATGCCTGCAGACTATAAAAGAGAACCCAACCCAAAAAGTTTGGTTGATTAGTCTGTGGCATTCTGTTAAACTGTTGCTTATGGCGGTCTCTGTGAGCTTCTCAGCGACATTCAGCCAGCCAGGTATCCTGCCTGCAGTAGATGGAATGTGGCAATGGAACGCTGGCTGCGCGTGTCATAATAGGCTCTGAGCCTTTATATACCTGTGCACAGCAGCAGCCACCTTCAGTCTGCTGCTGGACAGCCAGCAGCAGCAGCAGCAGGAGAGGTATGTAATCAGGAGCCCTCCTGCTAAGGGTAGACAGCTGCTCGTTCCACCCCACCCCCCGCCTTAATTGGTTCTCCTCCCTTCCAACGGTGTTGAGGCGGGTGGGAACAGCAGGGGGTGAAGGTGCTGTGTTTAAAGAGGTGGAGTTATGCAGATCTAAAACGCGTGGATTGCAGCAGCAGCAAGCCGAAAAGTGCAGGCATGTAAGGGATCTAGAGGTTGACAACATGTCTTCTTAACGGGAGTCCAGGAGCTCATCTCCACAAATGGACTTTTCAGGATCCTTGGGTGGCTCCGTAGTTTGAAACCAATTCTGGTTATCGCTTCTCGGCCTTTTGGCTAAGATCAAGTGTAGTATCTGTTCTTATCAGTTTAATATCTGATACGTCCCCTATCTGGGGACCATATATTAAATGGATTTTTAGAACAGGGAGATGGAAAAAGAGCTTGCTCTGTCCACTCCACGAATTGACCTGGTATTGCAGTATCTCCAGGACCGGTGCACCCCTTCTTTAATGCAGTTTCTAAAATCAGAAAGAATTGAATTCAATGTTTTTTGTTCATTTTGCTTGTTTGTCGGATTTTGGGATGGACTCTTTGGCTTTGCTTTTCTTCTCCTCATTGGATTTTTCATGTTCAAAGTTGCAGAAGCCAGATTACAAGCTCATTTTGGTTCAACTTCAGCAACTGTGCATTGCATTGCCATGTAATGTGATGCAATGCTATCTTTCTAGCTCTCCCTTTTTACTTCCTTTTGGATAAACAGACATATTAGGCAAGCATTTTGGAGCTTTCACCTAAATAACTACAGGTGGTGAGATAAGCTGCACAATATAATTGACCTTTCAGTATATTGTTGCACACACACCATCTATTTAGCAAATGCCCTTGTTATCAACAGCAGCCTTTTAAACTCACCTGAGCTAACAGGTATGTGCGCTGGTTACTCTGCTGCGCTTAAAATTTCTTTTTTGGTTTGCTACAATGCCTTTTCTGAAACGTTGTCTCCTTCTGCTGGAACACTGACTTCTTTCATTTAATGCCTGCAGACTATAAAAGAGAACCCAACCCAAAAAGTTTGGTTGATTAGTCTGTGGCATTCTGTTAAACTGTTGCTTATGGCGGTCTCTGTGAGCTTCTCAGCGACATTCAGCCAGCCAGGTATCCTGCCTGCAGTAGATGGAATGTGGCAATGGAACGCTGGCTGCGCGTGTCATAATAGGCTCTGAGCCTTTAAATACCTGTGCACAGCAGCAGCCACCTTCAGTCTGCTGCTGGACAGCCAGCAGCAGCAGCAGCAGGAGAGGTATGTAATCAGGAGCCCTCCTGCTAAGGGTAGACAGCTGCTCGTTCCACCCCACCCCCCGCCTTAATTGGTTCTCCTCCCTTCCAACGGTGTTGAGGCGGGTGGGAACAGCAGGGGGTGAAGGTGCTGTGTTTAAAGAGGTGGAGTTATGCAGATCTTAAACGCGTGGATTGCAGCAGCAGCAAGCCGAAAAGTGCAGGCATGTAAGGGATCTAGAGGTTGACAACATGTCTTCTTAACGGGAGTCCAGGAGCTCATCTCCACAAATGGACTTTTCAGGATCCTTGGGTGGCTCCGTAGTTTGAAACCAATTCTGGTTATCGCTTCTCGGCCTTTTGGCTAAGATCAAGTGTAGTATCTGTTCTTATCAGTTTAATATCTGATACGTCCCCTATCTGGGGACCACATATTAAATGGATTTTTAGAACAGGGAGATGGAAAAAGAGCTTGCTCTGTCCACTCCACGCATTGACCTGGTATTGCAGTATCTCCAGGACCGGTGCACCCCTTCTTTAATGCAGTTTCTAAAATCAGAAAGAACTGAATTCAATGTTTTTTGTTCATTTTGCTTGTTTGTCGGATTTTGGGATGGACTCTTTGGCTTTGCTTTTCTTCTCCTCATTGGATTTTTCATGTTCAAAGTTGCAGAAGCCAGATTACAAGCTCATTTTGGTTCAACTTCAGCAACTGTGCATTGCATTGCCATGTAATGTGATGCAATGCTATCTTTCTAGCTCTCCCTTTTTACTTCCTTTTGGATAAACAGACATATTAGGCAAGCATTTTGGAGCTTTCACCTAAATAACTACAGGTGGTGAGATAAGCTGCACAATATAATTGACCTTTCAGTATATTGTTGCACACACACCATCTATTTAGCAAATGCCCTTGTTATCAACAGCAGCCTTTTAAACTCACCTGAGCTAACAGGTATGTGCGCTGGTTACTCTGCTGCGCTTAAAATTTCTTTTTTGGTTTGCTACAATGCCTTTTCTGAAACGTTGTCTCCTTCTGCTGGAACACTGACTTCTTTCATTTAATGCCTGCAGACTATAAAAGAGAACCCAACCCAAAAAGTTTGGTTGATTAGTCTGTGGCATTCTGTTAAACTGTTGCTTATGGCGGTCTCTGTGAGCTTCTCAGCGACATTCAGCCAGCCAGGTATCCTGCCTGCAGTAGATGGAATGTGGCAATGGAACGCTGGCTGCGCGTGTCATAATAGGCTCTGAGCCTTTATATACCTGTGCACAGCAGCAGCCACCTTCAGTCTGCTGCTGGACAGCCAGCAGCAGCAGCAGCAGGAGAGGTATGTAATCAGGAGCCCTCCTGCTAAGGGTAGACAGCTGCTCGTTCCACCCCACCCCCCGCCTTAATTGGTTCTCCTCCCTTCCAACGGTGTTGAGGCGGGTGGGAACAGCAGGGGGTGAAGGTGCTGTGTTTAAAGAGGTGGAGTTATGCAGATCTAAAACGCGTGGATTGCAGCAGCAGCAAGCCGAAAAGTGCAGGCATGTAAGGGATCTAGAGGTTGACAACATGTCTTCTTAACGGGAGTCCAGGAGCTCATCTCCACAAATGGACTTTTCAGGATCCTTGGGTGGCTCCGTAGTTTGAAACCAATTCTGGTTATCGCTTCTCGGCCTTTTGGCTAAGATCAAGTGTAGTATCTGTTCTTATCAGTTTAATATCTGATACGTCCCCTATCTGGGGACCATATATTAAATGGATTTTTAGAACAGGGAGATGGAAAAAGAGCTTGCTCTGTCCACTCCACGCATTGACCTGGTATTGCAGTATCTCCAGGACCGGTGCACCCCTTCTTTAATGCAGTTTCTAAAATCAGAAAGAATTGAATTCAATGTTTTTTGTTCATTTTGCTTGTTTGTCGGATTTTGGGATGGACTCTTTGGCTTTGCTTTTCTTCTCCTCATTGGATTTTTCATGTTCAAAGTTGCAGAAGCCAGATTACAAGCTCATTTTGGTTCAACTTCAGCAACTGTGCATTGCATTGCCATGTAATGTGATGCAATGCTATCTTTCTAGCTCACCCTTTTTACTTCCTTTTGGATAAACAGACATATTAGGCAAGCATTTTGGAGCTTTCACCTAAATAACTACAGGTGGTGAGATAAGCTGCACAATATAATTGACCTTTCAGTATATTGTTGCACACACACCATCTATTTAGCAAATGCCCTTGTTATCAACAGCAGCCTTTTAAACTCACCTGAGCTAACAGGTATGTGCGCTGGTTACTCTGCTGCGCTTAAAATTTCTTTTTTGGTTTGCTACAATGCCTTTTCTGAAACGTTGTCTCCTTCTGCTGGAACACTGACTTCTTTCATTTAATGCCTGCAGACTATAAAAGAGAACCCAACCCAAAAAGTTTGGTTGATTAGTCTGTGGCATTCTGTTAAACTGTTGCTTATGGCGGTCTCTGTGAGCTTCTCAGTGACATTCAGCCAGCCAGGTATCCTGCCTGCAGTAGATGGAATGTGGCAATGGAACGCTGGCTGCGCGTGTCATAATAGGCTCTGAGCCTTTATATACCTGTGCACAGCAGCAGCCACCTTCAGTCTGCTGCTGGACAGCCAGCAGCAGCAGCAGCAGGAGAGGTATGTAATCAGGAGCCCTCCTGCTAAGGGTAGACAGCTGCTCGTTCCACCCCACCCCCCGCCTTAATTGGTTCTCCTCCCTTCCAACGGTGTTGAGGCGGGTGGGAACAGCAGGGGGTGAAGGTGCTGTGTTTAAAGAGGTGGAGTTATGCAGATCTAAAACGCGTGGATTGCAGCAGCAGCAAGCCGAAAAGTGCAGGCATGTAAGGGATCTAGAGGTTGACAACATGTCTTCTTAACGGGAGTCCAGGAGCTCATCTCCACAAATGGACTTTTCAGGATCCTTGGGTGGCTCCGTAGTTTGAAACCAATTCTGGTTATCGCTTCTCGGCCTTTTGGCTAAGATCAAGTGTAGTATCTGTTCTTATCAGTTTAATATCTGATACGTCCCCTATCTGGGGACCATATATTAAATGGATTTTTAGAACAGGGAGATGGAAAAAGAGCTTGCTCTGTCCACTCCACGCATTGACCTGGTATTGCAGTATCTCCAGGACCGGTGCACCCCTTCTTTAATGCAGTTTCTAAAATCAGAAAGAATTGAATTCAATGTTTTTTGTTCATTTTGCTTGTTTGTCGGATTTTGGGATGGACTCTTTGGCTTTGCTTTTCTTCTCCTCATTGGATTTTTCATGTTCAAAGTTGCAGAAGCCAGATTACAAGCTCATTTTGGTTCAACTTCAGCAACTGTGCATTGCATTGCCATGTAATGTGATGCAATGCTATCTTTCTAGCTCTCCCTTTTTACTTCCTTTTGGATAAACAGACATATTAGGCAAGCATTTTGGAGCTTTCACCTAAATAACTACAGGTGGTGAGATAAGCTGCACAATATAATTGACCTTTCAGTATATTGTTGCACACACACCATCTATTTAGCAAATGCCCTTGTTATCAACAGCAGCCTTTTAAACTCACCTGAGCTAACAGGTATGTGCGCTGGTTACTCTGCTGCGCTTAAAATTTCTTTTTTGGTTTGCTACAATGCCTTTTCTGAAACGTTGTCTCCTTCTGCTGGAACACTGACTTCTTTCATTTAATGCCTGCAGACTATAAAAGAGAACCCAACCCAAAAAGTTTGGTTGATTAGTCTGTGGCATTCTGTTAAACTGTTGCTTATGGCGGTCTCTGTGAGCTTCTCAGCGACATTCAGCCAGCCAGGTATCCTGCCTGCAGTAGATGGAATGTGGCAATGGAACGCTGGCTGCGCGTGTCATAATAGGCTCTGAGCCTTTATATACCTGTGCACAGCAGCAGCCACCTTCAGTCTGCTGCTGGACAGCCAGCAGCAGCAGCAGCAGGAGAGGTATGTAATCAGGAGCCCTCCTGCTAAGGGTAGACAGCTGCTCGTTCCACCCCACCCCCCGCCTTAATTGGTTCTCCTCCCTTCCAACGGTGTTGAGGCGGGTGGGAACAGCAGGGGGTGAAGGTGCTGTGTTTAAAAAGGTGGAGTTATGCAGATCTAAAACGCGTGGATTGCAGCAGCAGCAAGCCGAAAAGTGCAGGCATGTAAGGGATCTAGAGGTTGACAACATGTCTTCTTAACGGGAGTCCAGGAGCTCATCTCCACAAATGGACTTTTCAGGATCCTTGGGTGGCTCCGTAGTTTGAAACCAATTCTGGTTATCGCTTCTCGGCCTTTTGGCTAAGATCAAGTGTAGTATCTGTTCTTATCAGTTTAATATCTGATACGTCCCCTATCTGGGGACCATATATTAAATGGATTTTTAGAACAGGGAGATGGAAAAAGAGCTTGCTCTGTCCACTCCACGCATTGACCTGGTATTGCAGTATCTCCAGGACCGGTGCACCCCTTCTTTAATGCAGTTTCTAAAATCAGAAAGAATTGAATTCAATGTTTTTTGTTCATTTTGCTTGTTTGTCGGATTTTGGGATGGACTCTTTGGCTTTGCTTTTCTTCTCCTCATTGGATTTTTCATGTTCAAAGTTGCAGAAGCCAGATTACAAGCTCATTTTGGTTCAACTTCAGCAACTGTGCATTGCATTGCCATGTAATGTGATGCAATGCTATCTTTCTAGCTCTCCCTTTTTACTTCCTTTTGGATAAACAGACATATTAGGCAAGCATTTTGGAGCTTTCACCTAAATAACTACAGGTGGTGAGATAAGCTGCACAATATAATTGACCTTTCAGTATATTGTTGCACACACACCATCTATTTAGCAAATGCCCTTGTTATCAACAGCAGCCTTTTAAACTCACCTGAGCTAACAGGTATGTGCGCTGGTTACTCTGCTGCGCTTAAAATTTCTTTTTTGGTTTGCTACAATGCCTTTTCTGAAACGTTGTCTCCTTCTGCTGGAACACTGACTTCTTTCATTTAATGCCTGCAGACTATAAAAGAGAACCCAACCCAAAAAGTTTGGTTGATTAGTCTGTGGCATTCTGTTAAACTGTTGCTTATGGCGGTCTCTGTGAGCTTCTCAGTGACATTCAGCCAGCCAGGTATCCTGCCTGCAGTAGATGGAATGTGGCAATGGAACGCTGGCTGCGCGTGTCATAATAGGCTCTGAGCCTTTATATACCTGTGCACAGCAGCAGCCACCTTCAGTCTGCTGCTGGACAGCCAGCAGCAGCAGCAGCAGGAGAGGTATGTAATCAGGAGCCCTCCTGCTAAGGGTAGACAGCTGCTCGTTCCACCCCACCCCCCGCCTTAATTGGTTCTCCTCCCTTCCAACGGTGTTGAGGCGGGTGGGAACAGCAGGGGGTGAAGGTGCTGTGTTTAAAGAGGTGGAGTTATGCAGATCTAAAACGCGTGGATTGCAGCAGCAGCAAGCCGAAAAGTGCAGGCATGTAAGGGATCTAGAGGTTGACAACATGTCTTCTTAACGGGAGTCCAGGAGCTCATCTCCACAAATGGACTTTTCAGGATCCTTGGGTGGCTCCGTAGTTTGAAACCAATTCTGGTTATCGCTTCTCGGCCTTTTGGCTAAGATCAAGTGTAGTATCTGTTCTTATCAGTTTAATATCTGATACGTCCCCTATCTGGGGACCATATATTAAATGGATTTTTAGAACAGGGAGATGGAAAAAGAGCTTGCTCTGTCCACTCCACGCATTGACCTGGTATTGCAGTATCTCCAGGACCGGTGCACCCCTTCTTTAATGCAGTTTCTAAAATCAGAAAGAATTGAATTCAATGTTTTTTGTTCATTTTGCTTGTTTGTCGGATTTTGGGATGGACTCTTTGGCTTTGCTTTTCTTCTCCTCATTGGATTTTTCATGTTCAAAGTTGCAGAAGCCAGATTACAAGCTCATTTTGGTTCAACTTCAGCAACTGTGCATTGCATTGCCATGTAATGTGATGCAATGCTATCTTTCTAGCTCTCCCTTTTTACTTCCTTTTGGATAAACAGACATATTAGGCAAGCATTTTGGAGCTTTCACCTAAATAACTACAGGTGGTGAGATAAGCTGCACAATATGATTGACCTTTCAGTATATTGTTGCACACACACCATCTATTTAGCAAATGCCCTTGTTATCAACAGCAGCCTTTTAAACTCACCTGAGCTAACAGGTATGTGCGCTGGTTACTCTGCTGCGCTTAAAATTTCTTTTTTGGTTTGCTACAATGCCTTTTCTGAAACGTTGTCTCCTTCTGCTGGAACACTGACTTCTTTCATTTAATGCCTGCAGACTATAAAAGAGAACCCAACCCAAAAAGTTTGGTTGATTAGTCTGTGGCATTCTGTTAAACTGTTGCTTATGGCGGTCTCTGTGAGCTTCTCAGCGACATTCAGCCAGCCAGGTATCCTGCCTGCAGTAGATGGAATGTGGCAATGGAACGCTGGCTGCGCGTGTCATAATAGGCTCTGAGCCTTTATATACCTGTGCACAGCAGCAGCCACCTTCAGTCTGCTGCTGGACAGCCAGCAGCAGCAGCAGCAGGAGAGGTATGTAATCAGGAGCCCTCCTGCTAAGGGTAGACAGCTGCTCGTTCCACCCCACCCCCCGCCTTAATTGGTTCTCCTCCCTTCCAACGGTGTTGAGGCGGGTGGGAACAGCAGGGGGTGAAGGTGCTGTGTTTAAAGAGGTGGAGTTATGCAGATCTAAAACGCGTGGATTGCAGCAGCAGCAAGCCGAAAAGTGCAGGCATGTAAGGGATCTAGAGGTTGACAACATGTCTTCTTAACGGGAGTCCAGGAGCTCATCTCCACAAATGGACTTTTCAGGATCCTTGGGTGGCTCCGTAGTTTGAAACCAATTCTGGTTATCGCTTCTCGGCCTTTTGGCTAAGATCAAGTGTAGTATCTGTTCTTATCAGTTTAATATCTGATACGTCCCCTATCTGGGGACCATATATTAAATGGATTTTTAGAACAGGGAGATGGAAAAAGAGCTTGCTCTGTCCACTCCACGCATTGACCTGGTATTGCAGTATCTCCAGGACCGGTGCACCCCTTCTTTAATGCAGTTTCTAAAATCAGAAAGAATTGAATTCAATGTTTTTTGTTCATTTTGCTTGTTTGTCGGATTTTGGGATGGACTCTTTGGCTTTGCTTTTCTTCTCCTCATTGGATTTTTCATGTTCAAAGTTGCAGAAGCCAGATTACAAGCTCATTTTGGTTCAACTTCAGCAACTGTGCATTGCATTGCCATGTAATGTGATGCAATGCTATCTTTCTAGCTCTCCCTTTTTACTTCCTTTTGGATAAACAGACATATTAGGCAAGCATTTTGGAGCTTTCACCTAAATAACTACAGGTGGTGAGATAAGCTGCACAATATAATTGACCTTTCAGTATATTGTTGCACACACACCATCTATTTAGCAAATGCCCTTGTTATCAACAGCAGCCTTTTAAACTCACCTGAGCTAACAGGTATGTGCGCTGGTTACTCTGCTGCGCTTAAAATTTCTTTTTTGGTTTGCTACAATGCCTTTTCTGAAACGTTGTCTCCTTCTGCTGGAACACTGACTTCTTTCATTTAATGCCTGCAGACTATAAAAGAGAACCCAACCCAAAAAGTTTGGTTGATTAGTCTGTGGCATTCTGTTAAACTGTTGCTTATGGCGGTCTCTGTGAGCTTCTCAGCGACATTCAGCCAGCCAGGTATCCTGCCTGCAGTAGATGGAATGTGGCAATGGAACGCTGGCTGCGCGTGTCATAATAGGCTCTGAGCCTTTATATACCTGTGCACAGCAGCAGCCACCTTCAGTCTGCTGCTGGACAGCCAGCAGCAGCAGCAGCAGGAGAGGTATGTAATCAGGAGCCCTCCTGCTAAGGGTAGACAGCTGCTCGTTCCACCCCACCCCCCGCCTTAATTGGTTCTCCTCCCTTCCAACGGTGTTGAGGCGGGTGGGAACAGCAGGGGGTGAAGGTGCTGTGTTTAAAGAGGTGGAGTTATGCAGATCTAAAACGCGTGGATTGCAGCAGCAGCAAGCCGAAAAGTGCAGGCATGTAAGGGATCTAGAGGTTGACAACATGTCTTCTTAACGGGAGTCCAGGAGCTCATCTCCACAAATGGACTTTTCAGGATCCTTGGGTGGCTCCGTAGTTTGAAACCAATTCTGGTTATCGCTTCTCGGCCTTTTGGCTACGATCAAGTGCTTTATTGCAGGAGATTGTGGTTGAAGGGCACTCGGGTACCCCTCTCCTTGGCCTGGCAGGATCGTCCACTTTGGTGGACTTAACCTGCTTGCTGCTATTAGGGAGAGGGCTTAGTCCCAGGGTAACGAGTTGCGATCCCCCAGCTTCCAGGTGTTTTTTGCTGCAAGAACACTGGGAGCGCAGATTGCAAGCGGCTGCAATTTGCAACCTTGTTGCGTTTTTCCATGGAGGTTGACCCTAACCTCGTGCCTCTTTATGCGAGGCTAAAAAACTCTATCCGAGTTCACTTCACGGCGGGTGGCTCGGATATGAGGAAATTAGGGTATGTAGTCCAGGACGTGCTCAGGAACCTTCTTGGCGTACAAAGGAATGAAATTCTCTCCATCCAGGATTATCCCAGAAGAGGTGACTATGACATCACATTCACCGGAGAAGGTATTTTTAGAGATGTACTAGAAAAGTTAAAAAAAGTTGAAAATAGTCCTGTTTTGAAAGGGATACAAATTGTTGAGCACGTCCTGGATGAGGTAAGACTGGTTATTGTAAAAATATTTTCGCCCTTTGTTTCTGCTCCAGAAGTAATGTCATTTCTAGCAATTTATTTTAAAAGTGTTAAATGTATTGGGAAGATATTAAACGAATATAACATATGGACATCTAAGTGGAAATTCCTTGTGAAGTGTACAAGAGATCCAAATACACCAGGTGGTATACGGCTCCCCCCTGCCCGTTTCAAAATTGGGCAAACAAATGGGGATTTCTTTTTTTCTGGGATGCCAGTATATTGCAGAAATTGTGGGCGCTATGGTCATTCAAAAGAAAACTGTCATGTATCATGTAGAAATTGTGCTAGTGAAGAACATGAGACAAAAGAATGCCCTAAGGAAAAGAAATGCAGTTTTTGCCAGACTCCAGGTCACTTTTATTTTTCTTGCCCTCACAGATTTCGGGAAGATGAGCAAAAGGGGAAGTCCAAGACGTCCGACCAAGGACCAAAAGATCAGACCACCCCTCAGGAGGAGGAACAACAACCTGGAGCCTCTAGAGACAATAAGGGCGTACCAAATAGTGAAGTGTCTCCAGAGTCTATGACAGGTAAAATACCAAATCCCAAAACCTGGCTGCAGGACCTGCGGGAGTCCAAAAGGAGGGCTGAGAAGGAGCAGAAGGGCACTACTGGTAAGGTCAAAAGGGACCGGCAAAAGGCCGACACAGAAGCCCATGCCCAGTCTGGGTCTCCTAGTGCTGAGGGCGCTGAGTGGATAAAGGTGGGTCCTAAGAAAAAGAAAAAGGGTGGTTCGGAGGAGGCAGCAGGAGGTGAACAGATGGACACTTCTCCTGAAGGGGACGTGGACGCTGGACCCTCAGGGGTTTCGGTCTCCGCTGCTACAGGTGGGGACCGGGATCTTGCTGCCTCTGAAGAGTCAGAGGCTCTGCCTTGTGCGCAACCTCCTCCTATAGGACGACCTTCTACAGGTCAAACAGGGGCGGCGGAACCCCTCGGGGACCCACCTGATGAGGAACTGCATGGCCAGCCAATGGAGACCCAGCGGGTTCTGCCAGCCAGCCCTCCGAGCTATGCCAGTGTAGCGTCGGGTTTATATAAATGTGGTAATCTTTCCTCCTCCACGGAGACTCTCGTGACGATACTATCAGATGAGGAGGGAGGCGCAAGCCCAGTGGTCTGATCAGGTTCATCGGACAGGTAAATCCGTTGCTCTTAGTTACCTAAGTAAAATTTCTACATTTTCTAATGATGGCTGAACTCAAAGGTATTTCCCTCAACGTGAGAGGCATAAAATCTAACACGAGAAGAACTGCTCTTTTTAATTTTTTTACGTGTTTTACTGCATCTGTATTTTTTCTGCAAGAACGTAATATCCCACATGAAATGTCATATCAAAAATATAAAGATGAGTGGAAGTGTGGGCCATCTGTCTGGTCCGGATCGAATGCTGCAGGATCAGCGGGTGTAGCCATACTTTTTAAAGGGAACGTTTTAATTGATTTTATTCAGGAAATTTTACCAGGTCGTATTTTATTAGTGAAAGCTTTTATTGATGGTATTAGATGGCAGTTTTTAAATTTTTATGGATCCCCAGAGAAAAATGAAAGAGCCGAAATGCTTGATCTTTTACCATTATTTATTAATAACTCTGAACCTTTTATCTTAGCAGGGGATTTTAATTGTGTTTTAAAAGGTGAAAACCGGCGCTCCAGCTCTGTAAGCAGGAACTACGATAAAACCTCAGGTATGCTACATGATATAGTCAAAGATGCTAAATTGATAGACATATATAAAGAGTGTCATAGTGACAGCACAGAGGACGCCGGTTTCACTTGGAGCAATGCTAATTGTAGCTCTAGGATTGATTTTATTTTTGGTTCAGATAAAACAATACCTGCCAAATGTGAAGTTTTAACTAATATATTTTCAGACCATAAACTTTTATCCTTTACCATAAAAGTAAATGACAACAAAAAATGTGGTAAGAAAAGCTGGAAAATGAACGTATCCCTTTTAACCGACCCGCAGATTTTATCAGATTTTATTGAGTTTTATAGGAAATGTAGAAAAGGGAAAAAAACAAATGAGACTATGAGTGTATGGTGGGATAGAATGAAAGTAAAAATAAAAGACTTTTTTATTAAAAAGAGTATATGTAGAGCCAAAGAAAAATATGAAGAATATAGAATTTTAAATACCCGCCTACAAACATTATTTAAGCTCAGAGACAATGGGATAGATGTACAACTTGATATTTCAAACTTAAAAGAAGAGATTTCAAAATGGCTAGAACAAAAAGGAAAAGAGATAATTTTTCGTTCTAGAGTACAACATATAGAAGAAAATGAAAAGTGTTCCAGATATTTTTTTAGGAAAAATAAAAAAGAAAAAGTGATAATTGACCATATAGATGGTGAGAATAATATAAAAAATATGCTGGGCAAAGTTGAGGGGTTTTTTTCTAATCTTTTTAATGGAAAAAATATAGATAATAAATTAATGGATGATTCGCTGCAAGGACTAACAGCTGTTTTAGATCCCGCATCCCAAGAGTTTTTATCCCAAGTTTTAACGGAACAAGAAGTGTTAAAAACTATTAAAAGTTTTAAAACTGGAAAGGTCCCTGGTCCTGATGGCATCCCAATAGAATTTTATGTATGTTTTTATGATATTTTAAAAGATGATTTGTTTTATTTGTTTACTGAGGTTTTTAATAATAAGGTTTTATTAAATTCCTGGAAGAAAGGTGAAGTCTCCCTCCTATACAAAAAAGGCGATAAATCAAAATTAGAAAACTGGAGACCAATAACACTTTTAAATTGTGACTATAAAATAATGGCTAAAATTTGTGCAAATCGTCTAAAAGAAGTCATCAGCAAAGTTATTCATTCTAATCAAGTGTGTGGGGTGCCGGGGCGCAGTATATGGGACAATCTGAATTTAGTGAAAGACTGTATTGAGGATGTGAAAGACAGAAAGGGGAAAATGGCGATTTTATCTATTGATTTTGAAAAAGCATTTGACCGTGTCTCACACTTTTATCTTTTTAAAGTTTTAGAGAAAATGGGCATACCAGAAGGGTTTTTACTATCGCTTAAAGCATTTTACAAGGATTGTACAAGTAAGATTTTAGTGAATGGTTTTAAGACACAAGAGGTATTTTTACGGTCAGGGGTGAAACAGGGATGCCCTCTGTCCCCCCTACTGTTTATCTGTGCACTGGAACCAATGTTATGTGCAATACGCCAAAATAAACAGATATGCGGTGTCCCTCTGCCTGGAAGCGGTGGTTTGGAGGCCAAGGTTGTAGGCTACATGGATGACGTGGCGGTCTTGTGTACAGATGCACCATTACTTACGGCCACTCTCCATCAAGTGCAATCCTTTTGCCTAGCTTCTGGTTTTAAAATCAATTTTAATAAGTGTAACATTTTAAGTGTTGGGGGGATGATTTTACGTGATGTACCAATTAATGTCTCCGAATCCATTTCCATTTTAGGTATATCATTCACTGAAAATAATGATGGTTATAATAGTTGGGAAACAGTTACACAGAAAGTAAATACGAAAATATGTATGTGGAACATGAGGAGACTTACAATGGAGGGTAAAGTATTGGTTTTAAAGATGGTGATTTTACCTCTTTTATTGTATCTTAGCATGGTTTTCCCCCCGCCTGTTAATGTTTTAAAAAAGATAACCAAAACCTGTTTTACCTTCTTTTGGAACTCAAAAATGGAAAAGCTGAAAAGAGAAATCATGATGAAATCAAAAGTAAAAGGTGGTAAAGATTTTCCAGATTTTAATAGGTTTCTTTTAATCCATCTGTTCGTTTACTGTTTTAATGCCCTTTTTAAGAATCACTATTGGTCCTTTTTTATGCGTTTTAATACAGGATTTTTTATGAGAAAGTTTGGATGGTATGAAGTTAATATATCTGTGCCCCATGCTTTTAATTTGTCGACGCATTATGAGATTTTAAGGAAAATAGTGTTCGATTTTAATTTAGGGACTAAGAAAATAGAGGAATTAAGAAATAGTAAGAAACTAATTAAAGAAATACGTAAAAGTGAGGAAATATGTAATGTTGACAGATATGATGATGACAAATCTATGTCTATCTGGAAAATGATTAACGTTTTTTATCTTTTTAATGAACAGAGAGATCTGGCTTGGAGTTGCATGCACCGCTGTCTTCCTTGCCGGGCATTCCAATACAGAAGAGGATTTGTGAGGTCTGCCATCTGCCCAAGAGCCGGATGCCAAGAAGAGGAAACGGTGGAACATCTATTATGGACATGTAATTTTGCAAAGGATTTCTGGAGAAGACTGCTCCCTCTACTGGAAAGGGTGGCAGACCTCAAGGACTTTACATATAAAACTGTGCTATACGGACTTATGGAATGCCCCACAATGGACCAGTACACAATGGCTTGGAAGACAGTGAACTGCGCCAAGTCATCTCTCTGGAAAGCGCGCAACATTGCTATTTTTAAACAAGATGTTTTATCAGTGAATGATGTTTTAAGTTTATGTTTATGTGAAATGTATACTTATTATTTAATTGACAAAAAGAAGAATATACATATTTCCAAAAAATGGCTTGTTGACCAATGGAACCTAATTATTTAAAATCTTTGTATTTTTTTGTTTTGTAAATTTCATTTGTCTTTTAACGTTTGGTATTTGTGTAATTATGCTTCTAATTTGTTAAAGTTTTAATAAACGGTTTTATCCCTCTGCAGGGGATAGCCAAATTAAAAAAAAAATCTGTTCTTATCAGTTTAATATCTGATACGTCCCCTATCTGGGGACCATATATTAAATGGATTTTTAGAACAGGGAGATGGAAAAAGAGCTTGCTCTGTCCACTCCACGCATTGACCTGGTATTGCAGTATCTCCAGGACCGGTGCACCCCTTCTTTAATGCAGTTTCTAAAATCAGAAAGAATTGAATTCAATGTTTTTTGTTCATTTTGCTTGTTTGTCGGATTTTGGGATGGACTCTTTGGCTTTGCTTTTCTTCTCCTCATTGGATTTTTCATGTTCAAAGTTGCAGAAGCCAGATTACAAGCTCATTTTGGTTCAACTTCAGCAACTGTGCATTGCATTGCCATGTAATGTGATGCAATGCTATCTTTCTAGCTCTCCCTTTTTACTTCCTTTTGGATAAACAGACATATTAGGCAAGCATTTTGGAGCTTTCACCTAAATAACTACACATGGTGAGATAAGCTGCACAATATAATTGACCTTTCAGTATATTGTTGCACACACACCATCTATTTAGCAAATGCCCTTGTTATCAACAGCAGCCTTTTAAACTCACCTGAGCTAACAGGTATGTGCGCTGGTTACTCTGCTGCGCTTAAAATTTCTTTTTTGGTTTGCTACAATGCCTTTTCTGAAACGTTGTCTCCTTCTGCTGGAACACTGACTTCTTTCATTTAATGCCTGCAGACTATAAAAGAGAACCCAACCCAAAAAGTTTGGTTGATTAGTCTGTGGCATTCTGTTAAACTGTTGCTTATGGCGGTCTCTGTGAGCTTCTCAGCGACATTCAGCCAGCCAGGTATCCTGCCTGCAGTAGATGGAATGTGGCAATGGAACGCTGGCTGCGCATGTCATAATAGGCTCTGAGCCTTTATATACCTGTGCACAGCAGCAGCCACCTTCAGTCTGCTGCTGGACAGCCAGCAGCAGCAGCAGCAGGAGAGGTATGTAATCAGGAGCCCTCCTGCTAAGGGTAGACAGCTGCTCGTTCCACCCCACCCCCCGCCTTAATTGGTTCTCCTCCCTTCCAACGGTGTTGAGGCGGGTGGGAACAGCAGGGGGTGAAGGTGCTGTGTTTAAAGAGGTGGAGTTATGCAGATCTAAAACGCGTGGATTGCAGCAGCAGCAAGCCGAAAAGTGCAGGCATGTAAGGGATCTAGAGGTTGACAACATGTCTTCTTAACGGGAGTCCAGGAGCTCATCTCCACAAATGGACTTTTCAGGATCCTTGGGTGGCTCCGTAGTTTGAAACCAATTCTGGTTATCGCTTCTCGGCCTTTTGGCTAAGATCAAGTGTAGTATCTGTTCTTATCAGTTTAATATCTGATACGTCCCCTATCTGGGGACCATATATTAAATGGATTTTTAGAACAGGGAGATGGAAAAAGAGCTTGCTCTGTCCACTCCACGAATTGACCTGGTATTGCAGTATCTCCAGGACCGGTGCACCCCTTCTTTAATGCAGTTTCTAAAATCAGAAAGAATTGAATTCAATGTTTTTTGTTCATTTTGCTTGTTTGTCGGATTTTGGGATGGACTCTTTGGCTTTGCTTTTCTTCTCCTCATTGGATTTTTCATGTTCAAAGTTGCAGAAGCCAGATTACAAGCTCATTTTGGTTCAACTTCAGCAACTGTGCATTGCATTGCCATGTAATGTGATGCAATGCTATCTTTCTAGCTCTCCCTTTTTACTTCCTTTTGGATAAACAGACATATTAGGCAAGCATTTTGGAGCTTTCACCTAAATAACTACAGGTGGTGAGATAAGCTGCACAATATAATTGACCTTTCAGTATATTGTTGCACACACACCATCTATTTAGCAAATGCCCTTGTTATCAACAGCAGCCTTTTAAACTCACCTGAGCTAACAGGTATGTGCGCTGGTTACTCTGCTGCGCTTAAAATTTCTTTTTTGGTTTGCTACAATGCCTTTTCTGAAACGTTGTCTCCTTCTGCTGGAACACTGACTTCTTTCATTTAATGCCTGCAGACTATAAAAGAGAACCCAACCCAAAAAGTTTGGTTGATTAGTCTGTGGCATTCTGTTAAACTGTTGCTTATGGCGGTCTCTGTGAGCTTCTCAGCGACATTCAGCCAGCCAGGTATCCTGCCTGCAGTAGATGGAATGTGGCAATGGAACGCTGGCTGCGCGTGTCATAATAGGCTCTGAGCCTTTATATACCTGTGCACAGCAGCAGCCACCTTCAGTCTGCTGCTGGACAGCCAGCAGCAGCAGCAGCAGGAGAGGTATGTAATCAGGAGCCCTCCTGCTAAGGGTAGACAGCTGCTCGTTCCACCCCACCCCCCGCCTTAATTGGTTCTCCTCCCTTCCAACGGTGTTGAGGCGGGTGGGAACAGCAGGGGGTGAAGGTGCTGTGTTTAAAGAGGTGGAGTTATGCAGATCTAAAACGCGTGGATTGCAGCAGCAGCAAGCCGAAAAGTGCAGGCATGTAAGGGATCTAGAGGTTGACAACATGTCTTCTTAACGGGAGTCCAGGAGCTCATCTCCACAAATGGACTTTTCAGGATCCTTGGGTGGCTCCGTAGTTTGAAACCAATTCTGGTTATCGCTTCTCGGCCTTTTGGCTAAGATCAAGTGTAGTATCTGTTCTTATCAGTTTAATATCTGATACGTCCCCTATCTGGGGACCATATATTAAATGGATTTTTAGAACAGGGAGATGGAAAAAGAGCTTGCTCTGTCCACTCCACACATTGACCTGGTATTGCAGTATCTCCAGGACCGGTGCACCCCTTCTTTAATGCAGTTTCTAAAATCAGAAAGAATTGAATTCAATGTTTTTTGTTCATTTTGCTTGTTTGTCGGATTTTGGGATGGACTCTTTGGCTTTGCTTTTCTTCTCCTCATTGGATTTTTCATGTTCAAAGTTGCAGAAGCCAGATTACAAGCTCATTTTGGTTCAACTTCAGCAACTGTGCATTGCATTGCCATGTAATGTGATGCAATGCTATCTTTCTAGCTCTCCCTTTTTACTTCCTTTTGGATAAACAGACATATTAGGCAAGCATTTTGGAGCTTTCACCTAAATAACTACAGGTGGTGAGATAAGCTGCACAATATAATTGACCTTTCAGTATATTGTTGCACACACACCATCTATTTAGCAAATGCCCTTGTTATCAACAGCAGCCTTTTAAACTCACCTGAGCTAACAGGTATGTGCGCTGGTTACTCTGCTGCGCTTAAAATTTCTTTTTTGGTTTGCTACAATGCCTTTTCTGAAACGTTGTCTCCTTCTGCTGGAACACTGACTTCTTTCATTTAATGCCTGCAGACTATAAAAGAGAACCCAACCCAAAAAGTTTGGTTGATTAGTCTGTGGCATTCTGTTAAACTGTTGCTTATGGCGGTCTCTGTGAGCTTCTCAGCGACATTCAGCCAGCCAGGTATCCTGCCTGCAGTAGATGGAATGTGGCAATGGAACGCTGGCTGCGCGTGTCATAATAGGCTCTGAGCCTTTATATACCTGTGCACAGCAGCAGCCACCTTCAGTCTGCTGCTGGACAGCCAGCAGCAGCAGCAGCAGGAGAGGTATGTAATCAGGAGCCCTCCTGCTAAGGGTAGACAGCTGCTCGTTCCACCCCACCCCCCGCCTTAATTGGTTCTCCTCCCTTCCAACGGTGTTGAGGCGGGTGGGAACAGCAGGGGGTGAAGGTGCTGTGTTTAAAGAGGTGGAGTTATGCAGATCTAAAACGCGTGGATTGCAGCAGCAGCAAGCCGAAAAGTGCAGGCATGTAAGGGATCTAGAGGTTGACAACATGTCTTCTTAACGGGAGTCCAGGAGCTCATCTCCACAAATGGACTTTTCAGGATCCTTGGGTGGCTCCGTAGTTTGAAACCAATTCTGGTTATCGCTTCTCGGCCTTTTGGCTAAGATCAAGTGTAGTATCTGTTCTTATCAGTTTAATATCTGATACGTCCCCTATCTGGGGACCATATATTAAATGGATTTTTAGAACAGGGAGATGGAAAAAGAGCTTGCTCTGTCCACTCCACGCATTGACCTGGTATTGCAGTATCTCCAGGACCGGTGCACCCCTTCTTTAATGCAGTTTCTAAAATCAGAAAGAATTGAATTCAATGTTTTTTGTTCATTTTGCTTGTTTGTCGGATTTTGGGATGGACTCTTTGGCTTTGCTTTTCTTCTCCTCATTGGATTTTTCATGTTCAAAGTTGCAGAAGCCAGATTACAAGCTCATTTTGGTTCAACTTCAGCAACTGTGCATTGCATTGCCATGTAATGTGATGCAATGCTATCTTTCTAGCTCTCCCTTTTTACTTCCTTTTGGATAAACAGACATATTAGGCAAGCATTTTGGAGCTTTCACCTAAATAACTACAGGTGGTGAGATAAGCTGCACAATATAATTGACCTTTCAGTATATTGTTGCACACACACCATCTATTTAGCAAATGCCCTTGTTATCAACAGCAGCCTTTTAAACTCACCTGAGCTAACAGGTATGTGCGCTGGTTACTCTGCTGCGCTTAAAATTTCTTTTTTGGTTTGCTACAATGCCTTTTCTGAAACGTTGTCTCCTTCTGCTGGAACACTGACTTCTTTCATTTAATGCCTGCAGACTATAAAAGAGAACCCAACCCAAAAAGTTTGGTTGATTAGTCTGTGGCATTCTGTTAAACTGTTGCTTATGGCGGTCTCTGTGAGCTTCTCAGCGACATTCAGCCAGCCAGGTATCCTGCCTGCAGTAGATGGAATGTGGCAATGGAACGCTGGCTGCGCGTGTCATAATAGGCTCTGAGCCTTTATATACCTGTGCACAGCAGCAGCCACCTTCAGTCTGCTGCTGGACAGCCAGCAGCAGCAGCAGCAGGAGAGGTATGTAATCAGGAGCCCTCCTGCTAAGGGTAGACAGCTGCTCGTTCCACCCCACCCCCCGCCTTAATTGGTTCTCCTCCCTTCCAACGGTGTTGAGGCGGGTGGGAACAGCAGGGGGTGAAGGTGCTGTGTTTAAAGAGGTGGAGTTATGCAGATCTAAAACGCGTGGATTGCAGCAGCAGCAAGCCGAAAAGTGCAGGCATGTAAGGGATCTAGAGGTTGACAACATGTCTTCTTAACGGGAGTCCAGGAGCTCATCTCCACAAATGGACTTTTCAGGATCCTTGGGTGGCTCCGTAGTTTGAAACCAATTCTGGTTATCGCTTCTCGGCCTTTTGGCTAAGATCAAGTGTAGTATCTGTTCTTATCAGTTTAATATCTGATACGTCCCCTATCTGGGGACCATATATTAAATGGATTTTTAGAACAGGGAGACGGAAAAAGAGCTTGCTCTGTCCACTCCACGCATTGACCTGGTATTGCAGTATCTCCAGGACCGGTGCACCCCTTCTTTAATGCAGTTTCTAAAATCAGAAAGAATTGAATTCAATGTTTTTTGTTCATTTTGCTTGTTTGTCGGATTTTGGGATGGACTCTCTGGCTTTGCTTTTCTTCTCCTCATTGGATTTTTCATGTTCAAAGTTGCAGAAGCCAGATTACAAGCTCATTTTGGTTCAACTTCAGCAACTGTGCATTGCATTGCCATGTAATGTGATGCAATGCTATCTTTCTAGCTCTCCCTTTTTACTTCCTTTTGGATAAACAGACATATTAGGCAAGCATTTTGGAGCTTTCACCTAAATAACTACAGGTGGTGAGATAAGCTGCACAATATAATTGACCTTTCAGTATATTGTTGCACACACACCATCTATTTAGCAAATGCCCTTGTTATCAACAGCAGCCTTTTAAACTCACCTGAGCTAACAGGTATGTGCGCTGGTTACTCTGCTGCGCTTAAAATTTCTTTTTTGGTTTGCTACAATGCCTTTTCTGAAACGTTGTCTCCTTCTGCTGGAACACTGACTTCTTTCATTTAATGCCTGCAGACTATAAAAGAGAACCCAACCCAAAAAGTTTGGTTGATTAGACTGTGGCATTCTGTTAAACTGTTGCTTATGGCGGTCTCTGTGAGCTTCTCAGCGACATTCAGCCAGCCAGGTATCCTGCCTGCAGTAGATGGAATGTGGCAATGGAACGCTGGCTGCGCGTGTCATAATAGGCTCTGAGCCTTTATATACCTGTGCACAGCAGCAGCCACCTTCAGTCTGCTGCTGGACAGCCAGCAGCAGCAGCAGCAGGAGAGGTATGTAATCAGGAGCCCTCCTGCTAAGGGTAGACAGCTGCTCGTTCCACCCCACCCCCCGCCTTAATTGGTTCTCCTCCCTTCCAACGGTGTTGAGGCGGGTGGGAACAGCAGGGGGAGAAGGTGCTGTGTTTAAAGAGGTGGAGTTATGCAGATCTAAAACGCGTGGATTGCAGCAGCAGCAAGCCGAAAAGTGCAGGCATGTAAGGGATCTAGAGGTTGACAACATGTCTTCTTAACGGGAGTCCAGGAGCTCATCTCCACAAATGGACTTTTCAGGATCCTTGGGTGGCTCCGTAGTTTGAAACCAATTCTGGTTATCGCTTCTCGGCCTTTTGGCTAAGATCAAGTGTAGTATCTGTTCTTATCAGTTTAATATCTGATACGTCCCCTATCTGGGGACCATATATTAAATGGATTTTTAGAACAGGGAGATGGAAAAAGAGCTTGCTCTGTCCACTCCACGCATTGACCTGGTATTGCAGTATCTCCAGGACCGGTGCACCCCTTCTTTAATGCAGTTTCTAAAATCAGAAAGAATTGAATTCAATGTTTTTTGTTCATTTTGCTTGTTTGTCGGATTTTGGGATGGACTCTCTGGCTTTGCTTTTCTTCTCCTCATTGGATTTTTCATGTTCAAAGTTGCAGAAGCCAGATTACAAGCTCATTTTGGTTCAACTTCAGCAACTGTGCATTGCATTGCCATGTAATGTGATGCAATGCTATCTTTCTAGCTCTCCCTTTTTACTTCCTTTTGGATAAACAGACATATTAGGCAAGCATTTTGGAGCTTTCACCTAAATAACTACAGGTGGTGAGATAAGCTGCACAATATAATTGACCTTTCAGTATATTGTTGCACACACACCATCTATTTAGCAAATGCCCTTGTTATCAACAGCAGCCTTTTAAACTCACCTGAGCTAACAGGTATGTGCGCTGGTTACTCTGCTGCGCTTAAAATTTCTTTTTTGGTTTGCTACAATGCCTTTTCTGAAACGTTGTCTCCTTCTGCTGGAACACTGACTTCTTTCATTTAATGCCTGCAGACTATAAAAGAGAACCCAACCCAAAAAGTTTGGTTGATTAGACTGTGGCATTCTGTTAAACTGTTGCTTATGGCGGTCTCTGTGAGCTTCTCAGCGACATTCAGCCAGCCAGGTATCCTGCCTGCAGTAGATGGAATGTGGCAATGGAACGCTGGCTGCGCGTGTCATAATAGGCTCTGAGCCTTTATATACCTGTGCACAGCAGCAGCCACCTTCAGTCTGCTGCTGGACAGCCAGCAGCAGCAGCAGGAGAGGTATGTAATCAGGAGCCCTCCTGCTAAGGGTAGACAGCTGCTCGTTCCACCCCACCCCCCGCCTTAATTGGTTCTCCTCCCTTCCAACGGTGTTGAGGCGGGTGGGAACAGCAGGGGGTGAAGGTGCTGTGTTTAAAGAGGTGGAGTTATGCAGATCTAAAACGCGTGGATTGCAGCAGCAGCAAGCCGAAAAGTGCAGGCATGTAAGGGATCTAGAGGTTGACAACATGTCTTCTTAACGGGAGTCCAGGAGCTCATCTCCACAAATGGACTTTTCAGGATCCTTGGGTGGCTCCGTAGTTTGAAACCAATTCTGGTTATCGCTTCTCGGCCTTTTGGCTAAGATCAAGTGTAGTATCTGTTCTTATCAGTTTAATATCTGATACGTCCCCTATCTGGGGACCATATATTAAATGGATTTTTAGAACAGGGAGATGGAAAAAGAGCTTGCTCTGTCCACTCCACGCATTGACCTGGTATTGCAGTATCTCCAGGACCGGTGCACCCCTTCTTTAATGCAGTTTCTAAAATCAGAAAGAATTGAATTCAATGTTTTTTGTTCATTTTGCTTGTTTGTCGGATTTTGGGATGGACTCTTTGGCTTTGCTTTTCTTCTCCTCATTGGATTTTTCATGTTCAAAGTTGCAGAAGCCAGATTACAAGCTCATTTTGGTTCAACTTCAGCAACTGTGCATTGCATTGCCATGTAATGTGATGCAATGCTATCTTTCTAGCTCTCCCTTTTTACTTCCTTTTGGATAAACAGACATATTAGGCAAGCATTTTGGAGCTTTCACCTAAATAACTACAGGTGGTGAGATAAGCTGCACAATATAATTGACCTTTCAGTATATTGTTGCACACACACCATCTATTTAGCAAATGCCCTTGTTATCAACAGCAGCCTTTTAAACTCACCTGAGCTAACAGGTATGTGCGCTGGTTACTCTGCTGCGCTTAAAATTTCTTTTTTGGTTTGCTACAATGCCTTTTCTGAAACGTTGTCTCCTTCTGCTGGAACACTGACTTCTTTCATTTAATGCCTGCAGACTATAAAAGAGAACCCAACCCAAAAAGTTTGGTTGATTAGTCTGTGGCATTCTGTTAAACTGTTGCTTATGGCGGTCTCTGTGAGCTTCTCAGCGACATTCAGCCAGCCAGGTATCCTGCCTGCAGTAGATGGAATGTGGCAATGGAACGCTGGCTGCGCGTGTCATAATAGGCTCTGAGCCTTTATATACCTGTGCACAGCAGCAGCCACCTTCAGTCTGCTGCTGGACAGCCAGCAGCAGCAGCAGCAGGAGAGGTATGTAATCAGGAGCCCTCCTGCTAAGGGTAGACAGCTGCTCGTTCCACCCCACCCCCCGCCTTAATTGGTTCTCCTCCCTTCCAACGGTGTTGAGGCGGGTGGGAACAGCAGGGGGTGAAGGTGCTGTGTTTAAAGAGGTGGAGTTATGCAGATCTAAAACGCGTGGATTGCAGCAGCAGCAAGCCGAAAAGTGCAGGCATGTAAGGGATCTAGAGGTTGACAACATGTCTTCTTAACGGGAGTCCAGGAGCTCATCTCCACAAATGGACTTTTCAGGATCCTTGGGTGGCTCTGTAGTTTGAAACCAATTCTGGTTATCGCTTCTCGGCCTTTTGGCTAAGATCAAGTGTAGTATCTGTTCTTATCAGTTTAATATCTGATACGTCCCCTATCTGGGGACCATTTATTAAATGGATTTTTAGAACAGGGAGATGGAAAAAGAGCTTGCTCTGTCCACTCCACGCATTGACCTGGTATTGCAGTATCTCCAGGACCGGTGCACCCCTTCTTTAATGCAGTTTCTAAAATCAGAAAGAATTGAATTCAATGTTTTTTGTTCATTTTGCTTGTTTGTCGGATTTTGGGATGGACTCTTTGGCTTTGCTTTTCTTCTCCTCATTGGATTTTTCATGTTCAAAGTTGCAGAAGCCAGATTACAAGCTCATTTTGGTTCAACTTCAGCAACTGTGCATTGCATTGCCATGTAATGTGATGCAATGCTATCTTTCTAGCTCTCCCTTTTTACTTCCTTTTGGATAAACAGACATATTAGGCAAGCATTTTGGAGCTTTCACCTAAATAACTACAGGTGGTGAGATAAGCTGCACAATATAATTGACCTTTCAGTATATTGTTGCACACACACCATCTATTTAGCAAATGCCCTTGTTATCAACAGCAGCCTTTTAAACTCACCTGAGCTAACAGGTATGTGCGCTGGTTACTCTGCTGCGCTTAAAATTTCTTTTTTGGTTTGCTACAATGCCTTTTCTGAAACGTTGTCTCCTTCTGCTGGAACACTGACTTCTTTCATTTAATGCCAGCAGACTATAAAAGAGAACCCAACCCAAAAAGTTTGGTTGATTAGTCTGTGGCATTCTGTTAAACTGTTGCTTATGGCGGTCTCTGTGAGCTTCTCAGCGACATTCAGCCAGCCAGGTATCCTGCCTGCAGTAGATGGAATGTGGCAATGGAACGCTGGCTGCGCGTGTCATAATAGGCTCTGAGCCTTTATATACCTGTGCACAGCAGCAGCCACCTTCAGTCTGCTGCTGGACAGCCAGCAGCAGCAGCAGCAGGAGAGGTATGTAATCAGGAGCCCTCCTGCTAAGGGTAGACAGCTGCTCGTTCCACCCCACCCCCCGCCTTAATTGGTTCTCCTCCCTTCCAACGGTGTTGAGGCGGGTGGGAACAGCAGGGGGTGAAGGTGCTGTGTTTAAAGAGGTGGAGTTATGCAGATCTAAAACGCGTGGATTGCAGCAGCAGCAAGCCGAAAAGTGCAGGCATGTAAGGGATCTAGAGGTTGACAACATGTCTTCTTAACGGGAGTCCAGGAGCTCATCTCCACAAATGGACTTTTCAGGATCCTTGGGTGGCTCCGTAGTTTGAAACCAATTCTGGTTATCGCTTCTCGGCCTTTTGGCTGCGATCGTATGACTGTACCTTGATTGGTGCGAGTCTCCTGGAGGAATCCGGACCCTTTTGTGGAGGATTTTCTGCTTTTTCCTGTGGTATTCCATACCGACAGAATCCAAGATGTCTTTTGTGAAGAACACCATCCGTTTGTCCGTGGATCCATCTGACCAGAACAAGAACAACGTGGTTTTCATTGTCCAAGACATCGTTGAAGGCAAAGCTGGAGCAAGACGTTCTGAGATCTTCAGTGTCAACGAATTTTCACGTCAAGGTAATTATGACGTTACCTTTATGGACCAGGATGTTTGCCTTAATGTCTTTGAATGGCTCCGTGGTCACTCTAGTGACCCCTGCTTGGAAGGAGTTAGATGGGAACCTTTGTTTGGTCTGCAAGAAAAGGAGGTGACTGTGACTGTCTATAACCCTTTTACAGACCCTGAGCTGCTGGAGTGCTTCCTCTCTCGCTACTGTGAATATGTGCGGAAGGGAGTGAAGCAAGTCAATTGTCTAGGAATCTTTAACTGTCAGTATAAATTCCGTGTGAAATTGAAAAGGGATCCTGACAGTGTGGGGGGCTTTAGACACCCTCCATCAAATTTTTCCGTTGCAGGCCATAGAGGTTTCCTCTTTTACCCAGGCCAGCCCATGTTTTGCCGTAGATGCTTTTCTTTCGGACATACCATGGTAACATGCCTTAAAGGGCAGTGTTGCCGAAATTGCAGAAAGGAGGGGCATATGGCCAACCAGTGTCCAGAGGCCAAGTCCTGTGATGTCTGTGGGAGTAGTGATCACATGTATAAGGACTGTCCTATGAGTGCACCTAGACGTTCTGATAAAGAACAGAAGGAGGAGGAGCTGGAGAGGAGGCAGATGGCAAGCGCACTGAAAGTGCTGGAAAGATTGGAGAGGGAGGAGAGAGAGGGAAGGAGGCGGGAAACTGGTAGAGCCTCTCCCTCTACGGCGCCAGAGGAGGTGTCCCTGAGACCATGTTCTTCTTCTGCTGAAGAAATGAGGAAGAAGCGGAGGGAAGAAAAGGAGTTCTGGAGGGAAGTGGCAAAGGTGGAGAAAAAGGCAGTGTCTGCGAGAATATCTAGGAAAGTGGTGGAAGCAGAGCTGCCTGAGATGATGACTTTTGGAGAGGCAATGGACGCAACAGGATGTGAAGTGCAAATCTCGGAACCCGACAGTCCTGAACACCCTTCGGGTCCTGAAAACATTGAAGATTTTTCTTCGGAGGATGATAGGGGTGCAAAGAAGAGTCGTAGGGAGGATGGTGGGGGCAGTGATGATGCAGATTTTAGTGAGCCTCAGAGGAAGATCAGAACTGCCAGAATGAGGAGTGTGGCTGGTGAAGCCAGCGGGTCGGAAACCAGCTGTTCTGTTCTGATGGCGGAGGAGGATAGTGGTGGTGCTGGATAGTGTCACCATATAATATTGTAAATGTTTTTTCTTTTTGTCCTCTTGTGAGCTTTGGTTTAGGCCAAAGGCTATTTCTTTGTGTAATTGGTGAAGGAGTAGAAGTATTATGGGATTTACCATAGTGTCCCAAAACGTAAGAGTGTTTAAAAGTAAAGTAAGAAGAGCTGCTATTTTTGAGTTTTTAGCTATGCAAAATGCATCTATTTTTTGTTTACAAGAATGTGGGGTAGTGGATGGTGTGAAAGGGGATGAATGGTCTTATGGAGCGTCTGTGTGGTCGGGGAGTGCATGTAATAAGAATGATGGTGTGGGTATTTTGGTTAAAGGAAGGGAGGTTGTTTTGAGTGATTATTTGGTTATTGAGGTGGGGAGATGTATCCTTGCTAATTTTGTATACAAGAATGTAAAGTTTTGTGTTATTAATGTTTATGCGCCAGTTGAAAAAAATGAGCGCAAAAATTTATTTGAAAAAATTAAGCTTTTTGTTCCAGGAAGAATACCTGTGGTAATTGTGGGTGATATGAACTGTGATGTGGGGAGAGTGAATGTGGATGTGTCTGGGAAAGCATTATTGGAGTTAGTGAATGATTTTGGGTTGTGTGATATGCAGCGCGTGTGTAACATGAATCCTTTGTTGAACACTTTCTTTTCTGAGAGTGGTAGGGTACAATCCAGATTGGATTATTGTTTTATTTCTAAAAATATGGTTTCTGTTAATTATAGGCAGGAAAACGTTCTTTTTTCAGATCATGTGTGTATGTTGTGTGAGTTGGATATAAAAGTTGATGGAGTGTTTGGGAGAGGATTGTGGAAGTTAAATGTTAAACTGTTAGAGAATGAAGATGTGAGAAAGGAGTATGAAAGGCGGTATGAAGAATGGTGTAAGCATAAAAATGAGTTTAGGAATGTTTGTGAGTGGTGGGACTGGGTGAAGAAACAAACAAAAATGTTCTTTAAAAATTTAGGATACAAGTATGCAGCAATTAAAAGAGAGAGTTTTGTTAAACTGAACGCGCGGTTGAGCGTTTTGTATAAGTTAAGGGAAGGAGGAGTTGAGGTGGAGGAGGATATTTTAGAGGTAAAAAAGGAGATTAGTGAGTTTTTGTTGGAGAGAGGGAGAAGCATAGTGTTTAGGGCAAAGATTGATAAGATGGAGCAGGATGAGAAATGTTCTCGGTTTTTCTTTAAAAAAGTTTTTGGAAAGAAACAGAGTATGAGCGTGGTGTATGGAGCAGATGGAAGTGAGGTGAGTGGAGAGGATATGTGTGAAGAGGTGGCTAAGTTTTATGAGGATCTGTATGCAGTGAAACAGAGGGATGAATGTTTGGAGAATGATGTTTTGAGTGTGTTAGAGAGTAAGTTGAGTGAAGCAGAAAGAGAGAGAGTGATGGGTGAGGTGACTGGTGATGAGGTATGGAAGGTTATGTGTAGTATGGCTTTGAATAAGACGCCGGGGGAGGATGGCCTCCCAGTAGAATTTTATCGTGTGATGTGGGGTGTGATTGGAAAGGACTTTGTGGATGTATGTAAGTATATGTGGGGAAACATGGAGGTGACTGAGAGTATGCGTGCAGGTTTGGTTGTGTTAATTCCTAAGAAAGGGGATTTGAAAAGTCTGAGGAATTGGAGGCCAATAACGTTACTTAATTGTGATTATAAAATCTATGCAAAACTTATGGCTAATAGGATGCGTGATGTGATAGAGAGTGTGATTGGGGATGAGCAGTGTTGTGCGGTACCTGGGAGGCGGATTCATGAGTGTGTGTGTATGTTAAGAGATTGTCTATGGGATTGCATGGGTCGTAAGAAGAGTGTATTTTTGTTAAGTTTGGATTTTGAAAAGGCTTATGATAGGTTGTCGCATGGTTTTTTGTTCAGAGTGTTGTTAAAAATGGGTTTTCCGGCTGATTTTGTTGGGCGAGTGAGAAGTTTGTATGCGGGTGTTTATAGCTGTGTTTTAATGAATGGGTATGTGGGTAGGAAAGTGAATGTGTTTTCAGGTGTGCGACAGGGGTGTCCTTTGTCCCCTGTAGCATTTATTTGTGCAATTGAGCCATTGTTGTGTATGCTGAGGAAAGATAAGGTAATTCGTGGTGTGCAAGTGCCGGGAGGTGGAGGAAAAGAATGGAAGGTGAGTGGTTATATGGATGACGTGTGTGTATTATGTGATTCTGAATGTTCGGTGAGGCGGGTGAAGTTGTTAGTGTCTATTTTTTGTGGTGCATCTGCGTTTAAAGTGAATTGGGAAAAGAGTGAGTGTAAGGGTTTTGGAGGCGGAAGTTTAAGTAGGGATGTAGGTGTGAATGTAGTGAATGGACCTATTAAAGTTTTGGGTGTGAAATTTTCAGAGAGTTTGGATGGGAAAGAAAGTTGGGATGATGCGAAAGGAAAAGTTGAGCAGAAGTTGAATTTTTGGAAATTGAGGAGTTTATCCTTTTTTGGGAAGATTTTAATTGTTAAGAGTGTGGTGTTGCCAATATTTTTATATATTGCGGTAGTATTTCCACCAGGATATATGTGTATGAGAAGCTTGAATAGAATTTTATTTGTTTTTTTGTGGAACTCGAAAATGGAGAGAGCTAGGAGAGAAATTTTGGTTAAAAGAGTGGAAAAAGGTGGTTTGGGTTTTCCGAATTTGGACGTGTTTTTTGGTGTGAATATCGTTGTGTTTGTTTTGAAAGTGATTAGGGCGGATGGAAAGTTTTCATCTATGTGTAGGTATTTATTTGGAGCGTATTTGTTTCGTTTAAAGTGGCAAGAAAGGGATTTGCGATGTCCGATTGCTTTTGAGGTGCCTGTATGGTATGTGTGGGTTTATAAGTTTTTGGTGAGGTATGAACTGTGTGATGCAGATGTGAGATTGCTGGAGAATAAGAAGGCTGTGTATAGGATGATTGAATGTAGAGAGGTAGAATGTGGAATAAATATGGTTAGGGGTGGTGATGTGCAGAAGGTTTGGAAGAAAGTGCGGATGAGTGGTATGACCAACAAACAGAGTGAAGTTGTGTGGCAGTCTTTACATGGAGTATTACCTGTGAGAGAATTTCAGAGGAATAGAGGTTTGGTGAGGAGTGAAATGTGTCCAAGAAATGGCTGTGGTGGAAGGGAAAGTGTGTTGCATGTTTTTTGGAATTGCCAGTATGCTAGAGATGTGATTGGGAGAATGGGGCCTTTGTGTAAAGAATTGTGTGGTGTGAATTTGTTGTCTTTTGAGTTGTTTATGTTTGGTTTGGGAATATGTGATGGGACGAAGGAAAGAGTCTTGTGGTTGATGCTTGCATGTATAAAGGAAGTGTTATGGGATGTGAGGAATGTGTATGTGTTTAAAAGGAAGGAAATTGCTGTAAAGGATAGTGTGAAGGTGATTTTGGGGAAGATGTATGTGTGTTTCCTATGGGACAAAAAGAGGAGAGGGGAAGTGGATGCGGAGGGAATATGGAAAGTTAAAAAGTGGAGATATATTGTTAGTACCTCTTGATTTTTGTTATTGTTGTTTTGAAATATGAAATAAATATTTCCGATGATGATGGGGACAGCAAATTGCGTATTGGATTTGACGCAGCTGTTTTGATGGAATTTTCCTTTGTCTGGTTTCCATAGACTGTGGAATTTCCTCGTCTGAGGAGAAAAAAAAAAAAAAAAAAAAAATCTGTTCTTATCAGTTTAATATCTGATACGTCCCCTATCTGGGGACCATATATTAAATGGATTTTTAGAACAGGGAGATGGAAAAAGAGCTTGCTCTGTCCACTCCACGCATTGACCTGGTATTGCAGTATCTCCAGGACCGGTGCACCCCTTCTTTAATGCAGTTTCTAAAATCAGAAAGAATTGAATTCAATGTTTTTTGTTCATTTTGCTTGTTTGTCGGATTTTGGGATGGACTCTTTGGCTTTGCTTTTCTTCTCCTCATTGGATTTTTCATGTTCAAAGTTGCAGAAGCCAGATTACAAGCTCATTTTGGTTCAACTTCAGCAACTGTGCATTGCATTGCCATGTAATGTGATGCAATGCTATCTTTCTAGCTCTCCCTTTTTACTTCCTTTTGGATAAACAGACATATTAGGCAAGCATTTTGGAGCTTTCACCTAAATAACTACAGGTGGTGAGATAAGCTGCACAATATAATTGACCTTTCAGTATATTGTTGCACACACACCATCTATTTAGCAAATGCCCTTGTTATCAACAGCAGCCTTTTAAACTCACCTGAGCTAACAGGTATGTGCGCTGGTTACTCTGCTGCGCTTAAAATTTCTTTTTTGGTTTGCTACAATGCCTTTTCTGAAACGTTGTCTCCTTCTGCTGGAACACTGACTTCTTTCATTTAATGCCTGCAGACTATAAAAGAGAACCCAACCCAAAAAGTTTGGTTGATTAGTCTGTGGCATTCTGTTAAACTGTTGCTTATGGCGGTCTCTGTGAGCTTGTCAGCGACATTCAGCCAGCCAGGTATCCTGCCTGCAGTAGATGGAATGTGGCAATGGAACGCTGGCTGCGCGTGTCATAATAGGCTCTGAGCCTTTATATACCTGTGCACAGCAGCAGCCACCTTCAGTCTGCTGCTGGACAGCCAGCAGCAGCAGGAGAGGTATGTAATCAGGAGCCCTCCTGCTAAGGGTAGACAGCTGCTCGTTCCACCCCACCCCCCGCCTTAATTGGTTCTCCTCCCTTCCAACGGTGTTGAGGCGGGTGGGAACAGCAGGGGGTGAAGGTGCTGTGTTTAAAGAGGTGGAGTTATGCAGATCTAAAACGCGTGGATTGCAGCAGCAGCAAGCCGAAAAGTGCAGGCATGTAAGGGATCTAGAGGTTGACAACATGTCTTCTTAACGGGAGTCCAGGAGCTCATCTCCACAAATGGACTTTTCAGGATCCTTGGGTGGCTCCGTAGTTTGAAACCAATTCTGGTTATCGCTTCTCGGCCTTTTGGCTAAGATCAAGTGTAGTATCTGTTCTTATCAGTTTAATATCTGATACGTCCCCTATCTGGGGACCATATATTAAATGGATTTTTAGAACAGGGAGATGGAAAAAGAGCTTGCTCTGTCCACTCCACGCATTGACCTGGTATTGCAGTATCTCCAGGACCGGTGCACCCCTTCTTTAATGCAGTTTCTAAAATCAGAAAGAATTGAATTCAATGTTTTTTGTTCATTTTGCTTGTTTGTCGGATTTTGGGATGGACTCTTTGGCTTTGCTTTTCTTCTCCTCATTGGATTTTTCATGTTCAAAGTTGCAGAAGCCAGATTACAAGCTCATTTTGGTTCAACTTCAGCAACTGTGCATTGCATTGCCATGTAATGTGATGCAATGCTATCTTTCTAGCTCTCCCTTTTTACTTCCTTTTGGATAAACAGACATATTAGGCAAGCATTTTGGAGCTTTCACCTAAATAACTACAGGTGGTGAGATAAGCTGCACAATATAATTGACCTTTCAGTATATTGTTGCACACACACCATCTATTTAGCAAATGCCCTTGTTATCAACAGCAGCCTTTTAAACTCACCTGAGCTAACAGGTATGTGCGCTGGTTACTCTGCTGCGCTTAAAATTTCTTTTTTGGTTTGCTACAATGCCTTTTCTGAAACGTTGTCTCCTTCTGCTGGAACACTGACTTCTTTCATTTAATGCCTGCAGACTATAAAAGAGAACCCAACCCAAAAAGTTTGGTTGATTAGTCTGTGGCATTCTGTTAAACTGTTGCTTATGGCGGTCTCTGTGAGCTTCTCAGCGACATTCAGCCAGCCAGGTATCCTGCCTGCAGTAGATGGAATGTGGCAATGGAACGCTGGCTGCGCGTGTCATAATAGGCTCTGAGCCTTTATATACCTGTGCACAGCAGCAGCCACCTTCAGTCTGCTGCTGGACAGCCAGCAGCAGCAGCAGCAGGAGAGGTATGTAATCAGGAGCCCTCCTGCTAAGGGTAGACAGCTGCTCGTTCCACCCCACCCCCCGCCTTAATTGGTTCTCCTCCCTTCCAACGGTGTTGAGGCGGGTGGGAACAGCAGGGGGTGAAGGTGCTGTGTTTAAAGAGGTGGAGTTATGCAGATCTAAAACGCGTGGATTGCAGCAGCAGCAAGCCGAAAAGTGCAGGCATGTAAGGGATCTAGAGGTTGACAACATGTCTTCTTAACGGGAGTCCAGGAGCTCATCTCCACAAATGGACTTTTCAGGATCCTTGGGTGGCTCCGTAGTTTGAAACCAATTCTGGTTATCGCTTCTCGGCCTTTTGGCTAAGATCAAGTGTAGTATCTGTTCTTTTAAAAACACAAGAGCTACGATCTACACTTGACGAGAGCGATCGAACTCGGAAGGAGAAGAGCTTCGGAGCCCAGCTGACATCGGAGAACGAAGGCGGATATCGGTGGGAGGAAGAAGCTCTAAAGAATCCAGAAGAAGACGAAGACTCGGAGAAGAATCGGGCTGTCCTGTGGAATCTTCGAGGAAGAAAATCATCGAGACAAAGACCTTTCGGGGAATTTGTCCAGAACACGACGGGAGAAGAATCTGCATAGCTCCACCCATTCCGGGAAGAGTTCCAGATCCAGCTCCAAGAAGTAACTGCAGGAGGAAAGCCATGGCAAGCGCTGCGAGGAAGTCCGAAAAGAAGAGCCTGGAGCTGGGGACAGCCAGGAGGGCCCAGCCAGGAGCCGATTCTGACCCCAAGGACTCTGCCTCCACGACTGGCCAGCAGAAGGGACCCCAGAAGCCCCGCCACGAAGCTCCAGCCCTGGAGCCATGGATGCGGCAGACGGTGGCCCTGAAGCTGAAGGAAGTGGATGGGAGGGTGCCGGACATGTCCTCGGACGTGTTCTGCCAGAAGATGATGCTGGATCGAGGCTTCTCCAGGTCGGACACCCTCAGCATCCAGACCTTCTTGACGGGGATCTTCTTCGTCACCTTCGCCACTGTGAACACCTGCAGGAGGTTCTGGGAAATGGTAAGCGCAAAAGGACCGGATAATTCTTTCTCTGCCTTTACAGGTAGCTGCCCTATCCAGAGGGATGAAAGGAGGATCACGGTCTCCATGCACAACCCGCACACCCCAGGCCAAGACATCTGTACCTTCCTGAGACGCTTCTGTTTGGTTGTGAAGGAACCCTCTCACATCCTGAATGGACTCGGCTTCTGGACAGGTAAGTGGTCGGTGACCGTTAGACTTCACAGGGACCTGGCATACTCAGACGGACTTCGGCACCTGCCCCCGACATTCTCCCTGGGCAACTCCTACGGCCTCATCTATTACCCGGACATGCCGCGGAACTGCAGGAGATGCGGCAAGAACGGCCACGAGATGAAGGACTGCAAGGAGGATGCCTGCAGGATTTGTCGAGTGACGGGACACAGCTCGAAGGACTGCCCGAAGAAGACGTCCTGCAACCTGTGTGGGCTGGCGGCTCATCTGTACAAGGATTGCCCCAGGCGTGAGAGATCCTGGGCATCGGTGGTTGCGACGACCCCAGCTACGGAGGACAAGGCCCCGACGACCAGGCCTGTGAAGGTCAAGGACGCGACGACCAAGGCCCCAGCGGCCAAGGTCGAGACGACCAAGGCCAAAGCGGTCAAGGAGTCGGTGGCCAAAGCCCCAGCGACGGTCCCAGCAGCTCCGAAGCAGAAGAAAAAGTCAAAGGAGGGTAAGAGTTCTGTCACCCCTCTCTCGATCCCTCCCCCTGCCACCCCCGTCCAATCCCCCCCCACCCCGGCCACCCCTGCTGAGGATTCCACTTCCTCTTCCTCCTTCCCCTACTCCTCAGCAGGTGTCCTTTCCCCTGCCCCGGCAGCCACTCTCCCTCCCCAGACCATGGTAGCGGTGGAATTAACCTTTCCTCCACCCGCCGCTATCTATTCCGAGGAGGATTTTCCCCTTCTTGTCTCCCCAGTTCCAACCCGGGGAAAGAGGAAGGTGGAGGACAGCCCTGCTACTGAATCCTCCAAAAAGAAGATTCTGGATTTCGTAGGCGAAAAGGAGGATACCCTCCCTGAGCCAGAAGAGATGGAGCACATGGTTGAGACCCTGGTGGCCGAGCCAGAAGAGGAGGAACTGGTGGTCGCCGAGATCGAGGCCGCGCTGCTTGACCAGATGGAGGAAGAGGGCCTGCTGGTGATCCCGTCACCAGCAGTCAACACCGACGAGGGACCACCCGACCGGAGTGGTAACTAAGGTGTATTGCCTGCGCTAACTTTTTCTTTTTTCCCTACATGATGGCTAATATTAACTTATTTTCCATTAATGTCAGGAGCATCAAGGACAAGTTCAGACGTCAGACTATTTATGCCTTCCTTACTTCCCAGTTGTGTGATGTTTATATGTTGCAGGAATGTTCCCTTCCCTCCTCTAGGTCCTTCAAACATCTGGCCAGGGAGTGGTCCCACGGTCCATCCTACTGGTCCGGTGGGGGTGACTGCAAGTCTGTGGGGGTCGCAATTCTGATCAGGGGGGGCGCATTCACGCTTGAGTCCGTCCAGGAGCTCATCTGCGGCAGGGCTCTTGTTGTAGATGGCAACTGGGCGGGAGAACCTGTCAGGTTCATCAACGTGTATGCGTCCCCACTGAAGAATGAGCGTTTGGAGCTTTTCCAGACCCTGCGGCTTCAGCTTGCCACCACCAGGACCTTAGTGATGGCCGGGGATTTCAACTGCCCCATCGAGGAGGACGGTCGTAGTTCTGGCACATCTGCCAAGTTGGACATCACGTCCAAGCTGCTCATCGAGATGGTAACCGAGGCCTCTCTTCAGGACGTGGTGGGCTCCATGGGGAGAGGCTCCACGAACTATTCGTGGAGCCGACCCGATGGCTCACTCCGCTCCAGGATTGACTTTGTGTTCACCTCTCGGGCAGTCAGGCAGAGTAGGCACTCGATGGTCTCCTGCTTCTTCTCCGACCACAGAGCCATTCACTTACAAGGTGTCCTCGGCGACGGTTTTCCGTCCGGCCCCGGCTCCTGGAAGCTGAATTGTGCTCTGCTGGCTCAGGATGAAGTCGTGGAGGAGCTGAGAGCAGCCTACGCAATGTGGCAGTCCTACAAGGGTAGCTTCCAAACAGTCTCTGATTGGTGGGAATATGTTAAACTTGAGTTTCGCTGTTTCTTTCAGGCCAAGGGTCGACAACAGGCGTGTGAGAAGAGGAGGGACTTCAGAGGGCTGCAGCGCGAGCTGCGGTCGCTGCAGGACCTTCTTCACTGCGGCTGGGACGTGAGGGAGGAGCTGGAGGAGACCAAGAAGAGCCTGAAAAGGCACTTTGAGGAGGAGTCCAAGCGAATCATCTTCCGTTCCAAAGTGGAGAATCTGGAGAAGGGTGAGAAACGTAACTCATTCTTTTTCAGGAAACTTCATGCCGGTCACACGCCCCTGAACGAGCTGCGAGACGAGAGCGGAAACATGCGACGTGGGAAGGAGGACGTGATGAGGGTCGTCAGCGACTTCTACAGCGAACTCTACTCCCACAAGACTACCGACCCCGATGCTGCTGATAAGTTCCTGTCAGGTATCACTAACCATCTTGATCCTGCAGGCACGGCAGCCTTGGACAAACCTCTGATGGTGGGCGAATTGCTCTCTGCCGCTAAATCCTTTAGGACCGGCAGGACCCCGGGCAGTGATGGTCTTCCAGCGGAGCTCTATGTAGCGCTGGGAGACCTCATCTGTCCGGACCTGTTGGACCTGTACGAGGAGATGGTGGTGGAGGGTAGAATGCCTCCATCTTTGAGGGAAGGAATGGTCACGATCCTGTACAAGCGGAAGGGAGAGAGGTGCGACCTGAGGAATTGGCGTCCCATCACTCTGCTCAACGTGGACTACAAGATCCTGGCCAAGACGATGGCGACACGACTTAAGACGGTCATCGGACGGATCATCCACCCGGACCAGACCTGCGGCATCCCTGGACGTCGCATCGCAGACAGCCTCGCTCTCGTGCGGGACACGGTCGAGTACATCAAGGTCCACCGCGCACACACGGCCCTGGTCTCCTTGGATCAGGAGAAGGCCTTCGACCGGGTTTCCCACGAGTTCATGGGCCGAGCTCTGCACCGGTTAGGTTTGGGTAACATGTTTTGTTCGTATGTCCGTCTGATGTATTTTGATATCCACAGCTCGGTGTTGGTGAACGGCTGGAAGACTGACCCCTTCCCTGTCCTCTCTGGGGTCAGACAAGGCTGCCCTCTATCACCTCTTCCTTTTGTTTGTGTTATAGAACTCTTCGCAGAGGCTATCCGGCAGAATGGAGAGATCAGAGGGATCACCGCACCGGGTCCGGGACGACACGAGGTCAAGTGCTCGCTCTACATGGACGACGTCACCGTCTTCTGCGCTGATCGTGGTTCAGTCGACGCCCTCGTCCAGACGTGTGAGAGGTTCGGCCGGGCTTCAGGGGCCAAAGTCAACTGCAGGAAGTCGGAAGCCATGCTCTTCAGGGATTGGCAGCCGGCCTCCTCCGCCCCCTTCCCCTTCAACATTCAACCGATTTCCTCAAGGTGCTGGGAGTCTGGTTCGGGAAGGAAAGAGCGGCCCTCAAGTCCTGGCAAGAACGCTTGGCCAAGGTGAAGCAACGGATCGGACTCTGGAGCCTCAGACACCTCACTTGTGAGGGTAAGGCACTCATCCTGCGTAATGAGGTCCTGCCCGTCTTGCAGTACACGGCGCAGGCCTGGTCCCCACACGTCACTGTGTGCAGGGCCATTACCAGGACAGTGTTTCACTTTGTCTGGGGATCCAAGATGGACAGAGTCAGGCGGGCCGTCATGTACAAGGAGCCTCGCAAGGGTGGGAAGGGCGTTCCAGATATCCCCACCCTCCTGCGATCCTCTTTTGTGTGTGATTGTGTCCGCCGGACTTTGCAAGTCAAGAATGGCTCCGCGGGCAGGTCCATGTCTCGCTTCTTCCTGCTTCCTCTTTGGAGGCGACTCGGCTGGGACAAGTGGGACAGCTCCTTCCCCTACAACTGGACGACGCCATGGTTCTACGGAGACGTCGTTCGATTTGTGGGGGAGCATCAACTGGAGGGACTCAAGCCCGACTTGTGGAAGCCCAAAACTATCCACAAGCTAATCAGAGCCAAGGATGACGTGGAGAACATCACAGGACTTCACCAGGACACGCTGGAGACTGTGTGGACAAATGTGTCGTCTGACAGGCTGACCAACGGGCACAAGGACTTGTCGTGGATGGCGATTCAGGGCGGACTGCCCGTCCGGTCATTCATGCATGCCCGGAACCTGTGCAAGACCCGGTACTGCCCAAGGTGCCCCTTCGTGGAGGAAACATCTTTGCACACTTTTTGGGACTGCGGATTTGCACAGCGCCTATTGACTGCACTTGAGGACGACCTGAGGAACTCTGTCCCCAGGGCGAGCCTATCGCACCATTCTGTGCTTTACGGACTCTTCCCTGGGGTTCATACCGTCGGAGCCATCCAGGAGGCTTGGCGCCTTATGAACTGCTTCAAGGATGCCGTTTGGGTCGCCAGGAACCGGCTCATCTTGAGGAGGGAGAGGATGTCCATCCAGGACTGCCGCAGGCTGATCCACAGCCTGCTCAGAGACTATTCCATCATGGACGGTCCGGAGGACGAGGACGAGGACTAAACCCCTCCTCCCCCTCTCCCCTTATGTGTCTTGTCTTTCAATAAAGCTTCGGGCCTGTGATTTTCCCCTCCCCATCCCCTTTTTCCCAATCCCCATCCCTTATCACGGTTCGTCGTACTGTATTGATTGACATGCTTTTTCTTTCAGATTGAGTGTTTTGTGTAGCATAGGGGTGTGATGTGTCTAGTTAGTGCGTCGTATCCTCATGCTATGTAAATATGATGTAGAATTCTGTGTGTACTGGGCTGCGGCACTGTACACTGTCTGTTAACTTATTTTTTGTGCTAATAAAAGATATATTCAATCAAAAAAATCTGTTCTTATCAGTTTAATATCTGATACGTCCCCTATCTGGGGACCATATATTAAATGGATTTTTAGAACAGGGAGATGGAAAAAGAGCTTGCTCTGTCCACTCCACGCATTGACCTGGTATTGCAGTATCTCCAGGACCGGTGCACCCCTTCTTTAATGCAGTTTCTAAAATCAGAAAGAATTGAATTCAATGTTTTTTGTTCATTTTGCTTGTTTGTCGGATTTTGGGATGGACTCTTTGGCTTTGCTTTTCTTCTCCTCATTGGATTTTTCATGTTCAAAGTTGCAGAAGCCAGATTACAAGCTCATTTTGGTTCAACTTCAGCAACTGTGCATTGCATTGCCATGTAATGTGATGCAATGCTATCTTTCTAGCTCTCCCTTTTTACTTCCTTTTGGATAAACAGACATATTAGGCAAGCATTTTGGAGCTTTCACCTAAATAACTACAGGTGGTGAGATAAGCTGCACAATATAATTGACCTTTCAGTATATTGTTGCACACACACCATCTATTTAGCAAATGCCCTTGTTATCAACAGCAGCCTTTTAAACTCACCTGAGCTAACAGGTATGTGCGCTGGTTACTCTGCTGCGCTTAAAATTTCTTTTTTGGTTTGCTACAATGCCTTTTCTGAAACGTTGTCTCCTTCTGCTGGAACACTGACTTCTTTCATTTAATGCCTGCAGACTATAAAAGAGAACCCAACCCAAAAAGTTTGGTTGATTAGTCTGTGGCATTCTGTTAAACTGTTGCTTATGGCGGTCTCTGTGAGCTTCTCAGCGACATTCAGCCAGCCAGGTATCCTGCCTGCAGTAGATGGAATGTGGCAATGGAACGCTGGCTGCGCGTGTCATAATAGGCTCTGAGCCTTTATATACCTGTGCACAGCAGCAGCCACCTTCAGTCTGCTGCTGGACAGCCAGCAGCAGCAGCAGCAGGAGAGGTATGTAATCAGGAGCCCTCCTGCTAAGGGTAGACAGCTGCTCGTTCCACCCCACTCCCCGCCTTAATTGGTTCTCCTCCCTTCCAACGGTGTTGAGGCGGGTGGGAACAGCAGGGGGTTAAGGTGCTGTGTTTAAAGAGGTGGAGTTATGCAGATCTAAAACGCGTGGATTGCAGCAGCAGCAAGCCGAAAAGTGCAGGCATGTAAGGGATCTAGAGGTTGACAACATGTCTTCTTAACGGGAGTCCAGGAGCTCATCTCCACAAATGGACTTTTCAGGATCCTTGGGTGGCTCCGTAGTTTGAAACCAATTCTGGTTATCGCTTCTCGGCCTTTTGGCTAAGATCAAGTGTAGTATCTGTTCTTATCAGTTTAATATCTGATACGTCCCCTATCTGGGGACCATATATTAAATGGATTTTTAGAACAGGGAGATGGAAAAAGAGCTTGCTCTGTCCACTCCACGCATTGACCTGGTATTGCAGTATCTCCAGGAACGGTGCACCCCTTCTTTAATGCAGTTTCTAAAATCAGAAAGAATTGAATTCAATGTTTTTTGTTCATTTTGCTTGTTTGTCGGATTTTGGGATGGACTCTTTGGCTTTGCTTTTCTTCTCCTCATTGGATTTTTCATGTTCAAAGTTGCAGAAGCCAGATTACAAGCTCATTTTGGTTCAACTTCAGCAACTGTGCATTGCATTGCCATGTAATGTGATGCAATGCTATCTTTCTAGCTCTCCCTTTTTACTTCCTTTTGGATAAACAGACATATTAGGCAAGCATTTTGGAGCTTTCACCTAAATAACTACAGGTGGTGAGATAAGCTGCACAATATAATTGACCTTTCAGTATATTGTTGCACACACACCATCTATTTAGCAAATGCCCTTGTTATCAACAGCAGCCTTTTAAACTCACCTGAGCTAACAGGTATGTGCGCTGGTTACTCTGCTGCGCTTAAAATTTCTTTTTTGGTTTGCTACAATGCCTTTTCTGAAACGTTGTCTCCTTCTGCTGGAACACTGACTTCTTTCATTTAATGCCTGCAGACTATAAAAGAGAACCCAAACCAAAAAGTTTGGTTGATTAGTCTGTGGCATTCTGTTAAACTGTTGCTTATGGCGGTCTCTGTGAGCTTCTCAGCGACATTCAGCCAGCCAGGTATCCTGCCTGCAGTAGATGGAATGTGGCAATGGAACGCTGGCTGCGCGTGTCATAATAGGCTCTGAGCCATTATATACCTGTGCACAGGAGCAGCCACCTTCAGTCTGCTGCTGGACAGCCAGCAGCAGCAGCAGCAGGAGAGGTATGTAATCAGGAGCCCTCCTGCTAAGGGTAGATAGACAGCTGCTCGTTCCACCCCACCCCCCGCCTTAATTGGTTCTCCTCCCTTCCAACGGTGTTGAGGCGGGTGGGAACAGCAGGGGGTGAAGGTGCTGTGTTTAAAGAGGTGGAGTTATGCAGATCTAAAACGCGTGGATTGCAGCAGCAGCAAGCCGAAAAGTGCAGGCATGTAAGGGATCTAGAGGTTGACAACATGTCTTCTTAACGGGAGTCCAGGAGCTCATCTCCACAAATGGACTTTTCAGGATCCTTGGGTGGCTCCGTAGTTTGAAACCAATTCTGGTTATCGCTTCTCGGCCTTTTGGCTAAGATCAAGTGTAGTATCTGTTCTTATCAGTTTAATATCTGATACGTCCCCTATCTGGGGACCATATATTAAATGGATTTTTAGAACAGGGAGATGGAAAAAGAGCTTGCTCTGTCCACTCCACGCATTGACCTGGTATTGCAGTATCTCCAGGACCGGTGCACCCCTTCTTTAATGCAGTTTCTAAAATCAGAAAGAATTGAATTCAATGTTTTTTGTTCATTTTGCTTGTTTGTCGGATTTTGGGATGGACTCTTTGGCTTTGCTTTTCTTCTCCTCATTGGATTTTTCATGTTCAAAGTTGCAGAAGCCAGATTACAAGCTCATTTTGGTTCAACTTCAGCAACTGTGCATTGCATTGCCATGTAATGTGATGCAATGCTATCTTTCTAGCTCTCCCTTTTTACTTCCTTTTGGATAAACAGACATATTAGGCAAGCATTTTGGAGCTTTCACCTAAATAACTACAGGTGGTGAGATAAGCTGCACAATATAATTGACCTTTCAGTATATTGTTGCACACACACCATCTATTTAGCAAATGCCCTTGTTATCAACAGCAGCCTTTTAAACTCACCTGAGCTAACAGGTATGTGCGCTGGTTACTCTGCTGCGCTTAAAATTTCTTTTTTGGTTTGCTACAATGCCTTTTCTGAAACGTTGTCTCCTTCTGCTGGAACACTGACTTCTTTCATTTAATGCCTGCAGACTATAAAAGAGAACCCAACCCAAAAAGTTTGGTTGATTAGTCTGTGGCATTCTGTTAAACTGTTGCTTATGGCGGTCTCTGTGAGCTTCTCAGCGACATTCAGCCAGCCAGGTATCCTGCCTGCAGTAGATGGAATGTGGCAATGGAACGCTGGCTGCGCGTGTCATAATAGGCTCTGAGCCTTTATATACCTGTGCACAGGAGCAGCCACCTTCAGTCTGCTGCTGGACAGCCAGCAGCAGCAGCAGCAGGAGAGGTATGTAATCAGGAGCCCTCCTGCTAAGGGTAGATAGACAGCTGCTCGTTCCACCCCACCCCCCGCCTTAATTGGTTCTCCTCCCTTCCAACGGTGTTGAGGCGGGTGGGAACAGCAGGGGGTGAAGGTGCTGTGTTTAAAGAGGTGGAGTTATGCAGATCTAAAACGCGTGGATTGCAGCAGCAGCAAGCCGAAAAGTGCAGGCATGTAAGGGATCTAGAGGTTGACAACATGTCTTCTTAACGGGAGTCCAGGAGCTCATCTCCACAAATGGACTTTTCAGGATCCTTGGGTGGCTCCGTAGTTTGAAACCAATTCTGGTTATCGCTTCTCGGCCTTTTGGCTAAGATCAAGTGTAGTATCTGTTCTTATCAGTTTAATATCTGATACGTCCCCTATCTGGGGACCATATATTAAATGGATTTTTAGAACAGGGAGATGGAAAAAGAGCTTGCTCTGTCCACTCCACGCATTGACCTGGTATTGCAGTATCTCCAGGACCGGTGCACCCCTTCTTTAATGCAGTTTCTAAAATCAGAAAGAATTGAATTCAATGTTTTTTGTTCATTTTGCTTGTTTGTCGGATTTTGGGATGGACTCTTTGGCTTTGCTTTTCTTCTCCTCATTGGATTTTTCATGTTCAAAGTTGCAGAAGCCAGATTACAAGCTCATTTTGGTTCAACTTCAGCAACTGTGCATTGCATTGCCATGTAATGTGATGCAATGCTATCTTTCTAGCTCTCCCTTTTTACTTCCTTTTGGATAAACAGACATATTAGGCAAGCATTTTGGAGCTTTCACCTAAATAACTACAGGTGGTGAGATAAGCTGCACAATATAATTGACCTTTCAGTATATTGTTGCACACACACCATCTATTTAGCAAATGCCCTTGTTATCAACAGCAGCCTTTTAAACTCACCTGAGCTAACAGGTATGTGCGCTGGTTACTCTGCTGCGCTTAAAATTTCTTTTTTGGTTTGCTACAATGCCTTTTCTGAAACGTTGTCTCCTTCTGCTGGAACACTGACTTCTTTCATTTAATGCCTGCAGACTATAAAAGAGAACCCAACCCAAAAAGTTTGGTTGATTAGTCTGTGGCATTCTGTTAAACTGTTGCTTATGGCGGTCTCTGTGAGCTTCTCAGCGACATTCAGCCAGCCAGGTATCCTGCCTGCAGTAGATGGAATGTGGCAATGGAACGCTGGCTGCGCGTGTCATAATAGGCTCTGAGCCTTTATATACCTGTGCACAGGAGCAGCCACCTTCAGTCTGCTGCTGGACAGCCAGCAGCAGCAGCAGCAGGAGAGGTATGTAATCAGGAGCCCTCCTGCTAAGGGTAGACAGCTGCTCGTTCCACCCCACCCCCCGCCTTAATTGGTTCTCCTCCCTTCCAACGGTGTTGAGGCGGGTGGGAACAGCAGGGGGTGAAGGTGCTGTGTTTAAAGAGGTGGAGTTATGCAGATCTAAAACGCGTGGATTGCAGCAGCAGCAAGCCGAAAAGTGCAGGCATGTAAGGGATCTAGAGGTTGACAACATGTCTTCTTAACGGGAGTCCAGGAGCTCATCTCCACAAATGGACTTTTCAGGATCCTTGGGTGGCTCCGTAGTTTGAAACCAATTCTGGTTATCGCTTCTCGGCCTTTTGGCTAAGATCGTATGACTGTACCTTGATTGGTGCGAGTCTCCTGGAGGAATCCGGACCCTTTTGTGGAGGATTTTCTGCTTTTTCCTGTGGTATTCCATACCGACAGAATCCAAGATGTCTTTTGTGAAGAACACCATCCGTTTGTCCGTGGATCCATCTGACCAGAACAAGAACAACGTGGTTTTCATTGTCCAAGACATCGTTGAAGGCAAAGCTGGAGCAAGACGTTCTGAGATCTTCAGTGTCAACGAATTTTCACGTCAAGGTAATTATGACGTTACCTTTATGGACCAGGATGTTTGCCTTAATGTCTTTGAATGGCTCCGTGGTCACTCTAGTGACCCCTGCTTGGAAGGAGTTAGATGGGAACCTTTGTTTGGTCTGCAAGAAAAGGAGGTGACTGTGACTGTCTATAACCCTTTTACAGACCCTGAGCTGCTGGAGTGCTTCCTCTCTCGCTACTGTGAATATGTGCGGAAGGGAGTGAAGCAAGTCAATTGTCTAGGAATCTTTAACTGTCAGTATAAATTCCGTGTGAAATTGAAAAGGGATCCTGACAGTGTGGGGGGCTTTAGACACCCTCCATCAAATTTTTCCGTTGCAGGCCATAGAGGTTTCCTCTTTTACCCAGGCCAGCCCATGTTTTGCCGTAGATGCTTTTCTTTCGGACATACCATGGTAACATGCCTTAAAGGGCAGTGTTGCCGAAATTGCAGAAAGGAGGGGCATATGGCCAACCAGTGTCCAGAGGCCAAGTCCTGTGATGTCTGTGGGAGTAGTGATCACATGTATAAGGACTGTCCTATGAGTGCACCTAGACGTTCTGATAAAGAACAGAAGGAGGAGGAGCTGGAGAGGAGGCAGATGGCAAGCGCACTGAAAGTGCTGGAAAGATTGGAGAGGGAGGAGAGAGAGGGAAGGAGGCGGGAAACTGGTAGAGCCTCTCCCTCTACGGCGCCAGAGGAGGTGTCCCTGAGACCATGTTCTTCTTCTGCTGAAGAAATGAGGAAGAAGCGGAGGGAAGAAAAGGAGTTCTGGAGGGAAGTGGCAAAGGTGGAGAAAAAGGCAGTGTCTGCGAGAATATCTAGGAAAGTGGTGGAAGCAGAGCTGCCTGAGATGATGACTTTTGGAGAGGCAATGGACGCAACAGGATGTGAAGTGCAAATCTCGGAACCCGACAGTCCTGAACACCCTTCGGGTCCTGAAAACATTGAAGATTTTTCTTCGGAGGATGATAGGGGTGCAAAGAAGAGTCGTAGGGAGGATGGTGGGGGCAGTGATGATGCAGATTTTAGTGAGCCTCAGAGGAAGATCAGAACTGCCAGAATGAGGAGTGTGGCTGGTGAAGCCAGCGGGTCGGAAACCAGCTGTTCTGTTCTGATGGCGGAGGAGGATAGTGGTGGTGCTGGATAGTGTCACCATATAATATTGTAAATGTTTTTTCTTTTTGTCCTCTTGTGAGCTTTGGTTTAGGCCAAAGGCTATTTCTTTGTGTAATTGGTGAAGGAGTAGAAGTATTATGGGATTTACCATAGTGTCCCAAAACGTAAGAGTGTTTAAAAGTAAAGTAAGAAGAGCTGCTATTTTTGAGTTTTTAGCTATGCAAAATGCATCTATTTTTTGTTTACAAGAATGTGGGGTAGTGGATGGTGTGAAAGGGGATGAATGGTCTTATGGAGCGTCTGTGTGGTCGGGGAGTGCATGTAATAAGAATGATGGTGTGGGTATTTTGGTTAAAGGAAGGAGGTTGTTTTGAGTGATTATTTGGTTATTGAGGTGGGGAGATGTATCCTTGCTAATTTTGTATACAAGAATGTAAAGTTTTGTGTTATTAATGTTTATGCGCCAGTTGAAAAAAATGAGCGCAAAAATTTATTTGAAAAAATTAAGCTTTTTGTTCCAGGAAGAATACCTGTGGTAATTGTGGGTGATATGAACTGTGATGTGGGGAGAGTGAATGTGGATGTGTCTGGGAAAGCATTATTGGAGTTAGTGAATGATTTTGGGTTGTGTGATATGCAGCGCGTGTGTAACATGAATCCTTTGTTGAACACTTTCTTTTCTGAGAGTGGTAGGGTACAATCCAGATTGGATTATTGTTTTATTTCTAAAAATATGGTTTCTGTTAATTATAGGCAGGAAAACGTTCTTTTTTCAGATCATGTGTGTATGTTGTGTGAGTTGGATATAAAAGTTGATGGAGTGTTTGGGAGAGGATTGTGGAAGTTAAATGTTAAACTGTTAGAGAATGAAGATGTGAGAAAGGAGTATGAAAGGCGGTATGAAGAATGGTGTAAGCATAAAAATGAGTTTGGGAATGTTTGTGAGTGGTGGGACTGGGTGAAGAAACAAACAAAAATGTTCTTTAAAAATTTAGGATACAAGTATGCAGCAATTAAAAGAGAGAGTTTTGTTAAACTGAACGCGCGGTTGAGCGTTTTGTATAAGTTAAGGGAAGGAGGAGTTGAGGTGGAGGAGGATATTTTAGAGGTAAAAAAGGAGATTAGTGAGTTTTTGTTGGAGAGAGGGAGAAGCATAGTGTTTAGGGCAAAGATTGATAAGATGGAGCAGGATGAGAAATGTTCTCGGTTTTTCTTTAAAAAAGTTTTTGGAAAGAAACAGAGTATGAGCGTGGTGTATGGAGCAGATGGAAGTGAGGTGAGTGGAGAGGATATGTGTGAAGAGGTGGCTAAGTTTTATGAGGATCTGTATGCAGTGAAACAGAGGGATGAATGTTTGGAGAATGATGTTTTGAGTGTGTTAGAGAGTAAGTTGAGTGAAGCAGAAAGAGAGAGAGTGATGGGTGAGGTGACTGGTGATGAGGTATGGAAGGTTATGTGTAGTATGGCTTTGAATAAGACGCCGGGGGAGGATGGCCTCCCAGTAGAATTTTATCGTGTGATGTGGGGTGTGATTGGTAAGGACTTTGTGGATGTATGTAAGTATATGTGGGGAAACATGGAGGTGACTGAGAGTATGCGTGCAGGTTTGGTTGTGTTAATTCCTAAGAAAGGGGATTTGAAAAGTCTGAGGAATTGGAGGCCAATAACGTTACTTAATTGTGATTATAAAATCTATGCAAAACTTATGGCTAATAGGATGCGTGATGTGATAGAGAGTGTGATTGGGGATGAGCAGTGTTGTGCGGTACCTGGGAGGCGGATTCATGAGTGTGTGTGTATGTTAAGAGATTGTCTATGGGATTGCATGGGTCGTAAGAAGAGTGTATTTTTGTTAAGTTTGGATTTTGAAAAGGCTTATGATAGGTTGTCGCATGGTTTTTTGTTCAGAGTGTTGTTAAAAATGGGTTTTCCGGCTGATTTTGTTGGGCGAGTGAGAAGTTTGTATGCGGGTGTTTATAGCTGTGTTTTAATGAATGGGTATGTGGGTAGGAAAGTGAATGTGTTTTCGGGTGTGCGACAGGGGTGTCCTTTGTCCCCTGTAGCATTTATTTGTGCAATTGAGCCATTGTTGTGTATGCTGAGGAAAGATAAGGTAATTCGTGGTGTGCAAGTGCCGGGAGGTGGAGGAAAAGAATGGAAGGTGAGTGGTTATATGGATGACGTGTGTGTATTATGTGATTCTGAATGTTCGGTGAGGCGGGTGAAGTTGTTAGTGTCTATTTTTTGTGGTGCATCTGCGTTTAAAGTGAATTGGGAAAAGAGTGAGTGTAAGGGTTTTGGAGGCGGAAGTTTAAGTAGGGATGTAGGTGTGAATGTAGTGAATGGACCTATTAAAGTTTTGGGTGTGAAGTTTTCAGAGAGTTTGGATGGGAAAGAAAGTTGGGATGATGCGAAAGGAAAAGTTGAGCAGAAGTTGAATTTTTGGAAATTGAGGAGTTTATCCTTTTTTGGGAAGATTTTAATTGTTAAGAGTGTGGTGTTGCCAATATTTTTATATATTGCGGTAGTATTTCCACCAGGATATATGTGTATGAGAAGCTTGAATAGAATTTTATTTGTTTTTTTGTGGAACTCGAAAATGGAGAGAGCTAGGAGAGAAATTTTGGTTAAAAGAGTGGAAAAAGGTGGTTTGGGTTTTCCGAATTTGGACGTGTTTTTTGGTGTGAATATCGTTGTGTTTGTTTTGAAAGTGATTAGGGCGGATGGAAAGTTTTCATCTATGTGTAGGTATTTATTTGGAGCGTATTTGTTTCGTTTAAAGTGGCAAGAAAGGGATTTGCGATGTCCGATTGCTTTTGAGGTGCCTGTATGGTATGTGTGGGTTTATAAGTTTTTGGTGAGGTATGAACTGTGTGATGCAGATGTGAGATTGCTGGAGAATAAGAAGGCTGTGTATAGGATGATTGAATGTAGAGAGGTAGAATGTGGAATAAATATGGTTAGGGGTGGTGATGTGCAGAAGGTTTGGAAGAAAGTGCGGATGAGTGGTATGACCAACAAACAGAGTGAAGTTGTGTGGCAGTCTTTACATGGAGTATTACCTGTGAGAGAATTTCAGAGGAATAGAGGTTTGGTGAGGAGTGAAATGTGTCCAAGAAATGGCTGTGGTGGAAGGGAAAGTGTGTTGCATGTTTTTTGGAATTGCCAGTATGCTAGAGATGTGATTGGGAGAATGGGGCCTTTGTGTAAAGAATTGTGTGGTGTGAATTTGTTGTCTTTTGAGTTGTTTATGTTTGGTTTGGGAATATGTGATGGGACGAAGGAAAGAGTCTTGTGGTTGATGCTTGCATGTATAAAGGAAGTGTTATGGGATGTGAGGAATGTGTATGTGTTTAAAAGGAAGGAAATTGCTGTAAAGGATAGTGTGAAGGTGATTTTGGGGAAGATGTATGTGTGTTTCCTATGGGACAAAAAGAGGAGAGGGGAAGTGGATGCGGAGGGAATATGGAAAGTTAAAAAGTGGAGATATATTGTTAGTACCTCTTGATTTTTGTTATTGTTGTTTTGAAATATGAAATAAATATTTCCGATGATGATGGGGACAGCAAATTGCGTATTGGATTTGACGCAGCTGTTTTGATGGAATTTTCCTTTGTCTGGTTTCCATAGACTGTGGAATTTCCTCGTCTGAGGAGAAAAAAAAAAAAAAAAAATCTGTTCTTATCAATTTAATATCTGATACGTCCCCTATCTGGGGACCATATATTAAATGGATTTTTAGAACAGGGAGATGGAAAAAGAGCTTGCTCTGTCCACTCCACGCATTGACCTGGTATTGCAGTATCTCCAGGACCGGTGCACCTCTTCTTTAATGCAGTTTCTAAAATCAGAAAGAATTGAATTCAATGTTTTTTGTTCATTTTGCTTGTTTGTCGGATTTTGGGATGGACTCTTTGGCTTTGCTTTTCTTCTCCTCATTGGATTTTTCATGTTCAAAGTTGCAGAAGCCAGATTACAAGCTCATTTTGGTTCAACTTCAGCAACTGTGCATTGCATTGCCATGTAATGTGATGCAATGCTATCTTTCTAGCTCTCCCTTTTTACTTCCTTTTGGATAAACAGACATATTAGGCAAGCATTTTGGAGCTTTCACCTAAATAACTACAGGTGGTGAGATAAGCTGCACAATATAATTGACCTTTCAGTATATTGTTGCACACACACCATCTATTTAGCAAATGCCCTTGTTATCAACAGCAGCCTTTTAAACTCACCTGAGCTAACAGGTATGTGCGCTGGTTACTCTGCTGCGCTTAAAATTTCTTTTTTGGTTTGCTACAATGCCTTTTCTGAAACGTTGTCTCCTTCTGCTGGAACACTGACTTCTTTCATTTAATGCCCGCAGACTATAAAAGAGAACCCAACCCAAAAAGTTTGGTTGATTAGTCTGTGGCATTCTGTTAAACTGTTGCTTATGGCGGTCTCTGTGAGCTTCTCAGCGACATTCAGCCAGCCAGGTATCCTGCCTGCAGTAGATGGAATGTGGCAATGGAACGCTGGCTGAGCGTGTCATAATAGGCTCTGAGCCTTTATATACCTGTGCACAGCAGCAGCCACCTTCAGTCTGCTGCTGGACAGCCAGCAGCAGCAGCAGCAGGAGAGGTATGTAATCAGGAGCCCTCCTGCTAAGGGTAGACAGCTGCTCGTTCCACCCCACCCCCCAACTTAATTGGTTCTCCTCCCTTCCAACGGTGTTGAGGCGGGTGGGAACAGCAGGGGGTGAAGGTGCTGTGTTTAAAGAGGTGGAGTTATGCAGATCTAAAACGCGTGGATTGCAGCAGCAGCAAGCCGAAAAGTGCAGGCATGTAAGGGATCTAGAGGTTGACAACATGTCTTCTTAACGGGAGTACAGGAGCTCATCTCCACAAATGGACTTTTCAGGATCCTTGGGTGGCTCCGTAGTTTGAAACCAATTCTGGTTATCGCTTCTCGGCCTTTTGGCTAAGATCAAGTGTAGTATCTGTTCTTATCAGTTTAATATCTGATACGTCCCCTATCTGGGGACCATATATTAAATGGATTTTTAGAACAGGGAGATGGAAAAAGAGCTTGCTCTGTCCACTCCACGCATTGACCTGGTATTGCAGTATCTCCAGGACCGTTGCACCCCTTCTTTAATGCAGTTTCTAAAATCAGAAAGAATTGAATTCAATGTTTTTTGTTCATTTTGCTTGTTTGTCGAATTTGGGGATGGACTCTTTGGCTTTGCTTTTCTTCTCCTCATTGGATTTTTCATGTTCAAAGTTGCAGAAGCCAGATTACAAGCTCATTTTGGTTCAACTTCAGCAACTGTGCATTGCATTGCCATGTAATGTGATGCAATGCTATCTTTCTAGCTCTCCCTTTTTACTTCCTTTTGGATAAACAGACATATTAGGCAAGCATTTTGGAGCTTTCACCTAAATAACTACAGGTGGTGAGATAAGCTGCACAATATAATTGACCTTTCAGTATATTGTTGCACACACACCATCTATTTAGCAAATGCCCTTGTTATCAACAGCAGCCTTTTAAACTCACCTGAGCTAACAGGTATGTGCGCTGGTTACTCTGCTGCGCTTAAAATTTCTTTTTTGGTTTGCTACAATGCCTTTTCTGAAACGTTGTCTCCTTCTGCTGGAACACTGACTTCTTTCATTTAATGCCTGCAGACTATAAAAGAGAACCCAACCCAAAAAGTTTGGTTGATTAGTCTGTGGCATTCTGTTAAACTGTTGCTTATGGCGGTTTCTGTGAGCTTCTCAGCGACATTCAGCCAGCCAGGTATCCTGCCTGCAGTAGATGGAATGTGGCAATGGAACGCTGGCTGCGCGTGTCATAATAGGCTCTGAGCCTTTATATACCTGTGCACAGCAGCAGCCACCTTCAGTCTGCTGCTGGACAGCCAGCAGCAGCAGCAGGAGAGGTATGTAATCAGGAGCCCTCCTGCTAAGGGTAGACAGCTGCTCGTTCCACCCCACCCCCCGCCTTAATTGGTTCTCCTCCCTTCCAACGGTGTTGAGGCGGGTGGGAACAGCAGGGGGTGAAGGTGCTGTGTTTAAAGAGGTGGAGTTATGCAGATCTTAAACGCGTGGATTGCAGCAGCAGCAAGCCGAAAAGTGCAGGCATGTAAGGGATCTAGAGGTTGACAACATGTCTTCTTAACGGGAGTCCAGGAGCTCATCTCCACAAATGGACTTTTCAGGATCCTTGGGTGGCTCCGTAGTTTGAAACCAATTCTGGTTATCGCTTCTCGGCCTTTTGGCTAAGATCAAGTGTAGTATCTGTTCTTATCAGTTTAATATCTGATACGTCCCCTATCTGGGGACCATATATTAAATGGATTTTTAGAACAGGGAGATGGAAAAAGAGCTTGCTCTGTCCACTCCACGCATTGACCTGGTATTGCAGTATCTCCAGGACCGTTGCACCCCTTCTTTAATGCAGTTTCTAAAATCAGAAAGAATTGAATTCAATGTTTTTTGTTCATTTTGCTTGTTTGTCGGATTTTGGGATGGACTCTTTGGCTTTGCTTTTCTTCTCCTCATTGGATTTTTCATGTTCAAAGTTGCAGAAGCCAGATTACAAGCTCATTTTGGTTCAACTTCAGCAACTGTGCATTGCATTGCCATGTAATGTGATGCAATGCTATCTTTCTAGCTCTCCCTTTTTACTTCCTTTTGGATAAACAGACATATTAGGCAAGCATTTTGGAGCTTTCACCTAAATAACTACAGGTGGTAAGATAAGCTGCACAATATAATTGACCTTTCAGTATATTGTTGCACACACACCATCTATTTAGCAAATGCCCTTGTTATCAACAGCAGCCTTTTAAACTCACCTGAGCTAACAGGTATGTGCGCTGGTTACTCTGCTGCGCTTAAAATTTCTTTTTTGGTTTGCTACAATGCCTTTTCTGAAACGTTGTCTCCTTCTGCTGGAACACTGACTTCTTTCATTTAATGCCTGCAGACTATAAAAGAGAACCCAACCCAAAAAGTTTGGTTGATTAGTCTGTGGCATTCTGTTAAACTGTTGCTTATGGCGGTTTCTGTGAGCTTCTCAGCGACATTCAGCCAGCCAGGTATCCTGCCTGCAGTAGATGGAATGTGGCAATGGAACGCTGGCTGCGCGTGTCATAATAGGCTCTGAGCCTTTATATACCTGTGCACAGCAGCAGCCACCTTCAGTCTGCTGCTGGACAGCCAGCAGCAGCAGCAGCAGGAGAGGTATGTAATCAGGAGCCCTCCTGCTAAGGGTAGACAGCTGCTCGTTCCACCCCACCCCCCGCCTTAATTGGTTCTCCTCCCTTCCAACGGTGTTGAGGCGGGTGGGAACAGCAGGGGGTGAAGGTGCTGTGTTTAAAGAGGTGGAGTTATGCAGATCTAAAACGCGTGGATTGCAGCAGCAGCAAGCCGAAAAGTGCAGGCATGTAAGGGATCTAGAGGTTGACAACATGTCTTCTTAACGGGAGTCCAGGAGCTCATCTCCACAAATGGACTTTTCAGGATCCTTGGGTGGCTCCGTAGTTTGAAACCAATTCTGGTTATCGCTTCTCGGCCTTTTGGCTAAGATCAAGTGTAGTATCATTTGAAAAACAGTTTTGTCCTTGGGCTGCCCTAGTAAATTGATGCATATTACACACTGGTTTGGTGCACTTGTTAGTACGCCAGGTGGCTCATAGAGTTATCTGATGGAAAACATGGCCCTCCAGGATCGAAGTCACTAGTCTGGGTAAGTGTGAGGGCTTTGGAGCAATGTGCCCCAGGAGTAGGCGCCCTGGTGGGAGTCCAAGCTTACTGGGACTGGGAACCCCAGAAAGACTTGGCTTCGTAGCACGCCGCACCTTTGCCAATCATACTTTCTGAGCAACCCCCCCTATTCCTGGCCTCCGGGCTAGGAAGGGGAATTTTTATAAACCCGGTCGGAGGTCCGGTCAGCTTTGTGCTGAGAAACCAACACAGGCTCCAGCTCCACTAGGGTGGCAGCCTAGATGGAAGCTGGGAGCACGAAAACGGCTCTTCTCCGGCTTCGGCTAGGGAGAGCATCGGAGATCCCTGACCCTCGCTGTGGCCTTCTGGCTCGGAGGGATGGGGATGGTTTATTGGGGACCCTCTCCTCCGGGAAGGGTCCACATGAATCCTCGCCTCGTGCGCTGTTTTGGTGTGACTTCGGTCACATTTTTCAGTGCCTTGGATGCAGCTTCAATCAAAAAATCTGTTCTTATCAGTTTAATATCTGATACGTCCCCTATCTGGGGACCATATATTAAATGGATTTTTAGAACAGGGAGATGGAAAAAGAGCTTGCTCTGTCCACTCCACGCATTGACCTGGTATTGCAGTATCTCCAGGACCGGTGCACCCCTTCTTTAATGCAGTTTCTAAAATCAGAAAGAATTGAATTCAATGTTTTTTGTTCATTTTGCTTGTTTGTCGGATTTTGGGATGGACTCTTTGGCTTTGCTTTTCTTCTCCTCATTGGATTTTTCATGTTCAAAGTTGCAGAAGCCAGATTACAAGCTCATTTTGGTTCAACTTCAGCAACTGTGCATTGCATTGCCATGTAATGTGATGCAATGCTATCTTTCTAGCTCTCCCTTTTTACTTCCTTTTGGATAAACAGACATATTAGGCAAGCATTTTGGAGCTTTCACCTAAATAACTACAGGTGGTGAGATAAGCTGCACAATATAATTGACCTTTCAGTATATTGTTGCACACACACCATCTATTTAGCAAATGCCCTTGTTATCAACAGCAGCCTTTTAAACTCACCTGAGCTAACAGGTATGTGCGCTGGTTACTCTGCTGCGCTTAAAATTTCTTTTTTGGTTTGCTACAATGCCTTTTCTGAAACGTTGTCTCCTTCTGCTGGAACACTGACTTCTTTCATTTAATGCCTGCAGACTATAAAAGAGAACCCAACCCAAAAAGTTTGGTTGATTAGTCTGTGGCATTCTGTTAAACTGTTGCTTATGGCGGTCTCTGTGAGCTTCTCAGCGACATTCAGCCAGCCAGGTATCCTGCCTGCAGTAGATGGAATGTGGCAATGGAACGCTGGCTGCGCGTGTCATAATAGGCTCTGAGCCTTTATATACCTGTGCACAGCAGCAGCCACCTTCAGTCTGCTGCTGGACAGCCAGCAGCAGCAGCAGCAGGAGAGGTATGTAATCAGGAGCCCTCCTGCTAAGGGTAGACAGCTGCTCGTTCCACCCCACCCCCCGCCTTAATTGGTTCTCCTCCCTTCCAACGGTGTTGAGGCGGGTGGGAACAGCAGGGGGTGAAGGTGCTGTGTTTAAAGAGGTGGAGTTATGCAGATCTAAAATGCGTGGATTGCAGCAGCAGCAAGCCGAAAAGTGCAGGCATGTAAGGGATCTAGAGGTTGACAACATGTCTTCTTAACGGGAGTCCAGGAGCTCATCTCCACAAATGGACTTTTCAGGATCCTTGGGTGGCTCCGTAGTTTGAAACCAATTCTGGTTATCGCTTCTCGGCCTTTTGGCTAAGATCAAGTGTAGTATCTGTTCTTATCAGTTTAATATCTGATACGTCCCCTATCTGGGGACCATATATTAAATGGATTTTTAGAACAGGGAGATGGAAAAAGAGCTTGCTCTGTCCACTCCACGCATTGACCTGGTATTGCAGTATCTCCAGGACCGGTGCACCCCTTCTTTAATGCAGTTTCTAAAATCAGAAAGAATTGAATTCAATGTTTTTTGTTCATTTTGCTTGTTTGTCGGATTTTGGGATGGACTCTTTGGCTTTGCTTTTCTTCTCCTCATTGGATTTTTCATGTTCAAAGTTGCAGAAGCCAGATTACAAGCTCATTTTGGTTCAACTTCAGCAACTGTGCATTGCATTGCCATGTAATGTGATGCAATGCTATCTTTCTAGCTCTCCCTTTTTACTTCCTTTTGGATAAACAGACATATTAGGCAAGCATTTTGGAGCTTTCACCTAAATAACTACAGGTGGTGAGATAAGCTGCACAATATAATTGACCTTTCAGTATATTGTTGCACACACACCATCTATTTAGCAAATGCCCTTGTTATCAACAGCAGCCTTTTAAACTCACCTGAGCTAACAGGTATGTGCGCTGGTTACTCTGCTGCGCTTAAAATTTCTTTTTTGGTTTGCTACAATGCCTTTTCTGAAACGTTGTCTCCTTCTGCTGGAACACTGACTTCTTTCATTTAATGCCTGCAGACTATAAAAGAGAACCCAACCCAAAAAGTTTGGTTGATTAGTCTGTGGCATTCTGTTAAACTGTTGCTTATGGCGGTCTCTGTGAGCTTCTCAGCGACATTCAGCCAGCCAGGTATCCTGCCTGCAGTAGATGGAATGTGGCAATGGAACGCTGGCTGCGCGTGTCATAATAGGCTCTGAGCCTTTATATACCTGTGCACAGCAGCAGCCACCTTCAGTCTGCTGCTGGACAGCCAGCAGCAGCAGCAGCAGGAGAGGTATGTAATCAGGAGCCCTCCTGCTAAGGGTAGACAGCTGCTCGTTCCACCCCACCCCCCGCCTTAATTGGTTCTCCTCCCTTCCAACGGTGTTGAGGCGGGTGGGAACAGCAGGGGGTGAAGGTGCTGTGTTTAAAGAGGTGGAGTTATGCAGATCTAAAACGCGTGGATTGCAGCAGCAGCAAGCCGAAAAGTGCAGGCATGTAAGGGATCTAGAGGTTGACAACATGTCTTCTTAACGGGAGTCCAGGAGCTCATCTCCACAAATGGACTTTTCAGGATCCTTGGGTGGCTCCGTAGTTTGAAACCAATTCTGGTTATCGCTTCTCGGCCTTTTGGCTAAGATCAAGTGTAGTATCTGTTCTTATCAGTTTAATATCTGATACGTCCCCTATCTGGGGACCATATATTAAATGGATTTTTAGAACAGGGAGATGGAAAAAGAGCTTGCTCTGTCCACTCCACGCATTGACCTGGTATTGCAGTATCTCCAGGACCGGTGCACCCCTTCTTTAATGCAGTTTCTAAAATCAGAAAGAATTGAATTCAATGTTTTTTGTTCATTTTGCTTGTTTGTCGGATTTTGGGATGGACTCTTTGGCTTTGCTTTTCTTCTCCTCATTGGATTTTTCATGTTCAAAGTTGCAGAAGCCAGATTACAAGCTCATTTTGGTTCAACTTCAGCAACTGTGCATTGCATTGCCATGTAATGTGATGCAATGCTATCTTTCTAGCTCTCCCTTTTTACTTCCTTTTGGATAAACAGACATATTAGGCAAGCATTTTGGAGCTTTCACCTAAATAACTACAGGTGGTGAGATAAGCTGCACAATATAATTGACCTTTCAGTATATTGTTGCACACACACCATCTATTTAGCAAATGCCCTTGTTATCAACAGCAGCCTTTTAAACTCACCTGAGCTAACAGGTATGTGCGCTGGTTACTCTGCTGCGCTTAAAATTTCTTTTTTGGTTTGCTACAATGCCTTTTCTGAAACGTTGTCTCCTTCTGCTGGAACACTGACTTCTTTCATTTAATGCCTGCAGACTATAAAAGAGAACCCAACCCAAAAAGTTTGGTTGATTAGTCTGTGGCATTCTGTTAAACTGTTGCTTATGGCGGTCTCTGTGAGCTTCTCAGCGACATTCAGCCAGCCAGGTATCCTGCCTGCAGTAGATGGAATGTGGCAATGGAACGCTGGCTGCGCGTGTCATAATAGGCTCTGAGCCTTTATATACCTGTGCACAGCAGCAGCCACCTTCAGTCTGCTGCTGGACAGCCAGCAGCAGCAGCAGGAGAGGTATGTAATCAGGAGCCCTCCTGCTAAGGGTAGACAGCTGCTCGTTTCACCCCACCCCCCGCCTTAATTGGTTCTCCTCCCTTCCAACGGTGTTGAGGCGGGTGGGAACAGCAGGGGGTGAAGGTGCTGTGTTTAAAGAGGTGGAGTTATGCAGATCTAAAACGCGTGGATTGCAGCAGCAGCAAGCCGAAAAGTGCAGGCATGTAAGGGATCTAGAGGTTGACAACATGTCTTCTTAACGGGAGTCCAGGAGCTCATCTCCACAAATGGACTTTTCAGGATCCTTGGGTGGCTCCGTAGTTTGAAACCAATTCTGGTTATCGCTTCTCGGCCTTTTGGCTAAGATCAAGTGTAGTATCTGTTCTTATCAGTTTAATATCTGATACGTCCCCTATCTGGGGACCATATATTAAATGGATTTTTAGAACAGGGAGATGGAAAAAGAGCTTGCTCTGTCCACTCCACGCATTGACCTGGTATTGCAGTATCTCCAGGACCGGTGCACCCCTTCTTTAATGCAGTTTCTAAAATCAGAAAGAATTGAATTCAATGTTTTTGGTTCATTTTGCTTGTTTGTCGGATTTTGGGATGGACTCTTTGGCTTTGCTTTTCTTCTCCTCATTGGATTTTTCATGTTCAAAGTTGCAGAAGCCAGATTACAAGCTCATTTTGGTTCAACTTCAGCAACTGTGCATTGCATTGCCATGTAATGTGATGCAATGCTATCTTTCTAGCTCTCCCTTTTTACTTCCTTTTGGATAAACAGACATATTAGGCAAGCATTTTGGAGCTTTCACCTAAATAACTACAGGTGGTGAGATAAGCTGCACAATATAATTGACCTTTCAGTATATTGTTGCACACACACCATCTATTTAGCAAATGCCCTTGTTATCAACAGCGGCCTTTTAACTCACCTGAGCTAACAGGTATGTGCGCTGGTTACTCTGCTGCGCTTAAAATTTCTTTTTTGGTTTGCTACAATGCCTTTTCTGAAACGTTGTCTCCTTCTGCTGGAACACTGACTTCTTTCATTTAATGCCTGCAGACTATAAAAGAGAACCCAACCCAAAAAGTTTGGTTGATTAGTCTGTGGCATTCTGTTAAACTGTTGCTTATGGCGGTCTCTGTGAGCTTCTCAGCGACATTCAGCCAGCCAGGTATCCTGCCTGCAGTAGATGGAATGTGGCAATGGAACGCTGGCTGCGCGTGTCATAATAGGCTCTGAGCCTTTATATACCTGTGCACAGCAGCAGCCACCTTCAGTCTGCTGCTGGACAGCCAGCAGCAGCAGCAGCAGGAGAGGTATGTAATCAGGAGCCCTCCTGCTAAGGATAGACAGCTGCTCGTTCCACCCCACCCCCCGCCTTAATTGGTTCTCCTCCCTTCCAACGGTGTTGAGGCGGGTGGGAACAGCAGGGGGTGAAGGTGCTGTGTTTAAAGAGGTGGAGTTATGCAGATCTAAAACGCGTGGATTGCAGCAGAAGCAAGCCGAAAAGTGCAGGCATGTAAGGGATCTAGAGGTTGACAACATGTCTTCTTAACGGGAGTCCAGGAGCTCATCTCCACAAATGGACTTTTCAGGATCCTTGGGTGGCTCCGTAGGTTGAAACCAATTCTGGTTATCGCTTCTCGGCCTTTTGGCTAAGATAAAGTGTAGTATCTGTTCTTATCAGTTTAATATCTGATACGTCCCCTATCTGGGGACCATATATTAAATGGATTTTTAGAACAGGGAGATGGAAAAAGAGCTTGCTCTGTCCACTCCACGCATTGACCTGGTATTGCAGTATCTCCAGGACCGGTGCACCCCTTCTTTAATGCAGTTTCTAAAATCAGAAAGAATTGAATTCAATGTTATTTGTTCATTTTGCTTGTTTGTCGGATTTTGGGATGGACTCTTTGGCTTTGCTTTTCTTCTCCTCATTGGATTTTTCATGTTCAAAGTTGCAGAAGCCAGATTACAAGCTCATTTTGGTTCAACTTCAGCAACTGTGCATTGCATTGCCATGTAATGTGATGCAATGCTATCTTTCTAGCTCTCCCTTTTTACTTCCTTTTGGATAAACAGACATATTAGGCAAGCATTTTGGAGCTTTCACCTAAATAACTACAGGTGGTGAGATAAGCTGCACAATATAATTGACCTTTCAGTATATTGTTGCACACACACCATCTATTTAGCAAATGCCCTTGTTATCAACAGCAGCCTTTTAAACTCACCTGAGCTAACAGGTATGTGCGCTGGTTTCTCTGCTGCGCTTAAAATTTCTTTTTTGGTTTGCTACAATGCCTTTTCTGAAACGTTGTCTCCTTCTGCTGGAACACTGACTTCTTTCATTTAATGCCTGCAGACTATAAAAGAGAACCCAACCCAAAAAGTTTGGTTGATTAGTCTGTGGCATTCTGTTAAACTGTTGCTTATGGCGGTCTCTGTGAGCTTCTCAGCGACATTCAGCCAGCCAGGTATCCTGCCTGCAGTAGATGGAATGTGGCAATGGAACGCTGGCTGCGCGTGTCATAATAGGCTCTGAGCCTTTATATACCTGTGCACAGCAGCAGCCACCTTCAGTCTGCTGCTGGACAGCCAGCAGCAGCAGCAGCAGGAGAGGTATGTAATCAGGAGCCCTCCTGCTAAGGGTAGACAGCTGCTCGTTCCACCCCACCCCCCGCCTTAATTGGTTCTCCTCCCTTCCAACGGTGTTGAGGCGGGTGGGAACAGCAGGGGGTGAAGGTGCTGTGTTTAAAGAGGTGGAGTTATGCAGATCTAAAACGCGTGGATTGCAGCAGCAGCAAGCCGAAAAGTGCAGGCATGTAAGGGATCTAGAGGTTGACAACATGTCTTCTTAACGGGAGTCCAGGAGCTCATCTCCACAAATGGACTTTTCAGGATCCTTGGGTGGCTCCGTAGTTTGAAACCAATTCTGGTTATCGCTTCTCGGCCTTTTGGCTAAGATCAAGTGTAGTATCTGTTCTTATCAGTTTAATATCTGATACGTCCCCTATCTGGGGACCATATATTAAATGGATTTTTAGAACAGGGAGATGGAAAAAGAGCTTGCTCTGTCCACTCCACGCATTGACCTGGTATTGCAGTATCTCCAGGACCGGTGCACCCCTTCTTTAATGCAGTTTCTAAAATCAGAAAGAATTGAATTCAATGTTTTTTGTTCATTTTGCTTGTTTGTCGGATTTTGGGATGGACTCTTTGGCTTTGCTTTTCTTCTCCTCATTGGATTTTTCATGTTCAAAGTTGCAGAAGCCAGATTACAAGCTCATTTTGGTTCAACTTCAGCAACTGTGCATTGCATTGCCATGTAATGTGATGCAGTGCTATCTTTCTAGCTCTCCCTTTTTACTTCCTTTTGGATAAACAGACATATTAGGCAAGCATTTTGGAGCTTTCACCTAAATAACTACAGGTGGTGAGATAAGCTGCACAATATAATTGACCTTTCAGTATATTGTTGCACACACACCATCTATTTAGCAAATGCCCTTGTTATCAACAGCAGCCTTTTAAACTCACCTGAGCTAACAGGTATGTGCGCTGGTTACTCTGCTGCGCTTAAAATTTCTTTTTTGGTTTGCTACAATGCCTTTTCTGAAACGTTGTCTCCTTCTGCTGGAACACTGACTTCTTTCATTTAATGCCTGCAGACTATAAAAGAGAACCCAACCCAAAAAGTTTGGTTGATTAGTCTGTGGCATTCTGTTAAACTGTTGCTTATGGCGGTCTCTGTGAGCTTCTCAGCGACATTCAGCCAGCCAGGTATCCTGCCTGCAGTAGATGGAATGTGGCAATGGAACGCTGGCTGCGCGTGTCATAATAGGCTCTGAGCCTTTATATACCTGTGCACAGCAGCAGCCACCTTCAGTCTGCTGCTGGACAGCCAGCAGCAGCAGCAGCAGGAGAGGTATGTAATCAGGAGCCCTCCTGCTAAGGGTAGACAGCTGCTCGTTCCACCCCACCCCCCGCCTTAATTGGTTCTCCTCCCTTCCAACGGTGTTGAGGCGGGTGGGAACAGCAGGGGGTGAAGGTGCTGTGTTTAAAGAGGTGGAGTTATGCAGATCTAAAACGCGTGGATTGCAGCAGCAGCAAGCCGAAAAGTGCAGGCATGTAAGGGATCTAGAGGTTGACAACATGTCTTCTTAACGGGAGTCCAGGAGCTCATCTCCACAAATGGACTTTTCAGGATCCTTGGGTGGCTCCGTAGTTTGAAACCAATTCTGGTTATCGCTTCTCGGCCTTTTGGCTAAGATCAAGTGTAGTATCTGTTCTTATCAGTTTAATATCTGATACGTCCCCTATCTGGGGACCATATATTAAATGGATTTTTAGAACAGGGAGATGGAAAAAGAGCTTGCTCTGTCCACTCCACGCATTGACCTGGTATTGCAGTATCTCCAGGACCGGTGCACCCCTTCTTTAATGCAGTTTCTAAAATCAGAAAGAATTGAATTCAATGTTTTTTGTTCATTTTGCTTGTTTGTCGGATTTTGGGATGGACTCTTTGGCTTTGCTTTTCTTCTCCTCATTGGATTTTTCATGTTCAAAGTTGCAGAAGCCAGATTACAAGCTCATTTTGGTTCAACTTCAGCAACTGTGCATTGCATTGCCATGTAATGTGATGCAATGCTATCTTTCTAGCTCTCCCTTTTTACTTCCTTTTGGATAAACAGACATATTAGGCAAGCATTTTGGAGCTTTCACCTAAATAACTACAGGTGGTGAGATAAGCTGCACAATATAATTGACCTTTCAGTATATTGTTGCACACACACCATCTATTTAGCAAATGCCCTTGTTATCAACAGCAGCCTTTTAAACTCACCTGAGCTAACAGGTATGTGCGCTGGTTACTCTGCTGCGCTTAAAATTTCTTTTTTGGTTTGCTACAATGCCTTTTCTGAAACGTTGTCTCCTTCTGCTGGAACACTGACTTCTTTCATTTAATGCCTGCAGACTATAAAAGAGAACCCAACCCAAAAAGTTTGGTTGATTAGTCTGTGGCATTCTGTTAAACTGTTGCTTATGGCGGTCTCTGTGAGCTTCTCAGCGACATTCAGCCAGCCAGGTATCCTGCCTGCAGTAGATGGAATGTGGCAATGGAACGCTGGCTGCGCGTGTCATAATAGGCTCTGAGCCTTTATATACCTGTGCACAGCAGCAGCCACCTTCAGTCTGCTGCTGGACAGCCAGCAGCAGCAGCAGCAGGAGAGGTATGTAATCAGGAGCCCTCCTGCTAAGGGTAGACAGCTGCTCGTTCCACCCCACCCCCCGCCTTAATTGGTTCTCCTCCCTTCCAACGGTGTTGAGGCGGGTGGGAACAGCAGGGGGTGAAGGTGCTGTGTTTAAAGAGGTGGAGTTATGCAGATCTAAAACGCGTGGATTGCAGCAGCAGCAAGCCGAAAAGTGCAGGCATGTAAGGGATCTAGAGGTTGACAACATGTCTTCTTAACGGGAGTCCAGGAGCTCATCTCCACAAATGGACTTTTCAGGATCCTTGGGTGGCTCCGTAGTTTGAAACCAATTCTGGTTATCGCTTCTCGGCCTTTTGGCTAAGATCAAGTGTAGTATCTTTCGAAAAGGCGGTTTTGGATGTTGGCCGCCCTAGTAGATTGATACATTATGCACACTGGGATTTAGGCGCTTGTTAGTACGCCAGGTGGCTAATATAGTCATCTGGTGGAAAGCATGGCCCCCTAGGATCGACGCCATTGGGCCGGGGAAGATCGAAAGCCCGAAGTGTGAAGTGCCCCAGGAGTGGTGACCCTGGGGTGCCTCAACTCACTGGGATTGGGAACCCCACTTGAGTTTATGGCACATTTGCACTAGCACTTCAATATTTCTTTCTTCACACACACCCTTATTCCGGGCCTTCTGGCCTTAGGATGGGGAATTTTTCAATTCCCGGTCGAAGGTCCGGGCAGTATTATACTGTGAAACCTTCACTATTTATTTAATTTTTTTGTCACTGTGTGTCCACTTTTTCACGAGTGTCCACGTCCTTACTAGGATTTTGTCGGGATGCGGTTCCCTTACGGGTTCCTCTCTTGGCAGGTCTAGGGGGGGAGTGTGTGGCCATCAGGTTCCGCTCCCCCCTGAACCCCCCTGGCTCTCCTCTTTCTGGAGGAGAGCGTTGTTGGCTCCCCTCTTCCGGGAGGGGAGCACAGTCTTTGGCTCCCAGTGCCTTGCTCGGGTGAGAACTCGGGCAGGTGCTGGGGGTAAGATTGGGTCGCCTCTGGCTCCGGCTGGAGGTGGCTATTTGTCCCTGTTCCTCGCTGTGGCCTTCTGGCTCGGAGGGACGGGGAATGGTTTGGGGGACTCTTCTCCTTTTGGAGAGGGTTTCAAGAAGACCAGCATCCTAGTGCACTTTTTTTGTGGCACTTGTCACTTTTTTAAGCGCACTCGGGTTTTGTACACGAATTCGGGCATTCGAAAAAAAAAAAAAAAAATCTGTTCTTATCAGTTTAATATCTGATACGTCCCCTATCTGGGGACCATATATTAAATGGATTTTTAGAACAGGGAGATGGAAAAAGAGCTTGCTCTGTCCACTCCACGCATTGACCTGGTATTGCAGTATCTCCAGGACCGGTGCACCCCTTCTTTAATGCAGTTTCTAAAATCAGAAAGAATTGAATTCAATGTTTTTTGTTCATTTTGCTTGTTTGTCGGATTTTGGGATGGACTCTTTGGCTTTGCTTTTCTTCTCCTCATTGGATTTTTCATGTTCAAAGTTGCAGAAGCCAGATTACAAGCTCATTTTGGTTCAACTTCAGCAACTGTGCATTGCATTGCCATGTAATGTGATGCAATGCTATCTTTCTAGCTCTCCCTTTTTACTTCCTTTTGGATAAACAGACATATTAGGCAAGCATTTTGGAGCTTTCACCTAAATAACTACAGGTGGTAAGATAAGCTGCACAATATAATTGACCTTTCAGTATATTGTTGCACACACACCATCTATTTAGCAAATGCCCTTGTTATCAACAGCAGCCTTTTAAACTCACCTGAGCTAACAGGTATGTGCGCTGGTTACTCTGCTGCGCTTAAAATTTCTTTTTTGGTTTGCTACAATGCCTTTTCTGAAACGTTGTCTCCTTCTGCTGGAACACTGACTTCTTTCATTTAATGCCTGCAGACTATAAAAGAGAACCCAACCCAAAAAGTTTGGTTGATTAGTCTGTGGCATTCTGTTAAACTGTTGCTTATGGCGGTCTCTGTGAGCTTCTCAGCGACATTCAGCCAGCCAGGTATCCTGCCTGCAGTAGATGGAATGTGGCAATGGAACGCTGGCTGCGCGTGTCATAATAGGCTCTGAGCCTTTATATACCTGTGCACAGCAGCAGCCACCTCCAGTCTGCTGCTGGACAGCCAGCAGAAGCAGCAGCAGGAGAGGTATGTAATCAGGAGCCCTCCTGCTAAGGGTAGACAGCTGCTCGTTCCACCCCACCCCCCGCCTTAATTGGTTCTCCTCCCTTCCAACGGTGTTGAGGCGGGTGGGAACAGCAGGGGGTGAAGGTGCTGTGTTTAAAGAGGTGGAGTTATGCAGATCTAAAACGCGTGGATTGCAGCAGCAGCAAGCCGAAAAGTGCAGGCATGTAAGGGATCTAGAGGTTGACAACATGTCTTCTTAACGGGAGTCCAGGAGCTCATCTCCACAAATGGACTTTTCAGGATCCTTGGGTGGCTCCGTAGTTTGAAACCAATTCTGGTTATCGCTTCTCGGCCTTTTGGCTAAGATCAAGTGTAGTATCTTTCGAAAAGGCGGTTTTGGATGTTGGCCGCCCTAGTAGATTGATACATTATGCACACTGGGGTTTAGGCGCTTGTTAGTACGCCAGGTGGCTAATATAGTCATCTGGTGGAAAGCATGGCCCCCCAGGATCGATGCCATTGGGCCGGGGAAGATCGAAATCCCGAAGTGTGAAGTGCCCCAGGAGTGGTGACCCTGGGGTGCCTTAACTCACTGGGATTGGGAACCCCACTTGAGTTTATGGCACATTTGCACAAGCACTTCAAATTTTCTTTCTTTGCACACACCCTTATTCCGGGCCTTCTGGCCTTAGGATGGGGAATTTTTCAATTCCCGGTCGAAGGTCCGGGCAGTATTATACTGTGAAACCTTCACTATTTATTTAATTTCTTTGTCACTGTGTGTCCACTTATTCACGTGTGTCATGTCCTACTAGGATTTTGTCGGGATGCGGTTCCCTTACGGGTTCCTCTCTTGGCAGGTCTAGGGGGGGAGTGTGTGGCCGTCAGGTTCCGCTCCCCCCTGAACCCCCCTGGCTCTCCTCTTTCGGGAGGAGAGCGTTGTTGGCTCCCCTCTTCCGGGAGGGGAGCACAGTCTTTGGCTCCCAGTGCCTTGCTCGGGTGAGAACTCGGGCAGGTGCTGGGGGTAAGATTGGGTCGCCTCTGGCTTCGGCTGGAGGTGGCTTTTTGTCCCTGTTCCTCGCTGTGGCCTTTTGGCTCGGAGGGACGGGGAATGGTTTGGGGGACCCTTCTCCTTTTGGAGAGGGTTTCAAGAAGACCAGCATCCTAGTGCACTTTTTTTGTGGCACTTGTCACTTTTTTAAGCGCACTCGGGTTTTGTACACGAATTCGGGCTTTCGATAAAAAAAAAAATCTGTTCTTATCAGTTTAATATCTGATACGTCCCCTATCTGGGGACCATATATTAAATGGATTTTTAGAACAGGGAGATGGAAAAAGAGCTTGCTCTGTCCACTCCACGCATTGACCTGGTATTGCAGTATCTCCAGGACCGGTGCACCCCTTCTTTAATGCAGTTTCTAAAATCAGAAAGAATTGAATTCAATGTTTTTTGTTCATTTTGCTTGTTTGTCGGATTTTGGGATGGACTCTTTGGCTTTGCTTTTCTTCTCCTCATTGGATTTTTCATGTTCAAAGTTGCAGAAGCCAGATTACAAGCTCATTTTGGTTCAACTTCAGCAACTGTGCATTGCATTGCCATGTAATGTGATGCAATGCTATCTTTCTAGCTCTCCCTTTTTACTTCCTTTTGGATAAACAGACATATTAGGCAAGTGTAGCACCCTGAGGATTCGGCTGCTACAGGGGTATTGCACCTCAACCCAGAGGTGTGATATTCCACTCCCGGGTAAGGAAGGAGTGTGAAACTGAGCTCGGTAGGCTGCATGCACTACACACATCCCATTTCCGAGGAGCAGACCGACGGTACTCCCACTTAGAAATGTGCAGGTACGACCGAGTCTGTTCCTGGCTGGAGTGGGAGGGGGGTGGTACATCCCAAGTAGTATAGGGGCAGATAGGGGGAGCAGCCTGGGTAAAGATATTAGCTCATTGTTTGCTGGTCACCTGAGCTCACACATAGAGGGTGTATATAAGGTGGGCACCAACTAAGAACAGGGTCAGTTGCAGAGAGGAAGTCAGCGAGCAGAGGAGAAGAGAGACCCAGAGTGAGAGAGGAGAAAGAGAGACCCAGAGGGGGAAACAGAAGAAAAGGACTCCAAGACCCCAAACTAAATCCCCGGGTGAAGAGTCGGCACAGGGTACCGGAACCCAAACTGGTGGGGGCAAAAACACTCCCCAGCCAGAGACCGGAGACCGTGGGCAGCGTTTGCCACGGTCACCCACCACATCCACCACGAAGGCATACCACGAGGAGGGTCAGGGAACCCACGGCCAAGGGTCTCCCAACAGAAGGCCCGAGGGAGCTGGACCTGGGTGGATCAATAGTGGGGACGGCCAGAGAAAGGACAGAAGGAGAGCTCAGGGTCACGCTCCGGACTTATTTGGGAGTTGGCTGGATCCAGAACCTGGTGGACGCAGCACGGCTCGGGAGGTCACTCGAAGCTGGAGTGACCAGAACATCAGCAGTGAGTAAACATCCTAAACTGCATAACCCGACTCTGTCTCTGATTGCCGTCTACACTGCATCACCACAACTCCCATCCTCTGCACCTGATCCCCCTGAGGCTATACCCCACCCGTTGGGGGTTATATCACCAAAGCTGCACCTACACCACCAGCCTCAGCGGACCCTGCTGCAGCGGCGGCCACAGTGACCGCAACACAACGGGTGGCGTAGTCGACATTAAGAACTTAGTAACATCTGTAGGACTGCCACATACAACTGAGTTTGACACCCTGGGCACGGACCGGGTCACAGCCACTCGGAAGACTACAACCCCCATCTGATCCGGCTCCGGATATTCCCCCTAAAGAATATGGCCCAGGGGGCGCGTCAACTTTGGCGTAGTCGGCAGGATTACGTGCCCGCAACACCCGGGTACTGCGTGCCTGAAGAAAAGTGCAAGTTTACCTCAAAAAGAAGTCTCCTGCCGGTTCCGGAGGGTCCCCGCCATCGGACCCCATCACCAGTCGATTCCCGCCGGTTGTCCGCCATTAACAGCTTTTTCCCGCCATCTGCAGAGTTTCCCGCCACTGGGAAGCGATTCCCGCCATTTCCAAAGGTTTCCCGTCTTGGAAGAGCGGACGCCATTATGGGCGTGCCAGAGGGTGGCGAGAGGCCACCTCCCATCGTGGGCCAGGACCGAAAATGGCGCCAAAAGTGGAAACCGCCCCCACCAACAGAGACTGTGATGCTAGAGGTGTCTGTCAGCGTGAAAGAACCGCCCCTGGAGCTGACAGTCACCAAGTGGCCCCGGGACCGCCCTCGAAGTGGGAGGAGACGAAAGAAAAGAACGAAGATGGGTGCCGCCTGGAGCAGTCTGGAGCGAGCGCACCCGGAGGCAGGAAGCCTGGAGAAGAGTAGCAGAGAAGCTCACCTGGAGATGGCGAGAGAGCAGAGCAGCACCGGCCCGCTGGCCAGGAGCCTGCTGGAAGAAGAGCAGAGCAGCACCGACCCGTTGGTCAGGAGCCTGCTGGAAACCACGACCCCACTAGGCCTAGTGGAGGTCCTTGCACAACTCCCCCGAGACCGGGAGTGTGCACAGACAGCTCTGGAGGGCCTCGCACGGAGGATGGCCCGGGTACAGCGAGAGACATTGGCGGAGTGGAGCCGAGAGATGGCCCAGCAAACCAAGACCCGGAGCACGCCAGCCAAGATGAGGAGACAGACCGCCTCTGAGGACAGCGCGGGAGGACCCAAGGCCGGAGACGGCGCCGAGAAGGGAGCCGAACGCATGGAGGCAGGTAAAGGGGACGTCTATACCTCAAACAAGGACACCGCTTACCTGCCCCAGCTCCCCGTCGCAGAGCCCGAAAGTCCCCCTGCTGTGCCCGAAAACGCCGTGTCACCGACGCAGACTAGGCCCCAACCGGAAGCCGCCGCCGCGACCCCTGTGACGCCATGCGCACCGACCCCGAGCGTGGCAAAACAGGAAGTGACACCAGCCTGGTCGCAGGGCCTAGAATTCCCGGGCGTCGCAGCACCAACAGCGCCCCCTACCTCCGCGGAGCCTCCGGCCTGGCCGCAAGGCCAGGTAGCCCAGGGCGCCGCCGTCCTAACGGTGCCCTTCACCTTCCAGGTGCCCCAGGCCTGGCCGCAAGGCCTGGGCAACCCAGGCGCCACCACCACCGCGCCCGCACCCGTAAAACCAAGGGTGCCGCGTCTGGGAGAGGACTTGTTTGCCCAGCACACGTGGCCGGACGGGCAGCCTTTCATCTGGCCCCAGAGATATTATGAACTGGAGCACCAGAGGAGAGTTGGGGCCATGTGTGCACCCCTGATTCCGGCTCCGAAGCCCGTGATAAGGATCTCGCCCCCGCTTGAAGAGACCCAATTTGAGTGGGACCCCACCGGAGAAGACCTAATGGGGTTCACTCAGGAAACCAGGGCAGCTGCAGCGGAGCGTGCTGAGTGTTGCCGACAGCAGCTCGAGGAGTTTGCGAGGGAGCGGAGAGAGAGGCGGGTCCAGGAACAACAGGCCCAAATAAGGAGCGCCGAGCAGAAGAGCCGAACCAGGAGGGACCCCCGTGCAGCGCACAGTCCCCGCACCACCGGGACTGTAATTAAGTTCAATATGCAGCATGGGTGGGGCTTCATCAGAGACCACAACACCCCCGGCGACGTCTTTGTCACGCGCAGAGATGTGGAGTCCCATCTGCCGGAGGGGCACAGAGGTCGTGACCTTTATATCGGGGACGAGGTCACCTTTACCCGGCACAAGTGTGCCAAAGGACCTTACGCCCTCCATGTGCATCGCCTGACAGAGGAGGAGCTGCGATGTGAGGAGGAAGAGCAAGAGGATCCGGACGGGTCTGAAGCTGAGATCCCCAAAGAAGGAGCAGGAGGAAGACGCTGTTGAGTACAGCGGAGCAGGTGCTGTAAATAGTTACCCGATCGGGGTATAAAGAAACTGTTACTGCAAAAATAGTCCCCGTTGGGACCAGCTGATGTGAACTGTTCACCCGTTTACCCTTGATCCCACAGGCTGAGGACTGTGAGCAGCCACTCCCTTTCCCTCCTTACCTGGCCGAGGACTGAGAGCGGCCATACCCTTGTACATAGTTGCGCTTCCTAAAGCGCCCCCTACCGGTTTTATAGGAAAACCATTTTTCTAGAAAGACTGTCGCACTATACCCGGTCACACGTTGCGCAGTGACCGGAGGAGGAGCCAGAGGCGACGAGAAAGTTTTATATATATAATGTTTTATATATTTTATATGTTTATGAAAAAAAAAAAAAAAAATTTTGCATGTTATGTGATGTTTTTGTCTTACAGCCCGAGGACGTGCTGTGATTTACCAGGGGGGAATGTAGCACCCTGAGGATTCGGCTGCTACAGGGGTATTGCACCTCAACCCAGAGGTGTGATATTCCACTCCCGGGTAAGGAAGGAGTGTGAAACTGAGCTCGGTAGGCTGCATGCACTACACACATCCCATTTCCGAGGAGCAGACCGACGGTACTCCCACTTAGAAATGTGCAGGTACGACCGAGTCTGTTCCTGGCTGGAGTGGGAGGGGGGTGGTACATCCCAAGTAGTGTAGGGGCAGATAGGGGGAGCAGCCTGGGTAAAGATAGGAGCTCATTGGGTGCTGGTCACCTGAGCTCACACATAGAGGGTGTATATAAGGTGGGCACCAACTAAGAACAGGGTCAGTTGCAGAGAGGAAGTCAGCGAGCAGAGGAGAAGAGAGACCCAGAGTGAGAGAGGAGAAAGAGAGACCCAGAGGGGGAAACAGAAGAAAAGGACTCCAAGACCCCAAACTAAATCCCCGGGTGAAGAGTCGGCACAGGGTACCGGAACCCAAACTGGTGGGGGCAAAAACACTCCCCAGCCAGAGACCGGAGACCGTGGGCAGCGTTTGCCACGGTCACCCACCACATCCACCACGAAGGCATACCACGAGGAGGGTCAGGGAACCCACGGCCAAGGGTCTCCCAACAGAAGGCCCGAGGGAGCTGGACCTGGGTGGATCAATAGTGGGGACGGCCAGAGAAAGGACAGAAGGAGAGCTCAGGGTCACGCTCCGGACTTATTTGGGAGTTGGCTGGATCCAGAACCTGGTGGACGCAGCACGGCTCGGGAGGTCACTCGAAGCTGGAGTGACCAGAACATCAGCAGTGAGTAAACATCCTAAACTGCATAACCCGACTCTGTCTCTGATTGCCGTCTACACTGCATCACCACAACTCCCATCCTCTGCACCTGATCCCCCTGAGGCTATACCCCACCCGTTGGGGGTTATATCACCAAAGCTGCACCTACACCACCAGCCTCAGCGGACCCTGCTGCAGCGGCGGCCACAGTGACCGCAACACAACGGGTGGCGTAGTCGACATTAAGAACTTAGTAACATCTGTAGGACTGCCACATACAACTGAGTTTGACACCCTGGGCACGGACCGGGTCACAGCCACTCGGAAGACTACAACCCCCATCTGATCCGGCTCCGGATATTCCCCCTAAAGAATATGGCCCAGGGGGCGCGTCACAAGCATTTTGGAGCTTTCACCTAAATAACTACAGGTGGTGAGATAAGCTGCACAATATAATTGACCTTTCAGTATATTGTTGCACACACACCATCTATTTAGCAAATGCCCTTGTTATCAACAGCAGCCTTTTAAACTCACCTGAGCTAACAGGTATGTGCGCTGGTTACTCTGCTGCGCTTAAAATTTCTTTTTTGGTTTGCTACAATGCCTTTTCTGAAACGTTGTCTCCTTCTGCTGGAACACTGACTTCTTTCATTTAATGCCTGCAGACTATAAAAGAGAACCCAACCCAAAAAGTTTGGTTGATTAGTCTGTGGCATTCTGTTAAACTGTTGCTTATGGCGGTCTCTGTGAGCTTCTCAGCGACATTCAGCCAGCCAGGTATCCTGCCTGCAGTAGATGGAATGTGGCAATGGAACGCTGGCTGCGCGTGTCATAATAGGCTCTGAGCCTTTATATACCTGTGCACAGCAGCAGCCACCTTCAGTCTGCTGCTGGACAGCCAGCAGCAGCAGCAGCAGGAGAGGTATGTAATCAGGAGCCCTCCTGCTAAGGGTAGACAGCTGCTCGTTCCACCCCACCCCCCGCCTTAATTGGTTCTCCTCCCTTCCAACGGTGTTGAGGCGGGTGGGAACAGCAGGGGGTGAAGGTGCTGTGTTTAAAGAGGTGGAGTTATGCAGATCTAAAACGCGTGGATTGCAGCAGCAGCAAGCCGAAAAGTGCAGGCATGTAAGGGATCTAGAGGTTGACAACATGTCTTCTTAACGGGAGTCCAGGAGCTCATCTCCACAAATGGACTTTTCAGGATCCTTGGGTGGCTCCGTAGTTTGAAACCAATTCTGGTTATCGCTTCTCGGCCTTTTGGCTAAGATCAAGTGTAGTATCTGTTCTTTTAAGAACACAAGAGCTACGATCTACACTTGACGAGAGCGATCGAACTCGGAAGGAGAAGAGCTTCGGAGCCCAGCTGACATCAGAGAACGAAGGCGGATATCGGTGGGAGGAAGAAGCTCTAAAGAATCCAGAAGAAGACGAAGACTCGGAGAAGAATCGGGCTGTCCTGTGGAATCTTCGAGGAAGAAAATCATCGAGACAAAGACCTTTCGGGGAATTTGTCCAGAACACGACGGGAGAAGAATCTGCATAGCTCCACCCATTCCGGGAAGAGTTCCAGATCCAGCTCCAAGAAGTAACTGCAGGAGGAAAGCCATGGCAAGCGCTGCGAGGAAGGCCGAAAAGAAGAGCCTGGAGCTGGGGACAGCCAGGAGGGCCCAGCCAGGAGCCGATTCTGACCCCAAGGACTCTGCCTCCACGACTGGCCAGCAGAAGGGACCCCAGAAGCCCCGCCACGAAGCTCCAGCCCTGGAGCCATGGATGCGGCAGACGGTGGCCCTGAAGCTGAAGGAAGTGGATGGGAGGGTGCCGGACATGTCCTCGGACGTGTTCTGCCAGAAGATGCTGCTGGATCGAGGCTTCTCCAGGTCGGACACCCTCAGCATCCAGACCTTCTTGACGGGGATCTTCTTCGTCACCTTCGCCACTGTGAACACCTGCAGGAGGTTCTGGGAAATGGTAAGCGCAAAAGGACCGGATAATTCTTTCTCTGCCTTTACAGGTAGCTGCCCTATCCAGAGGGATGAAAGGAGGATCACGGTCTCCATGCGCAACCCGCACACCCCAGGCCAAGACATCTGTACCTTCCTGAGACGCTTCTGTTTGGTTGTGAAGGAACCCTCTCACATCCTGAATGGACTCGGCTTCTGGACAGGTAAGTGGTCGGTGACCGTTAGACTTCACAGGGACCTGGCGTACTCAGACGGACTTCGGCACCTGCCCCCGACATTCTCCCTGGGCAACTCCTACGGCCTCATCTATTACCCGGACATGCCGCGGAACTGCAGGAGATGCGGCAAGAACGGCCACGAGATGAAGGACTGCAAGGAGGATGCCTGCAGGATTTGTCGAGTGACGGGACACAGCTCGAAGGACTGCCCGAAGAAGACGTCCTGCAACCTGTGTGGGCTGGCGGCTCATCTGTACAAGGATTGCCCCAGGCGTGAGAGATCCTGGGCATCGGTGGTTGCGACGACCCCAGCTACGGAGGACAAGGCCCCGACGACCAGGCCTGTGAAGGTCAAGGACGCGACGACCAAGGCCCCAGCGGCCAAGGCCGAGACGACCAAGGCCAAAGCGGTCAAGGAGTCGGTGGCCAAAGCCCCAGCGACGGTCCCAGCAGCTCCGAAGCAGAAGAAAAAGTCAAAGGAGGGTAAGAGTTCTGTCACCCCTCTCTCGATCCCTCCCCCTGCCACCCCCGTCCAATCCCCCCCCACCCCGGCCACCCCTGCTGAGGATTCCACTTCCTCTTCCTCCTTCCCCTACTCCTCAGCAGGTGTCCTTTCCCCTGCCCCGGCAGCCACTCTCCCTCCCCAGACCATGGTAGCGGTGGAATTAACCTTTCCTCCACCCGCCGCTATCTATTCCGAGGAGGATTTTCCCCTTCTTGTCTCCCCAGTTCCAACCCGGGGAAAGAGGAAGGTGGAGGACAGCCCTGCTACTGAATCCTCCAAAAAGAAGATTCTGGATTTCGTAGGCGAAAAGGAGGATACCCTCCCTGAGCCAGAAGAGATGGAGCACATGGTTGAGACCCTGGTGGCCGAGCCAGAAGAGGAGGAACTGGTGGTCGCCGAGATTGAGGCGGCGCTGCTTGACCAGATGGAGGAAGAGGGCCTGCTGGTGATCCCGTCACCAGCAGTCAACACCGACGAGGGACCACCCGACCGGAGTGGTAACTAAGGTGTATTGCCTGCGCTAACTTTTTCTTTTTTCCCTACATGATGGCTAATATTAACTTATTTTCCATTAATGTCAGGAGCATCAAGGACAAGTTCAGACGTCAGACTATTTATGCCTTCCTTACTTCCCAGTTGTGTGATGTTTATATGTTGCAGGAATGTTCCCTTCCCTCCTCTAAGTCCTTCAAACATCTGGCCAGGGAGTGGTCCCACGGTCCATCCTACTGGTCCGGTGGGGGTGACTGCAAGTCTGCGGGGGTCGCAATTCTGATCAGGGGGGGCGCATTCACGCTTGAGTCCGTCCAGGAGCTCATCTGCGGCAGGGCTCTTGTTGTAGATGGCAACTGGGCGGGAGAACCTGTCAGGTTCATCAACGTGTATGCGTCCCCACTGAAGAATGAGCGTTTGGAGCTTTTCCAGACCCTGCGGCTTCAGCTTGCCACCACCAGGACCTTAGTGATGGCCGGGGATTTCAACTGCCCCATCGAGGAGGACGGTCGTAGTTCTGGCACATCTGCCAAGTTGGACATCACGTCCAAGCTGCTCATCGAGATGGTAACCGAGGCCTCTCTTCAGGACGTGGTGGGCTCCATGGGGAGAGGCTCCACGAACTATTCGTGGAGCCGACCCGATGGCTCACTCCGCTCCAGGATTGACTTTGTGTTCACCTCTCGGGCAGTCAGGCAGAGTAGGCACTCGATGGTCTCCTGCTTCTTCTCCGACCACAGAGCCATTCACTTACAAGGTGTCCTCGGCGACGGTTTTCCGTCCGGCCCCAGCTCCTGGAAGCTGAATTGTGCTCTGCTGGCTCAGGATGAAGTCATGGAGGAGCTGAGAGCAGCCTACGCAATGTGGCAGTCCTACAAGGGTAGCTTCCAAACAGTCTCTGATTGGTGGGAATATGTTAAACTTGAGTTTCGCTGTTTCTTTCAGGCCAAGGGTCGACAACAGGAGTGTGAGAAGAGGAGGGACTTCAGAGGGCTGCAGCGCGAGCTGCGGTCGCTGCAGGACCTTCTTCACTGCGGCTGGGACGTGAGGGAGGAGCTGGAGGAGACCAAGAAGAGCCTGAAAAGGCACTTTGAGGAGGAGTCCAAGCGAATCATCTTCCGTTCCAAAGTGGAGAATCTGGAGAAGGGTGAGAAATGTAACTCATTCTTTTTCAGGAAACTTCATGCCGGTCACACGCCCCTGAACGAGCTGCGAGACGAGAGCGGAAACATGCGACGTGGGAAGGAGGACGTGATGAGGGTCGTCAGCGACTTCTACAGCGAACTCTACTCCCACAAGACTACCGACCCCGACGCTGCTGATAAGTTCCTGTCAGGTATCACTAACCATCTTGATCCTGCAGGCACGGCAGCCTTGGACAAACCTCTGATGGTGGGCGAATTGCTCTCTGCCGCTAAATCCTTTAGGACCGGCAGGACCCCGGGCAGTGATGGTCTTCCAGCGGAGCTCTATGTAGTGCTGGGAGACCTCATCTGTCCGGACCTGTTGGACCTGTACGAGGAGATGGTGGTGGAGGGTAGAATGCCTCCATCTTTGAGGGAAGGAATGGTCACGATCCTGTACAAGCGGAAGGGAGAGAGGTGCGACCTGAGGAATTGGCGTCCCATCACTCTGCTCAACGTGGACTACAAGATCCTGGCCAAGACGATGGCGACACGACTTAAGACGGTCATCGGACGGATCATCCACCCGGACCAGACCTGCGGCATCCCTGGACGTCGCATCGCAGACAGCCTCGCTCTCGTGCGGGACACGGTCGAGTACATCAAGGTCCGCCGCGCACACGAGGCCCTGGTCTCCTTGGATCAGGAGAAGGCCTTCGACCGGGTTTCCCACGAGTTCATGGGCCGAGCTCTGCACCGGTTAGGTTTGGGTAACATGTTTTGTTCGTATGTCCGTCTGATGTATTTTGATATCCACAGCTCGGTGTTGGTGAACGGCTGGAAGACTGACCCCTTCCCTGTCCTCTCTGGGGTCAGACAAGGCTGCCCTCTATCACCTCTTCCTTTTGTTTGTGTTATAGAACTCTTCGCAGAGGCTATCCGGCAGAATGGAGAGATCAGAGGGATCACCGCACCGGGTCCGGGACGACACGAGGTCAAGTGCTCGCTCTACATGGACGACGTCACCGTCTTCTGCGCTGATCGTGGTTCAGTCGACGCCCTCGTCCAGACGTGTGAGAGGTTCGGCCGGGCTTCAGGGGCCAAAGTCAACTGCAGGAAGTCGGAAGCCATGCTCTTCGGGGATTGGCAGCCGGCCTCCTCCGCCCCCTTCCCCTTCAACATTCAACCGGATTTCCTCAAGGTGCTGGGAGTCTGGTTCGGGAAGGAAGGAGCGGCCCTCAAGTCCTGGCAAGAACGCTTGGCCAAGGTGAAGCAACGGATCGGACTCTGGAGCCTCAGACACCTCACTTGTGAGGGTAAGGCACTCGTCCTGCGTAATGAGGTCCTGCCCGTCTTGCAGTACACGGCGCAGGCCTGGCCCCCACACGTCACTGTGTGCAGGGCCATTACCAGGACAGTGTTTCACTTTGTCTGGGGATCCAAGATGGACAGAGTCAGGCGGGCCGTCATGTACAAGGAGCCTCGCAAGGGTGGGAAGGGCGTTCCAGATATCCCCACCCTCCTGCGATCCTCTTTTGTGTGTGATTGTGTCCGCCGGACTTTGCAAGTCAAGAATGGCTCCGCGGGCAGGTCCATGTCTCGCTTCTTCCTGCTTCCTCTTTGGAGGCGACTCGGCTGGGACAAGTGGGACAGCTCCTTCCCCTACAACTGGACGACGCCATGGTTCTACAGAGACGTCGTTCGATTTGTGGGGGAGCATCAACTGGAGGGACTCAAGCCCGACTTGTGGAAGCCCAAAACTATCCACAAGCTAATCAGAGCCAAGGATGACGTGGAGAACATCACAGGACTTCACCAGGACACGCTGGAGACTGTGTGGACAAATGTGTCATCTGACAGGCTGACCAACGGGCACAAGGACTTGTCGTGGATGGCGATTCAGGGCGGACTGCCCGTCCGGTCATTCATGCATGCCCGGAACCTGTGCAAGACCCGGTACTGCCCAAGGTGCCCCTTCGTGGAGGAAACATCTTTGCACACTTTTTGGGACTGCGGATTTGCACAGCGCCTATTGACTGCACTTGAGGACGACCTGAGGAACTCTGTCCCCAGGGCGAGCCTATCGCACCATTCTGTGCTTTACGGACTCTTCCCTGGGGTTCATAACGTCGGAGCCATCCAGGAGGCTTGGCGCCTTATGAACTGCTTCAAGGATGCCGTTTGGGTCGCCAGGAACCGGCTCATCTTGAGGAGGGAGAGGATGTCCATCCAGGACTGCCGCAGGCTGATCCACAGCCTGCTCAGAGACTATTCCATCATGGACGGTCCGGAGGACGAGGACGAGGACTAAACCCCTCCTCCCCCTCTCCCCTTATGTGTCTTGTCTTTCAATAAAGCTTCGGGCCTGTGATTTTCCCCTCCCCATCCCCTTTTTCCCAATCCCCATCCCTTATCACGGTTCGTCGTACTGTATTGATTGACATGCTTTTTCTTTCAGATTGAGTGTTTTGTGTAGCATAGGGGTGTGATGTGTCTAGTTAGTGCGTCGTATCCTCATGCTATGTAAATATGATGTAGAATTCTGTGTGTACTGGGCTGCGGCACTGTACACTGTCTGTTAACTTATTTTTTGTGCTAATAAAAGATATATTCAATCAAAAAATCTGTTCTTATCAGTTTAATATCTGATACGTCCCCTATCTGGGGACCATATATTAAATGGATTTTTAGAACAGGGAGATGGAAAAAGAGCTTGCTCTGTCCACTCCACGCATTGACCTGGTATTGCAGTATCTCCAGGACCGGTGCACCCCTTCTTTAATGCAGTTTCTAAAATCAGAAAGAATTGAATTCAATGTTTTTTGTTCATTTTGCTTGTTTGTCGGATTTTGGGATGGACTCTTTGGCTTTGCTTTTCTTCTCCTCATTGGATTTTTCATGTTCAAAGTTGCAGAAGCCAGATTACAAGCTCATTTTGGTTCAACTTCAGCAACTGTGCATTGCATTGCCATGTAATGTGATGCAATGCTATCTTTCTAGCTCTCCCTTTTTACTTCCTTTTGGATAAACAGACATATTAGGCAAGCATTTTGGAGCTTTCACCTAAATAACTACAGGTGGTGAGATAAGCTGCACAATATAATTGACCTTTCAGTATATTGTTGCACACACACCATCTATTTAGCAAATGCCCTTGTTATCAACAGCAGCCTTTTAAACTCACCTGAGCTAACAGGTATGTGCGCTGGTTACTCTGCTGCGCTTAAAATTTCTTTTTTGGTTTGCTACAATGCCTTTTCTGAAACGTTGTCTCCTTCTGCTGGAACACTGACTTCTTTCATTTAATGCCTGCAGACTATAAAAGAGAACCCAACCCAAAAAGTTTGGTTGATTAGTCTGTGGCATTCTGTTAAACTGTTGCTTATGGCGGTCTCTGTGAGCTTCTCAGCGACATTCAGCCAGCCAGGTATCCTGCCTGCAGTAGATGGAATGTGGCAATGGAACGCTGGCTGCGCGTGTCATAATAGGCTCTGAGCCTTTATATACCTGTACACAGCAGCAGCCACCTTCAGTCTGCTGCTGGACAGCCAGCAGCAGCAGCAGGAGAGGTATGTAATCAAGAGCCCTCCTGCTAAGGGTAGACAGCTGCTCGTTCCACCCCACCCCCCGCCTTAATTGGTTCTCCTCCCTTCCAACGGTGTTGAGGCGGGTGGGAACAGCAGGGGGTGAAGGTGCTGTGTTTAAAGAGGTGGAGTTATGCAGATCTAAAACGCGTGGATTGCAGCAGCAGCAAGCCGAAAAGTGCAGGCATGTAAGGGATCTAGAGGTTGACAACATGTCTTCTTAACGGGAGTCCAGGAGCTCATCTCCACAAATGGACTTTTCAGGATCCTTGGGTGGCTCCGTAGTTTGAAACCAATTCTGGTTATCGCTTCTCGGCCTTTTGGCTAAGATCAAGTGTAGTATCTGTTCTTATCAGTTTAATATCTGATACGTCCCCTATCTGGGGACCATATATTAAATGGATTTTTAGAACAGGGAGATGGAAAAAGAGCTTGCTCTGTCCACTCCACGCATTGACCTGGTATTGCAGTATCTCCAGGACCGGTGCACCCCTTCTTTAATGCAGTTTCTAAAATCAGAAAGAATTGAATTCAATGTTTTTTGTTCATTTTGCTTGTTTGTCGGATTTTGGGATGGACTCTTTGGCTTTGCTTTTCTTCTCCTCATTGGATTTTTCATGTTCAAAGTTGCAGAAGCCAGATTACAAGCTCATTTTGGTTCAACTTCAGCAACTGTGCATTGCATTGCCATGTAATGTGATGCAATGCTATCTTTCTAGCTCTCCCTTTTTACTTCCTTTTGGATAAACAGACATATTAGGCAAGCATTTTGGAGCTTTCACCTAAATAACTACAGGTGGTGAGATAAGCTGCACAATATAATTGACCTTTCAGTATATTGTTGCACACACACCAGCTATTTAGCAAATGCCCTTGTTATCAACAGCAGCCTTTTAAACTCACCTGAGCTAACAGGTATGTGCGCTGGTTACTCTGCTGCGCTTAAAATTTCTTTTTTGGTTTGCTACAATGCCTTTTCTGAAACGTTGTCTCCTTCTGCTGGAACACTGACTTCTTTCATTTAATGCCTGCAGACTATAAAAGAGAACCCAACCCAAAAAGTTTGGTTGATTAGTCTGTGGCATTCTGTTAAACTGTTGCTTATGGCGGTCTCTGTGAGCTTCTCAGCGACATTCAGCCAGCCAGGTATCCTGCCTGCAGTAGATGGAATGTGGCAATGGAACGCTGGCTGCGCGTGTCATAATAGGCTCTGAGCCTTTATATACCTGTGCACAGCAGCAGCCACCTTCAGTCTGCTGCTGGACAGCCAGCAGCAGCAGCAGCAGGAGAGGTATGTAATCAGGAGCCCTCCTGCTAAGGGTAGACAGCTGCTCGTTCCACCCCACCCCCCGCCTTAATTGGTTCTCCTCCCTTCCAACGGTGTTGAGGCGGGTGGGAACAGCAGGGGGTGAAGGTGCTGTGTTTAAAGAGGTGGAGTTATGCAGATCTAAAACGCGTGGATTGCAGCAGCAGCAAGCCGAAAAGTGCAGGCATGTAAGGGATCTAGAGGTTGACAACATGTCTTCTTAACGGGAGTCCAGGAGCTCATCTCCACAAATGGACTTTTCAGGTTCCTTGGGTGGCTCCGTAGTTTGAAACCAATTCTGGTTATCGCTTCTCGGCCTTTTGGCTAAGACCATTTGGTTGCAGCCTGATAGGTGCGAGTTCTCTGGAGGAATCCAGGCCTTTTTGCGAAAGGATTTGGCGATTTTCTGTGGTATTATACCGACAGGTTTTGAAGATGAACTTCGTGAAGAATACTATCCGATTTGGAGTGGATCCATCAGTTTCCGAGAGGAATAATGTGTCCTTCATCGTGGAGAAACTTTTGGAAGGAAAAGCTGGAGCAAAACGAGGCGACTTCTACAGCGTCAACGAGTTTCCTAAATCAGGTACATATGACGTGACTTTTGTAGAAGAAAATACCTGCCTTGATGTGTTTGAGTGGCTTCGGAGTCACACTGATGATCCTTTCTTGGAAGGGGTGTGGTTTGAACCCTTGTTTGGACTTCAAGAAAAGATTGTGTGGGTAACAGTTTATAACCCTTTTACTGAGCCAGCATTGCTTGAAGGCTTCCTTGCACGGTACTGTGATTATGTGCGTAAAGGGGAAAAGCAGTTTAATTCTTTAGGTATTTTCAACTGCAAATACAAGTTTCGGGTGAAACTGAAGAAGGATCCTGGAAGTGTGGGAGGCTTTAGACATCCTCCTGCGAATTTTTCTGTGGCGGGACATAGGGGCTTCCTTTACTATGTAGGGCAGCCTATGTATTGCAGGAAATGTTACTGCTTTGGACATGTGCAGGATGCATGTAAGAAAGGGCAATGTTGCCGTAACTGCAAAGAGGAGGGGCATGTGGCAAGTGCGTGCCCGAAGCCCAAGGCTTGTGACATGTGTGGAAGTGGTGAGCACATGTTTAAAGATTGCCCGCAGGGTGTGCCCAGGAAAACTGATAAGGAGAGGAAAAAGGAGGAGGAGGAGAGGAGGGTTTTGCAGCAGATAGAAAGAGAAACTGCTAGAATGGAGAGAGAGCAGAGGAGGCGGAGTGAAAGGTCTGCCCCTGAAACTGTGAGTCTGAGGCCTGCTTACCAGAAGGAGAAAAAGGCACCTAAAATGGAGAAGGAGCTTGTGAAAGAATTGAGGAGAATGGAGGGGCAGATGAATGCAGCGGGAGAAGGAAGGTGTCCGGATACGTTGGACTTTCAGGACGTTGTAGATGCTGCAGATTGTATGGAAACTGGGGAAGGGTCATCACACCCTTCAGATCCTGAGAATATTGAGGAGTACTTCTCCGATGAGGGTGGGGGGAGTAGAAAGTGTCACAGGGAGGGTGGTGGGGCAAATGATGAAGAAGATATCAAGGCACCGCAGCGAAAAGTGGGTGCCAAGAAAGCAAGGTGGGGTGATGGTGATGCTGCTAGCGGCTCGGAAACGAGTTGCTCGGTTCAGATGGTGGAAGAAGATAGTGGGGGTGCTGGTTAAGGTTGCCTTGCAATATGCGTGATAATGCCTATTATAAGCTTTGACTTAAGTCAAAGGCTTTTTCTTGTGAGTGGAGTTTTTGTAGTGTTTTTGTAACTTTTCTGTTTTCGTTTTTTTTAGGAGGTTTAAAAAAGGAAAAAATGGGTTTTACTATAATTTCACAAAATGTGAGAGTGTTTAAAAATAAGGCCAGGAGGGCTGCAATTTTTGATTTTTTGGCTATGAAGAATGCATCGATTTTTTGTTTGCAAGAGTGTGGAGTGGTGGATGGGGTGAGAGGAGATGAATGGTCTCATGGAGCATCTGTGTGGTCGGGGAGTGCATGTAATAAAAATGATGGTGTGGGGATTTTAGTTAAAGGGAGGGAGGTGGTTTTGAGTGATTATGTGGTGATTGATGTGGGGAGGTGCATTTTAGCAAATTTTGAGTATAAAAATGTTAAATTTTGTGTTATTAATGTTTATGCGCCGGTGGAGAAAAATGACCGGAAAAAGTTATTTGAAAAAATTAAACTTTTTGTTCCGGGAAGAATGCCTGTGGTGATTGTGGGTGATATGAATTGTGATGTGGGGAGAGTGAATGTGGATGTGTCTGGGAAAACTTTGTTAGAGTTGGTTAGTGATTTTGATTTGCATGATATGCAAAGTGTATGTAAAGTGAGGCCTTTGTTAAATACCTTCTTTTCCGAAAGTGGAAGAATACAATCTAGATTGGATTACTGTTTTATTTCAAAAAATATGATTCCTGTTGACTATAAGCAGGAGAATGTTTTGTTTTCAGATCATGTGTGCATGTCGTGTGAGTTGGATGTGAATGTGAATGGGGTGTTTGGGAAAGGTTTGTGGAAGTTGAATGTTAAGTTATTGGAGTATGAGGAAGTAAGAAAGGAATATGCAAGACGGTATGAGGAGTGGTGTGAGTGTAAAAATGGTTTTGGGAATGTTTGTGGGTGGTGGGATTGGGTTAAAAAACAGACAAAAATTTTTTTCAAAAATTTGGGTTATAAGATGGCAGCAGTCAAGAGGAGACATTTTGTGAGTTTAAATGCACGTTTAAGTTTCTTGTATAAATTGAGGGAGGGAGGGATGGAGGTGGAGGAGGATATTTTACAAGTGAAAAAGGAGGTTCATGAGTTCTTGTTGGAAAAAGGGAGGAGTATTGTCTTTAGAGCAAAAGTTGATAATTTGGAGTATGATGAAAAATGTTCACGTTTTTTTTTCAAGAAGGTTTTTGGGAAAAAGCAAAATATGTGTGTGTTGAATGGAGCAGATGGAAGCGAGGTGAGTGGAGAGGATATGTGTGAGGAAGTGGCAAAGTTTTATGAGGATTTGTATGCTGTAAAGTGGAGGGATGAGTGTTTGGAGAATGATGTTTTGAGTACGTTAGAGAGTAAATTGAATGAGGCGGAAAGAGAGAGGCTGATGGATGCTGTGACAAGTGATGAAGTATGGAAGGTTATGTGTAGTATGGCTTTGAATAAGACGCCGGGGGAGGATGGTCTTCCAGTAGAATTTTACCGCATGATGTGGGATGTGATTGGGAGTGATTTTGTGGATTTTTGTAAGTATATGTGGGAAAATATGGAGGTGGCAGGTAGTATGCGTGCAGGTATGGTTGTATTGATTCCGAAAAAGGGTGATTTGAAGAGTCTGAAAAACTGGAGGCCAATAACATTATTGAACTGTGATTATAAGATCTACGCAAAATTAATGGCAAATAGGATGCGTGATGTGATAGAGAGTGTGATTGGGGATGAGCAGTGTTGTGCAGTACCTGGGAGACGGATTCACGAGTGTGTGTGTATATTGAGAGATTGTCTATGGGATTGTATGAGCCGGAAGAAGAGTGTGTTTTTGTTGAGCCTGGATTTTGAAAAGGCGTATGATAGGTTGTCGCATGGTTTTTTGTTTAGAGTGTTGCTGAGAATGGGTTTTCCTGCTGATTTTGTTGGGAGAGTGAGAAGTCTATATACAGATATTTATAGTTGTGTTTTAATGAACGGTTATGTCGGTAGGAGAGTGAATGTGCATTCGGGCGTGAGGCAGGGGTGTCCGTTATCCCCTGTGGCTTTTATTTGTGCAATTGAACCTTTGTTGTGTATGTTGAGGAAGGATAAAGTGGTTCGAGGTGTGCAAGTGCCGGGAGGTGGAGGAAGAGAGTGGAAGGTGAGTGGTTATATGGATGACGTGTGTGTATTATGTGATTCTGAATGTTCGGTGAGGCGGGTGAAGTTGTTAGTGTCTAACTTTTGTGGTGCGTCTGCATTTAAAGTGAATTGGGAAAAGAGTGAGTGTAAGGTTTTTGGAAGTGGTATTTTGAGTAGAGATGTAGGTGTGAACGTAGTGAGTGGGCCCATTAAGGTTTTGGGAGTGAAGTTTTCAGAAAGATTGGATGGGAAAGAAAGTTGGGATGACGCGAAAGAGAAGGTTGAAAAGAAGTTATGTTTTTGGAAGTTGAGAAGCCTTACTTTCTTTGGAAAAATCTTAGTCATTAAAAGCGTGGTGTTGCCTATTTTTTTATATGTTGCAGTTGTGTTTCCACCAGGTTATATGGTTTTGAGAGGATTGAATAGGATTTTGTTTGTTTTTTTGTGGAATTCTAAAATGGAGAGGGCGCGGAGGGAAGTGTTGGTGAAGCGTATGGAGAAAGGTGGTTTGGGTTTTCCAAATTTAGAAGTTTTTTTGGGTGTGAATATTGTGGTGTTTGTGCTGAAAGTGATTATGGGCGATGGAAAGTTTTCATGTATGTGTGGATATTTATTTGGGGCTTATTCTTTTCGTTTGAAGTGGAGAGAGAGGGATTTGCGGTGTCCGGTTGCTTTTGAGGTGCCCGTGTGGTATGTGTGGGTTTATAAGTTTTTGGTGAAGTATGAGTTGTGTGATGTGGATGTGAGGTTGTTGGGAAATAAGAAGGCTGTGTACAGGATGATTGAGTGTAGAGAAATGGAGAGTGGAATAAATTTGGTGAGAGGGTGTGATGTGCAAAAAGTATGGAAGAAGGTGCGGATGGGTGGTATGACAAATAATAAGAATGAGGTTGTGTGGCAGTCTTTGCATGGAGTGTTGCCAGTAAGAGAGTTTCAGAGGAATAGAGGTTTAGTGAGGAGTGAAACGTGTCCAAGAAATGGCTGTGGTGGAAGGGAAAGTGTGTTGCATGTTTTTTGGAATTGCCAGTATGCTAGAGATGTGATTGGGAGAATGGGGCCTTTGTGTAAAGAATTGTGTGGTGTGAATTTGTTGTCCTTTGAGTTGTTTATGTTTGGTTTGGGAATATGTGATGGGACGAAGGAAAGAGTCTTGTGGTTGATGCTTGCGTGTATAAAGGAAGTGTTATGGGATGTGAGGAATGTGTATGTGTTTAAAAGGAAGGAAATTGCTGTAAAGGATAGTGTGAAGGTGATTATGGGGAAGATGTATGTGTGTTTCCTATGGGACAAAAAGAGGAGAGGGGAAGTGGATGCGGAGGGAATATGGAAAGTTAAAAAGTGGAGATATTTTGTAAATACTTCTTGATCTTGTTTTCTGTGTAAGGTTTAAAAAGAAGAAATAAAAATTTTCCGGTGATGATGGGAGCAGCATTTGTGTCGTTGAGATGATGCAGCTGTTTGGAAGGAAGTTCCTTTGGTCGTGACTATAGACCGTGGATTTCCCCATCTGAGGGAAAAAAAAAAAAAAAAAAAAAAAAAAATCTGTTCTTATCAGTTTAATATCTGATACGTCCCCTATCTGGGGACCATATATTAAATGGATTTTTAGAACAGGGAGATGGAAAAAGAGCTTGCTCTGTCCACTCCACGCATTGACCTGGTATTGCAGTATCTCCAGGACCGGTGCACCCCTTCTTTAATGCAGTTTCTAAAATCAGAAAGAATTGAATTCAATGTTTTTTGTTCATTTTGCTTGTTTGTCGGATTTTGGGATGGACTCTTTGGCTTTGCTTTTCTTCTCCTCATTGGATTTTTCATGTTCAAAGTTGCAGAAGCCAGATTACAAGCTCATTTTGGTTCAACTTCAGCAACTGTGCATTGCATTGCCATGTAATGTGATGCAATGCTATCTTTCTAGCTCTCCCTTTTTACTTCCTTTTGGATAAACAGACATATTAGGCAAGCATTTTGGAGCTTTCACCTAAATAACTACAGGTGGTGAGATAAGCTGCACAATATAATTGACCTTTCAGTATATTGTTGCACACACACCATCTATTTAGCAAATGCCCTTGTTATCAACAGCAGCCTTTTAAACTCACCTGAGCTAACAGGTATGTGCGCTGGTTACTCTGCTGCACTTAAAATTTCTTTTTTGGTTTGCTACAATGCCTTTTCTGAAACGTTGTCTCCTTCTGCTGGAACACTGACTTCTTTCATTTAATGCCTGCAGACTATAAAAGAGAACCCAACCCAAAAAGTTTGGTTGATTAGTCTGTGGCATTCTGTTAAACTGTTGCTTATGGCGGTCTCTGTGAGCTTCTCAGCGACATTCAGCCAGCCAGGTATCCTGCCTGCAGTAGATGGAATGTGGCAATGGAACGCTGGCTGCGCGTGTCATAATAGGCTCTGAGCCTTTATATACCTGTGCACAGCAGCAGCCACCTTCAGTCTGCTGCTGGACAGCCAGCAGCAGCAGCAGCAGGAGAGGTATGTAATCAGGAGCCCTCCTGCTAAGGGTAGACAGCTGCTCGTTCCACCCCACCCCCCGCCTTAATTGGTTCTCCTCCCTTCCAACGGTGTTGAGGCGGGTGGGAACAGCAGGGGGTGAAGGTGCTGTGTTTAAAGAGGTGGAGTTATGCAGATCTAAAACGCGTGGATTGCAGCAGCAGCAAGCCGAAAAGTGCAGGCATGTAAGGGATCTAGAGGTTGACAACATGTCTTCTTAACGGGAGTCCAGGAGCTCATCTCCACAAATGGACTTTTCAGGATCCTTGGGTGGCTCCGTAGTTTGAAACCAATTCTGGTTATCGCTTCTCGGCCTTTTGGCTAAGATCAAGTGTAGTATCTGTTCTTATCAGTTTAATATCTGATACGTCCCCTATCTGGGGACCATATATTAAATGGATTTTTAGAACAGGGAGATGGAAAAAGAGCTTGCTCTGTCCACTCCACGCATTGACCTGGTATTGCAGTATCTCCAGGACCGGTGCACCCCTTCTTTAATGCAGTTTCTAAAATCAGAAAGAATTGAATTCAATGTTTTTTGTTCATTTTGCTTGTTTGTTGGATTTTGGGATGGACTCTTTGGCTTTGCTTTTCTTCTCCTCATTGGATTTTTCATGTTCAAAGTTGCAGAAGCCAGATTACAAGCTCATTTTGGTTCAACTTCAGCAACTGTGCATTGCATTGCCATGTAATGTGATGCAATGCTATCTTTGTAGCTCTCCCTTTTTACTTCCTTTTGGATAAACAGACATATTAGGCAAGCATTTTGGAGCTTTCACCTAAATAACTACAGGTGGTGAAATAAGCTGCACAATATAATTGACCTTTCAGTATATTGTTGCACACACACCATCTATTTAGCAAATGCCCTTGTTATCAACAGCAGCCTTTTAAACTCACCTGAGCTAACAGGTATGTGCGCTGGTTACTCTGCTGCGCTTAAAATTTCTTTTTTGGTTTGCTACAATGCCTTTTCTGAAACGTTGTCTCCTTCTGCTGGAACACTGACTTCTTTCATTTAATGCCTGCAGACTATAAAAGAGAACCAACCCAAAAAGTTTGGTTGATTAGTCTGTGGCATTCTGTTAAACTGTTGCTTATGGCGGTCTCTGTGAGCTTGTCAGCGACATTCAGCCAGCCAGGTATCCTGCCTGCAGTAGATGGAATGTGGCAATGGAACGCTGGCTGCGCGTGTCATAATAGGCTCTGAGCCTTTATATACCTGTGCACAGCAGCAGCCACCTTCAGTCTGCTGCTGGACAGCCAGCAGCAGCAGCAGCAGGAGAGGTATGTAATCAGGAGCCCTCCTGCTAAGGGTAGACAGCTGCTCGTTCCACCCCACCCCCCGCCTTAATTGGTTCTCCTCCCTTCCAACGGTGTTGAGGCGGGTGGGAACAGCAGGGGGTGAAGGTGCTGTGTTTAAAGAGGTGGAGTTATGCAGATCTAAAACGCGTGGATTGCAGCAGCAGCAAGCCGAAAAGTGCAGGCATGTAAGGGATCTAGAGGTTGACAACATGTCTTCTTAACGGGAGTCCAGGAGCTCATCTCCACAAATGGACTTTTCAGGATCCTTGGGTGGCTCCGTAGTTTGAAACCAATTCTGGTTATCGCTTCTCGGCCTTTTGGCTAAGATCAAGTGTAGTATCTGTTCTTATCAGTTTAATATCTGATACGTCCCCTATCTGGGGACCATATATTAAATGGATTTTTAGAACAGGGAGATGGAAAAAGAGCTTGCTCTGTCCACTCCACGCATTGACCTGGTATTGCAGTATCTCCAGGACCGGTGCACCCCTTCTTTAATGCAGTTTCTAAAATCAGAAAGAATTGAATTCAATGTTTTTTGTTCATTTTGCTTGTTTGTCGGATTTTGGGATGGACTCTTTGGCTTTGCTTTTCTTCTCCTCATTGGATTTTTCATGTTCAAAGTTGCAGAAGCCAGATTACAAGCTCATTTTGGTTCAACTTCAGCAACTGTGCATTGCATTGCCATGTAATGTGATGCAATGCTATCTTTCTAGCTCTCCCTTTTTACTTCCTTTTGGATAAACAGACATATTAGGCAAGCATTTTGGAGCTTTCACCTAAATAACTACAGGTGGTGAGATAAGCTGCACAATATAATTGACCTTTCAGTATATTGTTGCACACACACCATCTATTTAGCAAATGCCCTTGTTATCAACAGCAGCCTTTTAAACTCACCTGAGCTAACAGGTATGTGCGCTGGTTACTCTGCTGCGCTTAAAATTTCTTTTTTGGTTTGCTACAATGCCTTTTCTGAAACGTTGTCTCCTTCTGCTGGAACACTGACTTCTTTCATTTAATGCCTGCAGACTATAAAAGAGAACCCAACCCAAAAAGTTTGGTTGATTAGTCTGTGGCATTCTGTTAAACTGTTGCTTATGGCGGTCTCTGTGAGCTTCTCAGCGACATTCAGCCAGCCAGGTATCCTGCCTGCAGTAGATGGAATGTGGCAATGGAACGCTGGCTGCGCGTGTCATAATAGGCTCTGAGCCTTTATATACCTGTGCACAGCAGCAGCCACCTTCAGTCTGCTGCTGGACAGCCAGCAGCAGCAGCAGCAGGAGAGGTATGTAATCAGGAGCCCTCCTGCTAAGGGTAGACAGCTGCTCGTTCCACCCCACCCCCCGCCTTAATTGGTTCTCCTCCCTTCCAACGGTGTTGAGGCGGGTGGGAACAGCAGGGGGTGAAGGTGCTGTGTTTAAAGAGGTGGAGTTATGCAGATCTAAAACGCGTGGATTGCAGCAGCAGCAAGCCGAAAAGTGCAGGCATGTAAGGGATCTAGAGGTTGACAACATGTCTTCTTAACGGGAGTCCAGGAGCTCATCTCCACAAATGGACTTTTCAGGATCCTTGGGTGGCTCCGTAGTTTGAAACCAATTCTGGTTATCGCTTCTCGGCCTTTTGGCTAAGATCAAGTGTAGTATCTGTTCTTATCAGTTTAATATCTGATACGTCCCCTATCTGGGGACCATATATTAAATGGATTTTTAGAACAGGGAGATGGAAAAAGAGCTTGCTCTGTCCACTCCACGCATTGACCTGGTATTGCAGTATCTCCAGGACCGATGCACCCCTTCTTTAATGCAGTTTCTAAAATCAGAAAGAATTGAATTCAATGTTTTTTGTTCATTTTGCTTGTTTGTCGGATTTTGGGATGGACTCTTTGGCTTTGCTTTTCTTCTCCTCATTGGATTTTTCATGTTCAAAGTTGCAGAAGCCAGATTACAAGCTCATTTTGGTTCAACTTCAGCAACTGTGCATTGCATTGCCATGTAATGTGATGCAATGCTATCTTTCTAGCTCTCCCTTTTTACTTCCTTTTGGATAAACAGACATATTAGGCAAGCATTTTGGAGCTTTCACCTAAATAACTACAGGTGGTGAGATAAGCTGCACAATATAATTGACCTTTCAGTATATTGTTGCACACACACCATCTATTTAGCAAATGCCCTTGTTATCAACAGCAGCCTTTTAAACTCACCTGAGCTAACAGGTATGTGCGCTGGTTACTCTGCTGCGCTTAAAATTTCTTTTTTGGTTTGCTACAATGCCTTTTCTGAAACGTTGTCTCCTTCTGCTGGAACACTGACTTCTTTCATTTAATGCCTGCAGACTATAAAAGAGAACCCAACCCAAAAAGTTTGGTTGATTAGTCTGTGGCATTCTGTTAAACTGTTGCTTATGGCGGTCTCTGTGAGCTTCTCAGCGACATTCAGCCAGCCAGGTATCCTGCCTGCAGTAGATGGAATGTGGCAATGGAACGCTGGCTGCGCGTGTCATAATAGGCTCTGAGCCTTTATATACCTGTGCACAGCAGCAGCCACCTTCAGTCTGCTGCTGGACAGCCAGCAGCAGCAGCAGCAGGAGAGGTATGTAATCAGGAGCCCTCCTGCTAAGGGTAGACAGCTGCTCGTTCCACCCCACCCCCCGCCTTAATTGGTTCTCCTCCCTTCCAACGGTGTTGAGGCGGGTGGGAACAGCAGGGGGTGAAGGTGCTGTGTTTAAAGAGGTGGAGTTATGCAGATCTAAAACGCGTGGATTGCAGCAGCAGCAAGCCGAAAAGTGCAGGCATGTAAGGGATCTAGAGGTTGACAACATGTCTTCTTAACGGGAGTCCAGGAGCTCATCTCCACAAATGGACTTTTCAGGATCCTTGGGTGGCTCCGTAGTTTGAAACCAATTCTGGTTATCGCTTCTCGGCCTTTTGGCTAAGATCAAGTGTAGTATCTGTTCTTATCAGTTTAATATCTGATACGTCCCCTATCTGGGGACCATATATTAAATGGATTTTTAGAACAGGGAGATGGAAAAAGAGCTTGCTCTGTCCACTCCACGCATTGACCTGGTATTGCAGTATCTCCAGGACCGGTGCACCCCTTCTTTAATGCAGTTTCTAAAATCAGAAAGAATTGAATTCAATGTTTTTTGTTCATTTTGCTTGTTTGTCGGATTTTGGGATGGACTCTTTGGCTTTGCTTTTCTTCTCCTCATTGGATTTTTCATGTTCAAAGTTGCAGAAGCCAGATTACAAGCTCATTTTGGTTCAACTTCAGCAACTGTGCATTGCATTGCCATGTAATGTGATGCAATGCTATCTTTCTAGCTCTCCCTTTTTACTTCCTTTTGGATAAACAGACATATTAGGCAAGCATTTTGGAGCTTTCACCTAAATAACTACAGGTGGTGAGATAAGCTGCACAATATAATTGACCTTTCAGTATATTGTTGCACACACACCATCTATTTAGCAAATGCCCTTGTTATCAACAGCAGCCTTTTAAACTCACCTGAGCTAACAGGTATGTGCACTGGTTACTCTGCTGCGCTTAAAATTTCTTTTTTGGTTTGCTACAATGCCTTTTCTGAAACGTTGTCTCCTTCTGCTGGAACACTGACTTCTTTCATTTAATGCCTGCAGACTATAAAAGAGAACCCAACCCAAAAAGTTTGGTTGATTAGTCTGTGGCATTCTGTTAAACTGTTGCTTATGGCGGTCTCTGTGAGCTTCTCAGCGACATTCAGCCAGCCAGGTATCCTGCCTGCAGTAGATGGAATGTGGCAATGGAACGCTGGCTGCGCGTGTCATAATAGGCTCTGAGCCTTTATATACCTGTGCACAGCAGCAGCCACCTTCAGTCTGCTGCTGGACAGCCAGCAGCAGCAGCAGCAGGAGAGGTATGTAATCAGGAGCCCTCCTGCTAAGGGTAGACAGCTGCTCGTTCCACCCCACCCCCCGCCTTAATTGGTTCTCCTCCCTTCCAACGGTGTTGAGGCGGGTGGGAACAGCAGGGGGTGAAGGTGCTGTGTTTAAAGAGGTGGAGTTATGCAGATCTAAAACGCGTGGATTGCAGCAGCAGCAAGCCGAAAAGTGCAGGCATGTAAGGGATCTAGAGGTTGACAACATGTCTTCTTAACGGGAGTCCAGGAGCTCATCTCCACAAATGGACTTTTCAGGATCCTTGGGTGGCTCCGTAGTTTGAAACCAATTCTGGTTATCGCTTCTCGGCCTTTTGGCTAAGATCAAGTGTAGTATCTTTTCTTATCAGTTTAATATCTGATACGTCCCCTATCTGGGGACCATATATTAAATGGATTTTTAGAACAGGGAGATGGAAAAAGAGCTTGCTCTGTCCACTCCACGCATTGACCTGGTATTGCAGTATCTCCAGGACCGGTGCACCCCTTCTTTAATGCAGTTTCTAAAATCAGAAAGAATTGAATTCAATGTTTTTTGTTCATTTTGCTTGTTTGTCGGATTTTGGGATGGACTCTTTGGCTTTGCTTTTCTTCTCCTCATTGGATTTTTCATGTTCAAAGTTGCAGAAGCCAGATTACAAGCTCATTTTGGTTCAACTTCAGCAACTGTGCATTGCATTGCCATGTAATGTGATGCAATGCTATCTTTCTAGCTCTCCCTTTTTACTTCCTTTTGGATAAACAGACATATTAGGCAAGCATTTTGGAGCTTTCACCTAAATAACTACAGGTGGTGAGATAAGCTGCACAATATAATTGACCTTTCAGTATATTGTTGCACACACACCATCTATTTAGCAAATGCCCTTGTTATCAACAGCAGCCTTTTAAACTCACCTGAGCTAACAGGTATGTGCGCTGGTTACTCTGCTGCGCTTAAAATTTCTTTTTTGGTTTGCTACAATGCCTTTTCTGAAACGTTGTCTCCTTCTGCTGGAACACTGACTTCTTTCATTTAATGCCTGCAGACTATAAAAGAGAACCCAACCCAAAAAGTTTGGTTGATTAGTCTGTGGCATTCTGTTAAACTGTTGCTTATGGCGGTCTCTGTGAGCTTCTCAGCGACATTCAGCCAGCCAGGTATCCTGCCTGCAGTAGATGGAATGTGGCAATGGAACGCTGGCTGCGCGTGTCATAATAGGCTCTGAGCCTTTATATACCTGTGCACAGCAGCAGCCACCTTCAGTCTGCTGCTGGACAGCCAGCAGCAGCAGCAGCAGGAGAGGTATGTAATCAGGAGCCCTCCTGCTAAGGGTAGACAGCTGCTCGTTCCACCCCACCCCCCGCCTTAATTGGTTCTCCTCCCTTCCAACGGTGTTGAGGCGGGTGGGAACAGCAGGGGGTGAAGGTGCTGTGTTTAAAGAGGTGGAGTTATGCAGATCTAAAACGCGTGGATTGCAGCAGCAGCAAGCCGAAAAGTGCAGGCATGTAAGGGATCTAGAGGTTGACAACATGTCTTCTTAACGGGAGTCCAGGAGCTCATCTCCACAAATGGACTTTTCAGGATCCTTGGGTGGCTCCGTAGTTTGAAACCAATTCTGGTTATCGCTTCTCGGCCTTTTGGCTAAGATCAAGTGTAGTATCTTTCGAAAAGGCGGTTTTGGATGTTGGCCGCCCTAGTAGATTGATACATTATGCACACTGGGGTTTAGGCGCTTGTTAGTACGCCAGGTGGCTAATATAGTCATCTGGTGGAAAGCATGGCCCCCCAGGATCGACGCCATTGGGCCGGGGAAGATCGAAAGCCCGAAGTGTGAAGTGCCCCAGGAGTGGTGACCCTGGGGTGCCTTAACTCACTGGGATTGGGAACCCCACTTGAGTTTATGGCACATTTGCACAAGCACTTCAAATTTTCTTTCTTCGCACACACCCTTATTCCGGGCCTTCTGGCCTTAGGATGGGGAATTTTTCAATTCCCGGTCGAAGGTCCGGGCAGTATTATACTGTGAAACCTTCACTATTTATTTAATTTTTTTGTCACTGTGTGTCCACTTATTCACGTGTGTCCACGTCCTTACTAGGATTTTGTCGGGATGCGGTTCCCTAACGGGTTCCTCTCTTGGCAGGTCTAGGGGGGGAGTGTGTGGCCATCAGGTTCCGCTCCCCCCTGAACCCCCCTGGCTCTCCTCTTTCGGGAGGAGAGCGTTGTTGGCTCCCCTCTTCCGGGAGGGGAGCACAGTCTTTTGGCTCCCAGTGCCTTGCTCGGGTGAGAACTCGGGCAGGTATTGGGGGTAAGATTGGGTCGCCTCTGGTTTCGGCTGGAGGTGGCTATTTGTCCCTGTTCCTCGCTGTGGCCTTCTGGCTCGGAGGGACGGGGAATGGTTTGGGGGACCCTTCTCCTTTTGGAGAGGGTTTCAAGAAGACCAGCATCCTAGTGCACTTTTTTTGTGGCACTTGTCACTTTTTTAAGCGCACTCGGGTTTTGTACACGAATTCGGGCTTTCGATAAAAAAAAATCTGTTCTTATCAGTTTAATATCTGATACGTCCCCTATCTGGGGACCATATATTAAATGGATTTTTAGAACAGGGAGATGGAAAAAGAGCTTGCTCTGTCCACTCCACGCATTGACCTGGTATTGCAGTATCTCCAGGACCGGTGCACCCCTTCTTTAATGCAGTTTCTAAAATCAGAAAGAATTGAATTCAATGTTTTTTGTTCATTTTGCTTGTTTGTCGGATTTTGGGATGGACTCTTTGGCTTTGCTTTTCTTCTCCTCATTGGATTTTTCATGTTCAAAGTTGCAGAAGCCAGATTACAAGCTCATTTTGGTTCAACTTCAGCAACTGTGCATTGCATTGCCATGTAATGTGATGCAATGCTATCTTTCTAGCTCTCCCTTTTTACTTCCTTTTGGATAAACAGACATATTAGGCAAGCATTTTGGAGCTTTCACCTAAATAACTACAGGTGGTGAGATAAGCTGCACAATATAATTGACCTTTCAGTATATTGTTGCACACACACCATCTATTTAGCAAATGCCCTTGTTATCAACAGCAGCCTTTTAAACTCACCTGAGCTAACAGGTATGTGCGCTGGTTACTCTGCTGCGCTTAAAATTTCTTTTTTGGTTTGCTACAATGCCTTTTCTGAAACGTTGTCTCCTTCTGCTGGAACACTGACTTCTTTCATTTAATGCCTGCAGACTATAAAAGAGAACCCAACCCAAAAAGTTTGGTTGATTAGTCTGTGGCATTCTGTTAAACTGTTGCTTATGGCGGTCTCTGTGAGCTTCTCAGCGACATTCAGCCAGCCAGGTATCCTGCCTGCAGTAGATGGAATGTGGCAATGGAACGCTGGCTGCGCGTGTCATAATAGGCTCTGAGCCTTTATATACCTGTGCACAGCAGCAGCCACCTTCAGTCTGCTGCTGGACAGCCAGCAGCAGCAGCAGCAGGAGAGGTATGTAATCAGGAGCCCTCCTGCTAAGGGTAGACAGCTGCTCGTTCCACCCCACCCCCCGCCTTAATTGGTTCTCCTCCCTTCCAACGGTGTTGAGGCGGGTGGGAACAGCAGGGGGTGAAGGTGCTGTGTTTAAAGAGGTGGAGTTATGCAGATCTAAAACGCGTGGATTGCAGCAGCAGCAAGCCGAAAAGTGCAGGCATGTAAGGGATCTAGAGGTTGACAACATGTCTTCTTAACGGGAGTCCAGGAGCTCATCTCCACAAATGGACTTTTCAGGATCCTTGGGTGGCTCCGTAGTTTGAAACCAATTCTGGTTATCGCTTCTCGGCCTTTTGGCTAAGATCAAGTGTAGTATCTGTTCTTATCAGTTTAATATCTGATACGTCCCCTATCTGGGGACCATATATTAAATGGATTTTTAGAACAGGGAGATGGAAAAAGAGCTTGCTCTGTCCACTCCACGCATTGACCTGGTATTGCAGTATCTCCAGGACCGGTGCACCCCTTCTTTAATGCAGTTTCTAAAATCAGAAAGAATTGAATTCAATGTTTTTTGTTCATTTTGCTTGTTTGTCGGATTTTGGGATGGACTCTTTGGCTTTGCTTTTCTTCTCCTCATTGGATTTTTCATGTTCAAAGTTGCAGAAGCCAGATTACAAGCTCATTTTGGTTCAACTTCAGCAACTGTGCATTGCATTGCCATGTAATGTGATGCAATGCTATCTTTCTAGCTCTCCCTTTTTACTTCCTTTTGGATAAACAGACATATTAGGCAAGCATTTTGGAGCTTTCACCTAAATAACTACAGGTGGTGAGATAAGCTGCACAATATAATTGACCTTTCAGTATATTGTTGCACACACACCATCTATTTAGCAAATGCCCTTGTTATCAACAGCAGCCTTTTAAACTCACCTGAGCTAACAGGTATGTGCACTGGTTACTCTGCTGCGCTTAAAATTTCTTTTTTGGTTTGCTACAATGCCTTTTCTGAAACGTTGTCTCCTTCTGCTGGAACACTGACTTCTTTCATTTAATGCCTGCAGACTATAAAAGAGAACCCAACCCAAAAAGTTTGGTTGATTAGTCTGTGGCATTCTGTTAAACTGTTGCTTATGGCGGTCTCTGTGAGCTTCTCAGCGACATTCAGCCAGCCAGGTATCCTGCCTGCAGTAGATGGAATGTGGCAATGGAACGCTGGCTGCGCGTGTCATAATAGGCTCTGAGCCTTTATATACCTGTGCACAGCAGCAGCCACCTTCAGTCTGCTGCTGGACAGCCAGCAGCAGCAGCAGCAGGAGAGGTATGTAATCAGGAGCCCTCCTGCTAAGGGTAGACAGCTGCTCGTTCCACCCCACCCCCCGCCTTAATTGGTTCTCCTCCCTTCCAACGGTGTTGAGGCGGGTGGGAACAGCAGGGGGTGAAGGTGCTGTGTTTAAAGAGGTGGAGTTATGCAGATCTAAAACGCGTGGATTGCAGCAGCAGCAAGCCGAAAAGTGCAGGCATGTAAGGGATCTAGAGGTTGACAACATGTCTTCTTAACGGGAGTCCAGGAGCTCATCTCCACAAATGGACTTTTCAGGATCCTTGGGTGGCTCCGTAGTTTGAAACCAATTCTGGTTATCGCTTCTCGGCCTTTTGGCTAAGATCAAGTGTAGTATCTTTTCTTATCAGTTTAATATCTGATACGTCCCCTATCTGGGGACCATATATTAAATGGATTTTTAGAACAGGGAGATGGAAAAAGAGCTTGCTCTGTCCACTCCACGCATTGACCTGGTATTGCAGTATCTCCAGGACCGGTGCACCCCTTCTTTAATGCAGTTTCTAAAATCAGAAAGAATTGAATTCAATGTTTTTTGTTCATTTTGCTTGTTTGTCGGATTTTGGGATGGACTCTTTGGCTTTGCTTTTCTTCTCCTCATTGGATTTTTCATGTTCAAAGTTGCAGAAGCCAGATTACAAGCTCATTTTGGTTCAACTTCAGCAACTGTGCATTGCATTGCCATGTAATGTGATGCAATGCTATCTTTCTAGCTCTCCCTTTTTACTTCCTTTTGGATAAACAGACATATTAGGCAAGCATTTTGGAGCTTTCACCTAAATAACTACAGGTGGTGAGATAAGCTGCACAATATAATTGACCTTTCAGTATATTGTTGCACACACACCATCTATTTAGCAAATGCCCTTGTTATCAACAGCAGCCTTTTAAACTCACCTGAGCTAACAGGTATGTGCGCTGGTTACTCTGCTGCGCTTAAAATTTCTTTTTTGGTTTGCTACAATGCCTTTTCTGAAACGTTGTCTCCTTCTGCTGGAACACTGACTTCTTTCATTTAATGCCTGCAGACTATAAAAGAGAACCCAACCCAAAAAGTTTGGTTGATTAGTCTGTGGCATTCTGTTAAACTGTTGCTTATGGCGGTCTCTGTGAGCTTCTCAGCGACATTCAGCCAGCCAGGTATCCTGCCTGCAGTAGATGGAATGTGGCAATGGAACGCTGGCTGCGCGTGTCATAATAGGCTCTGAGCCTTTATATACCTGTGCACAGCAGCAGCCACCTTCAGTCTGCTGCTGGACAGCCAGCAGCAGCAGCAGCAGGAGAGGTATGTAATCAGGAGCCCTCCTGCTAAGGGTAGACAGCTGCTCGTTCCACCCCACCCCCCGCCTTAATTGGTTCTCCTCCCTTCCAACGGTGTTGAGGCGGGTGGGAACAGCAGGGGGTGAAGGTGCTGTGTTTAAAGAGGTGGAGTTATGCAGATCTAAAACGCGTGGATTGCAGCAGCAGCAAGCCGAAAAGTGCAGGCATGTAAGGGATCTAGAGGTTGACAACATGTCTTCTTAACGGGAGTCCAGGAGCTCATCTCCACAAATGGACTTTTCAGGATCCTTGGGTGGCTCCGTAGTTTGAAACCAATTCTGGTTATCGCTTCTCGGCCTTTTGGCTAAGATCAAGTGTAGTATCTTTCGAAAAGGCGGTTTTGGATGTTGGCCGCCCTAGTAGATTGATACATTATGCACACTGGGGTTTAGGCGCTTGTTAGTACGCCAGGTGGCTAATATAGTCATCTGGTGGAAAGCATGGCCCCCCAGGATCGACGCCATTGGGCCGGGGAAGATCGAAAGCCCGAAGTGTGAAGTGCCCCAGGAGTGGTGACCCTGGGGTGCCTTAACTCACTGGGATTGGGAACCCCACTTGAGTTTATGGCACATTTGCACAAGCACTTCAAATTTTCTTTCTTCGCACACACCCTTATTCCGGGCCTTCTGGCCTTAGGATGGGGAATTTTTCAATTCCCGGTCGAAGGTCCGGGCAGTATTATACTGTGAAACCTTCACTATTTATTTAATTTTTTTGTCACTGTGTGTCCACTTATTCACGTGTGTCCACGTCCTTACTAGGATTTTGTCGGGATGCGGTTCCCTAACGGGTTCCTCTCTTGGCAGGTCTAGGGGGGGAGTGTGTGGCCATCAGGTTCCGCTCCCCCCTGAACCCCCCTGGCTCTCCTCTTTCGGGAGGAGAGCGTTGTTGACTCCCCTCTTCCGGGAGGGGAGCACAGTCTTTTGGCTCCCAGTGCCTTGCTCGGGTGAGAACTCGGGCAGGTATTGGGGGTAAGATTGGGTCGCCTCTGGTTTCGGCTGGAGGTGGCTATTTGTCCCTGTTCCTCGCTGTGGCCTTCTGGCTCGGAGGGACGGGGAATGGTTTGGGGGACCCTTCTCCTTTTGGAGAGGGTTTCAAGAAGACCAGCATCCTAGTGCACTTTTTTTGTGGCACTTGTCACTTTTTTAAGCGCACTCGGGTTTTGTACACGAATTCGGGCTTTCGATAAAAAAAAATCTGTTCTTATCAGTTTAATATCTGATACGTCCCCTATCTGGGGACCATATATTAAATGGATTTTTAGAACAGGGAGATGGAAAAAGAGCTTGCTCTGTCCACTCCACGCATTGACCTGGTATTGCAGTATCTCCAGGACCGGTGCACCCCTTCTTTAATGCAGTTTCTAAAATCAGAAAGAATTGAATTCAATGTTTTTTGTTCATTTTGCTTGTTTGTCGGATTTTGGGATGGACTCTTTGGCTTTGCTTTTCTTCTCCTCATTGGATTTTTCATGTTCAAAGTTGCAGAAGCCAGATTACAAGCTCATTTTGGTTCAACTTCAGCAACTGTGCATTGCATTGCCATGTAATGTGATGCAATGCTATCTTTCTAGCTCTCCCTTTTTACTTCCTTTTGGATAAACAGACATATTAGGCAAGCATTTTGGAGCTTTCACCTAAATAACTACAGGTGGTGAGATAAGCTGCACAATATAATTGACCTTTCAGTATATTGTTGCACACACACCATCTATTTAGCAAATGCCCTTGTTATCAACAGCAGCCTTTTAAACTCACCTGAGCTAACAGGTATGTGCGCTGGTTACTCTGCTGCGCTTAAAATTTCTTTTTTGGTTTGCTACAATGCCTTTTCTGAAACGTTGTCTCCTTCTGCTGGAACACTGACTTCTTTCATTTAATGCCTGCAGACTATAAAAGAGAACCCAACCCAAAAAGTTTGGTTGATTAGTCTGTGGCATTCTGTTAAACTGTTGCTTATGGCGGTCTCTGTGAGCTTCTCAGCGACATTCAGCCAGCCAGGTATCCTGCCTGCAGTAGATGGAATGTGGCAATGGAACGCTGGCTGCGCGTGTCATAATAGGCTCTGAGCCTTTATATACCTGTGCACAGCAGCAGCCACCTTCAGTCTGCTGCTGGACAGCCAGCAGCAGCAGCAGCAGGAGAGGTATGTAATCAGGAGCCCTCCTGCTAAGGGTAGACAGCTGCTCGTTCCACCCCACCCCCCGCCTTAATTGGTTCTCCTCCCTTCCAACGGTGTTGAGGCGGGTGGGAACAGCAGGGGGTGAAGGTGCTGTGTTTAAAGAGGTGGAGTTATGCAGATCTAAAACGCGTGGATTGCAGCAGCAGCAAGCCGAAAAGTGCAGGCATGTAAGGGATGTAGAGGTTGACAACATGTCTTCTTAACGGGAGTCCAGGAGCTCATCTCCACAAATGGACTTTTCAGGATCCTTGGGTGGCTCCGTAGTTTGAAACCAATTCTGGTTATCGCTTCTCGGCCTTTTGGCTAAGATCAAGTGTAGTATCTGTTCTTATCAGTTTAATATCTGATACGTCCCCTATCTGGGGACCATATATTAAATGGATTTTTAGAACAGGGAGATGGAAAAAGAGCTTGCTCTGTCCACTCCACGCATTGACCTGGTATTGCAGTATCTCCAGGACCGGTGCACCCCTTCTTTAATGCAGTTTCTAAAATCAGAAAGAATTGAATTCAATGTTTTTTGTTCATTTTGCTTGTTTGTCGGATTTTGGGATGGACTCTTTGGCTTTGCTTTTCTTCTCCTCATTGGATTTTTCATGTTCAAAGTTGCAGAAGCCAGATTACAAGCTCATTTTGGTTCAACTTCAGCAACTGTGCATTGCATTGCCATGTAATGTGATGCAATGCTATCTTTCTAGCTCTCCCTTTTTACTTCCTTTTGGATAAACAGACATATTAGGCAAGCATTTTGGAGCTTTCACCTAAATAACTACAGGTGGTGAGATAAGCTGCACAATATAATTGACCTTTCAGTATATTGTTGCACACACACCATCTATTTAGCAAATGCCCTTGTTATCAACAGCAGCCTTTTAAACTCACCTGAGCTAACAGGTATGTGCGCTGGTTACTCTGCTGCGCTTAAAATTTCTTTTTTGGTTTGCTACAATGCCTTTTCTGAAACGTTGTCTCCTTCTGCTGGAACACTGACTTCTTTCATTTAATGCCTGCAGACTATAAAAGAGAACCCAACCCAAAAAGTTTGGTTGATTAGTCTGTGGCATTCTGTTAAACTGTTGCTTATGGCGGTCTCTGTGAGCTTCTCAGCGACATTCAGCCAGCCAGGTATCCTGCCTGCAGTAGATGGAATGTGGCAATGGAACGCTGGCTGCGCGTGTCATAATAGGCTCTGAGCCTTTATATACCTGTGCACAGCAGCAGCCACCTTCAGTCTGCTGCTGGACAGCCAGCAGCAGCAGCAGCAGGAGAGGTGTGTAATCAGGAGGCCTCCTGCTAAGGGTAGACAGCTGCTCGTTCCACCCCACCCCCCGCCTTAATTGGTTCTCCTCCCTTCCAACGGTGTTGAGGCGGGTGGGAACAGCAGGGGGTGAAGGTGCTGTGTTTAAAGAGGTGGAGTTATGCAGATCTAAAACGCGTGGATTGCAGCAGCAGCAAGCCGAAAAGTGCAGGCATGTAAGGGATCTAGAGGTTGACAACATGTCTTCTTAACGGGAGTCCAGGAGCTCATCTCCACAAATGGACTTTTCAGGATCCTTGGGTGGCTCCGTAGTTTGAAACCAATTCTGGTTATCACTTCTCGGCCTTTTGGCTAAGATCAAGTGTAGTATCTGTTCTTATCAGTTTAATATCTGATACGTCCCCTATCTGGGGACCATATATTAAATGGATTTTTAGAACAGGGAGATGGAAAAAGAGCTTGCTCTGTCCACTCCACGCATTGACCTGGTATTGCAGTATCTCCAGGACCGGTGCACCCCTTCTTTAATGCAGTTTCTAAAATCAGAAAGAATTGAATTCAATGTTTTTTGTTCATTTTGCTTGTTTGTCGGATTTTGGGATGGACTCTTTGGCTTTGCTTTTCTTCTCCTCATTGGATTTTTCATGTTCAAAGTTGCAGAAGCCAGATTACAAGCTCATTTTGGTTCAACTTCAGCAACTGTGCATTGCATTGCCATGTAATGTGATGCAATGCTATCTTTCTAGCTCTCCCTTTTTACTTCCTTTTGGATAAACAGACATATTAGGCAAGCATTTTGGAGCTTTCACCTAAATAACTACAGGTGGTGAGATAAGCTGCACAATATAATTGACCTTTCAGTATATTGTTGCACACACACCATCTATTTAGCAAATGCCCTTGTTATCAACAGCAGCCTTTTAAACTCACCTGAGCTAACAGGTATGTGCGCTGGTTACTCTGCTGCGCTTAAAATTTCTTTTTTGGTTTGCTACAATGCCTTTTCTGAAACGTTGTCTCCTTCTGCTGGAACACTGACTTCTTTCATTTAATGCCTGCAGACTATAAAAGAGAACCCAACCCAAAAAGTTTGGTTGATTAGTCTGTGGCATTCTGTTAAACTGTTGCTTATGGCGGTCTCTGTGAGCTTCTCAGCGACATTCAGCCAGCCAGGTATCCTGCCTGCAGTAGATGGAATGTGGCAATGGAACGCTGGCTGCGCGTGTCATAATAGGCTCTGAGCCTTTATATACCTGTGCACAGCAGCAGCCACCTTCAGTCTGCTGCTGGACAGCCAGCAGCAGCAGCAGCAGGAGAGGTATGTAATCAGGAGCCCTCCTGCTAAGGGTAGACAGCTGCTCGTTCCACCCCACCCCCCGCCTTAATTGGTTCTCCTCCCTTCCAACGGTGTTGAGGCGGGTGGGAACAGCAGGGGGTGAAGGTGCTGTGTTTAAAGAGGTGGAGTTATGCAGATCTAAAACGCGTGGATTGCAGCAGCAGCAAGCCGAAAAGTGCAGGCATGTAAGGGATCTAGAGGTTGACAACATGTCTTCTTAACGGGAGTCCAGGAGCTCATCTCCACAAATGGACTTTTCAGGATCCTTGGGTGGCTCCGTAGTTTGAAACCAATTCTGGTTATCGCTTCTCGGCCTTTTGGCTAAGATCAAGTGTAGTATCTTTTGAAAAGGCGGTTTTGGATGTTGGCCGCCCTAGTAGATTGATACATTATGCACACTGGGGTTTAGGCGCTTGTTAGTACGCGAGGTGGCTAATATAGTCATCTGGTGGAAAGCATGGCCCCCCAGGATCGACGCCATTGGGCCGGGGAAGATCGAAAGCCCGAAGTGTGAAGTGCCCCAGGAGTGGTGACCCTGGGGTGCCTTAACTCACTGGGATTGGGAACCCCACTTGAGTTTATGGCACATTTGCACAAGCACTTCAAATTTTCTTTCTTCGCACACACCCTTATTCCGGGCCTTCTGGCCTTAGGATGGGGAATTTTTCAATTCCCGGTCGAAGGTCCGGGCAGTATTATACTGTGAAACCTTCACTATTTATTTAATTTCTTTGTCACTGTGTGTCCACTTATTCACGTGTGTCACGTCCTACTAGGATTTTGTCGGGATGCGGTTCCCTTACGGGTTCCTCTCTTGGCAGGTCTAGGGGGGGAGTGTGTGGCCATCAGGTTCCGCTCCCCCCTGAACCCCCCTGGCTCTCCTCTTTCGGGAGGAGAGCGTTGTTGGCTCCTCTCTTCCGGGAGGGGAGCACAGTCTTTGGCTTCCAGTGCCTTGCTCGAGTGAGAACTCGGGCAGGTGCTGGGGGTAAGATTGGGTCGCCTCTGGCTTCGGCTGGAGGTGGCTTTTTGTCCCTGTTCCTCGCTGTGGCCTTTTGGCTCGGAGGGACGGGGAATGGTTTGGGGGACCCTTCTCCTTTTGGAGAGGGTTTCAAGAAGACCAGCATCCTAGTGCACTTTTTTTGTGGCACTTGTCACTTTTTTAAGCGCACTCGGGTTTTGTACACGAATTCGGGCTTTCAAAAATAAAAAAAATCTGTTCTTATCAGTTTAATATCTGATACGTCCCCTATCTGGGGACCATATATTAAATGGATTTTTAGAACAGGGAGATGGAAAAAGAGCTTGCTCTGTCCACTCCACGCATTGACCTGGTTTTGCAGTATCTCCAGGACCGGTGCACCCCTTCTTTAATGCAGTTTCTAAAATCAGAAAGAATTGAATTCAATGTTTTTTGTTCATTTTGCTTGTTTGTCGGATTTTGGGATGGACTCTTTGGCTTTGCTTTTCTTCTCCTCATTGGATTTTTCATGTTCAAAGTTGCAGAAGCCAGATTACAAGCTCATTTTGGTTCAACTTCAGCAACTGTGCATTGCATTGCCATGTAATGTGATGCAATGCTATCTTTCTAGCTCTCCCTTTTTACTTCCTTTTGGATAAACAGACATATTAGGCAAGCATTTTGGAGCTTTCACCTAAATAACTACAGGTGGTGAGATAAGCTGCACAATATAATTGACCTTTCAGTATATTGTTGCACACACACCATCTATTTAGCAAATGCCCTTGTTATCAACAGCAGCCTTTTAAACTCACCTGAGCTAACAGGTATGTGCGCTGGTTACTCTGCTGCGCTTAAAATTTCTTTTTTGGTTTGCTACAATGCCTTTTCTGAAACGTTGTCTCCTTCTGCTGGAACACTGACTTCTTTCATTTAATGCCTGCAGACTATAAAAGAGAACCCAACCCAAAAAGTTTGGTTGATTAGTCTGTGGCATTCTGTTAAACTGTTGCTTATGGCGGTCTCTGTGAGCTTCTCAGCGACATTCAGCCAGCCAGGTATCCTGCCTGCAGTAGATGGAATGTGGCAATGGAACGCTGGCTGCGCGTGTCATAATAGGCTCTGAGCCTTTATATACCTGTGCACAGCAGCAGCCACCTTCAGTCTGCTGCTGGACAGCCAGCAGCAGCAGCAGCAGGAGAGGTATGTAATCAGGAGCCCTCCTGCTAAGGGTAGACAGCTGCTCGTTCCACCCCACCCCCCGCCTTAATTGGTTCTCCTCCCTTCCAACGGTGTTGAGGCGGGTGGGAACAGCAGGGGGTGAAGGTGCTGTGTTTAAAGAGGTGGAGTTATGCAGATCTAAAACGCGTGGATTGCAGCAGCAGCAAGCCGAAAAGTGCAGGCATGTAAGGGATCTAGAGGTTGACAACATGTCTTCTTAACGGGAGTCCAGGAGCTCATCTCCACAAATGGACTTTTCAGGATCCTTGGGTGGCTCCGTAGTTTGAAACCAATTCTGGTTATCGCTTCTCGGCCTTTTGGCTAAGATCAAGTGTAGTATCTGTTCTTATCAGTTTAATATCTGATACGTCCCCTATCTGGGGACCATATATTAAATGGATTTTTAGAACAGGGAGATGGAAAAAGAGCTTGCTCTGTCCACTCCACGCATTGACCTGGTATTGCAGTATCTCCAGGACCGGTGCACCCCTTCTTTAATGCAGTTTCTAAAATCAGAAAGAATTGAATTCAATGTTTTTTGTTCATTTTGCTTGTTTGTCGGATTTTGGGATGGACTCTTTGGCTTTGCTTTTCTTCTCCTCATTGGATTTTTCATGTTCAAAGTTGCAGAAGCCAGATTACAAGCTCATTTTGGTTCAACTTCAGCAACTGTGCATTGCATTGCCATGTAATGTGATGCAATGCTATCTTTCTAGCTCTCCCTTTTTACTTCCTTTTGGATAAACAGACATATTAGGCAAGCATTTTGGAGCTTTCACCTAAATAACTACAGGTGGTGAGATAAGCTGCACAATATAATTGACCTTTCAGTATATTGTTGCACACACACCATCTATTTAGCAAATGCCCTTGTTATCAACAGCAGCCTTTTAAACTCACCTGAGCTAACAGGTATGTGCGCTGGTTACTCTGCTGCGCTTAAAATTTCTTTTTTGGTTTGCTACAATGCCTTTTCTGAAACGTTGTCTCCTTCTGCTGGAACACTGACTTCTTTCATTTAATGCCTGCAGACTATAAAAGAGAACCCAACCCAAAAAGTTTGGTTGATTAGTCTGTGGCATTCTGTTAAACTGTTGCTTATGGCGGTCTCTGTGAGCTTCTCAGCGACATTCAGCCAGCCAGGTATCCTGCCTGCAGTAGATGGAATGTGGCAATGGAACGCTGGCTGCGCGTGTCATAATAGGCTCTGAGCCTTTATATACCTGTGCACAGCAGCAGCCACCTTCAGTCTGCTGCTGGACAGCCAGCAGCAGCAGCAGCAGGAGAGGTATGTAATCAGGAGCCCTCCTGCTAAGGGTAGACAGCTGCTCGTTCCACCCCACCCCCCGCCTTAATTGGTTCTCCTCCCTTCCAACGGTGTTGAGGCGGGTGGGAACAGCACGGGGTGAAGGTGCTGTGTTTAAAGAGGTGGAGTTATGCAGATCTAAAACGCGTGGATTGCAGCAGCAGCAAGCCGAAAAGTGCAGGCATGTAAGGGATCTAGAGGTTGACAACATGTCTTCTTAACGGGAGTCCAGGAGCTCATCTCCACAAATGGACTTTTCAGGATCCTTGGGTGGCTCCGTAGTTTGAAACCAATTCTGGTTATCGCTTCTCGGCCTTTTGGCTAAGATCAAGTGTAGTATCTGTTCTTATCAGTTTAATATCTGATACGTCCCCTATCTGGGGACCATATATTAAATGGATTTTTAGAACAGGGAGATGGAAAAAGAGCTTGCTCTGTCCACTCCACGCATTGACCTGGTATTGCAGTATCTCCAGGACCGGTGCACCCCTTCTTTAATGCAGTTTCTAAAATCAGAAAGAATTGAATTCAATGTTTTTTGTTCATTTTGCTTGTTTGTCGGATTTTGGGATGGACTCTTTGGCTTTGCTTTTCTTCTCCTCATTGGATTTTTCATGTTCAAAGTTGCAGAAGCCAGATTACAAGCTCATTTTGGTTCAACTTCAGCAACTGTGCATTGCATTGCCATGTAATGTGATGCAATGCTATCTTTCTAGCTCTCCCTTTTTACTTCCTTTTGGATAAACAGACATATTAGGCAAGCATTTTGGAGCTTTCACCTAAATAACTACAGGTGGTGAGATAAGCTGCACAATATAATTGACCTTTCAGTATATTGTTGCACACACACCATCTATTTAGCAAATGCCCTTGTTATCAACAGCAGCCTTTTAAACTCACCTGAGCTAACAGGTATGTGCGCTGGTTACTCTGCTGCGCTTAAAATTTCTTTTTTGGTTTGCTACAATGCCTTTTCTGAAATGTTGTCTCCTTCTGCTGGAACACTGACTTCTTTCATTTAATGCCTGCAGACTATAAAAGAGAACCCAACCCAAAAAGTTTGGTTGATTAGTCTGTGGCATTCTGTTAAACTGTTGCTTATGGCGGTCTCTGTGAGCTTCTCAGCGACATTCAGCCAGCCAGGTATCCTGCCTGCAGTAGATGGAATGTGGCAATGGAACGCTGGCTGCGCGTGTCATAATAGGCTCTGAGCCTTTATATACCTGTGCACAGCAGCAGCCACCTTCAGTCTGCTGCTGGACAGCCAGCAGCAGCAGCAGCAGGAGAGGTATGTAATCAGGAGCCCTCCTGCTAAGGGTAGACAGCTGCTCGTTCCACCCCACCCCCCGCCTTAATTGGTTCTCCTCCCTTCCAACGGTGTTGAGGCGGGTGGGAACAGCAGGGGGTGAAGGTGCTGTGTTTAAAGAGGTGGAGTTATGCAGATCTAAAACGCGTGGATTGCAGCAGCAGCAAGCCGAAAAGTGCAGGCATGTAAGGGATCTAGAGGTTGACAACATGTCTTCTTAACGGGAGTCCAGGAGCTCATCTCCACAAATGGACTTTTCAGGATCCTTGGGTGGCTCCGTAGTTTGAAACCAATTCTGGTTATCGCTTCTCGGCCTTTTGGCTAAGATCAAGTGTAGTATCTGTTCTTATCAGTTTAATATCTGATACGTCCCCTATCTGGGGACCATATATTAAATGGATTTTTAGAACAGGGAGATGGAAAAAGAGCTTGCTCTGTCCACTCCACGCATTGACCTGGTATTGCAGTATCTCCAGGACCGGTGCACCCCTTCTTTAATGCAGTTTCTAAAATCAGAAAGAATTGAATTCAATGTTTTTTGTTCATTTTGCTTGTTTGTCGGATTTTGGGATGGACTCTTTGGCTTTGCTTTTCTTCTCCTCATTGGATTTTTCATGTTCAAAGTTGCAGAAGCCAGATTACAAGCTCATTTTGGTTCAACTTCAGCAACTGTGCATTGCATTGCCATGTAATGTGATGCAATGCTATCTTTCTAGCTCTCCCTTTTTACTTCCTTTTGGATAAACAGACATATTAGGCAAGCATTTTGGAGCTTTCACCTAAATAACTACAGGTGGTGAGATAAGCTGCACAATATAATTGACCTTTCAGTATATTGTTGCACACACACCATCTATTTAGCAAATGCCCTTGTTATCAACAGCAGCCTTTTAAACTCACCTGAGCTAACAGGTATGTGCGCTGGTTACTCTGCTGCGCTTAAAATTTCTTTTTTGGTTTGCTACAATGCCTTTTCTGAAACGTTGTCTCCTTCTGCTGGAACACTGACTTCTTTCATTTAATGCCTGCAGACTATAAAAGAGAACCCAACCCAAAAAGTTTGGTTGATTAGTCTGTGGCATTCTGTTAAACTGTTGCTTATGGCGGTCTCTGTGAGCTTCTCAGCGACATTCAGCCAGCCAGGTATCCTGCCTGCAGTAGATGGAATGTGGCAATGGAACGCTGGCTGCGCGTGTCATAATAGGCTCTGAGCCTTTATATACCTGTGCACAGCAGCAGCCACCTTCAGTCTGCTGCTGGACAGCCAGCAGCAGCAGCAGCAGGAGAGGTATGTAATCAGGAGCCCTCCTGCTAAGGGTAGACAGCTGCTCGTTCCACCCCACCCCCCGCCTTAATTGGTTCTCCTCCCTTCCAACGGTGTTGAGGCGGGTGGGAACAGCAGGGGGTGAAGGTGCTGTGTTTAAAGAGGTGGAGTTATGCAGATCTAAAACGCGTGGATTGCAGCAGCAGCAAGCCGAAAAGTGCAGGCATGTAAGGGATCTAGAGGTTGACAACATGTCTTCTTAACGGGAGTCCAGGAGCTCATCTCCACAAATGGACTTTTCAGGATCCTTGGGTGGCTCCGTAGTTTGAAACCAATTCTGGTTATCGCTTCTCGGCCTTTTGGCTAAGATCAAGTGTAGTATCTTTCGAAAAGGCGGTTTTGGATGTTGGCCGCCCTAGTAGATTGATACATTATGCACACTGGGGTTTAGGCGCTTGTTAGTACGCCAGGTTCCTAATATAGTCATCTGGTGGAAAGCATGGCCCCCCAGGATCGACGCCATTGGGCCGGGGAAGATCGAAAGCCCGAAGTGTGAAGTGCCCCAGGAGTGGTGACCCTGGGGTGCCTTAACTCACTGGGATTGGGAACCCCACTTGAGTTTATGGCACATTTGCACAAGCACTTCAAATTTTCTTTCTTCGCACACACCCTTATTCCGGGCCTTCTGGCCTTAGGATGGGGAATTTTTCAATTCCCGGTCGAAGGTCCGGGCAGTATTATACTGTGAAACCTTCACTATTTATTTAATTTCTTTGTCACTGTGTGTCCACTTATTCACGTGTGTCACGTCCTACTAGGATTTTGTCGGGATGCGGTTCCCTTACGGGTTCCTCTCTTGGCAGGTCTAGGGGGGGAGTGTGTGGCCATCAGGTTCCGCTCCCCCCTGAACCCCCCTGGCTCTCCTCTTTCGGGAGGAGAGCGTTGTTGGCTCCTCTCTTCCGGGAGGGGAGCACAGTCTTTGGCTTCCAGTGCCTTGCTCGAGTGAGAACTCGGGCAGGTGCTGGGGGTAAGATTGGGTCGCCTCTGGCTTCGGCTGGAGGTGGCTTTTTGTCCCTGTTCCTCGCTGTGGCCTTTTGGCTCGGAGGGACGGGGAATGGTTTGGGGGACCCTTCTCCTTTTGGAGAGGGTTTCAAGAAGACCAGCATCCTAGTGCACTTTTTTTGTGGCACTTGTCACTTTTTTAAGCGCACTCGGGTTTTGTACACGAATTCGGGCTTTCAAAAATAAAAAAAATCTGTTCTTATCAGTTTAATATCTGATACGTCCCCTATCTGGGGACCATATATTAAATGGATTTTTAGAACAGGGAGATGGAAAAAGAGCTTGCTCTGTCCACTCCACGCATTGACCTGGTTTTGCAGTATCTCCAGGACCGGTGCACCCCTTCTTTAATGCAGTTTCTAAAATCAGAAAGAATTGAATTCAATGTTTTTTGTTCATTTTGCTTGTTTGTCGGATTTTGGGATGGACTCTTTGGCTTTGCTTTTCTTCTCCTCATTGGATTTTTCATGTTCAAAGTTGCAGAAGCCAGATTACAAGCTCATTTTGGTTCAACTTCAGCAACTGTGCATTGCATTGCCATGTAATGTGATGCAATGCTATCTTTCTAGCTCTCCCTTTTTACTTCCTTTTGGATAAACAGACATATTAGGCAAGCATTTTGGAGCTTTCACCTAAATAACTACAGGTGGTGAGATAAGCTGCACAATATAATTGACCTTTCAGTATATTGTTGCACACACACCATCTATTTAGCAAATGCCCTTGTTATCAACAGCAGCCTTTTAAACTCACCTGAGCTAACAGGTATGTGCGCTGGTTACTCTGCTGCGCTTAAAATTTCTTTTTTGGTTTGCTACAATGCCTTTTCTGAAACGTTGTCTCCTTCTGCTGGAACACTGACTTCTTTCATTTAATGCCTGCAGACTATAAAAGAGAACCCAACCCAAAAAGTTTGGTTGATTAGTCTGTGGCATTCTGTTAAACTGTTGCTTATGGCGGTCTCTGTGAGCTTCTCAGCGACATTCAGCCAGCCAGGTATCCTGCCTGCAGTAGATGGAATGTGGCAATGGAACGCTGGCTGCGCGTGTCATAATAGGCTCTGAGCCTTTATATACCTGTGCACAGCAGCAGCCACCTTCAGTCTGCTGCTGGACAGCCAGCAGCAGCAGCAGCAGGAGAGGTATGTAATCAGGAGCCCTCCTGCTAAGGGTAGACAGCTGCTCGTTCCACCCCACCCCCCGCCTTAATTGGTTCTCCTCCCTTCCAACGGTGTTGAGGCGGGTGGGAACAGCAGGGGGTGAAGGTGCTGTGTTTAAAGAGGTGGAGTTATGCAGATCTAAAACGCGTGGATTGCAGCAGCAGCAAGCCGAAAAGTGCAGGCATGTAAGGGATCTAGAGGTTGACAACATGTCTTCTTAACGGGAGTCCAGGAGCTCATCTCCACAAATGGACTTTTCAGGATCCTTGGGTGGCTCCGTAGTTTGAAACCAATTCTGGTTATCGCTTCTCGGCCTTTTGGCTAAGATCAAGTGTAGTATCTGTTCTTATCAGTTTAATATCTGATACGTCCCCTATCTGGGGACCATATATTAAATGGATTTTTAGAACAGGGAGATGGAAAAAGAGCTTGCTCTGTCCACTCCACGCATTGACCTGGTATTGCAGTATCTCCAGGACCGGTGCACCCCTTCTTTAATGCAGTTTCTAAAATCAGAAAGAATTGAATTCAATGTTTTTTGTTCATTTTGCTTGTTTGTCGGATTTTGGGATGGACTCTTTGGCTTTGCTTTTCTTCTCCTCATTGGATTTTTCATGTTCAAAGTTGCAGAAGCCAGATTACAAGCTCATTTTGGTTCAACTTCAGCAACTGTGCATTGCATTGCCATGTAATGTGATGCAATGCTATCTTTCTAGCTCTCCCTTTTTACTTCCTTTTGGATAAACAGACATATTAGGCAAGCATTTTGGAGCTTTCACCTAAATAACTACAGGTGGTGAGATAAGCTGCACAATATAATTGACCTTTCAGTATATTGTTGCACACACACCATCTATTTAGCAAATGCCCTTGTTATCAACAGCAGCCTTTTAAACTCACCTGAGCTAACAGGTATGTGCGCTGGTTACTCTGCTGCGCTTAAAATTTCTTTTTTGGTTTGCTACAATGCCTTTTCTGAAACGTTGTCTCCTTCTGCTGGAACACTGACTTCTTTCATTTAATGCCTGCAGACTATAAAAGAGAACCCAACCCAAAAAGTTTGGTTGATTAGTCTGTGGCATTCTGTTAAACTGTTGCTTATGGCGGTCTCTGTGAGCTTCTCAGCGACATTCAGCCAGCCAGGTATCCTGCCTGCAGTAGATGGAATGTGGCAATGGAACGCTGGCTGCGCGTGTCATAATAGGCTCTGAGCCTTTATATACCTGTGCACAGCAGCAGCCACCTTCAGTCTGCTGCTGGACAGCCAGCAGCAGCAGCAGCAGGAGAGGTATGTAATCAGGAGCCCTCCTGCTAAGGGTAGACAGCTGCTCGTTCCACCCCACCCCCCGCCTTAATTGGTTCTCCTCCCTTCCAACGGTGTTGAGGCGGGTGGGAACAGCACGGGGTGAAGGTGCTGTGTTTAAAGAGGTGGAGTTATGCAGATCTAAAACGCGTGGATTGCAGCAGCAGCAAGCCGAAAAGTGCAGGCATGTAAGGGATCTAGAGGTTGACAACATGTCTTCTTAACGGGAGTCCAGGAGCTCATCTCCACAAATGGACTTTTCAGGATCCTTGGGTGGCTCCGTAGTTTGAAACCAATTCTGGTTATCGCTTCTCGGCCTTTTGGCTAAGATCAAGTGTAGTATCTGTTCTTATCAGTTTAATATCTGATACGTCCCCTATCTGGGGACCATATATTAAATGGATTTTTAGAACAGGGAGATGGAAAAAGAGCTTGCTCTGTCCACTCCACGCATTGACCTGGTATTGCAGTATCTCCAGGACCGGTGCACCCCTTCTTTAATGCAGTTTCTAAAATCAGAAAGAATTGAATTCAATGTTTTTTGTTCATTTTGCTTGTTTGTCGGATTTTGGGATGGACTCTTTGGCTTTGCTTTTCTTCTCCTCATTGGATTTTTCATGTTCAAAGTTGCAGAAGCCAGATTACAAGCTCATTTTGGTTCAACTTCAGCAACTGTGCATTGCATTGCCATGTAATGTGATGCAATGCTATCTTTCTAGCTCTCCCTTTTTACTTCCTTTTGGATAAACAGACATATTAGGCAAGCATTTTGGAGCTTTCACCTAAATAACTACAGGTGGTGAGATAAGCTGCACAATATAATTGACCTTTCAGTATATTGTTGCACACACACCATCTATTTAGCAAATGCCCTTGTTATCAACAGCAGCCTTTTAAACTCACCTGAGCTAACAGGTATGTGCGCTGGTTACTCTGCTGCGCTTAAAATTTCTTTTTTGGTTTGCTACAATGCCTTTTCTGAAACGTTGTCTCCTTCTGCTGGAACACTGACTTCTTTCATTTAATGCCTGCAGACTATAAAAGAGAACCCAACCCAAAAAGTTTGGTTGATTAGTCTGTGGCATTCTGTTAAACTGTTGCTTATGGCGGTCTCTGTGAGCTTCTCAGCGACATTCAGCCAGCCAGGTATCCTGCCTGCAGTAGATGGAATGTGGCAATGGAACGCTGGCTGCGCGTGTCATAATAGGCTCTGAGCCTTTATATACCTGTGCACAGCAGCAGCCACCTTCAGTCTGCTGCTGGACAGCCAGCAGCAGCAGCAGCAGGAGAGGTATGTAATCAGGAGCCCTCCTGCTAAGGGTAGACAGCTGCTCGTTCCACCCCACCCCCCGCCTTAATTGGTTCTCCTCCCTTCCAACGGTGTTGAGGCGGGTGGGAACAGCAGGGGGTGAAGGTGCTGTGTTTAAAGAGGTGGAGTTATGCAGATCTAAAACGCGTGGATTGCAGCAGCAGCAAGCCGAAAAGTGCAGGCATGTAAGGGATCTAGAGGTTGACAACATGTCTTCTTAACGGGAGTCCAGGAGCTCATCTCCACAAATGGACTTTTCAGGATCCTTGGGTGGCTCCGTAGTTTGAAACCAATTCTGGTTATCGCTTCTCGGCCTTTTGGCTAAGATCAAGTGTAGTATCTGTTCTTATCAGTTTAATATCTGATACGTCCCCTATCTGGGGACCATATATTAAATGGATTTTTAGAACAGGGAGATGGAAAAAGAGCTTGCTCTGTCCACTCCACGCATTGACCTGGTATTGCAGTATCTCCAGGACCGGTGCACCCCTTCTTTAATGCAGTTTCTAAAATCAGAAAGAATTGAATTCAATGTTTTTTGTTCATTTTGCTTGTTTGTCGGATTTTGGGATGGACTCTTTGGCTTTGCTTTTCTTCTCCTCATTGGATTTTTCATGTTCAAAGTTGCAGAAGCCAGATTACAAGCTCATTTTGGTTCAACTTCAGCAACTGTGCATTGCATTGCCATGTAATGTGATGCAATGCTATCTTTCTAGCTCTCCCTTTTTACTTCCTTTTGGATAAACAGACATATTAGGCAAGCATTTTGGAGCTTTCACCTAAATAACTACAGGTGGTGAGATAAGCTGCACAATATAATTGACCTTTCAGTATATTGTTGCACACACACCATCTATTTAGCAAATGCCCTTGTTATCAACAGCAGCCTTTTAAACTCACCTGAGCTAACAGGTATGTGCGCTGGTTACTCTGCTGCGCTTAAAATTTCTTTTTTGGTTTGCTACAATGCCTTTTCTGAAACGTTGTCTCCTTCTGCTGGAACACTGACTTCTTTCATTTAATGCCTGCAGACTATAAAAGAGAACCCAACCCAAAAAGTTTGGTTGATTAGTCTGTGGCATTCTGTTAAACTGTTGCTTATGGCGGTCTCTGTGAGCTTCTCAGCGACATTCAGCCAGCCAGGTATCCTGCCTGCAGTAGATGGAATGTGGCAATGGAACGCTGGCTGCGCGTGTCATAATAGGCTCTGAGCCTTTATATACCTGTGCACAGCAGCAGCCACCTTCAGTCTGCTGCTGGACAGCCAGCAGCAGCAGCAGCAGGAGAGGTATGTAATCAGGAGCCCTCCTGCTAAGGGTAGACAGCTGCTCGTTCCACCCCACCCCCCGCCTTAATTGGTTCTCCTCCCTTCCAACGGTGTTGAGGCGGGTGGGAACAGCAGGGGGTGAAGGTGCTGTGTTTAAAGAGGTGGAGTTATGCAGATCTAAAACGCGTGGATTGCAGCAGCAGCAAGCCGAAAAGTGCAGGCATGTAAGGGATCTAGAGGTTGACAACATGTCTTCTTAACGGGAGTCCAGGAGCTCATCTCCACAAATGGACTTTTCAGGATCCTTGGGTGGCTCCGTAGTTTGAAACCAATTCTGGTTATCGCTTCTCGGCCTTTTGGCTAAGATCAAGTGTAGTATCTTTCGAAAAGGCGGTTTTGGATGTTGGCCGCCCTAGTAGATTGATACATTATGCACACTGGGGTTTAGGCGCTTGTTAGTACGCCAGGTTCCTAATATAGTCATCTGGTGGAAAGCATGGCCCCCCAGGATCGACGCCATTGGGCCGGGGAAGATCGAAAGCCCGAAGTGTGAAGTGCCCCAGGAGTGGTGACCCTGGGGTGCCTTAACTCACTGGGATTGGGAACCCCACTTGAGTTTATGGCACATTTGCACAAGCACTTCAAATTTTTTTTCTTCGCACACACCCTTATTCCGGGCCTTCTGGCCTTAGGATGGGGAATTTTTCAATTCCCGGTCGAAGGTCCGGGCAGTATTATACTGTGAAACCTTCACTATTTATTTAATTTCTTTGTCACTGTGTGTCCACTTATTCACGTGTGTCACGTCCTACTAGGATTTTGTCGGGATGCGGTTCCCTTACGGGTTCCTCTCTTGGCAGGTCTAGGGGGGGAGTGTGTGGCCATCAGGTTCCGCTCCCCCCTGAACCCCCCTGGCTCTCCTCTTTCGGGAGGAGAGCGTTGTTGGCTCCCCTCTTCCGGGAGGGGAGCACAGTCTTTGGCTCCCAGTGCCTTGCTCGGGTGAGAACTCGGGCAGGTGCTGGGGGTAAGATTGGGTCGCCTCTGGCTTCGGCTGGAGGTGGCTTTTTGTCCCTGTTCCTCGCTGTGGCCTTTTGGCTCGGAGGGACGGGGAATGGTTTGGGGGACCCTTCTCCTTTTGGAGAGGGTTTCAAGAAGACCAGCATCCTAGTGCACTTTTTTTGTGGCACTTGTCACTTTTTTAAGCGCACTCGGGTTTTGTACACGAATTCGGGCTTTCGATAAAAAAAAAAATCTGTTCTTATCAGTTTAATATCTGATACGTCCCCTATCTGGGGACCATATATTAAATGGATTTTTAGAACAGGGAGATGGAAAAAGAGCTTGCTCTGTCCACTCCACGCATTGACCTGGTATTGCAGTATCTCCAGGACCGGTGCACCCCTTCTTTAATGCAGTTTCTAAAATCAGAAAGAATTGAATTCAATGTTTTTTGTTCATTTTGCTTGTTTGTCGGATTTTGGGATGGACTCTTTGGCTTTGCTTTTCTTCTCCTCATTGGATTTTTCATGTTCAAAGTTGCAGAAGCCAGATTACAAGCTCATTTTGGTTCAACTTCAGCAACTGTGCATTGCATTGCCATGTAATGTGATGCAATGCTATCTTTCTAGCTCTCCCTTTTTACTTCCTTTTGGATAAACAGACATATTAGGCAAGCATTTTGGAGCTTTCACCTAAATAACTACAGGTGGTGAGATAAGCTGCACAATATAATTGACCTTTCAGTATATTGTTGCACACACACCATCTATTTAGCAAATGCCCTTGTTATCAACAGCAGCCTTTTAAACTCACCTGAGCTAACAGGTATGTGCGCTGGTTACTCTGCTGCGCTTAAAATTTCTTTTTTGGTTTGCTACAATGCCTTTTCTGAAACGTTGTCTCCTTCTGCTGGAACACTGACTTCTTTCATTTAATGCCTGCAGACTATAAAAGAGAACCCAACCCAAAAAGTTTGGTTGATTAGTCTGTGGCATTCTGTTAAACTGTTGCTTATGGCGGTCTCTGTGAGCTTCTCAGCGACATTCAGCCAGCCAGGTATCCTGCCTGCAGTAGATGGAATGTGGCAATGGAACGCTGGCTGCGCGTGTCATAATAGGCTCTGAGCCTTTATATACCTGTGCACAGCAGCAGCCACCTTCAGTCTGCTGCTGGACAGCCAGCAGCAGCAGCAGCAGGAGAGGTATGTAATCAGGAGCCCTCCTGCTAAGGGTAGACAGCTGCTCGTTCCACCCCACCCCCCGCCTTAATTGGTTCTCCTCCCTTCCAACGGTGTTGAGGCGGGTGGGAACAGCAGGGGGTGAAGGTGCTGTGTTTAAAGAGGTGGAGTTATGCAGATCTAAAACGCGTGGATTGCAGCAGCAGCAAGCCGAAAAGTGCAGGCATGTAAGGGATCTAGAGGTTGACAACATGTCTTCTTAACGGGAGTCCAGGAGCTCATCTCCACAAATGGACTTTTCAGGATCCTTGGGTGGCTCCGTAGTTTGAAACCAATTCTGGTTATCGCTTCTCGGCCTTTTGGCTAAGATCAAGTGTAGTATCTGTTCTTATCAGTTTAATATCTGATACGTCCCCTATCTGGGGACCATATATTAAATGGATTTTTAGAACAGGGAGATGGAAAAAGAGCTTGCTCTGTCCACTCCACGCATTGACCTGGTATTGCAGTATCTCCAGGACCGGTGCACCCCTTCTTTAATGCAGTTTCTAAAATCAGAAAGAATTGAATTCAATGTTTTTTGTTCATTTTGCTTGTTTGTCGGATTTTGGGATGGACTCTTTGGCTTTGCTTTTCTTCTCCTCATTGGATTTTTCATGTTCAAAGTTGCAGAAGCCAGATTACAAGCTCATTTTGGTTCAACTTCAGCAACTGTGCATTGCATTGCCATGTAATGTGATGCAATGCTATCTTTCTAGCTCTCCCTTTTTACTTCCTTTTGGATAAACAGACATATTAGGCAAGCATTTTGGAGCTTTCACCTAAATAACTACAGGTGGTGAGATAAGCTGCACAATATAATTGACCTTTCAGTATATTGTTGCACACACACCATCTATTTAGCAAATGCCCTTGTTATCAACAGCAGCCTTTTAAACTCACCTGAGCTAACAGGTATGTGCGCTGGTTACTCTGCTGCGCTTAAAATTTCTTTTTTGGTTTGCTACAATGCCTTTTCTGAAACGTTGTCTCCTTCTGCTGGAACACTGACTTCTTTCATTTAATGCCTGCAGACTATAAAAGAGAACCCAACCCAAAAAGTTTGGTTGATTAGTCTGTGGCATTCTGTTAAACTGTTGCTTATGGCGGTCTCTGTGAGCTTCTCAGCGACATTCAGCCAGCCAGGTATCCTGCCTGCAGTAGATGGAATGTGGCAATGGAACGCTGGCTGCGCGTGTCATAATAGGCTCTGAGCCTTTATATACCTGTGCACAGCAGCAGCCACCTTCAGTCTGCTGCTGGACAGCCAGCAGCAGCAGCAGCAGGAGAGGTATGTAATCAGGAGCCCTCCTGCTAAGGGTAGACAGCTGCTCGTTCCACCCCACCCCCCGCCTTAATTGGTTCTCCTCCCTTCCAACGGTGTTGAGGCGGGTGGGAACAGCAGGGGGTGAAGGTGCTGTGTTTAAAGAGGTGGAGTTATGCAGATCTAAAACGCGTGGATTGCAGCAGCAGCAAGCCGAAAAGTGCAGGCATGTAAGGGATCTAGAGGTTGACAACATGTCTTCTTAACGGGAGTCCAGGAGCTCATCTCCACAAATGGACTTTTCAGGATCCTTGGGTGGCTCCGTAGTTTGAAACCAATTCTGGTTATCGCTTCTCGGCCTTTTGGCTAAGATCAAGTGTAGTATCTGTTCTTATCAGTTTAATATCTGATACGTCCCCTATCTGGGGACCATATATTAAATGGATTTTTAGAACAGGGAGATGGAAAAAGAGCTTGCTCTGTCCACTCCACGCATTGACCTGGTATTGCAGTATCTCCAGGACCGGTGCACCCCTTCTTTAATGCAGTTTCTAAAATCAGAAAGAATTGAATTCAATGTTTTTTGTTCATTTTGCTTGTTTGTCGGATTTTGGGATGGACTCTTTGGCTTTGCTTTTCTTCTCCTCATTGGATTTTTCATGTTCAAACTTGCAGAAGCCAGATTACAAGCTCATTTTGGTTCAACTTCAGCAACTGTGCATTGCATTGCCATGTAATGTGATGCAATGCTATCTTTCTAGCTCTCCCTTTTTACTTCCTTTTGGATAAACAGACATATTAGGCAAGCATTTTGGAGCTTTCACCTAAATAACTACAGGTGGTGAGATAAGCTGCACAATATAATTGACCTTTCAGTATATTGTTGCACACACACCATCTATTTAGCAAATGCCCTTGTTATCAACAGCAGCCTTTTAAACACACCTGTGCTAACAGGTATGTGCGCTGGTTACTCTGCTGCGCTTAAAATTTCTTTTTTGGTTTGCTACAATGCCTTTTCTGAAACGTTGTCTCCTTCTGCTGGAACACTGACTTCTTTCATTTAATGCCTGCAGACTATAAAAGAGAACCCAACCCAAAAAGTTTGGTTGATTAGTCTGTGGCATTCTGTTAAACTGTTGCTTATGGCGGTCTCTGTGAGCTTCTCAGCGACATTCAGCCAGCCAGGTATCCTGCCTGCAGTAGATGGAATGTGGCAATGGAACGCTGGCTGCGCGTGTCATAATAGGCTCTGAGCCTTTATATACCTGTGCACAGCAGCAGCCACCTTCAGTCTGCTGCTGGACAGCCAGCAGCAGCAGCAGCAGGAGAGGTATGTAATCAGGAGCCCTCCTGCTAAGGGTAGACAGCTGCTCGTTCCACCCCACCCCCCGCCTTAATTGGTTCTCCTCCCTTCCAACGGTGTTGAGGCGGGTGGGAACAGCAGGGGGTGAAGGTGCTGTGTTTAAAGAGGTGGAGTTATGCAGATCTAAAACGCGTGGATTGCAGCAGCAGCAAGCCGAAAAGTGCAGGCATGTAAGGGATCTAGAGGTTGACAACATGTCTTCTTAACGGGAGTCCAGGAGCTCATCTCCACAAATGGACTTTTCAGGATCCTTGGGTGGCTCCGTAGTTTGAAACCAATTCTGGTTATCGCTTCTCGGCCTTTTGGCTAAGATCAAGTGTAGTATCTGTTCTTATCAGTTTAATATCTGATACGTCCCCTATCTGGGGACCATATATTAAATGGATTTTTAGAACAAGGAGATGGAAAAAGAGCTTGCTCTGTCCACTCCACGCATTGACCTGGTATTGCAGTATCTCCAGGACCGGTGCACCCCTTCTTTAATGCAGTTTCTAAAATCAGAAAGAATTGAATTCAATGTTTTTTGTTCATTTTGCTTGTTTGTCGGATTTTGGGATGGACTCTTTGGCTTTGCTTTTCTTCTCCTCATTGGATTTTTCATGTTCAAACTTGCAGAAGCCAGATTACAAGCTCATTTTGGTTCAACTTCAGCAACTGTGCATTGCATTGCCATGTAATGTGATGCAATGCTATCTTTCTAGCTCTCCCTTTTTACTTCCTTTTGGATAAACAGACATATTAGGCAAGCATTTTGGAGCTTTCACCTAAATAACTACAGGTGGTGAGATAAGCTGCACAATATAATTGACCTTTCAGTATATTGTTGCACACACACCATCTATTTAGCAAATGCCCTTGTTATCAACAGCAGCCTTTTAAACTCACCTGAGCTAACAGGTATGTGCGCTGGTTACTCTGCTGCGCTTAAAATTTCTTTTTTGGTTTGCTACAATGCCTTTTCTGAAACGTTGTCTCCTTCTGCTGGAACACTGACTTCTTTCATTTAATGCCTGCAGACTATAAAAGAGAACCCAACCCAAAAAGTTTGGTTGATTAGTCTGTGGCATTCTGTTAAACTGTTGCTTATGGCGGTCTCTGTGAGCTTCTCAGCGACATTCAGCCAGCCAGGTATCCTGCCTGCAGTAGATGGAATGTGGCAATGGAACGCTGGCTGCGCGTGTCATAATAGGCTCTGAGCCTTTATATACCTGTGCACAGCAGCAGCCACCTTCAGTCTGCTGCTGGACAGCCAGCAGCAGCAGCAGCAGGAGAGGTATGTAATCAGGAGCCCTCCTGCTAAGGGTAGACAGCTGCTCGTTCCACCCCACCCCCCGCCTTAATTGGTTCTCCTCCCTTCCAACGGTGTTGAGGCGGGTGGGAACAGAAGGGGGTGAAGGTGCTGTGTTTAAAGAGGTGGAGTTATGCAGATCTAAAACGCGTGGATTGCAGCAGCAGCAAGCCGAAAAGTGCAGGCATGTAAGGGATCTAGAGGTTGACAACATGTCTTCTTAACGGGAGTCCAGGAGCTCATCTCCACAAATGGACTTTTCAGGATCCTTGGGTGGCTCCGTAGTTTGAAACCAATTCTGGTTATCGCTTCTCGGTCTTTTGGCTAAGATCAAGTGTAGTACCTGTTCTTATCAGTTTAATATCTGATACGTCCCCTATCTGGGGACCATATATTAAATGGATTTTTAGAACAGGGAGATGGAAAAAGAGCTTGCTCTGTCCACTCCACGCATTGACCTGGTATTGCAGTATCTCCAGGACCGGTGCACCCCTTCTTTAATGCAGTTTCTAAAATCAGAAGGAATTGAATTCAATGTTTTTTGTTCATTTTGCTTGTTTGTCGGATTTTGGGATGGACTCTTTGGCTTTGCTTTTCTTCTCCTCATTGGATTTTTCATGTTCAAAGTTGCAGAAGCCAGATTACAAGCTCATTTTGGTTCAACTTCAGCAACTGTGCATTGCATTGCCATGTAATGTGATGCAATGCTATCTTTCTAGCTCTCCCTTTTTACTTCCTTTTGGATAAACAGACATATTAGGCAAGCATTTTGGAGCTTTCACCTAAATAACTACAGGTGGTGAGATAAGCTGCACAATATAATTGACCTTTCAGTATATTGTTGCACACACACCATCTATTTAGCAAATGCCCTTGTTATCAACAGCAGCCTTTTAAACTCACCTGAGCTAACAGGTATGTGCGCTGGTTACTCTGCTGCGCTTAAAATTTCTTTTTTGGTTTGCTACAATGCCTTTTCTGAAACGTTGTCTCCTTCTGCTGGAACACTGACTTCTTTCATTTAATGCCTGCAGACTATAAAAGAGAACCCAACCCAAAAAGTTTGGTTGATTAGTCTGTGGCATTCTGTTAAACTGTTGCTTATGGCGGTCTCTGTGAGCTTCTCAGCGACATTCAGCCAGCCAGGTATCCTGCCTGCAGTAGATGGAATGTGGCAATGGAACGCTGGCTGCACGTGTCATAATAGGCTCTGAGCCTTTATATACCTGTGCACAGCAGCAGCCACCTTCAGTCTGCTGCTGGACAGCCAGCAGCAGCAGCAGCAGGAGAGGTATGTAATCAGGAGCCCTCCTGCTAAGGGTAGACAGCTGCTCGTTCCACCCCACCCCCCGCCTTAATTGGTTCTCCTCCCTTCCAACGGTGTTGAGGCGGGTGGGAACAGCAGGGGGTGAAGGTGCTGTGTTTAAAGAGGTGGAGTTATGCAGATCTAAAACGCGTGGATTGCAGCAGCAGCAAGCCGAAAAGTGCAGGCATGTAAGGGATCTAGAGGTTGACAACATGTCTTCTTAACGGGAGTCCAGGAGCTCATCTCCACAAATGGACTTTTCAGGATCCTTGGGTGGCTCCGTAGTTTGAAACCAATTCTGGTTATCGCTTCTCGGCCTTTTGGCTAAGATCAAGTGTAGTATCAATTCTTATCAGTTTAATATCTGATACGTCCCCTATCTGGGGACCATATATTAAATGGATTTTTAGAACAGGGAGATGGAAAAAGAGCTTGCTCTGTCCACTCCACGCATTGACCTGGTATTGCAGTATCTCCAGGACCGGTGCACCCCTTCTTTAATGCAGTTTCTAAAATCAGAAAGAATTGAATTCAATGTTTTTTGTTCATTTTGCTTGTTTGTCGGATTTTGGGATGGACTCTTTGGCTTTGCTTTTCTTCTCCTCATTGGATTTTTCATGTTCAAAGTTGCAGAAGCCAGATTACAAGCACATTTTGGTTCAACTTCAGCAACTGTGCATTGCATTGCCATGTAATGTGATGCAATGCTATCTTTCTAGCTCTCCCTTTTTACTTCCTTTTGGATAAACAGACATATTAGGCAAGCATTTTGGAGCTTTCACCTAAATATCTACAGGTGGTGAGATAAGCTGCACAATATAATTGACCTTTCAGTATATTGTTGCACACACACCATCTATTTAGCAAATGCCCTTGTTATCAACAGCAGCCTTTTAAACTCACCTGAGCTAACAGGTATGTGCGCTGGTTACTCTGCTGCGCTTAAAATTTCTTTTTTGGTTTGCTACAATGCCTTTTCTGAAACGTTGTCTCCTTCTGCTGGAACACTGACTTCTTTCATTTAATGCCTGCAGACTATAAAAGAGAACCCAACCCAAAAAGTTTGGTTGATTAGTCTGTGGCATTCTGTTAAACTGTTGCTTATGGCGGTCTCTGTGAGCTTCTCAGCGACATTCAGCCAGCCAGGTATCCTGCCTGCAGTAGATGGAATGTGGCAATGGAACGCTGCTGCGCGTGTCATAATAGGCTCTGAGCCTTTATATACCTGTGCACAGCAGCAGCCACCTTCAGTCTGCTGCTGGACAGCCAGCAGCAGCAGGAGAGGTATGTAATCAGGAGCCCTCCTGCTAAGGGTAGACAGCTGCTCGTTCCACCCCACCCCCCGCCTTAATTGGTTCTCCTCCCTTCCAACGGTGTTGAGGCGGGTGGGAACAGCAGGGGGTGAAGGTGCTGTGTTTAAAGAGGTGGAGTTATGCAGATCTAAAACGCGTGGATTGCAGCAGCAGCAAGCCGAAAAGTGCAGGCATGTAAGGGATCTAGAGGTTGACAACATGTCTTCTTAACGGGAGTCCAGGAGCTCATCTCCACAAATGGACTTTTCAGGATCCTTGGGTGGCTCCGTAGTTTGAAACCAATTCTGGTTATTGCTTCTCGGCCTTTTGGCTAAGATCAAGTGTAGTATCTGTTCTTATCAGTTTAATATCTGATACGTCCCCTATCTGGGGACCATATATTAAATGGATTTTTAGAACAGGGAGATGGAAAAAGAGCTTGCTCTGTCCACTCCACGCATTGACCTGGTATTGCAGTATCTCCAGGACCGGTGCACCCCTTCTTTAATGCAGTTTCTAAAATCAGAAAGAATTGAATTCAATGTTTTTTGTTCATTTTGCTTGTTTGTCGGATTTTGGGATGGACTCTTTGGCTTTGCTTTTCTTCTCCTCATTGGATTTTTCATGTTCAAAGTTGCAGAAGCCAGATTACAAGCTCATTTTGGTTCAACTTCAGCAACTGTGCATTGCATTGCCATGTAATGTGATGCAATGCTATCTTTCTAGCTCTCCCTTTTTACTTCCTTTTGGATAAACAGACATATTAGGCAAGCATTTTGGAGCTTTCACCTAAATAACTACAGGTGGTGAGATAAGCTGCACAATATAATTGACCTTTCAGTATATTGTTGCACACACACCATCTATTTAGCAAATGCCCTTGTTATCAACAGCAGCCTTTTAAACTCACCTGAGCTAACAGGTATGTGCGCTGGTTACTCTGCTGCGCTTAAAATTTCTTTTTTGGTTTGCTACAATGCCTTTTCTGAAACGTTGTCTCCTTCTGCTGGAACACTGACTTCTTTCATTTAATGCCTGCAGACTATAAAGGAGAACCCAACCCAAAAAGTTTGGTTGATTAGTCTGTGGCATTCTGTTAAACTGTTGCTTATGGCGGTCTCTGTGAGCTTCTCAGCGACATTCAGCCAGCCAGGTATCCTGCCTGCAGTAGATGGAATGTGGCAATGGAACGCTGCTGCGCGTGTCATAATAGGCTCTGAGCCTTTATATACCTGTGCACAGCAGCAGCCACCTTCAGTCTGCTGCTGGACAGCCAGCAGCAGCAGCAGCAGGAGAGGTATGTAATCAGGAGCCCTCCTGCTAAGGGTAGACAGCTGCTCGTTCCACCCCACCCCCCGCCTTAATTGGTTCTCCTCCCTTCCAACGGTGTTGAGGCGGGTGGGAACAGCAGGGGGTGAAGGTGCTGTGTTTAAAGAGGTGGAGTTAGGCAGATCTAAAACGCGTGGATTGCAGCAGCAGCAAGCCGAAAAGTGCAGGCATGTAAGGGATCTAGAGGTTGACAACATGTCTTCTTAACGGGAGTCCAGGAGCTCATCTCCACAAATGGACTTTTCAGGATCCTTGGGTGGCTCCGTAGTTTGAAACCAATTCTGGTTATCGCTTCTCGGCCTTTTGGCTAAGATCAAGTGTAGTATCTGTTCTTATCAGTTTAATATCTGATACGTCCCCTATCTGGGGACCATATATTAAATGGATTTTTAGAACAGGGAGATGGAAAAAGAGCTTGCTCTGTCCACTCCACGCATTGACCTGGTATTGCAGTATCTCCAGGACCGGTGCACCCCTTCTTTAATGCAGTTTCTAAAATCAGAAAGATTTGAATTCAATGTTTTTTGTTCATTTTGCTTGTTTGTCGGATTTTGGGATGGACTCTTTGGCTTTGCTTTTCTTCTCCTCATTGGATTTTTCATGTTCAAAGTTGCAGAAGCCAGATTACAAGCTCATTTTGGTTCAACTTCAGCAACTGTGCATTGCATTGCCATGTAATGTGATGCAATGCTATCTTTCTAGCTCTCCCTTTTTACTTCCTTTTGGATAAACAGACATATTAGGCAAGCATTTTGGAGCTTTCACCTAAATAACTACAGGTGGTGAGATAAGCTGCACAATATAATTGACCTTTCAGTATATTGTTGCACACACACCATCTATTTAGCAAATGCCCTTGTTATCAACAGCAGCCTTTTAAACTCACCTGAGCTAACAGGTATGTGCGTTGGTTACTCTGCTGCGCTTAAAATTTCTTTTTTGGTTTGCTACAATGCCTTTTCTGAAACGTTGTCTCCTTCTGCTGGAACACTGACTTCTTTCATTTAATGCCTGCAGACTATAAAAGAGAACCCAACCCAAAAAGTTTGGTTGATTAGTCTGTGGCATTCTGTTAAACTGTTGCTTATGGCGGTCTCTGTGAGCTTCTCAGCGACATTCAGCCAGCCAGGTATCCTGCCTGCAGTAGATGGAATGTGGCAATGGAACGCTGGCTGCGCGTGTCATAATAGGCTCTGAGCCTTTATATACCTGTGCACAGCAGCAGCCACCTTCAGTCTGCTGCTGGACAGCCAGCAGCAGCAGCAGCAGGAGAGGTATGTAATCAGGAGCCCTCCTGCTAAGGGTAGACAGCTGCTCGTTCCACCCCACCCCCCGCCTTAATTGGTTCTCCTCCCTTCCAACGGTGTTGAGGCGGGTGGGAACAGCAGGGGGTGAAGGTGCTGTGTTTAAAGAGGTGGAGTTATGCAGATCTAAAACGCGTGGATTGCAGCAGCAGCAAGCCGAAAAGTGCAGGCATGTAAGGGATCTAGAGGTTGACAACATGTCTTCTTAACGGGAGTCCAGGAGCTCATCTCCACAAATGGACTTTTCAGGATCCTTGGGTGGCTCCGTAGTTTGAAACCAATTCTGGTTATCGCTTCTCGGCCTTTTGGCTGAGATCAGGTGCAGTGATCTAACGGTTGCTGCCTTGGTCTTGGCTGAGAGGTGCCCGGGGTACCCGGCTCCTTGGCCTGGGGGCATCGTCTCACCTTTTGGTGGGACTTCACCCCCCTGCTGCTATTAGGGAGCTGGCTTAGTCCCCGGGCAACAAGTTGCGATCCCCAGGCGAAAGGCCGAGCCCGTGGTGACGGTAAGCCTTTGCCACTTTGGTGAGATGCCTTGTTCATTTCAATTTTCCACTGGCTCCGGCCAGATCAGGAACTCGGTGCGTATCGAGGTTCCAGCAAACCACGTCGGATATGACAACCCCCGTGAGTTCTATGTACAGATTTTGAGAGATCTGTTGAACGTGAAAGATCATGATGTTTACTGCCTGCAGGAGAAGGGGCAGAGTACATATATTCTCACGTTCTCGACCAAGGTTGCCTGCCAGCACTTTTACGAATGCGTTAAGGGCCACCGTAACAGCAAGCTGTTGGACGGAGTGATTTTTACGGGTCTCTATGGCGGAGTTGACGTTCCCCTTGTGGTATACATGTTTAACCCCCATGTGTCCACAGATGATATTGAGCTTTTTCTGAGCAGATATTGTACATCTGTCAGATTTACGGGGAACGTCAAAGGTCGGAGTGGTTTCTGGAATGGGAAACGACGCTTTATGGTACGCTTCAGACTTGACCCTGGGGGTGTAGAAGGCCTTATGCACCCCCCCTCCACAGTGGTGCTGGGAAGAGACCATGGCTACCTCTTCTATGATGGACAACCATTCAGGTGTCGTAGGTGTGGTGACCTTGGTCACATACAGAGCGATTGTAAGAACGAGCGGATGAGTCAGTGCCACAACTGTGGACAATGGGGTCATGCCTCAAAGGACTGTAAGAACAGTAAGACCTGCAGTGGGTGCGGAATGTCTACTCACCTGTTCAGTAATTGTCCGATGCGGACAAGGTCTCGTGGTGGCTCTCGGGCGCCTGCGGCTAGTTCCGCAGGAGTTCCTGCTGATGCCAGCAGGGTCAGCCCGGGTGACCCCAGAAAAAGCTTTGTGGACATTACTAAAGGTCAAAAACAGTCTGACTCAGTCGATGCTCTGTCGGTACCTTTGCGGAAAAACCCGGCCTCTGTAGCCGAGGTCACGCCTTTGCCTACTCCTGCAGGGGTCCAGGTTTCACCTGGTGGGGAGATGGCACCTTCTCAGAGTGGAAATGAGAGGGAACCAAAAAAGAGGCGAAAATCTGGAGCTGTTGGTACCAATCCAGATGTCCATCCAGATACCCCTGCTGATGCCAGCACAGATGTTGGACCAGATGTCTGCCCTGATGCCAGTCCAGACGGATGCCCTGATGCCAATCCAGATGGATGCCCTGATGCCAATCCAGACGGATGCCCTGATGCCAATCCAGATGGATGTCCTGATGCCAACCCAGATGGATGCCCTGATGCCAGTCCAGATGGATGTCCTGATGCCAGTCCAGATGGATGTCCTGGAACCATTCCTGATGGATGTCCTGTTGCCTGCCTGGATGATAGAGGTCGTGCAGTGGTTGGTGAACCTGTTGCTGGTCCTGATGGTCATCCTGCTCCGGAGATGATGTCCCTTGGTGCTCCTGGAGGGTCTGCGGGTATTCCACCTGCTGCAGTGCCTGGTGAGGATCGGGTGGATTCGGAGGATCGGATGGATCTCAGCGCCAGTGGTAAGAGAAGTCGTGAAGAGGCGCAGGAGGAGCATAACCTGCCTCAGATGTCCCGTAAAGTCTTTCTATCTAGTGCTGCAAAAATTCTCAGCCCAGAGGGGACTAACTTAATTGAGGATTTCACGGACTCAGATGAAACGGACAGTTTACGAACTGTGTCATCCCTTCCTTCACCTTCTCTGTCACAAATTATTGATTCAGATTCAGAGTATAATGAATCAATAAAAAACACCTAACATGGCAGAAATCCGTGTTGCCTCACTAAATGTGAGAAGCCTAAAGAGCCCTGTTAGACGGGCTGCTTTGTTTGCTTGGTTAATGACTCTGAACTTTGACATTTTTTTCCTGCAAGAATGCGGTATTGATCACGATTTGTCATACCCCAACTTAAAAATGGACTGGTCAGCAGGACCCTCTATTTGGTCAGGGTCCAATGAAAATAAAGCTGCCGGGGTTGGGATTTTATTCAAATGTCAAAATGTTAATGTTTTATCCATCACTGAAATAGTTCCAGGTCGTGCCTTATCAACTCATGTTATTTTAAATGGTTTTACCTGTCGTCTTATTAATGTTTATGCATCCCCAGAGAAAAATGAGCGTGCTTCCCTTTTTAATGTCATCCCTTTGTTTTTATCAGGTCCGTCCCCTGTGATAGTGGGAGGGGATTTTAACTGTGTCATGTTGGGGGAGGGGAGGAGTGGAGGTGATACTAATGGAAGAACAGACAAAACATCCAGTCTGTTAAAACATTTGACAACGGACCTCAAATTATTAGATGCTTGGAGAAAGTCCTACCCTACTGACCCTGGGCATACATGGAGGGGTAGAGGGATGTCATCTCGTATTGATTTTATTTTTTCCTCTTCTGATGTTTTTAAACCTAGGAATGCTGGTCTAATAGAAAATATTTTTTCTGATCATGTATTACTATACAATGTATTGCAAACTCCACAGGAAGCAAAAGTTGGAAAAGGTATGTGGAAATTGAATGTGCTCTTATTAGAAGACGAACTGGTAAGGGCGGAGTTTTATGCAAAGTATGAGAGTTGGAGAAGACGGAAACACCCAAATCAGAGTATGTTGGGGTGGTGGGAGTGTGTTAAAACCCGTATTAAAGAATTTTTTATTAAAATTGGTAAAAGGAAGGCACGTGAAAAAAGGAAATGTTTTAAAGATTTTAATGTCAGGATGCAAACTCTCCTTAAGCTTAAGGGGTGGGGAGTACCTGGTGTGGATGATGAGATTGCCAAGATCCAGACAGAAATCCAAAAATTCCTGGAACAAAAGGGTAAAGAAATTATATTTAATACCCGTGTGAAATATTTGGAAGAGGGTGAGACCTGCTCAAGGTTTTTCTTTAAAAAAATGAGTGACAAAAAATAAGTGATTACTGAGCTAGAAGGACAATCTTCCACTGAGGGCATTTTAGAGCATACTGCTAATTTTTATAGAGATCTTTTTAGTATTAAAAATGTTGATGAACCTGCTTTTACAGAGAATCTTAATGTTTTATCCCAGTTTTTAAATAAAGATGACCAGATTTTTTTAGCTAAAGAACTTTTGCCCAGTGAAATTGAAGAGACCCTTAAGAGTTTTAATAAAGGTAAGGCTCCTGGATCAGATGGCCTTCCTATTGAATTTTATCTTTGCTTTTGGGATCTAATTAAGGAGGATTTTATACAAGTAGTTTGTGAAGCCTCTAAGGCTGATTTATTACCATATTCATGGCGTAAAAGTATGATTACATTAATTTTTAAGAAAGGTGATAAATCAAAGTTGGAGAATTGGAGGCCTATTTCACTATTAAATACAGACTACAAGATTTTAGCTAAAGTTGTTGCTGGTCGTCTTAAAGCAGTTATTTAAAATGTAATTCATCCAGATCAGGTGTGTGGTGTCCCCGGGAGATCAATCTGGGAGCATCTAAACCTAATTCGTGATCTTATCTGGTTTCAAAAAGATAGAAAACAGCCACTAGCTATTTTATCTTTGGATTTTATGAAAGCGTTTGATAGGGTCTCCCACTTTTATCTTTTTAAAGTTATGGGAAAGATGGGGTTCCCTGATTCTTTTATTCAGAAAATTGCGCTTTTATACAAACAGTCATCTGCCCGGATTTTAGTCAATGGTTTTTTAACTAGAGAGGTGGAGCTTCTTTCCGGTGTTAAACAAGGTTGCCCCATGTCCCCACTTTTATTTGTCTGCTCCATTGAGCCACTGTTGTGCCTGCTGCGTCGGGACAAGGTGGTTAGGGGCATTTTTATTCCGGGTGGGGGTGGACAACAAGTTAAAGCCAATGGATATATGGATGACATATCTGTATATGGCACTAGCTCAGCATCTATTAACAGAGCAATTCTAATTACTGAAATTTTTAGTGCTGGGTCTGGGTTTAAGTTGAATATAAATAAATGTGACTGTATGATTATGGGTCAATGGGAGTCAGATCCGCCTAGGGTTCCCACACAAACAGTAGGAATCAAGATCCTGGGTGTCTTGTTTAATCCTGCTAATGATGGTATTGAAAACTGGGATTTGGTTTTGAATAAATTAAATCAGAAGATCTCTTTATGGCAAACTCGAAAACTAACAATGGAGGGCAAGATTCTTGTAATTAAAATGGTTTTGCTTCCTATCATTTTGTATGCCGCTATGGTTTTTCCCCCTAATTCTCTGTATCTTAAAAGACTTATGAAGCCCATGTTTTATTTTCTGTGGGGATCCAAAATGGAGAAATTGAGGAGGGAGGTGATATGTAAAAGCAAGAAAAATGGGGGTAAAGGGTTCCCTGATTTAAAATTGTTTTTATTTATCAAGTTTTTTGTATTTTGGTGCAAAAGCTTGAATAATGTTGGGGCTTTCTCTTGTTTTCTTAGATATACAACTGGGTTTCTTTTCCGAAAGTTGAACTTCAGTATGACTGTTAATTGTCCTTTTCTCTTATCTCCCCCTAAGCATTACAAGATCTTGGAGAAGGTCATTTCAGAATATGATCTGACCCAAGTTGATCGTCAGCTTTTATTTGATCAACGTAAGTTAACAGTTATTTGTAAGGGACATGAGGAGATGGAGGATGTGTCTAATTTTTCCATCTCCAGGTGCCGCCTGGTGTGGAACAACGTGGCCTGTCCTGCACTTAGCAACTCACAAAAGGATTTAGCTTGGCAGGTTGTTCACCAATGTCTCCCTACGAGAGCTTTTCAGCATCATAGGGGGCTGGTGGCTAGTGCTAGATGTCCCAGAGAAAGATGCGCCCCAAACGAGTCAGTGTTTCATTTACTGTGGGATTGCCCCTACGCACAAGAGCTATGGCAGACGGTGGGCACCCTCCTAAAATGGATATGTGGTATACAAACCCTTAATTGTGACATTATAATATATGGGATAATTAAATGCCCAACCATGAAACAAGCACGAGTCGCATGGCTTATAATAAACTGTTTAAAAGAAGCTTTATGGAAAGTGCGCAATATATTATTGTTTAAACGTGAATTTATTCCTGTCAAAGATTGTATTGGGCTTGCTCTTTGTGAAATGTTTACATACTACCTGAGAGATTGTAAAAAGATGGGAATCAATGAAGCAAAAAAGCTATGGTGTTTGCAAATTTGGAATATGTATTTATTTATGTAAATTATATGCAAAACTGTGTTTTATGCTTTTTATGCTTTTAAGTGCATTTTAATTCTGACTCTGTATTAGTTTTATGTCATATTTTATTCCAGTATTTGTGATTTGTTTCAAATATTGTATCGGATATGTTCTTTGTGAAAAGTTTTCATACTACCTGATTGTAAAAAGATAAAGTTAAAAAGCTATGGTGTTTGCATTTGACATATGTATTTATTTATGCAAATTATATGCAAAACTGTGTTTTATGCTTTTTATGCTTTTATGCGCTTTTTAAATCTGACCTTGTATTTGTTTTATGTCATATTTTATTCAAGTCTTTGTGATTTGTTTGTAATTTATGATGTATGTCTGATTTAAATAAAGCTTGTTTGAAAACGGATCTGTTCTTATCAGTTTAATATCTGATACGTCCCCTATCTGGGGACCATATATTAAATGGATTTTTAGAACAGGGAGATGGAAAAAGAGCTTGCTCTGTCCACTCCACGCATTGACCTGGTATTGCAGTATCTCCAGGACCGGTGCACCCCTTCTTTAATGCAGTTTCTAAAATCAGAAAGAATTGAATTCAATGTTTTTTGTTCATTTTGCTTGTTTGTCGGATTTTGGGATGGACTCTTTGGCTTTGCTTTTCTTCTCCTCATTGGATTTTTCATGTTCAAAGTTGCAGAAGCCAGATTACAAGGTCATTTTGGTTCAACTTCAGCAACTGTGCATTGCATTGCCATGTAATGTGATGCAATGCTATCTTTCTAGCTCTCCCTTTTTACTTCCTTTTGGATAAACAGACATATTAGGCAAGCATTTTGGATCTTTCACCTAAATAACTACAGGTGGTGAGATAAGCTGCACAATATAATTGACCTTTCAGTATATTGTTGCACACACACCATCTATTTAGCAAATGCCCTTGTTATCAACAGCAGCCTTTTAAACTCACCTGAGCTAACAGGTATGTGCGCTGGTTACTCTGCTGCGCTTAAAATTTCTTTTTTGGTTTGCTACAATGCCTTTTCTGAAACGTTGTCTCCTTCTGCTGGAACACTGACTTCTTTCATTTAATGCCTGCAGACTATAAAAGAGAACCCAACCCAAAAAGTTTGGTTGATTAGTCTGTGGCATTCTGTTAAACTGTTGCTTATGGCGGTCTCTGTGAGCTTCTCAGCGACATTCAGCCAGCCAGGTATCCTGCCTGCAGTAGATGGAATGTGGCAATGGAACGCTGGCTGCGCGTGTCATAATAGGCTCTGAGCCTTTATATACCTGTGCACAGCAGCAGCCACCTTCAATCTGCTGCTGGACAGCCAGCAGCAGCAGCAGCAGGAGAGGTATGTAATCAGGAGCCCTCCTGCTAAGGGTAGACAGCTGCTCGTTCCACCCCACCCCCAGCCTTAATTGGTTCTCCTCCCTTCCAACGGTGTTGAGGCGGGTGGGAACAGCAGGGGGTGAAGGTGCTGTGTTTAAAGAGGTGGAGTTATGCAGATCTAAAACGCGTGGATTGCAGCAGCAGCAAGCCGAAAAGTGCAGGCATGTAAGGGATCTAGAGGTTGACAACATGTCTTCTTAACGGGAGTCCAGGAGCTCATCTCCACAAATGGACTTTTCAGGATCCTTGGGTGGCTCCGTAGTTTGAAACCAATTCTGGTTATCGCTTCTCGGCCTTTTGGCTAAGATCAAGTGTAGTATCTGTTCTTATCAGTTTAATATCTGATACGTCCCCTATCTGGGGACCATATATTAAATGGATTTTTAGAACAGGGAGATGGAAAAAGAGCTTGCTCTGTCCACTCCACGCATTGACCTGGTATTGCAGTATCTCCAGGACCGGTGCACCCCTTCTTTAATGCAGTTTCTAAAATCAGAAAGAATTGAATTCAATGTTTTTTGTTCATTTTGCTTGTTTGTCGGATTTTGGGATGGACTCTTTGGCTTTGCTTTTCTTCTCCTCATTGGATTTTTCATGTTCAAAGTTGCAGAAGCCAGATTACAAGCTCATTTTGGTTCAACTTCAGCAACTGTGCATTGCATTGCCATGTAATGTGATGCAATGCTATCTTTCTAGCTCTCCCTTTTTACTTCCTTTTGGATAAACAGACATATTAGGCAAGCATTTTGGAGCTTTCACCTAAATAACTACAGGTGGTGAGATAAGCTGCACAATATAATTGACCTTTCAGTATATTGTTGCACACACACCATCTATTTAGCAAATGCCCTTGTTATCAACAGCAGCCTTTTAAACTCACCTGAGCTAACAGGTATGTGCGCTGGTTACTCTGCTGCGCTTAAAATTTCTTTTTTGGTTTGCTACAATGCCTTTTCTGAAACGTTGTCTCCTTCTGCTGGAACACTGACTTCTTTCATTTAATGCCTGCAGACTATAAAAGAGAACCCAACCCAAAAAGTTTGGTTGATTAGTCTGTGGCATTCTGTTAAACTGTTGCTTATGGCGGTCTCTGTGAGCTTCTCAGCGACATTCAGCCAGCCAGGTATCCTGCCTGCAGTAGATGGAATGTGGCAATGGAACGCTGGCTGCGCGTGTCATAATAGGCTCTGAGCCTTTATATACCTGTGCACAGCAGCAGCCACCTTCAGTCTGCTGCTGGACAGCCAGCAGCAGCAGCAGCAGGAGAGGTATGTAATCAGGAGCCCTCCTGCTAAGGGTAGACAGCTGCTCGTTCCACCCCACCCCCCGCCTTAATTGGTTCTCCTCCCTTCCAACGGTGTTGAGGCGGGTGGGAACAGCAGGGGGTGAAGGTGCTGTGTTTAAAGAGGTCGAGTTATGCAGATCTAAAACGCGTGGATTGCAGCAGCAGCAAGCCGAAAAGTGCAGGCATGTAAGGGATCTAGAGGTTGACAACATGTCTTCTTAACGGGAGTCCAGGAGCTCATCTCCACAAATGGACTTTTAAGGATCCTTGGGTGGCTCCGTAGTTTGAAACCAATTCTGGTTATCGCTTCTCGGCCTTTTGGCTAAGATCAAGTGTAGTATCTGTTCTTATCAGTTTAATATCTGATACGTCCCCTATCTGGGGACCATATATTAAATGGATTTTTAGAACAGGGAGATGGAAAAAGAGTTTGCTCTGTCCACTCCACGCATTGACCTGGTATTGCAGTATCTCCAGGACCGGTGCACCCCTTCTTTAATGCAGTTTCTAAAATCAGAAAGAATTGAATTCAATGTTTTTTGTTCATTTTGCTTGTTTGTCGGATTTTGGGATGGACTCTTTGGCTTTGCTTTTCTTCTCCTCATTGGATTTTTCATGTTCAAAGTTGCAGAAGCCAGATTACAAGCTCATTTTGGTTCAACTTCAGCAACTGTGCATTGCATTGCCATGTAATGTGATGCAATGCTATCTTTCTAGCTCTCCCTTTTTACTTCCTTTTGGATAAACAGACATATTAGGCAAGCATTTTGGAGCTTTCACCTAAATAACTACAGGTGGTGAGATAAGCTGCACAATATAATTGACCTTTCAGTATATTGTTGCACACACACCATCTATTTAGCAAATGCCCTTGTTATCAACAGCAGCCTTTTAAACTCACCTGAGCTAACAGGTATGTGCGCTGGTTACTCTGCTGCGCTTAAAATTTCTTTTTTGGTTTGCTACAATGCCTTTTCTGAAACGTTGTCTCCTTCTGCTGGAACACTGACTTCTTTCATTTAATGCCTGCAGACTATAAAAGAGAACCCAACCCAAAAAGTTTGGTTGATTAGTCTGTGGCATTCTGTTAAACTGTTGCTTATGGCGGTCTCTGTGAGCTTCTCAGCGACATTCAGCCAGCCAGGTATCCTGCCTGCAGTAGATGGAATGTGGCAATGGAACGCTGGCTGCGCGTGTCATAATAGGCTCTGAGCCTTTATATACCTGTGCACAGCAGCAGCCACCTTCAGTCTGCTGCTGGACAGCCAGCAGCAGCAGCAGCAGGAGAGGTATGTAATCAGGAGCCCTCCTGCTAAGGGTAGACAGCTGCTCGTTCCACCCCACCCCCCGCCTTAATTGGTTCTCCTCCCTTCCAACGGTGTTGAGGCGGGTGGGAACAGCAGGGGGTGAAGGTGCTGTGTTTAAAGAGGTGGAGTTATGCAGATCTAAAACGCGTGGATTGCAGCAGCAGCAAGCCGAAAAGTGCAGGCATGTAAGGGATCTAGAGGTTGACAACATGTCTTCTTAACGGGAGTCCAGGAGCTCATCTCCACAAATGGACTTTTCAGGATCCTTGGGTGGCTCCGTAGTTTGAAACCAATTCTGGTTATCGCTTCTCGGCCTTTTGGCTAAGATCAAGTGTAGTATCTGTTCTTATCAGTTTAATATCTGATACGTCCCCTATCTGGGGACCATATATTAAATGGATTTTTAGAACAGGGAGATGGAAAAAGAGTTTGCTCTGTCCACTCCACGCATTGACCTGGTATTGCAGTATCTCCAGGACCGGTGCACCCCTTCTTTAATGCAGTTTCTAAAATCAGAAAGAATTGAATTCAATGTTTTTTGTTCATTTTGCTTGTTTGTCGGATTTTGGGATGGACTCTTTGGCTTTGCTTTTCTTCTCCTCATTGGATTTTTCATGTTCAATGTTGCAGAAGCCAGATTACAAGCTCATTTTGGTTCAACTTCAGCAACTGTGCATTGCATTGCCATGTAATGTGATGCAATGCTATCTTTCTAGCTCTCCCTTTTTACTTCCTTTTGGATAAACAGACATATTAGGCAAGCATTTTGGAGCTTTCACCTAAATAACTACAGGTGGTGAGATAAGCTGCACAATATAATTGACCTTTCAGTATATTGTTGCACACACACCATCTATTTAGCAAATGCCCTTGTTATCAACAGCAGCCTTTTAAACTCACCTGAGCTAACAGGCATGTGCGCTGGTTACTCTGCTGCACTTAAAATTTCTTTTTTGGTTTGCTACAATGCCTTTTCTGAAACGTTGTCTCCTTCTGCTGGAACACTGACTTCTTTCATTTAATGCCTGCAGACTATAAAAGAGAACCCAACCCAAAAAGTTTGGTTGATTAGTCTGTGGCATTCTGTTAAACTGTTGCTTATGGCGGTCTCTGTGAGCTTCTCAGCGACATTCAGCCAGCCAGGTATCCTGCCTGCAGTAGATGGAATGTGGCAATGGAACGCTGGCTGCGCGTGTCATAATAGGCTCTGAGCCTTTATATACCTGTGCACAGCAGCAGCCACCTTCAGTCTGCTGCTGGACAGCCAGCAGCAGCAGCAGCAGGAGAGGTATGTAATCAGGAGCCCTCCTGCTAAGGGTAGACAGCTGCTCGTTCCACCCCACCCCCCGCCTTAATTGGTTCTCCTCCCTTCCAACGGTGTTGAGGCGGGTGGGAACAGCAGGGGGTGAAGGTGCTGTGTTTAAAGAGGTGGAGTTATGCAGATCTAAAACGCGTGGATTGCAGCAGCAGCAAGCCGAAAAGTGCAGGCATGTAAGGGATCTAGAGGTTGACAACATGTCTTCTTAACGGGAGTCCAGGAGCTCATCTCCACAAATGGACTTTTCAGGATCCTTGGGTGGCTCCGTAGTTTGAAACCAATTCTGGTTATCGCTTCTCGGCCTTTTGGCTAAGATCAAGTGTAGTATCTGTTCTTATCAGTTTAATATCTGATACGTCCCCTATCTGGGGACCATATATTAAATGGATTTTTAGAACAGGGAGATGGAAAAAGAGCTTGCTCTGTCCACTCCACGCATTGACCTGGTATTGCAGTATCTCCAGGACCGGTGCACCCCTTCTTTAATGCAGTTTCTAAAATCAGAAAGAATTGAATTCAATGTTTTTTGTTCATTTTGCTTGTTTGTCGGATTTTGGGATGGACTCTTTGGCTTTGCTTTTCTTCTCCTCATTGGATTTTTCATGTTCAAAGTTGCAGAAGCCAGATTACAAGCTCATTTTGGTTCAACTTCAGCAACTGTGCATTGCATTGCCATGTAATGTGATGCAATGCTATCTTTCTAGCTCTCCCTTTTTACTTCCTTTTGGATAAACAGACATATTAGGCAAGCATTTTGGAGCTTTCACCTAAATAACTACAGGTGGTGAGATAAGCTGCACAATATAATTGACCTTTCAGTATATTGTTGCACACACACCATCTATTTAGCAAATGCCCTTGTTATCAACAGCAGCCTTTTAAACTCACCTGAGCTAACAGGTATGTGCGCTGGTTACTCTGCTGCGCTTAAAATTTCTTTTTTGGTTTGCTACAATGCCTTTTCTGAAACGTTGTCTCCTTCTGCTGGAACACTGACTTCTTTCATTTAATGCCTGCAGACTATAAAAGAGAACCCAACCCAAAAAGTTTGGTTGATTAGTCTGTGGCATTCTGTTAAACTGTTGCTTATGGCGGTCTCTGTGAGCTTCTCAGCGACATTCAGCCAGCCAGGTATCCTGCCTGCAGTAGATGGAATGTGGCAATGGAACGCTGGCTGCGCGTGTCATAATAGGCTCTGAGCCTTTATATACCTGTGCACAGCAGCAGCCACCTTCAGTCTGCTGCTGGACAGCCAGCAGCAGCAGCAGCAGGAGAGGTATGTAATCAGGAGCCCTCCTGCTAAGGGTAGACAGCTGCTCGTTCCACCCCACCCCCCGCCTTAATTGGTTCTCCTCCCTTCCAACGGTGTTGAGGCGGGTGGGAACAGCAGGGGGTGAAGGTGCTGTGTTTAAAGAGGTGGAGTTATGCAGATCTAAAACGCGTGGATTGCAGCAGCAGCAAGCCGAAAAGTGCAGGCATGTAAGGGATCTAGAGGTTGACAACATGTCTTCTTAACGGGAGTCCAGGAGCTCATCTCCACAAATGGACTTTTCAGGATCCTTGGGTGGCTCCGTAGTTTGAAACCAATTCTGGTTATCGCTTCTCGGCCTTTTGGCTAAGATCAAGTGTAGTATCTGTTCTTATCAGTTTAATATCTGATACGTCCCCTATCTGGGGACCATATATTAAATGGATTTTTAGAACAGGGAGATGGAAAAAGAGCTTGCTCTGTCCACTCCACGCATTGACCTGGTATTGCAGTATCTCCAGGACCGGTGCACCCCTTCTTTAATGCAGTTTCTAAAATCAGAAAGAATTGAATTCAATGTTTTTTGTTCATTTTGCTTGTTTGTCGGATTTTGGGATGGACTCTTTGGCTTTGCTTTTCTTCTCCTCATTGGATTTTTCATGTTCAAAGTTGCAGAAGCCAGATTACAAGCTCATTTTGGTTCAACTTCAGCAACTGTGCATTGCATTGCCATGTAATGTGATGCAATGCTATCTTTCTAGCTCTCCCTTTTTACTTCCTTTTGGATAAACAGACATATTAGGCAAGCATTTTGGAGCTTTCACCTAAATAACTACAGGTGGTGAGATAAGCTGCACAATATAATTGACCTTTCAGTATATTGTTGCACACACACCATCTATTTAGCAAATGCCCTTGTTATCAACAGCAGCCTTTTAAACTCACCTGAGCTAACAGGTATGTGCGCTGGTTACTCTGCTGCGCTTAAAATTTCTTTTTTGGTTTGCTACAATGCCTTTTCTGAAACGTTGTCTCCTTCTGCTGGAACACTGACTTCTTTCATTTAATGCCTGCAGACTATAAAAGAGAACCCAACCCAAAAAGTTTGGTTGATTAGTCTGTGGCATTCTGTTAAACTGTTGCTTATGGCGGTCTCTGTGAGCTTCTCAGCGACATTCAGCCAGCCAGGTATCCTGCCTGCAGTAGATGGAATGTGGCAATGGAACGCTGGCTGCGCGTGTCATAATAGGCTCTGAGCCTTTATATACCTGTGCACAGCAGCAGCCACCTTCAGTCTGCTGCTGGACAGCCAGCAGCAGCAGCAGCAGGAGAGGTATGTAATCAGGAGCCCTCCTGCTAAGGGTAGACAGCTGCTTGTTCCACCCCACCCCCCGCCTTAATTGGTTCTCCTCCCTTCCAACGGTGTTGAGGCGGGTGGGAACAGCAGGGGGTGAAGGTGCTGTGTTTAAAGAGGTGGAGTTATGCAGATCTAAAACGCGTGGATTGCAGCAGCAGCAAGCCGAAAAGTGCAGGCATGTAAGGGATCTAGAGGTTGATAACATGTCTTCTTAACGGGAGTCCAGGAGCTCATCTCCACAAATGGACTTTTCAGGATCCTTGGGTGGCTCCGTAGTTTGAAACCAATTCTGGTTATCGCTTCTCGGCCTTTTGGCTAAGATCAAGTGTAGTATCTGTTCTTATCAGTTTAATATCTGATACGTCCCCTATCTGGGGACCATATATTAAATGGATTTTTAGAACAGGGAGATGGAAAAAGAGCTTGCTCTGTCCACTCCACGCATTGACCTGGTATTGCAGTATCTCCAGGACCGGTGCACCCCTTCTTTAATGCAGTTTCTAAAATCAGAAAGAATTGAATTCAATGTTTTTTGTTCATTTTGCTTGTTTGTCGGATTTTGGGATGGACTCTTTGGCTTTGCTTTTCTTCTCCTCATTGGATTTTTCATGTTCAAAGTTGCAGAAGCCAGATTACAAGCTCATTTTGGTTCAACTTCAGCAACTGTGCATTGCATTGCCATGTAATGTGATGCAATGCTATCTTTCTAGCTCTCCCTTTTTACTTCCTTTTGGATAAACAGACATATTAGGCAAGCATTTTGGAGCTTTCACCTAAATAACTACAGGTGGTGAGATAAGCTGCACAATATAATTGACCTTTCAGTATATTGTTGCACACACACAATCTATTTAGCAAATGCCCTTGTTATCAACAGCAGCCTTTTAAACTCACCTGAGCTAACAGGTATGTGCGCTGGTTACTCTGCTGCGCTTAAAATTTCTTTTTTGGTTTGCTACAATGCCTTTTCTGAAACGTTGTCTCCTTCTGCTGGAACACTGACTTCTTTCATTTAATGCCTGCAGACTATAAAAGAGAACCCAACCCAAAAAGTTTGGTTGATTAGTCTGTGGCATTCTGTTAAACTGTTGCTTATGGCGGTCTCTGTGAGCTTCTCAGCGACATTCAGCCAGCCAGGTATCCTGCCTGCAGTAGATGGAATGTGGCAATGGAACGCTGGCTGCGCGTGTCATAATAGGCTCTGAGCCTTTATATACCTGTGCACAGCAGCAGCCACCTTCAGTCTGCTGCTGGACAGCCAGCAGCAGCAGCAGCAGGAGAGGTATGTAATCAGGAGCCCTCCTGCTAAGGGTAGACAGCTGCTCGTTCCACCCCACCCCCCGCCTTAATTGGTTCTCCTTCCTTCCAACGGTGTTGAGGCGGGTGGGAACAGCAGGGGGTGAAGGTGCTGTGTTTAAAGAGGTGGAGTTATGCAGATCTAAAACGCGTGGATTGCAGCAGCAGCAAGCCGAAAAGTGCAGGCATGTAAGGGATCTAGAGGTTGACAACATGTCTTCTTAACGGGAGTCCAGGAGCTCATCTCCACAAATGGACTTTTCAGGATCCTTGGGTGGCTCCGTAGTTTGAAACCAATTCTGGTTATCGCTTCTCGGCCTTTTGGCTTCGATCTTACAGCTTGTCTGTTTGGTTGTTGTCTATCTGGGTGCTTCCGGTACCCTCTCTCTCGGCCTGGGGGGATCGTTCCTCTTCGGAGGGACTTCACCCCCCTGCTGCTATAGGGAGAGAGGCTTAGTCCGGGAGCAACGGGAAGTGATCCCCTAAAAAGGCATATGCCTTTTTTTTTCTTTCCGTAGTTGGCGTACTTTTTTTGGAAGAGATGCCGGCTGTGCTGTCATATGCATCGGGTGAACCCCGGATGAGAAATACAGTGCGAATTGACGTTTTGGAGAAGTTTCGCTGTGAGAAAAACATCCAGTATGTTTGCAACATCATCCTTCTTGGACTTCTGGGATTTAGTAGAGAGGACATCTTCTGCTTCCAGGACAACGAATCGAAAGGTACCTACACCATCACTTTTAGGAGTCAAGGGTGCTGCCAACAACTGGTCCAGAAAGTGAACGAAAATAGCCACATGGACGAAATGGAAGGTTTGATTTTTTCCTTATTATTTGTTTATGAAGAAGTCCAGATTGTGGTTCACTTCCCTAACCCTTTTGTGGAAGTGCTGGATATTTTGACTTTCTTGCGTCGCTATTGCGATGACGTGTCCTTTTTAGGAAAAATTAAAAATGCAGTTAATTTTTGGTGTGGGAAGCGGAGGTTCCTGGCACGATTAAAGAAGGATCCAACGGGAGTCGGAGGAACACAGCACCCTCCCTCCACCTTCACAATCGGGAAGAGCCGAGGATACCTCTTCTATCAAGGTATGCCCTTGTATTGTAGGAATTGTGGCACAATGGGGCATACCCAAGACGCTTGCCAGGAGAGGAGGGCTGCCCGTTGTAATAATTGCAGCCAGTATGGACACTTGACGAAAGACTGTCCTCACAAGAAACAGTGTAATCTGTGCGGGGAGGATGGACATGTATTCCGGAGTTGCCCCCAGAGAACCAAGGTACGGACATATGCAGAGGCAACTGGGGGTCCCTGGCGAAGACAATCTCTAGCTCGCCCCTCAGTGTCCGTCGGGGAGGATCCCCTTGACAGGACTGAGCTAAGCTCTACTGGCCCCTCTGTAGTGGAGGTGGCAAAGAAGAAGCCCCCGCAAAAAGGGGACTATGGGCGGTCCGTCCAGGGACCGGAGCAGGGATGCTCTTCTGTTCGGGAGGGTGTCTCTGTGTCGATGGCCCCTGAAGATGTGTGTGTTTCTGGTGTGCTGGAGCAGGGTGCCCCCAGTATGTTGGCACTGGTGGACCCTGCTGCGAAGGCCCCAGATGCTATTCAAGTGTCGAGCCAGCAGGACGCAGTGTGTTTTTCCCTAGGTGACGACCTCGAGAAGAGAGACCATGAGGCAGTAGTGGGAGAAGATTGCACTAGTGACCTACCTGAACCCAGCGGGAAAAAGATGCGTGCGGATGTCTGTCCGGATTCACCGGATGTTTCCTTGGGTGTCGGTGATTTGTGGCTGCAGGGAGCAGGAGCTGGATACCCGGTCACTGCCTCGGATCCAATGAACATTTCCTTTTCCCCGGAGTCAGGGATCTTGGAGGCACTGTTGGATCATAGTCCTGAACAGGTCAAGATGATTCTGGATGACTCCCTCCCACCTTGACTTTAATGCCGTCCATAAAATGCCTCTCACTGAATGTGAGATCTTTAAAGAGCCCTGTTCGCAGGGCTGCTCTTTTTCAATATTTAGAGACTTTAGACTTTGATGTGTGTTTATTGCAGGAATGTGGACTACAACACTCAATTAATTATGACGAGCTTAAAAAGGATTGGAAGTCGGGACCGTCAGTGTGGTCCGGCTCAAATGTGAATAGGTCTGCTGGAGTGGGTTTGCTCTGTCGTGGTAATAACATCGTGTTTTCCTCTGTTACAGAGATTACACCAGGCAGGGCAATGTTAGTACATTTGCATATTAATAATTTTAGTTTTCGCATAATTAATGTGTATGCTCCTCCCGACAAGCAAGAGCGCATCCAATTGTTTGAAATTTTGCCTGTATTTTGTGTTGGGTCTTCTCCCCTCCTGATAGGTGGGGATTTCAACTGCCTTAGTGTCGGCGAACAACGAGTAGGAGGGGACCCTCTCCGTAAGTTGGATAAGTCATGTTTTCTGCTAAAAAATTTTCAAACTGATTTTAAGCTATGCGATGCCTGGAGGTCTCTTTCACCGACGGACCCTGGATTTACATGGTCCGGTCGGGGAGTGGCCTCTAGGATCGATTTTATGTTTTTATCTGTGGATTTTAAGCCGGTGATGTTTGATCTAATGTCTAATTTATTTTCCGATCACAAAATGTTAAAATTACAGTTAGAATACCAAGGAGAGCAGAGAATAAACAAAGGACTGTGGCGTTTGGGGACACATCTGCTGGAGGATCCTCAGATAAGGTCGGATTTTTGTACAGCCTACCAGGAATGGAGACAACATAGGCCTCCTTATATAAAAATGTTGTCTTGGTGGGAAAAGATTAAAAATAAAATTAGGCTTTTTTTTATCACGGCAGGGAGGAAGAAATCAAGACAGAAAAAACAATTTTTCTCAAATCTAAATACTAGGCTGCAGACACTTTATAAATTTAAAGAGATTGGGTTGGAGGTGGAGGAAGACATTGTCAGCCTAAAAGCAGAAATACATACACTTTTGGAGCAGAAGGGGAGAGAGGTTATTTTTAATTCAAAGGTAAAGCAGTTAGAAGAAGATGAAAAATGTACACGCTTCTTTTTTAAAAAAGCAATGGAGAGGAAAGATGCGATTACTTGTTTAGGTGAAGAATCCACTATACAGGGCATGAAGAACGTGGCTTTTGATTTTTACCGACTCCTTTTTAGTGAGAAAAGTGTGGATGATTCCTTTTTACAAGATGCTCTTAATGTCCTAGATTTTAAGTTGAATCAGTCAGATCAGGAGTTTTTAATACGGGATTTTAGCTTAGAGGAACTTTTTAACATTTTTAAAAGTTTTTCAAAGGGCAAAGCTCCGGGAGCAGACGGTCTCCCCGTCGAATTTTATCTGACTTTCTGGGATATTTTAAAGGATGATCTTTTAGCACTTTTTAAGGAGGTTTTTAAGTGTAAACGGTTGCCCAAGGGATGGAGGAGGGGAATAGTGTCCTTGATCTTTAAAAAGAAAGGGGCTCGTGAGGACCTTGCAAATTGGAGGCCTATCACCCTCCTCAACATGGATTATAAAGTATTAGCCAAATTTATTGCATGCCGGCTTAAAATGATAATTGATAAGTTGATACAACCAGAACAAGTTTGTGGTGTACCGGGAAGGAGTATTGCGGAGGTGTTAAATGTCATAAGAGATGCAATATGGTATACTAGGGATCGTGGTCAGAATTTAGCCCTGTTGGCGCTGGACTTTGAGAAGGCGTTCGACAGGGTATCGCACAAGTATCTTTTTAGTGTTTTAAAGAAGATGGCGATCCCGGATTTTATCATGTCTCTAATTAAGATTTTGTATAAAGATTCATTTTGTCAAATCTCTGTTAATGGCTTCTTAACAGGTGAAATACCGCTGGAATCCGGAGTGAAGCAGGGCTGCCCTTTGTCCCCGATCCTGTTTATTTGTGCTATGGAGCCTTTATTATGCCAAATTAGGAAAGATAAAGTGATCCGTGGGGTCCCTGTTCCGGGTGGAGGGGGGGCCCAAATTAAAGTCTTCGGGTATATGGACGATGTTACTGCCATCTGCACGGATCCTGCTTCCCTCCGGAGGGTGGTGAGGTGTACCAGTTTTTTTAGTCAGGCTTCAGGTTTTAAGTTGAATTTTAATAAAACTGAGTGTTTGACAATTGGTTCCTGGGATACAGTGGACCTACCAGCAGTCAAAATGAAGTGTGATAAAGTTAAAATTTTGGGCATTACTTTTAATAAAGAAAATGACGGGGTTGTGAGTTGGGGGGAGGTCCAGGAGAAAATGGTGAAGAAACTATCCTTTTGGAATTTGCGTAGTTTGTCAATCGAAGGGAAAGTTCTAATTATTAAGTCTGTATTATTGCCAATGATGTTATATGTTGCAATTGTGTACCCTCCCTCCGACTTAATGCTCAAAAAGCTGACTCGCTGCATGTTTATATTTATTTGGGGCTCGAAGATGGAAAAAGTAAAACGCACAGAAATGTATAAAAGGCATCAAAATGGTGGAAAGGATGTCCCGGATTTGAGCATGTTTTTGTATATAAATTTCTTCTGTTTCTGTTTTAAGCTTCTTAATTCTAACAGTGTTTTTAGTCTGTTTTTAAAATATACTTGTGGTTATGTTTTTAAGAGATGGCTACGGCCATCCTTATCTTCGCCTGTTTTATTATGTCCCCCAAAGCATCTTATCATCTTAGAGAAAGTATGTAGAAATTATAAATTAAGAGACTTGGATACTGATATTCTTCAAGACCGAAGGAAATTGATAACTCATCTGAGAAGGGAAGAAAGAGTATCTGAAGTAATCAACTTTTCCTGGAGCAGATCCAAGCGAGTCTGGAGGAATGTGTTTGGAAAGTTTCTCGCAAATATTCATAAAGACCTTGCCTGGATGTCCGTCCACCAGTGCCTCCCAACTAGAGACTTTCAGCACAGGAGAGGCCTGGCGGCGCGGGCAAAATGTCCTAGAGACTCGTGTGGAAGTGATGAGACGGTTTTACATCTGTTTTGGAACTGTTTTTATGCGCAAGAACTTTGGCGGAGACTGGGGGTGCTTTTGAAATGGGTTTGTGGTCTGAAAGACTTTTGTCACGAATATGTTTTATACGGACTTTTTAATTGCCCAACTTTACATCAAACCAAAATATGCTGGTGTATAATAAATTGTGCAAAAAGTGCTATGTGGAAAGTGAGGAATATTTTGTTGTTCAAACGTGACTGTATTTCCATCAATGATTGTATTAGAATGGTTTTTAGCGAAATGTATATTTATTATTTGAAAGATGTCAAAGATGTGGGTAAACACGAAGCGAATAGAAGATGGTGTTTTTACATGTGGAATACTATTTTGTACTAATAATGTCTGTGGAAAGAGCTCTATTAACGCTGTAAATAAGAATAATGTGTTTTTGTACTTTTTTATATCTGAATAAATTTATGTTGAAACCTTATCTGTTCTTATCAGTTTAATATCTGATACGTCCCCTATCTGGGGACCATATATTAAATGGATTTTTAGAACAGGGAGATGGAAAAAGAGCTTGCTCTGTCCACTCCACGCATTGACCTGGTATTGCAGTATCTCCAGGACCGGTGCACCCCTTCTTTAATGCAGTTTCTAAAATCAGAAAGAATTGAATTCAATGTTTTTTGTTCATTTTGCTTGTTTGTCGGATTTTGGGATGGACTCTTTGGCTTTGCTTTTCTTCTCCTCATTGGATTTTTCATGTTCAAAGTTGCAGAAGCCAGATTACAAGCTCATTTTGGTTCAACTTCAGCAACTGTGCATTGCATTGCCATGTAATGTGATGCAATGCTATCTTTCTAGCTCTCCCTTTTTACTTCCTTTTGGATAAACAGACATATTAGGCAAGCATTTTGGAGCTTTCACCTAAATAACTACAGGTGGTGAGATAAGCTGCACAATATAATTGACCTTTCAGTATATTGTTGCACACACACCATCTATTTAGCAAATGCCCTTGTTATCAACAGCAGCCTTTTAAACTCACCTGAGCTAACAGGTATGTGCGCTGGTTACTCTGCTGCGCTTAAAATTTCTTTTTTGGTTTGCTACAATGCCTTTTCTGAAACGTTGTCTCCTTCTGCTGGAACGCTGACTTCTTTCATTTAATGCCTGCAGACTATAAAAGAGAACCCAACCCAAAAAGTTTGGTTGATTAGTCTGTGGCATTCTGTTAAACTGTTGCTTATGGCGGTCTCTGTGAGCTTCTCAGCGACATTCAGCCAGCCAGGTATCCTGCCTGCAGTAGATGGAATGTGGCAATGGAACGCTGGCTGCGCGTGTCATAATAGGCTCTGAGCCTTTATATACCTGTGCACAGCAGCAGCCACCTTCAGTCTGCTGCTGGACAGCCAGCAGCAGCAGCAGCAGGAGAGGTATGTAATCAGGAGCCCTCCTGCTAAGGGTAGACAGCTGCTCGTTCCACCCCACCCCCCGCCTTAATTGGTTCTTCTCCCTTCCAACGGTGTTGAGGCGGGTGGGAACAGCAGGGGGTGAAGGTGCTGTGTTTAAAGAGGTGGAGTTATGCAGATCTAAAACGCGTGGATTGCAGCAGCAGCAAGCCGAAAAGTGCAGGCATGTAAGGGATCTAGAGGTTGACAACATGTCTTCTTAACGGGAGTCCAGGAGCTCATCTCCACAAATGGACTTTTCAGGATCCTTGGGTGGCTCCGTAGTTTGAAACCAATTCTGGTTATCGCTTCTCGGCCTTTTGGCTAAGATCAAGTGTAGTATCTGTTCTTATCAGTTTAATATCTGATACGTCCCCTATCTGGGGACCATATATTAAATGGATTTTTAGAACAGGGAGATGGAAAAAGAGCTTGCTCTGTCCACTCCACGCATTGACCTGGTATTGCAGTATCTCCAGGACCGGTGCACCCCTTCTTTAATGCAGTTTCTAAAATCAGAAAGAATTGAATTCAATGTTTTTTGTTCATTTTGCTTGTTTGTCGGATTTTGGGATGGACTCTTTGGCTTTGCTTTTCTTCTCCTCATTGGATTTTTCATGTTCAAAGTTGCAGAAGCCAGATTACAAGCTCATTTTGGTTCAACTTCAGCAACTGTGCATTGCATTGCCATGTAATGTGATGCAATGCTATCTTTCTAGCTCTCCCTTTTTACTTCCTTTTGGATAAACAGACATATTAGGCAAGCATTTTGGAGCTTTCACCTAAATAACTACAGGTGGTGAGATAAGCTGCACAATATAATTGACCTTTCAGTATATTGTTGCACACACACCATCTATTTAGCAAATGCCCTTGTTATCAACAGCAGCCTTTTAAACTCACCTGAGCTAACAGGTATGTGCGCTGGTTACTCTGCTGCGCTTAAAATTTCTTTTTTGGTTTGCTACAATGCCTTTTCTGAAACGTTGTCTCCTTCTGCTGGAACACTGACTTCTTTCATTTAATGCCTGCAGACTATAAAAGAGAACCCAACCCAAAAAGTTTGGTTGATTAGTCTGTGGCATTCTGTTAAACTGTTGCTTATGGCGGTCTCTGTGAGCTTCTCAGCGACATTCAGCCAGCCAGGTATCCTGCCTGCAGTAGATGGAATGTGGCAATGGAACGCTGGCTGCGCGTGTCATAATAGGCTCTGAGCCTTTATATACCTGTGCACAGCAGCAGCCACCTTCAGTCTGCTGCTGGACAGCCAGCAGCAGCAGCAGCAGGAGAGGTATGTAATCAGGAGCCCTCCTGCTAAGGGTAGACAGCTGCTCGTTCCACCCCACCCCCCGCCTTAATTGGTTCTCCTCCCTTCCAACGGTGTTGAGGCGGGTGGGAACAGCAGGGGGTGAAGGTGCTGTGTTTAAAGAGGTGGAGTTATGCAGATCTAAAACGCGTGGATTGCAGCAGCAGCAAGCCGAAAAGTGCAGGCATGTAAGGGATCTAGAGGTTGACAACATGTCTTCTTAACGGGAGTCCAGGAGCTCATCTCCACAAATGGACTTTTCAGGATCCTTGGGTGGCTCCGTAGTTTGAAACCAATTCTGGTTATCGCTTCTCGGCCTTTTGGCTAAGATCAAGTGTAGTATCTGTTCTTATCAGTTTAATATCTGATACGTCCCCTATCTGGGGACCATATATTAAATGGATTTTTAGAACAGGGAGATGGAAAAAGAGCTTGCTCTGTCCACTCCACGCATTGACCTGGTATTGCAGTATCTCCAGGACCGGTGCACCCCTTCTTTAATGCAGTTTCTAAAATCAGAAAGAATTGAATTCAATGTTTTTTGTTCATTTTGCTTGTTTGTCGGATTTTGGGATGGACTCTTTGGTTTGCTTTTCTTCTCCTCATTGGATTTTTCATGTTCAAAGTTGCAGAAGCCAGATTACAAGCTCATTTTGGTTCAACTTCAGCAACTGTGCATTGCATTGCCATGTAATGTGATGCAATGCTATCTTTCTAGCTCTCCCTTTTTACTTCCTTTTGGATAAACAGACATATTAGGCAAGCATTTTGGAGCTTTCACCTAAATAACTACAGGTGGTGAGATAAGCTGCACAATATAATTGACCTTTCAGTATATTGTTGCACACACACCATCTATTTAGCAAATGCCCTTGTTATCAACAGCAGCCTTTTAAACTCACCTGAGCTAACAGGTATGTGCGCTGGTTACTCTGCTGCGCTTAAAATTTCTTTTTTGGTTTGCTACAATGCCTTTTCTGAAACGTTGTCTCCTTCTGCTGGAACACTGACTTCTTTCATTTAATGCCTGCAGACTATAAAAGAGAACCCAACCCAAAAAGTTTGGTTGATTAGTCTGTGGCATTCTGTTAAACTGTTGCTTATGGCGGTCTCTGTGAGCTTCTCAGCGACATTCAGCCAGCCAGGTATCCTGCCTGCAGTAGATGGAATGTGGCAATGGAACGCTGGCTGCGCGTGTCATAATAGGCTCTGAGCCTTTATATACCTGTGCACAGCAGCAGCCACCTTCAGTCTGCTGCTGGACAGCCAGCAGCAGCAGCAGCAGGAGAGGTATGTAATCAGGAGCCCTCCTGCTAAGGGTAGACAGCTGCTCGTTCCACCCCACCCCCCGCCTTAATTGGTTCTCCTCCCTTCCAACGGTGTTGAGGCGGGTGGGAACAGCAGGGGGTGAAGGTGCTGTGTTTAAAGAGGTGGAGTTATGCAGATCTAAAACGCGTGGATTGCAGCAGCAGCAAGCCGAAAAGTGCAGGCATGTAAGGGATCTAGAGGTTGATAACATGTCTTCTTAACGGGAGTCCAGGAGTTCATCTCCACAAATGGACTTTTCAGGATCCTTGGGTGGCTCCGTAGTTTGAAACCAATTCTGGTTATCGCTTCTCGGCCTTTTGGCTAAGATCAAGTGTAGTATCTGTTCTTATCAGTTTAATATCTGATACGTCCCCTATCTGGGGACCATATATTAAATGGATTTTTAGAACAGGGAGATGGAAAAAGAGCTTGCTCTGTCCACTCCACGCATTGACCTGGTATTGCAGTATCTCCAGGACCGGTGCACCCCTTCTTTAATGCAGTTTCTAAAATCAGAAAGAATTGAATTCAATGTTTTTTGTTCATTTTGCTTGTTTGTCGGATTTTGGGATGGACTCTTTGGCTTTGCTTTTCTTCTCCTCATTGGATTTTTCATGTTCAAAGTTGCAGAAGCCAGAATACAAGCTCATTTTGGTTCAACTTCAGCAACTGTGCATTGCATTGCCATGTAATGTGATGAAATGCTATCTTTCTAGCTCTCCCTTTTTACTTCCTTTTGGATAAACAGACATATTAGGCAAGCATTTTGGAGCTTTCACCTAAATAACTACAGGTGGTGAGATAAGCTGCACAATATAATTGACCTTTCAGTATATTGTTGCACACACACCATCTATTTAGCAAATGCCCTTGTTATCAACAGCAGCCTTTTAAACTCACCTGAGCTAACAGGTATGTGCGCTGGTTACTCTGCTGCGCTTAAAATTTCTTTTTTGGTTTGCTACAATGCCTTTTCTGAAACGTTGTCTCCTTCTGCTGGAACACTGACTTCTTTCATTTAATGCCTGCAGACTATGAAAGAGAACCCAACCCAAAAAGTTTGGTTGATTAGTCTGTGGCATTCTGTTAAACTGTTGCTTATGGCGGTCTCTGTGAGCTTCTCAGCGACATTCAGCCAGCCAGGTATCCTGCCTGCAGTAGATGGAATGTGGCAATGGAACGCTGGCTGCGCGTGTCATAATAGGCTCTGAGCCTTTATATACCTGTGCACAGCAGCAGCCACCTTCAGTCTGCTGCTGGACAGCCAGCAGCAGCAGCAGCAGGAGAGGTATGTAATCAGGAGCCCTCCTGCTAAGGGTAGACAGCTGCTCGTTCCACCCCACCCCCCGCCTTAATTGGTTCTCCTCCCTTCCAACGGTGTTGAGGCGGGTGGGAACAGCAGGGGGTGAAGGTGCTGTGTTTAAAGAGGTGGAGTTATGCAGATCTAAAACGCGTGGATTGCAGCAGCAGCAAGCCGAAAAGTGCAGGCATGTAAGGGATCTAGAGGTTGACAACATGTCTTCTTAACGGGAGTCCAGGAGCTCATCTCCACAAATGGACTTTTCAGGATCCTTGGGTGGCTCCGTAGTTTGAAACCAATTCTGGTTATCGCTTCTCGGCCTTTTGGCTAAGATCAAGTGTAGTATCTGTTCTTATCAGTTTAATATCTGATACGTCCCCTATCTGGGGACCATATATTAAATGGATTTTTAGAACAGGAAGACCGAAAAAGAGCTTGCTCTGTCCACTCCACGCATTGACCTGGTATTGCAGTATCTCCAGGACCGGTGCACCCCTTCTTTAATGCAGTTTCTAAAATCAGAAAGAATTGAATTCAATGTTTTTTGTTCATTTTGCTTGTTTGTCGGATTTTGGGATGGACTCTTTGGCTTTGCTTTTCTTCTCCTCATTGGATTTTTCATGTTCAAAGTTGCAGAAGCCAGATTACAAGCTCATTTTGGTTCAACTTCAGCAACTGTGCATTGCATTGCCATGTAATGTGATGCAATGCTATCTTTCTAGCTCTCCCTTTTTACTTCCTTTTGGATAAACAGACATATTAGGCAAGCATTTTGGAGCTTTCACCTAAATAACTACAGGTGGTGAGATAAGCTGCACAATATAATTGACCTTTCGGTATATTGTTGCACACACACCATCTATTTAGCAAATGCCCTTGTTATCAACAGCAGCCTTTTAAACTCACCTGAGCTAACAGGTATGTGCGCTGGTTACTCTGCTGCGCTTAAAATTTCTTTTTTGGTTTGCTACAATGCCTTTTCTGAAACGTTGTCTCCTTCTGCTGGAACACTGACTTCTTTCATTTAATGCCTGCAGACTATAAAAGAGAACCCAACCCAAAAAGTTTGGTTGATTAGTCTGTGGCATTCTGTTAAACTGTTGCTTATGGCGGTCTCTGTGAGCTTCTCAGCGACATTCAGCCAGCCAGGTATCCTGCCTGCAGTAGATGGAATGTGGCAATGGAACGCTGGCTGCGCGTGTCATAATAGGCTCTGAGCCTTTATATACCTGTGCACAGCAGCAGCCACCTTCAGTCTGCTGCTGGACAGCCAGCAGCAGCAGCAGCAGGAGAGGTATGTAATCAGGAGCCCTCCTGCTAAGTGTAGACAGCTGCTCGTTCCACCCCACCCCCCGCCTTAATTGGTTCTCCTCCCTTCCAACGGTGTTGAGGCGGGTGGGAACAGCAGGGGGTGAAGGTGCTGTGTTTAAAGAGGTGGAGTTATGCAGATCTAAAACGCGTGGATTGCAGCAGCAGCAAGCCGAAAAGTGCAGGCATGTAAGGGATCTAGAGGTTGACAACATGTCTTCTTAACGGGAGTCCAGGAGCTCATCTCCACAAATGGACTTTTCAGGATCCTTGGGTGGCTCCGTAGTTTGAAACCAATTCTGGTTATCGCTTCTCGGCCTTTTGGCTAAGATCAAGTGTAGTATCTGTTCTTATCAGTTTAATATCTGATACGTCCCCTATCTGGGGACCATATATTAAATGGATTTTTAGAACAGGGAGATGGAAAAAGAGCTTGCTCTGTCCACTCCACGCATTGACCTGGTATTGCAGTATCTCCAGGACCGGTGCACCCCTTCTTTAATGCAGTTTCTAAAATCAGAAAGAATTGAATTCAATGTTTTTTGTTCATTTTGCTTGTTTGTCGGATTTTGGGATGGACTCTTTGGCTTTGCTTTTCTTCTCCTCATTGGATTTTTCATGTTCAAAGTTGCAGGAGCCAGATTACAAGCTCATTTTGGTTCAACTTCAGCAACTGTGCATTGCATTGCCATGTAATGTGATGCAATGCTATCTTTCTAGCTCTCCCTTTTTACTTCCTTTTGGATAAACAGACATATTAGGCAAGCATTTTGGAGCTTTCACCTAAATAACTACAGGTGGTGAGATAAGCTGCACAATATAATTGACCTTTCAGTATATTGTTGCACACACACCATCTATTTAGCAAATGCCCTTGTCATCAACAGCAGCCTTTTAAACTCACCTGAGCTAACAGGTATGTGCGCTGGTTACTCTGCTGCGCTTAAAATTTCTTTTTTGGTTTGCTACAATGCCTTTTCTGAAACGTTGTCTCCTTCTGCTGGAACACTGACTTCTTTCATTTAATGCCTGCAGACTATAAAAGAGAACCCAACCCAAAAAGTTTGGTTGATTAGTCTGTGGCATTCTGTTAAACTGTTGCTTATGGCGGTCTCTGTGAGCTTCTCAGCGACATTCAGCCAGCCAGGTATCCTGCCTGCAGTAGATGGAATGTGGCAATGGAACGCTGGCTGTGCGTGTCATAATAGGCTCTGAGCCTTTATATACCTGTGCACAGCAGCAGCCACCTTCAGTCTGCTGCTGGACAGCCAGCAGCAGCAGGAGAGGTATGTAATCAGGAGCCCTCCTGCTAAGGGTAGACAGCTGCTCGTTCCACCCCACCCCTCGCCTTAATTGGTTCTCCTCCCTTCCAACGGTGTTGAGGCGGGTGGGAACAGCAGGGGGTGAAGGTGCTGTGTTTAAAGAGGTGGAGTTATGCAGATCTAAAACGCGTGGATTGCAGCAGCAGCAAGCCGAAAAGTGCAGGCATGTAAGGGATCTAGAGGTTGACAACATGTCTTCTTAACGGGAGTCCAGGAGCTCATCTCCACAAATGGACTTTTCAGGATCCTTGGGTGGCTCCGTAGTTTGAAACCAATTCTGGTTATCGCTTCTCGGCCTTTTGGCTAAGATCAAGTGTAGTATCTGTTCTTATCAGTTTAATATCTGATACGTCCCCTATCTGGGGACCATATATTAAATGGATTTTTAGAACAGGGAGATGGAAAAAGAGCTTGCTCTGTCCACTCCACGCATTGACCTGGTATTGCAGTATCTCCAGGACCGGTGCACCCCTTCTTTAATGCAGTTTCTAAAATCAGAAAGAATTGAATTCAATGTTTTTTGTTCATTTTGCTTGTTTGTCGGATTTTGGGATGGACTCTTTGGCTTTGCTTTTCTTCTCCTCATTGGATTTTTCATGTTCAAAGTTGCAGGAGCCAGATTACAAGCTCATTTTGGTTCAACTTCAGCAACTGTGCATTGCATTGCCATGTAATGTGATGCAATGCTATCTTTCTAGCTCTCCCTTTTTACTTCCTTTTGGATAAACAGACATATTAGGCAAGCATTTTGGAGCTTTCACCTAAATAACTACAGGTGGTGAGATAAGCTGCACAATATAATTGACCTTTCAGTATATTGTTGCACACACACCATCTATTTAGCAAATGCCCTTGTCATCAACAGCAGCCTTTTAAACTCACCTGAGCTAACAGGTATGTGCGCTGGTTACTCTGCTGTGCTTAAAATTTCTTTTTTGGTTTGCTACAATGCCTTTTCTGAAACGTTGTCTCCTTCTGCTGGAACACTGACTTCTTTCATTTAATGCCTGCAGACTATAAAAGAGAACCCAACCCAAAATGTTTGGTTGATTAGTCTGTGGCATTCTGTTAAACTGTTGCTTATGGCGGTCTCTGTGAGCTTCTCAGCGACATTCAGCCAGCCAGGTATCCTGCCTGCAGTAGATGGAATGTGGCAATGGAACGCTGGCTGTGCGTGTCATAATAGGCTCTGAGCCTTTATATACCTGTGCACAGCAGCAGCCACCTTCAGTCTGCTGCTGGACAGCCAGCAGCAGCAGGAGAGGTATGTAATCAGGAGCCCTCCTGCTAAGGGTAGACAGCTGCTCGTTCCACCCCACCCCTCGCCTTAATTGGTTCTCCTCCCTTCCAACGGTGTTGAGGCGGGTGGGAACAGCAGGGGGTGAAGGTGCTGTGTTTAAAGAGGTGGAGTTATGCAGATCTAAAACGCGTGGATTGCAGCAGCAGCAAGCCGAAAAGTGCAGGCATGTAAGGGATCTAGAGGTTGACAACATGTCTTCTTAACGGGAGTCCAGGAGCTCATCTCCACAAATGGACTTTTCAGGATCCTTGGGTGGCTCCGTAGTTTGAAACCAATTCTGGTTATCGCTTCTCGGCCTTTTGGCTAAGATCAAGTGTAGTATCTGTTCTTTTAAGAACACAAGAGCTACGATCTACACTTGACGAGAGCGATCGAACTCGGAAGGAGAAGAGCTTCGGAGCCCAGCTGACATCGGAGAACGAAGGCGGATATCGGTGGGAGGAAGAAGCTCTAAAGAATCCAGAAGAAGACGAAGACTCGGAGAAGAATCGGGCTGTCCTGTGGAATCTTCGAGGAAGAAAATCATCGAGACAAAGACCTTTCGGGGAATTTGTCCAGAACACGACGGGAGAAGAATCTGCATAGCTCCACCCATTCCGGGAAGAGTTCCAGATCCAGCTCCAAGAAGTAACTGCAGGAGGAAAGCCATGGCAAGCGCTGCGAGGAAGGCCGAAAAGAAGAGCCTGGAGCTGGGGACAGCCAGGAGGGCCCAGCCAGGAGCCGATTCTGACCCCAAGGACTCTGCCTCCACGACTGGCCAGCAGAAGGGACCCCAGAAGCCCCGCCACGAAGCTCCAGCCCTGGAGCCATGGATGCGGCAGACGGTGGCCCTGAAGCTGAAGGAAGTGGATGGGAGGGTGCCGGACATGTCCTCGGACGTGTTCTGCCAGAAGATGCTGCTGGATCGAGGCTTCTCCAGGTCGGACACCCTCAGCATCCAGACCTTCTTGACGGGGATCTTCTTCGTCACCTTCGCCACTGTGAACACCTGCAGGAGGTTCTGGGAAATGGTAAGCGCAAAAGGACCGGATAATTCTTTCTCTGCCTTTACAGGTAGCTGCCCTATCCAGAGGGATGAAAGGAGGATCACGGTCTCCATGCGCAACCCGCACACCCCAGGCCAAGACATCTGTACCTTCCTGAGACGCTTCTGTTTGGTTGTGAAGGAACCCTCTCACATCCTGAATGGACTCGGCTTCTGGACAGGTAAGTGGTCGGTGACCGTTAGACTTCACAGGGACCTGGCGTACTCAGACGGACTTCGGCACCTGCCCCCGACATTCTCCCTGGGCAACTCCTACGGCCTCATCTATTACCCGGACATGCCGCGGAACTGCAGGAGATGCGGCAAGAACGGCCACGAGATGAAGGACTGCAAGGAGGATGCCTGCAGGATTTGTCGAGTGACGGGACACAGCTCGAAGGACTGCCCGAAGAAGACGTCCTGCAACCTGTGTGGGCTGGCGGCTCATCTGTACAAGGATTGCCCCAGGCGTGAGAGATCCTGGGCATCGGTGGTTGCGACGACCCCAGCTACGGAGGACAAGGCCCCGACGACCAGGCCTGTGAAGGTCAAGGACGCGACGACCAAGGCCCCAGCGGCCAAGGCCGAGACGACCAAGGCCAAAGCGGTCAAGGAGTCGGTGGCCAAAGCCCCAGCGACGGTCCCAGCAGCTCCGAAGCAGAAGAAAAAGTCAAAGGAGGGTAAGAGTTCTGTCACCCCTCTCTCGATCCCTCCCCCTGCCACCCCCGTCCAATCCCCCCCCACCCCGGCCACCCCTGCTGAGGATTCCACTTCCTCTTCCTCCTTCCCCTACTCCTCAGCAGGTGTCCTTTCCCCTGCCCCGGCAGCCACTCTCCCTCCCCAGACCATGGTAGCGGTGGAATTAACCTTTCCTCCACCCGCCGCTATCTATTCCGAGGAGGATTTTCCCCTTCTTGTCTCCCCAGTTCCAACCCGGGGAAAGAGGAAGGTGGAGGACAGCCCTGCTACTGAATCCTCCAAAAAGAAGATTCTGGATTTCGTAGGCGAAAAGGAGGATACCCTCCCTGAGCCAGAAGAGATGGAGCACATGGTTGAGACCCTGGTGGCCGAGCCAGAAGAGGAGGAACTGGTGGTCGCCGAGATCGAGGCCACGCTGCTTGACCAGATGGAGGAAGAGGGCCTGCTGGTGATCCCGTCACCAGCAGTCAACACCGACGAGGGACCACCCGACCGGAGTGGTAACTAAGGTGTATTGCCTGCGCTAACTTTTTCTTTTTTCCCTACATGATGGCTAATATTAACTTATTTTCCATTAATGTCAGGAGCATCAAGGACAAGTTCAGACGTCAGACTATTTATGCCTTCCTTACTTCCCAGTTGTGTGATGTTTATATGTTGCAGGAATGTTCCCTTCCCTCCTCTAGGTCCTTCAAACATCTGGCCAGGGAGTGGTCCCACGGTCCATCCTACTGGTCCGGTGGGGGTGACTGCAAGTCTGCGGGGGTCGCAATTCTGATCAGGGGGGGCGCATTCACGCTTGAGTCCGTCCAGGAGCTCATCTGCGGCAGGGCTCTTGTTGTAGATGGCAACTGGGCGGGAGAACCTGTCAGGTTCATCAACGTGTATGCGTCCCCACTGAAGAATGAGCGTTTGGAGCTTTTCCAGACCCTGCGGCTTCAGCTTGCCACCAGAAGGACCTTAGTGATGGCCGGGGATTTCAACTGCCCCATCGAGGAGGACGGTCGTAGTTCTGGCACATCTGCCAAGTTGGACATCACGTCCAAGCTGCTCATCGAGATGGTAACCGAGGCCTCTCTTCAGGACGTGGTGGGCTCCATGGGGAGAGGCTCCACGAACTATTCGTGGAGCCGACCCGATGGCTCACTCCGCTCCAGGATTGACTTTGTGTTCACCTCTCGGGCAGTCAGGCAGAGTAGGCACTCGATGGTCTCCTGCTTCTTCTCCGACCACAGAGCCATTCACTTACAAGGTGTCCTCGGCGACGGTTTTCCGTCCGGCCCCGGCTCCTGGAAGCTGAATTGTGCTCTGCTGGCTCAGGATGAAGTCGTGGAGGAGCTGAGAGCAGCCTACGCAATGTGGCAGTCCTACAAGGGTAGCTTCCAAACAGTCTCTGATTGGTGGGAATATGTTGAACTTGAGTTTCGCTGTTTCTTTCAGGCCAAGGGTCGACAACAGGCGTGTGAGAAGAGGAGGGACTTCAGAGGGCTGCAGCGCGAGCTGCGGTCGCTGCAGGACCTTCTTCACTGCGGCTGGGACGTGAGGGAGGAGCTGGAGGAGACCAAGAAGAGCCTGAAAAGGCACTTTGAGGAGGAGTCCAAGCGAATCATCTTCCGTTCCAAAGTGGAGAATCTGGAGAAGGGTGAGAAATGTAACTCATTCTTTTTCAGGAAACTTCATGCCGGTCACACGCCCCTGAACGAGCTGCGAGACGAGAGCGGAAACATGCGACGTGGGAAGGAGGACGTGATGAGGGTCGTCAGCGACTTCTACAGCGAACTCTACTCCCACAAGACTACCGACCCCGACGCTGCTGATAAGTTCCTGTCAGGTATCACTAACCATCTTGATCCTGCAGGCACGGTAGCCTTGGACAAACCTCTGATGGTGGGCGAATTGCTCTCTGCCGCTAAATCCTTTAGGACCGGCAGGACCCCGGGCAGTGATGGTCTTCCAGCGGAGCTCTATGTAGCGCTGGGAGACCTCATCTGTCCGGACCTGTTGGACCTGTACGAGGAGATGGTGGTGGAGGGTAGAATGCCTCCATCTTTGAGGGAAGGAATGGTCACGATCCTGTACAAGCGGAAGGGAGAGAGGTGCGACCTGAGGAATTGGCGTCCCATCACTCTGCTCAACGTGGACTACAAGATCCTGGCCAAGACGATGGCGACACGACTTAAGACGGTGATCGGACGGATCATCCACCCGGACCAGACCTGCGGCATCCCTGGACGTCGCATCGCAGACAGCCTCGCTCTCGTGCGGGACACGGTCGAGTACATCAAGGTCCGCCGCGCACACGCGGCCCTGGTCTCCTTTGATCAGGAGAAGGCCTTCGACCGGGTTTCCCACGAGTTCATGGGCCGAGCTCTGCACCGGTTAGGTTTGGGTAACATGTTTTGTTCGTATGTCCGTCTGATGTATTTTGATATCCACAGCTCGGTGTTGGTGAACGGCTGGAAGACTGACCCCTTCCCTGTCCTCTCTGGGGTCAGACAAGGCTGCCCTCTATCACCTCTTCTTTTTGTTTGTGTTATAGAACTCTTCGCAGAGGCTATCCGGCAGAATGGAGAGATCAGAGGGATCACCGCACCGGGTCCGGGACGACACGAGGTCAAGTGCTCGCTTTACATGGACGACGTCACCGTCTTCTGCGCTGATCGTGGTTCAGTCGACGCCCTCATCCAGACGTGTGAGAGGTTCGGCCGGGCTTCAGGGGCCAAAGTCAACTGCAGGAAGTCGGAAGCCATGCTCTTCGGGGATTGGCAGCCGGCCTCCTCCGCCCCCTTCCCCTTCAACATTCAACTGGATTTCCTCAAGGTGCTGGGAGTCTGGTTCGGGAAGGAAGGAGCGGCCCTCAAGTCCTGGCAAGAACGCTTGGCCAAGGTGAAGCAACGGATCGGACTCTGGAGCCTCAGACACCTCACTTGTGAGGGTAAGGCACTCGTCCTGCGTAATGAGGTCCTGCCCGTCTTGCAGTACACGGCGCAGGCCTGGCCCCCACACGTCACTGTGTGCAGGGCCATTACCAGGACAGTGTTTCACTTTGTCTGGGGATCCAAGATGGACAGAGTCAGGCGGGCCGTCATGTACAAGGAGCCTCGCAAGGGTGGGAAGGGCGTTCCAGATATCCCCACCCTCCTGCGATCCTCTTTTGTGTGTGATTGTGTCCGCCGGACTTTGCAAGTCAAGAATGGCTCCGCGGGCAGGTCCATGTCTCGCTTCTTCCTGCTTCCTCTTTGGAGGCGACTCGGCTGGGACAAGTGGGACAGCTCCTTCCCCTACAACTGGACGACGCCATGGTTCTACGGAGACGTCGTTCGATTTGTGGGGGATCATCAACTGGAGGGACTCAAGCCCGACTTGTGGAAGCCCAAAACTATCCACAAGCTAATCAGAGCCAAGGATGACGTGGAGAACATCACAGGACTTCACCAGGACACGCTGGAGACTGTGTGGACAAATGTGTCGTCTGACAGGCTGACCAACGGGCACAAGGACTTGTCGTGGATGGCGATTCAGGGCGGACTGCCCGTCCGGTCATTCATGCATGCCCGGAACCTGTGCAAGACCCGGTACTGCCCAAGGTGCCCCTTCGTGGAGGAAACATCTTTGCACACTTTTTGGGACTGCGGATTTGCACAGCGCCTATTGACTGCACTTGAGGACGACCTGAGGAACTCTGTCCCCAGGGCGAGCCTATCGCACCATTCTGTGCTTTACGGACTCTTCCCTGGGGTTCATACCGTCGGAGCCATCCAGGAGGCTTGGCGCCTTATGAACTGCTTCAAGGATGCCGTTTGGGTCGCCAGGAACCGGCTCATCTTGAGGAGGGAGAGGATGTCCATCCAGGACTGCCGCAGGCTGATCCACAGCCTGCTCAGAGACTATTCCATCATGGACGGTCCGGAGGACGAGGACGAGGACTAAACCCCTCCTCCCCCTCTCCCCTTATGTGTCTTGTCTTTCAATAAAGCTTCGGGCCTGTGATTTTCCCCTCCCCATCTCCTTTTTCCCAATCCCCATCCCTTATCACGGTTCGTCGTACTGTATTGATTGACATGCTTTTTCTTTCAGATTGAGTGTTTTGTGTAGCATAGGGGTGTGATGTGTCTAGTTAGTGCGTCGTATCCTCATGCTATGTAAATATGATGTAGAATTCTGTGTGTACTGGGCTGCGGCACTGTACACTGTCTGTTAACTTATTTTTTGTGCTAATAAAAGATATATTCAATCAAAAAAATCTGTTCTTATCAGTTTAATATCTGATACGTCCCCTATCTGGGGACCATATATTAAATGGATTTTTAGAACAGGGAGATGGAAAAAGAGCTTGCTCTGTCCACTCCACGCATTGACCTGGTATTGCAGTATCTCCAGGACCCGTGCACCCCTTCTTTAATGCAGTTTCTAAAATCAGAAAGAATTGAATTCAATGTTTTTTGTTCATTTTGCTTGTTTGTCGGATTTTGGGATGGACTCTTTGGCTTTGCTTTTCTTCTCCTCATTGGATTTTTCATGTTCAAAGTTGCAGAAGCCAGATTACAAGCTCATTTTGGTTCAACTTCAGCAACTGTGCATTGCATTGCCATGTAATGTGATGCAATGCTATCTTTCTAGCTCTTCCTTTTTACTTCCTTTTGGATAAACAGACATATTAGGCAAGCATTTTGGAGCTTTCACCTAAATTACTACAGGTGGTGAGATAAGCTGCACAATATAATTGACCTTTCAGTATATTGTTGCACACACACCATCTATTTAGCAAATGCCCTTGTTATCAACAGCAGCCTTTTAAACTCACCTGAGCTAACAGGTATGTGCGCTGGTTACTCTGCTGCGCTTAAAATTTCTTTTTTGGTTTGCTACAATGCCTTTTCTGAAACGTTGTCTCCTTCTGCTGGAACACTGACTTCTTTCATTTAATGCCTGCAGACTATAAAAGAGAACCCAACCCAAAAAGTTTGGTTGATTAGTCTGTGGCATTCTGTTAAACTGTTGCTTATGGCGGTCTCTGTGAGCTTCTCAGCGACATTCAGCCAGCCAGGTATCCTGCCTGCAGTAGATGGAATGTGGCAATGGAACGCTGGCTGCGCGTGTCATAATAGGCTCTGAGCCTTTATATACCTGTGCACAGCAGCAGCCACCTTCAGTCTGCTGCTGGACAGCCAGCAGCATCAGCAGCAGGAGAGGTATGTAATCAGGAGCCCTCCTGCTAAGGGTAGACAGCTGCTCGTTCCACCCCACCCCCCGCCTTAATTGGTTCTCCTCCCTTCCAACGGTGTTGAGGCGGGTGGGAACAGCAGGGGGTGAAGGTGCTGTGTTTAAAGAGGTGGAGTTATGCAGATCTAAAACGCGTGGATTGCAGCAGCAGCAAGCCGAAAAGTGCAGGCATGTAAGGGATCTAGAGGTTGACAACATGTCTTCTTAACGGGAGTCCAGGAGCTCATCTCCACAAATGGACTTTTCAGGATCCTTGGGTGGCTCCGTAGTTTGAAACCAATTCTGGTTATCGCTTCTCGGCCTTTTGGCTAAGATCAAGTGTAGTATCTGTTCTTATCAGTTTAATATCTGATACGTCCCCTATCTGGGGACCATATATTAAATGGATTTTTAGAACAGGGAGATGGAAAAAGAGCTTGCTCTGTCCACTCCACGCATTGACCTGGTATTGCAGTATCTCCAGGACCGGTGCACCCCTTCTTTAATGCAGTTTCTAAAATCAGAAAGAATTGAATTCAATGTTTTTTGTTCATTTTGCTTGTTTGTCGGATTTTGGGATGGACTCTTTGGCTTTGCTTTTCTTCTCCTCATTGGATTTTTCATGTTCAAAGTTGCAGAAGCCAGATTACAAGCTCATTTTGGTTCAACTTCAGCAACTGTGCATTGCATTGCCATGTAATGTGATGCAATGCTATCTTTCTAGCTCTCCCTTTTTACTTCCTTTTGGATAAACAGACATATTAGGCAAGCATTTTGGAGCTTTCACCTAAATAACTACAGGTGGTGAGATAAGCTGCACAATATAATTGACCTTTCAGTATATTGTTGCACACACACCATCTATTTAGCAAATGCCCTTGTTATCAACAGCAGCCTTTTAAACTCACCTGAGCTAACAGGTATGTGCGCTGGTTACTCTGCTGCGCTTAAAATTTCTTTTTTGGTTTGCTACAATGCCTTTTCTGAAACGTTGTCTCCTTCTGCTGGAACACTGACTTCTTTCATTTAATGCCTGCAGACTATAAAAGAGAACCCAACCCAAAAAGTTTGGTTGATTAGTCTGTGGCATTCTGTTAAACTGTTGCTTATGGCGGTCTCTGTGAGCTTCTCAGCGACATTCAGCCAGCCAGGTATCCTGCCTGCAGTAGATGGAATGTGGCAATGGAACGCTGGCTGCGCGTGTCATAATAGGCTCTGAGCCTTTATATACCTGTGCACAGCAGCAGCCACCTTCAGTCTGCTGCTGGACAGCCAGCAGCAGCAGCAGCAGGAGAGGTATGTAATCAGGAGCCCTCCTGCTAAGGGTAGACAGCTGCTCGTTCCACCCCACCCCCCGCCTTAATTGGTTCTCCTCCCTTCCAAGGGTGTTGAGGCGGGTGGGAACAGCAGGGGGTGAAGGTGCTGTGTTTAAAGAGGTGGAGTTATGCAGATCTAAAACGCGTGGATTGCAGCAGCAGCAAGCTGAAAAGTGCAGGCATGTAAGGGATCTAGAGGTTGACAACATGTCTTCTTAACGGGAGTCCAGGAGCTCATCTCCACAAATGGACTTTTCAGGATCCTTGGGTGGCTCCGTAGTTTGAAACCAATTCTGGTTATCGCTTCTCGGCCTTTTGGCTAAGATCAAGTGTAGTATCTGTTCTTTTAAGAACACAAGAGCTACGATCTACACTTGACGAGAGCGATCGAACTCGGAAGGAGAAGAGCTTCGGAGCCCAGCTGACATCGGAGAAGGAAGGCGGATATCGGTGGGAGGAAGAAGCTCTAAAGAATCCAGAAGAAGACGAAGACTCGGAGAAGAATCGGGCTGTCCTGTGGAATCTTCGAGGAAGAAAATCATCGAGACAAAGACCTTTCGGGGAATTTGTCCAGAACACGACGGGAGAAGAATCTGCATAGCTCCACCCATTCCGGGAAGAGTTCCAGATCCAGCTCCAAGAAGTAACTGCAGGAGGAAAGCCATGGCAAGCGCTGCGAGGAAGGCTGAAAAGAAGAGCCTGGAGCAGGGGACAGCCAGGAGGGCCCAGCCAGGAGCCAATTCTGACCCCAAGGACTCTGCCTCCACGACTGGCCAGCAGAAGGGACCCCAGAAGCCCCGCCACGAAGCTCCAGCCCTGGAGCCATGGATGCGGCAGACGGTGGCCCTGAAGCTGAAGGAAGTGGATGGGAGGGTGCCGGACATGTCCTCGGACGTGTTCTGCCAGAAGATGCTGCTGGATCGAGGCTTCTCCAGGTCGGACACCCTCAGCATCCAGACCTTCTTGACGGGGATCTTCTTCGTCACCTTCGCCACTGTGAACACCTGCAGGAGGTTCTGGGAAATGATAAGCGCAAAAGGACCGGATAATTCTTTCTCTGCCTTTACAGGTAGCTGCCCTATCCAGAGGGACGAAAGGAGGATCACGGTCTCCATGCGCAACCCGCACACCCCAGGCCAAGACATCTGTACCTTCCTGAGACGCTTCTGTTTGGTTGTGAAGGAACCCTCTCACATCCTGAATGGACTCGGCTTCTGGACAGGTAAGTGGTCGGTGACCGTTAGACTTCACAGGGACCTGGCGTACTCAGACGGACTTCGGCACCTGCCCCCGACATTCTCCCTGGGCAACTCCTACGGCCTCATCTATTACCCGGACATGCCGCGGAACTGCAGGAGATGCGGCAAGAACGGCCACGAGATGAAGGACTGCAAGGAGGATGCCTGCAGGATTTGTCGAGTGACGGGACACAGCTCGAAGGACTGCCCGAAGAAGACGTCCTGCAACCTGTGTGGGCTGGCGGCTCATCTGTACAAGGATTGCCCCAAGCGTGAGAGATCCTGGGCATCGGTGGTTGCGACGACCCCAGCTACGGAGGACAAGGCCCCGACGACCAGGCCTGTGAAGGTCAAGGACGCGACGACCAAGGCCCCAGCGGCCAAGGCCGAGACGACCAAGGCCAATGCGGTCAAGGAGTCGGTGGCCAAAGCCCCAGCGACGGTCCCAGCAGCTCCGAAGCAGAAGAAAAAGTCAAAGGAGGGTAAGAGTTCTGTCACCCCTCTCTCGATCCCTCCCCCTGCCACCCCCGTCCAATCCCCCCCCACCCCGGCCACCCCTGCTGAGGATTCCACTTCCTCTTCCTCCTTCCCCTACTCCTCAGCAGGTGTCCTTTCCCCTGCCCCGGCAGCCACTCTCCCTCCCCAGACCATGGTAGCGGTGGAATTAACCTTTCCTCCACCCGCCGCTATCTATTCCGAGGAGGATTTTCCTCTTCTTGTCTCCCCAGTTCCAACCCGGGGAAAGAGGAAGGTGGAGGACAGCCCTGCTACTGAATCCTCCAAAAAGAAGATTCTGGATTTCGTAGGCGAAAAGGAGGATACCCTCCCTGAGCCAGAAGAGATGGAGCACATGGTTGAGACCCTGGTGGCCGAGCCAGAAGAGGAGGAACTGGTGGTCGCCGAGATCGAGGCCGCGCTGCTTGACCAGATGGAGGAAGAGGGACTGCTGGTGATGCCGTCACCAGCAGTCAACACCGACGAGGGACCACCCGACCGGAGTGGTAACTAAGGTGTATTGCCTGCGCTAACTTTTTCTTTTTTCCCTACATGATGGCTAATATTAACTTATTTTCCATTAATGTCAGGAGCATCAAGGACAAGTTCAGACGTCAGACTATTTATGCCTTCCTTACTTCCCAGTTGTGTGATGTTTATATGTTGCAGGAATGTTCCCTTCCCTCCTCTAGGTCCTTCAAACATCTGGCCAGGGAGTGGTCCCACGGTCCATCCTACTGGTCCGGTGGGGGTGACTGCAAGTCTGCGGGGGTCGCAATTCTGATCAGGGGGGGCGCATTCACGCTTGAGTCCGTCCAGGAGCTCATCTGCGGCAGGGCTCTTGTTGTAGATGGCAACTGGGCGGGAGAACCTGTCAGGTTCATCAACGTGTATGCGTCCCCACTGAAGAATGAGCGTTTGGAGCTTTTCCAGACCCTGCGGCTTCAGCTTGCCACCACCAGGACCTTAGTGATGGCCGGGGATTTCAACTGCCCCATCGAGGAGGATGGTCGTAGTTCTGGCACATCTGCCAAGTTGGACATCACGTCCAAGCTGCTCATCGAGATGGTAACCGAGGCCTCTCTTCAGGACGTGGTGGGCTCCATGGGGAGAGGCTCCACGAACTATTCGTGGAGCCGACCCGATGGCTCACTCCGCTCCAGGATTGACTTTGTGTTCACCTCTCGGGCAGTCAGGCAGAGTAGGCACTCGATGGTCTCCTGCTTCTTCTCCGACCACAGAGCCATTCACTTACAAGGTGTCCTCGGCGACGGTTTTCCGTCCGGGCCCGGCTCCTGGAAGCTGAATTGTGCTCTGCTGGCTCAGGATGAAGTCGTGGAGGAGCTGAGAGCAGCCTACGCAATGTGGCAGTCCTACAAGGGTAGCTTCCAAACAGTCTCTGATTGGTGGGAATATGTTAAACTTGAGTTTCGCTGTTTCTTTCAGGCCAAGGGTCGACAACAGGCGTGTGAGAAGAGGAGGGACTTCAGAGGGCTGCAGCGCGAGCTGCGGTCGCTGCAGGACCTTCTTCACTGCGGCTGGGACGTGAGGGAGGAGCTGGAGGAGACCAAGAAGAGCCTGAAAAGGCACTTTGAGGAGGAGTCTAAGCGAATCGTCTTCCGTTCCAAAGTGGAGAATCTGGAGAAGGGTGAGAAATGTAACTCATTCTTTTTCAGGAAACTTCATGCCGGTCACACGCCCCTGAACGAGCTGCGAGACGAGAGCGGAAACATGCGACGTGGGAAGGAGGACGTGATGAGGGTCGTCAGCGACTTCTACAGCGAACTCTACTCCCACAAGACTACCGACCCCGACGCTGCTGATAAGTTCCTGTCAGGTATCACTAACCATCTTGATCCTGCAGGCACGGCAGCCTTGGACAAACCTCTGATGGTGGGCGAATTGCTCTCTGCCGCTAAATCCTTTAGGACCGGCAGGACCCCGGGCAGTGATGGTCTTCCAGCGGAGCTCTATGTAGCGCTGGGAGACCTCATCTGTCCGGACCTGTTGGACCTGTACGAGGAGATGGTGGTGGAGGGTAGAATGCCTCCATCTTTGAGGGAAGGAATGGTCACGATCCTGTACAAGCGGAAGGGAGAGAGGTGCGACCTGAGGAATTGGCGTCCCATCACTCTGCTCAACGTGGACTACAAGATCCTGGCCAAGACGATGGCGACACGACTTAAGACGGTGATCGGACGGATCATCCACCCGGACCAGACCTGCGGCATCCCTGGACGTCGCATCGCAGACAGCCTCGCTCTCGTGCGGGACACGGTCGAGTACATCAAGGTCCGCCGCGCACACGCGGCCCTGGTCTCCTTGGATCAGGACAAGGCCTTCGACCGGGTTTCCCACGAGTTCATGGGCCGAGCTCTGCACCGGTTAGGTTTGGGTAACATGTTTTGTTCATATGTCCGTCTGATGTATTTTGATATCCACAGCTCGGTGTTGGTGAACGGCTGGAAGACTGACCCCTTCCCTGTCCTCTCTGGGGTCAGACAAGGCTGCCCTCTATCACCTCTTCTTTTTGTTTGTGTTATAGAACTCTTCGCAGAGGCTATCCGGCAGAATGGAGAGATCAGAGGGATCACCGCACCGGGTCCGGGACGACACGAGGTCAAGTGCTCGCTCTACATGGACGACGTCACCGTCTTCTGCGCTGATCGTGGTTCAGTCGACGCCCTCGTCCAGACGTGTGAGAGGTTCGGCCGGGCTTCAGGGGCCAAAGTCAACTGCAGGAAGTCGGAAGCCATGCTCTTCGGGGATTGGCAGCCGGCCTCCTCCGCCCCCTTCCCCTTCAACATTCAACCGGATTTCCTCAAGGTGCTGGGAGTCTGGTTCGGGAAGGAAGGAGCGGCCCTCAAGTCCTGGCAAGAACGCTTGGCCAAGGTGAAGCAACGGATCGGACTCTGGAGCCTCAGACACCTCACTTGTGAGGGTAAGGCACTCGTCCTGCGTAATGAGGTCCTGCCCGTCTTGCAGTACACGGCGCAGGCCTGGCCCCCACACGTCACTGTGTGCAGGGCCATTACCAGGACAGTGTTTCACTTTGTCTGGGGATCCAAGATGGACAGAGTCAGGCGGGCCGTCATGTACAAGGAGCCTCGCAAGGGTGGGAAGGGCGTTCCAGATATCCCCACCCTCCTGCGATCCTCTTTTGTGTGTGATTGTGTCCGCCGGACTTTGCAAGTCAAGAATGGCTCCGCGGGCAGGTCCATGTCTCGCTTCTTCCTGCTTCCTCTTTGGAGGCGACTCGGCTGGGACAAGTGGGACAGCTCCTTCCCCTACAACTGGACGACGCCATGGTTCTACGGAGACGTCGTTCGATTTGTGGGGGAGCATCAACTGGAGGGACTAAAGCCCGACTTGTGGAAGCCCAAAACTATCCACAAGCTAATCAGAGCCAAGGATGACGTGGAGAACATCACAGGACTTCACCAGGACACGCTGGAGACTGTGTGGACAAATGTGTCGTCTGACAGGCTGACCAACGGGCACAAGGACTTGTCGTGGATGGCGATTCAGGGCGGACTGCCCGTCCGGTCATTCATGCATGCCCGGAACCTGTGCAAGACCCGGTACTGCCCAAGGTGCCCCTTCGTGGAGGAAACATCTTTGCACACTTTTTGGGACTGCGGATTTGCACAGCGCCTATTGACTGCACTTGAGGACGACCTGAGGAACTCTGTCCCCAGGGCGAGCCTATCGCACCATTCTGTGCTTTATGGACTCTTCCCTGGGGTTCATACCGTCGGAGCCATCCAGGAGGCTTGGCGCCTTATGAACTGCTTCAAGGATGCCCTTTGGGTCGCCAGGAACCGGCTCATCTTGAGGAGGGAGAGGATGTCCATCCAGGACTGCCGCAGGCTGATCCACAGCCTGCTCAGAGACTATTCCATCATGGACGGTCCGGAGGACGAGGATGAGGACTAAACCCCTCCTCCCCCTCTCCCCTTATGTGTCTTGTCTTTCAATAAAGCTTCGGGCCTGTGATTTTCCCCTCCCCATCCCCTTTTTCCCAATCCCTATCCCTTATCACGGTTCGTCGTACTGTATTGATTGATATGCTTTTTCTTTCAGATTGAGTGTTTTGTGTAGCATAGGGGTGTGATGTGTCTAGTTAGTGCGTCGTATCCTCATGCTATGTAAATATGATGTAGAATTCTGTGTGTACTGGGCTGCGGCACTGTACACTGTCTGTTAACTTATTTTTTGTGCTAATAAAAGATATATTCAATCAAAAAAATCTGTTCTTATCAGTTTAATATCTGATACGTCCCCTATCTGGGGACCATATATTAAATGGATTTTTAGAACAGGGAGATGGAAAAAGAGCTTGCTCTGTCCACTCCACGCATTGACCTGGTATTGCAGTATCTCCAGGACCGGTGCACCCCTTCTTTAATGCAGTTTCTAAAATCAGAAAGAATTGAATTCAATGTTTTTTGTTCATTTTGCTTGTTTGTCGGATTTTGGGATGGACTCTTTGGCTTTGCTTTTCTTCTCCTCATTGGATTTTTCATGTTCAAAGTTGCAGAAGCCAGATTACAAGCTCATTTTGGTTCAACTTCAGCAACTGTGCATTGCATTGCCATGTAATGTGATGCAATGCTATCTTTCTAGCTCTCCCTTTTTACTTCCTTTTGGATAAACAGACATATTAGGCAAGCATTTTGGAGCTTTCACCTAAATAACTACAGGTGGTGAGATAAGCTGCACAATATAATTGACCTTTCAGTATATTGTTGCACACACACCATCTATTTAGCAAATGCCCTTGTTATCAACAGCAGCCTTTTAAACTCACCTGAGCTAACAGGTATGTGCGCTGGTTACTCTGCTGCGCTTAAAATTTCTTTTTTGGTTTGCTACAATGCCTTTTCTGAAACGTTGTCTCCTTCTGCTGGAACACTGACTTCTTTCATTTAATGCCTGCAGACTATAAAAGAGAACCCAACCCAAAAAGTTTGGTTGATTAGTCTGTGGCATTCTGTTAAACTGTTGCTTATGGCGGTCTCTGTGAGCTTCTCAGCGACATTCAGCCAGCCAGGTATCCTGCCTGCAGTAGATGGAATGTGGCAATGGAACGCTGGCTGCGCGTGTCATAATAGGCTCTGAGCCTTTATATACCTGTGCACAGCAGCAGCCACCTTCAGTCTGCTGCTGGACAGCCAGCAGCAGCAGCAGCAGGAGAGGTATGTAATCAGGAGCCCTCCTGCTAAGGGTAGACAGCTGCTCGTTCCACCCCACCCCCCGCCTTAATTGGTTCTCCTCCCTTCCAACGGTGTTGAGGCGGGTGGGAACAGCAGGGGGTGAAGGTGCTGTGTTTAAAGAGGTGGAGTTATGCAGATCTAAAACGCGTGGATTGCAGCAGCAGCAAGCCGAAAAGTGCAGGCATGTAAGGGATCTAGAGGTTGACAACATGTCTTCTTAACGGGAGTCCAGGAGCTCATCTCCACAAATGGACTTTTCAGGATCCTTGGGTGGCTCCGTAGTTTGAAACCAATTCTGGTTATCGCTTCTCGGCCTTTTGGCTAAGATCAAGTGTAGTATCTGTTCTTATCAGTTTAATATCTGATACGTCCCCTATCTGGGGACCATATATTAAATGGATTTTTAGAACAGGGAGATGGAAAAAGAGCTTGCTCTGTCCACTCCACGCATTGACCTGGTATTGCAGTATCTCCAGGACCGGTGCACCCCTTCTTTAATGCAGTTTCTAAAATCAGAAAGAATTGAATTCAATGTTTTTTGTTCATTTTGCTTGTTTGTCGGATTTTGGGATGGACTCTTTGGCTTTGCTTTTCTTCTCCTCATTGGATTTTTCATGTTCAAAGTTGCAGAAGCCAGATTACAAGCTCATTTTGGTTCAACTTCAGCAACTGTGCATTGCATTGCCATGTAATGTGATGCAATGCTATCTTTCTAGCTCTCCCTTTTTACTTCCTTTTGGATAAACAGACATATTAGGCAAGCATTTTGGAGCTTTCACCTAAATAACTACAGGTGGTGAGATAAGCTGCACAATATAATTGACCTTTCAGTATATTGTTGCACACACACCATCTATTTAGCAAATGCCCTTGTTATCAACAGCAGCCTTTTAAACTCACCTGAGCTAACAGGTATGTGCGCTGGTTACTCTGCTGCGCTTAAAATTTCTTTTTTGGTTTGCTACAATGCCTTTTCTGAAACGTTGTCTCCTTCTGCTGGAACACTGACTTCTTTCATTTAATGCCTGCAGACTATAAAAGAGAACCCAACCCAAAAAGTTTGGTTGATTAGTCTGTGGCATTCTGTTAAACTGTTGCTTATGGCGGTCTCTGTGAGCTTCTCAGCGACATTCAGCCAGCCAGGTATCCTGCCTGCAGTAGATGGAATGTGGCAATGGAACGCTGGCTGCGCGTGTCATAATAGGCTCTGAGCCTTTATTTACCTGTGCACAGCAGCAGCCACCTTCAGTCTGCTGCTGGACAGCCAGCAGCAGCAGCAGCAGGAGAGGTATGTAATCAGGAGCCCTCCTGCTAAGGGTAGACAGCTGCTCGTTCCACCCCACCCCCCGCCTTAATTGGTTCTCCTCCCTTCCAACGGTGTTGAGGCGGGTGGGAACAGCAGGGGGTGAAGGTGCTGTGTTTAAAGAGGTGGAGTTATGCAGATCTAAAACGCGTGGATTGCAGCAGCAGCAAGCCGAAAAGTGCAGGCATGTAAGGGATCTAGAGGTTGACAACATGTCTTCTTAACGGGAGTCCAGGAGCTCATCTCCACAAATGGACTTTTCAGGATCCTTGGGTGGCTCCGTAGTTTGAAACCAATTCTGGTTATCGCTTCTCGGCCTTTTGGCTAAGATCAAGTGTAGTATCTGTTCTTATCTTGAGGAGGGAGAGGATGTCCATCCAGGACTGCCGCAGGCTGATCCACAGCCTGCTCAGAGACTATTCCATCATGGACGGTCCGGAGGACGAGGATGAGGACTAAACCCCTCCTCCCCCTCTCCCCTTATGTGTCTTGTCTTTCAATAAAGCTTCGGGCCTGTGATTTCCCCCCCCCATCCCCTTTTTCCCAATCCCCATCCCTTATCACAGTTCGTCGTACTGTATTGATTGACATGCTTTTTCTTTCAGATTGAGTGTTTTGTGAAGCATAGGGGTGTGATGTGTCTAGCTAGTGCGTCGTATCCTCATGCTATGTAAATATGATGTAGAATTCTGTGTGTACTGGGCTGCGGCACTGTACACTGTCTGTTAACTTATTTTTTGTGCTAATAAAAGATATATTCAATCAAAAAAATCTGTTCTTATCAGTTTAATATCTGATACGTCCCCTATCTGGGGACCATATATTAAATGGATTTTTAGAACAGGGAGATGGAAAAAGAGCTTGCTCTGTCCACTCCACGCATTGACCTGGTATTGCAGTATCTCCAGGACCGGTGCACCCCTTCTTTAATGCAGTTTCTAAAATCAGAAAGAATTGAATTCAATGTTTTTTGTTCATTTTGCTTGTTTGTCGGATTTTGGGATGGACTCTTTGGCTTTGCTTTTCTTCTCCTCATTGGATTTTTCATGTTCAAAGTTGCAGAAGCCAGATTACAAGCTCATTTTGGTTCAACTTCAGCAACTGTGCATTGCATTGCCATGTAATGTGATGCAATGCTATCTTTCTAGCTCTCCCTTTTTACTTCCTTTTGGATAAACAGACATATTAGGCAAGCATTTTGGAGCTTTCACCTAAATAACTACAGGTGGTGAGATAAGCTGCACAATATAATTGACCTTTCAGTATATTGTTGCACACACACCATCTATTTAGCAAATGCCCTTGTTATCAACAGCAGCCTTTTAAACTCACCTGAGCTAACAGGTATGTGCGCTGGTTACTCTGCTGCGCTTAAAATTTCTTTTTTGGTTTGCTACAATGCCTTTTCTGAAACGTTGTCTCCTTCTGCTGGAACACTGACTTCTTTCATTTAATGCCTGCAGACTATAAAAGAGAACCCAACCCAAAAAGTTTGGTTGATTAGTCTGTGGCATTCTGTTAAACTGTTGCTTATGGCGGTCTCTGTGAGCTTCTCAGCGACATTCAGCCAGCCAGGTATCCTGCCTGCAGTAGATGAAATGTGGCAATGGAACGCTGGCTGCGCGTGTCATAATAGGCTCTGAGCCTTTATTTACCTGTGCACAGCAGCAGCCACCTTCAGTCTGCTGCTGGACAGCCAGCAGCAGCAGCAGCAGGAGAGGTATGTAATCAGGAGCCCTCCTGCTAAGGGTAGACAGCTGCTCGTTCCACCCCACCCCCCGCCTTAATTGGTTCTCCTCCCTTCCAACGGTGTTGAGGCGGGTGGGAACAGCAGGGGGTGAAGGTGCTGTGTTTAAAGAGGTGGAGTTATGCAGATCTAAAACGCGTGGATTGCAGCAGCAGCAAGCCGAAAAGTGCAGGCATGTAAGGGATCTAGAGGTTGACAACATGTCTTCTTAACGGGAGTCCAGGAGCTCATCTCCACAAATGGACTTTTCAGGATCCTTGGGTGGCTCCGTAGTTTGAAACCAATTCTGGTTATCGCTTCTCGGCCTTTTGGCTAAGATCAAGTGTAGTATCTGTTCTTATCAGTTTAATATCTGATACGTCCCCTATCTGGGGACCATATATTAAATGGATTTTTAGAACAGGGAGATGGAAAAAGAGCTTGCTCTGTCCACTCCACGCATTGACCTGGTATTGCAGTATCTCCAGGACCGGTGCACCCCTTCTTTAATGCAGTTTCTAAAATCAGAAAGAATTGAATTCAATGTTTTTTGTTCATTTTGCTTGTTTGTCGGATTTTGGGATGGACTCTTTGGCTTTGCTTTTCTTCTCCTCATTGGATTTTTCATGTTCAAAGTTGCAGAAGCCAGATTACAAGCTCATTTTGGTTCAACTTCAGCAACTGTGCATTGCATTGCCATGTAATGTGATGCAATGCTATCTTTCTAGCTCTCCCTTTTTACTTCCTTTTGGATAAACAGACATATTAGGCAAGCATTTTGGAGCTTTCACCTAAATAACTACAGGTGGTGAGATAAGCTGCACAATATAATTGACCTTTCAGTATATTGTTGCACACACACCATCTATTTAGCAAATGCCCTTGTTATCAACAGCAGCCTTTTAAACTCACCTGAGCTAACAGGTATGTGCGCTGGTTACTCTGCTGCGCTTAAAATTTCTTTTTTGGTTTGCTACAATGCCTTTTCTGAAACGTTGTCTCCTTCTGCTGGAACACTGACTTCTTTCATTTAATGCCTGCAGACTATAAAAGAGAACCCAACCCAAAAAGTTTGGTTGATTAGTCTGTGGCATTCTGTTAAACTGTTGCTTATGGCGGTCTCTGTGAGCTTCTCAGCGACATTCAGCCAGCCAGGTATCCTGCCTGCAGTAGATGGAATGTGGCAATGGAACGCTGGCTGCGCGTGTCATAATAGGCTCTGAGCCTTTATATACCTGTGCACAGCAGCAGCCACCTTCAGTCTGCTGCTGGACAGCCAGCAGCAGCAGCAGCAGGAGAGGTATGTAATCAGGAGCCCTCCTGCTAAGGGTAGACAGCTGCTCGTTCCACCCCACCCCCCGCCTTAATTGGTTCTCCTCCCTTCCAACGGTGTTGAGGCGGGTGGGAACAGCAGGGGGTGAAGGTGCTGTGTTTAAAGAGGTGGAGTTATGCAGATCTAAAACGCGTGGATTGCAGCAGCAGCAAGCCGAAAAGTGCAGGCATGTAAGGGATCTAGAGGTTGACAACATGTCTTCTTAACGGGAGTCCAGGAGCTCATCTCCACAAATGGACTTTTCAGGATCCTTGGGTGGCTCCGTAGTTTGAAACCAATTCTGGTTATCGCTTCTCGGCCTTTTGGCTAAGATCAAGTGTAGTATCTGTTCTTATCAGTTTAATATCTGATACGTCCCCTATCTGGGGACCATATATTAAATGGATTTTTAGAACAGGGAGATGGAAAAAGAGCTTGCTCTGTCCACTCCACGCATTGACCTGGTATTGCAGTATCTCCAGGACCGGTGCACCCCTTCTTTAATGCAGTTTCTAAAATCAGAAAGAATTGAATTCAATGTTTTTTGTTCATTTTGCTTGTTTGTCGGATTTTGGGATGGACTCTTTGGCTTTGCTTTTCTTCTCCTCATTGGATTTTTCATGTTCAAAGTTGCAGAAGCCAGATTACAAGCTCATTTTGGTTCAACTTCAGCAACTGTGCATTGCCATGTAATGTGATGCAATGCTATCTTTCTAGCTCTCCCTTTTTACTTCCTTTTGGATAAACAGACATATTAGGCAAGCATTTTGGAGCTTTCACCTAAATAACTACAGGTGGTGAGATAAGCTGCACAATATAATTGACCTTTCAGTATATTGTTGCACACACACCATCTATTTAGCAAATGCCCTTGTTATCAACAGCAGCCTTTTAAACTCACCTGAGCTAACAGGTATGTGCGCTGGTTACTCTGCTGCGCTTAAAATTTCTTTTTTGGTTTGCTACAATGCCTTTTCTGAAACGTTGTCTCCTTCTGCTGGAACACTGACTTCTTTCATTTAATGCCTGCAGACTATAAAAGAGAACCCAACCCAAAAAGTTTGGTTGATTAGTCTGTGGGAAGGAAGGAGCGGCCCTCAAGTCCTGGCAAGAACGCTTGGCCAAGGTGAAGCAACGGATCGGACTCTGGAGCCTCAGACACCTCACTTGTGAGGGTAAGGCACTCGTCCTGCGTAATGAGGTCCTGCCCGTCTTGCAGTACACGGCGCAGGCCTGGCCCCCACACGTCACTGTGTGCAGGGCCATTACCAGGACAGTGTTTCACTTTGTCTGGGGATCCAAGATGGACAGAGTCAGGCGGGCCGTCATGTACAAGGAGCCTCGCAAGGGTGGGAAGGGCGTTCCAGATATCCCCACCCTCCTGCGATCCTCTTTTGTGTGTGATTGTGTCCGCCGGACTTTGCAAGTCAAGAATGGCTCCGCGGGCAGGTCCATGTCTCGCTTCTTCCTGCTTCCTCTTTGGAGGCGACTCGGCTGGGACAAGTGGGACAGCTCCTTCCCCTACAACTGGACGACGCCATGGTTCTACGGAGACGTCGTTCGATTTGTGGGGGAGCATCAACTGGAGGGACTCAAGCCCGACTTGTGGAAGCCCAAAACTATCCACAAGCTAATCAGAGCCAAGGATGACGTGGAGAACATCACAGGACTTCACCAGGACACGCTGGAGACTGTGTGGACAAATGTGTCGTCTGACAGGCTGACCAACGGGCACAAGGACTTGTCGTGGATGGCGATTCAGGGCGGACTGCCCGTCCGGTCATTCATGCATGCCCGGAACCTGTGCAAGACCCGGTACTGCCCAAGGTGCCCCTTCGTGGAGGAAACATCTTTGCACACTTTTTGGGACTGCGGATTTGCACAGCGCCTATTGACTGCACTTGAGGACGACCTGAGGAACTCTGTCCCCAGGGCGAGCCTATCGCACCATTCTGTGCTTTACGGACTCTTCCCTGGGGTTCATACCGTCGGAGCCATCCAGGAGGCTTGGCGCCTTATGAACTGCTTCAAGGATGCCGTTTGGGTCGCCAGGAACCGGCTCATCTTGAGGAGGGAGAGGATGTCCATCCAGGACTGCCGCAGGCTGATCCACAGCCTGCTCAGAGACTATTCCATCATGGACGGTCCGGAGGACGAGGATGAGGACTAAACCCCTCCTCCCCCTCTCCCCTTATGTGTCTTGTCTTTCAATAAAGCTTCGGGCCTGTGATTTTCCCCTCCCCATCCCCTTTTTCCCAATCCCCATCCCTTATCACGGTTCGTCGTACTGTATTGATTGACATGCTTTTTATTTCAGATTGAGTGTTTTGTGTAGCATAGGGGTGTGATGTGTCTAGTTAGTGCGTCGTATCCTCATGCTATGTAAATATGATGTAGAATTCTGTGAGTACTGGGCTGCGGCACTGTACACTGTCTGTTAACTTATTTTTTGTGCTAATAAAAGATATATTCAATCAAAAAATCTGTTCTTATCAGTTTAATATCTGATACGTCCCCTATCTGGGGACCATATATTAAATGGATTTTTAGAACAGGGAGATGGAAAAAGAGCTTGCTCTGTCCACTCCACGCATTGACCTGGTATTGCAGTATCTCCAGGACCGGTGCACCCCTTCTTTAATGCAGTTTCTAAAATCAGAAAGAATTGAATTCAATGTTTTTTGTTCATTTTGCTTGTTTGTCGGATTTTGGGATGGACTCTTTGGCTTTGCTTTTCTTCTCCTCATTGGATTTTTCATGTTCAAAGTTGCAGAAGCCAGATTACAAGCTCATTTTGGTTCAACTTCAGCAACTGTGCATTGCTTTGCCATGTAATGTGATGCAATGCTATCTTTCTAGCTCTCCCTTTTTACTTCCTTTTGGATAAACAGACATATTAGGCAAGCATTTTGGAGCTTTCACCTAAATAACTACAGGTGGTGAGATAAGCTGCACAATATAATTGACCTTTCAGTATATTGTTGCACACACACCATCTATTTAGCAAATGCCCTTGTTATCAACAGCAGCCTTTTAAACTCACCTGAGCTAACAGGTATGTGCGCTGGTTACTCTGCTGCGCTTAAAATTTCTTTTTTGGTTTGCTACAATGCCTTTTCTGAAATGTTGTCTCCTTCTGCTGGAACACTGACTTCTTTCATTTAATGCCTGCAGACTATAAAAGAGAACCCAACCCAAAAAGTTTGGTTGATTAGTCTGTGGCATTCTGTTAAACTGTTGCTTATGGCGGTCTCTGTGAGCTTCTCAGCGACAATCAGCCAGCCAGGTATCCTGCCTGCAGTAGATGGAATGTGGCAATGGAACGCTGGCTGCGCGTGTCATAATAGGCTCTGAGCCTTTATATACCTGTGCACAGCAGCAGCCACCTTCAGTCTGCTGCTGGACAGCCAGCAGCAGCAGCAGCAGGAGAGGTATGTAATCAGGAGCCCTCCTGCTAAGGGTAGACAGCTGCTCGTTCCACCCCACCCCCCGCCTTAATTGGTTCTCCTCCCTTCCAACGGTGTTGAGGCGGGTGGGAACAGCAGGGGGTGAAGGTGCTGTGTTTAAAGAGGTGGAGTTATGCAGATCTAAAACGCGTGGATTGCAGCAGCAGCAAGCCGAAAAGTGCAGGCATGTAAGGGATCTAGAGGTTGACAACATGTCTTCTTAATGGGAGTCCAGGAGCTCATCTCCACAAATGGACTTTTCAGGATCCTTGGGTGGCTCCGTAGTTTGAAACCAATTCTGGTTATCGCTTCTCGGCCTTTTGGCTAAGATCAAGTGTAGTATCTGTTCTTATCAGTTTAATATCTGATACGTCCCCTATCTGGGGACCATATATTAAATGGATTTTTAGAACAGGGAGATGGAAAAAGAGCTTGCTCTGTCCACTCCACGCATTGACCTGGTATTGCAGTATCTCCAGGACCGGTGCACCCCTTCTTTAATGCAGTTTCTAAAATCAGAAAGAATTGAATTCAATGTTTTTTGTTCATTTTGCTTGTTTGTCGGATTTTGGGATGGACTCTTTGGCTTTGCTTTTCTTCTCCTCATTGGATTTTTCATGTTCAAAGTTGCAGAAACCAGATTACAAGCTCATTTTGGTTCAACTTCAGCAACTGTGCATTGCATTGCCATGTAATGTGATGCAATGCTATCTTTCTAGCTCTCCCTTTTTACTTCCTTTTGGATAAACAGACATATTAGGCAAGCATTTTGGAGCTTTCACCTAAATAACTACAGGTGGTGAGATAAGCTGCACAATATAATTGACCTTTCAGTATATTGTTGCACACACACCATCTATTTAGCAAATGCCCTTGTTATCAACAGCAGCCTTTTAAACTCACCTGAGCTAACAGGTATGTGCGCTGGTTACTCTGCTGCGCTTAAAATTTCTTTTTTGGTTTGCTACAATGCCTTTTCTGAAACGTTGTCTCCTTCTGCTGGAACACTGACTTCTTTCATTTAATGCCTGCAGACTATAAAAGAGAACCCAACCCAAAAAGTTTGGTTGATTAGTCTGTGGCATTCTGTTAAACTGTTGCTTATGGCGGTCTCTGTGAGCTTCTCAGCGACATTCAGCCAGCCAGGTATCCTGCCTGCAGTAGATGGAATGTGGCAATGGAACGCTGGCTGCGCGTGTCATAATAGGCTCTGAGCCTTTATATACCTGTGCACAGCAGCAGCCACCTTCAGTCTGCTGCTGGACAGCCAGCAGCAGCAGCAGCAGGAGAGGTATGTAATCAGGAGCCCTCCTGCTAAGGGTAGACAGCTGCTCGTTCCACCCCACCCCCCGCCTTAATTGGTTCTCCTCCCTTCCAACGGTGTTGAGGCGGGTGGGAACAGTAGGGGGTGAAGGTGCTGTGTTTAAAGAGGTGGAGTTATGCAGATCTAAAACGCGTGGATTGCAGCAGCAGCAAGCCGAAAAGTGCAGGCATGTAAGGGATCTAGAGGTTGACAACATGTCTTCTTAACGGGAGTCCAGGAGCTCATCTCCACAAATGGACTTTTCAGGATCCTTGGGTGGCTCCGTAGTTTGAAACCAATTCTGGTTATCGCTTCTCGGCCTTTTGGCTAAGATCAAGTGTAGTATCTGTTCTTATCAGTTTAATATCTGATACGTCCCCTATCTGGGGACCATATATTAAATGGATTTTTAGAACAGGGAGATGGAAAAAGAGCTTGCTCTGTCCACTCCACGCATTGACCTGGTATTGCAGTATCTCCAGGACCGGTGCACCCCTTCTTTAATGCAGTTTCTAAAATCAGAAAGAATTGAATTCAATGTTTTTTGTTCATTTTGCTTGTTTGTCGGATTTTGGGATGGACTCTTTGGCTTTGCTTTTCTTCTCCTCATTGGATTTTTCATGTTCAAAGTTGCAGAAGCCAGATTACAAGCTCATTTTGGTTCAACTTCAGCAACTGTGCATTGCATTGCCATGTAATGTGATGCAATGCTATCTTTCTAGCTCTCCCTTTTTACTTCCTTTTGGATAAACAGACATATTAGGCAAGCATTTTGGAGCTTTCACCTAAATAACTACAGGTGGTGAGATAAGCTGCACAATATAATTGACCTTTCAGTATATTGTTGCACACACACCATCTATTTAGCAAATGCCCTTGTTATCAACAGCAGCCTTTTAAACTCACCTGAGCTAACAGGTATGTGCGCTGGTTACTCTGCTGCGCTTAAAATTTCTTTTTTGGTTTGCTACAATGCCTTTTCTGAAACGTTGTCTCCTTCTGCTGGAACACTGACTTCTTTCAATTAATGCCTGCAGACTATAAAAGAGAACCCAACCCAAAAAGTTTGGTTGATTAGTCTGTGGCATTCTGTTAAACTGTTGCTTATGGCGGTCTCTGTGAGCTTCTCAGCGACATTCAGCCAGCCAGGTATCCTGCCTGCAGTAGATGGAATGTGGCAATGGAACGCTGGCTGCGCGTGTCATAATAGGCTCTGAGCCTTTATATACCTGTGCACAGCAGCAGCCACCTTCAGTCTGCTGCTGAACAGCCAGCAGCAGCAGCAGCAGGAGAGGTATGTAATCAGGAGCCCTCCTGCTAAGGGTAGACAGCTGCTCGTTCCACCCCACCCCCCGCCTTAATTGGTTCTCCTCCCTTCCAACGGTGTTGAGGCGGGTGGGAACAGCAGGGGGTGAAGGTGCTGTGTTTAAAGAGGTGGAGTTATGCAGATCTAAAACGCGTGGATTGCAGCAGCAGCAAGCCGAAAAGTGCAGGCATGTAAGGGATCTAGAGGTTGACAACATGTCTTCTTAACGGGAGTCCAGGAGCTCATCTCCACAAATGGACTTTTCAGGATCCTTGGGTGGCTCCGTAGTTTGAAACCAATTCTGGTTATCGCTTCTCGGCCTTTTGGCTAAGATCAAGTGTAGTATCTGTTCTTATCAGTTTAATATCTGATACGTCCCCTATCTGGGGACCATATATTAAATGGATTTTTAGAACAGGGAGATGGAAAAAGAGCTTGCTCTGTCCACTCCACGCATTGACCTGGTATTGCAGTATCTCCAGGACCGGTGCACCCCTTCTTTAATGCAGTTTCTAAAATCAGAAAGAATTGAATTCAATGTTTTTTGTTCATTTTGCTTGTTTGTCGGATTTTGGGATGGACTCTTTGGCTTTGCTTTTCTTCTCCTCATTGGATTTTTCATGTTCAAAGTTGCAGAAGCCAGATTACAAGCTCATTTTGGTTCAACTTCAGCAACTGTGCATTGCATTGCCATGTAATGTGATGCAATGCTATCTTTCTAGCTCTCCCTTTTTACTTCCTTTTGGATAAACAGACATATTAGGCAAGCATTTTGGAGCTTTCACCTAAATAACTACAGGTGGTGAGATAAGCTGCACAATATAATTGACCTTTCAGTATATTGTTGCACACACACCATCTATTTAGCAAATGCCCTTGTTATCAACAGCAGCCTTTTAAACTCACCTGAGCTAACAGGTATGTGCGCTGGTTACTCTGCTGCGCTTAAAATTTCTTTTTTGGTTTGCTACAATGCCTTTTCTGAAACGTTGTCTCCTTCTGCTGGAACACTGACTTCTTTCATTTAATGCCTGCAGACTATAAAAGAGAACCCAACCCAAAAAGTTTGGTTGATTAGTCTGTGGCATTCTGTTAAACTGTTGCTTATGGCGGTCTCTGTGAGCTTCTCAGCGACATTCAGCCAGCCAGGTATCCTGCCTGCAGTAGATGGAATGTGGCAATGGAACGCTGGCTGCGCGTGTCATAATAGGCTCTGAGCCTTTATATACCTGTGCACAGCAGCAGCCACCTTCAGTCTGCTGCTGGACAGCCAGCAGCAGCAGCAGCAGGAGAGGTATGTAATCAGGAGCCCTCCTGCTAAGGGTAGACAGCTGCTCGTTCCACCCCACCCCCCGCCTTAATTGGTTCTCCTCCCTTCCAACGGTGTTGAGGCGGGTGGGAACAGCAGGGGGTGAAGGTGCTGTGTTTAAAGAGGTGGAGTTATGCAGATCTAAAACGTGTGGATTGCAGCAGCAGCAAGCCGAAAAGTGCAGGCATGTAAGGGATCTAGAGGTTGACAACATGTCTTCTTAACGGGAGTCCAGGAGCTCATCTCCACAAATGGACTTTTCAGGATCCTTGGGTGGCTCCGTAGTTTGAAACCAATTCTGGTTTTCGCTTCTCGGCCTTTTGGCACGATCTATCAGGTTTACCTGTGTGGTCTTGCCTGTGAGGTGCTCTTGGTACCCTTTCTCTCGGCCTGGGGGGATCGTTCCTCTTCGGAGGGACTTAACCCCCCTGCTGCTATTGGGAGGAAGGATTAGTCCGGGAGCAACGGGAAGGGATCCCATGAAGGCTTGCGCCTTTCAGAGAGAAGAGTCGGTACGTTCCTGAGTGAAGGATGCCGGCAACGCTCACATATTCATCGGGTGATGCCCGGATGCGGAACACCGTGAGGATTGAAGTTGGAGCAGGATCGAGGACGGAGAAGAACTTGGACTACATCTGCCATAGGATTCTGCTTGGAGTTCTGGAGTTTCGGCGGGAAGACATATTCTGCTTCCAGGACAATGAGTACAAGGGGACTTACACCATCACCTTCAAGAGCCAGGGATGCTGTCACCAACTCGTACAAAAGGTAAATGAGAAAAACTACTTAGATGAATTGGATGGACTAACCTTTTGTCTCTTGTATGCCTATGACGAGATCCCTATCGTGGTGCATTTCCTGAACCCCTTTGTGGAAGCTGCAGACATCTCGACCTACCTTATCCGTTATTGTGATGATCTGAGATACCTGGGCACTGTGAAGAACGCGGTAGGCTTCTGGTGCGGCAAGAGGAGGTACATGGCCCGTCTAAAGAGGGACCCAAGCGGAGTGGGAGGAATGCTACACCCTCCCTCAACATTTGTGATCGGTAAGAGCAGAGGCTACTTATTTTACCCTGGAATGCCGGTATGTTGCAGGAACTGTGGACAAATGGGTCATACCCAAACGTCCTGCACGGGCAGGAAAGTAGACCGCTGCAATAATTGCAGCTGTTACGGACATTTAATGAAGGACTGTCCCGCTGGGAGGAAATGCAATCTTTGTGGTGAGGCGGGGCACATGTTCCGAGGATGCCCCAACAGGACCAGGACCAGGACTTACGCAGAAGCTGCATCTTCTGCAGCTGAGCCGATGCGCCCGCCGGTCTTCACTGGCGGGCCGGCGTCGGAGGGCGGTTCGAAGGGCGAGAAGGCTGGGATGGAGCAGGGAGCCGGAGGCCCCTCTGGGGCGGCCCCTGCATCGAAGTCCCTTAACGATGGGCGGACCTCGCATGGACCGGAGCGGAGGGGTCCTCCTTCTGGGAGGGTATCCTCCGTGTCGATGGTTCCCGATACCGATCCTGTTGGGCTGGAGGGTGGTGCCCCTGTGCGGTTGGCTACAGGGGACCACGCAGCGATGGCCTCAGGATCTTCCAGGGCGATTAGCCAGCCAGATGAGGGGGCTTTGCTTCTAGGTGGCGAACATCAGGGAATCTGTGTTGGTGATCTTATCCTGATGGACCAGTCTCTCCCCCTGGAGGAGGTGGAGGAAGAGGAGGACTGCACCAGTGACCTAGTGGAGTCTGCCCCGAAAAAGAGACGGAATGTCGAAGCCCCATCGTCTCCTGGAATGTGGCTGGGAACCGTGACCTACGAGGGGGCAACCGCCGGCTCACAGAATATCGAGTCATTTGGGTCCTCTAGCCCGGATGTCCTGGAGCAATTTGGCATACAGGGCTTTGAGTCAGGTGTCCTCATGGAAGATCCACCACCCTGACCTATGAATGCCCACATTAAGACTTGTCTCACTGAATGTGAGGTCATTAAAGAGCCCAGTTCGTAGGGCTGCTCTATTTAAGTACTTAGAAACCACTGACTTTGACATATGTTTATTACAGGAATGCGGGATACAACATGCACTAAATTATAATGACATCAAGATAGATTGGAGACTGGGGCCCTCCATCTGGTCTGGCTCCAATGACAACAAGTCAGCGGGGGTGGGCTTCCTCTGTCGTGGGAGAAATATTGCTATAAATACTGTCACAGAAATAGTACCAGGCAGAGTGGTTTTAGTGCATTTTAAATTTAATGGTTTTACCCTACGTGTAATGAATGTTTATGCTTCCCCTGATAAGCAAGAGAGAATTAATTTATTTGGGATATTGCCATTGTACTGTACTGGGTCATCTCCCCTGATTGTAGGGGGTGATTTTAATTGTCTTTGTGCTAGTGAACAACGAGCGGGGGGTGACCCTTTACGCAAATTGGATAAGTCATGTCATCTATTGAAAGATTTTATAACTGATTTTAAATTATGCGATGCGTGGAGGTCACTCCTGCCGACGGACCCTGGTTATACGTGGTCCGGAAGAGGGGTGTCCTCCAGGATCGATTTTATTTTCCTATCAGATGATTTTAACCCTGTAAAATGTGTTTTAACATCAAATATATTTTCTGACCATAAGGGCTTGGAGGTGCACCTAGAATACCGGGATGAACAGAGGGTCAACAGGGGCCTCTGGCGTCTAAGTACTTACCTGCTGGAGGACCCTTTGATTCGACAAGACTTTGGTAAAGCCTATCAAGCCTGGCGGCGACAAAAACCTTCTGATGCCCCTATGGTAACCTGGTGGGAAAATTTGAAAAAAAAAGTCAGAATGTTTTTTATAAAAGCAGGGAGACGTAAAGCTAGAGAGAAAAAAAGATGTTTTAGTGATCTTAACACCAAACTACAAACACTTTTTAAATTCAAAGAGCTAGGGGTGGAGGTGGGAGATGATATTGCTAGCCTAAAAACTGAAATCCAGAACTGCATAGACACAAAGGGGAAAGAGATTATTTTTAACTCTAGAGTGCAGCACTTGGAGGAGGGGGAGAAGTGCTCTCGCTTCTTCTTCAAAAAAGTCATGGATAAAAGAGAAGTGATCACAAATCTAGAGGGTGAAACATCTATGCAGGGAATGTTGAATGCTACTTTTAACTTTTATAAGCATCTTTTTAGTAAAAAGTGTATAGATGAGTCCTTTTTATCTGATGCTCTTAATGATCTCGATTTTAAGTTAAATTTTACAGACCAGGAGTTTTTAGAACGCGATATTGTTTTAGAGGAATTATTTTATGTTTTTAAAAGTTTCTCTAAGGGCAAAGCACCTGGGTGTGATGGACTACCTGTAGAGTTTTATCTTACTTTTTGGGACATTTTAAAAGAGGACCTTTTTATGCTTTTTAAAGAAGTTTTTATTTGTGAACAGTTGCCATTTTCGTGGAGGAGAGGAGTGGTGTCTTTGATATATAAAAAAGGTGATCGCAGTGCTCTAGCGAATTGGAGACCCATAACTCTCCTAAACGTCGATTACAAGGTACTTGCTAAGGTGGTTGCAAACCGGCTCAGGAATGTCATTGCCAAACTAATCCAGCCTGAGCAGGTTTGTAGTGTACCAGGCAGAAGTATTTCAGAGGTTTTAAACGTATTAAGGGATGTAATTTGGTATTCCAGAGACCGGGGTCAAAATGTAGCTCTTTTAGCCCTAGATTTTGAAAAAGCTTTCGATAGAGTCTCTCATAGATTTCTTTTTAGAGTTTTAAAAAGAATGGGTATCCCTAATATGCTTTTAAATTGTATTAAGATTTTATATAAAAATTGTTTTAGTCAAATTTCTCTTAATGGCTTTTTAACAGATGGAGTTCCCCTTGAGTCCGGAGTGAAGCAGGGATGCCCCTTGTCGCCCATCCTGTTCATCTGCGCCATGGAGCCCCTGCTGAGCGCAATAAGGAAAGACAAAGTGATTAGAGGGGTTCCTGTTCCTGGCGGAGGTGGCAGTGATGTGAGAGTCTTTGGCTACATGGATGACGTGACGGTTGTGTGCGTGGACCCTGCTTCCCTCCGGAGGGCGGTGTTGCGCATTGAATTTTTTTCCCAGGCATCCGGGTTTAAACTTAATTTAAATAAATCTGAATGTCTGACTTTGGGATCCTGGGACACCGCCCAACTCCCGCAGCTCACTATAAAACGAGACAATGTAAAAATTCTTGGAGTTGTTTTTAACGAGGAGAATGTGGGAACTCAAAGCTGGGAGAATGTCATAGAAAAAATGTCAAAGAAAATATCATTTTGGGGTTTGAGGTCCCTAACAATGGAGGGGAAAATTTTAATTATAAAATCAGTGTTGTTACCCCTCATACTGTATATAGCTATGGTGTACCCCCCCTCTGATGTTTTAATTAAAAAAATGACTAGGATGATCTTTATGTTTTTATGGAACTCCAAAATGGAAAAATTAAGGCGAGAAATAATGAGGAAGAATAAAATGAACGGCGGAAGGGATGTCCCCGATTTACATATTTATTTGTATTTAAATTATTTCTGCTTTTGTTTCAAACATTTTAATGGTAATAGTGCGCTAAGTTATTTTTTAAAATATACTTGTGGGATGATTTTTAAAAGATGGTTTAAGTTGTCGTTGAATTCCCCTGTTTTACTATGCCCCCCCAAACACCAAGCAATCTTAGAAAAGACTGTTCGATTTTATAGCCTTGGTGATTTTAATATGGACATTTTTAAAGACCGCAAGAAGCTTTTATCTTTTCTGAGGAGGAATGAAGATGTGACCCCCATAGTAAATTTCTCAGAAGAGAGATCGAAGCAAGTTTGGAAGAATGTCTTCGGGAAATTCTTAGCAAATGGACATAAGGACATCGCATGGATGGTGGTCCACCAGTGCCTCCCCACCAGAGAGTTTCACCACAGGAGAGGCCTGGTGGCCAGAGCCAAATGCCCCAGAGACTCATGTGTTAATGACGAAACCACCTTGCACCTTATGTGGAATTGCCCATTTGCACAGGAACTTTGGCACAAAGTTGGGATTCTTTTAAAATGGACTTGCGGTTTAAGAGATTTTAACCATGAATATGTTTTATATGGCCTTTTTAAATGTCCGACCCCTCAACAGTATTGTATATGTTGGTGTATGATTAACTGTTTTAAAGACGCCCTTTGGAAGGCACGCAATATTTTACTTTTTAAACGTGATGCTATTTCTGTGAAGGATTGTCTTAAAATTGCTTTTAGCCAGATGTATATTTATTACTTGAGGGACGTCAAATGTATTGGGAGGAGGGATGCTAATCGTATATGGGGTTTTTATGGGTGGAATTCTGTGTTTTAATAATGTACTGTTTGTGTTGTTGTTTTTGATTGTAAACCATCTTTTACGCACTTAATAAATTATGTTGAAACCTGATCTGTTCTTATCAGTTTAATATCTGATACGTCCCCTATCTGGGGACCATATATTAAATGGATTTTTAGAACAGGGAGATGGAAAAAGAGCTTGCTCTGTCCACTCCACGCATTGACCTGGTATTGCAGTATCTCCAGGACCGGTGCACCCCTTCTTTAATGCAGTTTCTAAAATCAGAAAGAATTGAATTCAATGTTTTTTGTTCATTTTGCTTGTTTGTCGGATTTTGGGATGCACTCTTTGGCTTTGCTTTTCTTCTCCTCATTGGATTTTTCATGTTCAAAGTTGCAGAAGCCAGATTACAAGCTCATTTTGGTTCAACTTCAGCAACTGTGCATTGCATTGCCATGTAATGTGATGCAATGCTATCTTTCTAGCTCTCCCTTTTTACTTCCTTTTGGATAAACAGACATATTAGGCAAGCATTTTGGAGCTTTCACCTAAATAACTACAGGTGGTGAGATAAGCTGCACAATATAATTGACCTTTCAGTATATTGTTGCACACACACCATCTATTTAGCAAATGCCCTTGTTATCAACAGCAGCCTTTTAAACTCACCTGAGCTAACAGGTATGTGCGCTGGTTACTCTGCTGCGCTTAAAATTTCTTTTTTGGTTTGCTACAATGCCTTTTCTGAAACGTTGTCTCCTTCTGCTGTAAAACTGACTTCTTTCAATTAATGCCTGCAGACTATAAAAGAGAACCCAACCCAAAAAGTTTGGTTGATTAGTCTGTGGCATTCTGTTAAACTGTTGCTTATGGCGGTCTCTGTGAGCTTCTCAGCGACATTCAGCCAGCCAGGTATCCTGCCTGCAGTAGATGGAATGTGGCAATGGAACGCTGGCTGCACGTGTCATAATAGGCTCTGAGCCTTTATATACCTGTGCACAGCAGCAGCCACCTTCAGTCTGCTGCTGAACAGCCAGCAGCAGCAGCAGCAGGAGAGGTATGTAATCAGGAGCCCTCCTGCTAAGGGTAGACAGCTGCTCGTTCCACCCCACCCCCCGCCTTAATTGGTTCTCCTCCCTTCCAACGGTGTTGAGGCGGGTGGGAACAGCAGGGGGTGAAGGTGCTGTGTTTAAAGAGGTGGAGTTATGCAGATCTAAAACGCGTGGATTGCAGCAGCAGCAAGCCGAAAAGTGCAGGCATGTAAGGGATCTAGAGGTTGACAACATGTCTTCTTAACGGGAGTCCAGGAGCTCATCTCCTCAAATGGACTTTTCAGGATCCTTGGGTGGCTCCGTAGTTTGAAACCAATTCTGGTTATCGCTTCTCGGCCTTTTGGCTAAGATCAAGTGTAGTATCTGTTCTTATCAGTTTAATATCTGATACGTCCCCTATCTGGGGACCATATATTAAATGGATTTTTAGAACAGGGAGATGGAAAAAAAGCTTGCTCTGTCCACTCCACGCATTGACCTGGTATTGCAGTATCTCCAGGACCGGTGCACCCCTTCTTTAATGCAGTTTCTAAAATCAGAAAGAATTGAATTCAATGTTTTTTGTTCATTTTGCTTGTTTGTCGGATTTTGGGATGGACTCTTTGGCTTTGCTTTTCTTCTCCTCATTGGATTTTTCATGTTCAAAGTTGCAGAAGCCAGATTACAAGCTCATTTTGGTTCAACTTCAGCAACTGTGCATTGCATTGCCATGTAATGTGATGCAATGCTATCTTTCTAGCTCTCCCTTTTTACTTCCTTTTGGATAAACAGACATATTAGGCAAGCATTTTGGAGCTTTCACCTAAATAACTACAGGTGGTGAGATAAGCTGCACAATATAATTGACCTTTCAGTATATTGTTGCACACACACCATCTATTTAGCAAATGCCCTTGTTATCAACAGCAGCCTTTTAAACTCACCTGAGCTAACAGGTATGTGCGCTGGTTACTCTGCTGCGCTTAAAATTTCTTTTTTGGTTTGCTACAATGCCTTTTCTGAAACGTTGTCTCCTTCTGCTGGAACACTGACTTCTTTCATTTAATGCCTGCAGACTATAAAAGAGAACCCAACCCAAAAAGTTTGGTTGATTAGTCTGTGGCATTCTGTTAAACTGTTGCTTATGGCGGTCTCTGTGAGCTTCTCAGCGACATTCAGCCAGCCAGGTATCCTGCCTGCAGTAGATGGAATGTGGCAATGGAACGCTGGCTGCGCGTGTCATAATAGGCTCTGAGCCTTTATATACCTGTGCACAGCAGCAGCCACCTTCAGTCTGCTGCTGGACAGCCAGCAGCAGCAGCAGCAGGAGAGGTATGTAATCAGGAGCCCTCCTGCTAAGGGTAGACAGCTGCTCGTTCCACCCCACCCCCCGCCTTAATTGGTTCTCCTCCCTTCCAACGGTGTTGAGGCGGGTGGGAACAGCAGGGGGTGAAGGTGCTGTGTTTAAAGAGGTGGAGTTATGCAGATCTAAAACGCGTGGATTGCAGCAGCAGCAAGCCGAAAAGTGCAGGCATGTAAGGGATCTAGAGGTTGACAACATGTCTTCTTAACGGGAGTCCAGGAGCTCATCTCCACAAATGGACTTTTCAGGATCCTTGGGTGGCTCCGTAGTTTGAAACCAATTCTGGTTATCGCTTCTCGGCTTTTTGGCTAAGATCAAGTGTAGTATCTGTTCTTATCAGTTTAATATCTGATACGTCCCCTATCTGGGGACCATATATTAAATGGATTTTTAGAACAGGGAGATGGAAAAAAAGCTTGCTCTGTCCACTCCACGCATTGACCTGGTATTGCAGTATCTCCAGGACCGGTGCACCCCTTCTTTAATGCAGTTTCTAAAATCAGAAAGAATTGAATTCAATGTTTTTTGTTCATTTTGCTTGTTTGTCGGATTTTGGGATGGACTCTTTGGCTTTGCTTTTCTTCTCCTCATTGGATTTTTCATGTTCAAAGTTGCAGAAGCCAGATTACAAGCTCATTTTGGTTCAACTTCAGCAACTGTGCATTGCATTGCCATGTAATGTGATGCAATGCTATCTTTCTAGCTCTCCCTTTTTACTTCCTTTTGGATAAACAGACATATTAGGCAAGCATTTTGGAGCTTTCACCTAAATAACTACAGGTGGTGAGATAAGCTGCACAATATAATTGACCTTTCAGTATATTGTTGCACACACACCATCTATTTAGCAAATGCCCTTGTTATCAACAGCAGCCTTTTAAACTCACCTGAGCTAACAGGTATGTGCGCTGGTTACTCTGCTGCGCTTAAAATTTCTTTTTTGGTTTGCTACAATGCCTTTTCTGAAACGTTGTCTCCTTCTGCTGGAACATTGACTTCTTTCATTTAATGCCTGCAGACTATAAAAGAGAACCCAACCCAAAAAGTTTGGTTGATTAGTCTGTGGCATTCTGTTAAACTGTTGCTTATGGCGGTCTCTGTGAGCTTCTCAGCGACATTCAGCCAGCCAGGTATCCTGCCTGCAGTAGATGGAATGTGGCAATGGAACGCTGGCTGCGCGTGTCATAATAGGCTCTGAGCCTTTATATACCTGTGCACAGCAGCAGCCACCTTCAGTCTGCTGCTGGACAGCCAGCAGCAGCAGCAGCAGGAGTGGTATGTAATCAGGAGCCCTCCTGCTAAGGGTAGACAGCTGCTCGTTCCACCCCACCCCCCGCCTTAATTGGTTCTCCTCCCTTCCAACGGTGTTGAGGCGGGTGGGAACAGCAGGGGGTGAAGGTGCTGTGTTTAAAGAGGTGGAGTTATGCAGATCTAAAACGCGTGGATTGCAGCAGCAGCAAGCCGAAAAGTGCAGGCATGTAAGGGATCTAGAGGTTGACAACATGTCTTCTTAACGGGAGTCCAGGAGCTCATCTCCACAAATGGACTTTTCAGGATCCTTGGGTGGCTCCGTAGTTTGAAACCAATTCTGGTTATCGCTTCTCGGCCTTTTGGCTTCGATCTTACAGCTTGTCTGTTTGGTTGTTGTCTATCTGGGTGCTTCCGGTACCCTCTCTCTCGGCCTGGGGGGATCGTTCCTCTTCGGAGGGACTTCACCCCCCTGCTGCTATAGGGAGAGAGGCTTAGTCCGGGAGCAACGGGAAGTGATCCCCTAAAAAGGCATATGCCTTTTTTTTCTTTCCGTAGTTGGCGTACTTTTTTTGGAAGAGATGCCGGCTGTGCTGTCATATGCATCGGGTGAACCCCGGATGAGAAATACAGTGCGAATTGACGTTTTGGAGAAGTTTCGCTGTGAGAAAAACATCCAGTATGTTTGCAACATCATCCTTCTTGGACTTCTGGGATTTAGTAGAGAGGACATCTTCTGCTTCCAGGACAACGAATCGAAAGGTACCTACACCATCACTTTTAGGAGTCAAGGGTGCTGCCAACAACTGGTCCAGAAAGTGAACGAAAATAGCCACATGGACGAAATGGAAGGTTTGATTTTTTCCTTATTATTTGTTTATGAAGAAGTCCAGATTGTGGTTCACTTCCCTAACCCTTTTGTGGAAGTGCTGGATATTTTGACTTTCTTGCGTCGCTATTGCGATGACGTGTCCTTTTTAGGAAAAATTAAAAATGCAGTTAATTTTTGGTGTGGGAAGCGGAGGTTCCTGGCACGATTAAAGAAGGATCCAACGGGAGTCGGAGGAACACAGCACCCTCCCTCCACCTTCACAATCGGGAAGAGCCGAGGATACCTCTTCTATCAAGGTATGCCCTTGTATTGTAGGAATTGTGGCACAATGGGGCATACCCAAGACGCTTGCCAGGAGAGGAGGGCTGCCCGTTGTAATAATTGCAGCCAGTATGGACACTTGACGAAAGACTGTCCTCACAAGAAACAGTGTAATCTGTGCGGGGAGGATGGACATGTATTCCGGAGTTGCCCCCAGAGAACCAAGGTACGGACATATGCAGAGGCAACTGGGGGTCCCTGGCGAAGACAATCTCTAGCTCGCCCCTCAGTGTCCGTCGGGGAGGATCCCCTTGACAGGACTGAGCTAAGCTCTACTGGCCCCTCTGTAGTGGAGGTGGCAAAGAAGAAGCCCCCGCAAAAAGGGGACTATGGGCGGTCCGTCCAGGGACCGGAGCAGGGATGCTCTTCTGTTCGGGAGGGTGTCTCTGTGTCGATGGCCCCTGAAGATGTGTGTGTTTCTGGTGTGCTGGAGCAGGGTGCCCCCAGTATGTTGGCACTGGTGGGCCCTGCTGCGAAGGCCCCAGATGCTATTCAAGTGTCGAGCCAGCAGGACGCAGTGTGTTTTTCCCTAGGTGACGACCTCGAGAAGAGAGACCATGAGGCAGTAGTGGGAGAAGATTGCACTAGTGACCTACCTGAACCCAGCGGGAAAAAGATGCGTGCGGATGTCTGTCCGGATTCACCGGATGTTTCCTTGGGTGTCGGTGATTTGTGGCTGCAGGGAGCAGGAGCTGGATACCCGGTCACTGCCTCGGATCCAATGAACATTTCCTTTTCCCCGGAGTCAGGGATCTTGGAGGCACTGTTGGATCATAGTCCTGAACAGGTCAAGATGATTCTGGATGACTCCCTCCCACCTTGACTTTAATGCCGTCCATAAAATGCCTCTCACTGAATGTGAGATCTTTAAAGAGCCCTGTTCGCAGGGCTGCTCTTTTTCAATATTTAGAGACTTTAGACTTTGATGTGTGTTTATTGCAGGAATGTGGACTACAACACTCAATTAATTATGACGAGCTTAAAAAGGATTGGAAGTCGGGACCGTCAGTGTGGTCCGGCTCAAATGTGAATAGGTCTGCTGGAGTGGGTTTGCTCTGTCGTGGTAATAACATCGTGTTTTCCTCTGTTACAGAGATTACACCAGGCAGGGCAATGTTAGTACATTTGCATATTAATAATTTTAGTTTTCGCATAATTAATGTGTATGCTCCTCCCGACAAGCAAGAGCGCATCCAATTGTTTGAAATTTTGCCTGTATTTTGTGTTGGGTCTTCTCCCCTCCTGATAGGTGGGGATTTCAACTGCCTTAGTGTCGGCGAACAACGAGTAGGAGGGGACCCTCTCCGTAAGTTGGATAAGTCATGTTTTCTGCTAAAAAATTTTCAAACTGATTTTAAGCTATGCGATGCCTGGAGGTCTCTTTCACCGACGGACCCTGGATTTACATGGTCCGGTCGGGGAGTGGCCTCTAGGATCGATTTTATGTTTTTATCTGTGGATTTTAAGCCGGTGATGTTTGATCTAATGTCTAATTTATTTTCCGATCACAAAATGTTAAAATTACAGTTAGAATACCAAGGAGAGCAGAGAATAAACAAAGGACTGTGGCGTTTGGGGACACATCTGCTGGAGGATCCTCAGATAAGGTCGGATTTTTGTACAGCCTACCAGGAATGGAGACAACAAAGGCCTCCTTATATAAAAATGTTGTCTTGGTGGGAAAAGATTAAAAATAAAATTAGGCTTTTTTTTATCACGGCAGGGAGGAAGAAATCAAGACAGAAAAAACAATTTTTCTCAAATCTAAATACTAGGCTGCAGACACTTTATAAATTTAAAGAGATTGGGTTGGAGGTGGAGGAAGACATTGTCAGCCTAAAAGCAGAAATACATACACTTTTGGAGCAGAAGGGGAGAGAGGTTATTTTTAATTCAAAGGTAAAGCAGTTAGAAGAAGATGAAAAATGTACACGCTTCTTTTTTAAAAAAGCAATGGAGAGGAAAGATGCGATTACTTGTTTAGGTGAAGAATCCACTATACAGGGCATGAAGAACGTGGCTTTTGATTTTTACCGACTCCTTTTTAGTGAGAAAAGTGTGGATGATTCCTTTTTACAAGATGCTCTTAATGTCCTAGATTTTAAGTTGAATCAGTCAGATCAGGAGTTTTTAATACGGGATTTTAGCTTAGAGGAACTTTTTAACATTTTTAAAAGTTTTTCAAAGGGCAAAGCTCCGGGAGCAGACGGTCTCCCCGTCGAATTTTATCTGACTTTCTGGGATATTTTAAAGGATGATCTTTTAGCACTTTTTAAGGAGGTTTTTAAGTGTAAACGGTTGCCCAAGGGATGGAGGAGGGGAATAGTGTCCTTGATCTTTAAAAAGAAAGGGGCTCGTGAGGACCTTGCAAATTGGAGGCCTATCACCCTCCTCAACATGGATTATAAAGTATTAGCCAAATTTATTGCATGCCGGCTTAAAATGATAATTGATAAGTTGATACAACCAGAACAAGTTTGTGGTGTACCGGGAAGGAGTATTGCGGAGGTGTTAAATGTCATAAGAGATGCAATATGGTATACTAGGGATCGTGGTCAGAATTTAGCCCTGTTGGCGCTGGACTTTGAGAAGGCGTTCGACAGGGTATCGCACAAGTATCTTTTTAGTGTTTTAAAGAAGATGGCGATCCCGGATTTTATCATGTCTCTAATTAAGATTTTGTATAAAGATTCATATTGTCAAATCTCTGTTAATGGCTTCTTAACAGGTGAAATACCGCTGGAATCCGGAGTGAAGCAGGGCTGCCCTTTGTCCCCGATCCTGTTTATTTGTGCTATGGAGCCTTTATTATGCCAAATTAGGAAAGATAAAGTGATCCGTGGGGTCCCTGTTCCGGGTGGAGGGGGGGCCCAAATTAAAGTCTTCGGGTATATGGACGATGTTACTGCCATCTGCACGGATCCTGCTTCCCTCCGGAGGGTGGTGAGGTGTACCAGTTTTTTTAGTCAGGCTTCAGGTTTTAAGTTGAATTTTAATAAAACTGAGTGTTTGACAATTGGTTCCTGGGATACAGTGGACCTACCAGCAGTCAAAATGAAGTGTGATAAAGTTAAAATTTTGGGCATTACTTTTAATAAAGAAAATGACGGGGTTGTGAGTTGGGGGGAGGTCCAGGAGAAAATGGTGAAGAAACTATCCTTTTGGAATTTGCGTAGTTTGTCAATCGAAGGGAAAGTTCTAATTATTAAGTCTGTATTATTGCCAATGATGTTATATGTTGCAATTGTGTACCCTCCCTCCGACTTAATGCTCAAAAAGCTGACTCGCTGCATGTTTATATTTATTTGGGGCTCGAAGATGGAAAAAGTAAAACGCACAGAAATGTATAAAAGGCATCAAAATGGTGGAAAGGATGTCCCGGATTTGAGCATGTTTTTGTATATAAATTTCTTCTGTTTCTGTTTTAAGCTTCTTAATTCTAACAGTGTTTTTAGTCTGTTTTTAAAATATACTTGTGGTTATGTTTTTAAGAGATGGCTACGGCCATCCTTATCTTCGCCTGTTTTATTATGTCCCCCAAAGCATCTTATCATCTTAGAGAAAGTATGTAGAAATTATAAATTAAGAGACTTGGATACTGATATTCTTCAAGACCGAAGGAAATTGATAACTCATCTGAGAAGGGAAGAAAGAGTATCTGAAGTAATCAACTTTTCCTGGAGCAGATCCAAGCGAGTCTGGAGGAATGTGTTTGGAAAGTTTCTCGCAAATATTCATAAAGACCTTGCCTGGATGTCCGTCCACCAGTGCCTCCCAACTAGAGACTTTCAGCACAGGAGAGGCCTGGCGGCGCGGGCAAAATGTCCTAGAGACTCGTGTGGAAGTGATGAGACGGTTTTACATCTGTTTTGGAACTGTTTTTATGCGCAAGAACTTTGGCGGAGACTGGGGGTGCTTTTGAAATGGGTTTGTGGTCTGAAAGACTTTTGTCACGAATATGTTTTATACGGACTTTTTAATTGCCCAACTTTACATCAAACCAAAATATGCTGGTGTATAATAAATTGTGCAAAAAGTGCTATGTGGAAAGTGAGGAATATTTTGTTGTTCAAACGTGACTGTATTTCCATCAATGATTGTATTAGAATGGTTTTTAGCGAAATGTATATTTATTATTTGAAAGATGTCAAAGATGTGGGTAAACACGAAGCGAATAGAAGATGGTGTTTTTACATGTGGAATACTATTTTGTACTAATAATATCTGTGGAAAGAGCTCTATTAACGCTGTAAATAAGAATAATGTGTTTTTGTACTTTTTTATATCTGAATAAATTTATGTTGAAACCTTATCTGTTCTTATCAGTTTAATATCTGATACGTCCCCTATCTGGGGACCATATATTAAATGGATTTTTAGAACAGGGAGATGGAAAAAGAGCTTGCTCTGTCCACTCCACGCATTGACCTGGTATTGCAGTATCTCCAGGACCGGTGCACCCCTTCTTTAATGCAGTTTCTAAAATCAGAAAGAATTGAATTCAATGTTTTTTGTTCATTTTGCTTGTTTGTCGGATTTTGGGATGGACTCTTTGGCTTTGCTTTTCTTCTCCTCATTGGATTTTTCATGTTCAAAGTTGCAGAAGCCAGATTACAAGCTCATTTTGGTTCAACTTCAGCAACTGTGCATTGCATTGCCATGTAATGTGATGCAATGCTATCTTTCTAGCTCTCCCTTTTTACTTCCTTTTGGATAAACAGACATATTAGGCAAGCATTTTGGAGCTTTCACCTAAATAACTACAGGTGGTGAGATAAGCTGCACAATATAATTGACCTTTCAGTATATTGTTGCACACACACCATCTATTTAGCAAATGCCCTTGTTATCAACAGCAGCCTTTTAAACTCACCTGAGCTAACAGGTATGTGCGCTGGTTACTCTGCTGCGCTTAAAATTTCTTTTTTGGTTTGCTACAATGCCTTTTCTGAAACGTTGTCTCCTTCTGCTGGAACACTGACTTCTTTCATTTAATGCCTGCAGACTATAAAAGAGAACCCAACCCAAAAAGTTTGGTTGATTAGTCTGTGGCATTCTGTTAAACTGTTGCTTATGGCGGTCTCTGTGAGCTTCTCAGCGACATTCAGCCAGCCAGGTATCCTGCCTGCAGTAGATGGAATGTGGCAATGGAACGCTGGCTGCGCGTGTCATAATAGGCTCTGAGCCTTTATATACCTGTGCACAGCAGCAGCCACCTTCAGTCTGCTGCTGGACAGCCAGCAGCAGCAGCAGCAGGAGAGGTATGTAATCAGGAGCCCTCCTGCTAAGGGTAGACAGCTGCTTGTTCCACCCCACCCCCCGCCTTAATTGGTTCTCCTCCCTTCCAACGGTGTTGAGGCGGGTGGGAACAGCAGGGGGTGAAGGTGCTGTGTTTAAAGAGGTGGAGTTATGCAGATCTAAAACGCGTGGATTGCAGCAGCAGCAAGCCGAAAAGTGCAGGCATGTAAGGGATCTAGAGGTTGACAACATGTCTTCTTAACGGGAGTCCAGGAGCTCATCTCCACAAATGGACTTTTCAGGATCCTTGGGTGGCTCCGTAGTTTGAAACCAATTCTGGTTATCGCTTCTCGGCCTTTTGGCTAAGATCAAGTGCAGTGATTTAGCGATTGCTGCCTTGGTTTTGGTTGGAGGTGTCTGGGGTACCTGGCTCTTCGGCCTTGGTGGATCGTCCTTACTTAATTGTGGGGACTTCACCCCCTTGCTGCTATAGGCGTGTCGGCTTAGTCCCCAGACAACGGGAAGTGATCATACTCGCTCCTTCTGTGTGTTGGAGTGGAGATTACGCTCATTCTGTTGGAGAATCATGGCAACAGAGGCGGAGTTGTGGCCGAAGTTGGAGGTTCCAGAACATGCACGTGTGGAGACCGCTTTCCGGATTTTTGTCCGGAGAGACTGTCAGAAGGTTAAGGACTTTCGGTTTATTATGAAGGAGATCATCTTGGGTGTCGCAAAGGTGAAAAAAGAAGACATCGTGGCAGTTATGGATTATCCCCAAAAGGGTGTCTATGACGTGTTTTTTGAGTCTAGGAAGATTTTGGAGAACTATATGGATTCTTTTGATGAATTGAGACATGAGAAGTTTGTTGGAATTCGGTTTCAACGTCACGTATTTAGTAGTGAAAAGATGGTGACAGTGAAGATGTTTTCACCACTGGTTCCAGAAGAGGACATTGTCACGTTTTTGAGTGGTTTTGCCAAGTCTGTAGTATCAAAAGGTAAAGTAATGAATGAATTCGGAGTATGGACGGGAAAGTGGAAATTTTTTGTGGAATTTAACATGAACAAGGATAGGAGTTTTTCCTACCCGCCTCAAAGGTTTAAGCTTGGTAAAGTAAGTGGGAATTTATTCTTTAATGGGATGGATTCCTTTTGTTCAATTTGTGAGGTATATGGTCATAAACGTGAAGACTGTACTGCAGAAAAGTGTTGGAAGTGTAAAGCGGAAGGACATGTTTCTAAATCATGTCCAGTAGAAAGGAATAAGTGTAACCTGTGTATGGAAATTGGGCATAGGTTTAAGGAATGCCCAAAGAGAAAGAGTAATAAGGAGAAGATGGAAAGTGCAAAGGCAGAAAAGAAAGAAAAAAAGAAGACGGTAGAGGTTCAGAGGCAAACAGAAGAGGAGGAAGCTGATAAAGAAATGGACAAAGTTAAAAAAGGAATTGCGGAAATGAAGGGAAGTGGTGTGTGTTTTGAAGCTTTTTTTCCAAAGGTAATCGCAAGTGTGAAGGCAAATAAAGAGAGGTTTTTTGAAACCTATAAGGTGGGAAGGACATGGATAGATTATGTGAATACAAACTTTGAATCTTTCTCGCAAGAGAAAGGACTGTTGGAGTATCTAACATATTATGCGTTGAAGGGAGGAATGCAGTAATGTGTTTTGTTTCCTTCCTCTATATATTATGTGTCTGAGAGGAAATACTGGTTGTTGTTTTGTTTTTTTTGTATATGCATTAAATAATGTTTTTTTGTTTTAAAATGACACGATGATGGATTTGGTCCATCACCGTTTTCAGAAGTATGGAATCGAGATGGTACTTGTAATCTGAGTGTTATGGGAAAAAAAAAAAAAAAAAAAAAAAATCTGTTCTTATCAGTTTAATATCTGATACGTCCCCTATCTGGGGACCATATATTAAATGGATTTTTAGAACAGGGAGATGGAAAAAGAGCTTGCTCTGTCCACTCCACGCATTGACCTGGTATTGCAGTATCTCCAGGACCGGTGCACCCCTTCTTTAATGCAGTTTCTAAAATCAGAAAGAATTGAATTCAATGTTTTTTGTTCATTTTGCTTGTTTGTCGGATTTTGGGATGGACTCTTTGGCTTTGCTTTTCTTCTCCTCATTGGATTTTTCATGTTCAAAGTTGCAGAAGCCAGATTACAAGCTCATTTTGGTTCAACTTCAGCAACTGTGCATTGCATTGCCATGTAATGTGATGCAATGCTATCTTTCTAGCTCTCCCTTTTTACTTCCTTTTGGATAAACAGACATATTAGGCAAGCATTTTGGAGCTTTCACCTAAATAACTACAGGTGGTGAGATAAGCTGCACAATATAATTGACCTTTCAGTATATTGTTGCACACACACCATCTATTTAGCAAATGCCCTTGTTATCAACAGCAGCCTTTTAAACTCACCTGAGCTAACAGGTATGTGCGCTGGTTACTCTGCTGCGCTTAAAATTTCTTTTTTGGTTTGCTACAATGCCTTTTCTGAAACGTCTCCTTCTGCTGGAACACTGACTTCTTTCATTTAATGCCTGCAGACTATAAAAGAGAACCCAACCCAAAAAGTTTGGTTGATTAGTCTGTGGCATTCTGTTAAACTGTTGCTTATGGCGGTCTCTGTGAGCTTCTCAGCGACATTCAGCCAGCCAGGTATCCTGCCTGCAGTAGATGGAATGTGGCAATGGAACGCTGGCTGCGCGTGTCATAATAGGCTCTGAGCCTTTATATACCTGTGCACAGCAGCAGCCACCTTCAGTCTGCTGCTGGACAGCCAGCAGCAGCAGCAGCAGGAGAGGTATGTAATCAGGAGCCCTCCTGCTAAGGGTAGACAGCTGCTCGTTCCACCCCACCCCCCGCCTTAATTGGTTCTCCTCCCTTCCAATGGTGTTGAGGCGGGTGGGAACAGCAGGGGGTGAAGGTGCTGTGTTTAAAGAGGTGGAGTTATGCAGATCTAAAACGCGTGGATTGCAGCAGCAGCAAGCCGAAAAGTGCAGGCATGTAAGGGATCTAGAGGTTGACAACATGTCTTCTTAACGGGAGTCCAGGAGCTCATCTCCACAAATGGACTTTTCAGGATCCTTGGGTGGCTCCGTAGTTTGAAACCAATTCTGGTTATCGCTTCTCGGCCTTTTGGCTAAGATCAAGTGTAGTATCTGTTCTTATCAGTTTAATATCTGATACGTCCCCTATCTGGGGACCATATATTAAATGGATTTTTAGAACAGGGAGATGGAAAAAGAGCTTGCTCTGTCCACTCCACGCATTGACCTGGTATTGCAGTATCTCCAGGACCGGTGCACCCCTTCTTTAATGCAGTTTCTAAAAGCAGAAAGAATTGAATTCAATGTTTTTTGTTCATTTTGCTTGTTTGTCGGATTTTGGGATGGACTCTTTGGCTTTGCTTTTCTTCTCCTCATTGGATTTTTCATGTTCAAAGTTGCAGAAGCCAGATTACAAGCTCATTTTGGTTCAACTTCAGCAACTGTGCATTGCATTGCCATGTAATGTGATGCAATGCTATCTTTCTAGCTCTCCCTTTTTACTTCCTTTTGGATAAACAGACATATTAGGCAAGCATTTTGGAGCTTTCACCTAAATAACTACTGGTGGTGAGAAAAGCTGCACAATATAATTGACCTTTCAGTATATTGTTGCACACACACCATCTATTTAGCAAATGCCCTTGTTATCAACAGCAGCCTTTTAAACTCACCTGAGCTAACAGGTATGTGCGCTGGTTACTCTGCTGCGCTTAAAATTTCTTTTTTGGTTTGCTACAATGCCTTTTCTGAAACGTTGTCTTCTTCTGCTGGAACACTGACTTCTTTCATTTAATGCCTGCAGACTATAAAAGAGAACCCAACCCAAAAAGTTTGGTTGATTAGCCTGTGGCATTCTGTTAAACTGTTGCTTATGGCGGTCTCTGTGAGCTTCTCAGCGACAATCAGCCAGCCAGGTATCCTGCCTGCAGTAGATGGAATGTGGCAATGGAACGCTGGCTGCGCGTGTCATAATAGGCTCTGAGCCTTTATATACCTGTGCACAGCAGCAGCCACCTTCAGTCTGCTGCTGGACAGCCAGCAGCAGCAGCAGCAGGAGAGGTATGTAATCAGGAGCCCTCCTGCTAAGGGTAGACAGCTGCTCGTTCCACCCCACCCCCCGCCTTAATTGGTTCTCCTCCCTTCCAACGGTGTTGAGGCGGGTGGGAACAGCAGGGGGTGAAGGTGCTGTGTTTAAAGAGGTGGAGTTATGCAGATCTAAAACGCGTGGATTGCAGCAGCAGCAAGCCGAAAAGTGCAGGCATGTAAGGGATCTAGAGGTTGACAACATGTCTTCTTAACGGGAGTCCAGGAGCTCATCTCCACAAATGGACTTTTCAGGATCCTTGGGTGGCTCCGTAGTTTGAAACCAATTCTGGTTATCGCTTCTCGGCCTTTTGGCTAAGATCAAGTGTAGTATCTGTTCTTATCAGTTTAATATCTGATACGTCCCCTATCTGGGGACCATATATTAAATGGATTTTTAGAACAGGGAGATGGAAAAAGAGCTTGCTCTGTCCACTCCACGCATTGACCTGGTATTGCAGTATCTCCAGGACCGGTGCACCCCTTCTTTAATGCAGTTTCTAAAAGCAGAAAGAATTGAATTCAATGTTTTTTGTTCATTTTGCTTGTTTGTCGGATTTTGGGATGGACTCTTTGGCTTTGCTTTTCTTCTCCTCATTGGATTTTTCATGTTCAAAGTTGCAGAAGCCAGATTACAAGCTCATTTTGGTTCAACTTCAGCAACTGTGCATTGCATTGCCATGTAATGTGATGCAATGCTATCTTTCTAGCTCTCCCTTTTTACTTCCTTTTGGATAAACAGACATATTAGGCAAGCATTTTGGAGCTTTCACCTAAATAACTACAGGTGGTGAGATAAGCTGCACAATATAATTGACCTTTCAGTATATTGTTGCACACACACCATCTATTTAGCAAATGCCCTTGTTATCAACAGCAGCCTTTTAAACTCACCTGAGCTAACAGGTATGTGCGCTGGTTACTCTGCTGCGCTTAAAATTTCTTTTTTGGTTTGCTACAATGCCTTTTCTGAAACGTTGTCTTCTTCTGCTGGAACACTGACTTCTTTCATTTAATGCCTGCAGACTATAAAAGAGAACCCAACCCAAAAAGTTTGGTTGATTAGTCTGTGGCATTCTGTTAAACTGTTGCTTATGGCGGTCTCTGTGAGCTTCTCAGCGACAATCAGCCAGCCAGGTATCCTGCCTGAAGTAGATGGAATGTGGCAATGGAACGCTGGCTGCGCGTGTCATAATAGGCTCTGAGCCTTTATATACCTGTGCACAGCAGCAGCCACCTTCAGTCTGCTGCTGGACAGCCAGCAGCAGCAGCAGCAGGAGAGGTATGTAATCAGGAGCCCTCCTGCTAAGGGTAGACAGCTGCTCGTTCCACCCCACCCCCCGCCTTAATTGGTTCTCCTCCCTTCCAACGGTGTTGAGGCGGGTGGGAACAGCAGGGGGTGAAGGTGCTGTGTTTAAAGAGGTGGAGTTATGCAGATCTAAAACGCGTGGATTGCAGCAGCAGCAAGCCGAAAAGTGCAGGCATGTAAGGGATCTAGAGGTTGACAACATGTCTTCTTAACGGGAGTCCAGGAGCTCATCTCCACAAATGGACTTTTCAGGATCCTTGGGTGGCTCCGTAGTTTGAAACCAATTCTGGTTATCGCTTCTCGGCCCTTTGGCTAAGATCAAGTGTAGTATCTGTTCTTATCAGTTTAATATCTGATACGTCCCCTATCTGGGGACCATATATTAAATGGATTTTTAGAACAGGGAGATGGAAAAAGAGCTTGCTCTGTCCACTCCACGCATTGACCTGGTATTGCAGTATCTCCAGGACCGGTGCACCCCTTCTTTAATGCAGTTTCTAAAATCAGAAAGAATTGAATTCAATGTTTTTTGTTCATTTTGCTTGTTTGTCGGATTTTGGGATGGACTCTTTGGCTTTGCTTTTCTTCTCCTCATTGGATTTTTCATGTTCAAAGTTGCAGAAGCCAGATTACAAGCTCATTTTGGTTCAACTTCAGCAACTGTGCATTGCATTGCCATGTAATGTGATGCAATGCTATCTTTCTAGCTCTCCCTTTTTACTTCCTTTTGGATAAACAGACATATTAGGCAAGCATTTTGGAGCTTTCACCTAAATAACTACAGGTGGTGAGATAAGCTGCACAATATAATTGACCTTTCAGTATATTGTTGCACACACACCATCTATTTAGCAAATGCCCTTGTTATCAACAGCAGCCTTTTAAACTCACCTGAGCTAACAGGTATGTGCGCTGGTTACTCTGCTGCGCTTAAAATTTCTTTTTTGGTTTGCTACAATGCCTTTTCTGAAACGTTGTCTCCTTCTGCTGGAACACTGACTTCTTTCATTTAATGCCTGCAGACTATAAAAGAGAACCCAACCCAAAAAGTTTGGTTGATTAGTCTGTGGCATTCTGTTAAACTGTTGCTTATGGCGGTCTCTGTGAGCTTCTCAGCGACATTCAGCCAGCCAGGTATCCTGCCTGCAGTAGATGGAATGTGGCAATGGAACGCTGGCTGCGCGTGTCATAATAGGCTCTGAGCCTTTATATACCTGTGCACAGCAGCAGCCACCTTCAGTCTGCTGCTGGACAGCCAGCAGCAGCAGCAGGAGAGGTATGTAATCAGGAGCCCTCCTGCTAAGGGTAGACAGCTGCTCGTTCCACCCCACCCCCCGCCTTAATTGGTTCTCCTCCCTTCCAACGGTGTTGAGGCGGGTGGGAACAGCAGGGGGTGAAGGTGCTGTGTTTAAAGAGGTGGAGTTATGCAGATCTAAAACGCGTGGATTGCAGCAGCAGCAAGCCGAAAAGTGCAGGCATGTAAGGGATCTAGAGGTTGACAACATGTCTTCTTAACGGGAGTCCAGGAGCTCATCTCCACAAATGGACTTTTCAGGATCCTTGGGTGGCTCCGTAGTTTGAAACCAATTCTGGTTATCGCTTCTCGGCCTTTTGGCTAAGATCAAGTGTAGTATCTGTTCTTATCAGTTTAATATCTGATACGTCCCCTATCTGGGGACCATATATTAAATGGATTTTTAGAACAGGGAGATGGAAAAAGAGCTTGCTCTGTCCACTCCACGCATTGACCTGGTATTGCAGTATCTCCAGGACCGGTGCACCCCTTCTTTAATGCAGTTTCTAAAATCAGAAAGAATTGAATTCAATGTTTTTTGTTCATTTTGCTTGTTTGTCGGATTTTGGGATGGACTCTTTGGCTTTGCTTTTCTTCTCCTCATTGGATTTTTCATGTTCAAAGTTGCAGAAGCCAGATTACAAGCTCATTTTGGTTCAACTTCAGCAACTGTGCATTGCATTGCCATGTAATGTGATGCAATGCTATCTTTCTAGCTCTCCCTTTTTACTTCCTTTTGGATAAACAGACATATTAGGCAAGCATTTTGGAGCTTTCACCTAAATAACTACAGGTGGTGAGATAAGCTGCACAATATAATTGACCTTTCAGTATATTGTTGCACACACACCATCTATTTAGCAAATGCCCTTGTTATCAACAGCAGCCTTTTAAACTCACCTGAGCTAACAGGTATGTGCGCTGGTTACTCTGCTGCGCTTAAAATTTCTTTTTTGGTTTGCTACAATGCCTTTTCTGAAACGTTGTCTCCTTCTGCTGGAACACTGACTTCTTTCATTTAATGCCTGCAGACTATAAAAGAGAACCCAACCCAAAAAGTTTGGTTGATTAGTCTGTGGCATTCTGTTAAACTGTTGCTTATGGCGGTCTCTGTGAGCTTCTCAGCGACATTCAGCCAGCCAGGTATACTGCCTGCAGTAGATGGAATGTGGCAATGGAACGCTGGCTGCGCGTGTCATAATAGGCTCTGAGCCTTTATATACCTGTGCACAGCAGCAGCCACCTTCAGTCTGCTGCTGGACAGCCAGCAGCAGCAGCAGCAGGAGAGGTATGTAATCAGGAGCCCTCCTGCTAAGGGTAGACAGCTGCTCGTTCCACCCCACCCCCCGCCTTAATTGGTTCTCCTCCCTTCCAACGGTGTTGAGGCGGGTGGGAACAGCAGGGGGTGAAGGTGCTGTGTTTAAAGAGGTGGAGTTATGCAGATCTAAAACGCGTGGATTGCAGCAGCAGCAAGCCGAAAAGTGCAGGCATGTAAGGGATCTAGAGGTTGACAACATGTCTTCTTAACGGGAGTCCAGGAGCTCATCTCCACAAATGGACTTTTCAGGATCCTTGGGTGGCTCCGTAGTTTGAAACCAATTCTGGTTATCGCTTCTCGGCCTTTTGGCTAAGATCAAGTGTAGTATCTGATCTTATCAGTTTAATATCTGATAAGTCCCCTATCTGGGGACCATATATTAAATGGATTTTTAGAACAGGGAGATGGAAAAAGAGCTTGCTCTGTCCACTCCACGCATTGACCTGGTATTGCAGTATCTCCAGGACCGGTGCACCCCTTCTTTAATGCAGTTTCTAAAATCAGAAAGAATTGAATTCAATGTTTTTTGTTCATTTTGCTTGTTTGTCGGATTTTGGGATGGACTCTTTGGCTTTGCTTTTCTTCTCCTCATTGGATTTTTCATGTTCAAAGTTGCATTAGCCAGATTACAAGCTCATTTTGGTTCAACTTCAGCAACTGTGCATTGCATTGCCATGTAATGTGATGCAATGCTATCTTTCTAGCTCTCCCTTTTTACTTCCTTTTGGATAAACAGACATATTAGGCAAGCATTTAGGAGCTTTCACCTAAATAACTACAGGTGGTGAGATAAGCTGCACAATATAATTGACCTTTCAGTATATTGTTGCACACACACCATCTATTTAGCAAATGCCCTTGTTATCAACAGCAGCCTTTTAAACTCACCTGAGCTAACAGGTATGTGCGCTGGTTACTCTGCTGCGCTTAAAATTTCTTTTTTGGTTTGCTACAATGCCTTTTCTGAAACGTTGTCTCCTTCTGCTGGAACACTGACTTCTTTCATTTAATGCCTGCAGACTATAAAAGAGAACCCAACCCAAAAAGTTTGGTTGATTAGTCTGTGGCATTCTGTTAAACTGTTGCTTATGGCGGTCTCTGTGAGCTTCTCAGCGACATTCAGCCAGCCAGGTATCCTGCCTGCAGTAGATGGAATGTGGCAATGGAACGCTGGCTGCGCGTGTCATAATAGGCTCTGAGCCTTTATATACCTGTGCACAGCAGCAGCCACCTTCAGTCTGCTGCTGGACAGCCAGCAGCAGCAGCAGCAGGAGAGGTATGTAATCAGGAGCCCTCCTGCTAAGGGTAGACAGCTGCTCGTTCCACCCCACCCCCCGTCTTAATTGGTTCTCCTCCCTTCCAACGGTGTTGAGGCGGGTGGGAACAGCAGGGGGTGAAGGTGCTGTGTTTAAAGAGGTGGAGTTATGCAGATCTAAAACGCGTGGATTGCAGCAGCAACAATCCGAAAAGTGCAGGCATGTAAGGGATCTAGAGGTTGACAACATGTCTTCTTAACGGGAGTCCAGGAGCTCATCTCCACAAATGGACTTTTCAGGATCCTTGGGTGGCTCCGTAGTTTGAAACCAATTCTGGTTATCGCTTCTCGGCCTTTTGGCTAAGATCAAGTGTAGTATCTGTTCCTATCAGTTTAATATCTGATACGTCCCCTATCTGGGGACCATATATTAAATGGATTTTTAGAACAGGGAGATGGAAAAAGAGCTTGCTCTGTCCACTCCACGCATTGACCTGGTATTGCAGTATCTCCAGGACCGGTGCACCCCTTCTTTAATGCAGTTTCTAAAATCAGAAAGAATTGAATTCAATGTTTTTTGTTCATTTTGCTTGTTTGTCGGATTTTGGGATGGACTCTTTGGCTTTGCTTTTCTTCTCCTCATTGGATTTTTCATGTTCAAAGTTGCAGAAGCCAGATTACAAGCTCATTTTGGTTCAACTTCAGCAACTGTGCATTGCATTGCCATGTAATGTGATGCAATGCTATCTTTCTAGCTCTCCCTTTTTACTTCCTTTTGGATAAACAGACATATTAGGCAAGCATTTTGGAGCTTTCACCTAAATAACTACAGGTGGTGAGATAAGCTGCACAATATAATTGACCTTTCAGTATATTGTTGCACACACACCATCTATTTAGCAAATGCCCTTGTTATCAACAGCAGCCTTTTAAACTCACCTGAGCTAACAGGTATGTGCGCTGGTTACTCTGCTGCGCTTAAAATTTCTTTTTTGGTTTGCTACAATGCCTTTTCTGAAACGTTGTCTCCTTCTGCTGGAACACTGACTTCTTTCATTTAATGCCTGCAGACTATAAAAGAGAACCCAACCCAAAAAGTTTGGTTGATTAGTCTGTGGCATTCTGTTAAACTGTTGCTTATGGCGGTCTCTGTGAGCTTCTCAGCGACATTCAGCCAGCCAGGTATCCTGCCTGCAGTAGATGGAATGTGGCAATGGAACGCTGGCTGCGCGTGTCATAATAGGCTCTGAGCCTTTATATACCTGTGCACAGCAGCAGCCACCTTCAGTCTGCTGCTGGACAGCCAGCAGCAGCAGCAGCAGGAGAGGTATGTAATCAGGAGCCCTCCTGCTAAGGGTAGACAGCTGCTCGTTCCACCCCACCCCCCACCTTAATTGGTTCTCCTCCCTTCCAACGGTGTTGAGGCGGGTGGGAACAGCAGGGGGTGAAGGTGCTGTGTTTAAAGAGGTGGAGTTATGCAGATCTAAAACGCGTGGATTGCAGCAGCAGCAAGCCGAAAAGTGCAGGCATGTAAGGGATCTAGAGGTTGACAACATGTCTTCTTAAAGGGAGTCCAGGAGCTCATCTCCACAAATGGACTTTTCAGGATCCTTGGGTGGCTCCGTAGTTTGAAACCAATTCTGGTTATCGCTTCTCGGCCCTTTGGCTAAGATCAAGTGTAGTATCTGTTCTTATCAGTTTAATATCTGATACGTCCCCTATCTGGGGACCATATATTAAATGGATTTTTAGAACAGGGAGATGGAAAAAGAGCTTGCTCTGTCCACTCCACGCATTGACCTGGTATTGCAGTATCTCCAGGACCGGTGCACCCCTTCTTTAATGCAGTTTCTAAAATCAGAAAGAATTGAATTCAATGTTTTTTGTTCATTTTGCTTGTTTGTCGGATTTTGGGATGGACTCTTTGGCTTTGCTTTTCTTCTCCTCATTGGATTTTTCATGTTCAAAGTTGCAGAAGCCAGATTACAAGCTCATTTTGGTTCAACTTCAGCAACTGTGCATTGCATTGCCATGTAATGTGATGCAATGCTATCTTTCTAGCTCTCCCTTTTTACTTCCTTTTGGATAAACAGACATATTAGGCAAGCATTTTGGAGCTTTCACCTAAATAACTACAGGTGGTGAGATAAGCTGCACAATATAATTGACCTTTCAGTATATTGTTGCACACACACCATCTATTTAGCAAATGCCCTTGTTATCAACAGCAGCCTTTTAAACTCACCTGAGCTAACAGGTATGTGCGCTGGTTACTCTGCTGCGCTTAAAATTTCTTTTTTGGTTTGCTACAATGCCTTTTCTGAAACGTTGTCTCCTTCTGCTGGAACACTGACTTCTTTCATTTAATGCCTGCAGACTATAAAAGAGAACCCAACCCAAAAAGTTTGGTTGATTAGTCTGTGGCATTCTGTTAAACTGTTGCTTATGGCGGTCTCTGTGAGCTTCTCAGCGACATTCAGCCAGCCAGGTATCCTGCCTGCAGTAGATGGAATGTGGCAATGGAACGCTGGCTGCGCGTGTCATAATAGGCTCTGAGCCTTTATATACCTGTGCACAGCAGCAGCCACCTTCAGTCTGCTGCTGGACAGCCAGCAGCAGCAGCAGCAGGAGAGGTATGTAATCAGGAGCCCTCCTGCTAAGGGTAGACAGCTGCTCGTTCCACCCCACCCCCCGCCTTAATTGGTTCTCCTCCCTTCCAACGGTGTTGAGGCGGGTGGGAACAGCAGGGGGTGAAGGTGCTGTGTTTAAAGAGGTGGAGTTATGCAGATCTAAAACGCGTGGATTGCAGCAGCAGCAAGCCGAAAAGTGCAGGCATGTAAGGGATCTAGAGGTTGACAACATGTCTTCTTAACGGGAGTCCAGGAGCTCATCTCCACAAATGGACTTTTCAGGATCCTTGGGTGGCTCCGTAGTTTGAAACCAATTCTGGTTATCGCTTCTCGGCCTTTTGGCTAAGATCAAGTGTAGTATCTGTTCTTATCAGTTTAATATCTGATACGTCCCCTATCTGGGGACCATATATTAAATGGATTTTTAGAACAGGGAGATGGAATAAGAGCTTGCTCTGTCCACTCCACGCATTGACCTGGTATTGCAGTATCTCCAGGACCGGTGCACCCCTTCTTTAATGCAGTCTCTAAAATCAGAAAGAATTGAATTCAATGTTTTTTGTTCATTTTGCTTGTTTGTCGGATTTTGGGATGGACTCTTTGGCTTTGCTTTTCTTCTCCTCATTGGATTTTTCATGTTCAAAGTTGCAGAAGCCAGATTACAAGCTCATTTTGGTTCAACTTCAGCAACTGTGCATTGCATTGCCATGTAATGTGATGCAATGCTATCTTTCTAGCTCTCCCTTTTTACTTCCTTTTGGATAAACAGACATATTAGGGAAGCATTTTGGAGCTTTCACCTAAATAACTACAGGTGGTGAGATAAGCTGCACAATATAATTGACCTTTCAGTATATTGTTGCACACACACCATCTATTTAGCAAATGCCCTTGTTATCAACAGCAGCCTTTTAAACTCACCTGAGCTAACAGGTATGTGCGCTGGTTACTCTGCTGCGCTTAAAATTTCTTTTTTGGTTTGCTACAATGCCTTTTCTGAAACGTTGTCTCCTTCTGCTGGAACACTGACTTCTTTCATTTAATGCCTGCAGACTATAAAAGAGAACCCAACCCAAAAAGTTTGGTTGATTAGTCTGTGGCATTCTGTTAAACTGTTGCTTATGGCGGTCTCTGTGAGCTTCTCAGCGACATTCAGCCAGCCAGGTATCCTGCCTGCAGTAGATGGAATGTGGCAATGGAACGCTGGCTGCGCGTGTCATAATAGGCTCTGAGCCTTTATATACCTGTGCACAGCAGCAGCCACCTTCAGTCTGCTGCTGGACAGCCAGCAGCAGCAGCAGCAGGAGAGGTATGTAATCAGGAGCCCTCCTGCTAAGGGTAGACAGCTGCTCGTTCCACCCCACCCCCCGCCTTAATTGGTTCTCCTCCCTTCCAACGGTGTTGAGGCGGGTGGGAACAGCAGGGGGTGAAGGTGCTGTGTTTAAAGAGGTGGAGTTATGCAGATCTAAAACGCGTGGATTGCAGCAGCAACAATCCGAAAAGTGCAGGCATGTAAGGGATCTAGAGGTTGACAACATGTCTTCTTAACGGGAGTCCAGGAGCTCATCTCCACAAATGGACTTTTCAGGATCCTTGGGTGGCTCCGTAGTTTGAAACCAATTCTGGTTATCGCTTCTCGGCCTTTTGGCTAAGATCAAGTGTAGTATCTGTTCCTATCAGTTTAATATCTGATACGTCCCCTATCTGGGGACCATATATTAAATGGATTTTTAGAACAGGGAGATGGAAAAAGAGCTTGCTCTGTCCACTCCACGCATTGACCTGGTATTGCAGTATCTCCAGGACCGGTGCACCCCTTCTTTAATGCAGTTTCTAAAATCAGAAAGAATTGAATTCAATGTTTTTTGTTCATTTTGCTTGTTTGTCGGATTTTGGGATGGACTCTTTGGCTTTGCTTTTCTTCTCCTCATTGGATTTTTCATGTTCAAAGTTGCAGAAGCCAGATTACAAGCTCATTTTGGTTCAACTTCAGCAACTGTGCATTGCATTGCCATGTAATGTGATGCAATGCTATCTTTCTAGCTCTCCCTTTTTACTTCCTTTTGGATAAACAGACATATTAGGCAAGCATTTTGGAGCTTTCACCTAAATAACTACAGGTGGTGAGATAAGCTGCACAATATAATTGACCTTTCAGTATATTGTTGCACACACACCATCTATTTAGCAAATGCCCTTGTTATCAACAGCAGCCTTTTAAACTCACCTGAGCTAACAGGTATGTGCGCTGGTTACTCTGCTGCGCTTAAAATTTCTTTTTTGGTTTGCTACAATGCCTTTTCTGAAACGTTGTCTCCTTCTGCTGGAACACTGACTTCTTTCATTTAATGCCTGCAGACTATAAAAGAGAACCCAACCCAAAAAGTTTGGTTGATTAGTCTGTGGCATTCTGTTAAACTGTTGCTTATGGCGGTCTCTGTGAGCTTCTCAGCGACATTCAGCCAGCCAGGTATCCTGCCTGCAGTAGATGGAATGTGGCAATGGAACGCTGGCTGCGCGTGTCATAATAGGCTCTGAGCCTTTATATACCTGTGCACAGCAGCAGCCACCTTCAGTCTGCTGCTGGACAGCCAGCAGCAGCAGCAGCAGGAGAGGTATGTAATCAGGAGCCCTCCTGCTAAGGGTAGACAGCTGCTCGTTCCACCCCACCCCCCACCTTAATTGGTTCTCCTCCCTTCCAACGGTGTTGAGGCGGGTGGGAACAGCAGGGGGTGAAGGTGCTGTGTTTAAAGAGGTGGAGTTATGCAGATCTAAAACGCGTGGATTGCAGCAGCAGCAAGCCGAAAAGTGCAGGCATGTAAGGGATCTAGAGGTTGACAACATGTCTTCTTAAAGGGAGTCCAGGAGCTCATCTCCACAAATGGACTTTTCAGGATCCTTGGGTGGCTCCGTAGTTTGAAACCAATTCTGGTTATCGCTTCTCGGCCCTTTGGCTAAGATCAAGTGTAGTATCTGTTCTTATCAGTTTAATATCTGATACGTCCCCTATCTGGGGACCATATATTAAATGGATTTTTAGAACAGGGAGATGGAAAAAGAGCTTGCTCTGTCCACTCCACGCATTGACCTGGTATTGCAGTATCTCCAGGACCGGTGCACCCCTTCTTTAATGCAGTTTCTAAAATCAGAAAGAATTGAATTCAATGTTTTTTGTTCATTTTGCTTGTTTGTCGGATTTTGGGATGGACTCTTTGGCTTTGCTTTTCTTCTCCTCATTGGATTTTTCATGTTCAAAGTTGCAGAAGCCAGATTACAAGCTCATTTTGGTTCAACTTCAGCAACTGTGCATTGCATTGCCATGTAATGTGATGCAATGCTATCTTTCTAGCTCTCCCTTTTTACTTCCTTTTGGATAAACAGACATATTAGGCAAGCATTTTGGAGCTTTCACCTAAATAACTACAGGTGGTGAGATAAGCTGCACAATATAATTGACCTTTCAGTATATTGTTGCACACACACCATCTATTTAGCAAATGCCCTTGTTATCAACAGCAGCCTTTTAAACTCACCTGAGCTAACAGGTATGTGCGCTGGTTACTCTGCTGCGCTTAAAATTTCTTTTTTGGTTTGCTACAATGCCTTTTCTGAAACGTTGTCTCCTTCTGCTGGAACACTGACTTCTTTCATTTAATGCCTGCAGACTATAAAAGAGAACCCAACCCAAAAAGTTTGGTTGATTAGTCTGTGGCATTCTGTTAAACTGTTGCTTATGGCGGTCTCTGTGAGCTTCTCAGCGACATTCAGCCAGCCAGGTATCCTGCCTGCAGTAGATGGAATGTGGCAATGGAACGCTGGCTGCGCGTGTCATAATAGGCTCTGAGCCTTTATATACCTGTGCACAGCAGCAGCCACCTTCAGTCTGCTGCTGGACAGCCAGCAGCAGCAGCAGCAGGAGAGGTATGTAATCAGGAGCCCTCCTGCTAAGGGTAGACAGCTGCTCGTTCCACCCCACCCCCCGCCTTAATTGGTTCTCCTCCCTTCCAACGGTGTTGAGGCGGGTGGGAACAGCAGGGGGTGAAGGTGCTGTGTTTAAAGAGGTGGAGTTATGCAGATCTAAAACGCGTGGATTGCAGCAGCAGCAAGCCGAAAAGTGCAGGCATGTAAGGGATCTAGAGGTTGACAACATGTCTTCTTAACGGGAGTCCAGGAGCTCATCTCCACAAATGGACTTTTCAGGATCCTTGGGTGGCTCCGTAGTTTGAAACCAATTCTGGTTATCGCTTCTCGGCCTTTTGGCTAAGATCAAGTGTAGTATCTGTTCTTATCAGTTTAATATCTGATACGTCCCCTATCTGGGGACCATATATTAAATGGATTTTTAGAACAGGGAGATGGAATAAGAGCTTGCTCTGTCCACTCCACGCATTGACCTGGTATTGCAGTATCTCCAGGACCGGTGCACCCCTTCTTTAATGCAGTCTCTAAAATCAGAAAGAATTGAATTCAATGTTTTTTGTTCATTTTGCTTGTTTGTCGGATTTTGGGATGGACTCTTTGGCTTTGCTTTTCTTCTCCTCATTGGATTTTTCATGTTCAAAGTTGCAGAAGCCAGATTACAAGCTCATTTTGGTTCAACTTCAGCAACTGTGCATTGCATTGCCATGTAATGTGATGCAATGCTATCTTTCTAGCTCTCCCTTTTTACTTCCTTTTGGATAAACAGACATATTAGGGAAGCATTTTGGAGCTTTCACCTAAATAACTACAGGTGGTGAGATAAGCTGCACAATATAATTGACCTTTCAGTATATTGTTGCACACACACCATCTATTTAGCAAATGCCCTTGTTATCAACAGCAGCCTTTTAAACTCACCTGAGCTAACAGGTATGTGCGCTGGTTACTCTGCTGCGCTTAAAATTTCTTTTTTGGTTTGCTACAATGCCTTTTCTGAAACGTTGTCTCCTTCTGCTGGAACACTGACTTCTTTCATTTAATGCCTGCAGACTATAAAAGAGAACCCAACCCAAAAAGTTTGGTTGATTAGTCTGTGGCATTCTGTTAAACTGTTGCTTATGGCGGTCTCTGTGAGCTTCTCAGCGACATTCAGCCAGCCAGGTATCCTGCCTGCAGTAGATGGAATGTGGCAATGGAACGCTGGCTGCGCGTGTCATAATAGGCTCTGAGCCTTTATATACCTGTGCACAGCAGCAGCCACCTTCAGTCTGCTGCTGGACAGCCAGCAGCAGCAGCAGCAGGAGAGGTATGTAATCAGGAGCCCTCCTGCTAAGGGTAGACAGCTGCTCGTTCCACCCCACCCCCCGCCTTAATTGGTTCTCCTCCCTTCCAACGGTGTTGAGGCGGGTGGGAACAGCAGGGGGTGAAGGTGCTGTGTTTAAAGAGGTGGAGTTATGCAGATCTAAAACGCGTGGATTGCAGCAGCAGCAAGCCGAAAAGTGCAGGCATGTAAGGGATCTAGAGGTTGACAACATGTCTTCTTAACGGGAGTCCAGGAGCTCATCTCCACAAATGGACTTTTCAGGATCCTTGGGTGGCTCCGTAGTTTGAAACCAATTCTGGTTATCGCTTCTCGGCCTTTTGGCTAAGATCAAGTGTAGTATCTGTTCTTATCAGTTTAATATCTGATACGTCCCCTATCTGGGGACCATATATTAAATGGATTTTTAGAACAGGGAGATGGAAAAAGAGCTTGCTCTGTCCACTCCACGCATTGACCTGGTATTGCAGTATCTCCAGGACCGGTGCACCCCTTCTTTAATGCAGTTTCTAAAATCAGAAAGAATTGAATTCAATGTTTTTTGTTCATTTTGCTTGTTTGTCGGATTTTGGGATGGACTCTTTGGCTTTGCTTTTCTTCTCCTCATTGGATTTTTCATGTTCAAAGTTGCAGAAGCCAGATTACAAGCTCATTTTGGTTCAACTTCAGCAACTGTGCATTGCATTGCCATGTAATGTGATGCAATGCTATCTTTCTAGCTCTCCCTTTTTACTTCCTTTTGGATAAACAGACATATTAGGCAAGCATTTTGGAGCTTTCACCTAAATAACTACAGGTGGTGAGATAAGCTGCACAATATAATTGACCTTTCAGTATATTGTTGCACACACACCATCTATTTAGCAAATGCCCTTGTTATCAACAGCAGCCTTTTAAACTCACCTGAGCTAACAGGTATGTGCGCTGGTTACTCTGCTGCGCTTAAAATTTCTTTTTTGGTTTGCTACAATGCCTTTTCTGAAACGTTGTCTCCTTCTGCTGGAACACTGACTTCTTTCATTTAATGCCTGCAGACTATAAAAGAGAACCCAACCCAAAAAGTTTGGTTGATTAGTCTGTGGCATTCTGTTAAACTGTTGCTTATGGCGGTCTCTGTGAGCTTCTCAGCGACATTCAGCCAGCCAGGTATCCTGCCTGCAGTAGATGGAATGTGGCAATGGAACGCTGGCTGCGCGTGTCATAATAGGCTCTGAGCCTTTATATACCTGTGCACAGCAGCAGCCACCTTCAGTCTGCTGCTGGACAGCCAGCAGCAGCAGCAGCAGGAGAGGTATGTAATCAGGAGCCCTCCTGCTAAGGGTAGACAGCTGCTCGTTCCACCCCACCCCCCGCCTTAATTGGTTCTCCTCCCTTCCAACGGTGTTGAGGCGGGTGGGAACAGCAGGGGGTGAAGGTGCTGTGTTTAAAGAGGTGGAGTTATGCAGATCTAAAACGCGTGGATTGCAGCAGCAGCAAGCCGAAAAGTGCAGGCATGTAAGGGATCTAGAGGTTGACAACATGTCTTCTTAACGGGAGTCCAGGAGCTCATCTCCACAAATGGACTTTTCAGGATCCTTGGGTGGCTCCGTAGTTTGAAACCAATTCTGGTTATCGCTTCTCGGCCTTTTGGCTAAGATCAAGTGTAGTATCTGTTCTTATCAGTTTAATATCTGATACGTCCCCTATCTGGGGACCATATATTAAATGGATTTTTAGAACAGGGAGATGGAAAAAGAGCTTGCTCTGTCCACTCCACGCATTGACCTGGTATTGCAGTATCTCCAGGACCGTTGCACCCCTTCTTTAATGCAGTTTCTAAAATCAGAAAGAATTGAATTCAATGTTTTTTGTTCATTTTGCTTGTTTGTCGGATTTTGGGATGGACTCTTTGGCTTTGCTTTTCTTCTCCTCATTGGATTTTTCATGTTCAAAGTTGCAGAAGCCAGATTACAAGCTCATTTTGGTTCAACTTCAGCAACTGTGCATTGCATTGCCATGTAATGTGATGCAATGCTATCTTTCTAGCTCTCCCTTTTTACTTCCTTTTGGATAAACAGACATATTAGGCAAGCATTTTGGAGCTTTCACCTAAATAACTACAGGTGGTGAGATAAGCTGCACAATATAATTGACCTTTCAGTATATTGTTGCACACACACCATCTATTTAGCAAATGCCCTTGTTATCAACAGCAGCCTTTTAAACTCACCTGAGCTAACAGGTATGTGCGCTGGTTACTCTGCTGCGCTTAAAATTTCTTTTTTGGTTTGCTACAATGCCTTTTCTGAAACGTTGTCTCCTTCTGCTGGAACACTGACTTCTTTCATTTAATGCCTGCAGACTATAAAAGAGAACCCAACCCAAAAAGTTTGGTTGATTAGTCTGTGGCATTCTGTTAAACTGTTGCTTATGGCGGTTTCTGTGAGCTTCTCAGCGACATTCAGCCAGCCAGGTATCCTGCCTGCAGTAGATGGAATGTGGCAATGGAACGCTGGCTGCGCGTGTCATAATAGGCTCTGAGCCTTTATATACCTGTGCACAGCAGCAGCCACCTTCAGTCTGCTGCTGGACAGCCAGCAGCAGCAGCAGCAGGAGAGGTATGTAATCAGGAGCCCTCCTGCTAAGGGTAGACAGCTGCTCGTTCCACCCCACCCCCCGCCTTAATTGGTTCTCCTCCCTTCCAACGGTGTTGAGGCGGGTGGGAACAGCAGGGGGTGAAGGTGCTGTGTTTAAAGAGGTGGAGTTATGCAGATCTAAAACGCGTGGATTGCAGCAGCAGCAAGCCGAAAAGTGCAGGCATGTAAGGGATCTAGAGGTTGACAACATGTCTTCTTAACGGGAGTCCAGGAGCTCATCTCCACAAATGGACTTTTCAGGATCCTTGGGTGGCTCCGTAGTTTGAAACCAATTCTGGTTATCGCTTCTCGGCCTTTTGGCTAAGATCAAGTGTAGTATCTGTTCTTATCAGTTTAATATCTGATACGTCCCCTATCTGGGGACCATATATTAAATGGATTTTTAGAACAGGGAGATGGAAAAAGAGCTTGCTCTGTCCACTCCACGCATTGACCTGGTATTGCAGTATCTCCAGGACCGGTGCACCCCTTCTTTAATGCAGTTTCTAAAATCAGAAAGAATTGAATTCAATGTTTTTTGTTCATTTTGCTTGTTTGTCGGATTTTGGGATGGACTCTTTGGCTTTGCTTTTCTTCTCCTCATTGGATTTTTCATGTTCAAAGTTGCAGAAGCCAGATTACAAGCTCATTTTGGTTCAACTTCAGCAACTGTGCATTGCATTGCCATGTAATGTGATGCAATGCTATCTTTCTAGCTCTCCCTTTTTACTTCCTTTTGGATAAACAGACATATTAGGCAAGCATTTTGGAGCTTTCACCTAAATAACTACAGGTGGTGAGATAAGCTGCACAATATAATTGACCTTTCAGTATGTTGTTGCACACACACCATCTATTTAGCAAATGCCCTTGTTATCAACAGCAGCCTTTTAAACTCACCTGAGCTAACAGGTATGTGCGCTGGTTACTCTGCTGCGCTTAAAATTTCTTTTTTGGCTTGCTACAATGCCTTTTCTGAAACGTTGTCTCCTTCTGCTGGAACACTGACTTCTTTCATTTAATGCCTGCAGACTATAAAAGAGAACCCAACCCAAAAAGTTTGGTTGATTAGTCTGTGGCATTCTGTTAAACTGTTGCTTATGGCGGTCTCTGTGAGCTTCTCAGTGACATTCAGCCAGCCAGGTATCCTGCCTGCAGTAGATGGAATGTGGCAATGGAACGCTGGCTGCGCGTGTCATAATAGGCTCTGAGCCTTTATATACCTGTGCACAGCAGCAGCCACCTTCAGTCTGCTGCTGGACAGCCAGCAGCAGCAGCAGCAGGAGAGGTATGTAATCAGGAGCCCTCCTGCTAAGGGTAGACAGCTGCTCGTTCCACCCCACCCCCCGCCTTAATTGGTTCTCCTCCCTTCCAACGGTGTTGAGGCGGGTGGGAACAGCAGGGGGTGAAGGTGCTGTGTTTAAAGAGGTGGAGTTATGCAGATCTAAAACGCGTGGATTGCAGCAGCAGCAAGCCGAAAAGTGCAGGCATGTAAGGGATCTAGAGGTTGACAACATGTCTTCTTAACGGGAGTCCAGGAGCTCATCTCCACAAATGGACTTTTCAGGATCCTTGGGTGGCTCCGTAGTTTGAAACCAATTCTGGTTATCGCTTCTCGGCCTTTTGGCTAAGATCAAGTGTAGTATCTGTTCTTATCAGTTTAATATCTGATACGTCCCCTATCTGGGGACCATATATTAAATGGATTTTTAGAACAGGGAGATGGAAAAAGAGCTTGCTCTGTCCACTCCACGCATTGACCTGGTATTGCAGTATCTCCAGGACCGGTGCACCCCTTCTTTAATGCAGTTTCTAAAATCAGAAAGAATTGAATTCAATGTTTTTTGTTCATTTTGCTTGTTTGTCGGATTTTGGGATGGACTCTTTGGCTTTGCTTTTCTTCTCCTCATTGGATTTTTCATGTTCAAAGTTGCAGAAGCCAGATTACAAGCTCATTTTGGTTCAACTTCAGCAACTGTGCATTGCATTGCCATGTAATGTGATGCAATGCTATCTTTCTAGCTCTCCCTTTTTACTTCCTTTTGGATAAACAGACATATTAGGCAAGCATTTTGGAGCTTTCACCTAAATAACTACAGGTGGTGAGATAAGCTGCACAATATAATTGACCTTTCAGTATATTGTTGCACACACACCATCTATTTAGCAAATGCCCTTGTTATCAACAGCAGCCTTTTAAACTCACCTGAGCTAACAGGTATGTGCGCTGGTTACTCTGCTGCGCTTAAAATTTCTTTTTTGGTTTGCTACAATGCCTTTTCTGAAACGTTGTCTCCTTCTGCTGGAACACTGACTTCTTTCATTTAATGCCTGCAGACTATAAAAGAGAACCCAACCCAAAAAGTTTGGTTGATTAGTCTGTGGCATTCTGTTAAACTGTTGCTTATGGCGGTCTCTGTGAGCTTCTCAGCGACATTCAGCCAGCCAGGTATCCTGCCTGCAGTAGATGGAATGTGGCAATGGAACGCTGGCTGTGCGTGTCATAATAGGCTCTGAGCCTTTATATACCTGTGCACAGCAGCAGCCACCTTCAGTCTGCTGCTGGACAGCCAGCAGCAGCAGCAGCAGGAGAGGTATGTAATCAGGAGCCCTCCTGCTAAGGGTAGACAGCTGCTCGTTCCACCCCACCCCCCGCCTTAATTGGTTCTCCTCCCTTCCAACGGTGTTGAGGCGGGTGGGAACAGCAGGGGGTGAAGGTGCTGTGTTTAAAGAGGTGGAGTAATGCAGATCTAAAACGCGTGGATTGCAGCAGCAGCAAGCCGAAAAGTGCAGGCATGTAAGGGATCTAGAGGTTGACAACATGTCTTCTTAACGGGAGTCCAGGAGCTCATCTCCACAAATGGACTTTTCAGGATCCTTGGGTGGCTCCGTAGTTTGAAACCAATTCTGGTTATCGCTTCTCGGCCTTTTGGCTAAGATCAAGTGTAGTATCTGTTCTTTTAAGAACACAAGAGCTACGATCTACACTTGACGAGAGCGATCGAACTCGGAAGGAGAAGAGCTTCGGAGCCCAGCTGACATCGGAGAACGAAGGCAGATATCGGTGGGAGGAAGAAGCTCTAAAGAATCCAGAAGAAGACGAAGACTCGGAGAAGAATCGGGCTGTCCTGTGGAATCTTCGAGGAAGAAAATCATCGAGACAAAGACCTTTCGGGGAATTTGTCCAGAACACGACGGGAGAAGAATCTGCATAGCTCCACCCATTCCGGGAAGAGTTCCAGATCCAGCTCCAAGAAGTAACTGCAGGAGGAAAGCCATGGCAAGCGCTGCGAGGAAGGCCGAAAAGAAGAGCCTGGAGCTGGGGACAGCCAGGAGGGCCCAGCCAGGAGCCGATTCTGACCCCAAGGACTCTGCCTCCACGACTGGCCAGCAGAAGGGACCCCAGAAGCCCCGCCACGAAGCTCCAGCCCTGGAGCCATGGATGCGGCAGACGGTGGCCCTGAAGCTGAAGGAAGTGGATGGGAGGGTGCCGGACATGTCCTCGGACGTGTTCTGCCAGAAGATGCTGCTGGATCGAGGCTTCTCCAGGTCGGACACCCTCAGCATCCAGACCTTCTTGACGGGGATCTTCTTCGTCACCTTCGCCACTGTGAACACCTGCAGGAGGTTCTGGGAAATGGTAAGCGCAAAAGGACCGGATAATTCTTTCTCTGCCTTTACAGGTAGCTGCCCTATCCAGAGGGATGAAAGGAGGATCACGGTCTCCATGCGCAACCCGCACACCCCAGGCCAAGACATCTGTACCTTCCTGAGACGCTTCTGTTTGGTTGTGAAGGAACCCTCTCACATCCTGAATGGACTCGGCTTCTGGACAGGTAAGTGGTCGGTGACCGTTAGACTTCACAGGGACCTGGCGTACTCAGACGGACTTCGGCACCTGCCCCCGACATTCTCCCTGGGCAACTCCTACGGCCTCATCTATTACCCGGACATGCCGCAGAACTGCAGGAGATGCGGCAAGAACGGCCACGAGATGAAGGACTGCAAGGAGGATGCCTGCAGGATTTGTCGAGTGACGGGACACAGCTCGAAGGACTGCCCGAAGAAGACGTCCTGCAACCTGTGTGGGCTGGCGGCTCATCTGTACAAGGATTGCCCCAGGCGTGAGAGATCCTGGGCATCGGTGGTTGCGACGACCCCAGCTACGGAGGACAAGGCCCCGACGACCAGGCCTGTGAAGGTCAAGGACGCGACGACCAAGGCCCCAGCGGCCAAGGCCGAGACGACCAAGGCCAAAGCGGTCAAGGAGTCGGTGGCCAAAGCCCCAGCGACGGTCCCAGCAGCTCCGAAGCAGAAGAAAAAGTCAAAGGAGGGTAAGAGTTCTGTCACCCCTCTCTCGATCCCTCCCCCTGCCACCCCCGTCCAATCCCCCCCCACCCCGGCCACCCCTGCTGAGGATTCCACTTCCTCTTCCTCCTTCCCCTACTCCTCAGCAGGTGTCCTTTCCCTGCCCCGGCAGCCACTCTCCCTCCCCAGACCATGGTAGCGGTGGAATTAACCTTTCCTCCACCCGCCGCTATCTATTCCGAGGAGGATTTTCCCCTTCTTGTCTCCCCAGTTCCAACCCGGGGAAAGAGGAAGGTGGAGGACAGCCCTGCTACTGAATCCTCCAAAAAGAAGATTCTGGATTTCGTAGGCGAAAAGGAGGATACCCTCCCTGAGCCAGAAGAGATGGAGCACATGGTTGAGACCCTGGTGGCCGAGCCAGAAGAGGAGGAACTGGTGGTCGCCGAGATCGAGGCCGCGCTGCTTGACCAGATGGAGGAAGAGGGCCTGCTGGTGATCCCGTCACCAGCAGTCAACACCGACGAGGGACCACCCGACCGGAGTGGTAACTAAGGTGTATTGCCTGCGCTAACTTTTTCTTTTTTCCCTACATGATGGCTAATATTAACTTATTTTCCATTAATGTCAGGAGCATCAAGGACAAGTTCAGACGTCAGACTATTTATGCCTTCCTTACTTCCCAGTTGTGTGATGTTTATATGTTGCAGGAATGTTCCCTTCCCTCCTCTAGGTCCTTCAAACATCTGGCCAGGGAGTGGTCCCACGGTCCATCCTACTGGTCCGGTGGGGGTGACTGCAAGTCTGCGGGGGTCGCAATTCTGATCAGGGGGGGCGCATTCACGCTTGAGTCCGTCCAGGAGCTCATCTGCGGCAGGGCTCTTGTTGTAGATGGCAACTGGGCGGGAGAACCTGTCAGGTTCATCAACGTGTATGCGTCCCCACTGAAGAATGAGCGTTTGGAGCTTTTCCAGACCCTGCGGCTTCAGCTTGCCACCACCAGGACCTTAGTGATGGCCGGGGATTTCAACTGCCCCATCGAGGAGGACGGTCGTAGTTCTGGCACATCTGCCAAGTTGGACATCACGTCCAAGCTGCTCATCGAGATGGTAACCGAGGCCTCTCTTCAGGACGTGGTGGGCTCCATGGGGAGAGGCTCCACGAACTATTCGTGGAGCCGACCCGATGGCTCACTCCGCTCCAGGATTGACTTTGTGTTCACCTCTCGGGCAGTCAGGCAGAGTAGGCACTCGATGGTCTCCTGCTTCTTCTCCGACCACAGAGCCATTCACTTACAAGGTGTCCTCGGCGATGGTTTTCCGTCCGGCCCCGGCTCCTGGAAGCTGAATTGTGCTCTGCTGGCTCAGGATGAATTCGTGGAGGAGCTGAGAGCAGCCTACGCAATGTGGCAGTCCTACAAGGGTAGCTTCCAAACAGTCTCTGATTGGTGGGAATATGTTAAACTTGAGTTTCGCTGTTTCTTTCAGGCCAAGGGTCGACAACAGGCGTGTGAGAAGAGGAGGGACTTCAGAGGGCTGCAGCGCGAGCTGCGGTCGCTGCAGGACCTTCTTCACTGCGGCTGGGACGTGAGGGAGGAGCTGGAGGAGACCAAGAAGAGCCTGAAAAGGCACTTTGAGGAGGAGTCCAAGCGAATCATCTTCCGTTCCAAAGTGGAGAATCTGTAGAAGGGTGAGAAATGTAACTCATTCTTTTTCAGGAAACTTCATGCCGGTCACACGCCCCTGAACGAGCTGCGAGACGAGAGCGGAAACATGCAACGTGGGAAGGAGGACGTGATGAGGGTCGTCAGCGACTTCTACAGCGAACTCTACTCCCACAAGACTACCGACCCCGACGCTGCTGATAAGTTCCTGTCAGGTATCACTAACCATCTTGATCCTGCAGGCACGGCAGCCTTGGACAAACCTCTGATGGTGGGCGAATTGCTCTCTGCCGCTAAATCCTATAGGACCGGCAGGACCCCGGGCAGTGATGGTCTTCCAGCGGAGCTCTATGTAGCGCTGGGAGACCTCATCTGTCCGGACCTGTTGGACCTGTACGAGGAGATGGTGGTGGAGGGTAGAATGCCTCCATCTTTGAGGGAAGGAATGGTCACGATCCTGTACAAGCGGAAGGGAGAGAGGTGCGACCTGAGGAATTGGCGTCCCATCACTCTGCTCAACGTGGACTACAAGATCCTGGCCAAGACGATGGCGACACGACTTAAGACGGTCATCGGACGGATCATCCACCCGGACCAGACCTGCGGCATCCCTGGACGTCGCATCGCAGACAGCCTCGCTCTTGTGCGGGACACGGTCGAGTACATCAAGGTCCGCCGCGCACACGCGGCCCTGGTCTCCTTGGATCAGGAGAAGGCCTTCGACCGGGTTTCCCACGAGTTCATGGGCCGAGCTCTGCACCGGTTAGGTTTGGGTAACATGTTTTGTTCGTATGTCCGTCTGATGTATTTTGATATCCACAGCTCGGTGTTGGTGAACGGCTGGAAGACTGACCCCTTCCCTGTCCTCTCTGGGGTCAGACAAGGCTGCCCTCTATCACCTCTTCTTTTTGTTTGTGTTATAGAACTCTTCGCAGAGGCTATCCGGCAGAATGGAGAGATCAGAGGGATCACCGCACCGGGTCCGGGACGACACGAGGTCAAGTGCTCGCTCTACATGGACGACGTCACCGTCTTCTGCGCTGATCGTGGTTCAGTCGACGCCCTCGTCCAGACGTGTGAGAGGTTCGGCCGGGCTTCAGGGGCCAAAGTCAACTGCAGGAAGTCGGAAGCCATGCTCTTCGGGGATTGGCAGCCGGCCTCCTCCGCCCCCTTCCCCTTCAACATTCAACCGGATTTCCTCAAGGTGCTGGGAGTCTGGTTCGGGAAGGAAGGAGCGGCCCTCAAGTCCTGGCAAGAACGCTTGGCCAAGGTGAAGCAACGGATCGGACTCTGGAGCCTCAGACACCTCACTTGTGAGGGTAAGGCACTCATCCTGCGTAATGAGGTCCTGCCCGTCTTGCAGTACACGGCGCAGGCCTGGCCCCCACACGTCACTGTGTGCAGGGCCATTACCAGGACAGTGTTTCACTTTGTCTGGGGATCCAAGATGGACAGAGTCAGGCGGGCCGTCATGTACAAGGAGCCTCGCAAGGGTGGGAAGGGCGTTCCAGATATCCCCACCCTCCTGCGATCCTCTTTTGTGTGTGATTGTGTCCGCCGGACTTTGCAAGTCAAGAATGGCTCCGCGGGCAGGTCCATGTCTCGCTTCTTCCTGCTTCCTCTTTGGAGGCGACTCGGCTGGGACAAGTGGGACAGCTCCTTCCCCTACAACTGGACGACGCCATGGTTCTACGGAGACGTCGTTCGATTTGTGGGGGAGCATCAACTGGAGGGACTCAAGCCCGACTTGTGGAAGCCCAAAACTATCCACAAGCTAATCAGAGCCAAGGATGACGTGGAGAACATCACAGGACTTCACCAGGACACGCTGGAGACTGTGTGGACAAATGTGTCGTCTGACAGGCTGACCAACGGGCACAAGGACTTGTCGTGGATGGCGATTCAGGGCGGACTGCCCGTCCGGTCATTCATGCATGCCCGGAACCTGTGCAAGACCCGGTACTGCCCAAGGTGCCCCTTCGTGGAGGAAACATCTTTGCACACTTTTTGGGACTGCGGATTTGCACAGCGCCTATTGACTGCACTTGAGGACGACCTGAGGAACTCTGTCCCCAGGGCGAGCCTATCGCACCATTCTGTGCTTTACGGACTCTTCCCTGGGGTTCATACCGTCGGAGCCATCCAGGAGGCTTGGCGCCTTATGAACTGCTTCAAGGATGCCGTTTGGGTCGCCAGGAACCGGCTCATCTTGAGGAGGGAGAGGATGTCCATCCAGGACTGCCGCAGGCTGATCCACAGCCTGCTCAGAGACTATTCCATCATGGACGGTCCGGAGGACGAGGACGAGGACTAAACCCCTCCTCCCCCTCTCCCCTTATGTGTCTTGTCTTTCAATAAAGCTTCGGGCCTGTGATTTTCCCCTCCCCATCCCCTTTTTCCCAATCCCCATCCCTTATCACGGTTCGTCGTACTGTATTGATTGACATGCTTTTTCTTTCAGATTGAGTGTTTTGTGTAGTATAGGGGTGTGATGTGTCTAGTTAGTGCGTCGTATCCTCATGCTATGTAAATATGATGTAGAATTCTGTGTGTACTGGGCTGCGGCACTGTACACTGTCTGTTAACTTATTTTTTGTGCTAATAAAAGATATATTCAATCAAAAAAATCTGTTCTTATCAGTTTAATATCTGATACGTCCCCTATCTGGGGACCATATATTAAATGGATTTTTAGAACAGGGAGATGGAAAAAGAGCTTGCTCTGTCCACTCCACGCATTGACCTGGTATTGCAGTATCTCCAGGACCGGTGCACCCCTTCTTTAATGCAGTTTCTAAAATCAGAAAGAATTGAATTCAATGTTTTTTGTTCATTTTGCTTGTTTGTCGGATTTTGGGATGGACTCTTTGGCTTTGCTTTTCTTCTCCTCATTGGATTTTTCATGTTCAAAGTTGCAGAAGCCAGATTACAAGCTCATTTTGGTTCAACTTCAGCAACTGTGCATTGCATTGCCATGTAATGTGATGCAATGCTATCTTTCTAGCTCTCCCTTTTTACTTCCTTTTGGATAAACAGACATATTAGGCAAGCATTTTGGAGCTTTCACCTAAATAACTACAGGTGGTGAGATAAGCTGCACAATATAATTGACCTTTCAGTATATTGTTGCACACACACCATCTATTTAGCAAATGCCCTTGTTATCAACAGCAGCCTTTTAAACTCACCTGAGCTAACAGGTATGTGCGCTGGTTACTCTGCTGCGCTTAAAATTTCTTTTTTGGTTTGCTACAATGCCTTTTCTGAAACGTTGTCTCCTTCTGCTGGAACACTGACTTCTTTCATTTAATGCCTGCAGACTATAAAAGAGAACCCAACCCAAAAAGTTTGGTTGATTAGTCTGTGGCATTCTGTTAAACTGTTGCTTATGGCGGTCTCTGTGAGCTTCTCAGCGACATTCAGCCAGCCAGGTATCCTGCCTGCAGTAGATGGAATGTGGCAATGGAACGCTGGCTGCGCGTGTCATAATAGGCTCTGAGCCTTTATATACCTGTGCACAGCAGCAGCCACCTTCAGTCTGCTGCTGGACAGCCAGCAGCAGCAGCAGCAGGAGAGGTATGTAATCAGGAGCCCTCCTGCTAAGGGTAGACAGCTGCTCGTTCCACCCCACCCCCCGCCTTAATTGGTTCTCCTCCCTTCCAACGGTGTTGAGGCGGGTGGGAACAGCAGGGGGTGAAGGTGCTGTGTTTAAAGAGGTGGAATTATGCAGATCTAAAACGCGTGGATTGCAGCAGCAGCAAGCCGAAAAGTGCAGGCATGTAAGGGATCTAGAGGTTGACAACATGTCTTCTTAACGGGAGTCCAGGAGCTCATCTCCACAAATGAACTTTTCAGGATCCTTGGGTGGCTCCGTAGTTTGAAACCAATTCTGGTTATCGCTTCTCGGCCTTTTGGCTAAGATCAAGTGTAGTATCTGTTCTTATCAGTTTAATATCTGATACGTCCCCTATCTGGGGACCATATATTAAATGGATTTTTAGAACAGGGAGATGGAAAAAGAGCTTGCTCTGTCCACTCCACGAATTGACCTGGTATTGCAGTATCTCCAGGACCGGTGCACCCCTTCTTTAATGCAGTTTCTAAAATCAGAAAGAATTGAATTCAATGTTTTTTGTTCATTTTGCTTGTTTGTCGGATTTTGGGATGGCCTCTTTGGCTTTGCTTTTCTTCTCCTCATTGGATTTTTCATGTTCAAAGTTGCAGAAGCCAGATTACAAGCTCATTTTGGTTCAACTTCAGCAACTGTGCATTGCATTGCCATGTAATGTGATGCAATGCTATCTTTCTAGCTCTCCCTTTTTACTTCCTTTTGGATAAACAGACATATTAGGCAAGCATTTTGGAGCTTTCACCTAAATAACTACAGGTGGTGAGATAAGCTGCACAATATAATTGACCTTTCAGTATATTGTTGCACACACACCATCTATTTAGCAAATGCCCTTGTTATCAACAGCAGCCTTTTAAACTCACCTGAGCTAACAGGTATGTGCGCTGGTTACTCTGCTGCGCTTAAAATTTCTTTTTTGGTTTGCTACAATGCCTTTTCTGAAACGTTGTCTCCTTCTGCTGGAACACTGACTTCTTTCATTTAATGCCTGCAGACTATAAAAGAGAACCCAACCCAAAAAGTTTGGTTGATTAGTCTGTGGCATTCTGTTAAACTGTTGCTTATGGCGGTCTCTGTGAGCTTCTCAGCGACATTCAGCCAGCCAGGTATCCTGCCTGCAGTAGATGGAATGTGGCAATGGAACGCTGGCTGCGCGTGTCATAATAGGCTCTGAGCCTTTATATACCTGTGCACAGCAGCAGCCACCTTCAGTCTGCTGCTGGACAGCCAGCAGCAGCAGCAGCAGGAGAGGTATGTAATCAGGAGCCCTCCTGCTAAGGGTAGACAGCTGCTCGTTCCACCCCACCCCCCGCCTTAATTGGTTCTCCTCCCTTCCAACGGTGTTGAGGCGGGTGGGAACAGCAGGGGGTGAAGGTGCTGTGTTTAAAGAGGTGGAATTATGCAGATCTAAAACGCGTGGATTGCAGCAGCAGCAAGCCGAAAAGTGCAGGCATGTAAGGGATCTAGAGGTTGACAACATGTCTTCTTAACGGGAGTCCAGGAGCTCATCTCCACAAATGGACTTTTCAGGATCCTTGGGTGGCTCCGTAGTTTGAAACCAATTCTGGTTATCGCTTCTCGGCCTTTTGGCTAAGATCAAGTGTAGTATCTTTCGAAAAGGCGGTTTTGGATGTTGGCCGCCCTAGTAGATTGATACATTATGCACACTGGGGTTTAGGCGCTTGTTAGTACGCCAGGTGGCTAATATAGTCATCTGGTGGAAAGCATGGCCCCCCAGGATCGACGCCATTGGGCCGGGGAAGATCGAAAGCCCGAAGTGTGAAGTGCCCCAGGAGTGGTGACCCTGGGGTGCCTTAACTCACTGGGATTGGGAACCCCACTTGAGTTTATGGCACATTTGCACAAGCACTTCAAATTTTCTTTCTTCGCACACACCCTTATTCCGGGCCTTCTGGCCTTAGGATGGGGAATTTTTCAATTCCCGGTCGAAGGTCCGGGCAGTATTATACTGTGAAACCTTCACTATTTATTTAATTTCTTTGTCACTGTGTGTCCACTTATTCACGTGTGTCACGTCCTACTAGGATTTTGTCGGGATGCGGTTCCCTTACGGGTTCCTCTCTTGGCAGGTCTAGGGGGGGAGTGTGTGGCCATCAGGTTCCGCTCCCCCCTGAACCCCCCTGGCTCTCCTCTTTCGGGAGGAGAGCGTTGTTGGCTCCCCTCTTCCGGGAGGGGAGCACAGTCTTTGGCTCCCAGTGCCTTGCTCGGGTGAGAACTCGGGCAGGTGCTGGGGGTAAGATTGGGTCGCCTCTGGCTTCGGCTGGAGGTGGCTTTTTGTCCCTGTTCCTCGCTGTGGCCTTTTGGCTCGGAGGGACGGGGAATGGTTTGGGGGACCCTTCTCCTTTTGGAGAGGGTTTCAAGAAGACCAGCATCCTAGTGCACTTTTTTTGTGGCACTTGTCACTTTTTTAAGCGCACTCGGGTTTTGTACACGAATTCGGGCTTTCGATAAAAAAAAAAAAAAAAATCTGTTCTTATCAGTTTAATATCTGATACGTCCCCTATCTGGGGACCATATATTAAATGGATTTTTAGAACAGGGAGATGGAAAAAGAGCTTGCTCTGTCCACTCCACGAATTAACCTGGTATTGCAGTATCTCCAGGACCGGTGCACCCCTTCTTTAATGCAGTTTCTAAAATCAGAAAGAATTGAATTCAATGTTTTTTGTTCATTTTGCTTGTTTGTCGGATTTTGGGATGGACTCTTTGGCTTTGCTTTTCTTCTCCTCATTGGATTTTTCATGTTCAAAGTTGCAGAAGCCAGATTACAAGCTCATTTTGGTTCAACTTCAGCAACTGTGCATTGCATTGCCATGTAATGTGATGCAATGCTATCTTTCTAGCTCTCCCTTTTTACTTCCTTTTGGATAAACAGACATATTAGGCAAGCATTTTGGAGCTTTCACCTAAATAACTACAGGTGGTGAGATAAGCTCCACAATATAATTGAACTTTCAGTATATTGTTGCACACACACCATCTATTTAGCAAATGCCCTTGTTATCAACAGCAGCCTTTTAAACTCACCTGAGCTAACAGGTATGTGCGCTGGTTACTCTGCTGCGCTTAAAATTTCTTTTTTGGTTTGCTACAATGCCTTTTCTGAAACGTTGTCTCCTTCTGCTGGAACACTGACTTCTTTCATTTAATGCCTGCAAACTATAAAAGAGAACCCAACCCAAAAAGTTTGGTTGATTAGTCTGTGGCATTCTGTTAAACTGTTGCTTATGGCGGTCTCTGTGAGCTTCTCAGCGACATTCAGCCAGCCAGGTATCCTGCCTGCAGTAGATGGAATGTGGCAATGGAACGCTGGCTGCGCGTGTCATAATAGGCTCTGAGCCTTTATATACCTGTGCACAGCAGCAGCCACCTTCAGTCTGCTGCTGGACAGCCAGCAGCAGCAGCAGCAGGAGAGGTATGTAATCAGGAGCCCTCCTGCTAAGGGTAGACAGCTGCTCGTTCCACCCCACCCCCCGCCTTAATTGGTTCTCCTCCCTTCCAACGGTGTTGAGGCGGGTGGGAACAGCAGGGGGTGAAGGTGCTGTGTTTAAAGAGGTGGAGTTATGCAGATCTAAAACGCGTGGATTGCAGCAGCAGCAAGCCGAAAAGTGCAGGCATGTAAGGGATCTAGAGGTTGACAACATGTCTTCTTAACGGGAGTCCAGGAGCTCATCTCCACAAATGGACTTTTCAGGATCCTTGGGTGGCTCCGTAGTTTGAAACCAATTCTGGTTATCGCTTCTCGGCCTTTTGGCTAAGATCAAGTGTAGTATCTGTTCTTATCAGTTTAATATCTGATACGTCCCCTATCTGGGGACCATATATTAAATGGATTTTTAGAACAGGGAGATGGAAAAAGAGCTTGCTCTGTCCACTCCACGCATTGACCTGGTATTGCAGTATCTCCAGGACCGGTGCACCCCTTCTTTAATGCAGTTTCTAAAATCAGAAAGAATTGAATTCAATGTTTTTTGTTCATTTTGCTTGTTTGTCGGATTTTGGGATGGACTCTTTGGCTTTGCTTTTCTTCTCCTCATTGGATTTTTCATGTTCAAAGTTGCAGAAGCCAGATTACAAGCTCATTTTGGTTCAACTTCAGCAACTGTGCATTGCATTGCCATGTAATGTGATGCAATGCTATCTTTCTAGCTCTCCCTTTTTACTTCCTTTTGGATAAACAGACATATTAGGCAAGCATTTTGGAGCTTTCACCTAAATAACTACAGGTGGTGAGATAAGCTGCACAATATAATTGACCTTTCAGTATATTGTTGCACACACACCATCTATTTAGCAAATGCCCTTGTTATCAACAGCAGCCTTTTAAACTCACCTGAGCTAACAGGTATGTGCGCTGGTTACTCTGCTGCGCTTAAAATTTCTTTTTTGGTTTGCTACAATGCCTTTTCTGAAACGTTGTCTCCTTCTGCTGGAACACTGACTTCTTTCATTTAATGCCTGCAGACTATAAAAGAGAACCCAACCCAAAAAGTTTGGTTGATTAGTCTGTGGCATTCTGTTAAACTGTTGCTTATGGCGGTCTCTGTGAGCTTCTCAGCGACATTCAGCCAGCCAGGTATCCTGCCTGCAGTAGATGGAATGTGGCAATGGAACGCTGGCTGCGCGTGTCATAATAGGCTCTGAGCCTTTATATACCTGTGCACAGCAGCAGCCACCTTCAGTCTGCTGCTGGACAGCCAGCAGCAGCAGCAGCAGGAGAGGTATGTAATCAGGAGCCCTCCTGCTAAGGGTAGACAGCTGCTCGTTCCACCCCACCCCCCGCCTTAATTGGTTCTCCTCCCTTCCAACGGTGTTGAGGCGGGTGGGAACAGCAGGGGGTGAAGGTGCTGTGTTTAAAGAGGTGGAGTTATGCAGATCTAAAATGCGTGGATTGCAGCAGCAGCAAGCCGAAAAGTGCAGGCATGTAAGGGATCTAGAGGTTGACAACATGTCTTCTTAACGGGAGTCCAGGAGCTCATCTCCACAAATGGACTTTTCAGGATCCTTGGGTGGCTCCGTAGTTTGAAACCAATTCTGGTTATCGCTTCTCGGCCTTTTGGCTCAGATCTGTAATGGGTCTAGTCATTTGGCTGTTTGTGCGTTAACTCTTGGCCCTGTGGCATCGCCATTTTATGGCTTAAGCCACTTGCTGCTATAAGGAGTTGGCCAGTAGACACGACTAGCGATAATGGGACGCATTCGATACGCTGGGCCCGGTGAGGCTCGAGTGAAGTTTGGAATCCAGATTGATGTGGAAGAAGGCAAAGAAGGAATCTTTACCCTCAGCTTCGTGGTGAAGGAGATTTTGTTTGGACTCCTTGAAGTGAAGAAGGAAGAAATCTTGTGCCTCCAGCAATTCAAAAGCAAGTATAATCTTGTATTTACTTCTATGGCTGTTTGCAACAATTTCTATGATTGTTTGAAAAAGAATCTGGACAATCAATATTTGGATGGGCTGACTTTTGTCATCTTGTATTGCTCCAAAGAGGTACCTCTGACTGTTTTCATGTACAACCCACATGTGGACTTGGCTTTGATTTATGCCTTTCTAAATAGGCACTGCTATATTACCAAGGTGGCAGTAAAAGTCATGAATGAGGAGGAACTATGGACCGGTAAATATCGTTTCATGGTCAAGTTCCGGGAAAGTCCTGATGAACCAGGGGGTATACATTATCCTCCATCAAATTTTTCCATTGGGAGTGAGCGGGGTTACCTGTTCTTCCCCAATGCGCCCAGGTTTTGTCGTCATTGTAGGAGGTATGGCCATACTCAGGAAGCATGCGACATCAGACAGATTATTTGCAGGAAGTGCAATGAGGTGGGTCATTCTTCCAATAATTGCAAAAATGAAATAGTCTGTAACCTCTGTGGAGAGAAGGGGCATGCCTTCAGAGACTGTATATTCCATCCTGGTTCATATGCGGGGGCAGCGGGAAGGGGAAGGAGAAGAAATTAATCTCCTGCACCCACAGCTACAACTCCGACTGCTCCAACTCCGACTGCTCCGATATCTACTCTGGCTTTCCTGGATGAGGAGGAGGCTCGGGTTGCTTTTCCAGAACTGGTTCGTGTGAATGTAAGAGGAAATATGGAGCTGGCACCTGAGCCACCGGTGCAGAGGGCCGCGTCTGTGGCTTCAGATGTCAGTGAGTCTGAGACGATAACTGATGATCGTATAGGCATGGAAGTGGCCCCGGTGGAGGATCTGGAGGCTGAAATTCCAGACATGATGGTTACATTGCAGGGGGAAGAGGAGTCTGATCTGACCAGAACACCGCATGTGGCCTGGAGCGATGTCGTTTCTGACCTTGAGGAGGAGGGAGGTCAGGGGGACTTTGACCCCCAGCGGCGGGATTATAGTTCAGATGAAGATGGAGGCGCTTCAGTGAAGAAAAAGAAGAAAACTGAACCATCCTTTTCCCCTTTAAGTGATTGCAGTGTGAGTCCAGCCCGGGTGTACCCTACTGCATCCGATCCCCAAGATGTGTTTTTTTTGGGGGAAGGCACAAACTACGATATCTGCACGTCCAGCGTCCTACCCCCAGAAGGGTTAGGATGATGTACAGGTGGGCATGTTGTCGTGACCTGCCACATCAAATTAATAGATGGGTGCCCAAGTTGCTCTCAGCATCTTGTCGCTAAATGTTCAGCTGATTAAATCTGAGTCGAGAAAAGTGGCAATTTTGGACTACTTGAGCAACTTGGATGCGGACGTATACTGTGTCCAGGAGTGTGGGATCTCCGATCCCTTAAGTGAAAATGCATGGCCTTTAGGTCAAAGTGTGTGGTCTGGTTCTGTATGTAATAAAAATTGTGGGGTAGGTGTTTTGGTGAAGGGTTATAGTGTTAAGATAGAAAGTTACATGGTGGTGGAGGCGGGGAGGTGTGTAATATGTGAGTTAAATTGTAGGGGGTGGAGGGTTGGGATGGTAAATATGTATGCACCAATAGATAAAGGGGAGAGGCTGGAAATTTTTGAGAAATTATGTTTTTTTTTATCTGGCAAAATGCCAATAATTTTTGTTGGAGATTTCAATTGTGTGACGGAGGGGGATAAGATGGATGTTACAGGTAAAAGACTCAAGAGTCTTGTGGCGGATTTTTCCTTACAGGATGCTGCGGAAGTTTTTTTAGGTAATCCACCTCCTGCGACCTATAAGGCCGACAGGGGAGGCATAGAGTCTAGAATAGACCGTATCTTCTTTTCTTCACAAAATGTTATTTGTAGGAATTTCCAGCAGGAAGATGTTCCCTTCTCTGACCATGTGTGTTTGAGGGCACGTCTAGAAGGTAAGATTTCCTTTGTATATGGTGGTGGCGTGTGGAAACTTAATGTGCGTTTGCTGGAAGATAATAGGATCATGTGTGATTTTAGGCGAATGTATGTTAGGTGGAGGGATAAAAAAAGTGATTTCAGGAATGTGCTTGAGTGGTGGGACTGGATGAAGAGTGAGATTGGTTTTTTCTTTAGAAAAAGGGGCAGGAGGAAAGCAGCAATGAATAGAGTAAAATTTAATGATTTAAGCTCTAGACTGGAGTGGCTGAGGAAGTTAAGGATGATTGGAGTGGATGTGGATGTTTTGATGTGTCAAGTGAAAGAAGAGATTAAGAAATATATTGAGGGTAAAGGGAAAGAAATTATTTACCGTTCTAAGATTGAACATTTGGAGAAAAATGAGAAATGCACAAGGTTTTTTTTCAAAAAAGTTTTTGGGAAGAAAGTAGATATGGATGAGGTGGTGAATGGTGATGGGGTGTGTGTGAGTGGGAAGGATGTGATGCAGGAGGTGGTGTTGTTTTATAAGGAGTTGTATGGGGAAAAATGGGTTGATGATAGGATGTTGACTGATGCTTTGGGGTGTTTAGAAGGTTGTTTGGGTGAGGATGAACGTGAAATATTGGATGATGTAATTGTGTTGGATGAAGTTAAAAAAGTGGTGATGTCTGCGAGTAAGAATAAAACACCTGGGAAGGATGGACTGCCCGTGGAGTTATATGTTAAGGAATGGGACACGATGGGAAATGACTTATTGGAGGTGTGCCAGTATATGTTCACGGAGAATATGTTGAGTGAATCTATGAGAGATGGGGTGGTGGTTTTGGTTCATAAGAAAGGTGATAAAAAGGATTTGGGGAATTGGAGGCCAATCACCCTTTTGAATGCAGACTATAAGGTGTTTAGTAAATTGTTGGCTAGCCGGATGCGGGAAGTGATTGGCGGTGTGGTGGATGAAGATCAAGTGTGTGCAGTGCCTGGGAGAAGTATGACTGAAAATTTGGTGTTGTTGCGTGATGTGATTGGGGATTGTATGAGTCGTAAGCAGAAATGTTTGTTGTTTTCGGTTGATTTTGAAAAAGCTTTTGACCGTGTGTCACATAGCTTTATGTTTAAGGTTTTGTCTAAGATGGGTTATTCCAGGAATTTTGTAAACTGTGTTAGGAGTTTGTATTGTAATGTTTCAAGTGAATTTTTGGTGAATGGGTGGTTGAGTGAGAAAGTGAGAATTAAATCAGGAGTGCGTCAGGGGTGCCCTATGTCCCCTTTTTTGTTTATTAGTGTGATTGAAGTGTTGATGTGTATGGTTAGGAAGGATAAGGTTATGAGAGGTGTGATGATTCCTGGGAGTAATGGAAAGGATGTGAGAATTCTAGGTTACATGGATGATGTAGTGATTGTGAGTGGGAATATGGCTGCGATGAGTAGGGCAAGGTTGATATTAAGTTTGTTTTGTAGTGTCTCAGCTTTTAAGGTCAATTGGACTAAGAGTTCCTTTAAATGTTTTGGTGAGAGGAATGTATGGATGAATGGTGTGAGGTGTGAGGATGGTGCAATAAAGGTGCTTGGGATTAAGTTTAATGATGATTTGAAAGGAAATGAGAGTTGGGAAGATTGTGGGGTGAGAGTGGTGCGCAAGTTGAATTTTTGGCAAATGAGAGAATTAACTCTGACTGGGAAAGTTCTGATTATTAAGGCGGTTATTTTGCCTATTTTGTTGTTTGTTGCGAATGTATATCCTGCTGCTTTTAAGAAAATTAGGAAAACTGAGAAATTCATCTTTAATTTTCTTTGGGGAAGTCGCATGGAGAAATTGAAACGGGAATATGTCTATAAGTTATGTGTAAATGGTGGTTTGGATTTTCCAAATATTGATTTCTTTTTAGGGATTAGTTACGTGAAAATGGTGGTGGTGGTTCTAGGGAAAAGTATTAAGTGTGCTTATATGATGAAGTATTCGGCTGGATGGATGCTTTATGGCTTAAAGTGGGTCAAAAGGGATGCTAGAGTGCCTGTTGCTTTTAAGTGTCCTGTATGGTATGGTTGTGTTGAGAAATTTGTAAGGAAGTATGATTTGTTGTCCGTTAACATGAGTGATTTTAGGCAAAAGAAGAAAGTCATTAGGATGGTGCGTGAGCGTGAGGTGGTATGTAATATCAATGGGTTGAGAGGGGAGGAAGTAACCGAGATGTGGAGAAAATTAAGTATAGATGGTGTGACTAACAGACAGAGAGATATCGCTTGGATGATATTGCATGACATTTTGCCTGTTAGAGATGTGCAAAAGAAGAGGGATTTAGTTAAATCTGAGGTATGCCCGAGGGATGGATGTGGTTTGAGAGAGCATGTTAGACATATGGTATGGGATTGTGATTTTGCATATGATGTATGGAAGGGTATAGGGGGACTTTGCAAGGAATTGGTGGGTGTAAAGTATGTTAATTGGAAACTTGCTATGTTTGGGATGGGTGCATGTAGTAGAATTAAGGATAGGATTTTATGGTTGTTGGTGGTGTGTGTAATTGAAAGTTTGTGGGATGCGAGGAATTTGTTAGTTTTTAAAAGGAAGAAAATGTCATTTAATGAATGTTTGAGATTGATTCTGTCACGTATGTATGTAATATACCTCTGGGATCAGGAACGTGGAAGTATTATAGATGCTGAAGGGATCTGGAAGTTTAAAAAGTGGAGGTTTTTGGTAAAGTTTAATTAGTAGTGTATAATGTACCTGATGATAAGGTTTGGTTTTATTTTTGATTATATACCAAGTGTGATGAAAGGCTAAGTGTCAATAAAAGGCTTTTGTAAGTCAATTTGATTGAGCTTATGCTCCGGCCTATCTGATTTGGTTAAAAAGAAAAAAAAAAAAAAAAAAAAAAAAATCTGTTCTTATCAGTTTAATATCTGATACGTCCCCTATCTGGGGACCATATATTAAATGGATTTTTAGAACAGGGAGATGGAAAAAGAGCTTGCTCTGTCCACTCCACGCATTGACCTGGTATTGCAGTATCTCCAGGACCGGTGCACCCCTTCTTTAATGCAGTTTCTAAAATCAGAAAGAATTGAATTCAATGTTTTTTGTTCATTTTGCTTGTTTGTCGGATTTTGGGATGGACTCTTTGGCTTTGCTTTTCTTCTCCTCATTGGATTTTTCATGTTCAAAGTTGCAGAAGCCAGATTACAAGCTCATTTTGGTTCAACTTCAGCAACTGTGCATTGCATTGCCATGTAATGTGATGCAATGCTATCTTTCTAGCTCTCCCTTTTTACTTCCTTTTGGATAAACAGACATATTAGGCAAGCATTTTGGAGCTTTCACCTAAATAACTACAGGTGGTGAGATAAGCTGCACAATATAATTGACCTTTCAGTATATTGTTGCACACACACCATCTATTTAGCAAATGCCCTTGTTATCAACAGCAGCCTTTTAAACTCACCTGAGCTAACAGGTATGTGCGCTGGTTACTCTGCTGCGCTTAAAATTTCTTTTTTGGTTTGCTACAATGCCTTTTCTGAAACGCTGTCTCCTTCTGCTGGAACACTGACTTCTTTCATTTAATGCCTGCAGACTATAAAAGAGAACCCAACCCAAAAAGTTTGGTTGATTAGTCTGTGGCATTCTATTAAACTGTTGCTTATGGCGGTCTCTGTGAGCTTCTCAGCCACATTCAGCCAGCCAGGTATCCTGCCTGCAGTAGATGGAATGTGGCAATGGAACGCTGGCTGCGCGTGTCATAATAGGCTCTGAGCCTTTATATACCTGTGCACAGCAGCAGCCACCTTCAGTCTGCTGCTGGACAGCCAGCAGCAGCAGGAGAGGTATGTAATCAGGAGCCCTCCTGCTAAGGGTAGACAGCTGCTCGTTCCACCCCACCCCCCGCCTTAATTGGTTCTCCTCCCTTCCAACGGTGTTGAGGCGGGTGGGAACAGCAGGGGGTGAAGGTGCTGTGTTTAAAGAGGTGGAGTTATGCAGATCTAAAACGCGTGGATTGCAGCAGCAGCAAGCCGAAAAGTGCAGGCATGTAAGGGATCTAGAGGTTGACAACATGTCTTCTTAACGGGAGTCCAGGAGCTCATCTCCACAAATGGACTTTTCAGGATCCTTGGGTGGCTCCGTAGTTTGAAACCAATTCTGGTTATCGCTTCTCGGCCTTTTGGCTAAGATCAAGTGTAGTATCTGTTCTTATCAGTTTAATATCTGATACGTCCCCTATCTGGGGACCATATATTAAATGGATTTTTAGAACAGGGAGATGGAAAAAGAGCTTGCTCTGTCCACTCCACGCATTGACCTGGTATAGCAGTATCTCCAGGACCGGTGCACCCCTTCTTTAATGCAGTTTCTAAAATCAGAAAGAATTGAATTCAATGTTTTTTGTTCATTTTGCTTGTTTGTCGGATTTTGGGATGGACTCTTTGCCTTTGCTTTTCTTCTCCTCATTGGATTTTTCATGTTCAAAGTTGCAGAAGCCAGATTACAAGCTCATTTTGGTTCAACTTCAGCAACTGTGCATTGCATTGCCATGTAATGTGATGCAATGCTATCTTTCTAGCTCTCCCTTTTTACTTCCTTTTGGATAAACAGACATATTAGGCAAGCATTTTGGAGCTTTCACCTAAATAACTACAGGTGGTGAGATAAGCTGCACAATATAATTGACCTTTCAGTATATTGTTGCACACACACCATCTATTTAGCAAATGCCCTTGTTATCAACAGCAGCCTTTTAAACTCACCTGAGCTAACAGGTATGTGCGCTGGTTACTCTGCTGCGCTTAAAATTTCTTTTTTGGTTTGCTACAATGCCTTTTCTGAAACGTTGTCTCCTTCTGCTGGAACACTGACTTCTTTCATTTAATGCCTGCAGACTATAAAAGAGAACCCAACCCAAAAAGTTTGGTTGATTAGTCTGTGGCATTCTGTTAAACTGTTGCTTATGGCGGTCTCTGTGAGCTTCTCAGCGACATTCAGCCAGCCAGGTATCCTGCCTGCAGTAGATGGAATGTGGCAATGGAACGCTGGCTGCGCGTGTCATAATAGGCTCTGAGCCTTTATATACCTGTGCACAGCAGCAGCCACCTTCAGTCTGCTGCTGGACAGCCAGCAGCAGCAGCAGCAGGAGAGGTATGTAATCAGGAGCCCTCCTGCTAAGGGTAGACAGCTGCTCGTTCCACCCCACCCCCCGCCTTAATTGGTTCTCCTCCCTTCCAACGGTGTTGAGGCGGGTGGGAACAGCAGGGGGTGAAGGTGCTGTGTTTAAAGAGGTGGAGTTATGCAGATCTAAAACGCGTGGATTGCAGCAGCAGCAAGCCGAAAAGTGCAGGCATGTAAGGGATCTAGAGGTTGACAACATGTCTTCTTAACGGGAGTCCAGGAGCTCATCTCCACAAATGGACTTTTCAGGATCCTTGGGTGGCTCCGTAGTTTGAAACCAATTCTGGTTATCGCTTCTCGGCCTTTTGGCTAAGATCAAGTGTAGTATCTGTTCTTATCAGTTTAATATCTGATACGTCCCCTATCTGGGGACCATATATTAAATGGATTTTTAGAACAGGGAGATGGAAAAAGAGCTTGCTCTGTCCACTCCACGCATTGACCTGGTATTGCAGTATCTCCAGGACCGGTGCACCCCTTCTTTAATGCAGTTTCTAAAATCAGAAAGAATTGAATTCAATGTTTTTTGTTCATTTTGCTTGTTTGTCGGATTTTGGGATGGACTCTTTGGCTTTGCTTTTCTTCTCCTCATTGGATTTTTCATGTTCAAAGTTGCAGAAGCCAGATTACAAGCTCATTTTGGTTCAACTTCAGCAACTGTGCATTGCATTGCCATGTAATGTGATGCAATGCTATCTTTCTAGCTCTCCCTTTTTACTTCCTTTTGGATAAACAGACATATTAGGCAAGCATTTTGGAGCTTTCACCTAAATAACTACAGGTGGTGAGATAAGCTGCACAATATAATTGACCTTTCAGTATATTGTTGCACACACACCATCTATTTAGCAAATGCCCTTGTTATCAACAGCAGCCTTTTAAACTCACCTGAGCTAACAGGTATGTGCGCTGGTTACTCTGCTGCGCTTAAAATTTCTTTTTTGGTTTGCTACAATGCCATTTCTGAAACGTTGTCTCCTTCTGCTGGAACACTGACTTCTTTCATTTAATGCCTGCAGACTATAAAAGAGAACCCAACCCAAAAAGTTTGGTTGATTAGTCTGTGGCATTCTGTTAAACTGTTGCTTATGGCGGTCTCTGTGAGCTTCTCAGCGACATTCAGCCAGCCAGGTATCCTGCCTGCAGTAGATGGAATGTGGCAATGGAACGCTGGCTGCGCGTGTCATAATAGGCTCTGAGCCTTTATATACCTGTGCACAGCAGCAGCCACCTTCAGTCTGCTGCTGGACAGCCAGCAGCAGCAGCAGCAGGAGAGGTATGTAATCAGGAGCCCTCCTGCTAAGGGTAGACAGCTGCTCGTTCCACCCCACCCCCCGCCTTAATTGGTTCTCCTCCCTTCCAACGGTGTTGAGGCGGGTGGGAACAGCAGGGGGTGAAGGTGCTGTGTTTAAAGAGGTGGAGTTATGCAGATCTAAAACGCGTGGATTGCAGCAGCAGCAAGCCGAAAAGTGCAGGCATGTAAGGGATCTAGAGGTTGACAACATGTCTTCTTAACGGGAGTCCAGGAGCTCATCTCCACAAATGGACTTTTCAGGATCCTTGGGTGGCTCCGTAGTTTGAAACCAATTCTGGTTATCGCTTCTCGGCCTTTTGGCTAAGATCAAGTGTAGTATCTTTCGAAAAGGCGGTTTTGGATGTTGGCCGCCCTAGTAGATTGATACATTATGCACACTGGGGTTTAGGCGCTTGTTAGTACGCCAGGTGGCTAATATAGTCATCTGGTGGAAAGCATGGCCCCCCAGGATCGACGCCATTGGGCCGGGGAAGATCGAAAGCCCGAAGTGTGAAGTGCCCCAGGAGTGGTGACCCTGGGGTGCCTTAACTCACTGGGATTGGGAACCCCACTTGAGTTTATGGCACATTTGCACTAGCACTTCAATATTTCTTTCTTCACACACACCCTTATTCCGGGCCTTCTGGCCTTAGGATGGGGAATTTTTCAATTCCCGGTCGAAGGTCCGGGCAGTATTATACTGTGAAACCTTCACTATTTATTTAAATTTTTTTTGTCACTGTGTGTCCACTTTTTCACGTGTGTCCACGTCCTTACTAGGATTTTGTCGGGATGCGGTTCCCTTACGGGTTCCTCTCTTGGCAGGTCTAGGGGGGGGAGTGTGTGGCCATCAGGTTCCGCTCCCCCCTGAACCCCCCTGGCTCTCCTCTTTCGGGAGGAGAGCGTTGTTGGCTCCCCTCTTCCGGGAGGGGAGCACAGTCTTTGGCTCCCAGTGCCTTGCTCGGGTGAGAACTCGGGCAGGTATTGGGGGTAAGATTGGGTCGCCTCTGGCTCCGGCTGGAGGTGGCTATTTGTCCCTGTTCCTCGCTGTGGCCTTCTGGCTCAGAGGGACGGGGAATGGTTTGGGGGACCCTTCTCCTTTTGGAGAGGGTTTCAAGAAGACCAGCATCCTAGTGCACTTTTTTTGTGGCACTTGTCACTTTTTTAAGCGCACTCGGGTTTTGTACACGAATTCGGGCTTTCGATAAAAAAATCTGTTCTTATCAGTTTAATATCTGATACGTCCCCTATCTGGGGACCATATATTAAATGGATTTTTAGAACAGGGAGATGGAAAAAGAGCTTGCTCTGTCCACTCCACGCATTGACCTGGTATTGCAGTATCTCCAGGACCGGTGCACCCCTTCTTTAATGCAGTTTCTAAAATCAGAAAGAATTGAATTCAATGTTTTTTGTTCATTTTGCTTGTTTGTCGGATTTTGGGATGGACTCTTTGGCTTTGCTTTTCTTCTCCTCATTGGATTTTTCATGTTCAAAGTTGCAGAAGCCAGATTACAAGCTCATTTTGGTTCACCTTTGTAGTGCCGGCGTCCCTGCCCTCTGCTAGGCAGGGACGCTGCTCCCCTCTCCGCTCTGCTCCGTGCCCGGCTTCCTTCCCCCGCTCTGCTGTCAGCGCGCGCTCCGTCCCGGCGTCCTCCTCCTGCTCTGCTCTCAGCGCGCGCTCCTTCCCGGTCCCTGTGCTTAGGGCGCGCGCGCGCGCGCTCCCCTCCTCTTAAAGGGGCCGCGCGCGCCGCCCTAAAGAGTCCCCGGCCAATGGCCGGAGGACTTCATCATATATAAGGCACCTCCTCCAAAATGGAGGTGCCCGAGCAATGTTGTTTGCACCTGTGTCTCACCTGTGCTTCAGCCCTCAGGTCCCGTTGCCAGTTACCTGCCAGTTACCTGCCAGTTACCTGCCAGTTTCCTGCCAGTTTCCTGCTAGTTACCTGCCTGATTCCTGCCTGAATACTTGTTACCTGCCTGCCTGCCTGAGGTCCGACGGTCTGCCTTACAACTCCGGTCAGTCTGTCTAAGGACCAACCTGTCCGCTCACCTGGGAGCGCACATCAGCTACCTGCCTGCTTGCCTGAGGTCCGACGGTCTGCCTTACAACTCCGGTCAGTCTGTCTATGGACCAGCTTGCCCGCTCACCTGGGAGCGCTTCTCCGCTACCTGCCTGCTTGCCAGCCCGGAGGCTCCGTTGTCACGTGCTGTGACCACCAGCTATCTCAGAGACTCTTGCCCGCTCACCTGGGAGCGCATCTCCGTTACCTGCCTGCTTGCCAGCCCGGAGGTCCCGTTGTCACGTGCGGTGACCACCAGCTATTCCAGAGACTCTTGCCCGCTCACCTGGGAGCGCTTCTCCGTTACCTACCTGCCTGCCAGCCCGGAGGTTCCGCCGTCACGTGCCGTGACCACCTGCTATTCCAGAGACTCTCGCTTGCTCACCTGGGAGCACACAACTACCATCTGCCTGCTAGCCTACCCGGAGGCTCTGCCATCACAGGTCGTACCTACCCCTTACCCAGAGACTGCCCTGATCACTTGCCGTAACTCCCTGTCCGTTCACCCAGAGACTGCTCCCTTACAAGGGCCGCCCCCTTGTATAGTAGCTCAGAGGTTCCGCCTCCCGGACCCGTTACAGTTTGCTCGGGCCATGGAACCCGGTGGCACCCAAGCTCCCTCGCTCTCGGACCTCTGTCTTGAACTGTCCCGTCAGAGGTCCCAACAGGAGGCCATCCTGGGTCACCTGCGGAATGTTAATACTCGCCTGAACACTCTGTCTGATCCACCAACAACCTCCGCCAGTGCCATATCTTGCAATCCGGCAGCTCCGCTGCCCACTAATACTATGGTATCCTACCCCGGACCCCGGCTCTCTGCACCTCCTCGCTTCGGAGGCGACCCCGTCCTGGCTCGGGGCTTCATAAATCAGTGCACCCTGCACTTTGAACTTTTGTCCCATCAGTTTAATTCCGACCGGGCCAAAATTGCCTTTATCATGTCCCATCTCACCGGGGAGGCCCTGGCCTGGCTAAATCCTCTATGGGAGAGAGGAGACCCCCTGGTGTCCAACTTGCCTGCTTTTCTCTCGGCTTTCCGGAAAGTCTTCGACGAACCCGGACGGAAGACCTCATCTGCATCATCGTTGCTACGCCTCCGTCAGGGGAGTCTCACCGTGGGCCAATATGCCATACGGTTCCGTACCCTTGCCTCGGAGCTGGCCTGGGATAACGACGCTCTGGTTTCCGTCTTCTGGGAGGGTCTGTCCGGCCGTATTAAAGATGAACTTGCCGGTCGGGACATTCCTACCACTCTCGATGACTTAATAACTCTTGCCACCCGGATTGACCTACGGTTCCAGGAGCGCGCCAAAGAGGTCACCCGTGAGAGAAGGATTCCACGTTTAGCTCCTACTTTCCAGAAACCCGTCATTCCCTCCATCTCTCCCCAGGTACACTCTCCTGAGCCTATGCAGGTCGACCAGACCAAGATGGTCAAAACCCGTCAGGACTCACGCCGTGCCGAGGGGAGCTGCTTCTACTGTGGCAGTAAGGAGCACCGGATCCGTGCCTGCCCGGAGAGGTCGGGAAACGCCTGTGTCTAGGTTCGCTCAGAGAGGTCCACCTAGACAAGAATAAATCCTCTCCATCCCTGCTGTTGTCAGTTTCGATCATCTACGGGGAGAACCGTTATTTCGAACTAGCCCAACTTGACTCTGGAGCAGCCGGGAACCTTATTTCACAGTCCCTGGTTGAGAAATACCGCATCCCCACCAAACCTCTGGCTGTACCCTTGTCTGTCGCTGCCGTGGATGGGGGCCTCTTACCTCGCCCCATTCAACTCATCACCGAATCCATTACCCTGCAGGTGGGAATGCTGCACTCTGAAAGTATCTCCTTTCATCTTCTACCTGGACTCTCTCACGCCCTCTTGCTAGGTCTGCCCTGGCTCCAGAGACATGCACCCGTGCTAGACTGGCAAACCGGAGAGGTCCTTCGCTGGGGACAAGACTGTCATAAAACCTGCCTGGTACCCGTCCATCCCGTCCGTCCCTCTCCTACCCCAGCTAATCTACCTGGACTTCCGATTCCTTATTGGTCTTATGCAGATGTCTTTAATAAAAAGGAGGCAGAGACATTACCACCACATAGACCATACGACTGTCCCATCGATCTGCTACCCGGTACTACTCCTCCCCGTGGGCGTATCTATCCTTTATCCGCTGCTGAGACCCGGTCAATGTCCGAATATATTGAGGAGAATCTGGCCAGAGGATTCATCCGGAAATCTACCTCCCCGGCGGGAGCAGGCTTCTTTTTCGTCAAAAAGAAGGACGGCTCTCTCCGTCCCTGTATAGACTATAGAGGCCTAAACCTGATCACGGTGAAGAATAAGTACCCCCTTCCGCTCATTCCAGAATTATTTGATCGTCTGAGGGGGGCTAGGATCTTCACCAAACTGGACCTTCGTGGGGCGTACAACCTGGTTCGTATTCGTCAGGGGGATGAATGGAAGACGGCATTCAACACCCGGGACGGCCACTATGAATACCTGGTAATGCCCTTTGGTCTCTGTAACGCTCCTGCCGTCTTTCAAGAGTTGGTCAATGACATCTTCCGGGACCTTCTCTACTCCTGCGTAGTGGTGTACCTGGACGACATCTTGGTCTTCTCTCCGGATCTCCAGACTCACCGGAGGGACGTTCGTCAGGTCCTGCTCAGGCTAAGGCAGAACCATCTCTACGCTAAATTTGAGAAGTGCCTCTTTGAGCAGACCTCGCTTCCGTTTCTGGGCTACATTATCTCTCAGACCGGCCTACAAATGGATCCTGAGAAACTGTCTGCCATCGAGAAATGGCCCCGACCGGAGGGGTTGAAGGCCATTCAGCGATTCCTGGGCTTCGCCAACTACTACCGCCTCTTCATACCACACTTCTCTTCCCGGACGGCCCCAATTTCTGCGCTCACCCGTAAAGGTACTAATCCCAAAGAGTGGCCACCCGAAGCAGAGGAGGCCTTTCTTTCCCTTAAACAGGCCTTCTCTTCCGCCCCGGTGCTGCATCGCCCAGATGGCAACAAGCAGTTCTTCCTGGAAGTTGACGCCTCCTCCTCTGGAGCCGGAGCGGTACTTACTCAAAAATCATCTTCCGGGAGGATGGTAACTTGTGGCTTCTTCTCTAAACTCTTCTCCTCCTCTGAGCGCAACTATTCCATAGGAGACCGAGAGTTATTGGCCATCAAACTGGCATTGGAGGAGTGGCGTTACCTGCTCGAGGGGGCTCTTCACCCGGTAATAATTTACACTGACCACAAGAACTTGGCTTACCTCCAGCATGCCCAGAGACTTAACCCGCGCCAAGCCCGGTGGTCCTTGTTTTTTGCTCGTTTTGATTTTGTCCTTCATTTTCGCCCGGCTGACAAAAACGTCAAGGCGGACGCCTTGTCTCGATCCTTTCTGGTGTCTGATCTCGAGGAGGATCCGAAACATATCATCGATCCCGCCAGAGTAATGCAGGTGGCTCCCGTGAGTCTAAATCGTCTTCCTCCTGGTAAGACGTTCGTACCAGTACCTGATCGGGAGAAGATCCTACACTGGGGTCATTCGTCTAAACTAGCTGGCCACGCCGGTCAGAAAAAGACCCTCCAGCTTATTACCCGGCACTACTGGTGGCCTAACCTGCACAAGGATGTAATAGACTTTGTTTCTGCCTGTGTGTCCTGCGCCCGCAACAAAGTTCCGAGACACCTGCCGGCCGGCCGCCTCCTACCTCTGCCAGTACCTGCTGCCCCCTGGCAGCATATAGCGATGGACTTCATTACTGATCTGCCCGTCTCTGCCGGTTGTACGGTCATTTGGGTGGTCGCTGACCGCTTCTCCAAGATGGCTCACTTCATTCCACTGCCAGGTCTTCCGTCTGCACCCGAGCTGGCTAAAGACTTTATCCGCCACATCTTCCGTCTTCATGGCCTGCCCCGTCACATCGTGTCGGATCGTGGGGTACAGTTCACTTCCCGTTTCTGGAGAGCCACTTGTAAATTGCTGGACGTCACCCTGGACTTCTCCTCCGCTTACCACCCACAGTCTAATGGTCAAGTGGAGCGGATCAATCAGAACCTGACCAGTTACCTTCGGCACTTCGTTAATGCCCACCATTCTGACTGGGTGGATCTCCTGCCATGGGCCGAATTCTCGTACAACAATCACGAGAGCGAGTCTTCCTCCAAATCCCCGTTTTTTGTAGTCTACGGTCAGCATCCTCGGATCCCGTTTCCCGTCTCCACCTCGGCGGACAATCCGGCTGCGGAATCTCTTGTTAACAAATTTTCCTCCATATGGGAGAGTACCCGGTCCGCACTCCTTCTGTCATCCGAGCGTATGAAAAGAAACGCTGACAAAAAACGTCTGGACCCTCCTCAATTCCGCCCTGGGGATAAAGTCTGGCTCTCGTCCAAATATGTCCGGCTCAAGATCCCTTCCTATAAGTTAGGGCCTCGGTTCATCGGCCCACTGGAGGTCATCAGTCAGATCAACCCGGTGGCCTATAAATTGAAACTCCCGGCCAACTTACGGATCCCTAACTCCTTCCATGTATCTCTCCTCAAACCTGTGGTACTTAACTCTTTTTCCAAGTCTACAGGTACGCCTCCTGCTCCGGTTTCTGCTGAGGACGAGTTTGAGGTAGAGAACATTCTTGCCACCAAAAGGGTAAGAGGAAAGACCTTTTTTCTGGTAGATTGGAAGGGGTTTGGTCCTGAGGAGAGAACGTGGGAGCCCCGGGAGAACATCCATGCCCCTCTCATCCTAGCTAAATTTCTGTCTGGCCTAAAAAAGGGGGGGCCTAAAGGGGGGGGTACTGTAGTGCCGGCGTCCCTGCCCTCTGCTAGGCAGGGACGCTGCTCCCCTCACCGCTCTGCTCCGTGCCCGGCTTCCTTCCCCCGCTCTGCTGTCAGCGCGCGCTCCGTCCCGGCGTCCTCCTCCTGCTCTGCTCTCAGCGCGCGCTCCTTCCCGGCCCCTGTGCTTAGGGCGCGCGCGCGCGCGCTCCCCTCCTCTTAAAGGGGCCGCGCGCGCCGCCCTAAAGAGTCCCCGGCCAATGGCCGGAGGACTTCATCATATATAAGGCACCTCCTCCAAAATGGAGGTGCCCGAGCAATGTTGTTTGCACCTGTGTCTCACCTGTGCTTCAGCCCTCAGGTCCCGTTGCCAGTTACCTGCCAGTTACCTGCCAGTTACCTGCCAGTTTCCTGCCAGTTTCCTGCTAGTTACCTGCCTGATTCCTGCCTGAATACTTGTTACCTGCCTGCCTGCCTGAGGTCCGACGGTCTGCCTTACAACTCCGGTCAGTCTGTCTAAGGACCAACCTGTCCGCTCACCTGGGAGCGCACATCAGCTACCTGCCTGCTTGCCTGAGGTCCGACGGTCTGCCTTACAACTCCGGTCAGTCTGTCTATGGACCAGCTTGCCCGCTCAACTGGGAGCGCTTCTCCGCTACCTGCCTGCTTGCCAGCCCGGAGGCTCCGTTGTCACGTGCTGTGACCACCAGCTATCTCAGAGACTCTTGCCCGCTCACCTGGGAGCGCATCTCCGTTACCTGCCTGCTTGCCAGCCCGGAGGTCCCGTTGTCACGTGCGGTGACCACCAGCTATTCCAGAGACTCTTGCCCGCTCACCTGGGAGCGCTTCTCCGTTACCTACCTGCCTGCCAGCCCGGAGGTTCCGCCGTCACGTGCCGTGACCACCTGCTATTCCAGAGACTCTCGCTTGCTCACCTGGGAGCACACAACTACCATCTGCCTGCTAGCCTACCCGGAGGCTCTGCCATCACAGGTCGTACCTACCCCTTACCCAGAGACTGCCCTGATCACTTGCCGTAACTCCCTGTCCGTTCACCCAGAGACTGCCACCCGCTCCCTTACAAGGGCCGCCCCCTTGTATAGTAGCTCAGAGGTTCCGCCTCCCGGACCCGTTACAAACTTCAGCAACTGTGCATTGCATTGCCATGTAATGTGATGCAATGCTATCTTTCTAGCTCTCCCTTTTTACTTCCTTTTGGATAAACAGACATATTAGGCAAGCATTTTGGAGCTTTCACCTAAATAACTACAGGTGGTGAGATAAGCTGCACAATATAATTGACCTTTCAGTATATTGTTGCACACACACCATCTATTTAGCAAATGCCCTTGTTATCAACAGCAGCCTTTTAAACTCACCTGAGCTAACAGGTATGTGCGCTGGTTACTCTGCTGCGCTTAAAATTTCTTTTTTGGTTTGCTACAATGCCTTTTCTGAAACGTTGTCTCCTTCTGCTGGAACACTGACTTCTTTCATTTAATGCCTGCAGACTATAAAAGAGAACCCAACCCAAAAAGTTTGGTTGATTAGTCTGTGGCATTCTGTTAAACTGTTGCTTATGGCGGTCTCTGTGAGCTTCTCAGCGACATTCAGCCAGCCAGGTATCCTGCCTGCAGTATATGGAATGTGGCAATGGAACGCTGGCTGCGCGTGTCATAATAGGCTCTGAGCCTTTATATACCTGTGCACAGCAGCAGCCACCTTCAGTCTGCTGCTGGACAGCCAGCAGCAGCAGCAGCAGGAGAGGTATGTAATCAGGAGCCCTCCTGCTAAGGGTAGACAGCTGCTCGTTCCACCCCACCCCCCGCCTTAATTGGTTCTCCTCCCTTCCAACGGTGTTGAGGCGGGTGGGAACAGCAGGGGGTGAAGGTGCTGTGTTTAAAGAGGTGGAGTTATGCAGATCTAAAACGCGTGGATTGCAGCAGCAGCAAGCCGAAAAGTGCAGGCATGTAAGGGATCTAGAGGTTGACAACATGTCTTCTTAACGGGAGTCCAGGAGCTCATCTCCACAAATGGACTTTTCAGGATCCTTGGGTGGCTCCGTAGTTTGAAACCAATTCTGGTTATCGCTTCTCGGCCTTTTGGCTAAGATCAAGTGTAGTATCTGTTCTTATCAGTTTAATATCTGATACGTCCCCTATCTGGGGACCATATATTAAATGGATTTTTAGAACAGGGAGATGGAAAAAGAGCTTGCTCTGTCCACTCCACGCATTGACCTGGTATTGCAGTATCTCCAGGACCGGTGCACCCCTTCTTTAATGCAGTTTCTAAAATCAGAAAGAATTGAATTCAATGTTTTTTGTTCATTTTGCTTGTTTGTCGGATTTTGGGATGGACTCTTTGGCTTTGCTTTTCTTCTCCTCATTGGATTTTTCATGTTCAAAGTTGCAGAAGCCAGATTACAAGCTCATTTTGGTTCAACTTCAGCAACTGTGCATTGCATTGCCATGTAATGTGATGCAATGCTATCTTTCTAGCTCTCCCTTTTTACTTCCTTTTGGATAAACAGACATATTAGGCAAGCATTTTGGAGCTTTCACCTAAATAACTACAGGTGGTGAGATAAGCTGCACAATATAATTGACCTTTCAGTATATTGTTGCACACACACCATCTATTTAGCAAATGCCCTTGTTATCAACAGCAACCTTTTAAACTCACCTGAGCTAACAGGTATGTGCGCTGGTTACTCTGCTGCGCTTAAAATTTCTTTTTTGGTTTGCTACAATGCCTTTTCTGAAACGTTGTCTCCTTCTGCTGGAACACTGACTTCTTTCATTTAATGCCTGCAGACTATAAAAGAGAACCCAACCCAAAAAGTTTGGTTGATTAGTCTGTGGCATTCTGTTAAACTGTTGCTTATGGCGGTCTCTGTGAGCTTCTCAGCGACATTCAGCCAGCCAGGTATCCTGCCTGCAGTAGATGGAATGTGGCAATGGAACGCTGGCTGCGCGTGTCATAATAGGCTCTGAGCCTTTATATACCTGTGCACAGCAGCAGCCACCTTCAGTCTGCTGCTGGACAGCCAGCAGCAGCAGCAGCAGGAGAGGTATGTAATCAGGAGCCCTCCTGCTAAGGGTAGACAGCTGCTCGTTCCACCCCACCCCCCGCCTTAATTGGTTCTCCTCCCTTCCAACGGTGTTGAGGCGGGTGGGAACAGCAGGGGGTGAAGGTGCTGTGTTTAAAGAGGTGGAGTTATGCAGATCTAAAACGCGTGGATTGCAGCAGCAGCAAGCCGAAAAGTGCAGGCATGTAAGGGATCTAGAGGTTGACAACATGTCTTCTTAACGGGAGTCCAGGAGCTCATCTCCACAAATGGACTTTTCAGGATCCTTGGGTGGCTCCGTAGTTTGAAACCAATTCTGGTTATCGCTTCTCGGCCTTTTGGCTAAGATCAAGTGTAGTATCTGTTCTTATCAGTTTAATATCTGATACGTCCCCTATCTGGGGACCATATATTAAATGGATTTTTAGAACAGGGAGATGGAAAAAGAGCTTGCTCTGTCCACTCCACGCATTGACCTGGTATTGCAGTATCTCCAGGACCGGTGCACCCCTTCTTTAATGCAGTTTCTAAAATCAGAAAGAATTGAATTCAATGTTTTTTGTTCATTTTGCTTGTTTGTCGGATTTTGGGATGGACTCTTTGGCTTTGCTTTTCTTCTCCTCATTGGATTTTTCATGTTCAAAGTTGCAGAAGCCAGATTACAAGCTCATTTTGGTTCAACTTCAGCAACTGTGCATTGCATTGCCATGTAATGTGATGCAATGCTATCTTTCTAGCTCTCCCTTTTTACTTCCTTTTGGATAAACAGACATATTAGGCAAGCATTTTGGAGCTTTCACCTAAATAACTACAGGTGGTGAGATAAGCTGCACAATATAATTGACCTTTCAGTATATTGTTGCACACACACCATCTATTTAGCAAATGCCCTTGTTATCAACAGCAGCCTTTTAAACTCACCTGAGCTAACAGGTATGTGCGCTGGTTACTCTGCTGCGCTTAAAATTTCTTTTTTGGTTTGCTACAATGCCTTTTCTGAAACGTTGTCTCCTTCTGCTGGAACACTGACTTCTTTCATTTAATGCCTGCAGACTATAAAAGAGAACCCAACCCAAAAAGTTTGGTTGATTAGTCTGTGGCATTCTGTTAAACTGTTGCTTATGGCGGTCTCTGTGAGCTTCTCAGCGACATTCAGCCAGCCAGGTATCCTGCCTGCAGTAGATGGAATGTGGCAATGGAACGCTGGCTGCGCGTGTCATAATAGGCTCTGAGCCTTTATATACCTGTGCACAGCAGCAGCCACCTTCAGTCTGCTGCTGGACAGCCAGCAGCAGCAGCAGCAGGAGAGGTATGTAATCAGGAGCCCTCCTGCTAAGGGTAGACAGTTGCTCGTTCCACCCCACCCCCCGCCTTAATTGGTTCTCCTCCCTTCCAACGGTGTTGAGGCGGGTGGGAACAGCAGGGGGTGAAGGTGCTGTGTTTAAAGAGGTGGAGTTATGCAGATCTAAAACGCGTGGATTGCAGCAGCAGCAAGCCGAAAAGTGCAGGCATGTAAGGGATCTAGAGGTTGACAACATGTCTTCTTAACGGGAGTCCAGGAGCTCATCTCCACAAATGGACTTTTCAGGATCCTTGGGTGGCTCCGTAGTTTGAAACCAATTCTGGTTATCGCTTCTCGGCCTTTTGGCTAAGATCAAGTGTAGTATCTGTTCTTATCAGTTTAATATCTGATACGTCCCCTATCTGGGGACCATATATTAAATGGATTTTTAGAACAGGGAGATGGAAAAAGAGCTTGCTCTGTCCACTCCACGCATTGACCTGGTATTGCAGTATCTCCAGGACCGGTGCACCCCTTCTTTAATGCAGTTTCTAAAATCAGAAAGAATTGAATTCAATGTTTTTTGTTCATTTTGCTTGTTTGTCGGATTTTGGGATGGACTCTTTGGCTTTGCTTTTCTTCTCCTCATTGGATTTTTCATGTTCAAAGTTGCAGAAGCCAGATTACAAGCTCATTTTGGTTCAACTTCAGCAACTGTGCATTGCATTGCCATGTAATGTGATGCAATGCTATCTTTCTAGCTCTCCCTTTTTACTTCCTTTTGGATAAACAGACATATTAGGCAAGCATTTTGGAGCTTTCACCTAAATAACTACAGGTGGTGAGATAAGCTGCACAATATAATTGACCTTTCAGTATATTGTTGCACACACACCATCTATTTAGCAAATGCCCTTGTTATCAACAGCAGCCTTTTAAACTCACCTGAGCTAACAGGTATGTGCGCTGGTTACTCTGCTGCGCTTAAAATTTCTTTTTTGGTTTGCTACAATGCCTTTTCTGAAACGTTGTCTCCTTCTGCTGGAACACTGACTTCTTTCATTTAATGCCTGCAGACTATAAAAGAGAACCCAACCCAAAAAGTTTGGTTGATTAGTCTGTGGCATTCTGTTAAACTGTTGCTTATGGCGGTCTCTGTGAGCTTCTCAGCGACATTCAGCCAGCCAGGTATCCTGCCTGCAGTAGATGGAATGTGGCAATGGAACGCTGGCTGCGCGTGTCATAATAGGCTCTGAGCCTTTATATACCTGTGCACAGCAGCAGCCACCTTCAGTCTGCTGCTGGACAGCCAGCAGCAGCAGCAGCAGGAGAGGTATGTAATCAGGAGCCCTCCTGCTAAGGGTAGACAGTTGCTCGTTCCACCCCACCCCCCGCCTTAATTGGTTCTCCTCCCTTCCAACGGTGTTGAGGCGGGTGGGAACAGCAGGGGGTGAAGGTGCTGTGTTTAAAGAGGTGGAGTTATGCAGATCTAAAACGCGTGGATTGCAGCAGCAGCAAGCCGAAAAGTGCAGGCATGTAAGGGATCTAGAGGTTGACAACATGTCTTCTTAACGGGAGTCCAGGAGCTCATCTCCACAAATGGACTTTTCAGGATCCTTGGGTGGCTCCGTAGTTTGAAACCAATTCTGGTTATCGCTTCTCGGCCTTTTGGCTAAGATCAAGTGTAGTATCTGTTCTTATCAGTTTAATATCTGATACGTCCCCTATCTGGGGACCATATATTAAATGGATTTTTAGAACAGGGAGATGGAAAAAGAGCTTGCTCTGTCCACTCCACGCATTGACCTGGTATTGCAGTATCTCCAGGACCGGTGCACCCCTTCTTTAATGCAGTTTCTAAAATCAGAAAGAATTGAATTCAATGTTTTTTGTTCATTTTGCTTGTTTGTCGGATTTTGGGATGGACTCTTTGGCTTTGCTTTTCTTCTCCTCATTGGATTTTTCATGTTCAAAGTTGCAGAAGCCAGATTACAAGCTCATTTTGGTTCAACTTCAGCAACTGTGCATTGCATTGCCATGTAATGTGATGCAATGCTATCTTTCTAGCTCTCCCTTTTTACTTCCTTTTGGATAAACAGACATATTAGGCAAGCATTTTGGAGCTTTCACCTAAATAACTACAGGTGGTGAGATAAGCTGCACAATATAATTGACCTTTCAGTATATTGTTGCACACACACCATCTATTTAGCAAATGCCCTTGTTATCAACAGCAACCTTTTAAACTCACCTGAGCTAACAGGTATGTGCGCTGGTTACTCTGCTGCGCTTAAAATTTCTTTTTTGGTTTGCTACAATGCCTTTTCTGAAACGTTGTCTCCTTCTGCTGGAACACTGACTTCTTTCATTTAATGCCTGCAGACTATAAAAGAGAACCCAACCCAAAAAGTTTGGTTGATTAGTCTGTGGCATTCTGTTAAACTGTTGCTTATGGCGGTCTCTGTGAGCTTCTCAGCGACATTCAGCCAGCCAGGTATCCTGCCTGCAGTAGATGGAATGTGGCAATGGAACGCTGGCTGCGCGTGTCATAATAGGCTCTGAGCCTTTATATACCTGTGCACAGCAGCAGCCACCTTCAGTCTGCTGCTGGACAGCCAGCAGCAGCAGCAGCAGGAGAGGTATGTAATCAGGAGCCCTCCTGCTAAGGGTAGACAGCTGCTCGTTCCACCCCACCCCCCGCCTTAATTGGTTCTCCTCCCTTCCAACGGTGTTGAGGCGGGTGGGAACAGCAGGGGGTGAAGGTGCTGTGTTTAAAGAGGTGGAGTTATGCAGATCTAAAACGCGTGGATTGCAGCAGCAGCAAGCCGAAAAGTGCAGGCATGTAAGGGATCTAGAGGTTGACAACATGTCTTCTTAACGGGAGTCCAGGAGCTCATCTCCACAAATGGACTTTTCAGGATCCTTGGGTGGCTCCGTAGTTTGAAACCAATTCTGGTTATCGCTTCTCGGCCTTTTGGCTAAGATCAAGTGTAGTATCTGTTCTTATCAGTTTAATATCTGATACGTCCCCTATCTGGGGACCATATATTAAATGGATTTTTAGAACAGGGAGATGGAAAAAGAGCTTGCTCTGTCCACTCCACGCATTGACCTGGTATTGCAGTATCTCCAGGACCGGTGCACCCCTTCTTTAATGCAGTTTCTAAAATCAGAAAGAATTGAATTCAATGTTTTTTGTTCATTTTGCTTGTTTGTCGGATTTTGGGATGGACTCTTTGGCTTTGCTTTTCTTCTCCTCATTGGATTTTTCATGTTCAAAGTTGCAGAAGCCAGATTACAAGCTCATTTTGGTTCAACTTCAGCAACTGTGCATTGCATTGCCATGTAATGTGATGCAATGCTATCTTTCTAGCTCTCCCTTTTTACTTCCTTTTGGATAAACAGACATATTAGGCAAGCATTTTGGAGCTTTCACCTAAATAACTACAGGTGGTGAGATAAGCTGCACAATATAATTGACCTTTCAGTATATTGTTGCACACACACCATCTATTTAGCAAATGCCCTTGTTATCAACAGCAGCCTTTTAAACTCACCTGAGCTAACAGGTATGTGCGCTGGTTACTCTGCTGCGCTTAAAATTTCTTTTTTGGTTTGCTGCAATGCCTTTTCTGAAACGTTGTCTCCTTCTGCTGGAACACTGACTTCTTTCATTTAATGCCTGCAGACTATAAAAGAGAACCCAACCCAAAAAGTTTGGTTGATTAGTCTGTGGCATTCTGTTAAACTGTTGCTTATGGCGGTCTCTGTGAGCTTCTCAGCGACATTCAGCCAGCCAGGTATCCTGCCTGCAGTAGATGGAATGTGGCAATGGAACGCTGGCTGCGCGTGTCATAATAGGCTCTGAGCCTTTATATACCTGTGCACAGCAGCAGCCACCTTCAGTCTGCTGCTGGACAGCCAGCAGCAGCAGCAGCAGGAGAGGTATGTAATCAGGAGCCCTCCTGCTAAGGGTAGACAGCTGCTCGTTCCACCCCACCCCCCGCCTTAATTGGTTCTCCTCCCTTCCAACGGTGTTGAGGCGGGTGGGAACAGCAGGGGGTGAAGGTGCTGTGTTTAAAGAGGTGGAGTTATGCAGATCTAAAACGCGCGGATTGCAGCAGCAGCAAGCCGAAAAGTGCAGGCATGTAAGGGATCTAGAGGTTGACAACATGTCTTCTTAACGGGAGTCCAGGAGCTCATCTCCACAAATGGACTTTTCAGGATCCTTGGGTGGCTCCGTAGTTTGAAACCAATTCTGGTTATCGCTTCTCGGCCTTTTGGCTAAGATCAAGTGTAGTATCTGTTCTTATCAGTTTAATATCTGATACGTCCCCTATCTGGGGACCATATATTAAATGGATTTTTAGAACAGGGAGATGGAAAAAGAGCTTGCTCTGTCCACTCCACGCATTGACCTGGTATTGCAGTATCTCCAGGACCGGTGCACCCCTTCTTTAATGCAGTTTCTAAAATCAGAAAGAATTGAATTCAATGTTTTTTGTTCATTTTGCTTGTTTGTCGGATTTTGGGATGGACTCTTTGGCTTTGCTTTTCTTCTCCTCATTGGATTTTTCATGTTCAAAGTTGCAGAAGCCAGATTACAAGCTCATTTTGGTTCAACTTCAGCAACTGTGCATTGCATTGCCATGTAATGTGATGCAATGCTATCTTTCTAGCTCTCCCTTTTTACTTCCTTTTGGATAAACAGACATATTAGGCAAGCATTTTGGAGCTTTCACCTAAATAACTACAGGTGGTGAGATAAGCTGCACAATATAATTGACCTTTCAGTATATTGTTGCACACACACCATCTATTTAGCAAATGCCCTTGTTATCAACAGCAGCCTTTTAAACTCACCTGAGCTAACAGGTATGTGCGCTGGTTACTCTGCTGCGCTTAAAATTTCTTTTTTGGTTTGCTACAATGCCTTTTCTGAAACGTTGTCTCCTTCTGCTGGAACACTGACTTCTTTCATTTAATGCCTGCAGACTATAAAAGAGAACCCAACCCAAAAAGTTTGGTTGATTAGTCTGTGGCATTCTGTTAAACTGTTGCTTATGGCGGTCTCTGTGAGCTTCTCAGCGACATTCAGCCAGCCAGGTATCCTGCCTGCAGTTGATGGAATGTGGCAATGGAACGCTGGCTGCGCGTGTCATAATAGGCTCTGAGCCTTTATATACCTGTGCACAGCAGCAGCCACCTTCAGTCTGCTGCTGGACAGCCAGCAGCAGCAGCAGCAGGAGAGGTATGTAATCAGGAGCCCTCCTGCTAAGGGTAGACAGCTGCTCGTTCCACCCCACCCCCCGCCTTAATTGGTTCTCCTCCCTTCCAACGATGTTGAGGCGGGTGGGAACAGCAGGGGGTGAAGGTGCTGTGTTTAAAGAGGTGGAGTTATGCAGATCTAAAACGCGTGGATTGCAGCAGCAGCAAGCCGAAAAGTGCAGGCATGTAAGGGATCTAGAGGTTGACAACATGTCTTCTTAACGGGAGTCCAGGAGCTCATCTCCACAAATGGACTTTTCAGGATCCTTGGGTGGCTCCGTAGTTTGAAACCAATTCTGGTTATCGCTTCTCGGCCTTTTGGCTAAGATCAAGTGTAGTATCTGTTCTTATCAGTTTAATATCTGATACGTCCCCTATCTGGGGACCATATATTAAATGGATTTTTAGAACAGGGAGATGGAAAAAGAGCTTGCTCTGTCCACTCCACGCATTGACCTGGTATTGCAGTATCTCCAGGACCGGTGCACCCCTTCTTTAATGCAGTTTCTAAAATCAGAAAGAATTGAATTCAATGTTTTTTGTTCATTTTGCTTGTTTGTCGGATTTTGGGATGGACTCTTTGGCTTTGCTTTTCTTCTCCTCATTGGATTTTTCATGTTCAAAGTTGCAGAAGCCAGATTACAAGCTCATTTTGGTTCAACTTCAGCAACTGTGCATTGCATTGCCATGTAATGTGATGCAATGCTATCTTTCTAGCTCTCCCTTTTTACTTCCTTTTGGATAAACAGACATATTAGGCAAGCATTTTGGAGCTTTCACCTAAATAACTACAGGTGGTGAGATAAGCTGCACAATATAATTGACCTTTCAGTATATTGTTGCACACACACCATCTATTTAGCAAATGCCCTTGTTATCAACAGCAGCCTTTTAAACTCACCTGAGCTAACAGGTATGTGCGCTGGTTACTCTGCTGCGCTTAAAATTTCTTTTTTGGTTTGCTACAATGCCTTTTCTGAAACGTTGTCTCCTTCTGCTGGAACACTGACTTCTTTCATTTAATGCCTGCAGACTATAAAAGAGAACCCAACCCAAAAAGTTTGGTTGATTAGTCTGTGGCATTCTGTTAAACTGTTGCTTATGGCGGTCTCTGTGAGCTTCTCAGCGACATTCAGCCAGCCAGGTATCCTGCCTGCAGTAGATGGAATGTGGCAATGGAACGCTGGCTGCGCGTGTCATAATAGGCTCTGAGCCTTTATATACCTGTGCACAGCAGCAGCCACCTTCAGTCTGCTGCTGGACAGCCAGCAGCAGCAGCAGCAGGAGAGGTATGTAATCAGGAGCCCTCCTGCTAAGGGTAGACAGCTGCTCGTTCCACCCCACCCCCGGCCTTAATTGGTTCTCCTCCCTTCCAACGGTGTTGAGGCGGGTGGGAACAGCAGGGGGTGAAGGTGCTGTGTTTAAAGAGGTGGAGTTATGCAGATCTAAAACGCGTGGATTGCAGCAGCAGCAAGCCGAAAAGTGCAGGCATGTAAGGGATCTAGAGGTTGACAACATGTCTTCTTAACGGGAGTCCAGGAGCTCATCTCCACAAATGGACTTTTCAGGATCCTTGGGTGGCTCCGTAGTTTGAAACCAATTCTGGTTATCGCTTCTCGGCCTTTTGGCTAAGATCAAGTGCAGTGATCTACCGGTTGCTGCCTTGGTCTTGGCTGAGAGGTGCCTTGGGTACCCGGCTCCTTGGCCTCGGGGGATCGCTGCATGTAGCAGTGCGGCTTCACCCCCTTGCTGCTTTTGGGGAGCCGGATTAGTCCCTGGGCAACGAGGGGCGATCAGCCTGCCTGCTTTTTTTAAGTAGGCGAGGAGGATTTTTGCCACGTTTGGTGTGAAGATATGGACGGGAGAAGCCCAAATATGCTGACCTGTGAAGAGGTCCCAGTTTTTGCAAGACTGAAGAATGCAGTGCGGTTTATTTTTTTGGATCCAGAGAAGAAGAAGTCTGGCTTGTTTTTTTTGGTAGAGAAGATTTTGTTTGGACTATTGGAAGTTCAAATGGAACAAGTTTTGTCTATGTTGGAGTTCCCGAAGAGAGGGATATATGATGTTATTTTTTGTTCAGAAGATATCTTTTCTGACTTTTGGAAGAGAATGGATCTAGTGAAGGAAGATTCGATACTTGAAGGTGTTTTTTTTGTGTCGCATTTTCCTAGGAAGGAAAGGCTAATAGTAATAAGGATGTATAGTCCTTTCATATTGGAAGAAGAGATCATGACCTTTTTATCCCGGTACTGTGAGAAAGTGAGTTCTGCTGGCAAAATGTTTAACCGATATGGTTTTTGGACCACGAGGTGGAGGTTCCTGGTCAAGTTCAAGGAAAGTTCGGATGGTGTTGTGGTACTCCCACCAAGTAGATTCAAAATCGGGACAGTTAATGGAGATATGTTCTTTACAGGTATGCCGAAGTTTTGTAGGCGTTGTAAACAGTATGGCCATGAAAAGGATTCCTGTACATTACAGTGGTGTGCCAAGTGTGAAGAAGTGGGACATAAGGCAGAGAATTGTGAAAAAAGTAAGAAATGTAATCTATGTGGTGGCAGTGGTCATTTATATGATTGCTGTCCTGTCAATAAAAGGGAGGAGAAGTCAGTTGACAAGGAAGATGGAAATGAAGAAGAGTCTGAAGCTGCCCCCCATGATGAAACGGAAGAGAACATATCTCAAAAGAAGGAGGAACAAATAAGAGATATAAGAAAAGAAGGTGATCATATGGAAGAAGATACTGAGAGTGATATCACAGGCGTTGAGATTGAAAATACTAGCTTGGAAGAAGAAGTGGAGGTGGATAGGGAGTCAGAAGATCAGGAGCAAAGTGAGTCCTCCAGTCAGGATGAAAAGGAAGGTGCTGTAAGTAATATGGAAGAGGAGGAGGAGGGTGAAGAAACTAGTGAAGAAGAAAGAGAGGATGTCGCATGTGAAGCCAGAGAAGAAATTGAAGGAGTTTTGTCATCTGGGAAGGACTCTAGTAAAGCAAAGGATGTTTCAGAAAAAAATATGAGGGAGATGGAGGAGAGACAAGAAGTCTTGAAAATGCTAGAGAGTTGTGAAGGGGGGAGTCAGGCTAGTCTAAGGCGCAAAGTGTGGAATAACATTTATAGCGATATGCATCGTTTTTTTTCAACTTACAGAATACCTCAGTCGTTGGCTAAAGAGGTAGAAGAAGCTTGGGATGGTCGGTTTCTGGATGGAAGGCTTTTGAATGCCTTGGCAGCATATGGCCTGAAGAGAGGAATGTTGCCTTAAATCGTAATGGTAAAGATTGTAATGTTGTGATGTAAAGAATATGGAATAACTGTATTGTGATAATATAAACGTATATATATAAAATAAGATTGGAAAAATGGATATATGACCCACAATGATGGATAACAACCTAATACCATTTGGAAATCATTGCAAAGCATGAAATGGTAAAGATGGGACTTGTAATCTGAGTGGAAAAAAAAAAAAAAAAAAATCTGTTCTTATCAGTTTAATATCTGATACGTCCCCTATCTGGGGACCATATATTAAATGGATTTTTAGAACAGGGAGATGGAAAAAGAGCTTGCTCTGTCCACTCCACGCATTGACCTGGTATTGCAGTATCTCCAGGACCGGTGCACCCCTTCTTTAATGCAGTTTCTAAAATCAGAAAGAATTGAATTCAATGTTTTTTGTTCATTTTGCTTGTTTGTCGGATTTTGGGATGGACTCTTTGGCTTTGCTTTTCTTCTCCTCATTGGATTTTTCATGTTCAAAGTTGCAGAAGCCAGATTACAAGCTCATTTTGGTTCAACTTCAGCAACTGTGCATTGCATTGCCATGTAATGTGATGCAATGCTATCTTTCTAGCTCTCCCTTTTTACTTCCTTTTGGATAAACAGACATATTAGGCAAGCATTTTGGAGCTTTCACCTAAATAACTACAGGTGGTGAGATAAGCTGCACAATATAATTGACCTTTCAGTATATTGTTGCACACACACCATCTATTTAGCAAATGCCCTTGTTATCAACAGCAGCCTTTTAAACTCACCTGAGCTAACAGGTATGTGCGCTGGTTACTCTGCTGCGCTTAAAATTTCTTTTTTGGTTTGCTACAATGCCTTTTCTGAAACGTTGTCTCCTTCTGCTGGAACACTGACTTCTTTCATTTAATGCCTGCAGACTATAAAAGAGAACCCAACCCAAAAAGTTTGGTTGATTAGTCTGTGGCATTCTGTTAAACTGTTGCTTATGGCGGTCTCTGTGAGCTTCTCAGCGACATTCAGCCAGCCAGGTATCCTGCCTGCAGTAGATGGAATGTGGCAATGGAACGCTGGCTGCGCGTGTCATAATAGGCTCTGAGCCTTTATATACCTGTGCACAGCAGCAGCCACCTTCAGTCTGCTGCTGGACAGCCAGCAGCAGCAGCAGCAGGAGAGGTATGTAATCAGGAGCCCTCCTGCTAAGGGTAGACAGCTGCTCGTTCCACCCCACCCCCCGCCTTAATTGGTTCTCCTCCCTTCCAACGGTGTTGAGGCGGGTGGGAACAGCAGGGGGTGAAGGTGCTGTGTTTAAAGAGGTGGAGTTATGCAGATCTAAAACGCGTGGATTGCAGCAGCAGCCAGCCGAAAAGTGCAGGCATGTAAGGGATCTAGAGGTTGACAACATGTCTTCTTAACGGGAGTCCAGGAGCTCATCTCCACAAATGGACTTTTCAGGATCCTTGGGTGGCTCCGTAGTTTGAAACCAATTCTGGTTATCGCTTCTCGGCCTTTTGGCTAAGATCAAGTGTAGTATCTGTTCTTATCAGTTTAATATCTGATACGTCCCCTATCTGGGGACCATATATTAAATGGATTTTTAGAACAGGGAGATGGAAAAAGAGCTTGCTCTGTCCACTCCACGCATTGACCTGGTATTGCAGTATCTCCAGGACCGGTGCACCCCTTCTTTAATGCAGTTTCTAAAATCAGAAAGAATTGAATTCAATGTTTTTTGTTCATTTTGCTTGTTTGTCGGATTTTGGGATGGACTCTTTGGCTTTGCTTTTCTTCTCCTCATTGGATTTTTCATGTTCAAAGTTGCAGAAGCCAGATTACAAGCTCATTTTGGTTCAACTTCAGCAACTGTGCATTGCATTGCCATGTAATGTGATGCAATGCTATCTTTCTAGCTCTCCCTTTTTACTTCCTTTTGGATAAACAGACATATTAGGCAAGCATTTTGGAGCTTTCACCTAAATAACTACAGGTGGTGAGATAAGCTGCACAATATAATTGACCTTTCAGTATATTGTTGCACACACACCATCTATTTAGCAAATGCCCTTGTTATCAACAGCAGCCTTTTAAACTCACCTGAGCTAACAGGTATGTGCGCTGGTTACTCTGCTGCGCTTAAAATTTCTTTTTTTGTTTGCTGCAATGCCTTTTCTGAAACGTTGTCTCCTTCTGCTGGAACACTGACTTCTTTCATTTAATGCCTGCAGACTATAAAAGAGAACCCAACCCAAAAAGTTTGGTTGATTAGTCTGTGGCATTCTGTTAAACTGTTGCTTATGGCGGTCTCTGTGAGCTTCTCAGCGACATTCAGCCAGCCAGGTATCCTGCCTGCAGTAGATGGAATGTGGCAATGGAACGCTGGCTGCGCGTGTCATAATAGGCTCTGAGCCTTTATATACCTGTGCACAGCAGCAGCCACCTTCAGTCTGCTGCTGGACAGCCAGCAGCAGCAGCAGCAGGAGAGGTATGTAATCAGGAGCCCTCCTGCTAAGGGTAGACAGCTGCTCGTTCCACCCCACCCCCCGCCTTAATTGGTTCTCCTCCCTTCCAACGGTGTTGAGGCGGGTGGGAACAGCAGGGGGTGAAGGTGCTGTGTTTAAAGAGGTGGAGTTATGCAGATCTAAAACGCGTGGATTGCAGCAGCAGCAAGCCGAAAAGTGCAGGCATGTAAGGGATCTAGAGGTTGACAACATGTCTTCTTAACGGGAGTCCAGGAGCTCATCTCCACAAATGGACTTTTCAGGATCCTTGGGTGGCTCCGTAGTTTGAAACCAATTCTGGTTATCGCTTCTCGGCCTTTTGGCTAAGATCAAGTGTTGTATCTGTTCTTATCAGTTTAATATCTGATACGTCCCCTATCTGGGGACCATATATTAAATGGATTTTTAGAACAGGGAGATGGAAAAAGAGCTTGCTCTGTCCACTCCACGCATTGACCTGGTATTGCAGTATCTCCAGGACCGGTGCACCCCTTCTTTAATGCAGTTTCTAAAATCAGAAAGAATTGAATTCAATGTTTTTTGTTCATTTTGCTTGTTTGTCGGATTTTGGGATGGACTCTTTGGCTTTGCTTTTCTTCTCCTCATTGGATTTTTCATGTTCAAAGTTGCAGAAGCCAGATTACAAGCTCATTTTGGTTCAACTTCAGCAACTGTGCATTGCATTGCCATGTAATGTGATGCAATGCTATCTTTCTAGCTCTCCCTTTTTACTTCCTTTTGGATAAACAGACATATTAGGCAAGCATTTTGGAGCTTTCACCTAAATAACTACAGGTGGCGAGATAAGCTGCACAATATAATTGACCTTTCAGTATATTGTTGCACACACACCATCTATTTAGCAAATGCCCTTGTTATCAACAGCAGCCTTTTAAACTCACCTGAGCTAACAGGTATGTGCGCTGGTTACTCTGCTGCGCTTAAAATTTCTTTTTTGGTTTGCTACAATGCCTTTTCTGAAACGTTGTCTCCTTCTGCTGGAACACTGACTTCTTTCATTTAATGCCTGCAGACTATGAAAGAGAACCCAACCCAAAAAGTTTGGTTGATTAGTCTGTGGCATTCTGTTAAACTGTTGCTTATGGCGGTCTCTGTGAGCTTCTCAGCGACATTCAGCCAGCCAGGTATCCTGCCTGCAGTAGATGGAATGTGGCAATGGAACGCTGGCTGCGCGTGTCATAATAGGCTCTGAGCCTTTATATACCTGTGCACAGCAGCAGCCACCTTCAGTCTGCTGCTGGACAGCCAGCAGCAGCAGGAGAGGTATGTAATCAGGAGCCCTCCTGCTAAGGGTAGACAGCTGCTCGTTCCACCCCACCCCCCGCCTTAATTGGTTCTCCTCCCTTCCAACGGTGTTGAGGCGGGTGGGAACAGCAGGGGGTGAAGGTGCTGTGTTTAAAGAGGTGGAGTTATGCAGATCTAAAACGCGTGGATTGCAGCAGCAGCAAGCCGAAAAGTGCAGGCATGTAAGGGATCTAGAGGTTGACAACATGTCTTCTTAACGGGAGTCCAGGAGCTCATCTCCACAAATGGACTTTTCAGGATCCTTGGGTGGCTCCGTAGTTTGAAACCAATTCTGGTTATCGCTTCTCGGCCTTTTGGCTAAGATCAAGTGTAGTATCTGTTCTTATCAGTTTAATATCTGATACGTCCCCTATCTGGGGACCATATATTAAATGGATTTTTAGAACAGGGAGATGGAAAAAGAGCTTGCTCTGTCCACTCCACGCATTGACCTGGTATTGCAGTATCTCCAGGACCGGTGCACCCCTTCTTTAATGCAGTTTCTAAAATCAGAAAGAATTGAATTCAATGTTTTTTGTTCATTTTGCTTGTTTGTCGGATTTTGGGATGGACTCTTTGGCTTTGCTTTTCTTCTCCTCATTGGATTTTTCATGTTCAAAGTTGCAGAAGCCAGATTACAAGCTCATTTTGGTTCAACTTCAGCAACTGTGCATTGCATTGCCATGTAATGTGATGCAATGCTATTTTTCTAGCTCTCCCTTTTTACTTCCTTTTGGATAAACAGACATATTAGGCAAGCATTTTGGAGCTTTCACCTAAATAACTACAGGTGGTGAGATAAGCTGCACAATATAATTGACCTTTCAGTATATTGTTGCACACACACCATCTATTTAGCAAATGCCCTTGTTATCAACAGCAGCCTTTTAAACTCACCTGAGCTAACAGGTATGTGCGCTGGTTACTCTGCTGCGCTTAAAATTTCTTTTTTGGTTTGCTACAATGCCTTTTCTGAAACGTTGTCTCCTTCTGCTGGAACACTGACTTCTTTCATTTAATGCCTGCAGACTATAAAAGAGAACCCAACCCAAAAAGTTTGGTTGATTAGTCTGTGGCATTCTGTTAAACTGTTGCTTATGGCGGTCTCTGTGAGCTTCTCAGCGACATTCAGCCAGCCAGGTATCCTGCCTGCAGTAGATGGAATGTGGCAATGGAACGCTGGCTGCGCGTGTCATAATAGGCTCTGAGCCTTTATATACCTGTGCACAGCAGCAGCCACCTTCAGTCTGCTGCTGGACAGCCAGCAGCAGCAGCAGCAGGAGAGGTATGTAATCAGGAGCCCTCCTGCTAAGGGTAGACAGCTGCTCGTTCCACCCCACCCCCCGCCTTAATTGGTTCTCCTCCTTTCCAACGGTGTTGAGGCGGGTGGGAACAGCAGGGGGTGAAGGTGCTGTGTTTAAAGAGGTGGAGTTATGCAGATCTAAAACGCGTGGATTGCAGCAGCAGCAAGCCGAAAAGTGCAGGCATGTAAGGGATCTAGAGGTTGACAACATGTCTTCTTAACGGGAGTCCAGGAGCTCATCTCCACAAATGGACTTTTCAGGATCCTTGGGTGGCTCCGTAGTTTGAAACCAATTCTGGTTATCGCTTCTCGGCCTTTTGGCTAAGATCAAGTGTAGTATCTGTTCTTATCAGTTTAATATCTGATACGTCCCCTATCTGGGGACCATATATTAAATGGATTTTTAGAACAGGGAGATGGAAAAAGAGCTTGCTCTGTCCACTCCACGCATTGACCTGGTATTGCAGTATCTCCAGGACCGGTGCACCCCTTCTTTAATGCAGTTTCTAAAATCAGAAAGAATTGAATTCAATGTTTTTTGTTCATTTTGCTTGTTTGTCGGATTTTGGGATGGACTCTTTGGCTTTGCTTTTCTTCTCCTCATTGGATTTTTCATGTTCAAAGTTGCAGAAGCCAGATTACAAGCTCATTTTGGTTCAACTTCAGCAACTGTGCATTGCATTGCCATGTAATGTGATGCAATGCTATCTTTCTAGCTCTCCCTTTTTACTTCCTTTTGGATAAACAGACATATTAGGCAAGCATTTTGGAGCTTTCACCTAAATAACTACAGGTGGTGAGATAAGCTGCACAATATAATTGACCTTTCAGTATATTGTTGCACACACACCATCTATTTAGCAAATGCCCTTGTTATCAACAGCAGCCTTTTAAACTCACCTGAGCTAACAGGTATGTGCGCTGGTTACTCTGCTGCGCTTAAAATTTCTTTTTTGGTTTGCTACAATGCCTTTTCTGAAACGTTGTCTCCTTCTGCTGGAACACTGACTTCTTTCATTTAATGCCTGCAGACTATAAAAGAGAACCCAACCCAAAAAGTTTGGTTGATTAGTCTGTGGCATTCTGTTAAACTGTTGCTTATGGCGGTCTCTGTGAGCTTCTCAGCGACATTCAGCCAGCCAGGTATCCTGCCTGCAGTAGATGGAATGTGGCAATGGAACGCTGGCTGCGCGTGTCATAATAGGCTCTGAGCCTTTATATACCTGTGCACAGCAGCAGCCACCTTCAGTCTGCTGCTGGACAGCCAGCAGCAGCAGGAGAGGTATGTAATCAGGAGCCCTCCTGCTAAGGGTAGACAGCTGCTCGTTCCACCCCACCCCCCGCCTTAATTGGTTCTCCTCCCTTCCAACGGTGTTGAGGCGGGTGGGAACAGCAGGGGGTGAAGGTGCTGTGTTTAAAGAGGTGGAGTTATGCAGATCTAAAACGCGTGGATTGCAGCAGCAGCAAGCCGAAAAGTGCAGGCATGTAAGGGATCTAGAGGTTGACAACATGTCTTCTTAACGGGAGTCCAGGAGCTCATCTCCACAAATGGACTTTTCAGGATCCTTGGGTGGCTCCGTAGTTTGAAACCAATTCTGGTTATCGCTTCTCGGCCTTTTGGCTAAGATCAAGTGTAGTATCTTTCGAAAAGGCGGTTTTGGATGTTGGCCGCCATAGTAGATTGATACATTATGCACACTGGGGTTTAGGCGCTTGTTAGTACGCCAGGTGGCTAATATAGTCATCTGGTGGAAAGCATGGCCCCCCAGGATCGACGCCATTGGGCCGGGGAAGATCGAAAGCCCGAAGTGTGAAGTGCCCCAGGAGTGGTGACCCTGGGGTGCCTTAACTCACTGGGATTGGGAGCCCCACTTGAGTTTATGGCACATTTGCACTAGCACTTCAATATTTCTTTCTTCACACACACCCTTATTCCGGGCCTTCTGGCCTTAGGATGGGGAATTTTTCAATTCCCGGTCGAAGGTCCGGGCAGTATTATACTGTGAAACCTTCACTATTTATTTAATTTTTTTTTGTCACTGTGTGTCCACTTTTTCACGTGTGTCCACGTCCTTACTAGGATTTTGTCGGGATGCGGTTCCCTTACGGGTTCCTCTCTTGGCAGGTCTAGGGGGGGAGTGTGTGGCCATCAGGTTCCGCTCCCCCCTGAACCCCACTGGCTCTCCTCTTTCGGGAGGAGAGCGTTGTTGGCTCCCCTCTTCCGGGAGGGGAGCACAGTCTTTGGCTCCCAGTGCCTTGCTCGGGTGAGAACTCGGGCAGGTATTGGGGGTAAGATTGGGTCGCCTCTGGCTCCGGCTGGAGGTGGCTATTTGTCCCTGTTCCTCGCAGTGGCCTTCTGGCTCGGAGGGACGGGGAATGGTTTGGGGGACCCTTCTCCTTTTGGAGAGGGTTTCAAGAAGACCAGCATCCTAGTGCACTTTTTTTTTGTGGCACTTGTCACTTTTTTAAGCGCACTCGGGTTTTGTACACGAATTCGGGCTTTCGATAAAAAAAAAAAAAAAAAAATCTGTTCTTATCAGTTTAATATCTGATACGTCCCCTATCTGGGGACCATATATTAAATGGATTTTTAGAACAGGGAGATGGAAAAAGAGCTTGCTCTGTCCACTCCACGCATTGACCTGGTATTGCAGTATCTCCAGGACCGGTGCACCCCTTCTTTAATGCAGTTTCTAAAATCAGAAAGAATTGAATTCAATGTTTTTTGTTCATTTTGCTTGTTTGTCGGATTTTGGGATGGACTCTTTGGCTTTGCTTTTCTTCTCCTCATTGGATTTTTCATGTTCAAAGTTGCAGAAGCCAGATTACAAGCTCATTTTGGTTCAACTTCAGCAACTGTGCATTGCATTGCCATGTAATGTGATGCAATGCTATCTTTCTAGCTCTCCCTTTTTACTTCCTTTTGGATAAACAGACATATTAGGCAAGCATTTTGGAGCTTTCACCTAAATAACTACAGGTGGTGAGATAAGCTGCACAATATAATTGACCTTTCAGTATATTGTTGCACACACACCATCTATTTAGCAAATGCCCTTGTTATCAACAGCAGCCTTTTAAACTCACCTGAGCTAACAGGTATGTGCGCTGGTTACTCTGCTGCGCTTAAAATTTCTTTTTTGGTTTGCTACAATGCCTTTTCTGAAACGTTGTCTCCTTCTGCTGGAACACTGACTTCTTTCATTTAATGCCTGCAGACTATAAAAGAGAACCCAACCCAAAAAGTTTGGTTGATTAGTCTGTGGCATTCTGTTAAACTGTTGCTTATGGCGGTCTCTGTGAGCTTCTCAGCGACATTCAGCCAGCCAGGTATCCTGCCTGCAGTAGATGGAATGTGGCAATGGAACGCTGGCTGCGCGTGTCATAATAGGCTCTGAGCCTTTATATACCTGTGCACAGCAGCAGCCACCTTCAGTCTGCTGCTGGACAGCCAGCAGCAGCAGCAGCAGGAGAGGTATGTAATCAGGAGCCCTCCTGCTAAGGGTAGACAGCTGCTCGTTCCACCCCACCCCCCGCCTTAATTGGTTCTCCTCCCTTCCAACGGTGTTGAGGCGGGTGGGAACAGCAGGGGGTGAAGGTGCTGTGTTTAAAGAGGTGGAGTTATGCAGATCTAAAACGCGTGGATTGCAGCAGCAGCAAGCCGAAAAGTGCAGGCATGTAAGGGATCTAGAGGTTGACAACATGTCTTCTTAACGGGAGTCCAGGAGCTCATCTCCACAAATGGACTTTTCAGGATCCTTGGGTGGCTCCGTAGTTTGAAACCAATTCTGGTTATCGCTTCTCGGCCTTTTGGCTAAGATCAAGTGTAGTATCTGTTCTTATCAGTTTAATATCTGATACGTCCCCTATCTGGGGACCATATATTAAATGGATTTTTAGAACAGGGAGATGGAAAAAGAGCTTGCTCTGTCCACTCCACGCATTGACCTGGTATTGCAGTATCTCCAGGACTGGTGCACCCCTTCTTTAATGCAGTTTCTAAAATCAGAAAGAATTGAATTCAATGTTTTTGTTCATTTTGCTTGTTTGTCGGATTTTGGGATGGACTCTTTGGCTTTGCTTTTCTTCTCCTCATTGGATTTTTCATGTTCAAAGTTGCAGAAGCCAGATTACAAGCTCATTTTGGTTCAACTTCAGCAACTGTGCATTGCATTGCCATGTAATGTGATGCAATGCTATCTTTCTAGCTCTCCCTTTTTACTTCCTTTTGGATAAACAGACATATTAGGCAAGCATTTTGGAGCTTTCACCTAAATAACTACAGGTGGTGAGATAAGCTGCACAATATAATTGACCTTTCAGTATATTGTTGCACACACACCATCTATTTAGCAAATGCCCTTGTTATCAACAGCAGCCTTTTAAACTCACCTGAGCTAACAGGTATGTGCGCTGGTTACTCTGCTGCGCTTAAAATTTCTTTTTTGGTTTGCTACAATGCCTTTTCTGAAACGTTGTCTCCTTCTGCTGGAACACTGACTTCTTTCATTTAATGCCTGCAGACTATAAAAGAGAACCCAACCCAAAAAGTTTGGTTGATTAGTCTGTGGCATTCTGTTAAACTGTTGCTTATGGCGGTCTCTGTGAGCTTCTCAGCGACATTCAGCCAGCCAGGTATCCTGCCTGCAGTAGATGGAATGTGGCAATGGAACGCTGGCTGCGCGTGTCATAATAGGCTCTGAGCCTTTATATACCTGTGCACAGCAGCAGCCACCTTCAGTCTGCTGCTGGACAGCCAGCAGCAGCAGCAGCAGGAGAGGTATGTAATCAGGAGCCCTCCTGCTAAGGGTAGACAGCTGCTCGTTCCACCCCACCCCCCGCCTTAATTGGTTCTCCTCCCTTCCAACGGTGTTGAGGCGGGTGGGAACAGCAGGGGGTGAAGGTGCTGTGTTTAAAGAGGTGGAGTTATGCAGATCTAAAACGCGTGGATTGCAGCAGCAGCAAGCCGAAAAGTGCAGGCATGTAAGGGATCTAGAGGTTGACAACATGTCTTCTTAACGGGAGTCCAGGAGCTCATCTCCACAAATGGACTTTTCAGGATCCTTGGGTGGCTCCGTAGTTTGAAACCAATTCTGGTTATCGCTTCTCGGCCTTTTGGCTAAGTTCAAGTGCTTTATTGCAGGAGATTGTGGTTGAAGGGCACTCGGGTACCCCTCTCCTTGGCCTGGCAGGATCGTCCACTTTGGTGGACTTAACCTGCTTGCTGCTATTAGGGAGAGGGCTTAGTCCCAGGGTAACGAGTTGCGATCCCCCAGCTTCCAGGTGTTTTTCGCTGCAAGAACACTGGGAGCGCAGATTGCAAGCGGCTGCAATTTGCAACCTTGTTGCGTTTTTCCATGGAGGTTGACCCTAACCTCGTGCCTCTTTATGCGAGGCTAAAAAACTCTATCCGAGTTCACTTCACGGCGGGTGGCTCGGATATGAGGAAATTAGGGTATGTAGTCCAGGACGTGCTCAGGAACCTTCTTGGCGTACAAAGTAATGAAATTCTCTCCATCCAGGATTATCCCAGAAGAGGTGACTATGACATCACATTCACCGGAGAAGGTATTTTTAGAGATGTACTAGAAAAGTTAAAAAAAGTTGAAAATAGTCCTGTTTTGAAAGGGATACAAATTGTTGAGCACGTCCTGGATGAGGTAAGACTGGTTATTGTAAAAATATTTTCGCCCTTTGTTTCTGCTCCAGAAGTAATGTCATTTCTAGCAATTTATTTTAAAAGTGTTAAATGTATTGGGAAGATATTAAACGAATATAACATATGGACATCTAAGTGGAAATTCCTTGTGAAGTGTACAAGAGATCCAAATACACCAGGTGGTATACGGCTCCCCCCTGCCCGTTTCAAAATTGGGCAAACAAATGGGGATTTCTTCTTTTCTGGGATGCCAGTATATTGCAGAAATTGTGGGCGCTATGGTCATTCAAAAGAAAACTGTCATGTATCATGTAGAAATTGTGCTAGTGAAGAACATGAGACAAAAGAATGCCCTAAGGAAAAGAAATGCAGTTTTTGCCAGACTCCAGGTCACTTTTATTTTTTTTGCCCTCACAGATTTCGGGAAGATGAGCAAAATGGGAAGTCCAAGACGTCCGACCAAGGACCAAAAGATCAGACCACCCCTCAGGAGGAGGAACAACAACCTGGAGCCTCTGGAGACAATAAGGGCGTACCAAATAGTGAAGTGTCTCCAGAGTCTATGACAGGTAAAATACCAAATCCCAAAACCTGGCTGCAGGACCTGCGGGAGTCCAAAAGGAGGGCTGAGAAGGAGCAGAAGGGCACTACTGGTAAGGTCAAAAGGGACCGGCAAAAGGCCGACACAGAAGCCCATGCCCAGTCTGGGTCTCCTAGTGCTGAGGGCGCTGAGTGGATAAAGGTGGGTCCTAAGAAAAAGAAAAAGGGTGGTTCGGAGGAGGCAGCAGGAGGTGAACAGATGGACACTTCTCCAGAAGGGGACGTGGACGCTGGACCCTCAGGGGTTTCGGTCTCCGCTGCTACAGGTGGGGACCGGGATCTTGCTGCCTCTGAAGAGTCAGAGGCTCTGCCTTGTGCGCAACCTCCTCCTATAGGACGACCTTCTACAGGTCAAACAGGGGCGGCGGAACCCCTCGGAGACCCACCTGATGAGGAACTGCATGGCCAGCCAATGGAGACCCAGCGGGTTCTGCCAGCCAGCCCTCCGAGCTATGCCAGTGTAGCGTCGGGTTTATATAAATGTGGTAATCTTTCCTCCTCCACGGAGACTCTCGTGACGATACTATCAGATGAGGAGGGAGGCGCAAGCCCAGTGGTCTGATCAGGTTCATCGGACAGGTAAATCCGTTGCTCTTAGTTACCTAAGTAAAATTTCTACATTTTCTAATGATGGCTGAACTCAAAGGTATTTCCCTCAACGTGAGAGGCATAAAATCTAACACGAGAAGAACTGCTCTTTTTAATTTTTTTACGTGTTTTACTGCATCTGTATTTTTTCTGCAAGAATGTAATATCCCACATGAAATGTCATATCAAAAATATAAAGATGAGTGGAAGTGTGGGCCATCTGTCTGGTCCGGATCGAATGCTGCAGGATCAGCGGGTGTAGCCATACTTTTTAAAGGGAACGTTTTAATTGATTTTATTCAGGAAATTTTACCAGGTCGTATTTTATTAGTGAAAGCTTTTATTGATGGTATTAGATGGCAGTTTTTAAATTTTTATGGATCAACAGAGAAAAATGAAAGAGCCGAAATGCTTGATCTTTTACCATTATTTATTAATAACTCTGAACCTTTTATCTTAGCAGGGGATTTTAATTGTGTTTTAAAAGGTGAAAACCGGCGCTCCAGCTCTGTAAGCAGGAACTACGATAAAACCTCAGGTATGCTACATGATATAGTCAAAGATGCTAAATTGATAGACATATATAAAGAGTGTCATAGTGATAGCCCAGAGGACGCCGGTTTCACTTGGAGCAATGCTAATTGTAGCTCTAGGATTGATTTTATTTTTGGTTCAGATAAAACAATACCTGCCAAATGTGAAGTTTTAACTAATATATTTTCAGACCATAAACTTTTATCCTTTACCATAAAAGTAAATGACAACAAAAAATGTGGTAAGAAAAGCTGGAAAATGAACGTATCCCTTTTAACCGACCCGCAGATTTTATCAGATTTTATTGAGTTTTATAGGAAATGTAGAAAAGGGAAAAAAACAAATGAGACTATGAGTGTATGGTGGGATAGAATGAAAGTAAAAATAAAAGACTTTTTTATTAAAAAGAGTATATGTAGAGCCAAAGAAAAATATGAAGAATATAGAATTTTAAATACCCGCCTACAAACATTATTTAAGCTCAGAGACAATGGGATAGATGTACAAGTTGATATTTCAAACTTAAAAGAAGAGATTTCAAAATGGCTAGAACAAAAAGGAAAAGAGATAATTTTTCGTTCTAGAGTACAACATATAGAAGAAAATGAAAAGTGTTCCAGATATTTTTTTAGGAAAAATAAAAAAGAAAAAGTGATAATTGACCATATAGATGGTGAGAATAATATAAAAAATATGCTGGGTAAAGTTGAGGGTTTTTTTTCTAATCTTTTTAATGGAAAAAATATAGATAATAAATTAATGGATGATTCGCTGCAAGGACTAACAGCTGTTTTAGATCCCGCATCCCAAGAGTTTTTATCCCAAGTTTTAACGGAACAAGAAGTGTTAAAAACTATTAAAAGTTTTAAAACTGGAAAGGTCCCTGGTCCTGATGGCATCCCAATAGAATTTTATGTATGTTTTTATGATATTTTAAAAGATGATTTGTTTTATTTGTTTACTGAGGTTTTTAATAATAAGGTTTTATTAAATTCCTGGAAGAAAGGTGAAGTCTCCCTCCTATACAAAAAAGGCGATAAATCAAAATTAGAAAACTGGAGACCAATAACACTTTTAAATTGTGACTATAAAATAATGGCTAAAATTTGTGCAAATCGTCTAAAAGAAGTCATCAGCAAAGTTATTCATTCTAATCAAGTGTGTGGGGTGCCGGGGCGCAGTATATGGGACAATCTGAATTTAGTGAAAGACTGTATTGAGGATGTGAAAGACAGAAAGGGGAAAATGGCGATTTTATCTATTGATTTTGAAAAAGCATTTGACCGTGTCTCACACTTTTATCTTTTTAAAGTTTTAGAGAAAATGGGCATACCAGAAGGGTTTTTACTATCGCTTAAAGCATTTTACAAGGATTGTACAAGTAAGATTTTAGTGAATGGTTTTAAGACACAAGAGGTATTTTTACGGTCAGGGGTGAAACAGGGATGCCCTCTGTCCCCCCTACTGTTTATCTGTGCACTGGAACCAATGTTATGTGCAATACGCCAAAATAAACAGATATGCGGTGTCCCTCTGCCTGGAAGCGGTGGTTTGGAGGCCAAGGTTGTAGGCTACATGGATGACGTGGCGGTCTTGTGTACAGATGCACCATCACTTACGGCCACTCTCCATCAATTGCAATCCTTTTGCCTAGCTTCTGGTTTTAAAATCAATTTTAATAAGTGTAACATTTTAAGTGTTGGGGGGATGATTTTACGTGATGTACCAATTAATGTCTCCGAATCCATTTCCATTTTAGGTATATCATTCACTGAAAATAATGATGGTTATAATAGTTGGGAAACAGTTACACAGAAAGTAAATACGAAAATATGTATGTGGAACATGAGGAGACTTACAATGGAGGGTAAAGTATTGGTTTTAAAGATGGTGATTTTACCTCTTTTATTGTATCTTAGCATGGTTTTCCCCCCGCCTGTTAATGTTTTAAAAAAGATAACCAAAACCTGTTTTACCTTCTTTTGGAACTCAAAAATGGAAAAGCTAAAAAGAGAAATCGTGATGAAATCAAAAGTAAAAGGTGGTAAAGATTTTCCAGATTTTAATAGGTTTCTTTTAATCCATCTGTTCGTTTACTGTTTTAATGCCCTTTTTAAGAATCACTATTGGTCCTTTTTTATGCGTTTTAATACAGGATTTTTTATGAGAAAGTTTGGATGGTATGAAGTTAATATATCTGTGCCCCATGCTTTTAATTTGTCGACGCATTATGAGATTTTAAGGAAAATAGTGTCCGATTTTAATTTAGGGACTAAGAAAATAGAGGAATTAAGAAATAGTAAGAAACTAATTAAAGAAATACGTAAAAGTGAGGAAATATGTAATGTTGACAGATATGATGATGACAAATCTATGTCTATCTGGAAAATGATTAACGTTTTTTATCTTTTTAATGAACAGAGAGATCTGGCTTGGAGTTGCATGCACCGCTGTCTTCCTTGCCGGGCATTCCAATACAGAAGAGGATTTGTGAGGTCTGCCATCTGCCCAAGAGCCGGATGCCAAGACGAGGAAACGGTGGAACATCTATTATGGACATGTAATTTTGCAAAGGATTTCTGGAGAAGACTGCTCCCCCTACTGGAAAGGGTGGCAGACCTCAAGGACTTTACATATAAAACTGTGCTATACGGACTTATGGAATGCCCCACAATGGACCAGTACACAATGGCTTGGAAGACAGTGAACTGCGCCAAGTCATCTCTCTGGAAAGCGCGCAACATTGCTATTTTTAAACAAGATGTTTTATCAGTGAATGATGTTTTAAGTTTATGTTTATGTGAAATGTATACTTATTATTTAATTGACAAAAAGAAGAATATACATATTTCCAAAAAATGGCTTGTTGACCAATGGAACCTAATTATTTAAAATCTTTGTATTTTTTTGTTTTGGAAATTTCATTTGTCTTTTAACGTTTGGTATTTGTGTAATTATGCTTGTAATTTGTTAAAATTTTAATAAACGGTTTTATCCCTCTGCAGGGGATAGCCAAATTAAAAAAAAAAAATCTGTTCTTATCAGTTTAATATCTGATACGTCCCCTATCTGGGGACCATATATTAAATGGATTTTTAGAACAGGGAGATGGAAAAAGAGCTTGCTCTGTCCACTCCACGCATTGACCTGGTATTGCAGTATCTCCAGGACCGGTGCACCCCTTCTTTAATGCAGTTTCTAAAATCAGAAAGAATTGAATTCAATGTTTTTTGTTCATTTTGCTTGTTTGTCGGATTTTGGGATGGACTCTTTGGCTTTGCTTTTCTTCTCCTCATTGGATTTTTCATGTTCAAAGTTGCAGAAGCCAGATTACAAGCTCATTTTGGTTCAACTTCAGCAACTGTGCATTGCATTGCCATGTAATGTGATGCAATGCTATCTTTCTAGCTCTCCCTTTTTACTTCCTTTTGGATAAACAGACATATTAGGCAAGCATTTTGGAGCTTTCACCTAAATAACTACAGGTGGTGAGATAAGCTGCACAATATAATTGACCTTTCAGTATATTGTTGCACACACACCATCTATTTAGCAAATGCCCTTGTTATCAACAGCAGCCTTTTAAACTCACCTGAGCTAACAGGTATGTGCGCTGGTTACTCTGCTGCGCTTAAAATTTCTTTTTTGGTTTGCTACAATGCCTTTTCTGAAACGTTGTCTCCTTCTGCTGGAACACTGACTTCTTTCATTTAATGCCTGCAGACTATAAAAGAGAACCAACCCAAAAAGTTTGGTTGATTAGTCTGTGGCATTCTGTTAAACTGTTGCTTATGGCGGTCTCTGTGAGCTTCTCAGCGACATTCAGCCAGCCAGGTATCCTGCCTGCAGTAGATGGAATGTGGCAATGGAACGCTGGCTGCGCGTGTCATAATAGGCTCTGAGCCTTTATATACCTGTGCACAGCAGCAGCCACCTTCAGTCTGCTGCTGGACAGCCAGCAGCAGCAGCAGGAGAGGTATGTAATCAGGAGCCCTCCTGCTAAGGGTAGACAGCTGCTCGTTCCACCCCACCCCCCGCCTTAATTGGTTCTCCTCCCTTCCAACGGTGTTGAGGCGGGTGGGAACAGCAGGGGGTGAAGGTGCTGTGTTTAAAGAGGTGGAGTTATGCAGATCTAAAACGCGTGGATTGCAGCAGCAGCAAGCCGAAAAGTGCAGGCATGTAAGGGATCTAGAGGTTGACAACATGTCTTCTTAACGGGAGTCCAGGAGCTCATCTCCACAAATGGACTTTTCAGGATCCTTGGGTGGCTCCGTAGTTTGAAACCAATTCTGGTTATCGCTTCTCGGCCTTTTGGCTAAGATCAAGTGTAGTATCTGTTCTTTTAAAAACACAAGAGCTACGATCTACACTTGACGAGAGCGATCGAACTCGGAAGGAGAAGAGCTTCGGAGCCCAGCTGACATCGGAGTACGAAGGCGGATATCGGTGGGAGGAAGAAGCTCTAAAGAATCCAGAAGAAGACGAAGACTCGGAGAAGAATCGGGCTGTCCTGTGGAATCTTCGAGGAAGAAAATCATCGAGACAAAGACCTTTCGGGGAATTTGTCCAGAACACGACGGGAGAAGAATCTGCATAGCTCCACCCATTCCGGGAAGAGTTCCAGATCCAGCTCCAAGAAGTAACTGCAGGAGGAAAGCCATGGCAAGCGCTGCGAGGAAGGCCGAAAAGAAGAGCCTGGAGCTGGGGACAGCCAGGAGGGCCCAGCCAGGAGCCGATTCTGACCCCAAGGACTCTACCTCCACGACTGGCCAGCAGAAGGGACCCCAGAAGCCCCGCCACGAAGCTCCAGCCCTGGAGCCATGGATGCGGCAGACGGTGGCCCTGAAGCTGAAGGAAGTGGATGGGAGGGTGCCGGACATGTCCTCGGACGTGTTCTGCCAGAAGATGCTGCTGGATCGAGGCTTCTCCAGGTCGGACACCCTCAGCATCCAGACCTTCTTGACGGGGATCTTCTTCGTCACCTTCGCCACTGTGAACACCTGCAGGAGGTTCTGGGAAATGGTAAGCGCAAAAGGACCGGATAATTCTTTCTCTGCCTTTACAGGTAGCTGCCCTATCCAGAGGGATGAAAGGAGGATCACGGTCTCCATGCGCAACCCGCACACCCCAGGCCAAGACATCTGTACCTTCCTGAGACGCTTCTATTTGGTTGTGAAGGAACCCTCTCACATCCTGAATGGACTCGGCTTCTGGACAGGTAAGTGGTCGGTGACCGTTAGACTTCACAGGGACCTGGCGTACTCAGACGGACTTCGGCACCTGCCCCCGACATTCTCCCTGGGCAACTCCTACGGCCTCATCTATTACCCGGACATGCCGCGGAACTGCAGGAGATGCGGCAAGAACGGCCACGAGATGAAGGACTGCAAGGAGGATGCCTGCAGGATTTGTCGAGTGACGGGACACAGCTCGAAGGACTGCCCGAAGAAGACGTCCTGCAACCTGTGTGGGCTGGCGGCTCATCTGTACAAGGATTGCCCCAGGCGTGAGAGATCCTGGGCATCGGTGGTTGCGACGACCCCAGCTACGGAGGACAAGGCCCCGACGACCAGGCCTGTGAAGGTCAAGGACACGACGACCAAGGCCCCAGCGGCCAAGGCCGAGACGACCAAGGCCAAAGCGGTCAAGGAGTCGGTGGCCAAAGCCCCAGCGACGGTCCCAGCAGCTCCGAAGCAGAAGAAAAAGTCAAAGGAGGGTAAGAGTTCTGTCACCCCTCTCTCGATCCCTCCCCCTGCCACCCCCGTCCAATCCCCCCCCACCCCGGCCACCCCTGCTGAGGATTCCACTTCCTCTTCCTCCTTCCCCTACTCCTCAGCAGGTGTCCTTTCCCCTGCCCCGGCAGCCACTCTCCCTCCCCAGACCATGGTAGCGGTGGAATTAACCTTTCCTCCACCCGCCGCTATATATTCCGAGGAGGATTTTCCCCTTCTTGTCTCCCCAGTTCCAACCCGGGGAAAGAGGAAGGTGGAGGACAGCCCTGCTACTGAATCCTCCAAAAAGAAGATTCTGGATTTCGTAGGCGAAAAGGAGGATACCCTCCCTGAGCCAGAAGAGATGGAGCACATGGTTGAGACCCTGGTGGCCGAGCCAGAAGAGGAGGAACTGGTGGTCGCCGAGATTGAGGCCGCGCTGCTTGACCAGATGGAGGAAGAGGGCCTGCTGGTGATCCCGTCACCAGCAGTCAACACCGACGAGGGACCACCCGACCGGAGTGGTAACTAAGGTGTATTGCCTGCGCTAACTTTTTCTTTTTTCCCTACATGATGGCTAATATTAACTTATTTTCCATTAATGTCAGGAGCATCAAGGACAAGTTCAGACGTCAGACTATTTATGCCTTCCTTACTTCCCAGTTGTGTGATGTTTATATGTTGCAGGAATGTTCCCTTCCCTCCTCTAGGTCCTTCAAACATCTGGCCAGGGAGTGGTCCCACGGTCCATCCTACTGGTCCGGTGGGGGTGACTGCAAGTCTGCGGGGGTCGCAATTCTGATCAGGGGGGGCGCATTCACGCTTGAGTCCGTCCAGGAGCTCATCTGCGGCAGGGCTCTTGTTGTAGATGGCAACTGGGCGGGAGAACCTGTCAGGTTCATCAACGTGTATGCGTCCCCACTGAAGAATGAGCGTTTGGAGCTTTTCCAGACCCTGCGGCTTCAGCTTGCCACCACCAGGACCTTAGTGATGGCCGGGGATTTCAACTGCCCCATCGAGGAGGACGGTCGTAGTTCTGGCACATCTGCCATGTTGGACATCACGTCCAAGCTGCTCATCGAGATGGTAACCGAGGCCTCTCTTCAGGACGTGGTGGGCTCCATGGGGAGAGGCTCCACGAACTATTCGTGGAGCCGACCCGATGGCTCACTCCGCTCCAGGATTGACTTTGTGTTCACCTCTCGGGCAGTCAGGCAGAGTAGGCACTCGATGGTCTCCTGCTTCTTCTCCGACCACAGAGCCATTCACTTACAAGGTGTCCTCGGCGACGGTTTTCCGTCCGGCCCCGGCTCCTGGAAGCTGAATTGTGCTCTGCTGGCTCAGGATGAAGTCGTGGAGGAGCTGAGAGCAGCCTACGCAATGTGGCAGTCCTACAAGGGTAGCTTCCAAACAGTCTCTGATTGGTGGGAATATGTTAAACTTGAGTTTCGCTGTTTCTTTCAGGCCAAGGGTCGACAACAGGCGTGTAAGAAGAGGAGGGACTTCAGAGGGCTGCAGCGCGAGCTGCGGTCGCTGCAGGACCTTCTTCACTGCGGCTGGGACATGAGGGAGGAGCTGGAGGAGACCAAGAAGAGCCTGAAAAGGCACTTTGAGGAGGAGTCCAAGCGAATCATCTTCCGTTCCAAAGTGGAGAATCTGGAGAAGGGTGAGAAATGTAAATCATTCTTTTTCAGGAAACTTCATGCCGGTCACACGCCCCTGAACGAGCTGCGAGACGAGAGCGGAAACATGCGACGTGGGAAGGAGGACGTGATGAGGGTCGTCAGCGACTTCTACAGCGAACTCTACTCCCACAAGACTACCGACCCCGACGCTGCTGATAAGTTCCTGTCAGGTATCACTAACCATCTTGATCCTGCAGGCACGGCAGCCTTGGACAAACCTCTGATGGTGGGCGAATTGCTCTCTGCCGCTAAATCCTTTAGGACCGGCAGGACCCCGGGCAGTGATGGTCTTCCAGCGGAGCTCTATGTAGCGCTGGGAGACCTCATCTGTCCGGACCTGTTGGACCTGTACGAGGAGATGGTGGTGGAGGGTAGAATGCCTCCATCTTTGAGGGAAGGAATGGTCACGATCCTGTACAAGCGGAAGGGAGAGAGGTGCGACCTGAGGAATTGGCGTCCCATCACTCTGCTCAACGTGGACTACAAGATCCTGGCCAAGACGATGGCGACACGACTTAAGACGGTCATCGGACGGATCATCCACCCGGACCAGACCTGCGGCATCCCTGGACGTCGCATCGCAGACAGCCTCGCTCTCGTGCGGGACACGGTCGAGTACATCAAGGTCCGCCGCGCACACGCGGCCCTGGTCTCCTTGGATCAGGAGAAGGCCTTCGACCGGGTTTCCCACGAGTTCATGGGCCGAGCTCTGCACCGGTTAGGTTTGGGTAACATGTTTTGTTCGTATGTCCGTCTGATGTATTTTGATATCCACAGCTCGGTGTTGGTGAACGGCTGGAAGACTGACCCCTTCCCTGTCCTCTCTGGGGTCAGACAAGGCTGCCCTCTATCACCTCTTCTTTTTGTTTGTGTTATAGAACTCTTCGCAGAGGCTATCCGGCAGAATGGAGAGATCAGAGGGATCACCGCACCGGGTCCGGGACGACACGAGGTCAAGTGCTCGCTCTACATGGACGACGTCACCGTCTTCTGCGCTGATCGTGGTTCAGTCGACGCCCTCGTCCAGACGTGTGAGAGGTTCGGCCGGGCTTCAGGGGCCAAAATCAACTGCAGGAAGTCGGAAGCCATGCTCTTCGGGGATTGGCAGCCGGCCTCCTCCGCCCCCTTCCCCTTCAACATTCAACCGGATTTCCTCAAGGTGCTGGGAGTCTGGTTCGGGAAGGAAGGAGCGGCCCTCAAGTCCTGGCAAGAACGCTTGGCCAAGGTGAAGCAACGGATCGGACTCTGGAGCCTCAGACACCTCACTTGTGAGGGTAAGGCACTCATCCTGCGTAATGAGGTCCTGCCCGTCTTGCAGTACACGGCGCAGGCCTGGCCCCCACACGTCACTGTGTGCAGGGCCATTACCAGGACAGTGTTTCACTTTGTCTGGGGATCCAAGATGGACAGAGTCAGGCAGGCCGTCATGTACAAGGAGCCTCGCAAGGGTGGGAAGGGCGTTCCAGATATCCCCACCCTCCTGCGATCCTCTTTTGTGTGTGATTGTGTCCGCCGGACTTTGCAAGTCAAGAATGGCTCCGCGGGCAGGTCCATGTCTCGCTTCTTCCTGCTTCCTCTTTGGAGGCGACTCGGCTGGGACAAGTGGGACAGCTCCTTCCCCTACAACTGGACGACGCCATGGTTCTACGGAGACGTCGTTCGATTTGTGGGGGAGCATCAACTGGAGGGACTCAAGCCCGACTTGTGGAAGCCCAAAACTATCCACAAGCTAATCAGAGCCAAGGATGACGTGGAGAACATCACAGGACTTCACCAGGACACGCTGGAGACTGTGTGGACAAATGTGTCGTCTGACAGGCTGACCAACGGGCACAAGGACTTGTCGTGGATGGCGATTCAGGGCGGACTGCCCGTCCGGTCATTCATGCATGCCCGGAACCTGTGCAAGACCCGGTACTGCCCAAGGTGCCCCTTCGTGGAGGAAACATCTTTGCACACTTTTTGGGACTGCGGATTTGCACAGCGCCTATTGACTGCACTTGAGGACGACCTGAGGAACTCTGTCCCCAGGGCGAGCCTATCGCACCATTCTGTGCTTTACGGACTCTTCCCTGGGGTTCATACCGTCGGAGCCATCCAGGAGGCTTGGCGCCTTATGAACTGCTTCAAGGATGCCGTTTGGGTCGCCAGGAACCGGCTCATCTTGAGGAGGGAGAGGATGTCCATCCAGGACTGCCGCAGGCTGATCCACAGCCTGCTCAGAGACTATTCCATCATGGACGGTCCGGAGGACGAGGACGAGGACTAAACCCCTCCTCCCCCTCTCCCCTTATGTGTCTTGTCTTTCAATAAAGCTTCGGGCCTGTGATTTTCCCCTCCCCATCCCCTTTTTCCCAATCCCCATCCCTTATCACGGTTCGTCGTACTGTATTGATTGACATGCTTTTTCTTTCAGATTGAGTGTTTTGTGTAGCATAGGGGTGTGATGTGTCTAGTTAGTGCGTCGTATCCTCATGCTATGTAAATATGATGTAGAATTCTGTGTGTACTGGGCTGCGGCACTGTACACTGTCTGTTAACTTATTTTTTGTGCTAATAAAAGATATATTCAATCAAAAAAATCTGTTCTTATCAGTTTAATATCTGATACGTCCCCTATCTGGGGACCATATATTAAATGGATTTTTAGAACAGGGAGATGGAAAAAGAGCTTGCTCTGTCCACTCCACGCATTGACCTGGTATTGCAGTATCTCCAGGACCGGTGCACCCCTTCTTTAATGCAGTTTCTAAAATCAGAAAGAATTGAATTCAATGTTTTTTGTTCATTTTGCTTGTTTGTCGGATTTTGGGATGGACTCTTTGGCTTTGCTTTTCTTCTCCTCATTGGATTTTTCATGTTCAAAGTTGCAGAAGCCAGATTACAAGCTCATTTTGGTTCAACTTCAGCAACTGTGCATTGCATTGCCATGTAATGTGATGCAATGCTATCTTTCTAGCTCTCCCTTTTTACTTCCTTTTGGATAAACAGACATATTAGGCAAGCATTTTGGAGCTTTCACCTAAATAACTACAGGTGGTGAGATAAGCTGCACAATATAATTGACCTTTCAGTATATTGTTGCACACACACCATCTATTTAGCAAATGCCCTTGTTATCAACAGCAGCCTTTTAAACTCACCTGAGCTAACAGGTATGTGCGCTGGTTACTCTGCTGCGCTTAAAATTTCTTTTTTGGTTTGCTACAATGCCTTTTCTGAAACGTTGTCTCCTTCTGCTGGAACACTGACTTCTTTCATTTAATGCCTGCAGACTATAAAAGAGAACCCAACCCAAAAAGTTTGGTTGATTAGTCTGTGGCATTCTGTTAAACTGTTGCTTATGGCGGTCTCTGTGAGCTTCTCAGCGACATTCAGCCAGCCAGGTATCCTGCCTGCAGTAGATGGAATGTGGCAATGGAACGCTGGCTGCGCGTGTCATAATAGGCTCTGAGCCTTTATATACCTGTGCACAGCAGCAGCCACCTTCAGTCTGCTGCTGGACAGCCAGCAGCAGCAGCAGCAGGAGAGGTATGTAATCAGGAGCCCTCCTGCTAAGGGTAGACAGCTGCTCGTTCCATCCCACCCCCCGCCTTAATTGGTTCTCCTCCCTTCCAACGGTGTTGAGGCGGGTGGGAACAGCAGGGGGTGAAGGTGCTGTGTTTAAAGAGGTGGAGTTATGCAGATCTAAAACGCGTGGATTGCAGCAGCAGCAAGCCGAAAAGTGCAGGCATGTAAGGGATCTAGAGGTTGACAACATGTCTTCTTAACGGGAGTCCAGGAGCTCATCTCCACAAATGGACTTTTCAGGATCCTTGGGTGGCTCCGTAGTTTGAAACCAATTCTGGTTATCGCTTCTCGGCCTTTTGGCTAAGATCAAGTGTAGTATCTGTTCTTATCAGTTTAATATCTGATACGTCCCCTATCTGGGGACCATATATTAAATGGATTTTTAGAACAGGGAGATGGAAAAAGAGCTTGCTCTGTCCACTCCACGCATTGACCTGGTATTGCAGTATCTCCAGGACCGGTGCACCCCTTCTTTAATGCAGTTTCTAAAATCAGAAAGAATTGAATTCAATGTTTTTTGTTCATTTTGCTTGTTTGTCGGATTTTGGGATGGACTCTTTGGCTTTGCTTTTCTTCTCCTCATTGGATTTTTCATGTTCAAAGTTGCAGAAGCCAGATTACAAGCTCATTTTGGTTCAACTTCAGCAACTGTGCATTGCATTGCCATGTAATGTGATGCAATGCTATCTTTCTAGCTCTCCCTTTTTACTTCCTTTTGGATAAACAGACATATTAGGCAAGCATTTTGGAGCTTTCACCTAAATAACTACAGGTGGTGAGATAAGCTGCACAATATAATTGACCTTTCAGTATATTGTTGCACACACACCATCTATTTAGCAAATGCCCTTGTTATCAACAGCAGCCTTTTAAACTCACCTGAGCTAACAGCTATGTGCGCTGGTTACTCTGCTGCGCTTAAAATTTCTTTTTTGGTTTGCTACAATGCCTTTTCTGAAACGTTGTCTCCTTCTGCTGGAACACTGACTTCTTTCATTTAATGCCTGCAGACTATAAAAGAGAACCCAACCCAAAAAGTTTGGTTGATTAGTCTGTGGCATTCTGTTAAACTGTTGCTTATGGCGGTCTCTGTGAGCTTCTCAGCGACATTCAGCCAGCCAGGTATCCTGCCTGCAGTAGATGGAATGTGGCAATGGAACGCTGGCTGCGCGTGTCATAATAGGCTCTGAGCCTTTATATACCTGTGCACAGCAGCAGCCACCTTCAGTCTGCTGCTGGACAGCCAGCAGCAGCAGCAGCAGGAGAGGTATGTAATCAGGAGCCCTCCTGCTAAGGGTAGATAGACAGCTGCTCGTTCCACCCCACCCCCCGCCTTAATTGGTTCTCCTCCCTTCCAACGGTGTTGAGGCTGGTGGGAACAGCAGGGGGTGAAGGTGCTGTGTTTAAAGAGGTGGAGTTATGCAGATTTAAAACGCGTGGATTGCAGCAGCAGCAAGCCGAAAAGTGCAGGCATGTAAGGGATCTAGAGGTTGACAACATGTCTTCTTAACGGGAGTCCAGGAGCTCATCTCCACAAATGGACTTTTCAGGATCCTTGGGTGGCTCCGTAGTTTGAAACCAATTCTGGTTATCGCTTCTCGGCCTTTTGGCTAAGATCAAGTGTAGTATCTGTTCTTATCAGTTTAATATCTGATACGTCCCCTATCTGGGGACCATATATTAAATGGATTTTTAGAACAGGGAGATGGAAAAAGAGCTTGCTCTGTCCACTCCACGCATTGACCTGGTATTGCAGTATCTCCAGGACCGGTGCACCCCTTCTTTAATGCAGTTTCTAAAATCAGAAAGAATTGAATTCAATGTTTTTTGTTCATTTTGCTTGTTTGTCGGATTTTGGGATGGACTCTTTGGCTTTGCTTTTCTTCTCCTCATTGGATTTTTCATGTTCAAAGTTGCAGAAGCCAGATTACAAGCTCATTTTGGTTCAACTTCAGCAACTGTGCATTGCATTGCCATGTAATGTGATGCAATGCTATCTTTCTAGCTCTCCCTTTTTACTTCCTTTTGGATAAACAGACATATTAGGCAAGCATTTTGGAGCTTTCACCTAAATAACTACAGGTGGTGAGATAAGCTGCACAATATAATTGACCTTTCAGTATATTGTTGCACACACACCATCTATTTAGCAAATGCCCTTGTTATCAACACAGCCTTTTAAACTCACCTGAGCTAACAGGTATGTGCGCTGGTTACTCTGCTGCGCTTAAAATTTCTTTTTTGGTTTGCTACAATGCCTTTTCTGAAACGTTGTCTCCTTCTGCTGGAACACTGACTTCTTTCATTTAATGCCTGCAGACTATAAAAGAGAACCCAACCCAAAAAGTTTGGTTGATTAGTCTGTGGCATTCTGTTAAACTGTTGCTTATGGCGGTCTCTGTGAGCTTCTCAGCGACATTCCGCCAGCCAGGTATCCTGCCTGCAGTAGATGGAATGTGGCAATGGAACGCTGGCTGCGCGTGTCATAATAGGCTCTGAGCCTTTATATACCTGTGCACAGCAGCAGCCACCTTCAGTCTGCTGCTGGACAGCCAGCAGCAGCAGCAGCAGGAGAGGTATGTAATCAGGAGCCCTCCTGCTAAGGGTAGACAGCTGCTCGTTCCACCCCACCCCCCGCCTTAATTGGTTCTCCTCCCTTCCAACGGTGTTGAGGCGGGTGGGAACAGCAGGGGGTGAAGGTGCTGTGTTTAAAGAGGTGGAGTTATGCAGATCTAAAACGCGTGGATTGCAGCAGCAGCAAGCCGAAAAGTGCAGGCATGTAAGGGATCTAGAGGTTGACAACATGTCTTCTTAACGGGAGTCCAGGAGCTCATCTCCACAAATGGACTTTTCAGGATCCTTGGGTGGCTCCGTAGTTTGAAACCAATTCTGGTTATCGCTTCTCGGCCTTTTGGCTAAGATCAAGTGTAGTATCTGTTCTTATCAGTTTAATATCTGATACGTCCCCTATCTGGGGACCATATATTAAATGGATTTTTAGAACAGGGAGATGGAAAAAGAGCTTTCTCTGTCCACTCCACGCATTGACCTGGTATTGCAGTATCTCCAGGACCGGTGCACCCCTTCTTTAATGCAGTTTCTAAAATCAGAAAGAATTGAATTCAATGTTTTTTGTTCATTTTGCTTGTTTGTCGGATTTTGGGATGGACTCTTTGGCTTTGCTTTTCTTCTCCTCATTGGATTTTTCATGTTCAAAGTTGCAGAAGCCAGATTACAAGCTCATTTTGGTTCAACTTCAGCAACTGTGCATTGCATTGCCATGTAATGTGATGCAATGCTATCTTTCTAGCTCTCCCTTTTTACTTCCTTTTGGATAAACAGACATATTAGGCAAGCATTTTGGAGCTTTCACCTAAATAACTACAGGTGGTGAGATAAGCTGCACAATATAATTGACCTTTCAGTATATTGTTGCACACACACCATCTATTTAGCAAATGCCCTTGTTATCAACAGCAGCCTTTTAAACTCACCTGAGCTAACAGGTATGTGCGCTGGTTACTCTGCTGCGCTTAAAATTTCTTTTTTGGTTTGCTACAATGCCTTTTCTGAAACGTTGTCTCCTTCTGCTGGAACACTGACTTCTTTCATTTAATGCCTGCAGACTATAAAAGAGAACCCAACCCAAAAAGTTTGGTTGATTAGTCTGTGGCATTCTGTTAAACTGTTGCTTATGGCGGTCTCTGTGAGCTTCTCAGCGACATTCAGCCAGCCAGGTATCCTGCCTGCAGTAGATGGAATGTGGCAATGGAACGCTGGCTGCGCGTGTCATAATAGGCTCTGAGCCTTTATATACCTGTGCACAGCAGCAGCCACCTTCAGTCTGCTGCTGGACAGCCAGCAGCAGCAGCAGCAGGAGAGGTATGTAATCAGGAGCCCTCCTGCTAAGGGTAGACAGCTGCTCGTTCCACCCCACCCCCCGCCTTAATTGGTTCTCCTCCCTTCCAACGGTGTTGAGGCGGGTGGGAACAGCAGGGGGTGACGGTGCTGTGTTTAAAGAGGTGGAGTTATGCAGATCTAAAACGCGTGGATTGCAGCAGCAGCAAGCCGAAAAGTGCAGGCATGTAAGGGATCTAGAGGTTGACAACATGTCTTCTTAACGGGAGTCCAGGAGCTCATCTCCACAAATGGACTTTTCAGGATCCTTGGGTGGCTCCGTAGTTTGAAACCAATTCTGGTTATCGCTTCTCGGCCTTTTGGCTAAGATCAAGTGTAGTATCTGTTCTTATCAGTTTAATATCTGATACGTCCCCTATCTGGGGACCATATATTAAATGGATTTTTAGAACAGGGAGATGGAAAAAGAGCTTGCTCTGTCCACTCCACGCATTGACCTGGTATTGCAGTATCTCCAGGACCGGTGCACCCCTTCTTTAATGCAGTTTCTAAAATCAGAAAGAATTGAATTCAATGTTTTTTGTTCATTTTGCTTGTTTGTTGGATTTTGGGATGGACTCTTTGGCTTTGCTTTTCTTCTCCTCATTGGATTTTTCATGTTCAAAGTTGCAGAAGCCAGATTACAAGCTCATTTTGGTTCAACTTCAGCAACTGTGCATTGCATTGCCATGTAATGTGATGCAATGCTATCTTTCTAGCTCTCCCTTTTTACTTCCTTTTGGATAAACAGACATATTAGGCAAGCATTTTGGAGCTTTCACCTAAATAACTACAGGTGGTGAGATAAGCTGCACAATATAATTGACCTTTCAGTATATTGTTGCACACACACCATCTATTTAGCAAATGCCCTTGTTATCAACAGCAGCCTTTTAAACTCACCTGAGCTAACAGGTATGTGCGCTGGTTACTCTGCTGCGCTTAAAATTTCTTTTTTGGTTTGCTACAATGCCTTTTCTGAAACGTTGTCTCCTTCTGCTGGAACACTGACTTCTTTCATTTAATGCCTGCAGACTATAAAAGAGAACCCAACCCAAAAAGTTTGGTTGATTAGTCTGTGGCATTCTGTTAAACTGTTGAATATGGCGGTTTCTGTGAGCTTCTCAGCGACATTCAGCCAGCCAGGTATCCTGCCTGCAGTAGATGGAATGTGGCAATGGAACGCTGGCTGCGCGTGTCATAATAGGCTCTGAGCCTTTATATACCTGTGCACAGCAGCAGCCACCTTCAGTCTGCTGCTGGACAGCCAGCAGCAGCAGCAGCAGGAGAGGTATGTAATCAGGAGCCCTCCTGCTAAGGGTAGACAGCTGCTCGTTCCACCCCACCCCCCGCCTTAATTGGTTCTCCTTCCTTCCAACGGTGTTGAGGCGGGTGGGAACAGCAGGGGGTGAAGGTGCTGTGTTTAAAGAGGTGGAGTTATGCAGATCTAAAACGCGTGGATTGCAGCAGCAGCAAGCCGAAAAGTGCAGGCATGTAAGGGATCTAGAGGTTGACAACATGTCTTCTTAACGGGAGTCCAGGAGCTCATCTCCACAAATGGACTTTTCAGGATCCTTGGGTGGCTCCGTAGTTTGAAACCAATTCTGGTTATCGCTTCTCGGCCTTTTGGCTAAGATCAAGTGTAGTATCTGTTCTTATCAGTTTAATATCTGATACGTCCCCTATCTGGGGACCATATATTAAATGGATTTTTAGAACAGGGAGATGGAAAAAGAGCTTGCTCTGTCCACTCCACGCATTGACCTGGTATTGCAGTATCTCCAGGACCGGTGCACCCCTTCTTTAATGCAGTTTCTAAAATCAGAAAGAATTGAATTCAATGTTTTTTGTTCATTTTGCTTGTTTGTCGGATTTTGGGATGGACTCTTTGGCTTTGCTTTTCTTCTCCTCATTGGATTTTTCATGTTCAAAGTTGCAGAAGCCAGATTACAAGCTCATTTTGGTTCAACTTCAGCAACTGTGCATTGCATTGCCATGTAATGTGATGCAATGCTATCTTTCTAGCTCTCCCTTTTTACTTCCTTTTGGATAAACAGACATATTAGGCAAGCATTTTGGAGCTTTCACCTAAATAACTACAGGTGGTGAGATAAGCTGCACAATATAATTGACCTTTCAGTATATTGTTGCACACACACCATCTATTTAGCAAATGCCCTTGTTATCAACAGCAGCCTTTTAAACTCACCTGAGCTAACAGGTATGTGCGCTGGTTACTCTGCTGCGCTTAAAATTTCTTTTTTGGTTTGCTACAATGCCTTTTCTGAAACGTTGTCTCCTTCTGCTGGAACACTGACTTCTTTCATTTAATGCCTGCAGACTATAAAAGAGAACCCAACCCAAAAAGTTTGGTTGATTAGTCTGTGGCATTCTGTTAAACTGTTGCTTATGGCGGTCTCTATGAGCTTCTCAGCGATATTCAGCCAGCCAGGTATCCTGCCTGCAGTAGATGGAATGTGGCAATGGAACGCTGGCTGCGCGTGTCATAATAGGCTCTGAGCCTTTATATACCTGTGCACAGCAGCAGCCACCTTCAGTCTGCTGCTGGACAGCCAGCAGCAGCAGCAGCAGGAGAGGTATGTAATCAGGAGCCCTCCTGCTAAGGGTAGACAGCTGCTCGTTCCACCCCACCCCCCGCCTTAATTGGTTCTCCTCCCTTCCAACGGTGTTGAGGCGGGTGGGAACAGCAGGGGGTGAAGGTGCTGTGTTTAAAGAGGTGGAGTTATGCAGATCTAAAACGCGTGGATTGCAGCAGCAGCAAGCCGAAAAGTGCAGGCATGTAAGGGATCTAGAGGTTGACAACATGTCTTCTTAACGGGAGTCCAGGAGCTCATCTCCACAAATGGACTTTTCAGGATCCTTGGGTGGCTCCGTAGTTTGAAACCAATTCTGGTTATCGCTTCTCGGCCTTTTGGCTAAGATCAAGTGTAGTATCTGTTCTTTTAAGAACACAAGAGCTACGATCTACACTTGACGAGAGCGATCGAACTCGGAAGGAGAAGAGCTTCGGAGCCCAGCTGACATCGGAGAAGGAAGGCGGATATCGGTGGGAGGAAGAAGCTCTAAAGAATCCAGAAGAAGACGAAGACTCGGAGAAGAATCGGGCTGTCCTGTGGAATCTTCGAGGAAGAAAATCATCGAGACAAAGACCTTTCGGGGAATTTGTCCAGAACACGACAAGAGAAGAATCTGCATAGCTCCACCCATTCCGGGAAGAGTTCCAGATCCAGCTCCAAGAAGTAACTGCAGGAGGAAAGCCATGGCAAGCGCTGCGAGGAAGGCCGAAAAGAAGAGCCTGGAGCAGGGGACAGCCAGGAGGGCCCAGCCAGGAGCCGATTCTGACCCCAAGGACTCTGCCTCCACGACTGGCCAGCAGAAGGGACCCCAGAAGCCCCGCCACGAAGCTCCAGCCCTGGAGCCATGGATGCGGCAGACGGTGGCCCTGAAGCTGAAGGAAGTGGATGGGAGGGTGCCGGACATGTCCTCGGACGTGTTCTGCCAGAAGATGCTGCTGGATCGAGGCTTCTCCAGGTCGGACACCCTCAGCATCCAGACCTTCTTGACGGGGATCTTCTTCGTCACCTTCGCCACTGTGAACACCTGCAGGAGGTTCTGGGAAATGGTAAGCGCAAAAGGACCGGATAATTCTTTCTCTGCCTTTACAGGTAGCTGCCCTATCCAGAGGGACGAAAGGAGGATCACGGTCTCCATGCGCAACCCGCACACCCCAGGCCAAGACATCTGTACCTTCCTGAGACGCTTCTGTTTGGTTGTGAAGGAACCCTCTCACATCCTGAATGGACTCGGCTTCTGGACAGGTAAGTGGTCGGTGACCGTTAGACTTCACAGGGACCTGGCGTACTCAGACGGACTTCGGCACCTGCCCCCGACATTCTCCCTGGGCAACTCCTACGGCCTCATCTATTACCCGGACATGCCGCGGAACTGCAGGAGATGCGGCAAGAACGGCCACGAGATGAAGGACTGCAAGGAGGATGCCTGCAGGATTTGTCGAGTGACGGGACACAGCTCGAAGGACTGCCCGAAGAAGACATCCTGCAACCTGTGTGGGCTGGCGGCTCATCTGTACAAGGATTGCCCCAAGCGTGAGAGATCCTGGGCATCGGTGGTTGCGACGACCCCAGCTACGGAGGACAAGGCCCCGACGACCAGGCCTGTGAAGGTCAAGGACACGACGACCAAGGCCCCAGCGGCCAAGGCCGAGACGACCAAGGCCAAAGCGGTCAAGGAGTCGGTGGCCAAAGCCCCAGCGACAGTCCCAGCAGCTCCGAAGCAGAAGAAAAAGTCAAAGGAGGGTAAGAGTTCTGTCACCCCTCTCTCGATCCCTCCCCCTGCCACCCCCGTCCAATTCCCCCCCACCCCGGCCACCCCTGCTGAGGATTCCACTTCCTCTTCCTCCTTCCCCTACTCCTCAGCAGGTGTCCTTTCCCCTGCCCCGGCAGCCACTCTCCCTCCCCAGACCATGGTAGCGGTGGAATTAACCTTTCCTCCACCCGCCGCTATCTATTCCGAGGAGGATTTTCCCCTTCTTGTCTCCCCAGTTCCAACCCGGGGAAAGAGGAAGGTGGAGGACAGCCCTGCTACTGAATCCTCCAAAAAGAAGATTCTGGATTTCGTAGGCGAAAAGGAGGATACCCTCCCTGAGCCAGAAGAGATGGAGCACATGGTTGAGACCCTGGTGGCCGAGCCAGAAGAGGAGGAACTGGTGGTCGCCGAGATCGAGGCCGCGCTGCTTGACCAGATGGAGGAAGAGGGCCTGCTGGTGATCCCGTCACCAGCAGTCAACACCGACGAGGGACCACCCGACCGGAGTGGTAACTAAGGTGTATTGCCTGCGCTAACTTTTTCTTTTTTCCCTACATGATGGCTAATATTAACTTATTTTCCATTAATGTCAGGAGCATCAAGGACAAGTTCAGACGTCAGACTATTTATGCCTTCCTTACTTCCCAGTTGTGTGATGTTTATATGTTGCAGGAATGTTCCCTTCCCTCCTCTAGGTCCTTCAAACATCTGGCCAGGGAGTGGTCCCACGGTCCATCCTACTGGTCCGGTGGGGGTGACTGCAAGTCTGCGGGGGTCGCAATTCTGATCAGGGGGGGCGCATTCACGCTTGAGTCCGTCCAGGAGCTCATCTGCGGCAGGGCTCTTGTTGTAGATGGCAACTGGGCGGGAGAACCTGTCAGGTTCATCAACGTGTATGCGTCCCCACTGAAGAATGAGCGTTTGGAGCTTTTCCAGACCCTGCGGCTTCAGCTTGCCACCACCAGGACCTTAGTGATGGCCGGGGATTTCAACTGCCCCATCGAGGAGGATGGTCGTAGTTCTGGCACATCTGCCAAGTTGGACATCACGTCCAAGCTGCTCATCGAGATGGTAACCGAGGCCTCTCTTCAGGACGTGGTGGGCTCCATGGGGAGAGGCTCCACGAACTATTCGTGGAGCCGACCCGATGGCTCACTCCGCTCCAGGATTGACTTTGTGTTCACCTCTCGGGCAGTCAGGCAGAGTAGGCACTCGATGGTCTCCTGCTTCTTCTCCGACCACAGAGCCATTCACTTACAAGGTGTCCTCGGCGACGGTTTTCCGTCCGGCCCCGGCTCCTGGAAGCTGAATTGTGCTCTGCTGGCTCAGGATGAAGTCGTGGAGGAGCTGAGAGCAGCCTACGCAATGTGGCAGTCCTACAAGGGTAGCTTCCAAACAGTCTCTGATTGGTGGGAATATGTTAAACTTGAGTTTCGCTGTTTCTTTCAGGCCAAGGGTCGACAACAGGCGTGTGAGAAGAGGAGGGACTTCAGAGGGCTGCAGCGCGAGCTGCGGTCACTGCAGGACCTTCTTCACTGCGGCTGGGACGTGAGGGAGGAGCTGGAGGAGACCAAGAAGAGCCTGAAAAGGCACTTTGAGGAGGAGTCCAAGCGAATCGTCTTCCGTTCCAAAGTGGAGAATCTGGAGAAGGGTGAGAAATGTAACTCATTCTTTTTCAGGAAACTTCATGCCGGTCACACGCCCCTGAACGAGCTGCGAGACGAGAGCGGAAACATGCGACGTGGGAAGGAGGACGTGATGAGGGTCGTCAGCGACTTCTACAGTGAACTCTACTCCCACAAGACTACCGACACCGACGCTGCTAAGTTCCTGTCAGGTATCACTAACCATCTTGATCCTGCAGGCACGGCAGCCTTGGACAAACCTCTGATGGTGGGCGAATTGCTCTCTGCCGCTAAATCCTTTAGGACCGGCAGGACCCCGGGCAGTGATGGTCTTCCAGCGGAGCTCTATGTAGCGCTGGGAGACCTCATCTGTCCGGACCTGTTGGACCTGTACGAGGAGATGGTGGTGGAGGGTAGAATGCCTCCATCTTTGAGGGAAGGAATGGTCACGATCCTGTACAAGCGGAAGGGAGAGAGGTGCGACCTGAGGAATTGGCGTCCCATCACTCTGCTCAACGTGGACTACAAGATCCTGGCCAAGACGATGGCGACACGACTTAAGACGGTCATCGGACGGATCATCCACCCGGACCAGACCTGCGGCATCCCTGGACGTCGCATCGCAGACAGCCTCGCTCTCGTGCGGGACACGGTCGAGTACATCAAGGTCCGCCGCGCACACGCGGCCCTGGTCTCCTTGGATCAGGAGAAGGCCTTCGACCGGGTTTCCCACGAGTTCATGGGCCGAGCTCTGCACCGGTTAGGTTTGGGTAACATGTTTTGTTCGTATGTCCGTCTGATGTATTTTGATATCCACAGCTCGGTGTTGGTGAACGGCTGGAAGACTGACCCCTTCCCTGTCCTCTCTGGGGTCAGACAAGGCTGCCCTCTATCACCTCTTCTTTTTGTTTGTGTTATAGAACTCTTCGCAGAGGCTATCCGGCAGAATGGAGAGATCAGAGGGATCACCGCACCGGGTCCGGGACGACACGAGGTCAAGTGCTCGCTCTACATGGACGACGTCACCGTCTTCTGCGCTGATCGTGGTTCAGTCGACGCCCTCGTCCAGACGTGTGAGAGGTTCGGCCGGGCTTCAGGGGCCAAAGTCAACTGCAGGAAGTCGGAAGCCATGCTCTTCGGGGATTGGCAGCCGGCCTCCTCCGCCCCCTTCCCCTTCAACATTCAACCGGATTTCCTCAAGGTGCTGGGAGTCTGGTTCGGGAAGGAAGGAGCGGCCCTCAAGTCCTGGCAAGAACGCTTGGCCAAGGTGAAGCAACGGATCGGACTCTGGAGCCTCAGACACCTCACTTGTGAGGGTAAGGCACTCGTCCTGCGTAATGAGGTCCTGCCCGTCTTGCAGTACACGGCGCAGGCCTGGCCCCCACACGTCACTGTGTGCAGGGCCATTACCAGGACAGTGTTTCACTTTGTCTGGGGATCCAAGATGGACAGAGTCAGGCGGGCCGTCATGTACAAGGAGCCTCGCAAGGGTGGGAAGGGCGTTCCAGATATCCCCACCCTCCTGCGATCCTCTTTTGTGTGTGATTGTGTCCGCCGGACTTTGCAAGTCAAGAATGGCTCCGCGGGCAGGTCCATGTCTCGCTTCTTCCTGCTTCCTCTTTGGAGGCGACTCGGCTGGGACAAGTGGGACAGCTCCTTCCCCTACAACTGGACGACGCCATGGTTCTACGGAGACGTCGTTCGATTTGTGGGGGAGCATCAACTGGAGGGACTCAAGCCCGACTTGTGGAAGCCCAAAACTATCCACAAGCTAATCAGAGCCAAGGATGACGTGGAGAACATCACAGGACTTCACCAGGACACGCTGGAGACTGTGTGGACAAATGTGTCGTCTGACAGGCTGACCAACGGGCACAAGGACTTGTCGTGGATGGCAATTCAGGGCGGACTGCCCGTCCGGTCATTCATGCATGCCCGGAACCTGTGCAAGACCCGGTACTGCCCAAGGTGCCCCTTCGTGGAGGAAACATCTTTGCACACTTTTTGGGACTGCGGATTTGCACAGCGCCTATTGACTGCACTTGAGGACGACCTGAGGAACTCTGTCCCCAGGGCGAGCCTATCGCACCATTCTGTGCTTTACGGACTCTTCCCTGGGGTTCATACCGTCGGAGCCATCCAGGAGGCTTGGCGCCTTATGAACTGCTTCAAGGATGCCGTTTGGGTCGCCAGGAACCGGCTCATCTTGAGGAGGGAGAGGATGTCCATCCAGGACTGCCGCAGGCTGATCCACAGCCTGCTCAGAGACTATTCCATCATGGACGGTCCGGAGGACGAGGATGAGGACTAAACCCCTCCTCCCCCTCTCCCCTTATGTGTCTTGTCTTTCAATAAAGCTTCGGGCCTGTGATTTTCCCCTCCCCATCCCCTTTTTCCCAATCCCCATCCCTTATCACAGTTCGTCGTACTGTATTGATTGACATGCTTTTTCTTTCAGATTGAGTGTTTTGTGTAGCATAGGGGTGTGATGTGTCTAGTTAGTGCGTCGTATCCTCATGCTATGTAAATATGATGTAGAATTCTGTGTGTACTGGGCTGCGGCACTGTACACTGTCTGATAACTTATTTTTTGTGCTAATAAAAGATATATTCAATCAAAAAAAAAAAAATCTGTTCTTATCAGTTTAATATCTGATACGTCCCCTATCTGGGGACCATATATTAAATGGATTTTTAGAACAGGGAGATGGAAAAAGAGCTTGCTCTGTCCACTCCACGCATTGACCTGGTATTGCATTATCTCCAGGACCGGTGCACCCCTTCTTTAATGCAGTTTCTAAAATCAGAAAGAATTGAATTCAATGTTTTTTGTTCATTTTGCTTGTTTGTCGGATTTTGGGATGGACTCTTTGGCTTTGCTTTTCTTCTCCTCATTGGATTTTTCATGTTCAAAGTTGCAGAAGCCAGATTACAAGCTCATTTTGGTTCAACTTCAGCAACTGTGCATTGCATTGCCATGTAATGTGATGCAATGCTATCTTTCTAGCTCTCCCTTTTTACTTCCTTTTGGATAAACAGACATATTAGGCAAGCATTTTGGAGCTTTCACCTAAATAACTACAGGTGGTGAGATAAGCTGCACAATATAATTGACCTTTCAGTATATTGTTGCACACACACCATCTATTTAGCAAATGCCCTTGTTATCAACAGCAGCCTTTTAAACTCACCTGAGCTAACAGGTATGTGCGCTGGTTACTCTGCTGCGCTTAAAATTTCTTTTTTGGTTTGCTACAATGCCTTTTCTGAAACGTTGTCTCCTTCTGCTGGAACACTGACTTCTTTCATTTAATGCCTGCAGACTATAAAAGAGAACCCAACCCAAAAAGTTTGGTTGATTAGTCTGTGGCATTCTGTTAAACTGTTGCTTATGGCGGTTTCTGTGAGCTTCTCAGCGACATTCAGCCAGCCAGGTATCCTGCCTGCAGTAGATGGAATGTGGCAATGGAACGCTGGCTGCGCGTGTCATAATAGGCTCTGAGCCTTTATATACCTGTGCACAGCAGCAGCCACCTTCAGTCTGCTGCTGGACAGCCAGCAGCAGCAGCAGCAGGAGAGGTATGTAATCAGGAGCCCTCCTGCTAAGGGTAGACAGCTGCTCGTTCCACCCCACCCCCCGCCTTAATTGGTTCTCCTCCCTTCCAACGGTGTTGAGGCGGGTGGGAACAGCAGGGGGTGAAGGTGCTGTGTTTAAAGAGGTGGAGTTATGCAGATCTAAAACGCGTGGATTGCAGCAGCAGCAAGCCGAAAAGTGCAGGCATGTAAGGGATCTAGAGGTTGACAACATGTCTTCTTAATGGGAGTCCAGGAGCTCATCTCCACAAATGGACTTTTCAGGATCCTTGGGTGGCTCCGTAGTTTGAAACCAATTCTGGTTATCGCTTCTCGGCCTTTTGGCTAAGATCAAGTGTAGTATCTTTCGAAAAGGCGGTTTTGGATGTTGGCCGCCCTAGTAGATTGATACATTATGCACACTGGGGTTTAGGCGCTTGTTAGTACGCCAGGTGGCTAATATAGTCATCTGGTGGAAAGCATGGCCCCCCAGGATCGACGCCATTGGGCCGGGGAAGATCGAAAGCCCGAAGTGTGAAGTGCCCCAGGAGTGGTGACCCTGGGGTGCCTTAACTCACTGGGATTGGGAACCCCACTTGAGTTTATGGCACATTTGCACTAGCACTTCAATATTTCTTTCTTCACACACACCCTTATTCCGGGCCTTCTGGCCTTAGGATGGGGAATTTTTCAATTCCCGGTCGAAGGTCCGGGCAGTATTATACTGTGAAACCTTCACTATTTATTTAATTTTTTTTTGTCACTGTGTGTCCACTTTTTCACGTGTGTCCACGTCCTTACTAGGATTTTGTCGGGATGCGGTTCCCTTACGGGTTCCTCTCTTGGCAGGTCTAGGGGGGGAGTGTGTGGCCATCAGGTTCCGCTCCCCCCTGAACCCCACTGGCTCTCCTCTTTCGGGAGGAGAGCGTTGTTGGCTCCCCTCTTCCGGGAGGGGAGCACAGTCTTTGGCTCCCAGTGCCTTGCTCGGGTGAGAACTCGGGCACGTATTGGGGGTAAGATTGGGTCGCCTCTGGCTCCGGCTGGAGGTGGCTATTTGTCCCTGTTCCTCGCTGTGGCCTTCTGGCTCGGACGGACGGGGAATGGTTTGGGGGACCCTTCTCCTTTTGGAGAGGGTTTCAAGAAGACCAGCATCCTAGTGCACTTTTTTTTGTGGCACTTGTCACTTTTTTAAGCGCACTCGGGTTTTGTACACGAATTCGGGCTTTCGATAAAAAAAAATCTGTTCTTATCAGTTTAATATCTGATACGTCCCCTATCTGGGGACCATATATTAAATGGATTTTTAGAACAGGGAGATGGAAAAAGAGCTTGCTCTGTCCACTCCACGCATTGACCTGGTATTGCAGTATCTCCAGGACCGGTGCACCCCTTCTTTAATGCAGTATCTAAAATCAGAAAGAATTGAATTCAATGTTTTTGGTTCATTTTGCTTGTTTGTCGGATTTTGGGATGGACTCTTTGGCTTTGCTTTTCTTCTCCTCATTGGATTTTTCATGTTCAAAGTTGCAGAAGCCAGATTACAAGCTCATTTTGGTTCAACTTCAGCAACTGTGCATTGCATTGCCATGTAATGTGATGCAATGCTATCTTTCTAGCTCTCCCTTTTTACTTCCTTTTGGATAAACAGACATATTAGGCAAGCATTTTGGAGCTTTCACCTAAATAACTACAGGTGGTGAGATAAGCTGCACAATATAATTGACCTTTCAGTATATTGTTGCACACACACCATCTATTTAGCAAATGCCCTTGTTATCAACAGCAGCCTTTTAACTCACCTGAGCTAACAGGTATGTGCGCTGGTTACTCTGCTGCGCTTAAAATTTCTTTTTTGGTTTGCTACAATGCCTTTTCTGAAACGTTGTCTCCTTCTGCTGGAACACTGACTTCTTTCATTTAATGCCTGCAGACTATAAAAGAGAACCCAACCCAAAAAGTTTGGTTGATTAGTCTGTGGCATTCTGTTAAACTGTTGCTTATGGCGGTCTCTGTGAGCTTCTCAGCGACATTCAGCCAGCCAGGTATCCTGCCTGCAGTAGATGGAATGTGGCAATGGAACGCTGGCTGCGCGTGTCATAATAGGCTCTGAGCCTTTATATACCTGTGCACAGCAGCAGCCACCTTCAGTCTGCTGCTGGACAGCCAGCAGCAGCAGCAGCAGGAGAGGTATGTAATCAGGAGCCCTCCTGCTAAGGGTAGACAGCTGCTCGTTCCACCCCACCCCCCGCCTTAATTGGTTCTCCTCCCTTCCAACGGTGTTGAGGCGGGTGGGAACAGCAGGGGGTGAAGGTGCTGTGTTTAAAGAGGTGGAGTTATGCAGATCTAAAACGCGTGGATTGCAGCAGCAGCAAGCCGAAAAGTGCAGGCATGTAAGGGATCTAGAGGTTGACAACATGTCTTCTTAACGGGAGTCCAGGAGCTCATCTCCACAAATGGACTTTTCAGGATCCTTGGGTGGCTCCGTAGTTTGAAACCAATTCTGGTTATCGCTTCTCGGCCTTTTGGCTAAGATCAAGTGTAGTATCTGTTCTTATCAGTTTAATATCTGATACGTCCCCTATCTGGGGACCATATATTAAATGGATTTTTAGAACAGGGAGATGGAAAAAGAGCTTGCTCTGTCCACTCCACGCATTGACCTGGTATTGCAGTATCTCCAGGACCGGTGCACCCCTTCTTTAATGCAGTTTCTAAAATCAGAAAGAATTGAATTCAATGTTTTTTGTTCATTTTGCTTGTTTGTCGGATTTTGGGATGGACTCTTTGGCTTTGCTTTTCTTCTCCTCATTGGATTTTTCATGTTCAAAGTTGCAGAAGCCAGATTACAAGCTCATTTTGGTTCAACTTCAGCAACTGTGCATTGCATTGCCATGTAATGTGATGCAATGCTATCTTTCTAGCTCTCCCTTTTTACTTCCTTTTGGATAAACAGACATATTAGGCAAGCATTTTGGAGCTTTCACCTAAATAACTACAGGTGGTGAGATAAGCTGCACAATATAATTGACCTTTCAGTATATTGTTGCACACACACCATCTATTTAGCAAATGCCCTTGTTATCAACAGCAGCCTTTTAAACTCACCTGAGCTAACAGGTATGTGCGCTGGTTACTCTGCTGCGCTTAAAATTTCTTTTTTGGTTTGCTACAATGCCTTTTCTGAAACGTTGTCTCCTTCTGCTGGAACACTGACTTCTTTCATTTAATGCCTGCAGACTATAAAAGAGAACCCAACCCAAAAAGTTTGGTTGATTAGTCTGTGGCATTCTGTTAAACTGTTGCTTATGGCGGTCTCTGTGAGCTTCTCAGCGACATTCAGCCAGCCAGGTATCCTGCCTGCAGTAGATGGAATGTGGCAATGGAACGCTGGCTGCGCGTGTCATAATAGGCTCTGAGCCTTTATATACCTGTGCACAGCAGCAGCCACCTTCAGTCTGCTGCTGGACAGCCAGCAGCAGCAGCAGCAGGAGAGGTATGTAATCAGGAGCCCTCCTGCTAAGGGTAGACAGCTGCTCGTTCCACCCCACCCCCCGCCTTAATTGGTTCTCCTCCCTTCCAACGGTGTTGAGGCGGGTGGGAACAGCAGGGGGTGAAGGTGCTGTGTTTAAAGAGGTGGAGTTATGCAGATCTAAAACGCGTGGATTGCAGCAGCAGCAAGCCGAAAAGTGCAGGCATGTAAGGGATCTAGAGGTTGACAACATGTCTTCTTAACGGGAGTCCAGGAGCTCATCTCCGCAAATGGACTTTTCAGGATCCTTGGGTGGCTCCGTAGTTTGAAACCAATTCTGGTTATCGCTTCTCGGCCTTTTGGCTAAGATCAAGTGTAGTATCTGTTCTTATCAGTTTAATATCTGATACGTCCCCTATCTGGGGACCATATATTAAATGGATTTTTAGAACAGGGAGATGGAAAAAGAGCTTGCTCTGTCCACTCCACGCATTGACCTGGTATTGCAGTATCTCCAGGACCGGTGCACCCCTTCTTTAATGCAGTTTCTAAAATCAGAAAGAATTGAATTCAATGTTTTTTGTTCATTTTGCTTGTTTGTCGGATTTTGGGATGGACTCTTTGGCTTTTTTCTTTTCTTCTCCTCATTGGATTTTTCATGTTCAAAGTTGCAGAAGCCAGATTACAAGCTCATTTTGGTTCAACTTCAGCAACTGTGCATTGCATTGCCATGTAATGTGATGCAATGCTATCTTTCTAGCTCTCCCTTTTTACTTCCTTTTGGATAAACAGACATATTAGGCAAGCATTTTGGAGCTTTCACCTAAATAACTACAGGTGGTGAGATAAGCTGCACAATATAATTGACCTTTCAGTATATTGTTGCACACACACCATCTATTTAGCAAATGCCCTTGTTATCAACAGCAGCCTTTTAAACTCACCTGAGCTAACAGGTATGTGCGCTGGTTACTCTGCTGCGCTTAAAATTTCTTTTTTGGTTTGCTACAATGCCTTTTCTGAAACGTTGTCTCCTTCTGCTGGAACACTGACTTCTTTCATTTAATGCCTGCAGACTATAAAAGAGAACCCAACCCAAAAAGTTTGGTTGATTAGTCTGTGGCATTCTGTTAAACTGTTGCTTATGGCGGTCTCTGTGAGCTTCTCAGCGACATTCAGCCAGCCAGGTATCCTGCCTGCAGTAGATGGAATGTGGCAATGGAACGCTGGCTGCGCGTGTCATAATAGGCTCTGAGCCTTTATATACCTGTGCACAGCAGCAGCCACCTTCAGTCTGCTGCTGGACAGCCAGCAGCAGCAGCAGCAGGAGAGGTATGTAATCAGGAGCCCTCCTGCTAAGGGTAGACAGCTGCTCGTTCCACCCCACCCCCCGCCTTAATTGGTTCTCCTCCCTTCCAACGGTGTTGAGGCGGGTGGGAACAGCAGGGGGTGAAGGTGCTGTGTTTAAAGAGGTGGAGTTATGCAGATCTAAAACGCGTGGATTGCAGCAGCAGCAAGCCGAAAAGTGCAGGCATGTAAGGGATCTAGAGGTTGACAACATGTCTTCTTAACGGGAGTCCAGGAGCTCATCTCCACAAATGGACTTTTCAGGATCCTTGGGTGGCTCCGTAGTTTGAAACCAATTCTGGTTATCGCTTCTCGGCCTTTTGGCTAAGATCAAGTGTAGTATCTGTTCTTATCAGTTTAATATCTGATACGTCCCCTATCTGGGGACCATATATTAAATGGATTTTTAGAACAGGGAGATGGAAAAAGAGCTTGCTCTGTCCACTCCACGCATTGACCTGGTATTGCAGTATCTCCAGGACCGGTGCACCCCTTCTTTAATGCAGTTTCTAAAATCAGAAAGAATTGAATTCAATGTTTTTTGTTCATTTTGCTTGTTTGTCGGATTTTGGGATGGACTCTTTGGCTTTGCTTTTCTTCTCCTCATTGGATTTTTCATGTTCAAAGTTGCAGAAGCCAGATTACAAGCTCATTTTGGTTCAACTTCAGCAACTGTGCATTGCATTGCCATGTAATGTGATGCAATGCTATCTTTCTAGCTCTCCCTTTTTACTTCCTTTTGGATAAACAGACATATTAGGCAAGCATTTTGGAGCTTTCACCTAAATAACTACAGGTGGTGAGATAAGCTGCACAATATAATTGACCTTTCAGTATATTGTTGCACACACACCATCTATTTAGCAAATGCCCTTGTTATCAACAGCAGCCTTTTAAACTCACCTGAGCTAACAGGTATGTGCGCTGGTTACTCTGCTGCGCTTAAAATTTCTTTTTTGGTTTGCTACAATGCCTTTTCTGAAACGTTGTCTCCTTCTGCTGGAACACTGACTTCTTTCATTTAATGCCTGCAGACTATAAAAGAGAACCCAACCCAAAAAGTTTGGTTGATTAGTCTGTGGCATTCTGTTAAACTGTTGCTTATGGCGGTCTCTGTGAGCTTCTCAGCGACATTCAGCCAGCCAGGTATCCTGCCTGCAGTAGATGGAATGTGGCAATGGAACGCTGGCTGCGCGTGTCATAATAGGCTCTGAGCCTTTATATACCTGTGCACAGCAGCAGCCACCTTCAGTCTGCTGCTGGACAGCCAGCAGCAGCAGCAGCAGCAGGAGAGGTATGTAATCAGGAGCCCTCCTGCTAAGGGTAGACAGCTGCTCGTTCCACCCCACCCCCCGCCTTAATTGGTTCTCCTCCCTTCCAACGGTGTTGAGGCGGGTGGGAACAGCAGGGGGTGAAGGTGCTGTGTTTAAAGAGGTGGAGTTATGCAGATCTAAAACGCGTGGATTGCAGCAGCAGCAAGCCGAAAAGTGCAGGCATGTAAGGGATCTAGAGGTTGACAACATGTCTTCTTAACGGGAGTCCAGGAGCTCATCTCCACAAATGGACTTTTCAGGATCCTTGGGTGGCTCCGTAGTTTGAAACCAATTCTGGTTATCGCTTCTCGGCCTTTTGGCTAAGATCAAGTGTAGTATCTGTTCTTATCAGTTTAATATCTGATACGTCCCCTATCTGGGGACCATATATTAAATGGATTTTTAGAACAGGGAGATGGAAAAAGAGCTTGCTCTGTCCACTCCACGCATTGACCTGGTATTGCAGTATCTCCAGGACCGGTGCACCCCTTCTTTAATGCAGTTTCTAAAATCAGAAAGAATTGAATTCAATGTTTTTTGTTCATTTTGCTTGTTTGTCGGATTTTGGGATGGACTCTTTGGCTTTGCTTTTCTTCTCCTCATTGGATTTTTCATGTTCAAAGTTGCAGAAGCCAGATTACAAGCTCATTTTGGTTCAACTTCAGCAACTGTGCATTGCATTGCCATGTAATGTGATGCAATGCTATCTTTCTAGCTCTCCCTTTTTACTTCCTTTTGGATAAACAGACATATTAGGCAAGCATTTTGGAGCTTTCACCTAAATAACTACAGGTGGTGAGATAAGCTGCACAATATAATTGACCTTTCAGTATATTGTTGCACACACACCATCTATTTAGCAAATGCCCTTGTTATCAACAGCAGCCTTTTAAACTCACCTGAGCTAACAGGTATGTGCGCTGGTTACTCTGCTGCGCTTAAAATTTCTTTTTTGGTTTGCTACAATGCCTTTTCTGAAACGTTGTCTCCTTCTGCTGGAACACTGACTTCTTTCATTTAATGCCTGCAGACTATAAAAGAGAACCCAACCCAAAAAGTTTGGTTGATTAGTCTGTGGCATTCTGTTAAACTGTTGCTTATGGCGGTCTCTGTGAGCTTCTCAGCGACATTCAGCCAGCCAGGTATCCTGCCTGCAGTAGATGGAATGTGGCAATGGAACGCTGGCTGCGCGTGTCATAATAGGCTCTGAGCCCTTATATACCTGTGCACAGCAGCAGCCACCTTCAGTCTGCTGCTGGACAGCCAGCAGCAGCAGCAGCAGGAGAGGTATGTAATCAGGAGCCCTCCTGCTAAGGGTAGACAGCTGCTCGTTCCACCCCACCCCCCGCCTTAATTGGTTCTCCTCCCTTCCAACGGTGTTGAGGCGGGTGGGAACAGCAGGGGGTGAAGGTGCTGTGTTTAAAGAGGTGGAGTTATGCAGATCTAAAACGCGTGGATTGCAGCAGCAGCAAGCCGAAAAGTGCAGGCATGTAAGGGATCTAGAGGTTGACAACATGTCTTCTTAACGGGAGTCCAGGAGCTCATCTCCACAAATGGACTTTTCAGGATCCTTGGGTGGCTCCGTAGTTTGAAACCAATTCTGGTTATCGCTTCTCGGCCTTTTGGCTAAGATCAAGGGTAGTATCTGTTCTTATCAGTCGTATCCTCATGCTATGTAAATATGATGTAGAATTCTGTGTGTACTGGGCTGCGGCACTGTACACTGTCTGTTAACTTATTTTTTGTGCTAATAAAAGATATATTCAATCAAAAAAAATCTGTTCTTATCAGTTTAATATCTGATACGTCCCCTATCTGGGGACCATATATTAAATGGATTTTTAGAACAGGGAGATGCAAAAAGAGCTTGCTCTGTCCACTCCTCGCATTGACCTGGTATTGCAGTATCTCCAGGACCGGTGCACCCCTTCTTTAATGCAGTTTCTAAAATCAGAAAGAATTGAATTCAATGTTTTTTGTTCATTTTGCTTGTTTGTCGGATTTTGGGATGGACTCTTTGGCTTTGCTTTTCTTCTCCTCATTGGATTTTTCATGTTCAAAGTTGCAGAAGCCAGATTACAAGCTCATTTTGGTTCAACTTCAGCAACTGTGCATTGCATTGCCATGTAATGTGATGCAATGCTATCTTTCTAGCTCTCCCTTTTTACTTCCTTTTGGATAAACAGACATATTAGGCAAGCATTTTGGAGCTTTCACCTAAATAACTACAGGTGGTGAGATAAGCTGCACAATATAATTGACCTTTCAGTATATTGTTGCACACACACCATCTATTTAGCAAATGCCCTTGTTATCAACAGCAGCCTTTTAAACTCACCTGAGCTAACAGGTATGTGCGCTGGTTACTCTGCTGCGCTTAAAATTTCTTTTTTGGTTTGCTACAATGCCTTTTCTGAAACGTTGTCTCCTTCTGCTGGAACACTGACTTCTTTCATTTAATGCCTGCAGACTATAAAAGAGAACCCAACCCAAAAAGTTTGGTTGATTAGTCTGTGGCATTCTGTTAAACTGTTGCTTATGGCGGTCTCTGTGAGCTTCTCAGCGACATTCAGCCAGCCAGGTATCCTGCCTGCAGTAGATGGAATGTGGCAATGGAACGCTGGCTGCGCGTGTCATAATAGGCTCTGAGCCTTTATATACCTGTGCACAGCAGCAGCCACCTTCAGTCTGCTGCTGGACAGCCAGCAGTAGCAGCAGCAGGAGAGGTATGTAATCAGGAGCCCTCCTGCTAAGGGTAGACAGCTGCTCGTTCCACCCCACCCCCCGCCTTAATTGGTTCTCCTCCCTTCCAACGGTGTTGAGGCGGGTGGGAACAGCAGGGGGTGAAGGTGCTGTGTTTAAAGAGGTGGAGTTATGCAGATCTAAAACGCGTGGATTGCAGCAGCAGCAAGCCGAAAAGTGCAGGCATGTAAGGGATCTAGAGGTTGACAACATGTCTTCTTAACGGGAGTCCAGGAGCTCATCTCCACAAATGGACTTTTCAGGATCCTTGGGTGGCTCCGTAGTTTGAAACCAATTCTGGTTATCGCTTCTCGGCCTTTTGGCTAAGATCAAGTGTAGTATCTGTTCTTATCAGTTTAATATCTGATACGTCCCCTATCTGGGGACCATATATTAAATGGATTTTTAGAACAGGGAGATGGAAAAAGAGCTTGCTCTGTCCACTCCACGCATTGACCTGGTATTGCAGTATCTCCAGGACCGGTGCACCCCTTCTTTAATGCAGTTTCTAAAATCAGAAAGAATTGAATTCAATGTTTTTTGTTCATTTTGCTTGTTTGTCGGATTTTGGGATGGACTCTTTGGCTTTGCTTTTCTTCTCCTCATTGGATTTTTCATGTTCAAAGTTGCAGAAGCCAGATTACAAGCTCATTTTGGTTCAACTTCAGCAACTGTGCATTGCATTGCCATGTAATGTGATGCAATGCTATCTTTCTAGCTCTCCCTTTTTACTTCCTTTTGGATAAACAGACATATTAGGCAAGCATTTTGGAGCTTTCACCTAAATAACTACAGGTGGTGAGATAAGCTGCACAATATAATTGACCTTTCAGTATATTGTTGCACACACACCATCTATTTAGCAAATGCCCTTGTTATCAACAGCAGCCTTTTAAACTCACCTGAGCTAACAGGTATGTGCGCTGGTTACTCTGCTGCGCTTAAAATTTCTTTTTTGGTTTGCTACAATGCCTTTTCTGAAACGTTGTCTCCTTCTGCTGGAACACTGACTTCTTTCATTTAATGCCTGCAGACTATAAAAGAGAACCCAACCCAAAAAGTTTGGTTGATTAGTCTGTGGCATTCTGTTAAACTGTTGCTTATGGCGGTCTCTGTGAGCTTCTCAGCGACATTCAGCCAGCCAGGTATCCTGCCTGCAGTAGATGGAATGTGGCAATGGAACGCTGGCTGCGCGTGTCATAATAGGCTCTGAGCCTTTATATACCTGTGCACAGCAGCAGCCACCTTCAGTCTGCTGCTGGACAGCCAGCAGCAGCAGCAGCAGGAGAGGTATGTAATCAGGAGCCCTCCTGCTAAGGGTAGACAGCTGCTCGTTCCACCCCACCCCCCGCCTTAATTGGTTCTCCTCCCTTCCAACGGTGTTGAGGCGGGTGGGAACAGCAGGGGGTGAAGGTGCTGTGTTTAAAGAGGTGGAGTTATGCAGATCTAAAACGCGTGGATTGCAGCAGCAGCAAGCCGAAAAGTGCAGGCATGTAAGGGATCTAGAGGTTGACAACATGTCTTCTTAACGGGGGTCCAGGAGCTCATCTCCACAAATGGACTTTTCAGGATCCTTGGGTGGCTCCGTAGTTTGAAACCAATTCTGGTTATCGCTTCTCGGCCTTTTGGCTAAGATCAAGTGTAGTATCTGTTCTTATCAGTTTAATATCTGATACGTCCCCTATCTGGGGACCATATATTAAATGGATTTTTAGAACAGGGAGATGGAAAAAGAGCTTGCTCTGTCCACTCCACGCATTGACCTGGTATTGCAGTATCTCCAGGACCGGTGCACCCCTTCTTTAATGCAGTTTCTAAAATCAGAAAGAATTGAATTCAATGTTTTTTGTTCATTTTGCTTGTTTGTCGGATTTTGGGATGGACTCTTTGGCTTTGCTTTTCTTCTTCTCATTGGATTTTTCATGTTCAAAGTTGCAGAAGCCAGATTACAAGCTCATTTTGGTTCAACTTCAGCAACTGTGCATTGCATTGCCATGTAATGTGATGCAATGCTATCTTTCTAGCTCTCCCTTTTTACTTCCTTTTGGATAAACAGACATATTAGGCAAGCATTTTGGAGCTTTCACCTAAATAACTACAGGTGGTGAGATAAGCTGCACAATATAATTGACCTTTCAGTATATTGTTGCACACACACCATCTATTTAGCAAATGCCCTTGTTATCAACAGCAGCCTTTTAAACTCACCTGAGCTAACAGGTATGTGCGCTGGTTACTCTGCTGCGCTTAAAATTTCTTTTTTGGTTTGCTACAATGCCTTTTCTGAAACGTTGTCTCCTTCTGCTGGAACACTGACTTCTTTCATTTAATGCCTGCAGACTATAAAAGAGAACCCAACCCAAAAAGTTTGGTTGATTAGTCTGTGGCATTCTGTTAAACTGTTGCTTATGGCGGTCTCTGTGAGCTTCTCAGCGACATTCAGCCAGCCAGGTATCCTGCCTGCAGTAGATGGAATGTGGCAATGGAACGCTGGCTGCGCGTGTCATAATAGGCTCTGAGCCTTTATATACCTGTGCACAGCAGCAGCCACCTTCAGTCTGCTGCTGGACAGCCAGCAGCAGCAGCAGGAGAGGTATGTAATCAGGAGCCCTCCTGCTAAGGGTAGACAGCTGCTCGTTCCACCCCACCCCCCGCCTTAATTGGTTCTCCTCGCTTCCAACGGTGTTGAGGCGGGTGGGAACAGCAGGGGGTGAAGGTGCTGTGTTTAAAGAGGTGGAGTTATGCAGATCTAAAACGCGTGGATTGCAGCAGCAGCAAGCCGAAAAGTGCAGGCATGTAAGGGATCTAGAGGTTGACAACATGTCTTCTTAACGGGAGTCCAGGAGCTCATCTCCACAAATGGACTTTTCAGGATCCTTGGGTGGCTCCGTAGTTTGAAACCAATTCTGGTTATCGCTTCTCGGCCTTTTGGCTAAGATCAAGTGTAGTATCTGTTCTTATCAGTTTAATATCTGATACGTCCCCTATCTGGGGACCATATATTAAATGGATTTTTAGAACAGGGAGATGGAAAAAGAGCTTGCTCTGTCCACTCCACGCATTGACCTGGTATTGCAGTATCTCCAGGACCGGTGCACCCCTTCTTTAATGCAGTTTCTAAAATCAGAAAGAATTGAATTCAATGTTTTTTGTTCATTTTGCTTGTTTGTCGGATTTTGGGATGGACTCTTTGGCTTTGCTTTTCTTCTCCTCATTGGATTTTTCATGTTCAAAGTTGCAGAAGCCAGATTACAAGCTCATTTTGGTTCAACTTCAGCAACTGTGCATTGCATTGCCATGTAATGTGATGCAATGCTATCTTTCTAGCTCTCCCTTTTTACTTCCTTTTGGATAAACAGACATATTAGGCAAGCATTTTGGAGCTTTCACCTAAATAACTACAGGTGGTGAGATAAGCTGCACAATATAATTGACCTTTCAGTATATTGTTGCACACACACCATCTATTTAGCAAATGCCCTTGTTATCAACAGCAGCCTTTTAAACTCACCTGAGCTAACAGGTATGTGCGCTGGTTACTCTGCTGCGCTTAAAATTTCTTTTTTGGTTTGCTACAATGCCTTTTCTGAAACGTTGTCTCCTTCTGCTGGAACACTGACTTCTTTCATTTAATGCCTGCAGACTATAAAAGAGAACCCAACCCAAAAAGTTTGGTTGATTAGTCTGTGGCATTCTGTTAAACTGTTGCTTATGGCGGTCTCTGTGAGCTTCTCAGCGACATTCAGCCAGCCAGGTATCCTGCCTGCAGTAGATGGAATGTGGCAATGGAACGCTGGCTGCGCGTGTCATAATAGGCTCTGAGCCCTTATATACCTGTGCACAGCAGCAGCCACCTTCAGTCTGCTGCTGGACAGCCAGCAGCAGCAGCAGCAGGAGAGGTATGTAATCAGGAGCCCTCCTGCTAAGGGTAGACAGCTGCTCGTTCCACCCCACCCCCCGCCTTAATTGGTTCTCCTCCCTTCCAACGGTGTTGAGGCGGGTGGGAACAGCAGGGGGTGAAGGTGCTGTGTTTAAAGAGGTGGAGTTATGCAGATCTAAAACGCGTGGATTGCAGCAGCAGCAAGCCGAAAAGTGCAGGCATGTAAGGGATCTAGAGGTTGACAACATGTCTTCTTAACGGGAGTCCAGGAGCTCATCTCCACAAATGGACTTTTCAGGATCCTTGGGTGGCTCCGTAGTTTGAAACCAATTCTGGTTATCGCTTCTCGGCCTTTTGGCTAAGATCAAGTGTAGTATCTGTTCTTATCAGTTTAATATCTGATACGTCCCCTATCTGGGGACCATATATTAAATGGATTTTTAGAACAGGGAGATGGAAAAAGAGCTTGCTCTGTCCACTCCACGCATTGACCTGGTATTGCAGTATCTCCAGGACCGGTGCACCCCTTCTTTAATGCAGTTTCTAAAATCAGAAAGAATTGAATTCAATGTTTTTTGTTCATTTTGCTTGTTTGTCGGATTTTGGGATGGACTCTTTGGCTTTGCTTTTCTTCTCCTCATTGGATTTTTCATGTTCAAAGTTGCAGAAGCCAGATTACAAGCTCATTTTGGTTCAACTTCAGCAACTGTGCATTGCATTGCCATGTAATGTGATGCAATGCTATCTTTCTAGCTCTCCCTTTTTACTTCCTTTTGGATAAACAGACATATTAGGCAAGCATTTTGGAGCTTTCACCTAAATAACTACAGGTGGTGAGATAAGCTGCACAATATAATTGACCTTTCAGTATATTGTTGCACACACACCATCTATTTAGCAAATGCCCTTGTTATCAACAGCAGCCTTTTAAACTCACCTGAGCTAACAGGTATGTGCGCTGGTTACTCTGCTGCGCTTAAAATTTCTTTTTTGGTTTGCTACAATGCCTTTTCTGAAACGTTGTCTCCTTCTGCTGGAACACTGACTTCTTTCATTTAATGCCTGCAGACTATAAAAGAGAACCCAACCCAAAAAGTTTGGTTGATTAGTCTGTGGCATTCTGTTAAACTGTTGCTTATGGCGGTCTCTGTGAGCTTCTCAGCGACATTCAGCCAGCCAGGTATCCTGCCTGCAGTAGATGGAATGTGGCAATGGAACGCTGGCTGCGCGTGTCATAATAGGCTCTGAGCCTTTATATACCTGTGCACAGCAGCAGCCACCTTCAGTCTGCTGCTGGACAGCCAGCAGCAGCAGCAGCAGGAGAGGTATGTAATCAGGAGCCCTCCTGCTAAGGGTAGACAGCTGCTCGTTCCACCCCACCCCCCGCCTTAATTGGTTCTCCTCCCTTCCAACGGTGTTGAGGCGGGTGGGAACAGCAGGGGGTGAAGGTGCTGTGTTTAAAGAGGTGGAGTTATGCAGATCTAAAACGCGTGGATTGCAGCAGCAGCAAGCCGAAAAGTGCAGGCATGTAAGGGATCTAGAGGTTGACAACATGTCTTCTTAACGGGAGTCCAGGAGCTCATCTCCACAAATGGACTTTTCAGGATCCTTGGGTGGCTCCGTAGTTTGAAACCAATTCTGGTTATCGCTTCTCGGCCTTTTGGCTAAGATCAAGTGTAGTATCTGTTCTTATCAGTTTAATATCTGATACGTCCCCTATCTGGGGACCATATATTAAATGGATTTTTAGAACAGGGAGATGGAAAAAGAGCTTGCTCTGTCCACTCCACGCATTGACCTGGTATTGCAGTATCTCCAGGACCGGTGCACCCCTTCTTTAATGCAGTTTCTAAAATCAGAAAGAATTGAATTCAATGTTTTTTGTTCATTTTGCTTGTTTGTCGGATTTTGGGATGGACTCTTTGGCTTTGCTTTTCTTCTCCTCATTGGATTTTTCATGTTCAAAGTTGCAGAAGCCAGATTACAAGCTCATTTTGGTTCAACTTCAGCAACTGTGCATTGCATTGCCATGTAATGTGATGCAATGCTATCTTTCTAGCTCTCCCTTTTTACTTCCTTTTGGATAAACAGACATATTAGGCAAGCATTTTGGAGCTTTCACCTAAATAACTACAGGTGGTGAGATAAGCTGCACAATATAATTGACCTTTCAGTATATTGTTGCACACACACCATCTATTTAGCAAATGCCCTTGTTATCAACAGCAGCCTTTTAAACTCACCTGAGCTAACAGGTATGTGCGCTGGTTACTCTGCTGCGCTTAAAATTTCTTTTTTGGTTTGCTACAATGCCTTTTCTGAAACGTTGTCTCCTTCTGCTGGAACACTGACTTCTTTCATTTAATGCCTGCAGACTATAAAAGAGAACCCAACCCAAAAAGTTTGGTTGATTAGTCTGTGGCATTCTGTTAAACTGTTGCTTATGGCGGTCTCTGTGAGCTTCTCAGCGACATTCAGCCAGCCAGGTATCCTGCCTGCAGTAGATGGAATGTGGCAATGGAACGCTGGCTGCGCGTGTCATAATAGGCTCTGAGCCTTTATATACCTGTGCACAGCAGCAGCCACCTTCAGTCTGCTGCTGGACAGCCAGCAGCAGCAGGAGAGGTATGTAATCAGGAGCCCTCCTGCTAAGGGTAGACAGCTGCTCGTTCCACCCCACCCCCCGCCTTAATTGGTTCTCCTCCCTTCCAACGGTGTTGAGGCGGGTGGGAACAGCAGGGGGTGAAGGTGCTGTGTTTAAAGAGGTGGAGTTATGCAGATCTAAAACGCGTGGATTGCAGCAGCAGCAAGCCGAAAAGTGCAGGCATGTAAGGGATCTAGAGGTTGACAACATGTCTTCTTAACGGGAGTCCAGGAGCTCATCTCCACAAATGGACTTTTCAGGATCCTTGGGTGGCTCCGTAGTTTGAAACCAATTCTGGTTATCGCTTCTCGGCCTTTTGGCTAAGATCAAGTGTAGTATCTGTTCTTATCAGTTTAATATCTGATACGTCCCCTATCTGGGGACCATATATTAAATGGATTTTTAGAACAGGGAGATGGTAAAAGAGCTTGCTTTGTCCACTCCACGCATTGACCTGGTATTGCAGTATCTCCAGGACCGGTGCACCCCTTCTTTAATGCAGTTTCTAAAATCAGAAAGAATTGAATTCAATGTTTTTTGTTCATTTTGCTTGTTTGTCGGATTTTGGGATGGACTCTTTGGCTTTGCTTTTCTTCTCCTCATTGGATTTTTCATGTTCAAAGTTGCAGAAGCCAGATTACAAGCTCATTTTGGTTCAACTTCAGCAACTGTGCATTGCATTGCCATGTAATGTGATGCAATGCTATCTTTCTAGCTCTCCCTTTTTACTTCCTTTTGGATAAACAGACATATTAGGCAAGCATTTTGGAGCTTTCACCTAAATAACTACAGGTGGTGAGATAAGCTGCACAATATAATTGACCTTTCAGTATATTGTTGCACACACACCATCTATTTAGCAAATGCCCTTGTTATCAACAGCAGCCTTTTAAACTCACCTGAGCTAACAGGTATGTGCGCTGGTTACTCTGCTGCGCTTAAAATTTCTTTTTTGGTTTGCTACAATGCCTTTTCTGAAACGTTGTCTCCCTCTGCTGGAACACTGACTTCTTTCATTTAATGCCTGCAGACTATAAAAGAGAACCCAACCCAAAAAGTTTGGTTGATTAGTCTGTGGCATTCTGTTAAACTGTTGCTTATGGCGGTCTCTGTGAGCTTCTCAGCGACATTCAGCCAGCCAGGTATCCTGCCTGCAGTAGATGGAATGTGGCAATGGAACGCTGGCTGCGCGTGTCATAATAGGCTCTGAGCCTTTATATACCTGTGCACAGCAGCAGCCACCTTCAGTCTGCTGCTGGACAGCCAGCAGCAGCAGCAGCAGGAGAGGTATGTAATCAGGAGCCCTCCTGCTATGGGTAGACAGCTGCTCGTTCCACCCCACCCCCCGCCTTAATTGGTTCTCCTCCCTTCCAACGGTGTTGAGGCGGGTGGGAACAGCAGGGGGTGAAGGTGCTGTGTTTAAAGAGGTGGAGTTATGCAGATCTAAAACGCGTGGATTGCAGCAGCAGCAAGCCGAAAAGTGCAGGCATGTAAGGGATCTAGAGGTTGACAACATGTCTTCTTAACGGGAGTCCAGGAGCTCATCTCCACAAATGGACTTTTCAGGATCCTTGGGTGGCTCCGTAGTTTGAAACCAATTCTGGTTATCGCTTCTCGGCCTTTTGGCTAAGATCAAGTGTAGTATCTGTTCTTATCAGTTTAATATCTGATACGTCCCCTATCTGGGGACCATATATTAAATGGATTTTTAGAACAGGGAGATGGAAAAAGAGCTTGCTCTGTCCACTCCACGCATTGACCTGGTATTGCAGTATCTCCAGGACCGGTGCACCCCTTCTTTAATGCAGTTTCTAAAATCAGAAAGAATTGAATTCAATGTTTTTTGTTCATTTTGCTTGTTTGTCGGATTTTGGGATGGACTCTTTGGCTTTGCTTTTCTTCTCCTTATTGGATTTTTCATGTTCAAAGTTGCAGAAGCCAGATTACAAGCTCATTTTGGTTCAACTTCAGCAACTGTGCATTGCATTGCCATGTAATGTGATGCAATGCTATCTTTCTAGCTCTCCCTTTTTACTTCCTTTTGGATAAACAGACATATTAGGCAAGCATTTTGGAGCTTTCACCTAAATAACTACAGGTGGTGAGATAAGCTGCACAATATAATTGACCTTTCAGTATATTGTTGCACACACACCATCTATTTAGCAAATGCCCTTGTTATCAACAGCAGCCTTTTAAACTCACCTGAGCTAACAGGTATGTGCGCTGGTTACTCTGCTGCGCTTAAAATTTCTTTTTTGGTTTGCTACAATGCCTTTTCTGAAACGTTGTCTCCTTCTGCTGGAACACTGACTTCTTTCATTTAATGCCTGCAGACTATAAAAGAGAACCCAACCCAAAAAGTTTGGTTGATTAGTCTGTGGCATTCTGTTAAACTGTTGCTTATGGCGGTCTCTGTGAGCTTCTCAGCGACATTCAGCCAGCCAGGTATCCTGCCTGCAGTAGATGGAATGTGGCAATGGAACGCTGGCTGCGCGTGTCATAATAGGCTCTGAGCCTTTATATACCTGTGCACAGCAGCAGCCACCTTCAGTCTGCTGCTGGACAGCCAGCAGCAGCAGGAGAGGTATGTAATCAGGAGCCCTCCTGCTAAGGGTAGACAGCTGCTCGTTCCACCCCACCCCCCGCCTTAATTGGTTCTCCTCCCTTCCAATGGTGTTGAGGCGGGTGGGAACAGCAGGGGGTGAAGGTGCTGTGTTTAAAGAGGTGGAGTTATGCAGATCTAAAACGCGTGGATTGCAGCAGCAGCAAGCCGAAAAGTGCAGGCATGTAAGGGATCTAGAGGTTGACAACATGTCTTCTTAACGGGAGTCCAGGAGCTCATCTCCACAAATGGACTTTTCAGGATCCTTGGGTGGCTCCGTAGTTTGAAACCAATTCTGGTTATCGCTTCTCGGCCTTTTGGCTAAGATCAAGTGTAGTATCTGTTCTTATCAGTTTAATATCTGATACGTCCCCTATCTGGGGACCATATATTAAATGGATTTTTAGAACAGGGAGATGGAAAAAGAGCTTGCTCTGTCCACTCCACGCATTGACCTGGTATTGCAGTATCTCCAGGACCGGTGCACCCCTTCTTTAATGCAGTTTCTAAAATCAGAAAGAATTGAATTCAATGTTTTTTGTTCATTTTGCTTGTTTGTCGGATTTTGGGATGGACTCTTTGGCTTTGCTTTTCTTCTCCTCATTGGATTTTTCATGTTCAAAGTTGCAGAAGCCAGATTACAAGCTCATTTTGGTTCAACTTCAGCAACTGTGCATTGCATTGCCATGTAATGTGATGCAATGCTATCTTTCTAGCTCTCCCTTTTTACTTCCTTTTGGATAAACAGACATATTAGGCAAGCATTTTGGAGCTTTCACCTAAATAACTACAGGTGGTGAGATAAGCTGCACAATATAATTGACCTTTCAGTATATTGTTGCACACACACCATCTATTTAGCAAATGCCCTTGTTATCAACAGCAGCCTTTTAAACTCACCTGAGCTAACAGGTATGTGCGCTGGTTACTCTGCTGCGCTTAAAATTTCTTTTTTGGTTTGCTACAATGCCTTTTCTGAAACGTTGTCTCCTTCTGCTGGAACACTGACTTCTTTCATTTAATGCCTGCAGACTATAAAAGAGAACCCAACCCAAAAAGTTTGGTTGATTAGTCTGTGGCATTCTGTTAAACTGTTGCTTATGGCGGTCTCTGTGAGCTTCTCAGCGACATTAAGCCAGCCAGGTATCCTGCCTGCAGTAGATGGAATGTGGCAATGGAACGCTGGCTGCGCGTGTCATAATAGGCTCTGAGCCTTTATATACCTGTGCACAGCAGCAGCCACCTTCAGTCTGCTGCTGGACAGCCAGCAGCAGCAGCAGCAGGAGAGGTATGTAATCAGGAGCCCTCCTGCTAAGGGTAGACAGCTGCTCGTTCCACCCCACCCCCCGCCTTAATTGGTTCTCCTCCCTTCCAACGGTGTTGAGGCGGGTGGGAACAGCAGGGGGTGAAGGTGCTGTGTTTAAAGAGGTGGAGTTATGCAGATCTAAAACGCGTGGATTGCAGCAGCAGCAAGCCGAAAAGTGCAGGCATGTAAGGGATCTAGAGGTTGACAACATGTCTTCTTAACGGGAGTCCAGGAGCTCATCTCCACAAATGGACTTTTCAGGATCCTTGGGTGGCTCCGTAGTTTGAAACCAATTCTGGTTATCGCTTCTCGGCCTTTTGGCTAAGATCAAGTGTAGTATCTGTTCTTATCAGTTTAATATCTGATACGTCCCCTATCTGGGGACCATATATTAAATGGATTTTTAGAACAGGGAGATGGAAAAAGAGCTTGCTCTGTCCACTCCACGCATTGACCTGGTATTGCAGTATCTCCAGGACCGGTGCACCCCTTCTTTAATGCAGTTTCTAAAATCAGAAAGAATTGAATTCAATGTTTTTTGTTCATTTTGCTTGTTTGTCGGATTTTGGGATGGACTCTTTGGCTTTGCTTTTCTTCTCCTCATTGGATTTTTCATGTTCAAAGTTGCAGAAGCCAGATTACAAGCTCATTTTGGTTCAACTTCAGCAACTGTGCATTGCATTGCCATGTAATGTGATGCAATGCTATCTTTCTAGCTCTCCCTTTTTACTTCCTTTTGGATAAACAGACATATTAGGCAAGCATTTTGGAGCTTTCACCTAAATAACTACAGGTGGTGAGATAAGCTGCACAATATAATTGACCTTTCAGTATATTGTTGCACACACACCATCTATTTAGCAAATGCCCTTGTTATCAACAGCAGCCTTTTAAACTCACCTGAGCTAACAGGTATGTGCGCTGGTTACTCTGCTGCGCTTAAAATTTCTTTTTTGGTTTGCTACAATGCCTTTTCTGAAACGTTGTCTCCTTCTGCTGGAACACTGACTTCTTTCATTTAATGCCTGCAGACTATAAAAGAGAACCCAACCCAAAAAGTTTGGTTGATTAGTCTGTGGCATTCTGTTAAACTGTTGCTTATGGCGGTCTCTGTGAGCTTCTCAGCGACATTCAGCCAGCCAGGTATCCTGCCTGCAGTAGATGGAATGTGGCAATGGAACGCTGGCTGCGCGTGTCATAATAGGCTCTGAGCCTTTATATACCTGTGCACAGCAGCAGCCACCTTCAGTCTGCTGCTGGACAGCCAGCAGTAGCAGCAGCAGGAGAGGTATGTAATCAGGAGCCCTCCTGATAAGGGTAGACAGCTGCTCGTTCCACCCCACCCCCCGCCTTAATTGGTTCTCCTCCCTTCCAACGGTGTTGAGGCGGGTGGGAACAGCAGGGGGTGAAGGTGCTGTGTTTAAAGAGGTGGAGTTATGCAGATCTAAAACGCGTGGATTGCAGCAGCAGCAAGCCGAAAAGTGCAGGCATGTAAGGGATCTAGAGGTTGACAACATGTCTTCTTAACGGGAGTCCAGGAGCTCATCTCCACAAATGGACTTTTCAGGATCCTTGGGTGGCTCCGTAGTTTGAAACCAATTCTGGTTATCGCTTCTCGGCCTTTTGGCTAAGATCAAGTGTAGTATCTTTCGAAAAGGCGGTTTTGGATGTTGGCCGCCCTAGTAGATTGATACATTATGCACACTGGGGTTTAGGCGCTTGTTAGTACGCCAGGTGGCTAATATAGTCATCTGGTGGAAAGCATGGCCCCCCAGGATCGACGCCATTGGGCCGGGGAAGATCGAAAGCCCGAAGTGTGAAGTGCCCCAGGAGTGGTGACCCTGGGGTGCCTCAACTCACTGGGATTGGGAACCCCACTTGAGTTTATGGCACATTTGCACTAGCACTTCAATATTTCTTTCTTCACACACACCCTTATTCCGGGCCTTCTGGCCTTAGGATGGGGAATTTTTCAATTCCCGGTCGAAGGTCCGGGCAGTATTATACTGTGAAACCTTCACTATTTATTTTATTTTTTTGTCACTGTGTGTCCACTTTTTCACGTGTGTCCACGTTCTTACTAGGATTTTGTCGGGATGCGGTTCCCTTACGGGTTCCTCTCTTGGCAGGTCTAGGGGGGGAGTGTGTGGCCATCAGGTTCCGCTCCCCCCTGAACCCCCCTGGCTCTCCTCTTTCTGGAGGAGAGCGTTGTTGGCTCCCCTCTTCCGGGAGGGGAGCACAGTCTTTGGCTCCCAGTGCCTTGCTCGGGTGAGAACTCGGGCAGGTGCTGGGGGTAAGATTGGGTCGCCTCTGGCTCCGGCTGGAGGTGGCTATTTGTCCCTGTTCCTCGCTGTGGCCTTCTGGCTCGGAGGGACGGGTAATGGTTTGGGGGACTCTTCTCCTTTTGGAGAGGGTTTCAAGAAGACCAGCATCCTAGTGCACTTTTTTTGTGGCACTTGTCACTTTTTTAAGCGCACTCGGGTTTTGTACACGAATTCGGGCTTTCGAAAAAAAAAAAAAAAAAATCTGTTCTTATCAGTTTAATATCTGATACGTCCCCTATCTGGGGACCATATATTAAATGGATTTTTAGAACAGGGAGATGGAAAAAGAGCTTGCTCTGTCCACTCCACGCATTGACCTGGTATTGCAGTATCTCCAGGACCGGTGCACCCCTTCTTTAATGCAGTTTCTAAAATCAGAAAGAATTGAATTCAATGTTTTTTGTTCATTTTGCTTGTTTGTCGGATTTTGGGATGGACTCTTTGGCTTTGCTTTTCTTCTCCTCATTGGATTTTTCATGTTCAAAGTTGCAGAAGCCAGATTACAAGCTCATTTTGGTTCAACTTCAGCAACTGTGCATTGCATTGCCATGTAATGTGATGCAATGCTATCTTTCTAGCTCTCCCTTTTTACTTCCTTTTGGATAAACAGACATATTAGGCAAGCATTTTGGAGCTTTCACCTAAATAACTACAGGTGGTGAGATAAGCTGCACAATATAATTGACCTTTCAGTATATTGTTGCACACACACCATCTATTTAGCAAATGCCCTTGTTATCAACAGCAGCCTTTTAAACTCACCTGAGCTAACAGGTATGTGCGCTGGTTACTCTGCTGCGCTTAAAATTTCTTTTTTGGTTTGCTACAATGCCTTTTCTGAAACGTTGTCTCCTTCTGCTGGAACACTGACTTCTTTCATTTAATGCCTGCAGACTATAAAAGAGAACCCAACCCAAAAAGTTTGGTTGATTAGTCTGTGGCATTCTGTTAAACTGTTGCTTATGGCGGTCTCTGTGAGCTTCTCAGCGACATTCAGCCAGCCAGGTATCCTGCCTGCAGTAGATGGAATGTGGCAATGGAACGCTGGCTGCGCGTGTCATAATAGGCTCTGAGCCTTTATATACCTGTGCACAGCAGCAGCCACCTTCAGTCTGCTGCTGGACAGCCAGCAGCAGCAGCAGCAGGAGAGGTATGTAATCAGGAGCCCTCCTGCTAAGGGTAGACAGCTGCTCGTTCCACCCCACCCCCCGCCTTAATTGGTTCTCCTCCCTTCCAACGGTGTTGAGGCGGGTGGGAACAGCAGGGGGTGAAGGTGCTGTGTTTAAAGAGGTGGAGTTATGCAGATCTAAAACGCGTGGATTGCAGCAGCAGCAAGCCGAAAAGTGCAGGCATGTAAGGGATCTAGAGGTTGACAACATGTCTTCTTAACGGGAGTCCAGGAGCTCATCTCCACAAATGGACTTTTCAGGATCCTTGGGTGGCTCCGTAGTTTGAAACCAATTCTGGTTATCGCTTCTCGGCCTTTTGGCTAAGATCAAGTGTAGTATCTGTTCTTATCAGTTTAATATCTGATACGTCCCCTATCTGGGGACCATATATTAAATGGATTTTTAGAACAGGGAGATGGAAAAAGAGCTTGCTCTGTCCACTCCACGCATTGACCTGGTATTGCAGTATCTCCAGGACCGGTGCACCCCTTCTTTAATGCAGTTTCTAAAATCAGAAAGAATTGAATTCAATGTTTTTTGTTCATTTTGCTTGTTTGTCGGATTTTGGGATGGACTCTTTGGCTTTGCTTTTCTTCTCCTCATTGGATTTTTCATGTTCAAAGTTGCAGAAGCCAGATTACAAGCTCATTTTGGTTCAACTTCAGCAACTGTGCATTGCATTGCCATGTAATGTGATGCAATGCTATCTTTCTAGCTCTCCCTTTTTACTTCCTTTTAGATAAACAGACATATTAGGCAAGCATTTTGGAGCTTTCACCTAAATAACTACAGGTGGTGAGATAAGCTGCACAATATAATTGACCTTTCAGTATATTGTTGCACACACACCATCTATTTAGCAAATGCCCTTGTTATCAACAGCAGCCTTTTAAACTCACCTGAGCTAACAGGTATGTGCGCTGGTTACTCTGCTGCGCTTAAAATTTCTTTTTTGGTTTGCTACAATGCCTTTTCTGAAACGTTGTCTCCTTCTGCTGGAACACTGACTTCTTTCATTTAATGCCTGCAGACTATAAAAGAGAACCCAACCCAAAAAGTTTGGTTGATTAGTCTGTGGCATTCTGTTAAACTGTTGCTTATGGCGGTCTCTGTGAGCTTCTCAGCGACATTCAGCCAGCCAGGTATCCTGCCTGCAGTAGATGGAATGTGGCAATGGAACGCTGGCTGCGCGTGTCATAATAGGCTCTGAGCCTTTATATACCTGTGCACAGCAGCAGCCACCTTCAGTCTGCTGCTGGACAGCCAGCAGTAGCAGCAGCAGGAGAGGTATGTAATCAGGAGCCCTCCTGATAAGGGTAGACAGCTGCTCGTTCCACCCCACCCCCCGCCTTAATTGGTTCTCCTCCCTTCCAACGGTGTTGAGGCGGGTGGGAACAGCAGGGGGTGAAGGTGCTGTGTTTAAAGAGGTGGAGTTATGCAGATCTAAAACGCGTGGATTGCAGCAGCAGCAAGCCGAAAAGTGCAGGCATGTAAGGGATCTAGAGGTTGACAACATGTCTTCTTAACGGGAGTCCAGGAGCTCATCTCCACAAATGGACTTTTCAGGATCCTTGGGTGGCTCCGTAGTTTGAAACCAATTCTGGTTATCGCTTCTCGGCCTTTTGGCTAAGATCAAGTGTAGTATCTTTCGAAAAGGCGGTTTTGGATGTTGGCCGCCCTAGTAGATTGATACATTATGCACACTGGGGTTTAGGCGCTTGTTAGTACGCCAGGTGGCTAATATAGTCATCTGGTGGAAAGCATGGCCCCCCAGGATCGACGCCATTGGGCCGGGGAAGATCGAAAGCCCTAAGTGTGAAGTGCCCCAGGAGTGGTGACCCTGGGGTGCCTCAACTCACTGGGATTGGGAACCCCACTTGAGTTTATGGCACATTTGCACTAGCACTTCAATATTTCTTTCTTCACACACACCCTTATTCCGGGCCTTCTGGCCTTAGGATGGGGAATTTTTCAATTCCCGGTCGAAGGTCCGGGCAGTATTATACTGTGAAACCTTCACTATTTATTTTATTTTTTTGTCACTGTGTGTCCACTTTTTCACGTGTGTCCACGTTCTTACTAGGATTTTGTCGGGATGCGGTTCCCTTACGGGTTCCTCTCTTGGCAGGTCTAGGGGGGGAGTGTGTGGCCATCAGGTTCCGCTCCCCCCTGAACCCCCCTGGCTCTCCTCTTTCTGGAGGAGAGCGTTGTTGGCTCCCCTCTTCCGGGAGGGGAGCACAGTCTTTGGCTCCCAGTGCCTTGCTCGGGTGAGAACTCGGGCAGGTGCTGGGGGTAAGATTGGGTCGCCTCTGGCTCCGGCTGGAGGTGGCTATTTGTCCCTGTTCCTCGCTGTGGCCTTCTGGCTCGGAGGGACGGGTAATGGTTTGGGGGACTCTTCTCCTTTTGGAGAGGGTTTCAAGAAGACCAGCATCCTAGTGCACTTTTTTTGTGGCACTTGTCACTTTTTTAAGCGCACTCGGGTTTTGTACACGAATTCGGGCTTTCGAAAAAAAAAAAAAAAAAATCTGTTCTTATCAGTTTAATATCTGATACGTCCCCTATCTGGGGACCATATATTAAATGGATTTTTAGAACAGGGAGATGGAAAAAGAGCTTGCTCTGTCCACTCCACGCATTGACCTGGTATTGCAGTATCTCCAGGACCGGTGCACCCCTTCTTTAATGCAGTTTCTAAAATCAGAAAGAATTGAATTCAATGTTTTTTGTTCATTTTGCTTGTTTGTCGGATTTTGGGATGGACTCTTTGGCTTTGCTTTTCTTCTCCTCATTGGATTTTTCATGTTCAAAGTTGCAGAAGCCAGATTACAAGCTCATTTTGGTTCAACTTCAGCAACTGTGCATTGCATTGCCATGTAATGTGATGCAATGCTATCTTTCTAGCTCTCCCTTTTTACTTCCTTTTGGATAAACAGACATATTAGGCAAGCATTTTGGAGCTTTCACCTAAATAACTACAGGTGGTGAGATAAGCTGCACAATATAATTGACCTTTCAGTATATTGTTGCACACACACCATCTATTTAGCAAATGCCCTTGTTATCAACAGCAGCCTTTTAAACTCACCTGAGCTAACAGGTATGTGCGCTGGTTACTCTGCTGCGCTTAAAATTTCTTTTTTGGTTTGCTACAATGCCTTTTCTGAAACGTTGTCTCCTTCTGCTGGAACACTGACTTCTTTCATTTAATGCCTGCAGACTATAAAAGAGAACCCAACCCAAAAAGTTTGGTTGATTAGTCTGTGGCATTCTGTTAAACTGTTGCTTATGGCGGTCTCTGTGAGCTTCTCAGCGACATTCAGCCAGCCAGGTATCCTGCCTGCAGTAGATGGAATGTGGCAATGGAACGCTGGCTGCGCGTGTCATAATAGGCTCTGAGCCTTTATATACCTGTGCACAGCAGCAGCCACCTTCAGTCTGCTGCTGGACAGCCAGCAGTAGCAGCAGCAGGAGAGGTATGTAATCAGGAGCCCTCCTGATAAGGGTAGACAGCTGCTCGTTCCACCCCACCCCCCGCCTTAATTGGTTCTCCTCCCTTCCAACGGTGTTGAGGCGGGTGGGAACAGCAGGGGGTGAAGGTGCTGTGTTTAAAGAGGTGGAGTTATGCAGATCTAAAACGCGTGGATTGCAGCAGCAGCAAGCCGAAAAGTGCAGGCATGTAAGGGATCTAGAGGTTGACAACATGTCTTTTTAACGGGAGTCCAGGAGCTCATCTCCACAAATGGACTTTTCAGGATCCTTGGGTGGCTCCGTAGTTTGAAACCAATTCTGGTTATCGCTTCTCGGCCTTTTGGCTAAGATCAAGTGTAGTATCTGTTCTTATCAGTTTAATATCTGATACGTCCCCTATCTGGGGACCATATATTAAATGGATTTTTAGAACAGGGAGATGGAAAAAGAGCTTGCTCTGTCCACTCCACGCATTGACCTGGTATTGCAGTATCTCCAGGACCGGTGCACCCCTTCTTTAATGCAGTTTCTAAAATCAGAAAGAATTGAATTCAATGTTTTTTGTTCATTTTGCTTGTTTGTCGGATTTTGGGATGGACTCTTTGGCTTTGCTTTTCTTCTCCTCATTGGATTTTTCATGTTCAAAGTTGCAGAAGCCAGATTACAAGCTCATTTTGGTTCAACTTCAGCAACTGTGCATTGCATTGCCATGTAATGTGATGCAATGCTATCTTTCTAGCTCTCCCTTTTTACTTCCTTTTGGATAAACAGACATATTAGGCAAGCATTTTGGAGCTTTCACCTAAATAACTACAGGTGGTGAGATAAGCTGCACAATATAATTGACCTTTCAGTATATTGTTGCACACACACCATCTATTTAGCAAATGCCCTTGTTATCAACAGCAGCCTTTTAAACTCACCTGAGCTAACAGGTATGTGCGCTGGTTACTCTGCTGCGCTTAAAATTTCTTTTTTGGTTTGCTACAATGCCTTTTCTGAAACGTTGTCTCCTTCTGCTGGAACACTGACTTCTTTCATTTAATGCCTGCAGACTATAAAAGAGAACCCAACCCAAAAAGTTTGGTTGATTAGTCTGTGGCATTCTGTTAAACTGTTGCTTATGGCGGTCTCTGTGAGCTTCTCAGCGACATTCAGCCAGCCAGGTATCCTGCCTGCAGTAGATGGAATGTGGCAATGGAACGCTGGCTGCGCGTGTCATAATAGGCTCTGAGCCTTTATATACCTGTGCACAGCAGCAGCCACCTTCAGTCTGCTGCTGGACAGCCAGCAGCAGCAGCAGCAGGAGAGGTATGTAATCAGGAGCCCTCCTGCTAAGGGTAGACAGCTGCTCGTTCCACCCCACCCCCCGCCTTAATTGGTTCTCCTCCCTTCCAACGGTGTTGAGGCGGGTGGGAACAGCAGGGGGTGAAGGTGCTGTGTTTAAAGAGGTGAAGTTATGCAGATCTAAAACGCGTGGATTGCAGCAGCAGCAAGCCGAAAAGTGCAGGCATGTAAGGGATCTAGAGGTTGACAACATGTCTTCTTAACGGGAGTCCAGGAGCTCATCTCCACAAATGGACTTTTCAGGATCCTTGGGTGGCTCCGTAGTTTGAAACCAATTCTGGTTATCGCTTCTCGGCCTTTTGGCTAAGATCAAGTGTAGTATCTGTTCTTATCAGTTTAATATCTGATACGTCCCCTATCTGGGGACCATATATTAAATGGATTTTTAGAACAGGGAGATGGAAAAAGAGCTTGCTCTGTCCACTCCACGCATTGACCTGGTATTGCAGTATCTCCAGGACCGGTGCACCCCTTCTTTAATGCAGTTTCTAAAATCAGAAAGAATTGAATTCAATGTTTTTTGTTCATTTTTCTTGTTTGTCGGATTTTGGGATGGACTCTTTGGCTTTGCTTTTCTTCTCCTCATTGGATTTTTCATGTTCAAAGTTGCAGAAGCCAGATTACAAGCTCATTTTGGTTCAACTTCAGCAACTGTGCATTGCATTGCCATGTAATGTGATGCAATGCTATCTTTCTAGCTCTCCCTTTTTACTTCCTATTGGATAAATAGACATATTAGGCAAGTGTAGCACCCTGAGGATTCGGCTGCTACAGGGGTATTGCACCTCAACCCAGAGGTGTGATATTCCACTCCCGGGTAAGGAAGGAGTGTGAAACTGAGCTCGGTAGGCTGCATGCACTACACACATCCCATTTCCGAGGAGCAGACCGACGGTACTCCCACTTAGAAATGTGCAGGTACGACCGAGTCTGTTCCTGGCTGGAGTGGGAGGGGGGTGGTACATCCCAAGTAGTGTAGGGGCAGATAGGGGGAGCAGCCTGGGTAAAGATAGGAGCTCATTGGGTGCTGGTCACCTGAGCTCACACATAGAGGGTGTATATAAGGTGGGCACCAACTAAGAACAGGGTCAGTTGCAGAGAGGAAGTCAGCGAGCAGAGGAGAAGAGAGACCCAGAGTGAGAGAGGAGAAAGAGAGACCCAGAGGGGGAAACAGAAGAAAAGGACTCCAAGACCCCAAACTAAATCCCCGGGTGAAGAGTCGGCACAGGGTACCGGAACCCAAACTGGTGGGGGCAAAAACACTCCCCAGCCAGAGACCGGAGACCGTGGGCAGCGTTTGCCACGGTCACCCACCACATCCACCACGAAGGCATACCACGAGGAGGGTCAGGGAACCCACGGCCAAGGGTCTCCCAACAGAAGGCCCGAGGGAGCTGGACCTGGGTGGATCAATAGTGGGGACGGCCAGAGAAAGGACAGAAGGAGAGCTCAGGGTCACGCTCCGGACTTATTTGGGAGTTGGCTGGATCCAGAACCTGGTGGACGCAGCACGGCTCGGGAGGTCACTCGAAGCTGGAGTGACCAGAACATCAGCAGTGAGTAAACATCCTAAACTGCATAACCCGACTCTGTCTCTGATTGCCGTCTACACTGCATCACCACAACTCCCATCCTCTGCACCTGATCCCCCTGAGGCTATACCCCACCCGTTGGGGGTTATATCACCAAAGCTGCACCTACACCACCAGCCTCAGCGGACCCTGCTGCAGCGGCGGCCACAGTGACCGCAACACAACGGGTGGCGTAGTCGACATTAAGAACTTAGTAACATCTGTAGGACTGCCACATACAACTGAGTTTGACACCCTGGGCACGGACCGGGTCACAGCCACTCGGAAGACTACAACCCCCATCTGATCCGGCTCCGGATATTCCCCCTAAAGAATATGGCCCAGGGGGCGCGTCAACTTTGGCGTAGTCGGCAGGATTACGTGCCCGCAACACCCGGGTACTGCGTGCCTGAAGAAAAGTGCAAGTTTACCTCAAAAAGAAGTCTCCTGCCGGTTCCGGAGGGTCCCCGCCATCGGACCCCATCACCAGTCGATTCCCGCCGGTTGTCCGCCATTAACAGCTTTTTCCCGCCATCTGCAGAGTTTCCCGCCACTGGGAAGCGATTCCCGCCATTTCCAAAGGTTTCCCGCCTTGGAAGAGCGGACGCCATTATGGGCGTGCCAGAGGGTGGCGAGAGGCCACCTCCCATCGTGGGCCAGGACCGAAAATGGCGCCAAAAGTGGAAACCGCCCCCACCAACAGAGACTGTGATGCTAGAGGTGTCTGTCAGCGTGAAAGAACCGCCCCTGGAGCTGACAGTCACCAAGTGGCCCCGGGACCGCCCTCGAAGTGGGAGGAGACGAAAGAAAAGAACGAAGATGGGTGCCGCCTGGAGCAGTCTGGAGCGAGCGCACCCGGAGGCAGGAAGCCTGGAGAAGAGTAGCAGAGAAGCTCACCCGGAGATGGCGAGAGAGCAGAGCAGCACCGGCCCGCTGGCCAGGAGCCTGCTGGAAGAAGAGCAGAGCAGCACCGACCCGTTGGTCAGGAGCCTGCTGGAAACCACGACCCCACTAGGCCTAGTGGAGGTCCTTGCACAACTCCCCCGAGACCGGGAGTGTGCACAGACAGCTCTGGAGGGCCTCGCACGGAGGATGGCCCGGGTACAGCGAGAGACATTGGCGGAGTGGAGCCGAGAGATGGCCCAGCAAACCAAGACCCGGAGCACGCCAGCCAAGATGAGGAGACAGACCGCCTCTGAGGACGGCGCGGGAGGACCCAAGGCCGGAGACGGCGCCGAGAAGGGAGCCGAACGCATGGAGGCAGGTAAAGGGGACGTCTATACCTCAAACAAGGACACCGCTTACCTGCCCCAGCTCCCCGTCGCAGAGCCCGAAAGTCCCCCTGCTGTGCCCGAAAACGCCGTGTCACCGACGCAGACTAGGCCCCAACCGGAAGCCGCCGCCGCGACCCCTGTGACGCCATGCGCACCGACCCCGAGCGTGGCAAAACAGGAAGTGACACCAGCCTGGTCGCAGGGCCTAGAATTCCCGGGCGTCGCAGCACCAACAGCGCCCCCTACCTCCGCGGAGCCTCCGGCCTGGCCGCAAGGCCAGGTAGCCCAGGGCGCCGCCGTCCTAACGGTGCCCTTCACCTTCCAGGTGCCCCAGGCCTGGCCGCAAGGCCTGGGCAACCCGGGCGCCACCACCACCGCGCCCGCACCCGTAAAACCAAGGGTGCCGCGTCTGGGAGAGGACTTGTTTGCCCAGCACACGTGGCCGGACGGGCAGCCTTTCATCTGGCCCCAGAGATATTATGAACTGGAGCACCAGAGGAGAGTTGGGGCCATGTGTGCACCCCTGATTCCGGCTCCGAAGCCCGTGATAAGGATCTCGCCCCCGCTTGAAGAGACCCAATTTGAGTGGGACCCCACCGGAGAAGACCTAATGGGGTTCACTCAGGAAACCAGGGCAGCTGCAGCGGAGCGTGCTGAGTGTTGCCGACAGCAGCTCGAGGAGTTTGCGAGGGAGCGGAGAGAGAGGCGGGTCCGGGAACAACAGGCCCAAATAAGGAGCGCCGAGCAGAAGAGCCGAACCAGGAGGGACCCCCGTGCAGCGCACAGTCCCCGCACCACCGGGACTGTAATTAAGTTCAATATGCAGCATGGGTGGGGCTTCATCAGAGACCACAACACCCCCGGCGACGTCTTTGTCACGCGCAGAGATGTGGAGTCCCATCTGCCGGAGGGGCACAGAGGTCGTGACCTTTATATCGGGGACGAGGTCACCTTTACCCGGCACAAGTGTGCCAAAGGACCTTACGCCCTCCATGTGCATCGCCTGACAGAGGAGGAGCTGCGATGTGAGGAGGAAGAGCAAGAGGATCCGGACGGGTCTGAAGCTGAGATCCCCAAAGAAGGAGCAGGAGGAAGACGCTGTTGAGTACAGCGGAGCAGGTGCTGTAAATAGTTACCCGATCGGGGTATAAAGAAACTGTTACTGCAAAAATAGTCCCCGTTGGGACCAGCTGATGTGAACTGTTCACCCGTTTACCCTTGATCCCACAGGCTGAGGACTGTGAGCAGCCACTCCCTTTCCCTCCTTACCTGGCCGAGGACTGAGAGCGGCCATACCCTTGTACATAGTTGCGCTTCCTAAAGCGCCCCCTACCGGTTTTATAGGAAAACCATTTTTCTAGAAAGACTGTCGCACTATACCCGGTCACACGTTGCGCAGTGACCGGAGGAGGAGCCAGAGGCGACGAGAAAGTTTTATATATATAATGTTTTATATATTTTATATGTTTATGAAAAAAAAAAAAAAATTTTGCATGTTATGTGATGTTTTTGTCTTACAGCCCGAGGACGTGCTGTGATTTACCAGGGGGGAATGTAGCACCCTGAGGATTCGGCTGCTACAGGGGTATTGCACCTCAACCCAGAGGTGTGATATTCCACTCCCGGGTAAGGAAGGAGTGTGAAACTGAGCTCGGTAGGCTGCATGCACTACACACATCCCATTTCCGAGGAGCAGACCGACGGTACTCCCACTTAGAAATGTGCAGGTACGACCGAGTCTGTTCCTGGCTGGAGTGGGAGGGGGGTGGTACATCCCAAGTAGTGTAGGGGCAGATAGGGGGAGCAGCCTGGGTAAAGATAGGAGCTCATTGGGTGCTGGTCACCTGAGCTCACACATAGAGGGTGTATATAAGGTGGGCACCAACTAAGAACAGGGTCAGTTGCAGAGAGGAAGTCAGCGAGCAGAGGAGAAGAGAGACCCAGAGTGAGAGAGGAGAAAGAGAGACCCAGAGGGGGAAACAGAAGAAAAGGACTCCAAGACCCCAAACTAAATCCCCGGGTGAAGAGTCGGCACAGGGTACCGGAACCCAAACTGGTGGGGGCAAAAACACTCCCCAGCCAGAGACCGGAGACCGTGGGCAGCGTTTGCCACGGTCACCCACCACATCCACCACGAAGGCATACCACGAGGAGGGTCAGGGAACCCACGGCCAAGGGTCTCCCAACAGAAGGCCCGAGGGAGCTGGACCTGGGTGGATCAATAGTGGGGACGGCCAGAGAAAGGACAGAAGGAGAGCTCAGGGTCACGCTCCGGACTTATTTGGGAGTTGGCTGGATCCAGAACCTGGTGGACGCAGCACGGCTCGGGAGGTCACTCGAAGCTGGAGTGACCAGAACATCAGCAGTGAGTAAACATCCTAAACTGCATAACCCGACTCTGTCTCTGATTGCCGTCTACACTGCATCACCACAACTCCCATCCTCTGCACCTGATCCCCCTGAGGCTATACCCCACCCGTTGGGGGTTATATCACCAAAGCTGCACCTACACCACCAGCCTCAGCGGACCCTGCTGCAGCGGCGGCCACAGTGACCGCAACACAACGGGTGGCGTAGTCGACATTAAGAACTTAGTAACATCTGTAGGACTGCCACATACAACTGAGTTTGACACCCTGGGCACGGACCGGGTCACAGCCACTCGGAAGACTACAACCCCCATCTGATCCGGCTCCGGATATTCCCCCTAAAGAATATGGCCCAGGGGGCGCGTCACAAGCATTTTGGAGCTTTCACCTAAATAACTACAGGTGGTGAGATAAGCTGCACAATATAATTGACCTTTCAGTATATTGTTGCACACACACCATCTATTTAGCAAATGCCCTTGTTATCAACAGCAGCCTTTTAAACTCACCTGAGCTAACAGGTATGTGCGCTGGTTACTCTGCTGCGCTTAAAATTTCTTTTTTGGTTTGCTACAATGCCTTTTCTGAAACGTTGTCTCCTTCTGCTGGAACACTGACTTCTTTCATTTAATGCCTGCAGACTATAAAAGAGAACCCAACCCAAAAAGTTTGGTTGATTAGTCTGTGGCATTCTGTTAAACTGTTGCTTATGGCGGTCTCTGTGAGCTTCTCAGCGACATTCAGCCAGCCAGGTATCCTGCCTGCAGTAGATGGAATGTGGCAATGGAACGCTGGCTGCGCGTGTCATAATAGGCTCTGAGCCTTTATATACCTGTGCACAGCAGCAGCCACCTTCAGTCTGCTGCTGGACAGCCAGCAGCAGCAGCAGGAGAGGTATGTAATCAGGAGCCCTCCTGCTAAGGGTAGACAGCTGCTCGTTCCACCCCACCCCCCGCCTTAATTGGTTCTCCTCCCTTCCAACGGTGTTGAGGCGGGTGGGAACAGCAGGGGGTGAAGGTGCTGTGTTTAAAGAGGTGGAGTTATGCAGATCTAAAACGCGTGGATTGCAGCAGCAGCAAGCCGAAAAGTGCAGGCATGTAAGGGATCTAGAGGTTGACAACATGTCTTCTTAACGGGAGTCCAGGAGCTCATCTCCACAAATGGACTTTTCAGGATCCTTGGGTGGCTCCGTAGTTTGAAACCAATTCTGGTTATCGCTTCTCGGCCTTTTGGCTAAGATCAAGTGTAGTATCTGTTCTTTTAAGAACACAAGAGCTACGATCTACACTTGACGAGAGCGATCGAACTCGGAAGGAGAAGAGCTTCGGAGCCCAGCTGACATCAGAGAACGAAGGCGGATATCGGTGGGAGGAAGAAGCTCTAAAGAATCCAGAAGAAGACGAAGACTCGGAGAAGAATCGGGCTGTCCTGTGGAATCTTCGAGGTAGAAAATCATCGAGACAAAGACCTTTCGGGGAATTTGTCCAGAACACGACGTGAGAAGAATCTGCATAGCTCCACCCATTCCGGGAAGAGTTCCAGATCCAGCTCCAAGAAGTAACTGCAGGAGGAAAGCCATGGCAAGCGCTGCGAGGAAGGCCGAAAAGAAGAGCCTGGAGCTGGGGACAGCCAGGAGGGCCCAGCCAGGAGCCGATTCTGACCCCAAGGACTCTGCCTCCACGACTGGCCAGCAGAAGGGACCCCAGAAGCCCCGCCACGAAGCTCCAGCCCTGGAGCCATGGATGCGGCAGACGGTGGCCCTGAAGCTGAAGGAAGTGGATGGGAGGGTGCCGGACATGTCCTCGGACGTGTTCTGCCAGAAGATGCTGCTGGATCGAGGCTTCTCCAGGTCGGACACCCTCAGCATCCAGACCTTCTTGACGGGGATCTTCTTCGTCACCTTCGCCACTGTGAACACCTGCAGGAGGTTCTGGGAAATGGTAAGCGCAAAAGGACCGGATAATTCTTTCTCTGCCTTTACAGGTAGCTGCCCTATCCAGAGGGATGAAAGGAGGATCACGGTCTCCATGCGCAACCCGCACACCCCAGGCCAAGACATCTGTACCTTCCTGAGACGCTTCTGTTTGGTTGTGAAGGAACCCTCTCACATCCTGAATGGACTCGGCTTCTGGACAGGTAAGTGGTCGGTGACCGTTAGACTTCACAGGGACCTGGCGTACTCAGACGGACTTCGGCACCTGCCCCCGACATTCTCCCTGGGCAACTCCTACGGCCTCATCTATTACCCGGACATGCCGCGGAACTGCAGGAGATGCGGCAAGAACGGCCACGAGATGAAGGACTGCAAGGAGGATGCCTGCAGGATTTGTCGAGTGACGGGACACAGCTCGAAGGACTGCCCGAAGAAGACGTCCTGCAACCTGTGTGGGCTGGCGGCTCATCTGTACAAGGATTGCCCCAGGCGTGAGAGATCCTGGGCATCGGTGGTTGCGACGACCCCAGCTACGGAGGACAAGGCCCCGACGACCAGGCCTGTGAAGGTCAAGGACGCGACGACCAAGGCCCCAGCGGCCAAGGCCGAGACGACCAAGGCCAAAGCGGTAAAGGAGTCGGTGGCCAAAGCCCCAGCGACGGTCCCAGCAGCTCCGAAGCAGAAGAAAAAGTCAAAGGAGGGTAAGAGTTCTGTCACCCCTCTCTCGATCCCTCCCCCTGCCACCCCCGTCCAATCCCCCCCCACCCCGGCCACCCCTGCTGAGGATTCCACTTCCTCTTCCTCCTTCCCCTACTCCTCAGCAGGTGTCCTTTCCCCTGCCCCGGCAGCCACTCTCCCTCCCCAGACCATGGTAGCGGTGGAATTAACCTTTCCTCCACCCGCCGCTATCTATTCCGAGGAGGATTTTCCCCTTCTTGTCTCCCCAGTTCCAACCCGAGGAAAGAGGAAGGTGGAGGACAGCCCTGCTACTGAATCCTCCAAAAAGAAGATTCTGGATTTCGTAGGCGAAAAGGAGGATACCCTCCCTGAGCCAGAAGAGATGGAGCACATGGTTGAGACCCTGGTGGCCGAGCCAGAAGAGGAGGAACTGGTGGTCGCCGAGATTGAGGCCGCGCTGCTTGACCAGATGGAGGAAGAGGGCCTGCTGGTGATCCCGTCACCAGCAGTCAACACCGACGAGGGACCACCCGACCGGAGTGGTAACTAAGGTGTATTGCCTGCGCTAACTTTTTCTTTTTTCCCTACATGATGGCTAATATTAACTTATTTTCCATTAATGTCAGGAGCATCAAGGACAAGTTCAGACGTCAGACTATTTATGCCTTCCTTACTTCCCAGTTGTGTGATGTTTATATGTTGCAGGAATGTTCCCTTCCCTCCTCTAAGTCCTTCAAACATCTGGCCAGGGAGTGGTCCCACGGTCCATCCTACTGGTCCGGTGGGGGTGACTGCAAGTCTGCGGGGGTCGCAATTCTGATCAGGGGGGGCGCATTCACGCTTGAGTCCGTCCAGGAGCTCATCTGCGGCAGGGCTCTTGTTGTAGATGGCAACTGGGCGGGAGAACCTGTCAGGTTCATCAACGTGTATGCGTCCCCACTGAAGAATGAGCGTTTGGAGCTTTTCCAGACCCTGCGGCTTCAGCTTGCCACCACCAGGACCTTAGTGATGGCCGGGGATTTCAACTGCCCCATCGAGGAGGACGGTCGTAGTTCTGGCACATCTGCCAAGTTGGACATCACGTCCAAGCTGCTCATCGAGATGGTAACCGAGGCCTCTCTTCAGGACGTGGTGGGCTCCATGGGGAGAGGCTCCACGAACTATTCGTGGAGCCGACCCGATGGCTCACTCCGCTCCAGGATTGACTTTGTGTTCACCTCTCGGGCAGTCAGGCAGAGTAGGCACTCGATGGTCTCCTGCTTCTTCTCCGACCACAGAGCCATTCACTTACAAGGTGTCCTCGGCGACGGTTTTCCGTCCGGCCCCGGCTCCTGGAAGCTGAATTGTGCTCTGCTGGCTCAGGATGAAGTCGTGGAGGAGCTGAGAGCAGCCTACGCAATGTGGCAGTCCTACAAGGGTAGCTTCCAAACAGTCTCTGATTGGTAGGAATATGTTAAACTTGAGTTTCGCTGTTTCTTTCAGGTCAAGGGTCGACAACAGGAGTGTGAGAAGAGGAGGGACTTCAGAGGGCTGCAGCGCGAGCTGCGGTCGATGCAGGACCTTCTTCACTGCGGCTGGGACGTGAGGGAGGAGCTGGAGGAGACCAAGAAGAGCCTGAAAAGGCACTTTGAGGAGGAGTCCAAGCGAATCATCTTCCGTTCCAAAGTGGAGAATCTGGAGAAGGGTGAGAAATGTAACTCATTCTTTTTCAGGAAACTTCATGCCGGTCACACGCCCCTGAACGAGCTGCGAGACGAGAGCGGAAACATGCGACGTGGGAAGGAGGACGTGATGAGGGTCGTCAGCGACTTCTACAGCGAACTCTACTCCCACAAGACTACCGACCCCGACGCTGCTGATAAGTTCCTGTCAGGTATCACTAACCATCTTGATCCTGCAGGCACGGCAGCCTTCGACAAACCTCTGATGGTGGGCGAATTGCTCTCTGCCGCTAAATCCTTTAGGACCGGCAGGACCCCGGGCAGTGATGGTCTTCCAGCGGAGCTCTATGTAGCGCTGGGAGACCTCATCTGTCCGGACCTGTTGGACCTGTACGAGGAGATGGTGGTGGAGGGTAGAATGCCTCCATCTTTGAGGGAAGGAATGGTCACGATCCTGTACAAGCGGAAGGGAGAGAGGTGCGACCTGAGGAATTGGCGTCCCATCACTCTGCTCAACGTGGACTACAAGATCCTGGCCAAGACGATGGCGACACGACTTAAGATGGTCATCGGACGGATCATCCACGCGGACCAGACCTGCGGCATCCCTGGACGTCGCATCGCAGACAGCCTCGCTCTCGTGCGGGACACGGTCGAGTACATCAAGGTCCGCCGCGCACACGCGGCCCTGGTCTCCTTGGATCAGGAGAAGGCCTTCGACCGGGTTTCCCACGAGTTCATGGGCCGAGCTCTGCACCGGTTAGGTTTGGGTAACATGTTTTGTTCGTATGTCCGTCTGATGTATTTTGATATCCACAGCTCGGTGTTGGTGAACGGCTGGAAGACTGACCCCTTCCCTGTCCTCTCTGGGGTCAGACAAGGCTGCCCTCTATCACCTCTTCTTTTTGTTTGTGTTATAGAACTCTTCGCAGAGGCTATCCGGCAGAATGGAGAGATCAGAGGGATCACCGCACCGGGTCCGGGACGACACGAGGTCAAGTGCTCGCTCTACATGGACGACGTCACCGTCTTCTGCGCTGATCGTGGTTCAGTCGACGCCCTCGTCCAGACGTGTGAGAGGTTCGGCCGGGCTTCAGGGGCCAAAGTCAACTGCAGGAAGTCGGAAGCCATGCTCTTCGGGGATTGGCAGCCGGCCTCCTCCGCCCCCTTCCCCTTCAACATTCAACCGGATTTCCTCAAGGTGCTGGGAGTCTGGTTCGGGAAGGAAGGAGCGGCCCTCAAGTCCTGGCAAGAACGCTTGGCCAAGGTGAAGCAACGGATCGGACTCTGGAGCCTCAGACACCTCACTTGTGAGGGTAAGGCACTCGTCCTGCGTAATGAGGTCCTGCCCGTCTTGCAGTACACGGCGCAGGCCTGGCCCCCACACGTCACTGTGTGCAGGGCCATTACCAGGACAGTGTTAAACTTTGTCTGGGGATCCAAGATGGACAGAGTCAGGCGGGCCGTCATGTACAAGGAGCCTCGCAAGGGTGGGAAGGGCGTTCCAGATATCCCCACCCTCCTGCGATCCTCTTTTGTGTGTGATTGTGTCCGCCGGACTTTGCAAGTCAAGAATGGCTCCGCGGGCAGGTCCATGTCTCGCTTCTTCCTGCTTCCTCTTTGGAGGCGACTCGGCTGGGACAAGTGGGACAGCTCCTTCCCCTACAACTGGACGACGCCATGGTTCTACGGAGACGTCGTTCGATTTGTTGGGGAGCATCAACTGGAGGGACTCAAGCCCGACTTGTGGAAGCCCAAAACTATCCACAAGCTAATCAGAGCCAAGGATGACGTGGAGAACATCACAGGACTTCACCAGGACACGCTGGAGACTGTGTGGACAAATGTGTCGTCTGACAGGCTGACCAACGGCCACAAGGACTTGTCGTGGATGGCGATTCAGGGCGGACTGCCCGTCCGGTCATTCATGCATGCCCGGAACCTGTGCAAGACCCGGTACTGCCCAAGGTGCCCCTTCGTGGAGGAAACATCTTTGCACACTTTTTGGGACTGCGGATTTGCACAGCGCCTATTGACTGCACTTGAGGACGACCTGAGGAACTCTGTCCCCAGGGCGAGCCTATCGCACCATTCTGTGCTTTACGGACTCTTCCCTGGGGTTCATACCGTCGGAGCCATCCAGGAGGCTTGGCGCCTTATGAACTGCTTCAAGGATGCCGTTTGGGTCGCCAGGAACCGGCTCATCTTGAGGAGGGAGAGGATGTCCATCCAGGACTGCCGCAGGCTGATCCACAGCCTGCTCAGAGACTATTCCATCATGGACGGTCCGGAGGACGAGGACGAGGACTAAAGCCCTCCTCCCCCTCTCCCCTTATGTGTCTTGTCTTTCAATAAAGCTTCGGGCCTGTGATTTTCCCCTCCCCATCCCCTTTTTCCCAATCCCCATCCCTTATCACGGTTCGTCGTACTGTGTTGATTGACATGCTTTTTCTTTCAGATTGAGTGTTTTGTGTAGCATAGGGGTGTGATGTGTCTAGTTAGTGCGTCGTATCCTCATGCTATGTAAATATGATGTAGAATTCTGTGTGTACTGGGCTGCGGCACTGTACACTGTCTGTTAACTTATTTTTTGTGCTAATAAAAGATATATTCAATCAAAAAATCTGTTATTATCAGTTTAATATCTGATACGTCCCCTATCTGGGGACCATATATTAAATGGATTTTTAGAACAGGGAGATGGAAAAAGAGCTTGCTCTGTCCACTCCACGCATTGACCTGGTATTGCAGTATCTCCAGGACCGGTGCACCCCTTCTTTAATGCAGTTTCTAAAATCAGAAAGAATTGAATTCAATGTTTTTTGTTCATTTTGCTTGTTTGTCGGATTTTGGGATGGACTCTTTGGCTTTGCTTTTCTTCTCCTCATTGGATTTTTCATGTTCAAAGTTGCAGAAGCCAGATTACAAGCTCATTTTGGTTCAACTTCAGCAACTGTGCATTGCATTGCCATGTAATGTGATGCAATGCTATCTTTCTAGCTCTCCCTTTTTACTTCCTTTTGGATAAACAGACATATTAGGCAAGCATTTTGGAGCTTTCACCTAAATAACTACAGGTGGTGAGATAAGCTGCACAATATAATTGACCTTTCAGTATATTGTTGCACACACACCATCTATTTAGCAAATGCCCTTGTTATCAACAGCAGCCTTTTAAACTCACCTGAGCTAACAGGTATGTGCGCTGGTTACTCTGCTGCGCTTAAAATTTCTTTTTTGGTTTGCTACAATGCCTTTTCTGAAACGTTGTCTCCTTCTGCTGGAACACTGACTTCTTTCATTTAATGCCTGCAGACTATAAAAGAGAACCCAACCCAAAAAGTTTGGTTGATTAGTCTGTGGCATTCTGTTAAACTGTTGCTTATGGCGGTCTCTGTGAGCTTCTCAGCGACATTCAGCCAGCCAGGTATCCTGCCTGCAGTAGATGGAATGTGGCAATGGAACGCTGGCTGCGCGTGTCATAATAGGCTCTGAGCCTTTATATACCTGTGCACAGCAGCAGCCACCTTCAGTCTGCTGCTGGACAGCCAGCAGCAGCAGCAGCAGGAGAGGTATGTAATCAGGAGCCCTCCTGCTAAGGGTAGACAGCTGCTCGTTCCACCCCACCCCCCGCCTTAATTGGTTCTCCTCCCTTCCAACGGTGTTGAGGCGGGTGGGAACAGCAGGGGGTGAAGGTGCTGTGTTTAAAGAGGTGGAGTTATGCAGATCTAAAACGCGTGGATTGCAGCAGCAGCAAGCCGAAAAGTGCAGGCATGTAAGGGATCTAGAGGTTGACAACATGTCTTCTTAACGGGAGTCCAGGAGCTCATCTCCACAAATGGACTTTTCAGGATCCTTGGGTGGCTCCGTAGTTTGAAACCAATTCTGGTTATCGCTTCTCGGCCTTTTGGCTAAGATCAAGTGTAGTATCTGTTCTTATCAGTTTAATATCTGATACGTCCCCTATCTGGGGACCATATATTAAATGGATTTTTAGAACAGGGAGATGGAAAAAGAGCTTGCTCTGTCCACTCCACGCATTGACCTGGTATTGCAGTATCTCCAGGACCGGTGCACCCCTTCTTTAATGCAGTTTCTAAAATCAGAAAGAATTGAATTCAATGTTTTTTGTTCATTTTGCTTGTTTGTCGGATTTTGGGATGGACTCTTTGGCTTTGCTTTTCTTCTCCTCATTGGATTTTTCATGTTCAAAGTTGCAGAAGCCAGATTACAAGCTCATTTTGGTTCAACTTCAGCAACTGTGCATTGCATTGCCATGTAATGTGATGCAATGCTATCTTTCTAGCTCTCCCTTTTTACTTCTTTTTGGATAAACAGACATATTAAGCAAGCATTTTGGAGCTTTCACCTAAATAACTACAGGTGGTGAGATAAGCTGCACAATATAATTGACCTTTCAGTATATTGTTGCACACACACCATCTATTTAGCAAATGCCCTTGTTATCAACAGCAGCCTTTTAATCTCACCTGAGCTAACAGGTATGTGCGCTGGTTACTCTGCTGCGCTTAAAATTTCTTTTTTGGTTTGCTACAATGCCTTTTCTGAAACGTTGTCTCCTTCTGCTGGAACACTGACTTCTTTCATTTAATGCCTGCAGACTATAAAAGAGAACCCAACCCAAAAAGTTTGGTTAATTAGTCTGTGGCATTCTGTTAAACTGTTGCTTATGGCGGTCTCTGTGAGCTTCTCAGCGACATTCAGCCAGCCAGGTATCCTGCCTGCAGTAGATGGAATGTGGCAATGGAACGCTGGCTGCGCGTGTCATAATAGGCTCTGAGCCTTTATATACCTGTGCACAGCAGCAGCCACCTTCAGTCTGCTGCTGGACAGCCAGCAGCAGCAGCAGCAGGAGAGGTATGTAATCAGGAGCCCTCCTGCTAAGGGTAGACAGCTGCTCGTTCCACCCCACCCCCCGCCTTAATTGGTTCTCCTCCCTTCCAACGGTGTTGAGGCGGGTGGGAACAGCAGGGGGTGAAGGTGCTGTGTTTAAAGAGGTGGAGTTATGCAGATCTAAAACGCGTGGATTGCAGCAGCAGCAAGCCGAAAAGTGCAGGCATGTAAGGGATCTAGAGGTTGACAACATGTCTTCTTAACGGGAGTCCAGGAGCTCATCTCCACAAATGGACTTTTCAGGATCCTTGGGTGGCTCCGTAGTTTGAAACCAATTCTGGTTATCGCTTCTCGGCCTTTTGGCTAAGATCAAGTGTAGTATCTTTTGAAAAGGCGGTTTAGGATGTTGGCCGCCCTAGTAGATTGATACATTATGCACACTGGGGTTTAGGCGCTTGTTAGGACGCCAGGTGGCTAATATAGTCATCTGGTGGAAAGCATGGCCCCCCAGGATCGACGCCATTGGGCCGGGGAAGATCGAAAGCCCGAAGTGTGAAGTGCCCCAGGAGTGGTGACCCTGGGGTGCCTTAACTCACTGGGATTGGGAACCCCACTTGAGTTTATGGCACATTTGCACAAGCACTTCAAATTTTCTTTCTTCGCACACACCCTTATTCCGGGCCTTCTGGCCTTAGGATGGGGAATTTTTCAATTCCCGGTCGAAGGTCCGGGCAGTATTATACTGTGAAACCTTCACTATTTATTTAATTTCTTTGTCACTGTGTGTCCACTTATTCACGTGTGTCACGTCCTACTAGGATTTTGTCGGGATGCGGTTCCCTTACGGGTTCCTCTCTTGGCAGGTCTAGGGGGGGAGTGTGTGGCCATCAGGTTCCGCTCCCCCCTGAACCCCCCTGGCTCTCCTCTTTCGGGAGGAGAGCGTTGTTGGCTCCCCTCTTCCGGGAGGGGAGCACAGTCTTTGGCTCCCAGTGCCTTGCTCGGGTGAGAACTCGGGCAGGTGCTGGGGGTAAGATTGGGTCGCCTCTGGCTTCGGCTGGAGGTGGCTTTTTGTCCCTGTTCCTCGCTGTGGCCTTTTGGCTCGGAGGGACGGGGAATGGTTTGGGGGACCCTTCTCCTTTTGGAGAGGGTTTCAAGAAGACCAGCATCCTAGTGCACTTTTTTTGTGGCACTTGTCACTTTTTTAAGCGCACTCGGGTTTTGTACACGAATTCGGGCTTTCGATAAAAAATCTGTTCTTATCAGTTTAATATCTGATACGTCCCCTATCTGGGGACCATATATTAAATGGATTTTTAGAACAGGGAGATGGAAAAAGAGCTTGCTCTGTCCACTCCACGCATTGACCTGGTATTGCAGTATCTCCAGGACCGGTGCACCCCTTCTTTAATGCAGTTTCTAAAATCAGAAAGAATTGAATTCAATGTTTTTTGTTCATTTTGCTTGTTTGTCGGATTTTGGGATGGACTCTTTGGCTTTGCTTTTCTTCTCCTCATTGGATTTTTCATGTTCAAAGTTGCAGAAGCCAGATTACAAGCTCATTTTGGTTCAACTTCAGCAACTGTGCATTGCATTGCCATGTAATGTGATGCAATGCTATCTTTCTAGCTCTCCCTTTTTACTTCCTTTTGGATAAACAGACATATTAGGCAAGCATTTTGGATCTTTCACCTAAATAACTACAGGTGGTGAGATAAGCTGCACAATATAATTGACCTTTCAGTATATTGTTGCACACACACCATCTATTTAGCAAATGCCCTTGTTATCAACAGCAGCCTTTTAAACTCACCTGAGCTAACAGGTATGTGCGCTGGTTACTCTGCTGCGCTTAAAATTTCTTTTTTGGTTTGCTACAATGCCTTTTCTGAAACGTTGTCTCCTTCTGCTGGAACACTGACTTCTTTCATTTAATGCCTGCAGACTATAAAAGAGAACCCAACCCAAAAAGTTTGGTTGATTAGTCTGTGGCATTCTGTTAAACTGTTGCTTATGGCGGTCTCTGTGAGCTTCTCAGCGACATTCAGCCAGCCAGGTATCCTGCCTGCAGTAGATGGAATGTGGCAATGGAACGCTGGCTGCGCGTGTCATAATAGGCTCTGAGCCTTTATATACCTGTGCACAGCAGCAGCCACCTTCAGTCTGCTGCTGGACAGCCAGCAGCAGCAGCAGGAGAGGTATGTAATCAGGAGCCCTCCTGCTAAGGGTAGACAGCTGCTCGTTCCACCCCACCCCCCGCCTTAATTGGTTCTCCTCCCTTCCAACGGTGTTGAGGCGGGTGGGAACAGCAGGGGGTGAAGGTGCTGTGTTTAAAGAGGTGGAGTTATGCAGATCTAAAACGCGTGGATTGCAGCAGCAGCAAGCCGAAAAGTGCAGGCATGTAAGGGATCTAGAGGTTGACAACATGTCTTCTTAACGGGAGTCCAGGAGCTCATCTCCACAAATGGACTTTTCAGGATCCTTGGGTGGCTCCGTAGTTTGAAACCAATTCTGGTTATCGCTTCTCGGCCTTTTGGCTAAGATCAAGTGTAGTATCTGTTCTTATCAGTTTAATATCTGATACGTCCCCTATCTGGGGACCATATATTAAATGGATTTTTAGAACAGGGAGATGGAAAAAGAGCTTGCTCTGTCCACTCCACGCATTGACCTGGTATTGCAGTATCTCCAGGACCGGTGCACCCCTTCTTTAATGCAGTTTCTAAAATCAGAAAGAATTGAATTCAATGTTTTTTGTTCATTTTGCTTGTTTGTCGGATTTTGGGATGGACTCTTTGGCTTTGCTTTTCTTCTCCTCATTGGATTTTTCATGTTCAAAGTTGCAGAAGCCAGATTACAAGCTCATTTTGGTTCAACTTCAGCAACTGTGCATTGCATTGCCATGTAATGTGATGCAATGCTATCTTTCTAGCTCTCCCTTTTTACTTCCTTTTGGATAAACAGACATATTAGGCAAGCATTTTGGAGCTTTCACCTAAATAACTACAGGTGGTGAGATAAGCTGCACAATATAATTGACCTTTCAGTATATTGTTGCACACACACCATCTATTTAGCAAATGCCCTTGTTATCAACAGCAGCCTTTTAAACTCACCTGAGCTAACAGGTATGTGCGCTGGTTACTCTGCTGCGCTTAAAATTTCTTTTTTGGTTTGCTACAATGCCTTTTCTGAAACGTTGTCTCCTTCTGCTGGAACACTGACTTCTTTCATTTAATGCCTGCAGACTATAAAAGAGAACCCAACCCAAAAAGTTTGGTTGATTAGTCTGTGGCATTCTGTTAAACTGTTGCTTATGGCGGTCTCTGTGAGCTCCTCAGCGACATTCAGCCAGCCAGGTATCCTGCCTGCAGTAGATGGAATGTGGCAATGGAACGCTGGCTGCACGTGTCATAATAGGCTCTGAGCCTTTATATACCTGTGCACAGCAGCAGCCACCTTCAGTCTGCTGCTGGACAGCCAGCAGCAGCAGCAGCAGGAGAGGTATGTAATCAGGAGCCCTCCTGCTAAGGGTAGACAGCTGCTCGTTCCACCCCACCCCCCGCCTTAATTGGTTCTCCTCCCTTCCAACGGTGTTGAGGCGGGTGGGAACAGCAGGGGGTGAAGGTGCTGTGTTTAAAGAGGTGGAGTTATGCAGATCTAAAACGCGTGGATTGCAGCAGCAGCAAGCCGAAAAGTGCAGGCATGTAAGGGATCTAGAGGTTGACAACATGTCTTCTTAACGGGAGTCCAGGAGCTCATCTCCACAAATGGACTTTTCAGGATCCTTGGGTGGCTCCGTAGTTTGAAACCAATTCTGGTTATCGCTTCTCGGCCTTTTGGCTAAGATCAAGTGTAGTATCTGTTCTTATCAGTTTAATATCTGATACGTCCCCTATCTGGGGACCATATATTAAATGGATTTTTAGAACAGGGAGATGGAAAAAGAGCTTGCTCTGTCCACTCCACGCATTGACCTGGTATTGCAGTATCTCCAGGACCGGTGCACCCCTTCTTTAATGCAGTTTCTAAAATCAGAAAGAATTGAATTCAATGTTTTTTGTTCATTTTGCTTGTTTGTCGGATTTTGGGATGGACTCTTTGGCTTTGCTTTTCTTCTCCTCATTGGATTTTTCATGTTCAAAGTTGCAGAAGCCAGATTACAAGCTCATTTTGGTTCAACTTCAGCAACTGTGCATTGCATTGCCATGTAATGTGATGCAATGCTATCTTTCTAGCTCTCCCTTTTTACTTCCTTTTGGATAAACAGACATATTAGGCAAGCATTTTGGAGCTTTCACCTAAATAACTACAGGTGGTGAGATAAGCTGCACAATATAATTGACCTTTCAGTATATTGTTGCACACACACCATCTATTTAGCAAATGCCCTTGTTATCAACAGCAGCCTTTTAAACTCACCTGAGCTAACAGGTATGTGCGCTGGTTACTCTGCTGCGCTTAAAATTTATTTTTTGGTTTGCTACAATGCCTTTTCTGAAACGTTGTCTCCTTCTGCTGGAACACTGACTTCTTTCATTTAATGCCTGCAGACTATAAAAGAGAACCCAACCCAAAAAGTTTGGTTGATTAGTCTGTGGCATTCTGTTAAACTGTTGCTTATGGCGGTCTCTGTGAGCTTCTCAGCGACATTCAGCCAGCCAGGTATCCTGCCTGCAGTAGATGGAATGTGGCAATGGAACGCTGGCTGCGCGTGTCATAATAGGCTCTGAGCCTTTATATACCTGTGCACAGCAGCAGCCACCTTCAGTCTGCTGCTGGACAGCCAGCAGCAGCAGCAGCAGGAGAGGTATGTAATCAGGAGCCCTCCTGCTAAGGGTAGACAGCTGCTCGTTCCACCCCACCCCCCACCTTAATTGGTTCTCCTCCCTTCCAACGGTGTTGAGGCGGGTGGGAACAGCAGGGGGTGAAGGTGCTGTGTTTAAAGAGGTGGAGTTATGCAGATCTAAAACGCGTGGATTGCAGCAGCAGCAGCAAGCCGAAAAGTGCAGGCATGTAAGGGATCTAGAGGTTGACAACATGTCTTCTTAACGGGAGTCCAGGAGCTCATCTCCACAAATGGACTTTTCAGGATCCTTGGGTGGCTCCGTAGTTTGAAACCAATTCTGGTTATCGCTTCTCGGCCTTTTGGCTAAGATCAAGTGTAGTATCTGTTCTTATCAGTTTAATATCTGATACGTCCCCTATCTGGGGACCATATATTAAATGGATTTTTAGAACAGGGAGATGGAAAAAGAGCTTGTTCTGTCCACTCCACGCATTGACCTGGTATTGCAGTATCTCCAGGACCGGTGCACCCCTTCTTTAATGCAGTTTCTAAAATCAGAAAGAATTGAATTCAATGTTTTTTGTTCATTTTGCTTGTTTGTCGGATTTTGGGATGGACTCTTTGGCTTTGCTTTTCTTCTCCTCATTGGATTTTTCATGTTCAAAGTTGCAGAAGCCAGATTACAAGCTCATTTTGGTTCAACTTCAGCAACTGTGCATTGCATTGCCATGTAATGTGATGCAATGCTATCTTTCTAGCTCTCCCTTTTTACTTCCTTTTGGATAAACAGACATATTAGGCAAGCATTTTGGAGCTTTCACCTAAATAACTACAGGTGGTGAGATAAGCTGCACAATATAATTGACCTTTCAGTATATTGTTGCACACACACCATCTATTTAGCAAATGCCCTTGTTATCAACAGCAGCCTTTTAAACTCACCTGAGCTAACAGGTATGTGCGCTGGTTACTCTGCTGCGCTTAAAATTTCTTTTTTGGTTTGCTACAATGCCTTTTCTGAAACGTTGTCTCCTTCTGCTGGAACACTGACTTCTTTCATTTAATGCCTGCAGACTATAAAAGAGAACCCAACCCAAAAAGTTTGGTTGATTAGTCTGTGGCATTCTGTTAAACTGTTGCTTATGGCGGTCTCTGTGAGCTTCTCAGCGACATTCAGCCAGCCAGGTATCCTGCCTGCAGTAGATGGAATGTGGCAATGGAACGCTGGCTGCGCGTGTCATAATAGGCTCTGAGCCTTTATATACCTGTGCACAGCAGCAGCCACCTTCAGTCTGCTGCTGGACAGCCAGCAGCAGCAGCAGCAGGAGAGGTATGTAATCAGGAGCCCTCCTGCTAAGGGTAGACAGCTGATCGTTCCACCCCACCCCCCGCCTTAATTGGTTCTCCTCCCTTCCAACGGTGTTGAGGCGGGTGGGAACAGCAGGGGGTGAAGGTGCTGTGTTTAAAGAGGTGGAGTTATGCAGATCTAAAACGCGTGGATTGCAGCAGCAGCAAGCCGAAAAGTGCAGGCATGTAAGGGATCTAGAGGTTGACAACATGTCTTCTTAACGGGAGTCCAGGAGCTCATCTCCACAAATGGACTTTTCAGGATCCTTGGGTGGCTCCTAGTTTGAAACCAATTCTGGTTATCGCTTCTCGGCCTTTTGGCTAAGATCAAGTGTAGTATCTTTTGAAAAGGCAGTTTTGTCCTTGGGCTGCCCTAGTAAATTGATGCATATTACACACTGGTTTGGTGCACTTGTTAGTACGCCAGGTGGCTCATAGAGTTATCTGATGGAAAACATGGCCCTCCAGGATCGAAGTCACTAGGCTGGGTAAGTGTGAGGGCTTTGGAGCAATGTGCCCCAGGAGTAGGCGCCCTGGTGGGAGTCCAAGCTTACTGGGACTGGGAACCCCAGAAAGACTTGGCTTCGTAGCACGCCGCACCTTTGCCAATCATACTTTCTGAGCAACCCCCCCTATTCCTGGCCTACGGGCTAGGAAGGGGAATTTTTATAAACCCGGTCGGAGGTCCGGTCAGCTTTGGGCTGAGAAACCAACACAGGCTCCAGCTCCACTAGGGTGGCAGCCTAGATGGAAGCTGGGAGCACGAAAACGGCTCTTCTCCGGCTTCGGCTAGGGAGAGCATCGGAGATCCCTGACCCTCGCTGTGGCCTTCTGGCTCGGAGGGATGGGGATGGTTTATTGGGGACCCTCTCCTCCGGGAAGGGTCCACATGAATCCTCGCCTCGTGCGCTGTTTTGGTGTGACTTCGGTCACATTTTTCAGTGCCTTGGATGCAGCTTCAATCAAAAAAAAAATCTGTTCTTATCAGTTTAATATCTGATACGTCCCCTATCTGGGGACCATATATTAAATGGATTTTTAGAACAGGGAGATGGAAAAAGAGCTTGCTCTGTCCACTCCACGCATTGACCTGGTATTGCAGTATCTCCAGGACTGGTGCACCCCTTCTTTAATGCAGTTTCTAAAATCAGAAAGAATTGAATTCAATGTTTTTTGTTCATTTTGCTTGTTTGTCGGATTTTGGGATGGACTCTTTGGCTTTGCTTTTCTTCTCCTCATTGGATTTTTCATGTTCAAAGTTGCAGAAGCCAGATTACAAGCTCATTTTGGTTCAACTTCAGCAACTGTGCATTGCATTGCCATGTAATGTGATGCAATGCTATCTTTCTAGCTCTCCCTTTTTACTTCCTTTTGGATAAACAGACATATTAGGCAAGCATTTTGGAGCTTTCACCTAAATAACTACAGGTGGTGAGATAAGCTGCACAATATAATTGACCTTTCAGTATATTGTTGCACACACACCATCTATTTAGCAAATGCCCTTGTTATCAACAGCAGCCTTTTAAACTCACCTGAGCTAACAGGTATGTGCGCTGGTTACTCTGCTGCGCTTAAAATTTCTTTTTTGGTTTGCTACAATGCCTTTTCTGAAACGTTGTCTCCTTCTGCTGGAACACTGACTTCTTTCATTTAATGCCTGCAGACTATAAAAGAGAACCCAACCCAAAAAGTTTGGTTGATTAGTCTGTGGCATTCTGTTAAACTGTTGCTTATGGAGGTCTCTGTGAGCTTCTCAGCGACATTCAGCCAGCCAGGTATCCTGCCTGCAGTAGATGGAATGTGGCAATGGAACGCTGGCTGCGCGTGTCATAATAGGCTCTGAGCCTTTATATACCTGTGCACAGCAGCAGCCACCTTCAGTCTGCTGCTGGACAGCCAGCAGCAGCAGCAGCAGGAGAGGTATGTAATCAGGAGCCCTCCTGCTAAGGGTAGACAGCTGCTCGTTCCACCCCACCCCCCGCCTTAATTGGTTCTCCTCCCTTCCAACGGTGTTGAGGCGGGTGGGAACAGCAGGGGGTGAAGGTGCTGTGTTTAAAGAGGTGGAGTTATGCAGATCTAAAACGCGTGGATTGCAGCAGCAGCAAGCCGAAAAGTGCAGGCATGTAAGGGATCTAGAGGTTGACAACATGTCTTCTTAACGGGAGTCCAGGAGCTCATCTCCACAAATGGACTTTTCAGGATCCTTGGGTGGCTCCGTAGTTTGAAACCAATTCTGGTTATCGCTTCTCGGCCTTTTGGCTAAGATCAAGTGTAGTATCTGTTCTTATCAGTTTAATATCTGATACGTCCCCTATCTGGGGACCATATATTAAATGGATTTTTAGAACAGGGAGATGGAAAAAGAGCTTGCTCTGTCCACTCCACGCATTGACCTGGTATTGCAGTATCTCCAGGACCGGTGCACCCCTTCTTTAATGCAGTTTCTAAAATCAGAAAGAATTGAATTCAATGTTTTTTGTTCATTTTGCTTGTTTGTCGGATTTTGGGATGGACTCTTTGGCTTTGCTTTTCTTCTTCTCATTGGATTTTTCATGTTCAAAGTTGCAGAAGCCAGATTACAAGCTCATTTTGGTTCAACTTCAGCAACTGTGCATTGCATTGCCATGTAATGTGATGCAATGCTATCTTTCTAGCTCTCCCTTTTTACTTCCTTTTGGATAAACAGACATATTAGGCAAGCATTTTGGAGCTTTCACCTAAATAACTACAGGTGGTGAGATAAGCTGCACAATATAATTGACCTTTCAGTATATTGTTGCACACACACCATCTATTTAGCAAATGCCCTTGTTATCAACAGCAGCCTTTTAAACTCACCTGAGCTAACAGGTATGTGCGCTGGTTACTCTGCTGCGCTTAAAATTTCTTTTTTGGTTTGCTACAATGCCTTTTCTGAAACGTTGTCTCCTTCTGCTGGAACACTGACTTCTTTCATTTAATGCCTGCAGACTATAAAAGAGAACCCAACCCAAAAAGTTTGGTTGATTAGTCTGTGGCATTCTGTTAAACTGTTGCTTATGGCGGTCTCTGTGAGCTTCTCAGCGACATTCAGCCAGCCAGGTATCCTGCCTGCAGTAGATGGAATGTGGCAATGGAACGCTGGCTGCGCGTGTCATAATAGGCTCTGAGCCTTTATATACCTGTGCACAGCAACAGCCACCTTCAGTCTGCTGCTGGACAGCCAGCAGCAGCAGCAGCAGGAGAGGTATGTAATCAGGAGCCCTCCTGCTAAGGGTAGACAGCTGCTCGTTCCACCCCACCCCCCGCCTTAATTGGTTCTCCTCCCTTCCAACGGTGTTGAGGCGGGTGGGAACAGCAGGGGGTGAAGGTGCTGTGTTTAAAGAGGTGGAGTTATGCAGATCTAAAACGCGTGGATTGCAGCAGCAGCAAGCAGAAAAGTGCAGGCATGTAAGGGATCTAGAGGTTGACAACATGTCTTCTTAACGGGAGTCCAGGAGCTCATCTCCACAAATGGACTTTTCAGGATCCTTGGGTGGCTCCGTAGTTTGAAACCAATTCTGGTTATCGCTTCTCGGCCTTTTGGCTAAGATCAAGTGTAGTATCTGTTCTTATCAGTTTAATATCTGATACGTCCCCTATCTGGGGACCATATATTAAATGGATTTTTAGAACAGGGAGATGGAAAAAGAGCTTGCTCTGTCCACTCCACGCATTGACCTGGTATTGCAGTATCTTCAGGACCGGTGCACCCCTTCTTTAATGCAGTTTCTAAAATCAGAAAGAATTGAATTCAATGTTTTTTGTTCATTTTGCTTGTTTGTCGGATTTTGGGATGGACTCTTTGGCTTTGCTTTTCTTCTCCTCATTGGATTTTTCATGTTCAAAGTTGCAGAAGCCAGATTACAAGCTCATTTTGGTTCAACTTCAGCAACTGTGCATTGCATTGCCATGTAATGTGATGCAATGCTATCTTTCTAGCTCTCCCTTTTTACTTCCTTTTGGATAAACAGACATATTAGGCAAGCATTTTGGAGCTTTCACCTAAATAACTACAGGTGGTGAGATAAGCTGCACAATATAATTGACCTTTCAGTATATTGTTGCACACACACCATCTATTTAGCAAATGCCCTTGTTATCAACAGCAGCCTTTTAAACTCACCTGAGCTAACAGGTATGTGCGCTGGTTACTCTGCTGCGCTTAAAATTTCTTTTTTGGTTTGCTACAATGCCTTTTCTGAAACGTTGTCTCCTTCTGCTGGAACACTGACTTCTTTCATTTAATGCCTGCAGACTATAAAAGAGAACCCAACCCAAAAAGTTTGGTTGATTAGTCTGTGGCATTCTGTTAAACTGTTGCTTATGGCGGTCTCTGTGAGCTTCTCAGCGACATTCAGCCAGCCAGGTATCCTGCCTGCAGTAGATGGAATGTGGCAATGGAACGCTGGCTGCGCGTGTCATAATAGGCTCTGAGCCTTTATATACCTGTGCACAGCAGCAGCCACCTTCAGTCTGCTGCTGGACAGCCAGCAGCAGCAGCAGCAGGAGAGGTATGTAATCAGGAGCCCTCCTGCTAAGGGTAGACAGCTGCTCGTTCCACCCCACCCCCCGCCTTAATTGGTTCTCCTCCCTTCCAACAGTGTTGAGGCGGGTGGGAACAGCAGGGGGTGAAGGTGCTGTGTTTAAAGAGGTGGAGTTATGCAGATCTAAAACGCGTGGATTGCAGCAGCAGCAAGCCGAAAAGTGCAGGCATGTAAGGGATCTAGAGGTTGACAACATGTCTTCTTAACGGGAGTCCAGGAGCTCATCTCCACAAATGGACTTTTCAGGATCCTTGGGTGGCTCCGTAGTTTGAAACCAATTCTGGTTATCGCTTCTCGGCCTTTTGGCTAAGATCAAGTGTAGTATCTGTTCTTATCAGTTTAATATCTGATACGTCCCCTATCTGGGGACCATATATTAAATGGATTTTTAGAACAGGGAGATGGAAAAAGAGCTTGCTCTGTCCACTCCACGCATTGACCTGGTATTGCAGTATCTCCAGGACCGGTGCACCCCTTCTTTAATGCAGTTTCTAAAATCAGAAAGAATTGAATTCAATGTTTTTTGTTCATTTTGCTTGTTTGTCGGATTTTGGGATGGACTCTTTGGCTTTGCTTTTCTTCTCCTCATTGGATTTTTCATGTTCAAAGTTGCAGAAGCCAGATTACAAGCTCATTTTGGTTCAACTTCAGCAACTGTGCATTGCATTGCCATGTAATGTGATGCAATGCTATCTTTCTAGCTCTCCCTTTTTACTTCCTTTTGGATAAACAGACATATTAGGCAAGCATTTTGGAGCTTTCACCTAAATAACTACAGGTGGTGAGATAAGCTGCACAATATAATTGACCTTTCAGTATATTGTTGCACACACACCATCTATTTAGCAAATGCCCTTGTTATCAACAGCAGCCTTTTAAACTGACCTGAGCTAACAGGTATGTGCGCTGGTTACTCTGCTGCGCTTAAAATTTCTTTTTTGGTTTGCTACAATGCCTTTTCTGAAACGTTGTCTCCTTCTGCTGGAACACTGACTTCTTTCATTTAATGCCTGCAGACTATAAAAGAGAACCCAACCCAAAAAGTTTGGTTGATTAGTCTGTGGCATTCTGTTAAACTGATGCTTATGGCGGTCTCTGTGAGCTTCTCAGCGACATTCAGCCAGCCAGGTATCCTGCCTGCAGTAGATGGAATGTGGCAATGGAACGCTTGCTGCGCGTGTCATAATAGGCTCTGAGCCTCTATATACCTGTGCACAGCAGCAGCCACCTTCAGTCTGCTGCTGGACAGCCAGCAGCAGCAGCAGCAGGAGAGGTATGTAATCAGGAGCCCTCCTGCTAAGGGTAGACAGCTGCTCGTTCCACCCCACCCCCCGCCTTAATTGGTTCTCCTCCCTTCCAACGGTGTTGAGGCGGGTGGGAACAGCAGGGGGTGAAGGTGCTGTGTTTAAAGAGGTGGAGTTATGCAGATCTAAAACGCGTGGATTGCAGCAGCAGCAAGCCGAAAAGTGCAGGCATGTAAGGGATCTAGAGGTTGACAACATGTCTTCTTAACGGGAGTCCAGGAGCTCATCTCCACAAATGGACTTTTCAGGATCCTTGGGTGGCTCCGTAGTTTGAAACCAATTCTGGTTATCGCTTCTCGGCCTTTTGGCTAAGATCAAGTGTAGTATCTTTCGAAAAGGCGGTTTTGGATGTTGGCCGCCCTAGTAGATTGATACATTATGCACACTGGGGTTTAGGCGCTTGTTAGTACGCCAGGTGGCTAATATAGTCATCTGGTGGAAAGCATGGCCCCCCAGGATCGACGCCATTGGGCCGGGGAAGATCGAAAGCCCGAAGTGTGAAGTGCCCCAGGAGTGGTGACCCTGGGGTGCCTTAACTCACTGGGATTGGGAACCCCACTTGAGTTTATGGCACATTTGCACTAGCACTTCAATATTTCTTTCTTCACACACACCCTTATTCCGGGCCTTCTGGCCTTAGGATGGGGAATTTTTCAATTCCCGGTCGAAGGTCCGGGCAGTATTATACTGTGAAACCTTCACTATTTATTTAATTTTTTTTTGTCACTGTGTGTCCACTTTTTCACGTGTGTCCACGTCCTTACTAGGATTTTGTCGGGATGCGGTTCCCTTATGGGTTTCTCTCTTGGCAGGTCTAGGGGGGGAGTGTGTGGCCATCAGGTTCCGCTCCCCCCTGAACCCCACTGGCTCTCCTCTTTCGGGAGGAGAGCGTTGTTGGCTCCCCTCTTCCGGGAGGGGAGCACAGTCTTTGGCTCCCAGTGCCTTGCTCGGGTGAGAACTCGGGCAGGTATTGGGGGTAAGATTGGGTCACCTCTGGCTCCGGCTGGAGGTGGCTATTTGTTCCTGTTCCTCGCTGTGGCCTTCTGGCTCGGAGGGACGGGGAATGGTTTGGGGGACCCTTCTCCTTTTGGAGAGGGTTTCAAGAAGACCAGCATCCTAGTGCACTTTTTTTTGTGGCACTTGTCACTTTTTTAAGCGCACTCGGGTTTTGTACACGAATTCGGGCTTTCGATAAAAAAAAAAAAAAAAATCTGTTCTTATCAGTTTAATATCTGATACGTCCCCTATCTGGGGACCATATATTAAATGGATTTTTAGAACAGGGAGATGGAAAAAGAGCTTGCTCTGTCCACTCCACGCATTGACCTGGTATTGCAGTATCTCCAGGACCGGTGCACCCCTTCTTTAATGCAGTTTCTAAAATCAGAAAGAATTGAATTCAATGTTTTTTGTTCATTTTGCTTGTTTGTCGGATTTTGGGATGGACTCTTTGGCTTTGCTTTTCTTCTCCTCATTGGATTTTTCATGTTCAAAGTTGCAGAAGCCAGATTACAAGCTCATTTTGGTTCAACTTCAGCAACTGTGCATTGCATTGCCATGTAATGTGATGCAATGCTATCTTTCTAGCTCTCCCTTTTTACTTCCTTTTGGATAAACAGACATATTAGGCAAGCATTTTGGAGCTTTCACCTAAATAACTACAGGTGGTGAGATAAGCTGCACAATATAATTGACCTTTCAGTATATTGTTGCACACACACCATCTATTTAGCAAATGCCCTTGTTATCAACAGCAGCCTTTTAAACTCACCTGAGCTAACAGGTATGTGCGCTGGTTACTCTGCTGCGCTTAAAATTTCTTTTTTGGTTTGCTACAATGCCTTTTCTGAAACGTTGTCTCCTTCTGCTGGAACACTGACTTCTTTCATTTAATGCCTGCAGACTATAAAAGAGAACCCAACCCAAAAAGTTTGGTTGATTAGTCTGTGGCATTCTGTTAAACTGTTGCTTATGGCGGTCTCTGTGAGCTTCTCAGCGACATTCAGCCAGCCAGGTATCCTGCCTGAAGTAGATGGAATGTGTCAATGGAACGCTGGCTGCGCGTGTCATAATAGGCTCTGAGCCTTTATATACCTGTGCACAGCAGCAGCCACCTTCAGTCTGCTGCTGGACAGCCAGCAGCAGCAGCAGCAGGAGAGGTATGTAATCAGGAGCCCTCCTGCTAAGGGTAGACAGCTGCTCGTTCCACCCCACCCCCCGCCTTAATTGGTTCTCCTCCGTTCCAACGGTGTTGAGGCGGGTGGGAACAGCAGGGGGTGAAGGTGCTGTGTTTAAAGAGGTGGAGTTATGCAGATCTAAAACGCGTGGATTGCAGCAGCAGCAAGCCGAAAAGTGCAGGCATGTAAGGGATCTAGAGGTTGACAACATGTCTTCTTAACGGGAGTCCAGGAGCTCATCTCCACAAATGGACTTTTCAGGATCCTTGGGTGGCTCCGTAGTTTGAAACCAATTCTGGTTATCGCTTCTCGGCCTTTTGGCTAAGATCAAGTGTAGTATCTTTCGAAAAGGCGGTTTTGGATGTTGGCCGCCCTAGTAGATTGATACATTATGCACACTGGGGTTTAGGCGCTTGTTAGTACGCCAGGTGGCTAATATAGTCATCTGGTGGAAAGCATGGCCCCCCAGGATCGACGCCATTGGGCCGGGGAAGATCGAAAGCCCGAAGTGTGAAGTGCCCCAGGAGTGGTGACCCTGGGGTGCCTTAACTCACTGGGATTGGGAACCCCACTTGAGTTTATGGCACATTTGCACTAGCACTTCAATATTTCTTTCTTCACACACACCCTTATTCCGGGCCTTCTGGCCTTAGGATGGGGAATTTTTCAATTCCCGGTCGAAGGTCCGGGCAGTATTATACTGTGAAACCTTCACTATTTATTTAATTTTTTTTTGTCACTGTGTGTCCACTTTTTCACGTGTGTCCACGTCCTTACTAGGATTTTGTCGGGATGCGGTTCCCTTACGGGTTTCTCTCTTGGCAGGTCTAGGGGGGGAGTGTGTGGCCATCAGGTTCCTCTCCCCCCTGAACCCCACTGGCTCTCCTCTTTCGGGAGGAGAGCGTTGTTGGCTCCCCTCTTCCGGGAGGGGAGCACAGTCTTTGGCTCCCAGTGCCTTGCTCGGGTGAGAACTCGGGCAGGTATTGGGGGTAAGATTGGGTCGCCTCTGGCTCCGGCTGGAGGTGGCTATTTGTCCCTGTTCCTCGCTGTGGCCTTCTGGCTCGGAGGGACGGGGAATGGTTTGGGGGACCCTTCTCCTTTTGGAGAGGGTTTCAAGAAGACCAGCATCCTAGTGCACTTTTTTTTGTGGCACTTGTCACTTTTTTAAGCGCACTCGGGTTTTGTACACGAATTCGGGCTTTCGATAAAAAAAAAAAAAAAAATCTGTTCTTATCAGTTTAATATCTGATACGTCCCCTATCTGGGGACCATATATTAAATGGATTTTTAGAACAGGGAGATGGAAAAAGAGCTTGCTCTGTCCACTCCACGCATTGACCTGGTATTGCAGTATCTCCAGGACCGGTGCACCCCTTCTTTAATGCAGTTTCTAAAATCAGAAAGAATTGAATTCAATGTTTTTTGTTCATTTTGCTTGTTTGTCGGATTTTGGGATGGACTCTTTGGCTTTGCTTTTCTTCTCCTCATTGGATTTTTCATGTTCAAAGTTGCAGAAGCCAGATTACAAGCTCATTTTGGTTCAACTTCAGCAACTGTGCATTGCATTGCCATGTAATGTGATGCAATGCTATCTTTCTAGCTCTCCCTTTTTACTTCCTTTTGGATAAACAGACATATTAGGCAAGCATTTTGGAGCTTTCACCTAAATAACTACAGGTGGTGAGATAAGCTGCACAATATAATTGACCTTTCAGTATATTGTTGCACACACACCATCTATTTAGCAAATGCCCTTGTTATCAACAGCAGCCTTTTAAACTCACCTGAGCTAACAGGTATGTGCGCTGGTTACTCTGCTGCGCTTAAAATTTCTTTTTTGGTTTGCTACAATGCCTTTTCTGAAACGTTGTCTCCTTCTGCTGGAACACTGACTTCTTTCATTTAATGCCTGCAGACTATAAAAGAGAACCCAACCCAAAAAGTTTGGTTGATTAGTCTGTGGCATTCTGTTAAACTGTTGCTTATGGCGGTCTCTGTGAGCTTCTCAGCGACATTCAGCCAGCCAGGTATCCTGCCTGCAGTAGATGGAATGTGGCAATGGAACGCTGGCTGCGCGTGTCATAATAGGCTCTGAGCCTTTATATACCTGTGCACAGCAGCAGCCACCTTCAGTCTGCTGCTGGACAGCCAGCAGCAGCAGCAGCAGGAGAGGTATGTAATCAGGAGCCCTCCTGCTAAGGGTAGACAGCTGCTCGTTCCACCCCACCCCCCGCCTTAATTGGTTCTCCTCCCTTCCAACGGTGTTGAGGCGGGTGGGAACAGCAGGGGGTGAAGGTGCTGTGTTTAAAGAGGTGGAGTTATGCAGATCTAAAACGCGTGGATTGCAGCAGCAGCAAGCCGAAAAGTGCAGGCATGTAAGGGATCTAGAGGTTGACAACATGTCTTCTTAACGGGAGTCCAGGAGCTCATCTCCACAAATGGACTTTTCAGGATCCTTGGGTGGCTCCGTAGTTTGAAACCAATTCTGGTTATCGCTTCTCGGCCTTTTGGCTAAGATCAAGTGTAGTATCTGTTCTTATCAGTTTAATATCTGATACGTCCCCTATCTGGGGACCATATATTAAATGGATTTTTAGAACAGGGAGATGGAAAAAGAGCTTGCTCTGTCCACTCCACGCATTGACCTGGTATTGCAGTATCTCCAGGACCGGTGCACCCCTTCTTTAATGCAGTTTCTAAAATCAGAAAGAATTGAATTCATTGTTTTTTTTCATTTTGCTTGTTTGTCGGATTTTGGGATGGACTCTTTGGCTTTGCTTTTCTTCTCCTCATTGGATTTTTCATGTTCAAAGTTGCAGAAGCCAGATTACAAGCTCATTTTGGTTCAACTTCAGCAACTGTGCATTGCATTGCCATGTAATGTGATGCAATGCTATCTTTCTAGCTCTCCCTTTTTACTTCCTTTTGGATAAACAGACATATTAGGCAAGCATTTTGGAGCTTTCACCTAAATAACTACAGGTGGTGAGATAAGCTGCACAATATAATTGACCTTTCAGTATATTGTTGCACACACACCATCTATTTAGCAAATGCCCTTGTTATCAACAGCAGCCTTTTAAACTCACCTGAGCTAACAGGTATGTGCGCTGGTTACTCTGCTGCGCTTAAAATTTCTTTTTTGGTTTGCTACAATGCCTTTTCTGAAACGTTGTCTCCTTCTGCTGGAACACTGACTTCTTTCATTTAATGCCTGCAGACTATAAAAGAGAACCCAACCCAAAAAGTTTTTTTGATTAGTCTGTGGCATTCTGTTAAACTGTTGCTTATGGCGGTCTCTGTGAGCTTCTCAGCGACATTCAGCCAGCCAGGTATCCTGCCTGCAGTAGATGGAATGTGGCAATGGAACGCTGGCTGCGCATGTCATAATAGGCTCTGAGCCTTTATATACCTGTGCACAGCAGCAGCCACCTTCAGTCTGCTGCTGGACAGCCAGCAGCAGCAGCAGCAGGAGAGGTATGTAATCAGGAGCCCTCCTGCTAAGGGTAGACAGCTGCTCGTTCCACCCCACCCCCCGCCTTAATTGGTTCTCCTCCCTTCCAACGGTGTTGAGGCGGGTGGGAACAGCAGGGGGTGAAGGTGCTGTGTTTAAAGAGGTGGAGTTATGCAGATCTAAAACGCGTGGATTGCAGCAGCAGCAAGCCGAAAAGTGCAGGCATGTAAGGGATCTAGAGGTTGACAACATGTCTTCTTAACGGGAGTCCAGGAGCTCATCTCCACAAATGGACTTTTCAGGATCCTTGGGTGGCTCCGTAGTTTGAAACCAATTCTGGTTATCGCTTCTCGGCCTTTTGGCTAAGATCAAGTGTAGTATCTGTTCTTATCAGTTTAATATCTGATACGTCCCCTATCTGGGGACCATATATTAAATGGATTTTTAGAACAGGGAGATGGAAAAAGAGCTTGCTCTGTCCACTCCACGCATTGACCTGGTATTGCAGTATCTCCAGGACCGGTGCACCCCTTCTTTAATGCAGTTTCTAAAATCAGAAAGAATTGAATTCAATGTTTTTTGTTCATTTTGCTTGTTTGTCGGATTTTGGGATGGACTCTTTGGCTTTGCTTTTCTTCTCCTCATTGGATTTTTCATGTTCAAAGTTGCAGAAGCCAGATTACAAGCTCATTTTGGTTCAACTTCAGCAACTGTGCATTGCATTGCCATGTAATGTGATGCAATGCTATCTTTCTAGCTCTCCCTTTTTACTTCCTTTTGGATAAACAGACATATTAGGCAAGCATTTTGGAGCTTTCACCTAAATAACTACAGGTGGTGAGATAAGCTGCACAATATAATTGACCTTTCAGTATATTGTTGCACACACACCATCTATTTAGCAAATGCCCTTGTTATCAACAGCAGCCTTTTAAACTCACCTGAGCTAACAGGTATGTGCGCTGGTTACTCTGCTGCGCTTAAAATTTCTTTTTTGGTTTGCTACAATGCCTTTTCTGAAACGTTGTCTCCTTCTGCTGGAACACTGACTTCTTTCATTTAATGCCTGCAGACTATAAAAGAGAACCCAACCCAAAAAGTTTGGTTGATTAGTCTGTGGCATTCTGTTAAACTGTTGCTTATGGCGGTCTCTGTGAGCTTCTCAGCGACATTCAGCCAGCCAGGTATCCTGCCTGCAGTAGATGGAATGTGGCAATGGAACGCTGGCTGCGCGTGTCATAATAGGCTCTGAGCCTTTATATACCTGTGCACAGCAGCAGCCACCTTCAGTCTGCTGCTGGACAGCCAGCAGCAGCAGCAGCAGCAGGAGAGGTATGTAATCAGGAGCCCTCCTGCTAAGGGTAGACAGCTGCTCGTTCCACCCCACCCCCCGCCTTAATTGGTTCTCCTCCCTTCCAACGGTGTTGAGGCGGGTGGGAACAGCAGGGGGTGAAGGTGCTGTGTTTAAAGAGGTGGAGTTATGCAGATCTAAAACGCGTGGATTGCAGCAGCAGCAAGCCGAAAAGTGCAGGCATGTAAGGGATCTAGAGGTTGACAACATGTCTTCTTAACGGGAGTCCAGGAGCTTATCTCCACAAATGGACTTTTCAGGATCCTTGGGTGGCTCCGTAGTTTGAAACCAATTCTGGTTATCGCTTCTCGGCCTTTTGGCTAAGATCAAGTGTAGTATCTGTTCTTATCAGTTTAATATCTGATACGTCCCCTATCTGGGGACCATATATTAAATGGATTTTTAGAACAGGGAGATGGAAAAAGAGCTTGCTCTGTCCACTCCACGCATTGACCTGGTATTGCAGTATCTCCAGGACCGGTGCACCCCTTCTTTAATGCAGTTTCTAAAATCAGAAAGAATTGAATTCAATGTTTTTTGTTCATTTTGCTTGTTTGTCGGATTTTGGGATGGACTCTTTGGCTTTGCTTTTCTTCTCCTCATTGGATTTTTCATGTTCAAAGTTGCAGAAGCCAGATTACAAGCTCATTTTGGTTCAACTTCAGCAACTGTGCATTGCATTGCCATGTAATGTGATGCAATGCTATCTTTCTAGCTCTCCCTTTTTACTTCCTTTTGGATAAACAGACATATTAGGCAAGCATTTTGGATCTTTCACCTAAATAACTACAGGTGGTGAGATAAGCTGCACAATATAATTGACCTTTCAGTATATTGTTGCACACACACCATCTATTTAGCAAATGCCCTTGTTATCAACAGCAGCCTTTTAAACTCACCTGAGCTAACAGGTATGTGCGCTGGTTACTCTGCTGCGCTTAAAATTTCTTTTTTGGTTTGCTACAATGCCTTTTCTGAAACGTTGTCTCCTTCTGCTGGAACACTGACTTCTTTCATTTAATGCCTGCAGACTATAAAAGAGAACCCAACCCAAAAAGTTTGGTTGATTAGTCTGTGGCATTCTGTTAAACTGTTGCTTATGGCGGTCTCTGTGAGCTTCTCAGCGACATTCAGCCAGCCAGGTATCCTGCCTGCAGTAGATGGAATGTGGCAATGGAACGCTGGCTGCGCGTGTCATAATAGGCTCTGAGCCTTTATATACCTGTGCACAGCAGCAGCCACCTTCAGTCTGCTGCTGGACAGCCAGCAGCAGCAGCAGCAGGAGAGGTATGTAATCAGGAGCCCTCCTGCTAAGGGTAGACAGCTGCTCGTTCCACCCCACCCCCCGCCTTAATTGGTTCTCCTCCCTTCCAACGGTGTTGAGGCGGGTGGGAACAGCAGGGGGTGAAGGTGCTGTGTTTAAAGAGGTGGAGTTATGCAGATCTAAAACGCGTGGATTGCAGCAGCAGCAAGCCGAAAAGTGCAGGCATGTAAGGGATCTAGAGGTTGACAACATGTCTTCTTAACGGGAGTCCAGGAGCTCATCTCCACAAATGGACTTTTCAGGATCCTTGGGTGGCTCCGTAGTTTGAAACCAATTCTGGTTATCGCTTCTCGGCCTTTTGGCTAAGATCAAGTGCAGTGATCTAGCGGTTTCTGCCTTGGTCTTGGCTGGGAGGCGCTTGGGGTACCCGGCTCCTTGGCCTGGGGGGATCGCTACACTTATCGGTGGAGCTAAACCCCCCTGCTGCTATTAGGGAGTCGGATTAGTCCCTGGGCAACGAGAGGCGATCACCTTGTCACCACACATAGCTGTGGTGGCAACATTTGGAGGATTAAAAGGAAAAAACGGAAGGAAAACGGATCGTTGAGATGGAGTTTTGGAAAAAGAAGAGATGCTTACGTTTTTTTGTGAAACGGGAGACGGAAGAAACTTTTTTGGAAGAAAAATGGATTCTGGAAATTTTGAGGAAATATGAAGTTTTGGAGAAGGATATCTACTGTATGCAAGAAATAAAGCAAGGTAAAGTTTGTGATGTGACTCTAGTTTCTGAGGAAAAGTGCATTCATTTTTTCAAAGGCTGGAGTGAAGAGGATTCTGGGAAAATTGGAGTAAGTGCATCATTCATGGGGAAACCGAAGAGTGTGATAATTTACATGGACAATCCGTTTGTGGAAATAGAGGAGATAATGGTTTTTTTGGAATCTAAATGTAAGATGGTAAAGTTTCAGAAATTATACAGGAACAAAGTTGGTATTTGGAACGGAAAGAGACGTTTTTTGGTGTGGACAACAGGAGAAGAAAATTTGCATAATGGGAGGATTATGGTAAACGGGAGTTCTGGGTATTGTTACATGGAAAGCAGCAAAGGAACTTTTGAAAAGAACTTTGGAGGACAAAAGGAAGATATTGGTGATAAAATGAAGAAGGAAGTTGATGCGATAATTATAGAGGAGAATAAGCAGGGAAAAGAAGTTGAAAGTTTAAAGGTGAAATTGAAGAAAAAGGTAACGGTACAGGAAAATTGTGGATCAAGGAAAGTATCTGGTGAAAAGAAAGAAGTAAAAGAGGAAAAGGGTAAAGTGTTGGAGAAGGTGGTGACTTTCAGAGATGATGAGGAAGAGTATGATTGGGAACAGATGCGGTTAGAGCATGAGGAGGAAGAAAAGAAGTTAAGGGGTTTTGTTGGGAGGAAAGTAAAAGAGAAAAAGGGGATATTTAGTTTGGGAAACCGGGTGAAGTAATGTCAGTTGTGATTTGTTTGGAAACTGTTGAAACTGCAAACGAATTGTTATGTTTAACTTTATATATATTAATTCAAATGAAAAAATATAAATATAATATCTAAACACGATGATGGAACTAAAATCTTGAGTTTGGTGATATATGATTTAAGATTATAAAACTTAATTTCTGAGTGTTTGGAAAAAAAAAAAAAAAAAAAAAAAAAAAAAAAAAAAAAAATCTGTTCTTATCAGTTTAATATCTGATACGTCCCCTATCTGGGGACCATATATTAAATGGATTTTTAGAACAGGGAGATGGAAAAAAAGCTTGCTCTGTCCACTCCACGCATTGACCTGGTATTGCAGTATCTCCAGGACCGGTGCACCCCTTCTTTAATGCAGTTTCTAAAATCAGAAAGAATTGAATTCAATGTTTTTTGTTCATTTTGCTTGTTTGTCGGATTTTGGGATGGACTCTTTGGCTTTGCTTTTCTTCTCCTCATTGGATTTTTCATGTTCAAAGTTGCAGAAGCCAGATTACAAGCTCATTTTGGTTCAACTTCAGCAACTGTGCATTGCATTGCCATGTAATGTGATGCAATGCTATCTTTCTAGCTCTCCCTTTTTACTTCCTTTTGGATAAACAGACATATTAGGCAAGCATTTTGGAGCTTTCACCTAAATAACTACAGGTGGTGAGATAAGCTGCACAATATAATTGACCTTTCAGTATATTGTTGCACACACACCATCTATTTAGCAAATGCCCGTGTTATCAACAGCAGCCTTTTAAACTCACCTGAGCTAACAGGTATGTGCGCTGGTTACTCTGCTGCGCTTAAAATTTCTTTTTTGGTTTGCTACAATGCCTTTTCTGAAACGTTGTCTCCTTCTGCTGGAACACTGACTTCTTTCATTTAATGCCTGCAGACTATAAAAGAGAACCCAACCCAAAAAGTTTGGTTGATTAGTCTGTGGCATTCTGTTAAACTGTTGCTTATGGCGGTCTCTGTGAGCTTCTCAGCGACATTCAGCCAGCCAGGTATCCTGCCTGCAGTAGATGGAATGTGGCAATGGAACGCTGGCTGCGCGTGTCATAATAGGCTCTGAGCCTTTATATACCTGTGCACAGCAGCAGCCACCTTCAGTCTGCTGCTGGACAGCCAGCAGCAGCAGCAGCAGGAGAGGTATGTAATCAGGAGCCCTCCTGCTAAGGGTAGACAGCTGCTCGTTCCACCCCACCCCCCGCCTTAATTGGTTCTCCTCCCTTCCAACGGTGTTGAGGCGGGTGGGAACAGCAGGGGGTGAAGGTGCTGTGTTTAAAGAGGTGGAGTTATGCAGATCTAAAACGCGTGGATTGCAGCAGCAGCAAGCCGAAAAGTGCAGGCATGTAAGGGATCTAGAGGTTGACAACATGTCTTCTTAACGGGAGTCCAGGAGCTCATCTCCACAAATGGACTTTTCAGGATCCTTGGGTGGCTCCGTAGTTTGAAACCAATTCTGGTTATCGCTTCTCGGCCTTTTGGCTAAGATCAAGTGTAGTATCTGTTCTTATCAGTTTAATATCTGATACGTCCCCTATCTGGGGACCATATATTAAATGGATTTTTAGAACAGGGAGATGGAAAAAGAGCTTGCTCTGTCCACTCCACGCATTGACCTGGTATTGCAGTATCTCCAGGACCGGTGCACCCCTTCTTTAATGCAGTTTCTAAAATCAGAAAGAATTGAATTCAATGTTTTTTGTTCATTTTGCTTGTTTGTCGGATTTTGGGATGGACTCTTTGGCTTTGCTTTTCTTCTCCTCATTGGATTTTTCATGTTCAAAGTTGCAGAAGCCAGATTACAAGCTCATTTTGGTTCAACTTCAGCAACTGTGCATTGCATTGCCATGTAATGTGATGCAATGCTATCTTTCTAGCTCTCCCTTTTTACTTCCTTTTGGATAAACAGACATATTAGGCAAGCATTTTGGAGCTTTCACCTAAATAACTACAGGTGGTGAGATAAGCTGCACAATATAATTGACCTTTCAGTATATTGTTGCACACACACCATCTATTTAGCAAATGCCCTTGTTATCAACAGCAGCCTTTTAAACTCACCTGAGCTAACAGGTATGTGCGCTGGTTACTCTGCTGCGCTTAAAATTTCTTTTTTGGTTTGCTACAATGCCTTTTCTGAAACGTTGTCTCCTTCTGCTGGAACACTGACTTCTTTCATTTAATGCCTGCAGACTATAAAAGAGAACCCAACCCAAAAAGTTTGGTTGATTAGTCTGTGGCATTCTGTTAAACTGTTGCTTATGGCGGTCTCTGTGAGCTTCTCAGCGACATTCAGCCAGCCAGGTATCCTGCCTGCAGTAGATGGAATGTGGCAATGGAACGCTGGCTGCGCGTGTCATAATAGGCTCTGAGCCTTTATATACCTGTGCACAGCAGCAGCCACCTTCAGTCTGCTGCTGGACAGCCAGCAGCAGCAGCAGCAGGAGAGGTATGTAATCAGGAGCCCTCCTGCTAAGGGTAGACAGCTGCTCGTTCCACCCCACCCCCCGCCTTAATTGGTTCTCCTCCCTTCCAATGGTGTTGAGGCGGGTGGGAACAGCAGGGGGTGAAGGTGCTGTGTTTAAAGAGGTGGAGTTATGCAGATCTAAAACGCGTGGATTGCAGCAGCAACAAGCCGAAAAGTGCAGGCATGTAAGGGATCTAGAGGTTGACAACATGTCTTCTTAACGGGAGTCCAGGAGCTCATCTCCACAAATGGACTTTTCAGGATCCTTGGGTGGCTCCGTAGTTTGAAACCAATTCTGGTTATCGCTTCTCGGCCTTTTGGCTAAGATCAAGTGTAGTATCTGTTCTTATCAGTTTAATATCTGATACGTCCCCTATCTGGGGACCATATATTAAATGGATTTTTAGAACAGGGAGATGGAAAAAGAGCTTGCTCTGTCCACTCCACGCATTGACCTGGTATTGCAGTATCTCCAGGACCGGTGCACCCCTTCTTTAATGCAGTTTCTAAAATCAGAAAGAATTGAATTCAATGTTTTTTGTTCATTTTGCTTGTTTGTCGGATTTTGGGATGGACTCTTTGGCTTTGCTTTTCTTCTCCTCATTGGATTTTTCATGTTCAAAGTTGCAGAAGCCAGATTACAAGCTCATTTTGGTTCAACTTCAGCAACTGTGCATTGCATTGCCATGTAATGTGATGCAATGCTATCTTTCTAGCTCTCCCTTTTTACTTCCTTTTGGATAAACAGACATATTAGGCAAGCATTTTGGAGCTTTCACCTAAATAACTACAGGTGGTGAGATAAGCTGCACAATATAATTGACCTTTCAGTATATTGTTGCACACACACCATCTATTTAGCAAATGCCCGTGTTATCAACAGCAGCCTTTTAAACTCACCTGAGCTAACAGGTATGTGCGCTGGTTACTCTGCTGCGCTTAAAATTTCTTTTTTGGTTTGCTACAATGCCTTTTCTGAAACGTTGTCTCCTTCTGCTGGAACACTGACTTCTTTCATTTAATGCCTGCAGACTATAAAAGAGAACCCAACCCAAAAAGTTTGGTTGATTAGTCTGTGGCATTCTGTTAAACTGTTGCTTATGGCGGTCTCTGTGAGCTTCTCAGCGACATTCAGCCAGCCAGGTATCCTGCCTGCAGTAGATGGAATGTGGCAATGGAACGCTGGCTGCGCATGTCATAATAGGCTCTGAGCCTTTATATACCTGTGCACAGCAGCAGCCACCTTCAGTCTGCTGCTGGACAGCCAGCAGCAGCAGCAGCAGGAGAGGTATGTAATCAGGAGCCCTCCTGCTAAGGGTAGACAGCTGCTCGTTCCACCCCACCCCCCGCCTTAATTGGTTCTCCTCCCTTCCAACGGTGTTGAGGCGGGTGGGAACAGCAGGGGGTGAAGGTGCTGTGTTTAAAGAGGTGGAGTTATGCAGATCTAAAACGCGTGGATTGCAGCAGCAGCAAGCCGAAAAGTGCAGGCATGTAAGGGATCTAGAGGTTGACAACATGTCTTCTTAACGGGAGTCCAGGAGCTCATCTCCACAAATGGACTTTTCAGGATCCTTGGGTGGCTCCGTAGTTTGAAACCAATTCTGGTTATCGCTTCTCGGCCTTTTGGCTAAGATCAAGTGTAGTATCTTTCGAAAAGGCGGTTTTGGATGTTGGCCGCCCTAGTAGATTGATACATTATGCACACTGGGGTTTAGGCGCTTGTTAGTACGCCAGATGGCTAATATAGTCATCTGGTGGAAAGCATGGCCCCCCAGGATCGACGCCATTGGGCCGGGGAAGATCGAAAGCCCGAAGTGTGAAGTGCCCCAGGAGTGGTGACCCTGGGGTGCCTTAACTCACTGGGATTGGGAACCCCACTTGAGTTTATGGCACATTTGCACAAGCACTTCAAATTTTCTTTCTTCGCACACACCCTTATTCCGGGCCTTCTGGCCTTAGGATGGGGAATTTTTTAATTCCCGGTCGAAGGTCCCGGCAGTATTATACTGTGAAACCTTCACTATTTATTTAATTTCTTTGTCACTGTGTGTCCACTTATTCACGTGTGTCACGTCCTACTAGGATTTTGTCGGGATGCGGTTCCCTTACGGGTTCCTCTCTTGGCAGGTCTAGGGGGGGAGTGTGTGGCCATCAGGTTCCGCTCCCCCCTGAACCCCCCTGGCTCTCCTCTTTCGGGAGGAGAGCGTTGTTGGCTCCCCTCTTCCGGGAGGGGAGCACAGTCTTTGGCTCCCAGTGCCTTGCTCGGGTGAGAACTCGGGCAGGTGCTGGGGGTAAGATTGGGTCGCCTCTGGCTTCTGCTGGAGGTGGCTTTTTGTCCCTGTTCCTCGCTGTGGCCTTTTGGCTCGGAGGGACGGGGAATGGTTTGGGGGACCCTTCTCCTTTTGGAGAGGGTTTCAAGAAGACCAGCATCCTAGTGCACTTTTTTTGTGGCACTTGTCACTTTTTTAAGCGCACTCGGGTTTTGTACACGAATTCGGGCTTTCGATAAAAAAAAAAAAAAAAATCTGTTCTTATCAGTTTAATATCTGATACGTCCCCTATCTGGGGACCATATATTAAATGGATTTTTAGAACAGGTAGATGGAAAAAGAGCTTGCTCTGTCCACTCCACGCATTGACCTGGTATTGCAGTATCTCCAGGACCGGTGCACCCCTTCTTTAATGCAGTTTCTAAAATCAGAAAGAATTGAATTCAATGTTTTTTGTTCATTTTGCTTGTTTGTCGGATTTTGGGATGGACTCTTTGGCTTTGCTTTTCTTCTCCTCATTGGATTTTTCATGTTCAAAGTTGCAGAAGCCAGATTACAAGCTCATTTTGGTTCAACTTCAGCAACTGTGCATTGCATTGCCATGTAATGTGATGCAATGCTATCTTTCTAGCTCTCCCTTTTTACTTCCTTTTGGATAAACAGACATATTAGGCAAGCATTTTGGAGCTTTCACCTAAATAACTACAGGTGGTGAGATAAGCTGCACAATATAATTGACCTTTCAGTATATTGTTGCACACACACCATCTATTTAGCAAATGCCCGTGTTATCAACAGCAGCCTTTTAAACTCACCTGAGCTAACAGGTATGTGCGCTGGTTACTCTGCTGCGCTTAAAATTTCTTTTTTGGTTTGCTACAATGCCTTTTCTGAAACGTTGTCTCCTTCTGCTGGAACACTGACTTCTTTCATTTAATGCCTGCAGACTATAAAAGAGAACCCAACCCAAAAAGTTTGGTTGATTAGTCTGTGGCATTCTGTTAAACTGTTGCTTATGGCGGTCTCTGTGAGCTTCTCAGCGACATTCAGCCAGCCAGGTATCCTGCCTGCAGTAGATGGAATGTGGCAATGGAACGCTGGCTGCGCGTGTCATAATAGGCTCTGAGCCTTTATATACCTGTGCACAGCAGCAGCCACCTTCAGTCTGCTGCTGGACAGCCAGCAGCAGCAGCAGCAGGAGAGGTATGTAATCAGGAGCCCTCCTGCTAAGGGTAGACAGCTGCTCGTTCCACCCCACCCCCCGCCTTAATTGGTTCTCCTCCCTTCCAACGGTGTTGAGGCGGGTGGGAACAGCAGGGGGTGAAGGTGCTGTGTTTAAAGAGGTGGAGTTATGCAGATCTAAAACGCGTGGATTGCAGCAGCAGCAAGCCGAAAAGTGCAGGCATGTAAGGGATCTAGAGGTTGACAACATGTCTTCTTAACGGGAGTCCAGGAGCTCATCTCCACAAATGGACTTTTCAGGATCCTTGGGTGGCTCCGTAGTTTGAAACCAATTCTGGTTATCGCTTCTCGGCCTTTTGGCTAAGATCAAGTGTAGTATCTTTCGAAAAGGCGGTTTTGGATGTTGGCCGCCCTAGTAGATTGATACATTATGCACACTGGGGTATAGGCGCTTGTTAGTACGCCAGATGGCTAATATAGTCATCTGGTGGAAAGCATGGCCCCCCAGGATCGACGCCATTGGGCCGGGGAAGATCGAAAGCCCGAAGTGTGAAGTGCCCCAGGAGTGGTGACCCTGGGGTGCCTTAACTCACTGGGATTGGGAACCCCACTTGAGTTTATGGCACATTTGCACAAGCACTTCAAATTTTCTTTCTTCGCACACACCCTTATTCCGGGCCTTCTGGCCTTAGGATGGGGAATTTTTTAATTCCCGGTCGAAGGTCCGGGCAGTATTATACTGTGAAACCTTCACTATTTATTTAATTTCTTTGTCACTGTGTGTCCACTTATTCACGTGTGTCACGTCCTACTAGGATTTTGTCGGGATGCGGTTCCCTTACGGGTTCCTCTCTTGGCAGGTCTAGGGGGGGAGTGTGTGGCCATCAGGTTCCGCTCCCCCCTGAACCCCCCTGGCTCTCCTCTTTCGGGAGGAGAGCGTTGTTGGCTCCCCTCTTCCGGGAGGGGAGCACAGTCTTTGGCTCCCAGTGCCTTGCTCGGGTGAGAACTCGGGCAGGTGCTGGGGGTAAGATTGGGTCGCCTCTGGCTTCTGCTGGAGGTGGCTTTTTGTCCCTGTTCCTCGCTGTGGCCTTTTGGCTCGGAGGGACGGGGAATGGTTTGGGGGACCCTTCTCCTTTTGGAGAGGGTTTCAAGAAGACCAGCATCCTAGTGCACTTTTTTTGTGGCACTTGTCACTTTTTTAAGCGCACTCGGGTTTTGTACACGAATTCGGGCTTTCGATAAAAAAAAAAAAAAAAATCTGTTCTTATCAGTTTAATATCTGATACGTCCCCTATCTGGGGACCATATATTAAATGGATTTTTAGAACAGGTAGATGGAAAAAGAGCTTGCTCTGTCCACTCCACGCATTGACCTGGTATTGCAGTATCTCCAGGACCGGTGCACCCCTTCTTTAATGCAGTTTCTAAAATCAGAAAGAATTGAATTCAATGTTTTTTGTTCATTTTGCTTGTTTGTCGGATTTTGGGATGGACTCTTTGGCTTTGCTTTTCTTCTCCTCATTGGATTTTTCATGTTCAAAGTTGCAGAAGCCAGATTACAAGCTCATTTTGGTTCAACTTCAGCAACTGTGCATTGCATTGCCATGTAATGTGATGCAATGCTATCTTTCTAGCTCTCCCTTTTTACTTCCTTTTGGATAAACAGACATATTAGGCAAGCATTTTGGAGCTTTCACCTAAATAACTACAGGTGGTGAGATAAGCTGCACAATATAATTGACCTTTCAGTATATTGTTGCACACACACCATCTATTTAGCAAATGCCCGTGTTATCAACAGCAGCCTTTTAAACTCACCTGAGCTAACAGGTATGTGCGCTGGTTACTCTGCTGCGCTTAAAATTTCTTTTTTGGTTTGCTACAATGCCTTTTCTGAAACGTTGTCTCCTTCTGCTGGAACACTGACTTCTTTCATTTAATGCCTGCAGACTATAAAAGAGAACCCAACCCAAAAAGTTTGGTTGATTAGTCTGTGGCATTCTGTTAAACTGTTGCTTATGGCGGTCTCTGTGAGCTTCTCAGCGACATTCAGCCAGCCAGGTATCCTGCCTGCAGTAGATGGAATGTGGCAATGGAACGCTGGCTGCGCGTGTCATAATAGGCTCTGAGCCTTTATATACCTGTGCACAGCAGCAGCCACCTTCAGTCTGCTGCTGGACAGCCAGCAGCAGCAGCAGCAGGAGAGGTATGTAATCAGGAGCCCTCCTGCTAAGGGTAGACAGCTGCTCGTTCCACCCCACCCCCCGCCTTAATTGGTTCTCCTCCCTTCCAACGGTGTTGAGGCGGGTGGGAACAGCAGGGGGTGAAGGTGCTGTGTTTAAAGAGGTGGAGTTATGCAGATCTAAAACGCGTGGATTGCAGCAGCAGCAAGCCGAAAAGTGCAGGCATGTAAGGGATCTAGAGGTTGACAACATGTCTTCTTAACGGGAGTCCAGGAGCTCATCTCCACAAATGGACTTTTCAGGATCCTTGGGTGGCTCCGTAGTTTGAAACCAATTCTGGTTATCGCTTCTCGGCCTTTTGGCTAAGATCAAGTGTAGTATCTGTTCTTATCAGTTTAATATCTGATACGTCCCCTATCTGGGGACCATATATTAAATGGATTTTTAGAACAGGGAGATGGAAAAAGAGCTTGCTCTGTCCACTCCACGCATTGACCTGGTATTGCAGTATCTCCAGGACCGGTGCACCCCTTCTTTAATGCAGTTTCTAAAATCAGAAAGAATTGAATTCAATGTTTTTCGTTCATTTTGCTTGTTTGTCGGATTTTGGGATGGACTCTTTGGCTTTGCTTTTCTTCTCCTCATTGGATTTTTCATGTTCAAAGTTGCAGAAGCCAGATTACAAGCTCATTTTGGTTCAACTTCAGCAACTGTGCATTGCATTGCCATGTAATGTGATGCAATGCTATCTTTCTAGCTCTCCCTTTTTACTTCCTTTTGGATAAACAGACATATTAGGCAAGCATTTTGGAGCTTTCACCTAAATAACTACAGGTGGTGAGATAAGCTGCACAATATAATTGACCTTTCAGTATATTGTTGCACACACACCATCTATTTAGCAAATGCCCTTGTTATCAACAGCAGCCTTTTAAACTCACCTGAGCTAACAGGTATGTGCGCTGGTTACTCTGCTGCGCTTAAAATTTCTTTTTTGGTTTGCTACAATGCCTTTTCTGAAACGTTGTCTCCTTCTGCTGGAACACTGACTTCTTTCATTTAATGCCTGCAGACTATAAAAGAGAACCCAACCCAAAAAGTTTGGTTGATTAGTCTGTGGCATTCTGTTAAACTGTTGCTTATGGCGGTCTCTGTGAGCTTCTCAGCGACATTCAGCCAGCCAGGTATCCTGCCTGCAGTAGATGGAATGTGGCAATGGAACGCTGGCTGCGCGTGTCATAATAGGCTCTGAGCCTTTATATACCTGTGCACAGCAGCAGCCACCTTCAGTCTGCTGCTGGACAGCCAGCAGCAGCAGCAGCAGGAGAGGTATGTAATCAGGAGCCCTCCTGCTAAGGGTAGACAGCTGCTCGTTCCACCCCACCCCCCGCCTTAATTGGTTCTCCTCCCTTCCAACGGTGTTGAGGCGGGTGGGAACAGCAGGGGGTGAAGGTGCTGTGTTTAAAGAGGTGGAGTTATGCAGATCTAAAACGCGTGGATTGCAGCAGCAGCAAGCCGAAAAGTGCAGGCATGTAAGGGATCTAGAGGTTGACAACATGTCTTCTTAACGGGAGTCCAGGAGCTCATCTCCACAAATGGACTTTTCAGGATCCTTGGGTGGCTCCGTAGTTTGAAACCAATTCTGGTTATCGCTTCTCGGCCTTTTGGCTAAGATCAAGTGCTTTATTGCAGGAGATTGTGGTTGAAGGGCACTCGGGTACCCCTCTCCTTGGCCTGGCAGGATCGTCCACTTTGGTGGACTTAACCTGCTTGCTGCTATTAGGGAGAGGGCTTAGTCCCAGGGTAACGAGTTGCGATCCCCCAGCTTCCAGGTGTTTTTCGCTGCAAGAACACTGGGAGCGCAGATTGCAAGCGGCTGCAATTTGCAACCTTGTTGCGTTTTTCCATGGAGGTTGACCCTAACCTCGTGCCTCTTTATGCGAGGCTAAAAAACTCTATCCGAGTTCACTTCACGGCGGGTGGCTCGGATATGAGGAAATTAGGGTATGTAGTCCAGGACGTGCTCAGGAACCTTCTTGGCGTACAAAGGAATGAAATTCTCTCCATCCAGGATTATCCCAGAAGAGGTGACTATGACATCACATTCACCGGAGAAGGTATTTTTAGAGATGTACTAGAAAAGTTAAAAAAAGTTGAAAATAGTCCTGTTTTGAAAGGGATACAAATTGTTGAGCACGTCCTGGATGAGGTAAGACTGGTTATTGTAAAAATATTTTCGCCCTTTGTTTCTGCTCCAGAAGTAATGTCATTTCTAGCAATTTATTTTAAAAGTGTTAAATGTATTGGGAAGATATTAAACGAATATAACATATGGACATCTAAGTGGAAATTCCTTGTGAAGTGTACAAGAGATCCAAATACACCAGGTGGTATACGGCTCCCCCCTGCCCGTTTCAAAATTGGGCAAACAAATGGGGATTTCTTCTTTTCTGGGATGCCAGTATATTGCAGAAATTGTGGGCGCTATGGTCATTCAAAAGAAAACTGTCATGTATCATGTAGAAATTGTGCTAGTGAAGAACATGAGACAAAAGAATGCCCTAAGGAAAAGAAATGCAGTTTTTGCCAGACTCCAGGTCACTTTTATTTTTCTTGTCCTCACAGATTTCGGGAAGATGAGCAAAAGCGGAAGTCCAAGACGTCCGACCAAGGACCAAAAGATCAGACCACCGTTCAGGAGGAGGAACAACAACCTGGAGCCTCTGGAGACAATAAGGGCGTACCAAATAGTGAAGTGTCTCCAGAGTCTATGACAGGTAAAATACCAAATCCCAAAACCTGGCTGCAGGACCTGCGGGAGTCCAAAAGGAGGGCTGAGAAGGAGCAGAAGGGCACTACTGGTAAGGTCAAAAGGGACCGGCAAAAGGCCGACACAGAAGCCCATGCCCAGTCTGGATCTCCTAGTGCTGAGGGCGCTGAGTGGATAAAGGTGGGTCCTAAGAAAAAGAAAAAGGGTGGTTCGGAGGAGGCAGCAGGAGGTGAACAGATGGACACTTCTCCAGAAGGGGACGTGGACGCTGGACCCTCAGGGGTTTCGGTCTCCGCTGCTACAGGTGGGGACCGGGATCTTGCTGCCTCTGAAGAGTCAGAGGCTCTGCCTTGTGCGCAACCTCCTCCTATAGGACGACCTTCTACAGGTCAAACAGGGGCGGCGGAACCCCTCGGGGACCCACCTGATGAGGAACTGCATGGCCAGCCAATGGAGACCCAGCGGGTTCTGCCAGCCAGCCCTCCGAGCTATGCCAGTGTAGCGTCGGGTTTATATAAATGTGGTAATCTTTCCTCCTCCACGGAGACTCTCGTGACGATACTATCAGATGAGGAGGGAGGCGCAAGCTCAGTGGTCTGATCAGGTTCATCGGACAGGTAAATCCGTTGCTCTTAGTTACCTAAGTAAAATTTCTACATTTTCTAATGATGGCTGAACTCAAAGGTATTTCCCTCAACGTGAGAGGCATAAAATCTAACACGAGAAGAACTGCTCTTTTTAATTTTTTTACGTGTTTTACTGCATCTGTATTTTTTCTGCAAGAATGTAATATCCCACATGAAATGTCATATCAAAAATATAAAGATGAGTGGAAGTGTGGGCCATCTGTCTGGTCCGGATCGAATGCTGCAGGATCAGCGGGTGTAGCCATACTTTTTAAAGGGAACATTTTAATTGATTTTATTCAGGAAATTTTACCAGGTCGTATTTTATTAGTGAAAGCTTTTATTGATGGTATTAGATGGCAGTTTTTAAATTTTTATGGATCCCCAGAGAAAAATGAAAGAGCCGAAATGCTTGATCTTTTACCATTATTTATTAATAACTCTGAACCTTTTATCTTAGCAGGGGATTTTAATTGTGTTTTAAAAGGTGAAAACCGGCGCTCCAGCTCTGTAAGCAGGAACTACGATAAAACCTCAGGTATGCTACATGATATAGTCAAAGATGCTAAATTGATAGACATATATAAAGAGTGTCATAGTGACAGCCCAGAGGACGCCGGTTTCACTTGGAGCAATGCTAATTGTAGCTCTAGGATTGATTTTATTTTTGGTTCAGATAAAACAATACCTGCCAAATGTGAAGTTTTAACTAATATATTTTCAGACCATAAACTTTTATCCTTTACCATAAAAGTAAATGACAACAAAAAATGTGGTAAGAAAAGCTGGAAAATGAACGTATCCCTTTTAACCGACCCGCAGATTTTATCAGATTTTATTGAGTTTTATAGGAAATGTAGAAAAGGGAAAAAAACAAATGAGACTATGAGTGTATGGTGGGATAGAATGAAAGTAAAAATAAAAGACTTTTTTATTAAAAAGAGTATATGTAGAGCCAAAGAAAAATATGAAGAATATAGAATTTTAAATACCCGCCTACAAACATTATTTAAGCTCAGAGACAATGGGATAGATGTACAACTTGATATTTCAAACTTAAAAGAAGAGATTTCAAAATGGCTAGAACAAAAAGGAAAAGAGATAATTTTTCGTTCTAGAGTACAACATATAGAAGAAAATGAAAAGTGTTCCAGATATTTTTTTAGGAAAAATAAAAAAGAAAAAGTGATAATTGACCATATAGATGGTGAGAATAATATAAAAAATATGCTGGGTAAAGTTGAGGTTTTTTTTTCTAATCTTTTTAATGGAAAAAATATAGATAATAAATTAATGGATGATTCGCTGTAAGGACTAACAGCTGTTTTAGATCCCGCATCCCAAGAGTTTTTATCCCAAGTTTTAACGGAACAAGAAGTGTTAAAAACTATTAAAAGTTTTAAAACTGGAAAGGTCCCTGGTCCTGATGGCATCCCAATAGAATTTTATGTATGTTTTTATGATATTTTAAAAGATGATTTGTTTTATTTGTTTACTGAGGTTTTTAATAATAAGGTTTTATTAAATTCCTGGAAGAAAGGTGAAGTCTCCCTCCTATACAAAAAAGGCGATAAATCAAAATTAGAAAACTGGAGACCAATAACACTTTTAAATTGTGACTATAAAATAATGGCTAAAATTTGTGCAAATCGTCTAAAAGAAGTCATCAGCAAAGTTATTCATTCTAATCAAGTGTGTGGGGTGCCGGGGCGCAGTATATGGGACAATCTGAATTTAGTGAAAGACTGTATTGAGGATGTGAAAGACAGAAAGGGGAAAATGGCGATTTTATCTATTGATTTTGAAAAAGCATTTGACCGTGTCTCACACTTTTATCTTTTTAAAGTTTTAGAGAAAATGGGCATACCAGAAGGGTTTTTACTATCGCTTAAAGCATTTTACAAGGATTGTACAAGTAAGATTTTAGTGAATGGTTTTAAGACACAAGAGGTATTTTTACGGTCAGGGGTGAAACAGGGATGCCCTCTGTCCCCCCTACTGTTTATCTGTGCACTGGAACCAATGTTATGTGCAATACGCCAAAATAAACAGATATGCGGTGTCCCTCTGCCTGGAAGCGGTGGTTTGGAGGCCAAGGTTGTAGGCTACATGGATGACGTGGCGGTCTTGTGTACAGATGCACCATCACTTACGGCCACTCTCCATCAAGTGCAATCCTTTTGTCTAGCTTCTGGTTTTAAAATCAATTTTAATAAGTGTAACATTTTAAGTGTTGGGGGGATGATTTTACGTGATGTACCAATTAATGTCTCCGAATCCATTTCCATTTTAGGTATATCATTCACTGAAAATAATGATGGTTATAATAGTTGGGAAACAGTTACACAGAAAGTAAATACGAAAATATGTATGTGGAACATGAGGAGACTTACAATGGAGGGTAAAGTATTGGTTTTAAAGATGGTGATTTTACCTCTTTTATTGTATCTTAGCATGGTTTTCCCCCCGCCTGTTAATGTTTTAAAAAAGATAACCAAAACCTGTTTTACCTTCTTTTGGAACTCAAAAATGGAAAAGCTGAAAAGAGAAATCGTGATGAAATCAAAAGTAAAAGGTGGTAAAGATTTTCCAGATTTTAATAGGTTTCTTTTAATCCATCTGTTCGTTTACTGTTTTAATGCCCTTTTTAAGAATCACTATTGGTCCTTTTTTATGCGTTTTAATACAGGATTTTTTATGAGAAAGTTTGGATGGTATGAAGTTAATATATCTGTGCCCCATGCTTTCAATTTGTCGACGCATTATGAGATTTTAAGGAAAATAGTGTCCGATTTTAATTTAGGGACTAAGAAAATAGAGGAATTAAGAAATAGTAAGAAACTAATTAAAGAAATACGTAAAAGTGAGGAAATATGTAATGTTGACAGATATGATGATGACAAATCTATGTCTATCTGGAAAATGATTAACGTTTTTTATCTTTTTAATGAACAGAGAGATCTGGCTTGGAGTTGCATGCACCGCTGTCTTCCTTGCCGGGCATTCCAATACAGAAGAGGATTTGTGAGGTCTGCCATCTGCCCAAGAGCCGGATGCCAAGACGAGGAAACGGTGGAACATCTATTATGGACATGTAATTTTGCAAAGGATTTCTGGAGAAGACTGCTCCCCCTACTGGAAAGGGTGGCAGACCTCAAGGACTTTACATATAAAACTGTGCTATACGGACTTATGGAATGCCCCACAATGGACCAGTACACAATGGCTTGGAAGACAGTGAACTGCGCCAAGTCATCTCTCTGGAAAGCGCGCAACATTGCTATTTTTAAACAAGATGTTTTATCAGTGAATGATGTTTTAAGTTTATGTTTATGTGAAATGTATACTTATTATTTAATTGACAAAAAGAAGAATGTACATATTTCCAAAAAATGGCTTGTTGACCAATGGAACCTAATTATTTAAAATCTTTGTATTTTTTTGTTTTGTAAATTTCATTTGTCTTTTAACGTTTGGTATTTGTGTAATTATGCTTGTAATTTGTTAAAGTTTTAATAAACGGTTTTATCCCTCTGCAGGGGATAGCCAAATTAAAACAAAAAATCTGTTCTTATCAGTTTAATATCTGATACGTCCCCTATCTGGGGACCATATATTAAATGGATTTTTAGAACAGGGAGATGGAAAAAGAGCTTGCTCTGTCCACTCCACGCATTGACCTGGTATTGCAGTATCTCCAGGACCGGTGCACCCCTTCTTTAATGCAGTTTCTAAAATCAGAAAGAATTGAATTCAATGTTTTTTGTTCATTTTGCTTGTTTGTCGGATTTTGGGATGGACTCTTTGGCTTTGCTTTTCTTCTCCTCATTGGATTTTTCATGTTCAAAGTTGCAGAAGCCAGATTACAAGCTCATTTTGGTTCAACTTCAGCAACTGTGCATTGCATTGCCATGTAATGTGATGCAATGCTATCTTTCTAGCTCTCCCTTTTTACTTCCTTTTGGATAAACAGACATATTAGGCAAGCATTTTGGAGCTTTCACCTAAATAACTACAGGTGGTGAGATAAGCTGCACAATATAATTGACCTTTCAGTATATTGTTGCACACACACCATCTATTTAGCAAATGCCCTTGTTATCAACAGCAGCCTTTTAAACTCACCTGAGCTAACAGGTATGTGCGCTGGTTACTCTGCTGCGCTTAAAATTTCTTTTTTGGTTTGCTACAATGCCTTTTCTGAAACGTTGTCTCCCTCTGCTGGAACACTGACTTCTTTCATTTAATGCCTGCAGACTATAAAAGAGAACCCAACCCAAAAAGTTTGGTTGATTAGTCTGTGGCATTCTGTTAAACTGTTGCTTATGGCGGTCTCTGTGAGCTTCTCAGCGACATTCAGCCAGCCAGGTATCCTGCCTGCAGTAGATGGAATGTGGCAATGGAACGCTGGCTGCGCGTGTCATAATAGGCTCTGAGCCTTTATATACCTGTGCACAGCAGCAGCCACCTTCAGTCTGCTGCTGGACAGCCAGCAGCAGCAGCAGCAGGAGAGGTATGTAATCAGGAGCCCTCCTGCTAAGGGTAGACAGCTGCTCGTTCCACCCCACCCCCCGCCTTAATTGGTTCTCCTCCCTTCCAACGGTGTTGAGGCGGGTGGGAACAGCAGGGGGTGAAGGTGCTGTGTTTAAAGAGGTGGAGTTATGCAGATCTAAAACGCGTGGATTGCAGCAGCAGCAAGCCGAAAAGTGCAGGCATGTAAGGGATCTAGAGGTTGACAACATGTCTTCTTAACGGGAGTCCAGGTGCTCATCTCCACAAATGGACTTTTCAGGATCCTTGGGTGGCTCCGTAGTTTGAAACCAATTCTGGTTATCGCTTCTCGGCCTTTTGGCTAAGATCCAGTGTAGTATCTGTTCTTATCAGTTTAATATCTGATACGTCCCCTATCTGGGGACCATATATTAAATGGATTTTTAGAACAGGGAGATGGAAAAAGAGCTTGCTCTGTCCACTCCACGCATTGACCTGGTATTGCAGTATCTCCAGGACCGGTGCACCCCTTCTTTAATGCAGTTTCTAAAATCAGAAAGAATTGAATTCAATGTTTTTTGTTCATTTTGCTTGTTTGTCGGATTTTGGGATGGACTCTTTGGCTTTGCTTTTCTTCTCCTCATTGGATTTTTCATGTTCAAAGTTGCAGAAGCCAGATTACAAGCTCATTTTGGTTCAACTTCAGCAACTGTGCATTGCATTGCCATGTAATGTGATGCAATGCTATCTTTCTAGCTCTCCCTTTTTACTTCCTTTTGGATAAACAGACATATTAGGCAAGCATTTTGGAGCTTTCACCTAAATAACTACAGGTGGTGAGATAAGCTGCACAATATAATTGACCTTTCAGTATATTGTTGCACACACACCATCTATATAGCAAATGCCCTTGTTATCAACAGCAGCCTTTTAAACTCACCTGAGCTAACAGGTATGTGCGCTGGTTACTCTGCTGCGCTTAAAATTTCTTTTTTGGTTTGCTACAATGCCTTTTCTGAAACGTTGTCTCCCTCTGCTGGAACACTGACTTCTTTCATTTAATGCCTGCAGACTATAAAAGAGAACCCAACCCAAAAAGTTTGGTTGATTAGTCTGTGGCATTCTGTTAAACTGTTGCTTATGGCGGTCTCTGTGAGCTTCTCAGCGACATTCAGCCAGCCAGGTATCCTGTCTGCAGTAGATGGAATGTGGCAATGGAACGCTGGCTGCGCGTGTCATAATAGGCTCTGAGCCTTTATATACCTGTGCACAGCAGCAGCCACCTTCAGTCTGCTGCTGGACAGCCAGCAGCAGCAGCAGCAGGAGAGGTATGTAATCAGGAGCCCTCCTGCTAAGGGTAGACAGCTGCTCGTTCCACCCCACCCCCCGCCTTAATTGGTTCTCCTCCCTTCCAACGGTGTTGAGGCGGGTGGGAACAGCAGGGGGTGAAGGTGCTGTGTTTAAAGAGGTGGAGTTATGCAGATCTAAAACGCGTGGATTGCAGCAGCAGCAAGCCGAAAAGTGCAGGCATGTAAGGGATCTAGAGGTTGACAACATGTCTTCTTAACGGGAGTCCAGGAGCTCATCTCCACAAATGGACTTTTCAGGATCCTTGGGTGGCTCTGTAGTTTGAAACCAATTCTGGTTATCGCTTCTCGGCCTTTTGGCTAAGATCAAGTGTAGTATCTGTTCTTATCAGTTTAATATCTGATATGTCCCCTATCTGGGGACCATATATTAAATGGATTTTTAGAACAGGGAGATGGAAAAAGAGCTTGCTCTGTCCACTCCACGCATTGACCTGGTATTGCAGTATCTCCAGGACCGGTGCACCCCTTCTTTAATGCAGTTTCTAAAATCAGAAAGAATTGAATTCAATGTTTTTTGTTCATTTTGCTTGTTTGTCGGATTTTGGGATGGACTCTTTGGCTTTGCTTTTCTTCTCCTCATTGGATTTTTCATGTTCAAAGTTGCAGAAGCCAGATTACAAGCTCATTTTGGTTCAACTTCAGCAACTGTGCATTGCATTGCCATGTAATGTGATGCAATGCTATCTTTCTAGCTCTCCCTTTTTACTTCCTTTTGGATAAACAGACATATTAGGCAAGCATTTTGGAGCTTTCACCTAAATAACTACAGGTGGTGAGATAAGCTGCACAATATAATTGACCTTTCAGTATATTGTTGCACACACACCATCTATTTAGCAAATGCCCTTGTTATCAACAGCAGCCTTTTAAACTCACCTGAGCTAACAGGTATGTGCGCTGGTTACTCTGCTGTGCTTAAAATTTCTTTTTTGGTTTGCTACAATGCCTTTTCTGAAACATTGTCTCCCTCTGCTGGAACACTGACTTCTTTCATTTAATTCCTGCAGACTATAAAAGAGAACCCAACCCAAAAAGTTTGGTTGATTAGTCTGTGGCATTCTGTTAAACTGTTGCTTATGGCGGTCTCTGTGAGCTTCTCAGCGACATTCAGCCAGCCAGGTATCCTGCCTGCAGTAGATGGAATGTGGCAATGGAACGCTGGCTGCGCGTGTCATAATAGGCTCTGAGCCTTTATATACCTGTGCACAGCAGCAGCCACCTTCAGTCTGCTGCTGGACAGCCAGCAGCAGCAGCAGCAGGAGAGGTATGTAATCAGGAGCCCTCCTGCTAAGGGTAGACAGCTGCTCGTTCCACCCCACCCCCCGCCTTAATTGGTTCTCCTCCCTTCCAACGGTGTTGAGGCGGGTGGGAACAGCAGGGGGTGAAGGTGCTGTGTTTAAAGAGGTGGAGTTATGCAGATCTAAAACGCGTGGATTGCAGCAGCAGCAAGCCGAAAAGTGCAGGCATGTAAGGGATCTAGAGGTTGACAACATGTCTTCTTAACGGGAGTCCAGGAGCTCATCTCCACAAATGGACTTTTCAGGATCCTTGGGTGGCTCCGTAGTTTGAAACCAATTCTGGTTATCGCTTCTCGGCCTTTTGGCTAAGATCAAGTGTAGTATCTTTCGAAAAGGCGGTTTTGGATGTTGGCCGCCTTAGTAGATTGATACATTATGCACACTGGGGTTTAGGCGCTTGTTAGTACGCCAGGTGGCTAATATAGTCATCTGGTGGAAAGCATGGCCCCCCAGGATCGACGCCATTGGGCCGGGGAAGATCGAAAGCCCGAAGTGTGAAGTGCCCCAGGAGTGGTGACCCTGGGGTGCCTTAACTCACTGGGATTGGGAACCCCACTTGAGTTTATGGCACATTTGCACAAGCACTTCAAATTTTCTTTCTTCGCACACACCCTTATTCCGGGCCTTCTGGCCTTAGGATGGGGAATTTTTCAATTCCCGGTCGAAGGTCCGGGCAGTATTATACTGTGAAACCTTCACTATTTATTTAATTTCTTTGTCACTGTGTGTCCACTTATTCACGTGTGTCACGTCCTACTAGGATTTTGTCGGGATGCGGTTCCCTTACGGGTTCCTCTCTTGGCAGGTCTAGGGGGGGAGTGTGTGGCCATCAGGTTCCGCTCCCCCCTGAACCCCCCTGGCTCTCCTCTTTCGGGAGGAGAGCGTTGTTGGCTCCCCTCTTCCGGGAGGGGAGCAGTCTTTGGCTCCCAGTGCCTTGCTCGGGTGAGAACTCGGGCAGGTGCTTGGGGTAAGATTGGGTCGCCTCTGGCTTCGGCTGGAGGTGGCTTTTTGTCCCTGTTCCTCGCTGTGGCCTTTTGGCTCGGAGGGACGGGGAATGGTTTGGGGGACCCTTCTCCTTTTGGAGAGGGTTTCAAGAAGACCAGCATCCTAGTGCACTTTTTTTGTGGCACTTGTCACTTTTTTAAGCGCACTCGGGTTTTGTACACGAATTCGGGCTTTCAAAAAAAAAAAAAAAAAAATCTGTTCTTTTAAGAACACAAGAGCTAAGATCTACACTTGACGAGAGCGATCGAAGGAGAAGAGCTTCGGAGCCCAGCTGACATCGGAGAAGGAAGGCGGATATCAGTGGGAGGAAGAAGCTCTAAAGAATCCAGAAGAAGACGAAGACTCGGAGAAGAATCGGGCTGTCCTGTGGAATCTTCGAGGAAGAAAATCATCGAGACAAAGACCTTTCGGGGAATTTGTCCAGAACACGACGGGAGAAGAATCTGCATAGCTCCACCCATTCCGGGAAGAGTTCCAGATCCAGCTCCAAGAAGTAACTGCAGGAGGAAAGCCATGGCAAGCTCTGCGAGGAAGGCCGAAAAGAAGAGCCTGGAGCAGGGGACAGCCAGGAGAGCCCAGCCAGGAGCCGATTCTGACCCCAAGGACTCTGCCTCCACGACTGGCCAGCAGAAGGGACCCCAGAAGCCCCGCCACGAAGCTCCAGCCCTGGAGCCATGGATGCGGCAGACGGTGGCCCTGAAGCTGAAGGAAGTGGATGGGAGGGTGCCGGACATGTCCTCGGACGTGTTCTGCCAGAAGATGCTGCTGGATCGAGGCTTCTCCAGGTCGGACACCCTCAGCATCCAGACCTTCTTGACGGGGATCTTCTTCGTCACCTTCGCCACTGTGAACACCTGCAGGAGGTTCTGGGAAATGGTAAGCGCAAAAGGACCGGATAATTCTTTCTCTGCCTTTACAGGTAGCTGCCCTATCCAGAGGGACGAAAGGAGGATCACGGTGTCCATGCGCAACCCGCACACCCCAGGCCAAGACATCTGTACCTTCCTGAGACGCTTCTGTTTGGTTGTGAAGGAACCCTCTCACATCCTGAATGGACTCGGCTTCTGGACAGGTAAGTGGTCGGTGACCGTTAGACTTCATAGGGACCTGGCGTACTTAGACGGACTTCGGCACCTGCCCCCGACATTCTCCCTGGGCAACTCGTACGGCCTCATCTATTACCCGGACATGCCGCGGAACTGCAGGAGATGCGGCAAGAACGGCCACGAGATGAAGGACTGCAAGGAGGATGCCTGCAGGATTTGTCGAGTGACGGGACACAGCTCGAAGGACTGCCCGAAGAAGACGTCCTGCAACCTGTGTGGGCTGGCGGCTCATCTGTAAAAGGATTGCCCCAAGCGTGAGAGATCCTGGGCATCGGTGGTTGCGACGACCCCAGCTCCGGAGGACAAGGCCCCGACGACCAGGCCTGTGAAGGTCAAGGACGCGACGACCAAGGCCCCAGCGGCCAAGGCCGAGACGACCAAGGCCAAAGCGGTCAAGGAGTCGGTGGCCAAAGCCCCAGCGACGGTCCCAGCAGCTCCGAAGCAGAAGAAAAAGTCAAAGGAGGGTAAGAGTTCTGTCACCCCTCTCTCGATCCCTCCCCCTGCCACCCCCGTCCAATCCCCCCCAACCCCGGCCACCCCTGCTGAGGATTCCACTTCCTCTTCCTCCTTCCCCTACTCCTCAGCAGGTGTCCTTTCCCCTGCCCCGGCAGCCACTCTCCCTCCCCAGACCATGGTAGCGGTGGAATTAACCTTTCCTCCACCCGCCGCTATCTATACCGAGGAGGATTTTCCCCTTCTTGTCTCCCCAGTTCCAACCCGGGGAAAGAGGAAGGTGGAGGACAGCCCTGCTACTGAATCCTCCAAAAAGAAGATTCTGGATTTCGTAGGCGAAAAGGAGGATACCCTCCCTGAGCCAGATGAGATGGAGCACATGGTTGAGACCCTGGTGGCCGAGCCAGAAGAGGAGGAACTGGTGGTCGCCGAGATCGAGGCCGCGCTGCTTGACCAGATAGAGGAAGAGGGCCTGCTGGTGATCCCGTCACCAGCAGTCAACACCGACGAGGGACCACCCGACCGGAGTGGTAACTAAGGTGTATTGCCTGCGCTAACTTTTTCTTTTTTCCCTACATGATGGCTAATATTAACTTATTTTCCATTAATGTCAGGAGCATCAAGGACAAGTTCAGACGTCAGACTATTTATGCCTTCCTTACTTCCCAGTTGTGTGATGTTTATATGTTGCAGGAATGTTCCCTTCCCTCCTCTAGGTCCTTCAAACATCTGGCCAGGGAGTGGTCCCACGGTCCATCCTACTGGTCCGGTGGGGGTGACTGCAAGTCTGCGGGGGTCGCAATTCTGATCAGGGGGGGCGCATTCACGCTTGAGTCCGTCCAGGAGCTCATCTGCGGCAGGGCTCTTGTTGTAGATGGCAACTGGGCGGGAGAACCTGTCAGGTTCATCAACGTGTATGCGTCCCCACTGAAGAATGAGCGTTTGGAGCTTTTCCAGACCCTGCGGCTTCAGCTTGCCACCACCAGGACCTTAGTGATGGCCGGGGATTTCAACTGCCCCATCGAGGAGGATGGTCGTAGTTCTGGCACATCTGCCAAGTTGGACATCACGTCCAAGCTGCTCATCGAGATGGTAACCGAGGCCTCTCTTCAGGACGTGGTGGGCTCCATGGGGAGAGGCTCCATGAACTATTCGTGGAGCCGACCCGATGGCTCACTCCGCTCCAGGATTGACTTTGTGTTCACCTCTCGGGCAGTCAGGCAGAGTAGGCACTCGATGGTCCCCTGCTTCTTCTCCGACCACAGAGCCATTCACTTACAAGGTGTCCTCGGCGACGGTTTTCCGTGCGGCCCCGGCTCCTGGAAGCTGAATTGTGCTCTGCTGGCTCAGGATGAAGTCGTGGAGGAGCTGAGAGCAGCCTACGCAATGTGGCAGTCCTACAAGGGTAGCTTCCAAACAGTCTCTGATTGGTGGGAATATGTTAAACTTGAGTTTCGCTGTTTCTTTCAGGCCAAGGGTCGACAACAGGCGTGTGAGAAGAGGAGGGACTTCAGAGGGCTGCAGCGCGAGCTGCGGTCGCTGCAGGACCTTCTTCACTGCGGCTGGGACGTGAGGGAGGAGCTGGAGGAGACCAAGAAGAGCCTGAAAAGGCACTTTGAGGAGGAGTCCAAGCGAATCGTCTTCCGTTCCAAAGTGGAGAATCTGGAGAAGGGTGAGAAATGTAACTCATTCTTTTTCAGGAAACTTCATGCCGGTCACACGCCCCTGAACGAGCTGCGAGACGAGAGCGGAAACATGCGACGTGGGAAGGAGGACGTGATGAGGGTCGTCAGCGACTTCTACAGCGAACTCTACTCCCACAAGACTATCGACCCCGACGCTGCTGATAAGTTCCTGTCAGGTATCACTAACCATCTTGATCCTGCAGGCACGGCAGCCTTGGACAAACCTCTGATGGTGGGCGAATTGCTCTCTGCCGCTAAATCCTTTAGGACCGGCAGGACCCCGGGCAGTGATGGTCTTCCAGTGGAGCTCTATGTAGCGCTGGGAGACCTCATCTGTCCGGACCTGTTGGACCTGTACGAGGAGATGGTGGTGGAGGGTAGAATGCCTCCATCTTTGAGGGAAGGAATGGTCACGATCCTGTACAAGCGGAAGGGAGAGAGGTGCGACCTGAGGAATTGGCGTCCCATCACTCTGCTCAACGTGGACTACAAGATCCTGGCCAAGACGATGGCGACACGACTTAAGACGGTCATTGGACGGATCATCCACCCTGACCAGACCTGCGGCATCCCTGGACGTCGCATCGCAGACAGCCTCGCTCTCGTGCGGGACACGGTCGAGTACATCAAGGTCCGCCGCGCACACGCGGCCCTGGTCTCCTTGGATCAGGAGAAGGCCTTCGACCGGGTTTCCCACGAGTTCATGGGCCGAGCTCTGCACCGGTTAGGTTTGGGTAACATGTTTTGTTCGTATGTCCGTCTGATGTATTTTGATATCCACAGCTCGGTGTTGGTGAACGGCTGGAAGACTGACCCCTTCCCTGTCCTCTCTGGGGTCAGACAAGGCTGCCCTCTATCACCTCTTCTTTTTGTTTGTGTTATAGAACTCTTCGCAGAGGCTATCCGGCAGAATGGAGAGATCAGAGGGATCACCGCACCGGGTCCGGGACGACACGAGGTCAAGTGCTCGCTCTACATGGACGACGTCACCGTCTTCTGCGCTGATCGTGGTTCAGTCGACACCCTCGTCCAGACGTGTGAGAGGTTCGGCCGGGCTTCAGGGGCCAAAGTCAACTGCAGGAAGTCGGAAGCCATGCTCTTCGGGGATTGGCAGCCGGCCTCCTCCGCCCCCTTCCCCTTCAACATTCAACCGGATTTCCTCAAGGTGCTGGGAGTCTGGTTCGGGAAGGAAGGAGTGGCCCTCAAGTCCTGGCAAGAACGCTTGGCCAAGGTGAAGCAACGGATCGGACTCTGGAGCCTCAGACACCTCACTTGTGAGGGTAAGGCACTCGTCCTGCGTAATGAGGTCCTGCCCGTCTTGCAGTACACGGCGCAGGTCTGGCCCCCACACGTCACTGTGTGCAGGGCCATTACCAGGACAGTGTTTCACTTTGTCTGGGGATCCAAGATGGACAGAGTCAGGCGGGCCGTCATGTACAAGGAGCCTCGCAAGGGTGGGAAGGGCGTTCCAGATATCCCCACCCTCCTGCGATCCTCTTTTGTGTGTGATTGTGTCCGCCGGACTTTGCAAGTCAAGAATGGCTCCGCGGGCAGGTCCATGTCTCGATTCTTCCTGCTTCCTCTTTGGAGGCGACTCGGCTGGGACAAGTGGGACAGCTCCTTCCCCTACAACTGGACGACGCCATGGTTCTACGGAGACGTCGTTCGATTTGTGGGGGAACATCAACTGGAGGGACTCAAGCCCGACTTGTGGAAGCCCAAAACTATCCACAAGCTCATCAGAGCCAAGGATGACATGGAGAACATCACAGGACTTCACCAGGACACGCTGGAGACTGTGTGGACAAATGTGTCATCTGACAGGCTGACCAACGGGCACAAGGACTTGTCGTGGATGGCGATTCAGGGCGGACTGCCCGTCCGGTCATTCATGCATGCCCGGAACCTGTGCAAGACCCGGTACTGCCCAAGGTGCCCCTTCGTGGAGGAAACATCTTTGCACACTTTTTGGGACTGCGGATTTGCACAGCGCCTGTTGACTGCCCTTGAGGACGACCTGAGGAACTCTGTCCCCAGGGCGAGCCTATCGCACCATTCTGTGCTTTACGGACTCTTCCCTGGGGTTCATACCGTCGGAGCCATCCAGGAGGCTTGGCGCCTTATGAACTGCTTCAAGGATGCCGTTTGGGTCGCCAGGAACCGGCTCATCTTGAGGAGGGAGAGGATGTCCATCCAAGACTGCCGCAGGCTGATCCACAGCCTGCTCAGAGACTATTCCATCGTGGACGGTCCGGAGGACGAGGATGAGGACAAAACCCCTCCTCCCCCTCTCCCCTTATGTGTCTTGTCTTTCAATAAAGCTTCGGGCCTGTGATTTTCCCCTCCCCATCCCCTTTTTCCCAATCCCCATCCCTTATCACGGTTCGTCGTACTGTATTGATTGACATGCTTTTTCTTTCAGATTGAGTGTTTTGTGTAGCATAGGGGTGTGATGTGTCTAGTTAGTGCGTCGTATCCTCATGCTATGTAAATATGATGTAGAATTCTGTGTGTACTGGGCTGCGGCACTGTACACTGTCTGTTAACTTATTTTTTGTGCTAATAAAAGATATATTCAATCAAAAAATCTGTTCTTATCAGTTTAATATCTGATACGTCCCCTATCTGGGGACCATATATTAAATGGATTTTTAGAACAGGGAGATGGAAAAAGAGCTTGCTCTGTCCACTCCACGCATTGACCTGGTATTGCAGTATCTCCAGGACCGGTGCACCCCTTCTTTAATGCAGTTTCTAAAATCAGAAAGAATTGAATTCAATGTTTTTTGTTCATTTTGCTTGTTTGTCGGATTTTGGGATGGACTCTTTGGCTTTGCTTTTCTTCTCCTCATTGGATTTTTCATGTTCAAAGTTGCAGAAGCCAGATTACAAGCTCATTTTGGTTCAACTTCAGCAACTGTGCATTGCATTGCCATGTAATGTGATGCAATGCTATCTTTCTAGCTCTCCCTTTTTACTTCCTTTTGGATAAACAGACATATTAGGCAAGCATTTTGGAGCTTTCACCTAAATAACTACAGGTGGTGAGATAAGCTGCACAATATAATTGACCTTTCAGTATATTGTTGCACACACACCATCTATTTAGCAAATGCCCTTGTTATCAACAGCAGCCTTTTAAACTCACCTGAGCTAACAGGTATGTGCGCTGGTTACTCTGCTGCGCTTAAAATTTCTTTTTTGGTTTGCTACAATGCCTTTTCTGAAACGTTGTCTGCCTCTGCTGGAACACTGACTTCTTTCATTTAATGCCTGCAGACTATAAAAGAGAACCCAACCCAAAAAGTTTGGTTGATTAGTCTGTGGCATTCTGTTAAACTGTTGCTTATGGCGGTCTCTGTGAGCTTCTCAGCGACATTCAGCCAGCCAGGTATCCTGCCTGCAGTAGATGGAATGTGGCAATGGAACGCTGGCTGCGCGTGTCATAATAGGCTCTGAGCCTTTATATACCTGTGCACAGCAGCAGCCACCTTCAGTCTGCTGCTGGACAGCCAGCAGCAGCAGCAGCAGGAGAGGTATGTAATCAGGAGCCCTCCTGCTAAGGGTAGACAGCTGCTCGTTCCACCCCACCCCCCGCCTTAATTGGTTCTCCTCCCTTCCAACGGTGTTGAGGCGGGTGGGAAAAGCAGGGGGTGAAGGTGCTGTGTTTAAAGAGGTGGAGTTATGCAGATCTAAAACGCGTGGATTGCAGCAGCAGCAAGCCGAAAAGTGCAGGCATGTAAGGGATCTAGAGGTTGACAACATGTCTTCTTAACGGGAGTCCAGGAGCTCATCTCCACAAATGGACTTTTCAGGATCCTTGGGTGGCTCCGTAGTTTGAAACCAATTCTGGTTATCGCTTCTCGGCCTTTTGGCTAAGATCAAGTGTAGTATCTGTTCTTATCAGTTTAATATCTGATACGTCCCCTATCTGGGGACCATATATTAAATGGATTTTTAGAACAGGGAGATGGAAAAAGAGCTTGCTCTGTCCACTCCACGCATTGACCTGGTATTGCAGTATCTCCAGGACCGGTGCACCCCTTCTTTAATGCAGTTTCTAAAATCAGAAAGAATTAAATTCAATGTTTTTTGTTCATTTTGCTTGTTTGTCGGATTTTGGGATGGACTCTTTGGCTTTGCTTTTCTTCTCCTCATTGGATTTTTCATGTTCAAAGTTGCAGAAGCCAGATTACAAGCTCATTTTGGTTCAACTTCAGCAACTGTGCATTGCATTGCCATGTAATGTGATGCAATGCTATCTTTCTAGCTCTCCCTTTTTACTTCCTTTTGGATAAACAGACATATTAGGCAAGCATTTTGGAGCTTTCACCTAAATAACTACAGGTGGTGAGATAAGCTGCACAATATAATTGACCTTTCAGTATATTGTTGCACACACACCATCTATTTAGCAAATGCCCTTGTTATCAACAGCAGCCTTTTAAACTCACCTGAGCTAACAGGTATGTGCGCTGGTTACTCTGCTGCGCTTAAAATTTCTTTTTTGGTTTGCTACAATGCCTTTTCTGAAACGTTGTCTCCCTCTGCTGGAACACTGACTTCTTTCATTTAATGCCTGCAGACTATAAAAGAGAACCCAACCCAAAAAGTTTGGTTGATTAGTCTGTGGCATTCTGTTAAACTGTTGCTTATGGCGGTCTCTGTGAGCTTCTCAGCGACATTCAGCCAGCCAGGTATCCTGCCTGCAGTAGATGGAATGTGGCAATGGAACGCTGGCTGCGCGTGTCATAATAGGCTCTGAGCCTTTATATACCTGTGCACAGCAGCAGCCACCTTCAGTCTGCTGCTGGACAGCCAGCAGCAGCAGCAGCAGGAGAGGTATGTAATCAGGAGCCCTCCTGCTAAGGGTAGACAGCTGCTCGTTCCACCCCACCCCCAGCCTTAATTGGTTCTCCTCCCTTCCAACGGTGTTGAGGCGGGTGGGAACAGCAGGGGGTGAAGGTGCTGTGTTTAAAGAGGTGGAGTTATGCAGATCTAAAACGCGTGGATTGCAGCAGCAGCAAGCCGAAAAGTGCAGGCATGTAAGGGATCTAGAGGTTGACAACATGTCTTCTTAACGGGAGTCCAGGAGCTCATCTCCACAAATGGACTTTTCAGGATCCTTGGGTGGCTCCGTAGTTTGAAACCAATTCTGGTTATCGCTTCTCGGCCTTTTGGCTAAGATCAAGTGTAGTATCTGTTCTTATCAGTTTAATATCTGATACGTCCCCTATCTGGGGACCATATATTAAATGGATTTTTAGAACAGGGAGATGGAAAAAGAGCTTGCTCTGTCCACTCCACGCATTAACCTGGTATTGCAGTATCTCCAGGACCGGTGCACCCCTTCTTTAATGCAGTTTCTAAAATCAGAAAGAATTGAATTCAATGTTTTTTGTTCATTTTGCTTGTTTGTCGGATTTTGGGATGGACTCTTTGGCTTTGCTTTTCTTCTCCTCATTGGATTTTTCATGTTCAAAGTTGCAGAAGCCAGATTACAAGCTCATTTTGGTTCAACTTCAGCAACTGTGCATTGCATTGCCATGTAATGTGATACAATGCTATCTTTCTAGCTCTCCCTTTTTACTTCCTTTTGGATAAACAGACATATTAGGCAAGCATTTTGGAGCTTTCACCTAAATAACTACAGGTGGTGAGATAAGCTGCACAATATAATTGACCTTTCAGTATATTGTTGCACACACACCATCTATTTAGCAAATGCCCTTGTTATCAACAGCAGCCTTTTAAACTCACCTGAGCTAACAGGTATGTGCGCTGGTTACTCTGCTGCGCTTAAAATTTCTTTTTTGGTTTGCTACAATGCCTTTTCTGAAACGTTGTCTCCCTCTGCTGGAACACTGACTTCTTTCATTTAATGCCTGCAGACTATAAAAGAGAACCCAACCCAAAAAGTTTGGTTGATTAGTCTGTGGCATTCTGTTAAACTGTTGCTTATGGCGGTCTCTGTGAGCTTCTCAGCGACATTCAGCCAGCCAGGTATCCTGCCTGCAGTAGATGGAATGTGGCAATGGAACGCTGGCTGCGCGTGTCATAATAGGCTCTGAGCCTTTATATACCTGTGCACAGCAGCAGCCACCTTCAGTCTGCTGCTGGACAGCCAGCAGCAGCAGCAGCAGGAGAGGTATGTAATCAGGAGCCCTCCTGCTAAGGGTAGACAGCTGCTCGTTCCACCCCACCCCCCGCCTTAATTGGTTCTCCTCCCTTCCAACGGTGTTGAGGCGGGTGGGAACAGCAGGGGGTGAAGGTGCTGTGTTTAAAGAGGTGGAGTTATGCAGATCTAAAACGCGTGGATTGCAGCAGCAGCAAGCCGAAAAGTGCAGGCATGTAAGGGATCTAGAGGTTGACAACATGTCTTCTTAACGGGAGTCCAGGAGCTCATCTCCACAAATGGACTTTTCAGGATCCTTGGGTGGCTCCGTAGTTTGAAACCAATTCTGGTTATCGCTTCTCGGCCTTTTGGCTAAGATCAAGTGTAGTATCTGTTCTTATCAGTTTAATATCTGATACGTCCCCTATCTGGGGACCATATATTAAATGGATTTTTAGAACAGGGAGATGGAAAAAGAGCTTGCTCTGTCCACTCCACGCATTGACCTGGTATTGCAGTATCTCCAGGACCGGTGCACCCCTTCTTTAATGCAGTTTCTAAAATCAGAAAGAATTGAATTCAATGTTTTTTGTTCATTTTGCTTGTTTGTCGGATTTTGGGATGGACTCTTTGGCTTTGCTTTTCTTATCCTCATTGGATTTTTCATGTTCAAAGTTGCAGAAGCCAGATTACAAGCTCATTTTGGTTCAACTTCAGCAACTGTGCATTGCATTGCCATGTAATGTGATGCAATGCTATCTTTCTAGCTCTCCCTTTTTACTTCCTTTTGGATAAACAGACATATTAGGCAAGCATTTTGGAGCTTTCACCTAAATAACTACAGGTGGTGAGATAAGCTGCACAATATAATTGACCTTTCAGTATATTGTTGCACACACACCATCTATTTAGCAAATGCCCTTGTTATCAACAGCAGCCTTTTAAACTCACCTGAGCTAACAGGTATGTGCGCTGGTTACTCTGCTGCGCTTAAAATTTCTTTTTTGGTTTGCTACAATGCCTTTTCTGAAACGTTGTCTCCCTCTGCTGGAACACTGACTTCTTTCATTTAATGCCTGCAGACTATAAAAGAGAACCCAACCCAAAAAGTTTGGTTGATTAGTCTGTGGCATTCTGTTAAACTGTTGCTTATGGCGGTCTCTGTGAGCTTCTCAGCGACATTCAGCCAGCCAGGTATCCTGCCTGCAGTAGATGGAATGTGGCAATGGAACGCTGGCTGCGCGTGTCATAATAGGCTCTGAGCCTTTATATACCTGTGCACAGCAGCAGCCACCTTCAGTCTGCTGCTGGACAGCCAGCAGCAGCAGCAGCAGGAGAGGTATGTAATCAGGAGCCCTCCTGCTAAGGGTAGACAGCTGCTCGTTCCACCCCACCCCCCGCCTTAATTGGTTCTCCTCCCTTCCAACGGTGTTGAGGCGGGTGGGAACAGCAGGGGGTGAAGGTGCTGTGTTTAAAGAGGTGGAGTTATGCAGATCTAAAACGCGTGGATTGCAGCAGCAGCAAGCCGAAAAGTGCAGGCATGTAAGGGATCTAGAGGTTGACAACATGTCTTCTTAACGGGAGTCCAGGAGCTCATCTCCACAAATGGACTTTTCAGGATCCTTGGGTGGCTCCGTAGTTTGAAACCAATTCTGGTTATCGCTTCTCGGCCTTTTGGCTAAGATCAAGTGTAGTATCTGTTCTTATCAGTTTAATATCTGATACGTCCCCTATCTGGGGACCATATATTAAATGGATTTTTAGAACAGGGAGATGGAAAAAGAGCTTGCTCTGTCCACTCCACGCATTGACATGGTATTGCAGTATCTCCAGGACCGGTGCACCCCTTCTTTAATGCAGTTTCTAAAATCAGAAAGAATTGAATTCAATGTTTTTTGTTCATTTTGCTTGTTTGTCGGATTTTGGGATGGACTCTTTGGCTTTGCTTTTCTTCTTCTCATTGGATTTTTCATGTTCAAAGTTGCAGAAGCCAGATTACAAGCTCATTTTGGTTCAACTTCAGCAACTGTGCATTGCATTGCCATGTAATGTGATGCAATGCTATCTTTCTAGCTCTCCCTTTTTACTTCCTTTTGGATAAACAGACATATTAGGCAAGCATTTTGGAGCTTTCACCTAAATAACTACAGGTGGTGAGATAAGCTGCACAATATAATTGACCTTTCAGTATATTGTTGCACACACACCATCTATTTAGCAAATGCCCTTGTTATCAACAGCAGCCTTTTAAACTCACCTGAGCTAACAGGTATGTGCGCTGGTTACTCTGCTGCGCTTAAAATTTCTTTTTTGGTTTGCTACAATGCCTTTTCTGAAACGTTGTCTCCCTCTGCTGGAACACTGACTTCTTTCATTTAATGCCTGCAGACTATAAAAGAGAACCCAACCCAAAAAGTTTGGTTGATTAGTCTGTGGCATTCTGTTAAACTGTTGCTTATGGCGGTCTCTGTGAGCTTCTCAGCGACATTCAGCCAGCCAGGTATCCTGCCTGCAGTAGATGGAATGTGGCAATGGAACGATGGCTGCGCGTGTCATAATAGGCTCTGAGCCTTTATATACCTGTGCACAGCAGCAGCCACCTTCAGTCTGCTGCTGGACAGCCAGCAGCAGCAGCAGCAGGAGAGGTATGTAATCAGGAGCCCTCCTGCTAAGGGTAGACAGCTGCTCGTTCCACCCCACCCCCCGCCTTAATTGGTTCTCCTCCCTTCCAACGGTGTTGAGGCGGGTGGGAACAGCAGGGGGTGAAGGTGCTGTGTTTAAAGAGGTGGAGTTATGCAGATCTAAAACGCGTGGATTGCAGCAGCAGCAAGCCGAAAAGTGCAGGCATGTAAGGGATCTAGAGGTTGACAACATGTCTTCTTAACGGGAGTCCAGGAGCTCATCTCCACAAATGGACTTTTCAGGATCCTTGGGTGGCTCCGTAGTTTGAAACCAATTCTGGTTATCGCTTCTCGGCCTTTTGGCTAAGATCAAGTGTAGTATCTGTTCTTATCAGTTTAATATCTGATACGTCCCCTATCTGGGGACCATATATTAAATGGATTTTTAGAACAGGGAGATGGAAAAAGAGCTTGCTCTGTCCACTCCACGCATTGACCTGGTATTGCAGTATCTCCAGGACCGGTGCACCCCTTCTTTAATGCAGTTTCTAAAATCAGAAAGAATTGAATTCAATGTTTTTTGTTCATTTTGCTTGTTTGTCGGATTTTGGGATGGACTCTTTGGCTTTGCTTTTCTTCTCCTCATTGGATTTTTCATGTTCAAAGTTGCAGAAGCCAGATTACAAGCTCATTTTGGTTCAACTTCAGCAACTGTGCATTGCATTGCCATGTAATGTGATGCAATGCTATCTTTCTAGCTCTCCCTTTTTACTTCCTTTTGGATAAACAGACATATTAGGCAAGCATTTTGGAGCTTTCACCTAAATAACTACAGGTGGTGAGATAAGCTGCACAATATAATTGACCTTTCAGTATATTGTTGCACACACACCATCTATTTAGCAAATGCCCCTGTTATCAACAGCAGCCTTTTAAACTCACCTGAGCTAACAGGTATGTGCGCTGGTTACTCTGCTGCGCTTAAAATTTCTTTTTTGGTTTGCTACAATGCCTTTTCTGAAACGTTGTCTCCCTCTGCTGGAACACTGACTTCTTTCATTTAATGCCTGCAGACTATAAAAGAGAACCCAACCCAAAAAGTTTGGTTGATTAGTCTGTGGCATTCTGTTAAACTGTTGCTTATGGCGGTCTCTGTGAGCTTCTCAGCGACATTCAGCCAGCCAGGTATCCTGCCTGCAGTAGATGGAATGTGGCAATGGAACGCTGGCTGCGCGTGTCATAATAGGCTCTGAGCCTTTATATACCTGTGCACAGCAGCAGCCACCTTCAGTCTGCTGCTGGACAGCCAGCAGCAGCAGCAGCAGGAGAGGTATGTAATCAGGAGCCCTCCTGCTAAGGGTAGACAGCTGCTCGTTCCACCCCACCCCCCGCCTTAATTGGTTCTCCTCCCTTCCAACGGTGTTGAGGCGGGTGGGAACAGCAGGGGGTGAAGGTGCTGTGTTTAAAGAGGTGGAGTTATGCAGATCTAAAACGCGTGGATTGCAGCAGCAGCAAGCCGAAAAGTGCAGGCATGTAAGGGATCTAGAGGTTGACAACATGTCTTCTTAACGGGAGTCCAGGAGCTCATCTCCACAAATGGACTTTTCAGGATCCTTGGGTGGCTCCGTAGTTTGAAACCAATTCTGGTTATCGCTTCTCGGCCTTTTGGCTCAGATCTGTAATGGGTCTAGTCATTTGGCTGTCTGTGCGTTAACTCTTGGCCCTGTGGCATCGCCATTTTATGGCTTAAGCCACTTGCTGCTATAAGGAGTTGGCCAGTAGACACGACTAGCGATAATGGGACGCATTCGATACGCTGGGCCCGGTGAGGCTCGAGTGAAGTTTGGAATCCAGATTGATGTGGAAGAAGGCAAAGAAGGAATCTTTACCCTCAGCTTCGTGGTGAAGGAGATTTTGTTTGGACTCCTTGAAGTGAAGAAGGAAGAAATCTTGTGCCTCCAGCAATTCAAAAGCAAGTATAATCTTGTATTTACTTCTATGGCTGTTTGCAACAATTTCTATGATTGTTTGAAAAAGAATCTGGACAATCAATATTTGGATGGGCTGACTTTTGTCATCTTGTATTGCTCCAAAGAGGTACCTCTGACTGTTTTCATGTACAACCCACATGTGGACTTGGCTTTGATTTATGCCTTTCTAAATAGGCACTGCTATATTACCAAGGTGGCAGTAAAAGTCATGAATGAGGAGGAACTATGGACCGGTAAATATCGTTTCATGGTCAAGTTCCGGGAAAGTCCTGATGAACCAGGGGGTATACATTATCCTCCATCAAATTTTTCCATTGGGAGTGAGCGGGGTTACCTGTTCTTCCCCAATGCGCCCAGGTTTTGTCGTCATTGTAGGAGGTATGGCCATACTCAGGAAGCATGCGACATCAGACAGATTATTTGCAGGAAGTGCAATGAGGTGGGTCATTCTTCCAATAATTGCAAAAATGAAATAGTCTGTAACCTCTGCGGAGAGAAGGGGCATGCCTTCAGAGACTGTATATTCCATCCTGGTTCATATGCGGGGGCAGCGGGAAGGGGAAGGAGAAGAAATGAATCTCCTGCACCCACAGCTACAACTCCGACTGCTCCAACTCCGACTGCTCCGATATCTACTCTGGCTTTCCTGGATGAGGAGGAGGCTCGGGTTGCTTTTCCAGAACTGGTTCATGTGAATGTAAGAGGAAATATGGAGCTGGCACCTGAGCCACCGGTGCAGAGGGCCGCGTCTGTGGCTTCAGATGTCAGTGAGTCTGAGACGATAACTGATGATCGTATAGGCATGGAAGTGGCCCCGGTGGAGGATCTGGAGGCTGAAATTCCAGACATGATGGTTACATTGCAGGGGGAAGAGGAGTCTGATCTGACCAGAACACCGCATGTGGCCTGGAGCGATGTCGTTTCTGACCTTGAGGAGGAGGGAGGTCAGGGGGACTTTGACCCCCAGCGGCGGGATTATAGTTCAGATGAAGATGGAGGCGCTTCAGTGAAGAAAAAGAAGAAAACTGAACCATCCTTTTCCCCTTTAAGTGACTGCAGTGTGAGTCCAGCCCGGGTGTACCCTACTGCATCCGATCCCCAAGATGTGTCTTTTTTGGGGGAAGGCACAAACTACGATATCTGCACGTCCAGCGTCCTACCCCCAGAAGGGTTAGGATGATGTACAGGTGGGCATGTTGTCGTGACCTGCCACATCAAATTAATAGATGGGTGCCCAAGTTGCTCTCAGCATCTTGTCGCTAAATGTTCGGCTGATTAAATCTGAGTCGAGAAGAGTGGCAATTTTGGACTACTTGAGCAACTTGGATGCGGACGTATACTGTGTCCAGGAGTGTGGGATCTCCGATCCCTTAAGTGAAAATGCATGGCCTTTAGGTCAAAGTGTGTGGTCTGGTTCTGTATGTAATAAAAATTGTGGGGTAGGTGTTTTGGTGAAGGGTTATAGTGTTAAGATAGAAAGTTACATGGTGGTGGAGGCGGGGAGGTGTGTAATATGTAAGTTAAATTGTAGGGGGTGGAGGGTTAGGGTGGTAAATATGTATGCACCAATAGATAAAGGGGAGAGGCTGGAAATTTTTGAGAAATTATGTTTTTTTTTATCTGGCAAAATGCCAATAATTTTTGTTGGAGATTTCAATTGTGTGACGGAGGGGGATAAGATGGATGTTACAGGTAAAAGACTCAAGAGTCTTGTGGCGGATTTTTCCTTACAGGATGCTGCGGAAGTTTTTTTAGGTAATCCACCTCCTGCGACCTATAAGGCCGACAGGGGAGGCATAGAGTCTAGAATAGACCGTATCTTCTTTTCTTCACAAAATGTTATTTGTAGGAATTTCCAGCAGGAAGATGTTCCCTTCTCTGACCATGTGTGTTTGAGGGCACGTCTAGAAGGTAAGATTTCCTTTGTATATGGTGGTGGCGTGTGGAAACTTAATGTGCGTTTGCTGGAAGATAATAGGATCATGCGTGATTTTAGGCGAATGTATGTTAGGTGGAGGGATAAAAAAAGTGATTTCAGGAATGTGCTTGAGTGGTGGGACTGGATGAAGAGTGAGATTGTTTTTTTCTTTAGAAAAAGGGGCAGGAGGAAAGCAGCAATGAATAGAGCAAAATTTAATGATTTAAGCTCTAGACTGGAGTGGCTGAGGAAGTTAAGGATGATTGGAGTGGATGTGGATGTTTTGATGTGTCAAGTGAAAGAAGAGATTAAGAAATATATTGAGGGTAAAGGGAAAGAAATTATTTACCGTTCTAAGATTGAACATTTGGAGAAAAATGAGAAATGCACAAGGTTTTTTTTCAAAAAAGTTTTTGGGAAGAAAGTAGATATGGATGAGGTGGTGAATGGTGATGGGGTGTGTGTGAGTGGGAAGGATGTGATGCAGGAGGTGGTGTTGTTTTATAAGGAGTTGTATGGGGAAAAATGGGTTGATGATAGGATGTTGACTGATGCTTTGGGGTGTTTAGAAGGTTGTTTGGGTGAGGATGAACGTGAAATATTGGATGATGTAATTGTGTTGGATGAAGTTAAAAAAGTGGTGATGTCTGCGAGTAAGAATAAAACACCTGGGAAGGATGGACTGCCCGTGGAGTTATATGTTAAGGAATGGGACACGATGGGAAATGACTTATTGGAGGTGTGCCAGTATATGTTCACGGAGAATATGTTGAGTGAATCTATGAGAGATGGGGTGGTGGTTTTGGTTCATAAGAAAGGTGATAAAAAGGATTTGGGGAATTGGAGGCCAATCACCCTTTTGAATGCAGACTATAAGGTGTTTAGTAAATTGTTGGCTAGCCGGATGCGGGAAGTGATTGGCGGTGTGGTGGATGAAGATCAAGTGTGTGCAGTGCCTGGGAGAAGTATGACTGAAAATTTGGTGTTGTTGCGTGATGTGATTGGGGATTGTATGAGTCGTAAGCAGAAATGTTTGTTGTTTTCGGTTGATTTTGAAAAAGCTTTTGACCGTGTGTCACATAGCTTTATGTTTAAGGTTTTGTCTAAGATGGGTTATTCCAGGAATTTTGTAAACTGTGTTAGGAGTTTGTATTGTAATGTTTCAAGTGAATTTTTGGTGAATGGGTGGTTGAGTGAGAAAGTGAGAATTAAATCAGGAGTGCGTCAGGGGTGCCCTATGTCCCCTTTTTTGTTTATTAGTGTGATTGAAGTGTTGATGTGTATGGTTAGGAAGGATAAGGTTATGAGAGGTGTGATGATTCCTGGGAGTAATGGAAAGGATGTGAGAATTCTAGGTTACATGGATGATGTAGTGATTGTGAGTGGGAATATGGCTGCGATGAGTAGGGCAAGGTTGATATTAAGTTTGTTTTGTAGTGTCTCAGCTTTTAAGGTCAATTGGACTAAGAGTTCCTTTAAATGTTTTGGTGAGAGGAATGTACGGATGGATGGTGTGAGGTGTGAGGATGGTGCAATAAAGGTGCTTGGGATTAAGTTTAATGATGATTTGAAAGGAAATGAGAGTTGGGAAGATTGTGGGGTGAGAGTGGTGCGCAAGTTGAATTTTTGGCGAATGAGAGAACTAACTCTGACTGGGAAAGTTCTGATTATTAAGGCGGTTATTTTGCCTATTTTGTTGTTTGTTGCGAATGTATATCCTGCTGCTTTTAAGAAAATTAGGAAAACTGAGAAATTCATCTTTAATTTTCTTTGGGGAAGTCGCATGGAGAAATTGAAACGGGAATATGTCTATAAGTTATGTGTAAATGGTGGTTTGGATTTTCCAAATATTGATTTCTTTTTAGGGATTGGTTACGTGAAAATGGTGGTGGTGGTTCTAGGGAAAAGTAATAAGTGTGCTTATATGATGAAGTATTCGGCTGGATGGATGCTTTATGGCTTAAAGTGGGTCAAAAGGGATGCTAGAGTGCCTGTTGCTTTTAAGTGTCCTGTATGGTATGGTTGTGTTGAGAAATTTGTAAGGAAGTATGATTTGTTGTCCGTTAACATGAGTGATTTTAGGCAAAAGAAGAAAGTAATTAGGATGGTGCGTGAGCGTGAGGTGGTATGTAATATCAATGGGTTGAGAGGGGAGGAAGTAACCGAGATGTGGAGAAAATTAAGTATAGATGGTGTGACTAACAGACAGAGAGATATCGCTTGGATGATATTGCATGACATTTTGCCTGTTAGAGATGTGCAAAAGAAGAGGGATTTAGTTAAATCTGAGGTATGCCCGAGGGATGGATGTGGTTTGAGAGAGCATGTTAGACATATGGTATGGGATTGTGATTTTGCATATGATGTATGGAAGGGTATAGGGGGACTTTGCAAGGAATTGGTGGGTGTAAAGTATGTTAATTGGAAACTTGCTATGTTTGGGATGGGTGCATGTAGTAGAAATAAGGATAGGATTTTATGGTTGTTGGTGGTGTGTGTAATTGAAAGTTTGTGGGATGCGAGGAATTTGTTAGTTTTTAAAAGGAAGAAAATGTCAGTTAATGAATGTTTGAGATTGATTCTGTCACGTATGTATGTTATATACCTCTGGGATCAGGAACGTGGAAGTATTATAGATGCTGAAGGGATCTGGAAGTTTAAAAAGTGGAGGTTTTTGGTAAAGTTTAATTCGTAGTGTATAATGTACCTGATGATAAGGTTTGGTTTTATTTTTGATTATATACCAAGTGTGATGAAAGGCTAAGTGTCAATGAAAGGCTTTTGTAAGTCGATTTGATTGAGCTTATGCTCCGGCCTATCTGATTTGGTTAAAAAAAAAAAAAAAAAAAAAAAAAATCTGTTCTTATCAGTTTAATATCTGATACGTCCCCTATCTGGGGACCATATATTAAATGGATTTTTAGAACAGGGAGATGGAAAAAGAGCTTGCTCTGTCCACTCCACGCATTGACCTGGTATTGCAGTATCTCCAGGACCGGTGCACCCCTTCTTTAATGCAGTTTCTAAAATCAGAAAGAATTGAATTCAATGTTTTTTGTTCATTTTGCTTGTTTGTCGGATTTTGGGATGGACTCTTTGGCTTTGCTTTTCTTCTCCTCATTGGATTTTTCATGTTCAAAGTTGCAGAAGCCAGATTACAAGCTCATTTTGGTTCAACTTCAGCAACTGTGCATTGCATTGCCATGTAATGTGATGCAATGCTATCTTTCTAGCTCTCCCTTTTTACTTCCTTTTGGATAAACAGACATATTAGGCAAGCATTTTGGAGCTTTCACCTAAATAACTACAGGTGGTGAGATAAGCTGCACAATATAATTGACCTTTCAGTATATTGTTGCACACACACCATCTATTTAGCAAATGCCCTTGTTATCAACAGCAGCCTTTTAAACTCACCTGAGCTAACAGGTATGTGCGCTGGTTACTCTGCTGCGCTTAAAATTTCTTTTTTGGTTTGCTACAATGCCTTTTCTGAAACGTTGTCTCCCTCTGCTGGAACACTGACTTCTTTCATTTAATGCCTGCAGACTATAAAAGAGAACCCAACCCAAAAAGTTTGGTTGATTAGTCTGTGGCATTCTGTTAAACTGTTGCTTATGGCGGTCTCTGTGAGCTTCTCAGCGACATTCAGCCAGCCAGGTATCCTGCCTGCAGTAGATGGAATGTGGCAATGGAACGCTGGCTGCGCGTGTCATAATAGGCTCTGAGCCTTTATATACCTGTGCACAGCAGCAGCCACCTTCAGTCTGCTGCTGGACAGCCAGCAGCAGCAGGAGAGGTATGTAATCAGGAGCCCTCCTGCTAAGGGTAGACAGCTGCTCGTTCCACCCCACCCCCCGCCTTAATTGGTTCTCCTCCCTTCCAACGGTGTTGAGGCGGGTGGGAACAGCAGGGGGTGAAGGTGCTGTGTTTAAAGAGGTGGAGTTATGCAGATCTAAAATGCGTGGATTGCAGCAGCAGCAAGCCGAAAAGTGCAGGCATGTAAGGGATCTAGAGGTTGACAACATGTCTTCTTAACGGGAGTCCAGGAGCTCATCTCCACAAATGGACTTTTCAGGATCCTTGGGTGGCTCCGTAGTTTGAAACCAATTCTGGTTATCGCTTCTCGGCCTTTTGGCTAAGATCAAGTGTAGTATCTTTCGAAAAGGCGGTTTTAGATGTTGGCCGCCCTAGTAGATTGATACATTATGCACACTGGGGCTTAGGCGCTTGTTAGTACGCCAGTTGGCTAATATAGTCATCTGGTGGAAAGCATGGCCCCCCAGGATCGACGCCATTGGGCCGGGGAAGATCGAAAGCCCGAAGTGTGAAGTGCCCCAGGAGTGGTGACCCTGGGGTGCCTTAACTCACTGGGATTGGGAACCCCACTTGAGTTTATGGCACATTTGCACTAGCACTTCAATATTTCTTTCTTCACACACACCCTTATTCCGGGCCTTCTGGCCTTAGGATGGGGAATTTTTCAATTCCCGGTCGAAGGTCCGGGCAGTATTATACTGTGAAACCTTCACTATTTATTTAATTTTTTTTGTCACTGTGTGTCCACTTTTTCACGTGTGTCCACGTCCTTACTAGGATTTTGTCGGGATGCGGTTCCCTTACGGGTTCCTCTCTTGGCAGGTCTAGGGGGGGAATGTGTGGCCATCAGGTTCCGCTCCCCCCTGAACCCCCCTGGCTCTCCTCTTTCGGGAGGAGAGCGTTGTTGGCTCCCCTCTTCCGGGAGGGGAGCACAGTCTTTGACTCCCAGTGCCTTGCTCGGGTGAGAACTCGGGCAGGTATTGGGGGTAAGATTGGGTCGCCTCTGGCTCTGGCTGGAGGTGGCTATTTGTCCCTGTTCCTCGCTGTGGCCTTCTGGCTCGGAGGGACGGGGAATGGTTTGGGGGACCCTTCTCCTTTTGGAGAGGGTTTCAAGAAGGCCAGCATCCTAGTGCACTTTTTTTGTGGCACTTGTCACTTTTTTAAGCGCACTCGGGTTTTGTACACGAATTCGGGCTTTCAAAAAAAAAAAAAAAAAAAAAAAAATCTGTTCTTATCAGTTTAATATCTGATACGTCCCCTATCTGGGGACCATATATTAAATGGATTTTTAGAACAGGGAGATGGAAAAAGAGCTTGCTCTGTCCACTCCACGCATTGACCTGGTATTGCAGTATCTCCAGGACCGGTGCACCCCTTCTTTAATGCAGTTTCTAAAATCAGAAAGAATTGAATTCAATGTTTTTTGTTCATTTTGCTTGTTTGTCGGATTTTGGGATGGACTCTTTGGCTTTGCTTTTCTTCTCCTCATTGGATTTTTCATGTTCAAAGTTGCAGAAGCCAGATTACAAGCTCATTTTGGTTCAACTTCAGCAACTGTGCATTGCATTGCCATGTAATGTGATGCAATGCTATCTTTCTAGCTCTCCCTTTTTACTTCCTTTTGGATAAACAGACATATTAGGCAAGCATTTTGGAGCTTTCACCTAAATAACTACAGGTGGTGAGATAAGCTGCACAATATAATTGACCTTTCAGTATATTGTTGCACACACACCATCTATTTAGCAAATGCCCTTGTTATCAACAGCAGCCTTTTAAACTCACCTGAGCTAACAGGTATGTGCGCTGGTTACTCTGCTGCGCTTAAAATTTCTTTTTTGGTTTGCTACAATGCCTTTTCTGAAACGTTGTCTCCCTCTGCTGGAACACTGACTTCTTTCATTTAATGCCTGCAGACTATAAAAGAGAACCCAACCCAAAAAGTTTGGTTGATTAGTCTGTGGCATTCTGTTAAACTGTTGCTTATGGCGGTCTCTGTGAGCTTCTCAGCGACATTCAGCCAGCCAGGTATCCTGCCTGCAGTAGATGGAATGTGGCAATGGAACGCTGGCTGCGCGTGTCATAATAGGCTCTGAGCCTTTATATACCTGTGCACAGCAGCAGCCACCTTCAGTCTGCTGCTGGACAGCCAGCAGCAGCAGGAGAGGTATGTAATCAGGAGCCCTCCTGCTAAGGGTAGACAGCTGCTCGTTCCACCCCACCCCCCGCCTTAATTGGTTCTCCTCCCTTCCAACGGTGTTGAGGCGGGTGGGAACAGCAGGGGGTGAAGGTGCTGTGTTTAAAGAGGTGGAGTTATGCAGATCTAAAACGCGTGGATTGCAGCAGCAGCAAGCCGAAAAGTGCAGGCATGTAAGGGATCTAGAGGTTGACAACATGTCTTCTTAACGGGAGTCCAGGAGCTCATCTCCACAAATGGACTTTTCAGGATCCTTGGGTGGCTCCGTAGTTTGAAACCAATTCTGGTTATCGCTTCTCGGCCTTTTGGCTAAGATCAAGTGTAGTATCTTTTGAAAAGGCAGTTTTGTCCTTGGGCTGCCCTAGTAAATTGATGCATATTACACACTGGTTTGGTGCACTTGTTAGTACGCCAGGTGGCTCATAGAGTTATCTGATGGAAAACATGGCCCTCCAGGATCGAAGTCACTAGGCTGGGTAAGTGTGAGGGCTTTGGAGCAATGTGCCCCAGGAGTAGGCGCCCTGGTGGGAGTCCAAGCTTACTGGGACTGGGAACCCCAGAAAGACTTGGCTTCGTTGCACGCCGCACCTTTGCCAATCATACTTTCTGAGCAACCCCCCCTATTCCTGGCCTCCGGGCTAGGAAGGGGAATTTTTATAAACCCGGTCGGAGGTCCGGTCAGCTTTGGGCTGAGAAACCAGCACAGGCTCCAGCTCCACTAGGGTGGCAGCCTAGATGGAAGCTGGGAGCACGAAAACGGCTCTTCTCCGGCTTCGGCTAGGGAGAGCATCGGAGATCCCTGACCCTCGCCGTGGCCTTCTGGCTCGGAGGGATGGGGATGGTTTATTGGGGACCCTCTCCTCCGGGAAGGGTCCACATGAATCCTCGCCTCGTGCGCTGTTTTGGTGTGACTTCGGTCACATTTTTCAGTGCCTTGGATGCAGCTTCAATCAAAAAATCTGTTCTTATCAGTTTAATATCTGATACGTCCCCTATCTGGGGACCATACATTAAATGGATTTTTAGAACAGGGAGATGGAAAATGAGCTTGCTCTGTCCACTCCACGCATTGACCTGGTATTGCAGTATCTCCAGGACCGGTGCACCCCTTCTTTAATGCAGTTTCTAAAATCAGAAAGAATTGAATTCAATGTTTTTTGTTCATTTTGCTTGTTTGTCGGATTTTGGGATGGACTCTTTGGCTTTGCTTTTCTTCTCCTCATTGGATTTTTCATGTTCAAAGTTGCAGAAGCCAGATTACAAGCTCATTTTGGTTCAACTTCAGCAACTGTGCATTGCATTGCCATGTAATGTGATGCAATGCTATCTTTCTAGCTCTCCCTTTTTACTTCCTTTTGGATAAACAGACATATTAGGCAAGCATTTTGGAGCTTTCACCTAAATAACTACAGGTGGTGAGATAAGCTGCACAATATAATTGACCTTTCAGTATATTGTTGCACACACACCATCTATTTAGCAAATGCCCTTGTTATCAACAGCAGCCTTTTAAACTCACCTGAGCTAACAGGTATGTGCGCTGGTTACTCTGCTGCGCTTAAAATTTCTTTTTTGGTTTGCTACAATGCCTTTTCTGAAACGTTGTCTCCCTCTGCTGGAACACTGACTTCTTTCATTTAATGCCTGCAGACTATAAAAGAGAACCCAACCCAAAAAGTTTGGTTGATTATTCTGTGGCATTCTGTTAAACTGTTGCTTATGGCGGTCTCTGTGAGCTTCTCAGCGACATTCAGCCAGCCAGGTATCCTGCCTGCAGTAGATGGAATGTGGCAATGGAACGCTGGCTGCGCGTGTCATAATAGGCTCTGAGCCTTTATATACCTGTGCACAGCAGCAGCCACCTTCAGTCTGCTGCTGGACAGCCAGCAGCAGCAGCAGCAGGAGAGGTATGTAATCAGGAGCCCTCCTGCTAAGGGTAGACAGCTGCTCGTTCCACCCCACCCCCCGCCTTAATTGGTTCTCCTCCCTTCCAACGGTGTTGAGGCGGGTGGGAACAGCAGGGGGTGAAGGTGCTGTGTTTAAAGAGGTGGAGTTATGCAGATCTAAAACGCGTGGATTGCAGCAGCAGCAAGCCGAAAAGTGCAGGCATGTAAGGGATCTAGAGGTTGACAACATGTCTTCTTAACGGGAGTCCAGGAGCTCATCTCCACAAATGGACTTTTCAGGATCCTTGGGTGGCTCCGTAGTTTGAAACCAATTCTGGTTATCACTTCTCGGCCTTTTGGCTAAGATCAAGTGTAGTATCTGTTCTTATCAGTTTAATATCTGATACGTCCCCTATCTGGGGACCATATATTAAATGGATTTTTAGAACAGGGAGATGGAAAAAGAGCTTGCTCTGTCCACTCCACGCATTGACCTGGTATTGCAGTATCTCCAGGACCGGTGCACCCCTTCTTTAATGCAGTTTCTAAAATCAGAAAGAATTGAATTCAATGTTTTTTGTTCATTTTGCTTGTTTGTCGGATTTTGGGATGGACTCTTTGGCTTTGCTTTTCTTCTCCTCATTGAATTTTTCATGTTCAAAGTTGCAGAAGCCAGATTACAAGCTCATTTTGGTTCAACTTCAGCAACTGTGCATTGCATTGCCATGTAATGTGATGCAATGCTATCTTTCTAGCTCTCCCTTTTTACTTCCTTTTGGATAAACAGACATATTAGGCAAGCATTTTGGAGCTTTCACCTAAATAACTACAGGTGGTGAGATAAGCTGCACAATATAATTGACCTTTCAGTATATTGTTGCACACACACCATCTATTTAGCAAATGCCCTTGTTATCAACAGCAGCCTTTTAAACTCACCTGAGCTAACAGGTATGTGCGCTGGTTACTCTGCTGCGCTTAAAATTTCTTTTTTGGTTTGCTACAATGCCTTTTCTGAAACGTTGTCTCCCTCTGCTGGAACACTGACTTCTTTCATTTAATGCCTGCAGACTATAAAAGAGAACCCAACCCAAAAAGTTTGGTTGATTAGTCTGTGGCATTCTGTTAAACTGTTGCTTATGGCGGTCTCTGTGAGCTTCTCAGCGACATTCAGCCAGCCAGGTATCCTGCCTGCAGTAGATGGAATGTGGCAATGGAACGCTGGCTGCGCGTGTCATAATAGGCTCTGAGCCTTTATATACCTGTGCACAGCAGCAGCCACCTTCAGTCTGCTGCTGGACAGCCAGCAGCAGCAGCAGGAGAGGTATGTAATCAGGAGCCCTCCTGCTAAGGGTAGACAGCTGCTCGTTCCACCCCACCCCCCGCCTTAATTGGTTCTCCTCCCTTCCAACGGTGTTGAGGCGGGTGGGAACAGCAGGGGGTGAAGGTGCTGTGTTTAAAGAGGTGGAGTTATGCAGATCTAAAACGCGTGGATTGCAGCAGCAGCAAGCCGAAAAGTGCAGGCATGTAAGGGATCTAGAGGTTGACAACATGTCTTCTTAACGGGAGTCCAGGAGCTCATCTCCACAAATGGACTTTTCAGGATCCTTGGGTGGCTCCGTAGTTTGAAACCAATTCTGGTTATCGCTTCTCGGCCTTTTGGCTAAGATCAAGTGTAGTATCTGTTCTTATCAGTTTAATATCTGATACGTCCCCTATCTGGGGACCATATATTAAATGGATTTTTAGAACAGGGAGATGGAAAAAGAGCTTGCTCTGTCCACTCCACGCATTGACCTGGTATTGCAGTATCTCCAGGACCGGTGCACCCCTTCTTTAATGCAGTTTCTAAAATCAGAAAGAATTGAATTCAATGTTTTTTGTTCATTTTGCTTGTTTGTCGGATTTTGGGATGGACTCTTTGGCTTTGCTTTTCTTATCCTCATTGGATTTTTCATGTTCAAAGTTGCAGAAGCCAGATTACAAGCTCATTTTGGTTCAACTTCAGCAACTGTGCATTGCATTGCCATGTAATGTGATGCAATGCTATCTTTCTAGCTCTCCCTTTTTACTTCCTTTTGGATAAACAGACATATTAGGCAAGCATTTTGGAGCTTTCACCTAAATAACTACAGGTGGTGAGATAAGCTGCACAATATAATTGACCTTTCAGTATATTGTTGCACACACACCATCTATTTAGCAAATGCCCTTGTTATCAACAGCAGCCTTTTAAACTCACCTGAGCTAACAGGTATGTGCGCTGGTTACTCTGCTGCGCTTAAAATTTCTTTTTTGGTTTGCTACAATGCCTTTTCTGAAACGTTGTCTCCCTCTGCTGGAACACTGACTTCTTTCATTTAATGCCTGCAGACTATAAAAGAGAACCCAACCCAAAAAGTTTGGTTGATTAGTCTGTGGCATTCTGTTAAACTGTTGCTTATGGCGGTCTCTGTGAGCTTCTCAGCGACATTCAGCCAGCCAGGTATCCTGCCTGCAGTAGATGGAATGTGGCAATGGAACGCTGGCTGCGCGTGTCATAATAGGCTCTGAGCCTTTATATACCTGTGCACAGCAGCAGCCACCTTCAGTCTGCTGCTGGACAGCCAGCAGCAGCAGCAGCAGGAGAGGTATGTAATCAGGAGCCCTCCTGCTAAGGGTAGACAGCTGCTCGTTCCACCCCACCCCCCGCCTTAATTGGTTCTCCTCCCTTCCAACGGTGTTGAGGCGGGTGGGAACAGCAGGGGGTGAAGGTGCTGTGTTTAAAGAGGTGGAGTTATGCAGATCTAAAACGCGTGGATTGCAGCAGCAGCAAGCCGAAAAGTGCAGGCATGTAAGGGATCTAGAGGTTGACAACATGTCTTCTTAACGGGAGTCCAGGAGCTCATCTCCACAAATGGACTTTTCAGGATCCTTGGGTGGCTCCGTAGTTTGAAACCAATTCTGGTTATCGCTTCTCGGCCTTTTGGCTAAGATCAAGTGTAGTATCTGCTCTTATCAGTTTAATATCTGATACGTCCCCTATCTGGGGACCATATATTAAATGGATTTTTAGAACAGGGAGATGGAAAAAGAGCTTGCTCTGTCCACTCCACGCATTGACCTGGTATTGCAGTATCTCCAGGACCGGTGCACCCCTTCTTTAATGCAGTTTCTAAAATCAGAAAGAATTGAATTCAATGTTTTTTGTTCATTTTGCTTGTTTGTCGGATTTTGGGATGGACTCTTTGGCTTTGCTTTTCTTCTCCTCATTGGATTTTTCATGTTCAAAGTTGCAGAAGCCAGATTACAAGCTCATTTTGGTTCAACTTCAGCAACTGTGCATTGCATTGCCATGTAATGTGATGCAATGCTATCTTTCTAGCTCTCCCTTTTTACTTCCTTTTGGATAAACAGACATATTAGGCAAGCATTTTGGAGCTTTCACCTAAATAACTACAGGTGGTGAGATAAGCTGCACAATATAATTGACCTTTCAGTATATTGTTGCACACACACCATCTATTTAGCAAATGCCCTTGTTATCAACAGCAGCCTTTTAAACTCACCTGAGCTAACAGGTATGTGCGCTGGTTACTCTGCTGCGCTTAAAATTTCTTTTTTGGTTTGCTACAATGCCTTTTCTGAAATGTTGTCTCCCTCTGCTGGAACACTGACTTCTTTCATTTAATGCCTGCAGACTATAAAAGAGAACCCAACCCAAAAAGTTTGGTTGATTAGTCTGTGGCATTCTGTTAAACTGTTGCTTATGGCGGTCTCTGTGAGCTTCTCAGCGACATTCAGCCAGCCAGGTATCCTGCCTGCAGTAGATGGAATGTGGCAATGGAACGCTGGCTGCGCGTGTCATAATAGGCTCTGAGCCTTTATATACCTGTGCACAGCAGCAGCCACCTTCAGTCTGCTGCTGGACAGCCAGCAGCAGCAGCAGGAGAGGTATGTAATCAGGAGCCCTCCTGCTAAGGGTAGACAGCTGCTCGTTCCACCCCACCCCCCGCCTTAATTGGTTCTCCTCCCTTCCAACGGTGTTGAGGCGGGTGGGAACAGCAGGGGGTGAAGGTGCTGTGTTTAAAGAGGTGGAGTTATGCAGATCTAAAACGCGTGGATTGCAGCAGCAGCAAGCCGAAAAGTGCAGGCATGTAAGGGATCTAGAGGTTGACAACATGTCTTCTTAACGGGAGTCCAGGAGCTCATCTCCACAAATGGACTTTTCAGGATCCTTGGGTGGCTCCGTAGTTTGAAACCAATTCTGGTTATCGCTTCTCGGCCTTTTGGCTAAGATCAAGTGTAGTATCTGTTCTTATCAGTTTAATATCTGATACGTCCCCTATCTGGGGACCATATATTAAATGGATTTTTAGAACAGGGAGATGGAAAAAGAGCTTGCTCTGTCCACTCCACGCATTGACCTGGTATTGCAGTATCTCCAGGACCGGTGCACCCCTTCTTTAATGCAGTTTCTAAAATCAGAAAGAATTGAATTCAATGTTTTTTGTTCATTTTGCTTGTTTGTCGGATTTTGGGATGGACTCTTTGGCTTTGCTTTTCTTATCCTCATTGGATTTTTCATGTTCAAAGTTGCAGAAGCCAGATTACAAGCTCATTTTGGTTCAACTTCAGCAACTGTGCATTGCATTGCCATGTAATGTGATGCAATGCTATCTTTCTAGCTCTCCCTTTTTACTTCCTTTTGGATAAACAGACATATTAGGCAAGCATTTTGGAGCTTTCACCTAAATAACTACAGGTGGTGAGATAAGCTGCACAATATAATTGACCTTTCAGTATATTGTTGCACACACACCATCTATTTAGCAAATGCCCTTGTTATCAACAGCAGCCTTTTAAACTCACCTGAGCTAACAGGTATGTGCGCTGGTTACTCTGCTGCGCTTAAAATTTCTTTTTTGGTTTGCTACAATGCCTTTTCTGAAACGTTGTCTCCCTCTGCTGGAACACTGACTTCTTTCATTTAATGCCTGCAGACTATAAAAGAGAACCCAACCCAAAAAGTTTGGTTGATTAGTCTGTGGCATTCTGTTAAACTGTTGCTTATGGCGGTCTCTGTGAGCTTCTCAGCGACATTCAGCCAGCCAGGTATCCTGCCTGCAGTAGATGGAATGTGGCAATGGAACGCTGGCTGCGCGTGTCATAATAGGCTCTGAGCCTTTATATACCTGTGCACAGCAGCAGCCACCTTCAGTCTGCTGCTGGACAGCCAGCAGCAGCAGCAGCAGGAGAGGTATGTAATCAGGAGCCCTCCTGCTAAGGGTAGACAGCTGCTCGTTCCACCCCACCCCCCGCCTTAATTGGTTCTCCTCCCTTCCAACGGTGTTGAGGCGGGTGGGAACAGCAGGGGGTGAAGGTGCTGTGTTTAAAGAGGTGGAGTTATGCAGATCTAAAACGCGTGGATTGCAGCAGCAGCAAGCCGAAAAGTGCAGGCATGTAAGGGATCTAGAGGTTGACAACATGTCTTCTTAACTGGAGTCCAGGAGCTCATCTCCACAAATGGACTTTTCAGGATCCTTGGGTGGCTCCGTAGTTTGAAACCAATTCTGGTTATCGCTTCTCGGCCTTTTGGCTGCGATCTGTAGTGGGTTGCGTCATTTGGCCAAGGTGATCTAGGTGGATCTTTGCACTCGGCCTTCTGGATCTTGGTCCAGCTGCTGCTATTGGGTGTGGAGCAAAGTCTAGATTTGCCTTTTCTTCCTGGAGGACGGTTCTTTTTCGTGGTGTGGAGGTCGGTAGGACGAAGAGGATTGAAATCCGGGTGGAGCTGCGATCTGCTGTGTCGTTTTTTTTCCTGATCATCTGTGGAAAAAGAAGGAGGAAAAGAATATGGAATCGAAGAGGCCATTTGGAGGTAGGAGGGAAAATCGGGAGAACAATTCCAATGACTATTTTTCAGAGGATTATCCTTTGAAGGATACACTCCGTTTGTTGGTGGCTCCTGGTTATCGGCAGGAAAAGGATTCCGAGTTTATCTTCAGAGAGATTTGTAAATTTCTGAAGATTGAAAAGGAGGAACTTTTTTGTTTTCAATCCTTTTTTTCGAGAGGGATATATGATTTAACTTTAATGGGGAACTCTCAGTGTGAAAGAGCCTATACTCTCTATGAAGTTAATAGGGAGAACGAGCTTTTTGTTGGAGTGAGAGTGATTCCCTCCTTTCAGTTCTCCATGAAACTGCTAACAATACATTTGTTCAGTCCATTTGTTACTGATAGTGAAGTAATAAACTATCTAAGTGCATATTGTGAGAAAGTTATCCCAAGAAAACGTGGGGAAACTAGGTTCGGAGTGTGGAACGGAAAAAGGGTTTTTCTGGTAGCCTTCAAGAAGGACCCAGAAGAAGAAGGTGGGGTACTTAGACCACCACCAAATGTCTATGTTAATCGTAGCCGTGGATATCTGTTTTTTTCGGGTATGCCTAATTACTGTTATGGGTGCCGTAAATATGGACATTTGGATATTGTGTGCAAAAAGTGTTGTAGGTGTCCCGGTTCAGCTCATCAGGAGGATGCATGTCCAAATAAGAAGAAAGGAGGCGAGGAGGAGATGGATACTTCATCAGAACATCGGCAGAATGAAGCCGAGGATGGTGAGGAAGCAAGTGAAAAGAGAACTGATGAGCAGGAAATGGAGGAGGTGAGAAAAGTAAAGAAGAAGAAAACACCGGAAGAAGAGAAGAGAAAGAAAGAAGAGAGAGGGAGGAGGTCGGAGGAGGATGAGAAAAGAAAGATGGAAGAAAGGAAGAAGGAGAAGGAGTTAGAAGAAGATAAGAACAGAGAAGAGCAGAAGAAAGAAGGTCGGGAGAAGGAAGAGCAGAAGAAAGAAGAAAAGAAGAAAGAAGAAAAGAAGAATGAAGAACGGAGGATTGAAGAATTGAAGTCTGTGCTGGTGGGTGTGGGACAATTAATGCAGAAAGTCCCTCCACCAAGCAAAGAGAGTAATATAAAAGAACAAGGGGGTGAAGTAAAAAAGGGAGGCGCAGGGGGAAAGGTGGTGGTAGTGAAAAGTCAAAGCCTGCCTGTAATAGGGCCTTCCCCTAGGGAGATTTTATCTCAGAGTATACCCTGTGGTCAGGAAAGGATGGATTCATCAAAAATTTTGAAAAGAAGTGTAGATGATAAAGAGCGTGGTGTAGGGCCATGTGTAGTAAAAGTATTTGCTTGTGAAAAGGATTTTGACATTTCCAGTTCATCAGAGTCGGAAGGGCTGAGTATCGATGAAAGTGCTTTGCAATCCGATGAGGGCGGGGGAGATAGCCCGGTGCCAGTCACTAAAAGATGATCAGGGCGGCTTCCCTGAATGTTCAGGGTTTCAATGACTTATATAAAAGAACTGTGATTTATGACTATTTTAATAATGAAAACTTTGATTTTGTATTTCTTCAAGAATGTAATTTGTCAAAGAAGTTAAATTATGATTTTTTACGGGGTATATGGAAGGGTAATTTATGTTTTTCAGGCGGGAATGAATTCAGAAGTGATGGGGTTGGTTTTATATGTTCCAGGGAATGGGAGATTACCAACTACGAAGAAATATACCCTGGTAGGATTCTAAGAGTGGATGTAGAAAGGAATGGGAAGAAATATAGATGTTTTAATATTTATGCCAATACAGAAAAAGTTTTAAGGTTACATTTGTTTGAAATTTTGCAGCTTTTTATCCCAGGTGTAGTTCCAGTAATTTTAGGGGGAGATTTTAATTGTCAACTAAATAATGTAAAAGATGGTTCGGTTTCTTGTCTCAAGGGTATTTTATCTTCTTTTAACCTAAAAGATGCTTGGTGGTTGGACGGGCAGAAGAAGGAGTATGAAATTACTTGGGAAGGAAGAGGTTGTTCCTCGAGAATAGATTATTTGTTTATATCCAAGGATTTTACTTGTTCTAATTTTAAAACGCATAAAGCACCTTTTTCTGATCATAGAATAATTGAATGTACACTGATGGTAGAGGCGGATGAGGGAAAAAGGCCGTCTCATTGGAAACTGAATGTATCATTGTTACAGCATAAGGAGGTAAGGGAGGATTTTAAATTTTTCTTTGAGAAGCTGAAATTAGAAAAGAAATGTTTTGACTCTACTTTTAAATGGTGGGACTACATGAAAAAGGAAGTTAAATTATTCTTTATGGAAGTAGGCAAGAGGAAAGCTGCGGATAAGCGACAGTCATACAATAACCTTAATGCAAATCTACAGTGTCTGTATCAGTTTAGGAATAATGGAGTTAATGTGGAGGAGGAAATTATGGTGACGAAGGAAAAAATTCAAAAATGTCTGAGAGAAAAAGGAAAAGAAATTATCTTTAATTCTCGTGTGAAGGTGTTGGAGGAAGACGAGAAATGTACTAAATTCTTTTTTAAAAAAATCTGTGAGAAAAAGGCCTTTATGGGGGTTTTAGAGGGGGAAAGGAGTTTGGAGGGGAAAAAGATGAAAGTGAAAGAATTTTATGATAACCTGTTTTCAGCAAAAAATACAGATAGGTCTTTGAAGGAGCATTTTTTAGGAGGGTTGGATAAGTGTTTTACTAAGGAAAATAAATTATTATTATCAGAGGGTATTTCAAAAGAAGAAGTTTTTAATACAGTTAATACATTGCAAAACGGTAAGACACCAGGGTCGGATGGGTTACCCATTGAGTTTTATAAAATATTATGGGATATTGTGGGGAATGAATTTTATGAAATGTTTTTAAAAGTTGAGTCTTTATGTCGTGTCCCGGAGTCATGGTTGGAGGGGGTAATTGTTTTATTATACAAAAGAGGTGATAGAGAATTGCTAAAAAACTGGAGACCGATTACTCTTTTAAATACAGATTATAAAGTTTATGCGAAGCTGTTGGCAAATAGATTAAAGAAAGTGGTGAGTTCGGTGATAGATATAGACCAAACGTGTGCAGTTCCAACGCGGAAGATCAGTGACTCGTTGATTTTAATTAGAGACATAATATGGGATGTTTCCGATAGAAGACAGAAGATGGCGTTAATTACTCTGGATTTTGAAAAGGCTTATGATAGAGTCGCCCATGATTTTTTATTCGATGTTTTAAGGAGAATGGGTTGCCCGGATGATTTTAGTAAACGTATTAAATCCTTGTATCAAGCATGTTTTAGTAAAGTATCTGTAAATGGGTTTTTATCTGGAAGTGTAAAGATTAATTGTGGGGTGAAACAGGGATGCCCCTTATCCCCTATTCTTTTTATCTGTGCGATTGAGCCTCTTTTAACTGCTTTTAGGAAAGACAAAGTGATTAATGGTTTTTTTATTCCTGGGAGTTGGGGAGAGCAGGTTAAAGTGGTGGCTTTTATGGATGATGTGACTGTTTTTGTAAAAGATTTAAGAAGTATGAATAGGGTTTTAAGAACGGTTGAATGGTTTGGGGCGGCATCAGGTTTTAAGATCAATTTGGAGAAATCTGGTGTTTTAACGATGGGCAGTTTTATCTTAGAATCCGATTGTAAATTATTGAGAGTCTTTGAAGCAAAGATTTTAGGCATCTATTTTTCGGAAGAGTGTGGAAATGTAAAAAATTGGGAATCACTGTTGGAGAGGGTTAGGAAAAAGGTGTCTTTTTGGAATCTGAGAGAGCTAACGTTGGAAGGGAAGATTTTAATTATCAAGCAGGTTTTACTCCCAATGATTTTATATGTTGCAACCATTTTTATTCCACCTGTCAATGCGATGAAAAAAATTATTAAAGTATGTTTTAATTTTTTATGGAGATCAAAAATGGAAAGGGTTAAGCGCGAAGAATTGTATAAGCCAAAAAAGAAAGGTGGTAAAGGTTATCCTGATATCAAAGCCTTTTTATATGCAAAGTATATGGCAAACTGCATAAATATTTTATTAGGGTCAGAATCGAAGCTTAAAGCCTTTTCTATTTATAATTTGGGTTTCTATATAAGAAAATATAAGTGGGTGGACATGAGATTGAATAGACCTTATAGATTTTTACCCCCAAGTAACTATGTTGTGCTGGAAAAGATTTTGAGAGATTATGATCTAAAAGGTTTTGATCTTAAGGTACTGAGGTGTCATAAAAAGATATTACAAGTCTTGGAAGGAAGGTTAAACACTAGTCCAGTGGAGCACTTTATGCCAAAGATAGTGGACAGGATTTGGCTGAATGTAAACTATGTGTTCTTATCAAATGAACATAAAGATTTGTTATGGTGTATAATAAAGGATTGCTTACCGACACGAGAATTTCAGCATAGACGTGGTCTTGTTCGTTTTGAAAAATGTCCAAGACAGAGATGTGGAGGTAGTGAGACTCCTATGCACGTATTCTGGAATTGCGAGTTTGCACAAAAAGTCTGGAGGAAAATGTGCAATCTGATTAAAGCTGTGAGTAATGTTAATTTTTTAGATTTTAACAGGGTGTTCTATGGGATGGGTGTAAAGGAAGAAGATTTTAAGGTGGTGTGGGTGATTATAACATGTGTAAAGATGGCAATTTGGAAGGTGAGAAACATTTTGATTTTTAAACATAATGAAGTGTCTGTTGAACAGTGTATTAAGTTGTGTCTAAGTTATTTATTTATGTATTTTTGGAAGGACAAAATGGTTTTGGGCATAAGAAAAGCAGATGTATTGTGGAAGCAAAATGAATGGAATATACTTACTGTGTAGCCTTTGTTGTCATTGAAAATCTTTTTCTGGAAAAATACAAATGTTAATTACAGGAAAAAAAAAAAAAAAAAAGTTAAAAAGAAAGTTAAGAAAAAGGAAAGAAGGAAATATATATGTATATATATATATATATATATATAAAAAAAAAAACAAAAAAAAAAAACACGATGATGGATTTGAGTCTTGGTTTTTGCTTTTAAAGATGTAAGACTTTGTAATCTGAGTGTAAAAAAAAAAAAAAATCTGTTCTTATCAGTTTAATATCTGATACGTCCCCTATCTGGGGACCATATATTAAATGGATTTTTAGAACAGGGAGATGGAAAAAGAGCTTGCTCTGTCCACTCCACGCATTGACCTGGTATTGCAGTATCTCCAGGACCGGTGCACCCCTTCTTTAATGCAGTTTCTAAAATCAGAAAGAATTGAATTCAATGTTTTTTGTTCATTTTGCTTGTTTGTCGGATTTTGGGATGGACTCTTTGGCTTTGCTTTTCTTCTCCTCATTGGATTTTTCATGTTCAAAGTTGCAGAAGCCAGATTACAAGCTCATTTTGGTTCAACTTCAGCAACTGTGCATTGCATTGCCATGTAATGTGATGCAATGCTATCTTTCTAGCTCTCCCTTTTTACTTCCTTTTGGATAAACAGACATATTAGGCAAGCATTTTGGAGCTTTCACCTAAATAACTACAGGTGGTGAGATAAGCTGCACAATATAATTGACCTTTCAGTATATTGTTGCACACACACCATCTATTTAGCAAATGCCCTTGTTATCAACAGCAGCCTTTTAAACTCACCTGAGCTAACAGGTATGTGCGCTGGTTACTCTGCTGCGCTTAAAATTTCTTTTTTGGTTTGCTACAATGCCTTTTCTGAAACGTTGTCTCCCTCTGCTGGAACACTGACTTCTTTCATTTAATGCCTGCAGACTATAAAAGAGAACCCAACCCAAAAAGTTTGGTTGATTAGTCTGTGGCATTCTGTTAAACTGTTGCTTATGGCGGTCTCTGTGAGCTTCTCAGCGACATTCAGCCAGCCAGGTATCCTGCCTGCAGTAGATGGAATGTGGCAATGGAACGCTGGTTGCGCGTGTCATAATAGGCTCTGAGCCTTTATATACCTGTGCACAGCAGCAGCCACCTTCAGTCTGCTGCTGGACAGCCAGCAGCAGCAGGAGAGGTATGTAATCAGGAGCCTTCCTGCTAAGGGTAGACAGCTGCTCGTTCCACCCCACCCCCCGCCTTAATTGGTTCTCCTCCCTTCCAACGGTGTTGAGGCGGGTGGGAACAGCAGGGGGTGAAGGTACTGTGTTTAAAGAGGTGGAGTTATGCAGATCTAAAACGCGTGGATTGCAGCAGCAGCAAGCCGAAAAGTGCAGGCATGTAAGGGATCTAGAGGTTGACAACATGTCTTCTTAACGGGAGTCCAGGAGCTCATCTCCACAAATGGACTTTTCAGGATCCTTGGGTGGCTCCGTAGTTTGAAACCAATTCTGGTTATCGCTTCTCGGCCTTTTGGCTAAGATCAAGTGTAGTATCTGTTCTTATCAGTTTAATATCTGATACGTTCCCTATCTGGGGACCATATATTAAATGGATATTTAGAACAGGGAGATGGAAAAAGAGCTTGCTCTGTCCACTCCACGCATTGACCTGGTATTGCAGTATCTCCAGGACCGGTGCACCCCTTCTTTAATGCAGTTTCTAAAATCAGAAAGAATTGAATTCAATGTTTTTTGTTCATTTTGCTTGTTTGTCGGATTTTGGGATGGACTCTTTGGCTTTGCTTTTCTTCTCCTCATTGGATTTTTCATGTTCAAAGTTGCAGAAGCCAGATTACAAGCTCATTTTGGTTCAACTTCAGCAACTGTGCATTGCATTGCCATGTAATGTGATGCAATGCTATCTTTCTAGCTCTCCCTTTTTACTTCCTTTTGGATAAACAGACATATTAGGCAAGCATTTTGGAGCTTTCACCTAAATAACTACAGGTGGTGAGATAAGCTGCACAATATAATTGACCTTTCAGTATATTGTTGCACACACACCATCTATTTAGCAAATGCCCTTGTTATCAACAGCAGCCTTTTAAACTCACCTGAGCTAACAGGTATGTGCGCTGGTTACTCTGCTGCGCTTAAAATTTCTTTTTTGGTTTGCTACAATGCCTTTTCTGAAACGTTGTCTCCCTCTGCTGGAACACTGACTTCTTTCATTTAATGCCTGCAGACTATAAAAGAGAACCCAACCCAAAAAGTTTGGTTGATTAGTCTGTGGCATTCTGTTAAACTGTTGCTTATGGCGGTCTCTGTGAGCTTCTCAGCGACATTCAGCCAGCCAGGTATCCTGCCTGCAGTAGATGGAATGTGGCAATGGAACGCTGGCTGCGCGTGTCATAATAGGCTCTGAGCCTTTATATACCTGTGCACAGCAGCAGCCACCTTCAGTCTGCTGCTGGACAGCCAGCAGCAGCAGCAGGAGAGGTATGTAATCAGGAGCCCTCCTGCTAAGGGTAGACAGCTGCTCGTTCCACCCCACCCCCCGCCTTAATTGGTTCTCCTCCCTTCCAACGGTGTTGAGGCGGGTGGGAACAGCAGGGGGTGAAGGTGCTGTGTTTAAAGAGGTGGAGTTATGCAGATCTAAAACGCGTGGATTGCAGCAGCAGCAAGCCGAAAAGTGCAGGCATGTAAGGGATCTAGAGGTTGACAACATGTCTTCTTAACGGGAGTCCAGGAGCTCATCTCCACAAATGGACTTTTCAGGATCCTTGGGTGGCTCCGTAGTTTGAAACCAATTCTGGTTATCGCTTCTCGGCCTTTTGGCTCAGATCTGTAATGGGTCTAGTCATTTGGCTGTCTGTGCGTTAACTCTTGGCCCTGTGGCATCGCCATTTTATGGCTTAAGCCACTTGCTGCTATAAGGAGTTGGCCAGTAGACACGACTAGCGATAATGGGACGCATTCGATACGCTGGGCCCGGTGAGGCTCGAGTGAAGTTTGGAATCCAGATTGATGTGGAAGAAGGCAAAGAAGGAATCTTTACCCTCAGCTTCGTGGTGAAGGAGATTTTGTTTGGACTCCTTGAAGTGAAGAAGGAAGAAATCTTGTGCCTCCAGCAATTCAAAAGCAAGTATAATCTTGTATTTACTTCTATGGCTGTTTGCAACAATTTCTATGATTGTTTGAAAAAGAATCTGGACAATCAATATTTGGATGGGCTGACTTTTGTCATCTTGTATTGCTCCAAAGAGGTACCTCTGACTGTTTTCATGTACAACCCACATGTGGACTTGGCTTTGATTTATGCCTTTCTAAATAGGCACTGCTATATTACCAAGGTGGCAGTAAAAGTCATGAATGAGGAGGAACTATGGACCGGTAAATATCGTTTCATGGTCAAGTTCCGGGAAAGTCCTGATGAACCAGGGGGTATACATTATCCTCCATCAAATTTTTCCATTGGGAGTGAGCGGGGTTACCTGTTCTTCCCCAATGCGCCCAGGTTTTGTCGTCATTGTAGGAGGTATGGCCATACTCAGGAAGCATGCGACATCAGACAGATTATTTGCAGGAAGTGCAATGAGGTGGGTCATTCTTCCAATAATTGCAAAAATGAAATAGTCTGTAACCTCTGCGGAGAGAAGGGGCATGCCTTCAGAGACTGTATATTCCATCCTGGTTCATATGCGGGGGCAGCGGGAAGGGGAAGGAGAAGAAATGAATCTCCTGCATCCACAGCTACAACTCCGACTGCTCCAACTCCGACTGCTCCGATATCTACTCTGGCTTTCCTGGATGAGGAGGAGGCTCGGGTTGCTTTTCCAGAACTGGTTCGTGTGAATGTAAGAGGAAATATGGAGCTGGCACCTGAGCCACCGGTGCAGAGGGCCGCGTCTGTGGCTTCAGATGTCAGTGAGTCTGAGACGATAACTGATGATCGTATAGGCATGGAAGTGGCCCCGGTGGAGGATCTGGAGGCTGAAATTCCAGACATGATGGTTACATTGCAGGGGGAAGAGGAGTCTGATCTGACCAGAACACCGCATGTGGCCTGGAGCGATGTCGTTTCTGACCTTGAGGAGGAGGGAGGTCAGGGGGACTTTGACCCCCAGCGGCGGGATTATAGTTCAGATGAAGATGGAGGCGCTTCAGTGAAGAAAAAGAAGAAAACTGAGCCATCCTTTTCCCCTTTAAGTGACTGCAGTGTGAGTCCAGCCCGGGTGTACCCTACTGCATCCGATCCCCAAGATGTGTCTTTTTTGGGGGAAGGCACAAACTACGATATCTGCACGTCCAGCGTCCTACCCCCAGAAGGGTTAGGATGATGTACAGGTGGGCATGTTGTCGTGACCTGCCACATCAAATTAATAGATGGGTGCCCAAGTTGCTCTCAGCATCTTGTCGCTAAATGTTCGGCTGATTAAATCTGAGTCGAGAAGAGTGGCAATTTTGGACTACTTGAGCAACTTGGATGCTGTGTCCAGGAGTGTGGGATCTCCGATCCCTTAAGTGAAAATGCATGGCCTTTAGGTCAAAGTGTGTGGTCTGGTTCTGTATGTAATAAAAATTGTGGGGTAGGTGTTTTGGTGAAGGGTTATAGTGTTAAGATAGGAAGTTACATGGTGGTGGAGGCGGGGAGGTGTGTAATATGTGAGTTAAATTGTAGGGGGTGGAGGGTTAGGGTGGTAAATATGTATGCACCAATAGATAAAGGGGAGAGGCTGGAAATTTTTGAGAAATTATGTTTTTTTTTATCTGGCAAAATGCCAATAATTTTTGTTGGAGATTTCAATTGTGTGACGGAGGGGGATAAGATGGATGTTACAGGTAAAAGACTCAAGAGTCTTGTGGCGGATTTTTCCTTACAGGATGCTGCGGAAGTTTTTTTTAGATAATCCACCTCCTGCGACCTATAAGGCCGACAGGGGAGGCATAGAGTCTAGAATAGACCGTATCTTCTTTTCTTCACAAAATGTTATTTGTAGGAATTTCCAGCAGGAAGATGTTCCCTTCTCTGACCATGTGTGTTTGAGGGCACGTCTAGAAGGTAAGATTTCCTTTGTATATGGTGGTGGCGTGTGGAAACTTAATGTGCGTTTGCTGGAAGATAATAGGATCATGCGTGATTTTAGGCGAATGTATGTTAGGTGGAGGGATAAAAAAAGTGATTTCAGGAATGTGCTTGAGTGGTGGGACTGGATGAAGAGTGGATTGTTTTTTTCTTTAGAAAAAGGGGCAGGAGGAAAGCAGCAATGAATAGAGCAAAATTTAATGATTTAAGCTCTAGACTGGAGTGGCTGAGGATGTTAAGGATGATTGGAGTGGATGTGGATGTTTTGATGTGTCAAGTGAAAGAAGAGATTAAGAAATATATTGAGGGTAAAGGGAAAGAAATTATTTACCGTTCTAAGATTGAACATTTGGAGAAAAATGAGAAATGCACAAGGTTTTTTTTCAAAAAAGTTTTTGGGAAGAAAGTAGATATGGATGAGGTGGTGAATGGTGATGGGGTGTGTGTGAGTGGGAAGGATGTGATGCAGGAGGTGGTGTTGTTTTATAAGGAGTTGTATGGGGAAAAATGGGTTGATGATAGGATGTTGACTGATGCTTTGGGGTGTTTAGAAGGTTGTTTGGGTGAGGATGAACGTGAAATATTGGATGATGTAATTGTGTTGGATGAAGTTAAAAAAGTGGTGATGTCTGCGAGTAAGAATAAAACACCTGGGAAGGATGGACTGCCCGTGGAGTTATATGTTAAGGAATGGGACACGATGGGAAATGACTTATTGGAGGTGTGCCAGTATATGTTCACGGAGAATATGTTGAGTGAATCTATGAGAGATGGGGTGGTGGTTTTGGTTCATAAGAAAGGTGATAAAAAGGATTTGGGGAATTGGAGGCCAATCACCCTTTTGAATGCAGACTATAAGGTGTTTAGTAAATTGTTGGCTAGCCGGATGCGGGAAGTGATTGGCGGTGTGGTGGATGAAGATCAAGTGTGTGCAGTGCCTGGGAGAAGTATGACTGAAAATTTGGTGTTGTTGCGTGATGTGATTGGGGATTGTATGAGTCGTAAGCAGAAATGTTTGTTGTTTTCGGTTGATTTTGAAAAAGCTTTTGACCGTGTGTCACATAGCTTTATGTTTAAGGTTTTGTCTAAGATGGGTTATTCCAGGAATTTTGTAAACTGTGTTAGGAGTTTGTATTGTAATGTTTCAAGTGAATTTTTGGTGAATGGGTGGTTGAGTGAGAAAGTGAGAATTAAATCAGGAGTGCGTCAGGGGTGCCCTATGTCCCCTTTTTTGTTTATTAGTGTGATTGAAGTGTTGATGTGTATGGTTAGGAAGGATAAGGTTATGAGAGGTGTGATGATTCCTGGGAGTAATGGAAAGGATGTGAGAATTCTAGGTTACATGGATGATGTAGTGATTGTGAGTGGGAATATGGCTGCGATGAGTAGGGCAAGGTTGATATTAAGTTTGTTTTGTAGTGTCTCAGCTTTTAAGGTCAATTGGACTAAGAGTTCCTTTAAATGTTTTGGTGAGAGGAATGTACGGATGGATGGTGTGAGGTGTGAGGATGGTGCAATAAAGGTGCTTGGGATTAAGTTTAATGATGATTTGAAAGGAAATGAGAGTTGGGAAGATTGTGGGGTGAGAGTGGTGCGCAAGTTGAATTTTTGGCGAATGAGAGAATTAACTCTGACTGGGAAAGTTCTGATTATTAAGGCGGTTATTTTGCCTATTTTGTTGTTTGTTGCGAATGTATATCCTGCTGCTTTTAAGAAAATTAGGAAAACTGAGAAATTCATCTTTAATTTTCTTTGGGGAAGTCGCATGGAGAAATTGAAACGGGAATATGTCTATAAGTTATGTGTAAATGGTGGTTTGGATTTTCCAAATATTGATTTCTTTTTAGGGATTAGTTACGTGAAAATGGTGGTGGTGGTTCTAGGGAAAAGTAATAAGTGTGCTTATATGATGAAGTATTCGGCTGGATGGATGCTTTATGGCTTAAAGTGGGTCAAAAGGGATGCTAGAGTGCCTGTTGCTTTTAAGTGTCCTGTATGGTATGGTTGTGTTGAGAAATTTGTAAGGAAGTATGATTTGTTGTCCGTTAACATGAGTGATTTTAGGCAAAAGAAGAAAGTCATTAGGATGGTGCGTGAGCGTGAGGTGGTATGTAATATCAATGGGTTGAGAGGGGAGGAAGTAACCGAGATGTGGAGAAAATTAAGTATAGATGGTGTGACTAACAGACAGAGAGATATCGCTTGGATGATATTGCATGACATTTTGCCTGTTAGAGATGTGCAAAAGAAGAGGGATTTAGTTAAATCTGAGGTATGCCCGAGGGATGGATGTGGTTTGAGAGAGCATGTTAGACATATGGTATGGGATTGTGATTTTGCATATGATGTATGGAAGAGTATAGGGGGACTTTGCAAGGAATTGGTGGGTGTAAAGTATGTTAATTGGAAACTTGCTATGTTTGGGATGGGTGCATGTAGTAGAATTAAGGATAGGATTTTATGGTTGTTGGTGGTGTGTGTAATTGAAAGTTTGTGGGATGCGAGGAATTTGTTAGTTTTTAAAAGGAAGAAAATGTCAGTTAATGAATGTTTGAGATTGATTCTGTCACGTATGTATGTAATATACCTCTGGGATCAGGAACGTGGAAGTATTATAGATGCTGAAGGGATCTGGAAGTTTAAAAAGTGGAGGTTTTTGGTAAAGTTTAATTAGTAGTGTATAATGTACCTGATGATAAGGTTTGGTTTTATTTTTGATTATATACCAAGTGTGATGAAAGGCTAAGTGTCAATGAAAGGCTTTTGTAAGTCGATTTGATTGAGCTTATGCTCCGGCCTATCTGATTTGGTTAAAAAAAAAAAGAAAAAAAAAAAAAAAATCTGTTCTTATCAGTTTAATATCTGATACGTCCCCTATCTGGGGACCATATATTAAATGGATTTTTAGAACAGGGAGATGGAAAAAGAGCTTGCTCTGTCCACTCCAAGCATTGACCTGGTATTGCAGTATCTCCAGGACCGGTGCACCCCTTCTTTAATGCAGTTTCTAAAATCAGAAAGAATTGAATTCAATGTTTTTTGTTCATTTTGCTTGTTTGTCGGATTTTGGGATGGACTCTTTGGCTTTGCTTTTCGTCTCCTCATTGGATTTTTCATGTTCAAAGTTGCAGAAGCCAGATTACAAGCTCATTTTGGTTCAACTTCAGCAACTGTGCATTGCATTGCCATGTAATGTGATGCAATGCTATCTTTCTAACTCTCCCTTTTTACTTCCTTTTGGATAAACAGACATATTAGGCAAGCATTTTGGAGCTTTCACCTAAATAACTACAGGTGGTGAGATAAGCTGCACAATATAATTGACCTTTCAGTATATTGTTGCACACACACCATCTATTTAGCAAATGCCCTTGTTATCAACAGCAGCCTTTTAAACTCACCTGAGCTAACAGGTATGTGCGCTGGTTACTCTGCTGCGCTTAAAATTTCTTTTTTGGTTTGCTACAATGCCTTTTCTGAAACGTTGTCTCCCTCTGCTGGAACACTGACTTCTTTCATTTAATGCCTGCAGACTATAAAAGAGAACCCAACCCAAAAAGTTTGGTTGACTAGTCTGTGGCATTCTGTTAAACTGTTGCTTATGGCGGTCTCTGTGAGCTTCTCAGCGACATTCAGCCAGCCAGGTATCCTGCCTGCAGTAGATGGAATGTGGCAATGGAACGCTGGCTGCGCGTGTCATAATAGGCTCTGAGCCTTTATATACCTGTGCACAGCAGCAGCCACCTTCAGTCTGCTGCTGGACAGCCAGCAGCAGCAGCAGCAGGAGAGGTATGTAATCAGGAGCCCTCCTGCTAAGGGTAGACAGCTGCTCGTTCCACCCCACCCCCCGCCTTAATTGGTTCTCCTCCCTTCCAACGGTGTTGAGGCGGGTGGGAACAGCAGGGGGTGAAGGTGCTGTGTTTAAAGAGGTGGAGTTATGCAGATCTAAAACGCGTGGATTGCAGCAGCAGCAAGCCGAAAAGTGCAGGCATGTAAGGGATCTAGAGGTTGACAACATGTCTTCTTAACGGGAGTCCAGGAGCTCATCTCCACAAATGGACTTTTCAGGATCCTTGGGTGGCTCCGTAGCTTGAAACCAATTCTGGTTATCGCTTCTCGGCCTTTTGGCTAAGATCAAGTGTAGTATCTGTTCTTTTAAGAACACAAGAGCTACGATCTACACTTGACGAGAGCGATCGAAGGAGAAGAGCTTCAGAGCCCAGCTGACATCGGAGAAGGAAGGCGGATATCGGTGGGAGGAAGAAGCTCTAAAGAATCCAGAAGAAGACGAAGACTCGGAGAAGAATCGGGCTGTCCTGTGGAATCTTCGAGGAAGAAAATCATCGAGACAAAGACCTTTCGGGGAATTTGTCCAGAACACGACGGGAGAAGAATCTGCATAGCTCCACCCATTCCGGGAAGAGTTCCAGATCCAGCTCCAAGAAGTAACTGCAGGAGGAAAGCCATGGCAAGCTCTGCGAGGAAGGCCGAAAAGAAGAGCCTGGAGCAGGGGACAGCCAGGAGAGCCCAGCCAGGAGCCGATTCTGACCCCAAGGACTCTGCCTCCACGACTGGCCAGCAGAAGGGACCCCAGAAGCCCCGCCACGAAGCTCCAGCCCTGGAGCCATGGATGCGGCAGACGGTGGCCCTGAAGCTGAAGGAAGTGGATGGGAGGGTGCCGGACATGTCCTCGGACGTGTTCTGCCAGAAGATGCTGCTGGATCGAGGCTTCTCCAGGTCGGACACCCTCAGCATCCAGACCTTCTTGACGGGGATCTTCTTCGTCACCTTCGCCACTGTGAACACCTGCAGGAGGTTCTGGGAAATGGTAAGCGCAAAAGGACCGGATAATTCTTTCTCTGCCTTTACAGGTAGCTGCCCTATCCAGAGGGACGAAAGGAGGATCACGGTGTCCATGCGCAACCCGCACACCCCAGGCCAAGACATCTGTACCTTCCTGAGACGCTTTTGTTTGGTTGTGAAGGAACCCTCTCACATCCTGAATGGACTCGGCTTCTGGACAGGTAAGTGGTCGGTGACCGTTAGACTTCACAGGGACCTGGCGTACTCAGACGGACTTCGGCACCTGCCCCCGACATTCTCCCTGGGCAACTCGTACGGCCTCATCTATTACCCGGACATGCCGCGGAACTGCAGGAGATGCGGCAAGAACGGCCACGAGATGAAGGACTGCAAGGAGGATGCCTGCAGGATTTGTCGAGTGACGGGACACAGCTCGAAGGACTGCCCGAAGAAGACGTCCTGCAACCTGTGTGGGCTGGCGGCTCATCTGTACAAGGATTGCCCCAAGCGTGAGAGATCCTGGGCATCGGTGGTTGCGACGACCCCAGCTCCGGAGGACAAGGCCCCGACGACCAGGCCTGTGAAGGCCAAGGACGCAACGACCAAGGCCCCAGCGGCCAAGGCCGAGACGACCAAGGCCAAAGCGGTCAAGGAGTCGGTGGCCAAAGCCCCAGCGACGGTCCCAGCAGCTCCGAAGCAGAAGAAAAAGTCAAAGGAGGGTAAGAGTTCTGTCACCCCTCTCTCGATCCCTCCCCCTGCCACCCCCGTCCAATCCCCCCCCACCCCGGCCACCCCTGCTGAGGATTCCACTTCCTCTTCCTCCTTCCCCTACTCCTCAGCAGGTGTCCTTTCCCCTGCCCCGGCAGCCACTCTCCCTCCCCAGACCATGGTAGCGGTGGAATTAACCTTTCCTCCACCCGCCGCTATCTATTCCGAGGAGGATTTTCCCCTTCTTGTCTCCCCAGTTCCAACCCGGGGAAAGAGGAAGGTGGAGGACAGCCCTGCTACTGAATCCTCCAAAAAGAAGATTCTGGATTTCGTAGGCGAAAAGGAGGATACCCTCCCTGAGCCAGAAGAGATGGAGCACATGGTTGAGACCCTGGTGGCCGAGCCAGAAGAGGAGGAACTGGTGGTCGCCGAGATCGAGGCCGCGCTGCTTGACCAGATGGAGGAAGAGGGCCTGCTGGTGATCCCGTCACCAGCAGTCAACACCGACGAGGGACCACCCGACCTGAGTGGTAACTAAGGTGTATTGCCTGCGCTAACTTTTTCTTTTTTCCCTACATGATGGCTAATATTAACTTATTTTCCATTAATGTCAGGAGCATCAAGGACAAGTTCAGACGTCAGACTATTTATGCCTTCCTTACTTCCCAGTTGTGTGATGTTTATATGTTGCAGGAATGTTCCCTTCCCTCCTCTAGGTCCTTCAAACATCTGGCCAGGGAGTGGTCCCACGGTCCATCCTACTGGTCCGGTGGGGGTGACTGCAAGTCTGCGGGGGTCGCAATTCTGATCAGGGGGGGCGCATTCACGCTTGAGTCCGTCCAGGAGCTCATCTGCGGCAGGGCTCTTGTTGTAGATGGCAACTGGGCGGGAGAACCTGTCAGGTTCATCAACGTGTATGCGTCCCCACTGAAGAATGAGCGTTTGGAGCTTTTCCAGACCCTGCGGCTTCAGCTTGCCACCACCAGGACCTTAGTGATGGCCGGGGATTTCAACTGCCCCATCGAGGAGGATGGTCGTAGTTCTGGCACATCTGCCAAGTTGGACATCACGTCCAAGCTGCTCATCGAGATGGTAACCGAGGCCTCTCTTCAGGACGTGGTGGGCTCCATGGGGAGAGGCTCCACGAACTATTCGTGGAGCCGACCCGATGGCTCACTCCGCTCCAGGATTGACTTTGTGTTCACCTCTCGGGCAGTCAGGCAGAGTAGGCACTCGATGGTCCCCTGCTTCTTCTCCGACCACAGAGCCATTCACTTACAAGGTGTCCTCGGCGACGGTTTTCCGTGCGGCCCCGGCTCCTGGAAGCTGAATTGTGCTCTGCTGGCTCAGGATGAAGTCGTGGAGGAGCTGAGAGCAGCCTACGCAATGTGGCAGTCCTACAAGGGTAGCTTCCAAACAGTCTCTGATTGGTGGGAATATGTTAAACTTGAGTTTCGCTGTTTCTTTCAGGCCAAGGGTCGACAACAGGCGTGTGAGAAGAGGAGGGACTTCAGAGGGCTGCAGCGCGAGCTGCGGTCGCTGCAGGACCTTCTTCACTGCGGCTGGGACGTGAGGGAGGAGCTGGAGGAGACCAAGAAGAGCCTGAAAAGGCACTTTGAGGAGGAGTCCAAGCGAATCGTCTTCCGTTCCAAAGTGGAGAATCTGGAGAAGGGTGAGAAATGTAACTCATTCTTTTTCAGGAAACTTCATGCCGGTCACACGCCCCTGAACGAGCTGCGAGACGAGAGCGGAAACATGCGACGTGGGAAGGAGGACGTGATGAGGGTCGTCAGCGACTTCTACAGCGAACTCTACTCCCACAAGACTATCGACCCCGACGCTGCTGATAAGTTCCTGTCAGGTATCACTAACCATCTTGATCCTGCAGGCACGGCAGCCTTGGACAAACCTCTGATGGTGGGCGAATTGCTCTCTGCCGCTAAATCCTTTAGGACCGGCAGGACCCCGGGCAGTGATGGTCTTCCAGCGGAGCTCTATGTAGCGCTGGGAGACCTCATCTGTCCGGACCTGTTGGACCTGTACGAGGAGATGGTGGTGGAGGGTAGAATGCCTCCATCTTTGAGGGAAGGAATGGTCACGATCCTGTACAAGCGGAAGGGAGAGAGGTGCGACCTGAGGAATTGGCGTCCCATCACTCTGCTCAACGTGGACTACAAGATCCTGGCCAAGACGATGGCGACACGACTTAAGACGGTCATCGGACGGATCATCCACCCTGACCAGACCTGCGGCATCCCTGGACGTCGCATCGCAGACAGCCTCGCTCTCGTGCGGGACACGGTCGAGTACATCAAGGTCCGCCGCGCACACGCGGCCCTGGTCTCCTTGGATCAGGAGAAGGCCTTCGACCGGGTTTCCCACGAGTTCATGGGCCGAGCTCTGCACCGGTTAGGTTTGGGTAACATGTTTTGTTCGTATGTCCGTCTGATGTATTTTGATATCCACAGCTCGGTGTTGGTGAACGGCTGGAAGACTGACCCCTTCCCTGTCCTCTCTGGGGTCAGACAAGGCTGCCCCCTATCACCTCTTCTTTTTGTTTGTGTTATAGAACTCTTCGCAGAGGCTATCCGACAGAATGGAGAGATCAGAGGGATCACCGCACCGGGTCCGGGACGACACGAGGTCAAGTGCTCGCTCTACATGGACGACGTCACCGTCTTCTGCGCTGATCGTGGTTCAGTCGACGCCCTCGTCCAGACGTGTGAGAGGTTCGGCCGGGCTTCAGGGGCCAAAGTCAACTGCAGGAAGTCGGAAGCCATGCCCTTCGGGGATTGGCAGCCGGCCTCCTCCGCCCCCTTCCCCTTCAACATTCAACCGGATTTCCTCAAGGTGCTGGGAGTCTGGTTCGGGAAGGAAGGAGTGGCCCTCAAGTCCTGGCAAGAACGCTTGGCCAAGGTGAAGCAACGGATCGGACTCTGGAGCCTCAGACACCTCACTTGTGAGGGTAAGGCACTCGTCCTGCGTAATGAGGTCCTGCCCGTCTTGCAGTACACGGCGCAGGCCTGGCCCCCACACGTCACTGTGTGCAGGGCCATTACCAGGACAGTGTTTCACTTTGTCTGGGGATCCAAGATGGACAGAGTCAGGCGGGCCGTCATGTACAAGGAGCCTCGCAAGGGTGGGAAGGGCGTTCCAGATATCCCCACCCTCCTGCGATCCTCTTTTGTGTGTGATTGTGTCCGCCGGACTTTGCAAGTCAAGAATGGCTCCGCGGGCAGGTCCATGTCTCGATTCTTCCTGCTTCCTCTTTGGAGGCGACTCGGCTGGGACAAGTGGGACAGCTCCTTCCCCTACAACTGGACGACGCCATGGTTCTACGGAGACGTCGTTCGATTTGTGGGGGAACATCAACTGGAGGGACTCAAGCCCGACTTGTGGAAGCCCAAAACTATCCACAAGCTCATCAGAGCCAAGGATGACATGGAGAACATCACAGGACTTCACCAGGACACGCTGGAGACTGTGTGGACAAATGTGTCGTCTGACAGGCTGACCAACGGGCACAAGGACTTGTCGTGGATGGCGATTCAGGGCGGACTGCCCGTCCGGTCATTCATGCATGCCCGGAACCTGTGCAAGACCCGGTACTGCCCAAGGTGCCCATTCGTGGAGGAAACATCTTTGCACACTTTTTGGGACTGCGGATTTGCACAGCGCCTGTTGACTGCCCTTGAGGACGACCTGAGGAACTCTGTCCCCAGGGCGAGCCTATCGCACCATTCTGTGCTTTACGGACTCTTCCCTGGGGTTCATACCGTCGGAGCCATCCAGGAGGCTTGGCGCCTTATGAACTGCTTCAAGGATGCCGTTTGGGTCGCCAGGAACCGGCTCATCTTGAGGAGGGAGAGGATGTCCATCCAAGACTGCCGCAGGCTGATCCACAGCCTGCTCAGAGACTATTCCATCGTGGACGGTCCGGAGGACGAGGATGAGGACAAAACCCCTCCTCCCCCTCTCCCCTTATGTGTCTTGTCTTTCAATAAAGCTTCGGGCCTGTGATTTTCCCCTCCCCATCCCCTTTTTCCCAATCCCCATCCCTTATCACGGTTCGTCGTACTGTATTGATTGACATGCTTTTTCTTTCAGATTGAGTGTTTTGTGTAGCATAGGGGTGTGATGTGTCTAGTTAGTGCGTCGTATCCTCATGCTATGTAAATATGATGTAGAATTCTGTGTGTACTGGGCTGCGGCACTGTACACTGTCTGTTAACTTATTTTTTGTGCTAATAAAAGATATATTCAATCAAAAAATCTGTTCTTATCAGTTTAATATCTGATACGTCCCCTATCTGGGGACCATATATTAAATGGATTTTTAGAACAGGGAGATGGAAAAAGAGCTTGCTCTGTCCACTCCACGCATTGACCTGGTATTGCAGTATCTCCAGGACCGGTGCACCCCTTCTTTAATGCAGTTTCTAAAATCAGAAAGAATTGAATTCAATGTTTTTTGTTCATTTTGCTTGTTTGTCGGATTTTGGGATGGACTCTTTGGCTTTGCTTTTCTTCTCCTCATTGGATTTTTCATGTTCAAAGTTGCAGAAGCCAGATTACAAGCTCATTTTGGTTCAACTTCAGCAACTGTGCATTGCATTGCCATGTAATGTGATGCAATGCTATCTTTCTAGCTCTCCCTTTTTACTTCCTTTTGGATAAACAGACATATTAGGCAAGCATTTTGGAGCTTTCACCTAAATAACTACAGGTGGTGAGATAAGCTGCACAATATAATTGACCTTTCAGTATATTGTTGCACACACACCATCTATTTAGCAAATGCCCTTGTTATCAACAGCAGCCTTTTAAACTCACCTGAGCTAACAGGTATGTGCGCTGGTTACTCTGCTGCGCTTAAAATTTCTTTTTTGGTTTGCTACAATGCCTTTTCTGAAACGTTGTCTCCCTCTGCTGGAACACTGACTTCTTTCATTTAATGCCTGCAGACTATAAAAGAGAACCCAACCCAAAAAGTTTGGTTGATTAGTCTGTGGCATTCTGTTAAACTGTTGCTTATGGCGGTCTCTGTGAGCTTCTCAGCGACATTCAGCCAGCCAGGTATCCTGCCTGCAGTAGATGGAATGTGGCAATGGAACGCTGGCTGCGCGTGTCATAATAGGCTCTGAGCCTTTATATACCTGTGCACAGCAGCAGCCACCTTCAGTCTGCTGCTGGACAGCCAGCAGCAGCAGCAGGAGAGGTATGTAATCAGGAGCCCTCTTGCTAAGGGTAGACAGCTGCTCGTTCCACCCCACCCCCCGCCTTAATTGGTTCTCCTCCCTTCCAACGGTGTTGAGGCGGGTGGGAACAGCAGGGGGTGAAGGTGCTGTGTTTAAAGAGGTGGAGTTATGCAGATCTAAAACGCGTGGATTGCAGCAGCAGCAAGCCGAAAAGTGCAGGCATGTAAGGGATCTAGAGGTTGACAACATGTCTTCTTAACGGGAGTCCAGGAGCTCATCTCCACAAATGGACTTTTCAGGATCCTTGGGTGGCTCCGTAGTTTGAAACCAATTCTGGTTATCGCTTCTCGGCCTTTTGGCTAAGATCAAGTGTAGTATCTGTTCTTATCAGTTTAATATCTGATACGTCCCCTATCTGGGGACCATATATTAAATGGATTTTTAGAACAGGGAGATGGAAAAAGAGCTTGCTCTGTCCACTCCACGCATTGACCTGGTATTGCAGTATCTCCAGGACCGGTGCACCCCTTCTTTAATGCAGTTTCTAAAATCAGAAAGAATTGAATTCAATGTTTTTTGTTCATTTTGCTTGTTTGTCGGATTTTGGGATGGACTCTTTGGCTTTGCTTTTCTTCTCCTCATTGGATTTTTCATGTTCAAAGTTGCAGAAGCCAGATTACAAGCTCATTTTGGTTCAACTTCAGCAACTGTGCATTGCATTGCCATGTAATGTGATGCAATGCTATCTTTCTAGCTCTCCCTTTTTACTTCCTTTTGGATAAACAGACATATTAGGCAAGCATTTTGGAGCTTTCACCTAAATAACTACAGGTGGTGAGATAAGCTGCACAATATAATTGACCTTTCAGTATATTGTTGCACACACACCATCTATTTAGCAAATGCCCTTGTTATCAACAGCAGCCTTTTAAACTCACCTGAGCTAACAGGTATGTGCGCTGGTTACTCTGCTGCGCTTAAAATTTCTTTTTTGGTTTTCTACAATGCCTTTTCTGAAACGTTGTCTCCCTCTGCTGGAACACTGACTTCTTTCATTTAATGCCTGCAGACTATAAAAGAGAACCCAACCCAAAAAGTTTGGTTGATTAGTCTGTGGCATTCTGTTAAACTGTTGCTTATGGCGGTCTCTGTGAGCTTCTCAGCGACATTCAGCCAGCCAGGTATCCTGCCTGCAGTAGATGGAATGTGGCAATGGAACGCTGGCTGCGCGTGTCATAATAGGCTCTGAGCCTTTATATACCTGTGCACAGCAGCAGCCACCTTCAGTCTGCTGCTGGACAGCCAGCAGCAGCAGCAGCAGGAGAGGTATGTAATCAGGAGCCCTCCTGCTAAGGGTAGACAGCTGCTCGTTCCACCCCACCCCCCGCCTTAATTGGTTCTCCTCCCTTCCAACGGTGTTGAGGCGGGTGGGAACAGCAGGGGGTGAAGGTGCTGTGTTTAAAGAGGTGGAGTTATGCAGATCTAAAACGCGTGGATTGCAGCAGCAGCAAGCCGAAAAGTGCAGGCATGTAAGGGATCTAGAGGTTGACAACATGTCTTCTTAACGGGAGTCCAGGAGCTCATCTCCACAAATGGACTTTTCAGGATCCTTGGGTGGCTCCGTAGTTTGAAACCAATTCTGGTTATCGCTTCTCGGCCTTTTGGCTAAGATCAAGTGTAGTATCTGTTCTTATCAGTTTAATATCTGATACGTCCCCTATCTGGGGACCATATATTAAATGGATTTTTAGAACAGGGAGATGGAAAAAGAGCTTGCTCTGTCCACTCCACGCATTGACCTGGTATTGCAGTATCTCCAGGACCGGTGCACCCCTTCTTTAATGCAGTTTCTAAAATCAGAAAGAATTGAATTCAATGTTTTTTGTTCATTTTGCTTGTTTGTCGGATTTTGGGATGGACTCTTTGGCTTTGCTTTTCTTCTCCTCATTGGATTTTTCATGTTCAAAGTTGCAGAAGCCAGATTACAAGCTCATTTTGGTTCAACTTCAGCAACTGTGCATTGCATTGCCATGTAATGTGATGCAATGCTATCTTTCTAGCTCTCCCTTTTTACTTCCTTTTGGATAAACAGACATATTAGGCAAGCATTTTGGAGCTTTCACCTAAATAACTACAGGTGGTGAGATAAGCTGCACAATATAATTGACCTTTCAGTATATTGTTGCACACACACCATCTATTTAGCAAATGCCCTTGTTATCAACAGCAGCCTTTTAAACTCACCTGAGCTAACAGGTATGTGCGCTGGTTACTCTGCTGCGCTTAAAATTTCTTTTTTGGTTTGCTACAATGCCTTTTCTGAAACGTTGTCTCCCTCTGCTGGAACACTGACTTCTTTCATTTAATGCCTGCAGACTATAAAAGAGAACCCAACCCAAAAAGATTGGTTGATTAGTCTGTGGCATTCTGTTAAACTGTTGCTTATGGCGGTCTCTGTGAGCTTCTCAGCGACATTCAGCCAGCCAGGTATCCTGCCTGCAGTAGATGGAATGTGGCAATGGAACGCTGGCTGCGCGTGTCATAATAGGCTCTGAGCCTTTATATACCTGTGCACAGCAGCAGCCACCTTCAGTCTGCTGCTGGACAGCCAGCAGCAGCAGCAGCAGTAGAGGTATGTAATCAGGAGCCCTCCTGCTAAGGGTAGACAGCTGCTCGTTCCACCCCACCCCCCGCCTTAATTGGTTCTCCTCCCTTCCAACAGTGTTGAGGCGGGTGGGAACAGCAGGGGGTGAAGGTGCTGTGTTTAAAGAGGTGGAGTTATGCAGATCTAAAACGCGTGGATTGCAGCAGCAGCAAGCCGAAAAGTGCAGGCATGTAAGGGATCTAGAGGTTGACAACATGTCTTCTTAACGGGAGTCCAGGAGCTCATCTCCACAAATGGACTTTTCAGGATCCTTGGGTGGCTCCGTAGTTTGAAACCAATTCTGGTTATCGCTTCTCGGCCTTTTGGCTAAGATCAAGTGTAGTATCTGTTCTTATCAGTTTAATATCTGATACGTCCCCTATCTGGGGACCATATATTAAATGGATTTTTAGAACAGGGAGATGGAAAAAGAGCTTGCTCTGTCCACTCCACGCATTGACCTGGTATTGCAGTATCTCCAGGACCGGTGCACCCCTTCTTTAATGCAGTTTCTAAAATCAGAAAGAATTGAATTCAATGTTTTTTGTTCATTTTGCTTGTTTGTCGGATTTTGGGATGGACTCTTTGGCTTTGCTTTTCTTCTCCTCATTGGATTTTTCATGTTCAAAGTTGCAGAAGCCAGATTACAAGCTCATTTTGGTTCAACTTCAGCAACTGTGCATTGCATTGCCATGTAATGTGATGCAATGCTATCTTTCTAGCTCTCCCTTTTTACTTCCTTTTGGATAAACAGACATATTAGGCAAGCATTTTGGAGCTTTCACCTAAATAACTACAGGTGGTGAGATAAGCTGCACAATATAATTGACCTTTCAGTATATTGTTGCACACACACCATCTATTTAGCAAATGCCCTTGTTATCAACAGCAGCCTTTTAAACTCACCTGAGCTAACAGGTATGTGCGCTGGTTACTCTGCTGCGCTTAAAATTTCTTTTTTGGTTTGCTACAATGCCTTTTCTGAAACGTTGTCTCCCTCTGCTGGAACACTGACTTCTTTCATTTAATGCCTGCAGACTATAAAAGAGAACCCAACCCAAAAAGTTTGGTTGATTAGTCTGTGGCATTCTGTTAAACTGTTGCTTATGGCGGTCTCTGTGAGCTTCTCAGCGACATTCAGCCAGCCAGGTATCCTGCCTGCAGTAGATGGAATGTGGCAATGGAACGCTGGCTGCGCATGTCATAATAGGCTCTGAGCCTTTATATACCTGTGCACAGCAGCAGCCACCTTCAGTCTGCTGCTGGACAGCCAGCAGCAGCAGCAGCAGGAGAGGTATGTAATCAGGAGCCCTCCTGCTAAGGGTAGACAGCTGCTCGTTCCACCCCACCCCCCGCCTTAATTGGTTCTCCTCCCTTCCAACGGTGTTGAGGCGGGTGGGAACAGCAGGGGGTGAAGGTGCTGTGTTTAAAGAGGTGGAGTTATGCAGATCTAAAACGCGTGGATTGCAGCAGCAGCAAGCCGAAAAGTGCAGGCATGTAAGGGATCTAGAGGTTGACAACATGTCTTCTTAACGGGAGTCCAGGAGCTCATCTCCACAAATGGACTTTTCAGGATCCTTGGGTGGCTCCGTAGTTTGAAACCAATTCTGGTTATCGCTTCTCGGCCTTTTGGCTGCGGTCAAGTGTCTTGTACAGGCGACTGTGGTCCAGAAGGTACTCGGATACCCCTCTCCTCGGCCTTGCAGGGTGACCCACTTCGGTGGGCTCCCCTGCCTGCTGCTATTGGGAGAGGGCTTAGTCCCAGGGTAACGGGTTGCGATCCCCCCCAGCCTCTCAGGTGTTTTTGTTTACAGAACTCTGAAAGGCGCAGATTGAAAGCGGTTTGCGATTTGCTTTTTCTTGTTGCGCTACCATGGAGGTTGACCCCAACCTCGTGCCTCACTATGCGAGGCTTAAAAACACTATCCGTATTCATTTCACAGAGGGCGGAAGTGATGAAAGGAAATTGCGGTACGTAGTCCAGGACGTGCTTGAAGGGCTCTTTCATGTGCAGAAGAATGAGATTCTCTCTATCCAGGATTATCCGAGGCGTGGCGATTATGACATCACCTTCACCGGGGAAGGCATTTTTCAGGATGTCCTGGTAAGAGCCAGAAAGGCAAAAAACAATCCTATTCTTAAAGGGATACAAGTTATTGAGCACGTCCTGGATGAGGTAAAAATGGTAATCCTTAAAGTATTTTCTCCTTTCGTTACTTCAGTGGAACTAACATGTTTTGTTGCAATGTACTTTAAAAGTGTAAAATGTATAGGGAAAGTACTTAATGAGTTTCACATATGGACGTCCAAATGGAAATTTCTAGTAACATGTGAAAGAGACCCTAATTTCCCAGGCGGTGTGAAACTCCCTCCTGCACGTTTTAAAATAGGTTCCTCAAATGGAGACTTCTTTTTTTCTGGTATGCCACCCTTTTGTAGAAACTGTGGAAAATATGGCCATTTTAAGGATGACTGTGAGGCAACCTGTAGAAACTGTGCTAGTACAGAACATGACACCAAAGAATGTCCTCATGATAAAAAATGTAATTTCTGCCAAAAACCTGGTCATTTTTATTTTTCATGCCCACATAGGTTCTGGGAGGCCGAACAGAGACGGAAGGAAAAGGCCAGGACATCCGAAAATGAACCAACAGGTCAGACCACCCCTCAGGAGGAGGAACAACAACCTGGAGCCTCAGCGAGCAAAGAGGGCGAGTCGAGTGATGAGGAAAGCTCAGAGGTAATGAAGGGTAACTCCCAAGCAGTGAGGAAAAGTTGGCACCAAGACAACAGGGAGGCTAAAAGAAAGGCAGAAAAGGAACAAAAGGGCATGATCGGTAAAACCAAAAGAGACCGGCAGAAGGTTGACACCGAGCCCGAGGCAAAAACTGGGTTTCCTGGGCCTGAGTCTGAGGCTAACTGGACTACGGTGGGTCCCCATAAAAAGAAAAGAGGGAAGAAAGATGGTTCGAATGGAGCGGCTGATGGGGATCAGATGGACACATCTCCTAGTGGGGAGGTGGACGTTGGTCCCCCAAAGGTCCCGGACCCTGCTGACCCCGGTGGGGAGCCGGGCCTTGCCAGCTCCGTGAGCTCGGGTACATTGCCTTGTGCACAACCTTCCCCTGTGTGTCGGCCTCCCCTGGGGGCAGGGGAGCCACCTGGGGACCCACCTGATAAGGATCTGAATGGCCAGCCCATGGAGACCCAGGGTGCTGTTCCGCTTAGTTGTCTCCCAAGCTACTCACATGTAGCGTTGGGTCATTGTCTTGGTGAGTCAAGTTCCTCCTCCATGGAGTCCTTACTTACGATAAATTCGGACGAGGGAAGTAGCTCGAGCGTAAGTGGTCTGGCCGGTTCAGCGGATAGGAAGTAAGTTCCGTATTTCTGTTTTATATAATTTTTTTACTTTCCTCCAATGGCAGAACTTAAGGGCATTTCCCTCAATGTGAGGGGTCTAAAATCAAAAACCAGAAGAGTAACATTATTTAATTTTTTAACTTGTCTTACGGCTTCCGTATTCTTTTTACAGGAATGCAATATCCCGCACACAGTATCCTACAAAAAATACAAAGAGGATTGGAAATGTGGCCCATCAGTGTGGTCCGGGTCAAATGTTACCGGATCAGCAGGGATAGCTATACTTTTTAAGGGAAACGTTCAAATTGATTTTATCCAAGAGATTTTACCAGGTCGTATGTTATTAGTTAAAGCTTTTATTAATGGTGTAAAATGGCAATTTTTAAATTTTTATGGGTCCCCAGATAAAAATGAAAGAGCTGACATGTTAGAGATTTTACCATTATTTATTAATACCTCTGAACCTTTTATCTTGGCAGGTGATTTTAATTGTATTTTAAAGGGTGAAAGTCGGCGCTCTACAGCCGTAAGTAGAAACTATGATAAAACTTCCGGTATGTTAAGTAATATTTTAAGTGATTTTAGACTTGTTGATATTTATAAAGAATGCAACAAGACTAGTTCAGTAGAGGCCGGCTTTACCTGGAGCAATTTAAATTGCAGTTCAAGAATAGATTTTATATTCGGTTTAGAACAAATTTTACCTGATAAATGCGAAACCCACGATAATATCTTCTCAGATCATAAATTTTTATCTTTTAGTGTAAAAATTAATGCTAATAAAAAATGTGGGAAAAAAACTTGGAAAATGAATGTATCCCTTTTAAATGATTCTAAGATTTTATCGGATTTTATTGAATTTTATAAAAAATGCAGGAGGAAGAAAGATGTAAATGTCCCTATAAGTGCCTGGTGGGATAAAATGAAAAAAAAATGAAAGATTTTTTTATTAAGAAAAGCATATATAAAGCAAAAGAAAAGCTAGAATTATATAATAATTTAAATACCCGGTTACAGACCTTATATAAACTTAGAGAAAATGGTCTAGAAGTAGAAAAAGATATTAAAATACTGAAAGAAGAAATAACAAAATCACTAGAACAAAAAGGGAAAGAGCTCATTTTCCGCTCCAGAATAAAACATGTGGAGGAAGACGAAAAATGTTCTAGATATTTTTTAAAAAAAATTAGAGAGAAAAAAACAGTAATTGAAGATATAGATGGAGAGAAAAATATGGGAAAAATTTTGGAAAAGGTACATGGTTACTATTTTAATCTTTTTAATGATAAAAGAATAGATGAAAATATAATGCAAAATTCTCTAGAAGAAATAACATCTGTTTTAGATACCGCCTCCCAAGAGTTTTTATCACAAAACATAACAGAAGAAGAAATTTTACAAACCATAAAAAGTTTTAAAATTGGAAAAGTCCCTGGATCAGACGGTATTCCTATAGAGTTTTATGTAAAATTTTATGATATTTTAAAAGAGGATCTGTTTTATGTTTTTACTGAAGTTTTTAATGATAAGGTTTTATTAAAATCCTGGAAAAAAGGGGAGGTCTCATTATTATATAAGAAAGGTGATAAGACAGACTTAAAAAACTGGAGACCTATAACCCTACTAAACTGTGACTATAAAATAATGGCAAAAATTTGTGCAAACCGCCTTAAAAAAATTATAGGAAAAATAATCCACTCAAACCAAGTATGTGGTGTGCCTGAGCGCAGTATCTGGGACAATCTAAACCTTGTTAAAGACTGTATTGAAGACATTAAAAACAGAAAAGGGAAGATGGCAATTTTATCAATTGACTTCGAAAAAGCTTTTGATCAGATTTCTCATTTTTATCTTTTTAAGGTTTTAGAAAAAATGGGCATACCAGAAAGGTTTTTATTATCTCTTAAAGCGTTTTATAAGGACTGCACAAGTAAGATTTTAGTAAATGGTTTTAAGACACAAGATGTTTTTTTAAAATCAGGGGTAAAACAGGGGTGCCCCCTGTCCCCACTACTTTTTATTTGTGCTCTTGAGCCACTTTTATGTGCAATCCGTAGAGATAGACAAATATGTGGTATCCCTCTACCTGGAAGCAAAGGAACAGAAGCAAAAGTGGTGGGTTACATGGACGATGTGGCGGTCCTTTGCCGAGATGCACCATCACTACAAAACTCACTCAAACAGATCCAATCCTTTTGTACAGCTTCTGGTTTTAAGGTTAATTTTAATAAGAGTAGTATTTTAAATATTGGGGAGATGATTTTACACGATGTTTTTATTCCAATAACTGACTCTATTAATATTTTAGGTATTTCTTTCTGTGAATCCAATAATGGTCTAAATAACTGGGAGGCGGTAGCTCAGAAAGTGAATACGAAAATATGTATGTGGAATATGAGAAAATTAACGATGGAGGGTAAAGTATTAATTATAAAAATGGTCATTTTGCCTCTTTTATTGTATTTGAGTTTGGTTTTCCCTCCCCCTGTAAATATTTTAAAAAAGATCACTAAAGCATGTTTTACTTTTTTCTGGAGTTCTAAGATGGAGAAATTAAAAAGAGAAATTGTAACAAAACCAAAGCTCAAAGGTGGGAAAGACTTTCCAGATTTTAGTAGATTCCTTTTAATTAAATTTTTTTGCTTCTGTTTTAATGCCCTTTTTAAAAATCACTATTGGTCCTTTTTTATGCGTTATAACACTGGTTTTTTTATGAGAAAGTTTGGGTGGTTTGAAACGGTTTTATCATCTCCATATGCTTTTAAACTGCCAACGCATTATTTAATTTTAGAAAAAATAGTGATTCATTTTAATTTAGGGGGTAAAGAAGCGGGAGATCTACAAAATAGTAAGAAATTAATTAAAAGTCTTTGTAAAAATGAAGAGTTATGTAACATTGAGCGCTATGATGATGAACAAATATTGAATATATGGAAAGTCATTAATGCAAAATATCTTTTTAATATACAGAAAGATTTGGCTTGGAGCTGCGCACACCAATGTCTTCCGTGCCGGGCATTCCAACATAGAAGAGGACTCGTGAGGTCTGCCATTTGCCCAAGAAGCGGATGTCAAGAGGAGGAATCAGTGAAACATCTACTATGGACTTGTCCTTTTGCAAAAGCGTTCTGGAGAAAATTGCTCCCTCTGATGGAAAAAGTGGCAGACCTCAAAGACTTTAAATACGCCACAATACTTTACGGACTTATGGAATGCCCAACAAAAGACCAAAAAATAATGGCATGGAAGACAATAAATTGCGCCAAAATAGCTCTCTGGAAAGCCCGAAATATTTTAATTTTTAATCATGATGAATTGTCTTTAAATGATGTTTTTAGTTTTTGTTTAAGTGAAATGTATGTATATTTTTTATTAGATAAAAAAAATAATCCAAATATCTCCCTAAAATGGGATGTCAATGTATGGAACACATTTTGAATTTTTGTAACATTTTATTAATTTGAATATATGCAAATTTTTATCCTATTTGAATAATTTATGTTTTTAAGTCTAGTATGTTTCGAGACAATGTATAAAAATTTGTAATGATGTAAAATGTTGCTTTTATTTCTGTACATCTGTGTAATTTTTAAATAAAACTGGTTTTATCCCTGTGAGGGGATAGCCAAATTAAAAAAAATCTGTTCTTATCAGTTTAATATCTGATACGTCCCCTATCTGGGGACCATATATTAAATGGATTTTTAGAACAGGGAGATGGAAAAAGAGCTTGCTCTGTCCACTCCACGCATTGACCTGGTATTGCAGTATCTCCAGGACCGGTGCACCCCTTCTTTAAAGCAGTTTCTAAAATCAGAAAGAATTGAATTCAATGTTTTTTGTTCATTTTGCTTGTTTGTCGGATTTTGGGATGGACTCTTTGGCTTTGCTTTTCTTCTCCTCATTGGATTTTTCATGTTCAAAGTTACAGAAGCCAGATTACAAGCTCATTTTGGTTCAACTTCAGCAACTGTGCATTGCATTGCCATGTAATGTGATGCAATGCTATCTTTCTAGCTCTCCCTTTTTACTTCCTTTTGGATAAACAGACATATTAGGCAAGCATTTTGGAGCTTTCACCTAAATAAGTACAGGTGGTGAGATAAGCTGCACAATATAATTGACCTTTCAGTATATTGTTGCACACACACCATCTATTTAGCAAATGCCCTTGTTATCAACAGCAGCCTTTTAAACTCACCTGAGCTAACAGGTATGTGCGCTGGTTACTCTGCTGCGCTTAAAATTTCTTTTTTGGTTTGCTACAATGCCTTTTCTGAAACGTTGTCTCCCTCTGCTGGAACACTGACTTCTTTCATTTAATGCCTGCAGACTATAAAAGAGAACCCAACCCAAAAAGTTTGGTTGATTAGTCTGTGGCATTCTGTTAAACTGTTGCTTATGGCGGTCTCTGTGAGCTTCTCAGCGACATTCAGCCAGCCAGGTATCCTGCCTGCAGTAGATGGAATGTGGCAATGGAACGCTGGCTGCGCGTGTCATAATAGGCTCTGAGCCTTTATATACCTGTGCACAGCAGCAGCCACCTTCAGTCTGCTGCTGGACAGCCAGCAGCAGCAGCAGCAGGAGAGGTATGTAATCAGGAGCCCTCCTGCTAAGGGTAGACAGCTGCTCGTTCCACCCCACCCCCCGCCTTATTTGGTTCTCCTCCCTTCCAACGGTGTTGAGGCGGGTGGGAACAGCAGGGGGTGAAGGTGCTGTGTTTAAAGAGGTGGAGTTATGCAGATCTAAAACGCGTGGATTGCAGCAGCAGCAAGCCGAAAAGTGCAGGCATGTAAGGGATCTAGAGGTTGACAACATGTCTTCTTAACGGGAGTCCAGGAGCTCATCTCCACAAATGGACTTTTCAGGATCCTTGGGTGGCTCCGTAGTTTGAAACCAATTCTGGTTATCGCTTCTTGGCCTTTTGGCTAAGATCAAGTGTAGTATCTTTTGAAAAGGCGGTTTTGTCCTTGGGCTGCTCTAGTAAATTGATGCACATTACACACTGGTTTGGTGCACTTGTTAGTACGCCAGGTGGCTCATAGAGTCATCTGATGGAAAACATGGCCCTCCAGGATCGAAGTCACTAGGCTGGGTAAGTGTGAGGGCTTTGGAGCAATGTGCCCCAGGAGTAGGCGCCCTGGTGGGAGTCCAAGCTTACTGGGACTGGGAACCCCAGAAAGACTTGGGCTTCGTAGCACGCCACACCTTTGCCAATCATACTTTCTGAGCAACAACCCCTATTCCTGGCCTCCGGGCTAGGAAGGGGAATTTTTATAAACCCGGTCGGAGGTCCGGTCAGCTTTGGGCTGAGAAACCAACACAGGCTCCAGCTCCACTAGGGTGGCAGCCTAGCTGGACGCTGGGAGCACGAAAACGGCTCTTCTCTGGCTTCGGCAAGAGAGAGCATCGGAGATTCCCGACCCTCGCTGTGGCCTTCTGGCTCGGAGGGATGGGGATGGTTTATTGGGGACCCTCTCCTCCGGGAAGGGTCCACATGAATCCTCGCCTCGTGCGCTGTTTTGTTGTGACTTCGGTCACATTTTTCAGTGCCTTGGATGCAGCTTCAATCAAAAAATCTGTTCTTATCAGTTTAATATCTGATACGTCCCCTATCTGGGGACCATATATTAAATGGATTTTTAGAACAGGGAGATGGAAAAAGAGCTTGCTCTGTCCACTCCACGCATTGACCTGGTATTGCAGTATCTCCAGGACCGGTGCACCCCTTCTTTAATGCAGTTTCTAAAATCAGAAAGAATTGAATTCAATGTTTTTTGTTCATTTTGCTTGTTTGTCGGATTTTGGGATGGACTCTTTGGCTTTGCTTTTCTTCTCCTCATTGGATTTTTCATGTTCAAAGTTGCAGAAGCCAGATTACAAGCTCATTTTGGTTCAACTTCAGCAACTGTGCATTGCATTGCCATGTAATGTGATGCAATGCTATCTTTCTAGCTCTCCCTTTTTACTTCCTTTTGGATAAACAGACATATTAGGCAAGCATTTTGGAGCTTTCACCTAAATAACTACAGGTGGTGAGATAAGCTGCACAATATAATTGACCTTTCAGTATATTGTTGCACACACACCATCTATTTAGCAAATGCCCTTGTTATCAACAGCAGCCTTTTAAACTCACCTGAGCTAACAGGTATGTGCGCTGGTTACTCTGCTGCGCTTAAAATTTCTTTTTTGGTTTGCTACAATGCCTTTTCTGAAACGTTGTCTCCCTCTGCTGGAACACTGACTTCTTTCATTTAATGCCTGCAGACTATAAAAGAGAACCCAACCCAAAAAGTTTGGTTGATTAGTCTGTGGCATTCTGTTAAACTGTTGCTTATGGCGGTCTCTGTGAGCTTCTCAGCGACATTCAGCCAGCCAGGTATCCTGCCTGCAGTAGATGGAATGTGGCAATGGAACGCTGGCTGCGCGTGTCATAATAGGCTCTGAGCCTTTATATACCTGTGCACAGCAGCAGCCACCTTCAGTCTGCTGCTGGACAGCCAGCAGCAGCAGCAGCAGGAGAGGTATGTAATCAGGAGCCCTCCTGCAAAGGGTAGACAGCTGCTCGTTCCACCCCACCCCCCGCCTTAATTGGTTCTCCTCCCTTCCAACGGTGTTGAGGCGGGTGGGAACAGCAGGGGGTGAAGGTGCTGTGTTTAAAGAGGTGGAGTTATGCAGATCTAAAACGCGTGGATTGCAGCAGCAGCAAGCCGAAAAGTGCAGGCATGTAAGGGATCTAGAGGTTGACAACATGTCTTCTTAACGGGAGTCCAGGAGCTCATCTCCACAAATGGACTTTTCAGGATCCTTGGGTGGCTCCGTAGTTTGAAACCAATTCTGGTTATCGCTTCTCGGCCTTTTGGCTAAGATCAAGTGTAGTATCTGTTCTTATCAGTTTAATATCTGATACGTCCCCTATCTGGGGACCATATATTAAATGGATTTTTAGAACAGGGAGATGGAAAAAGAGCTTGCTCTGTCCACTCCACGCATTGACCTGGTATTGCAGTATCTCCAGGACCGGTGCACCCCTTCTTTAATGCAGTTTCTAAAATCAGAAAGAATTGAATTCAATGTTTTTTGTTCATTTTGCTTGTTTGTCGGATTTTGGGATGGACTCTTTGGCTTTGCTTTTCTTCTCCTCATTGGATTTTTCATGTTCAAAGTTGCAGAAGCCAGATTACAAGCTCATTTTGGTTCAACTTCAGCAACTGTGCATTGCATTGCCATGTAATGTGATGCAATGCTATCTTTCTAGCTCTCCCTTTTTACTTCCTTTTGGATAAACAGACATATTAGGCAAGCATTTTGGAGCTTTCACCTAAATAACTACAGGTGGTGAGATAAGCTGCACAACATAATTGACCTTTCAGTATATTGTTGCACACACACCATCTATTTAGCAAATGCCCTTGTTATCAACAGCAGCCTTTTAAACTCACCTGAGCTAACAGGTATGTGCGCTGGTTACTCTGCTGCGCTTAAAATTTCTTTTTTGGTTTGCTACAATGCCTTTTCTGAAACGTTGTCTCCCTCTGCTGGAACACTGACTTCTTTCATTTAATGCCTGCAGACTATAAAAGAGAACCCAACCCAAAAAGTTTGGTTGATTAGTCTGTGGCATTCTGTTAAACTGTTGCTTATGGCGGTCTCTGTGAGCTTCTCAGCGACATTCAGCCAGCCAGGTATCCTGCCTGCAGTAGATGGAATGTGGCAATGGAACGCTGGCTGCGCGTGTCATAATAGGCTCTGAGCCTTTATATACCTGTGCACAGCAGCAGCCACCTTCAGTCTGCTGCTGGACAGCCAGCAGCAGCAGCAGCAGGAGAGGTATGTAATCAGGAGCCCTCCTGCTAAGGGTAGACAGCTGCTCGTTCCACCCCACCCCCCGCCTTAATTGGTTCTCCTCCCTTCCAACGGTGTTGAGGCGGGTGGGAACAGCAGGGGGTGAAGGTGCTGTGTTTAAAGAGGTGGAGTTATGCAGATCTAAAACGCGTGGATTGCAGCAGCAGCAAGCCGAAAAGTGCAGGCATGTAAGGGATCTAGAGGTTGACAACATGTCTTCTTAACGGGAGTCCAGGAGCTCATCTCCACAAATGGACTTTTCAGGATCCTTGGGTGGCTCCGTAGTTTGAAACCAATTCTGGTTATCGCTTCTCGGCCTTTTGGCTTCGATCTTACAGCTTGTCTGTTTGGTTGTTGTCTATCTGGGTGCTTCCGGTACCCTCTCTCTCGGCCTGGGGGGATCGTTCCTCTTCGGAGGGACTTCACCCCCCTGCTGCTATAGGGAGAGAGGCTTAGTCCGGGAGCAACGGGAAGTGATCCCCTAAAAAGGCATATGCCTTTTTTTTCTTTCCGTAGTTGGCGTACTTTTTTTGGAAGAGATGCCGGCTGTGCTGTCATATGCATCGGGTGAACCCCGGATGAGAAATACAGTGCGAATTGACGTTTTGGAGAAGTTTCGCTGTGAGAAAAACATCCAGTATGTTTGCAACATCATCCTTCTTGGACTTCTGGGATTTAGTAGAGAGGACATCTTCTGCTTCCAGGACAACGAATCGAAAGGTACCTACACCATCACTTTTAGGAGTCAAGGGTGCTGCCAACAACTGGTCCAGAAAGTGAACGAAAATAGCCACATGGACGAAATGGAAGGTTTGATTTTTTCCTTATTATTTGTTTATGAAGAAGTCCAGATTGTGGTTCACTTCCCTAACCCTTTTGTGGAAGTGCTGGATATTTTGACTTTCTTGCGTCGCTATTGCGATGACGTGTCCTTTTTAGGAAAAATTAAAAATGCAGTTAATTTTTGGTGTGGGAAGCGGAGGTTCCTGGCACGATTAAAGAAGGATCCAACGGGAGTCGGAGGAACACAGCACCCTCCCTCCACCTTCACAATCGGGAAGAGCCGAGGATACCTCTTCTATCAAGGTATGCCCTTGTATTGTAGGAATTGTGGCACAATGGGGCATACCCAAGACGCTTGCCAGGAGAGGAGGGCTGCCCGTTGTAATAATTGCAGCCAGTATGGACACTTGACGAAAGACTGTCCTCACAAGAAACAGTGTAATCTGTGCGGGGAGGATGGACATGTATTCCGGAGTTGCCCCCAGAGAACCAAGGTACGGACATATGCAGAGGCAACTGGGGGTCCCTGGCGAAGACAATCTCTAGCTCGCCCCTCAGTGTCCGTCGGGGAGGATCCCCTTGACAGGACTGAGCTAAGCTCTACTGGCCCCTCTGTAGTGGAGGTGGCAAAGAAGAAGCCCCCGCAAAAAGGGGACTATGGGCGGTCCGTCCAGGGACCGGAGCAGGGATGCTCTTCTGTTCGGGAGGGTGTCTCTGTGTCGATGGCCCCTGAAGATGTGTGTGTTTCTGGTGTGCTGGAGCAGGGTGCCCCCAGTATGTTGGCACTGGTGGGCCCTGCTGCGAAGGCCCCAGATGCTATTCAAGTGTCGAGCCAGCAGGACGCAGTGTGTTTTTCCCTAGGTGACGACCTCGAGAAGAGAGACCATGAGGCAGTAGTGGGAGAAGATTGCACTAGTGACCTACCTGAACCCAGCGGGAAAAAGATGCGTGCGGATGTCTGTCCGGATTCACCGGATGTTTCCTTGGGTGTCGGTGATTTGTGGCTGCAGGGAGCAGGAGCTGGATACCCGGTCACTGCCTCGGATCCAATGAACATTTCCTTTTCCCCGGAGTCAGGGATCTTGGAGGCACTGTTGGATCATAGTCCTGAACAGGTCAAGATGATTCTGGATGACTCCCTCCCACCTTGACTTTAATGCCGTCCATAAAATGCCTCTCACTGAATGTGAGATCTTTAAAGAGCCCTGTTCGCAGGGCTGCTCTTTTTCAATATTTAGAGACTTTAGACTTTGATGTGTGTTTATTGCAGGAATGTGGACTACAACACTCAATTAATTATGACGAGCTTAAAAAGGATTGGAAGTCGGGACCGTCAGTGTGGTCCGGCTCAAATGTGAATAGGTCTGCTGGAGTGGGTTTGCTCTGTCGTGGTAATAACATCGTGTTTTCCTCTGTTACAGAGATTACACCAGGCAGGGCAATGTTAGTACATTTGCATATTAATAATTTTAGTTTTCGCATAATTAATGTGTATGCTCCTCCCGACAAGCAAGAGCGCATCCAATTGTTTGAAATTTTGCCTGTATTTTGTGTTGGGTCTTCTCCCCTCCTGATAGGTGGGGATTTCAACTGCCTTAGTGTCGGCGAACAACGAGTAGGAGGGGACCCTCTCCGTAAGTTGGATAAGTCATGTTTTCTGCTAAAAAATTTTCAAACTGATTTTAAGCTATGCGATGCCTGGAGGTCTCTTTCACCGACGGACCCTGGATTTACATGGTCCGGTCGGGGAGTGGCCTCTAGGATCGATTTTATGTTTTTATCTGTGGATTTTAAGCCGGTGATGTTTGATCTAATGTCTAATTTATTTTCCGATCACAAAATGTTAAAATTACAGTTAGAATACCAAGGAGAGCAGAGAATAAACAAAGGACTGTGGCGTTTGGGGACACATCTGCTGGAGGATCCTCAGATAAGGTCGGATTTTTGTACAGCCTACCAGGAATGGAGACAACATAGGCCTCCTTATATAAAAATGTTGTCTTGGTGGGAAAAGATTAAAAATAAAATTAGGCTTTTTTTTATCACGGCAGGGAGGAAGAAATCAAGACAGAAAAAACAATTTTTCTCAAATCTAAATACTAGGCTGCAGACACTTTATAAATTTAAAGAGATTGGGTTGGAGGTGGAGGAAGACATTGTCAGCCTAAAAGCAGAAATACATACACTTTTGGAGCAGAAGGGGAGAGAGGTTATTTTTAATTCAAAGGTAAAGCAGTTAGAAGAAGATGAAAAATGTACACGCTTCTTTTTTAAAAAAGCAATGGAGAGGAAAGATGCGATTACTTGTTTAGGTGAAGAATCCACTATACAGGGCATGAAGAACGTGGCTTTTGATTTTTACCGACTCCTTTTTAGTGAGAAAAGTGTGGATGATTCCTTTTTACAAGATGCTCTTAATGTCCTAGATTTTAAGTTGAATCAGTCAGATCAGGAGTTTTTAATACGGGATTTTAGCTTAGAGGAACTTTTTAACATTTTTAAAAGTTTTTCAAAGGGCAAAGCTCCGGGAGCAGACGGTCTCCCCGTCGAATTTTATCTGACTTTCTGGGATATTTTAAAGGATGATCTTTTAGCACTTTTTAAGGAGGTTTTTAAGTGTAAACGGTTGCCCAAGGGATGGAGGAGGGGAATAGTGTCCTTGATCTTTAAAAAGAAAGGGGCTCGTGAGGACCTTGCAAATTGGAGGCCTATCACCCTCCTCAACATGGATTATAAAGTATTAGCCAAATTTATTGCATGCCGGCTTAAAATGATAATTGATAAGTTGATACAACCAGAACAAGTTTGTGGTGTACCGGGAAGGAGTATTGCGGAGGTGTTAAATGTCATAAGAGATGCAATATGGTATACTAGGGATCGTGGTCAGAATTTAGCCCTGTTGGCGCTGGACTTTGAGAAGGCGTTCGACAGGGTATCGCACAAGTATCTTTTTAGTGTTTTAAAGAAGATGGCGATCCCGGATTTTATCATGTCTCTAATTAAGATTTTGTATAAAGATTCATATTGTCAAATCTCTGTTAATGGCTTCTTAACAGGTGAAATACCGCTGGAATCCGGAGTGAAGCAGGGCTGCCCTTTGTCCCCGATCCTGTTTATTTGTGCTATGGAGCCTTTATTATGCCAAATTAGGAAAGATAAAGTGATCCGTGGGGTCCCTGTTCCGGGTGGAGGGGGGGCCCAAATTAAAGTCTTCGGGTATATGGACGATGTTACTGCCATCTGCACGGATCCTGCTTCCCTCCGGAGGGTGGTGAGGTGTACCAGTTTTTTTAGTCAGGCTTCAGGTTTTAAGTTGAATTTTAATAAAACTGAGTGTTTGACAATTGGTTCCTGGGATACAGTGGACCTACCAGCAGTCAAAATGAAGTGTGATAAAGTTAAAATTTTGGGCATTACTTTTAATAAAGAAAATGACGGGGTTGTGAGTTGGGGGGAGGTCCAGGAGAAAATGGTGAAGAAACTATCCTTTTGGAATTTGCGTAGTTTGTCAATCGAAGGGAAAGTTCTAATTATTAAGTCTGTATTATTGCCAATGATGTTATATGTTGCAATTGTGTACCCTCCCTCCGACTTAATGCTCAAAAAGCTGACTCGCTGCATGTTTATATTTATTTGGGGCTCGAAGATGGAAAAAGTAAAACGCACAGAAATGTATAAAAGGCATCAAAATGGTGGAAAGGATGTCCCGGATTTGAGCATGTTTTTGTATATAAATTTCTTCTGTTTCTGTTTTAAGCTTCTTAATTCTAACAGTGTTTTTAGTCTGTTTTTAAAATATACTTGTGGTTATGTTTTTAAGAGATGGCTACGGCCATCCTTATCTTCGCCTGTTTTATTATGTCCCCCAAAGCATCTTATCATCTTAGAGAAAGTATGTAGAAATTATAAATTAAGAGACTTGGATACTGATATTCTTCAAGACCGAAGGAAATTGATAACTCATCTGAGAAGGGAAGAAAGAGTATCTGAAGTAATCAACTTTTCCTGGAGCAGATCCAAGCGAGTCTGGAGGAATGTGTTTGGAAAGTTTCTCGCAAATATTCATAAAGACCTTGCCTGGATGTCCGTCCACCAGTGCCTCCCAACTAGAGACTTTCAGCACAGGAGAGGCCTGGCGGCGCGGGCAAAATGTCCTAGAGACTCGTGTGGAAGTGATGAGACGGTTTTACATCTGTTTTGGAACTGTTTTTATGCGCAAGAACTTTGGCGGAGACTGGGGGTGCTTTTGAAATGGGTTTGTGGTCTGAAAGACTTTTGTCACGAATATGTTTTATACGGACTTTTTAATTGCCCAACTTTACATCAAACCAAAATATGCTGGTGTATAATAAATTGTGCAAAAAGTGCTATGTGGAAAGTGAGGAATATTTTGTTGTTCAAACGTGACTGTATTTCCATCAATGATTGTATTAGAATGGTTTTTAGCGAAATGTATATTTATTATTTGAAAGATGTCAAAGATGTGGGTAAACACGAAGCGAATAGAAGATGGTGTTTTTACATGTGGAATACTATTTTGTACTAATAATATCTGTGGAAAGAGCTCTATTAACGCTGTAAATAAGAATAATGTGTTTTTGTACTTTTTTATATCTGAATAAATTTATGTTGAAACCTTATCTGTTCTTATCAGTTTAATATCTGATACGTCCCCTATCTGGGGACCATATATTAAATGGATTTTTAGAACAGGGAGATGGAAAAAGAGCTTGCTCTGTCCACTCCACGCATTGACCTGGTATTGCAGTATCTCCAGGACCGGTGCACCCCTTCTTTAATGCAGTTTCTAAAATCAGAAAGAATTGAATTCAATGTTTTTTGTTCATTTTGCTTGTTTGTCGGATTTTGGGATGGACTCTTTGGCTTTGCTTTTCTTCTCCTCATTGGATTTTTCATGTTCAAAGTTGCAAAAGCCAGATTACAAGCTCATTTTGGTTCAACTTCAGCAACTGTGCATTGCATTGCCATGTAATGTGATGCAATGCTATCTTTCTAGCTCTCCCTTTTTACTTCCTTTTGGATAAACAGACATATTAGGCAAGCATTTTGGAGCTTTCACCTAAATAACTACAGGTGGTGAGATAAGCTGCACAATATAATTGACCTTTCAGTATATTGTTGCACACACACCATCTATTTAGCAAATGCCCTTGTTATCAACAGCAGCCTTTTAAACTCACCTGAGCTAACAGGTATGTGCGCTGGTTACTCTGCTGCGCTTAAAATTTCTTTTTTGGTTTGCTACAATGCCTTTTCTGAAACGTTGTCTCCCTCTGCTGGAACACTGACTTCTTTCATTTAATGCCTGCAGACTATAAAAGAGAACCCAACCCAAAAAGTTTGGTTGATTAGTCTGTGGCATTCTGTTAAACTGTTGCTTATGGCGGTCTCTGTGAGCTTCTCAGCGACATTCAGCCAGCCAGGTATCCTGCCTGCAGTAGATGGAATGTGGCAATGGAACGCTGGCTGCGCGTGTCATAATAGGCTCTGAGCCTTTATATACCTGTGCACAGCAGCAGCCACCTTCAGTCTGCTGCTGGACAGCCAGCAGCAGCAGCAGCAGGAGAGGTATGTAATCAGGAGCCCTCCTGCTAAGGGTAGACAGCTGCTCGTTCCACCCCACCCCCCGCCTTAATTGGTTCTCCTCCCTTTCAACGGTGTTGAGGCGGGTGGGAACAGCAGGGGGTGAAGGTGCTGTGTTTAAAGAGGTGGAGTTATGCAGATCTAAAACGCGTGGATTGCAGCAGCAGCAAGCCGAAAAGTGCAGGCATGTAAGGGATCTAGAGGTTGACAACATGTCTTCTTAACGGGAGTCCAGGAGCTCATCTCCACAAATGGACTTTTCAGGATCCTTGGGTGGCTCCGTAGTTTGAAACCAATTCTGGTTATCGCTTCTCGGCCTTTTGGCTAAGATCAAGTGTAGTATCTGTTCTTATCAGTTTAATATCTGATACGTCCCCTATCTGGGGACCATATATTAAATGGATTTTTAGAACAGGGAGATGGAAAAAGAGCTTGCTCTGTCCACTCCACGCATTGACCTGGTATTGCAGTATCTCCAGGACCGGTGCACCCCTTCTTTAATGCAGTTTCTAAAATCAGAAAGAATTGAATTCAATGTTTTTTGTTCATTTTGCTTGTTTGTCGGATTTTGGGATGGACTCTTTGGCTTTGCTTTTCTTCTCCTCATTGGATTTTTCATGTTCAAAGTTGCAGAAGCCAGATTACAAGCTCATTTTGGTTCAACTTCAGCAACTGTGCATTGCATTGCCATGTAATGTGATGCAATGCTATCTTTCTAGCTCTCCCTTTTTACTTCCTTTTGGATAAACAGACATATTAGGCAAGCATTTTGGAGCTTTCACCTAAATAACTACAGGTGGTGAGATAAGCTGCACAATATAATTGACCTTTCAGTATATTGTTGCACACACACCATCTATTTAGCAAATGCCCTTGTTATCAACAGCAGCCTTTTAAACTCACCTGAGCTAACAGGTATGTGCGCTGGTTACTCTGCTGCGCTTAAAATTTCTTTTTTGGTTTGCTACAATGCCTTTTCTGAAACGTTGTCTCCCTCTGCTGGAACACTGACTTCTTTCATTTAATGCCTGCAGACTATAAAAGAGAACCCAACCCAAAAAGTTTGGTTGATTAGTCTGTGGCATTCTGTTAAACTGTTGCTTATGGCGGTCTCTGTGAGCTTCTCAGCGACATTCAGCCAGCCAGGTATCCTGCCTGCAGTAGATGGAATGTGGCAATGGAACGCTGGCTGCGCGTGTCATAATAGGCTCTGAGCCTTTATATACCTGTGCACAGCAGCAGCCACCTTCAGTCTGCTGCTGGACAGCCAGCAGCAGCAGCAGCAGGAGAGGTATGTAATCAGGAGCCCTCCTGCTAAGGGTAGACAGCTGCTCGTTCCACCCCACCCCCCGCCTTAATTGGTTCTCCTCCCTTCCAACGGTGTTGAGGCGGGTGGGAACAGCAGGGGGTGAAGGTGCTGTGTTTAAAGAGGTGGAGTTATGCAGATCTAAAACGCGTGGATTGCAGCAGCAGCAAGCCGAAAAGTGCAGGCATGTAAGGGATCTAGAGGTTGACAACATGTCTTCTTAACGGGAGTCCAGGAGCTCATCTCCACAAATGGACTTTTCAGGATCCTTGGGTGGCTCCGTAGTTTGAAACCAATTCTGGTTATCGCTTCTCGGCCTTTTGGCTAAGATCAAGTGTAGTATCTGTTCTTATCAGTTTAATATCTGATACGTCCCCCATCTGGGGACCATATATTAAATGGATTTTTAGAACAGGGAGATGGAAAAAGAGCTTTCTCTGTCCACTCCAAGCATTGACCTGGTATTGCAGTATCTCCAGGACCGGTGCACCCCTTCTTTAATGCAGTTTCTAAAATCAGAAAGAATTGAATTCAATGTTTTTTGTTCATTTTGCTTGTTTGTCGGATTTTGGGATGGACTCTTTGGCTTTGCTTTACTTCTCCTCATTGGATTTTTCATGTTCAAAGTTGCAGAAGCCAGATTACAAGCTCATTTTGGTTCAACTTCAGCAACTGTGCATTGCATTGCCATGTAATGTGATGCAATGCTATCTTTCTAGCTCTCCCTTTTTACTTCCTTTTGGATAAACAGACATATTAGGCAAGCATTTTGGAGCTTTCACCTAAATAACTACAGGTGGTGAGATAAGCTGCACAATATAATTGACCTTTCAGTATATTGTTGCACACACACCATCTATTTAGCAAATGCCCTTGTTATCAACAGCAGCCTTTTAAACTCACCTGAGCTAACAGGTATGTGCGCTGGTTACTCTGCTGCGCTTAAAATTTCTTTTTTGGTTTGCTACAATGCCTTTTCTGAAACGTTGTCTCCCTCTGCTGGAACACTGACTTCTTTCATTTAATGCCTGCAGACTATAAAAGAGAACCCAACCCAAAAAGTTTGGTTGATTAGTCTGTGGTATTCTGTTAAACTGTTGCTTATGGCGGTCTCTGTGAGCTTCTCAGCGACATTCAGCCAGCCAGGTATCCTGCCTGCAGTAGATGGAATGTGGCAATGGAACGCTGGCTGCGCGTGTCATAATAGGCTCTGAGCCTTTATATACCTGTGCACAGCAGCAGCCACCTTCAGTCTGCTGCTGGACAGCCAGCAGCAGCAGCAGCAGGAGAGGTATGTAATCAGGAGCCCTCCTGCTAAGGGTAGACAGCTGCTCGTTCCACCCCACCCCCCGCCTTAATTGGTTCTCCTCCCTTCCAACGGTGTTGAGGCGGGTGGGAACAGCAGGGGGTGAAGGTGCTGTGTTTAAAGAGGTGGAGTTATGCAGATCTAAAACGCGTGGATTGCAGCAGCAGCAAGCCGAAAAGTGCAGGCATGTAAGGGATCTAGAGGTTGACAACATGTCTTCTTAACGGGAGTCCAGGAGCTCATCTCCACAAATGGACTTTTCAGGATCCTTGGGTGGCTCCGTAGTTTGAAACCAATTCTGGTTATCGCTTCTCGGCCTTTTGGCTAAGATCAAGTGTAGTATCTGTTCTTATCAGTTTAATATCTGATACGTCCCCTATCTGGGGACCATATATTAAATGGATTTTTAGAACAGGGAGATGGAAAAAGAGCTTGCTCTGTCCACTCCACGCATTTACCTGGTATTGCAGTATCTCCAGGACCGGTGCACCCCTTCTTTAATGCAGTTTCTAAAATCAGAAAGAATTGAATTCAATGTTTTTTGTTCATTTTGCTTGTTTGTCGGATTTTGGGATGGACTCTTTGGCTTTGCTTTTCTTCTCCTCATTGGATTTTTCATGTTCAAAGTTGCAGAAGCCAGATTACAAGCTCATTTTGGTTCAACTTCAGCAACTGTGCATTGCATTGCCATGTAATGTGATGCAATGCTATCTTTCTAGCTCTCCCTTTTTACTTCCTTTTGGATAAACAGACATATTAGGCAAGCATTTTGGAGCTTTCACCTAAATAACTACAGGTGGTGAGATAAGCTGCACAATATAATTGACCTTTCAGTATATTGTTGCACACACACCATCTATTTAGCAAATGCCCTTGTTATCAACAGCAGCCTTTTAAACTCACCTGAGCTAACAGGTATGTGCGCTGGTTACTCTGCTGCGCTTAAAATTTATTTTTTGGTTTGCTACAATGCCTTTTCTGAAACGTTGTCTCCCTCTGCTGGAACACTGACTTCTTTCATTTAATGCCTGCAGACTATAAAAGAGAACCCAACCCAAAAAGTTTGGTTGATTAGTCTGTGGCATTCTGTTAAACTGTTGCTTATGGCGGTCTCTGTGAGCTTCTCAGCGACATTCAGCCAGCCAGGTATCCTGCCTGCAGTAGATGGAATGTGGCAATGGAACGCTGGCTGCGCGTGTCATAATAGGCTCTGAGCCTTTATATACCTGTGCACAGCAGCAGCCACCTTCAGTCTGCTGCTGGACAGCCAGCAGCAGCAGCAGCAGGAGAGGTATGTAATCAGGAGCCCTCCTGCTAAGGGTAGACAGCTGCTCGTTCCACCCCACCCCCCGCCTTAATTGGTTCTCCTCCCTTCCAACGGTGTTGAGGCGGGTGGGAACAGCAGGGGGTGAAGGTGCTGTGTTTAAAGAGGTGGAGTTATGCAGATCTAAAACGCGTGGATTGCAGCAGCAGCAAGCCGAAAAGTGCAGGCATGTAAGGGATCTGGAGGTTGACAACATGTCTTCTTAACGGGAGTCCAGGAGCTCATCTCCACAAATGGACTTTTCAGGATCCTTGGGTGGCTCCGTAGTTTGAAACCAATTCTGGTTATCGCTTCTCGGCCTTTTGGCTAAGATCAAGTGTAGTATCTGTTCTTATCAGTTTAATATCTGATACGTCCCCTATCTGAGGACCATATATTAAATGGATTTTTAGAACAGGGAGATGGAAAAAGAGCTTGCTCTGTCCACTCCACGCATTGACCTGGTATTGCAGTATCTCCACAACCGGTGCACCCCTTCTTTAATGCAGTTTCTAAAATCAGAAAGAATTGAATTCAATGTTTTTTGTTCATTTTGCTTGTTTGTCGGATTTTGGGATGGACTCTTTGGCTTTGCTTTTCTTCTCCTCATTGGATTTTTCATGTTCAAAGTTGCAGAAGCCAGATTACAAGCTCATTTTGGTTCAACTTCAGCAACTGTGCATTGCATTGCCATGTAATGTGATGCAATGCTATCTTTCTAGCTCTCCCTTTTTACTTCCTTTTGGATAAACAGACATATTAGGCAAGCATTTTGGAGCTTTCACCTAAATAACTACAGGTGGTGAGATAAGCTGCACAATATAATTGACCTTTCAGTATATTGTTGCACACACACCATCTATTTAGCAAATGCCCTTGTTATCAACAGCAGCCTTTTAAACTCACCTGAGCTAACAGGTATGTGCGCTGGTTACTCTGCTGCGCTTAAAATTTCTTTTTTGGTTTGCTACAATGCCTTTTCTGAAACGTTGTCTCCCTCTGCTGGAACACTGACTTCTTTCATTTAATGCCTGCAGACTATAAAAGAGAACCCAACCCAAAAAGTTTGGTTGATTAGTCTGTGGCATTCTGTTAAACTGTTGCTTATGGCGGTCTCTGTGAGCTTCTCAGTGACATTCAGCCAGCCAGGTATCCTGCCTGCAGTAGATGGAATGTGGCAATGGAACGCTGGCTGCGCGTGTCATAATAGGCTCTGAGCCTTTATATACCTGTGCACAGCAGCAGCCACCTTCAGTCTGCTGCTGGACAGCCAGCAGCAGCAGCAGCAGGAGAGGTATGTAATCAGGAGCCCTCCTGCTAAGGGTAGACAGCTGCTCGTTCCACCCCACCCCCCGCCTTAATTGGTTCTCCTCCCTTCCAACGGTGTTGAGGCGGGTGGGAACAGTAGGGGGTGAAGGTGCTGTGTTTAAAGAGGTGGAGTTATGCAGATCTAAAACGCGTGGATTGCAGCAGCAGCAAGCCGAAAAGTGCAGGCATGTAAGGGATCTAGAGGTTGACAACATGTCTTCTTAACGGGAGTCCAGGAGCTCATCTCCACAAATGGACTTTTCAGGATCCTTGGGTGGCTCCGTAGTTTGAAACCAATTCTGGTTATCGCTTCTCGGCCTTTTGGCAAGATCAGTGGTGGTTTTCTGCTGCTGGTGTTGTTTGGAGGGCAGTTGTGACTGGGGTTCCCCCTTGTGGGGCCCTAGTGTGCGATTGAGCGGCGATTGTGTTTATCTGCTGTAAAAATGTTGGAGAAAACACGTGGATTAGAGGACTCGGTCCGTCTGAAGGTGGCTGCAGGTCATGAAGGAGAAATCGGTTTGGACCAAGTTTGCGTTGATGTCTTGAAGAACATTAATGGCTTGAAGGTAACGGATGTATTGGCACTGCAGGATTTTCAGAAACAAGGAATTTATGATATCACTTTTGTTTCTTTGAGTATTTGCCAGAGAGTCTACATGGAGTTGGTACGAATGAAGGAAGAAAAGGAATTGAAATGCCTAGAGTTTATTGCACTGGAACCTCTGTTCCAGCAGACATATAAGTATGTGGTTGTGCACATGTATAACCCTAAAGTTCCGGATGAGACTGTTTCCAATTTTTTAGCTCGGTATTGTAGTGAGGTTAAATTTTTGGGAAGAATGAAGAACAAATACAATTATCTAAATGGCAAGAGGAGATATGTTGTAAAACTGAGACCGGATGATAGAGCTATTGGGGGTGCCAAGAGCATTCCTGCACAGTTTTCTATCGGAGGAGAAAGGGGATTTTGTTTTTATAATGGACAGATGGAATATTGTAGGAAGTGTCATGAGTTTGGACATGTTCAGAAAGATTGTCCAGTGCAAGGTGATGTTTGTAGAGGTTGTGGGAAATCTGGGCATGTTGCAAGTGGTTGCCCAATGAATAAGGTGTGTGATTTGTGTGGACATGCAGATCACCTTGCAAGGAAATGTAGATTGTGGGCTCAGATTCCTAGGTCACAGGTGGACGCTGAAGAGAGGCAGAAGAAGACTCGGCAGGAAAGTGGGGAGGAGGGCGAAGGCTCAGACTCAGAGGGGGAAAGCCAAAAACAAGATGGTGGTAGGGGAAGAGACCATGCGGTGCCCAAGATGGAGGAAAAGGGGCGGAGCCAGAAGAAAGTTGGTTTGAGGGAGGGGCTGGAAGTAATAAACAAAGTAGCTGATGTGCATGGCCCGGGTGATGGGATGGATTTGTCTAATATGGCGGAGTCAGTGAATCCTGTTTTGGGAAGAGATGGGGGTGAGGAAATGGAGGTTTTGGAGGAGGAGGATTCTGATTCGGATGGAACTATAACCCCTCAGCAGCGTGATAGGGTTAACAGTGATTGGAGTGAAAATGAGGAGGAAGATGATGGCAAGGAGGAGAGTTATGCCTCCGTGATTAAAAGAAGTAAGGTGGAGGGGTGTTGGTCTGGGGGGCAGGAAGATCCAGTCTCCCTAAGACCAGGTTATTCTAAGAGGGACTCGAGTTCTGAGTCGCCTGATATACGTAGAAAAGTGGATGGCAGGAGTGGGTTTTCTCCTGGTTCATGATGGATCGGGTATGGTGGAGATTTTTTCCTGTTGTTATGATGGCGTTGTGTGTTGCTTCTCTGAATGTACGAGGGATTGGTTCTGCTTGTAGGAGAGCAGGGATACTGGATTACATTGAGAGTGTGAATGCAGATATTGTCTGTCTGCAGGAATGTGTAATTAAATCTGCCCCGCATGAGAGTGAGTGGAATAAGGGGCAATCTTTTTGGTCCCCATGCTCAGAAAACAGGAATGAAGGGGTGGGCATTTTACTGTGTAATTCCAGTCTAAAGGTTTTAGAGTTTAAAGTAATCATACCTGGGAGATGTTTGTTTTTATTAGTGGATTTTTTAGGTCAGCGGGTACGGGTTTTTAATGTTTATGCCCCTGCTGATAAACAAGCAAGAGTTGGGTTTTTGGAGTCTCTAAAGTTGTTTTTACCAGGCAGAGACTTCACTATAGTGGCTGGAGATTTTAATTGTGTCAGATCCGCAAAAGATCGTAAGAGCTCTACGGAAGGTAGGACTGATGTTACGTCTAATATTTTAAATCAGATTGTGCAGGATTTACGCTACACGGATGCTGGTCTGATGGTTGGGCCAAGTGATAAGTTCACATACATATCAGATAGTGGACGTAGTGTTTCCCGAATTGACTATGTTTTTATGTCTGAAGGGATTAAGGTGGCCAAGTGCAACCACGTGATGACGACTTTTTCTGACCACAAGATGATAGTGGTAGATCTGTGTATAGCTGAGTCCCTGGCTTTTGGAAAGGGACTCTGGAAGCTGAACGTAAGCCTGCTGGAAGAGGAGAGTGTTAAGGTTGGTTTTAATAAAGTGTTTTTGTCTTGTGTGTCTGAACAGCACCTTTTTAAAGATTTGCTAGAGTGGTGGGACTGGGCTAAGGAGAAATTTGCATGTTATTTTAAAGGGGTGTGTTTTAGGAGAGCGAAAGCCAAAAGGGATCATGATGCTGCTGTTATTTCAAAATTGGAAGTACTCCATAAGTTTAAGAGAGTGGGGATGGAGGTGGATAAAGAGATTGCAGATTTGAAGGACGAACTGAAGAAGATACTTATTGAAAAAGGGAAGACTATTATGTTTAAGGCAAAAATAAAGCACATGGAGGAAAATGAGCAATGTTCGAGATACTTTTTTAAAAAATGTTTTAAACCTAAAGGGGTTTTTAAGTCTGTTTTTTCTCCTGCAGGGGAGGTATCTGGGGATGAGATGATTGGCAGTATTCTTTCCTTTTATGAAACACTCTTCTCTAACGATAGTAGAGCCAGTGATGCGGAAATTAATGATTATTGCAAAGTATTAACTAATAATATTCCTGAGGAGAAAATTGGGTTTTTAAGTGAGGAGGTTGGGAAAGATGAAATTAGACGGGCAGTGGATGGCTTGGCGAAAGGCAAGACGCCAGGCTGTGATGGTCTTCCTGCTGAATTTTATGTTAGATTTTGGGATATTATAGGTGTGGAGTTTTCCCGGGTGGTGCAATATGGTTTTACTCATGGGATTTTATCGGTTTCTATGCGTAGGGGGATTGTTACGCTGATTCATAAGAAAGGGGACATGAGGGATATTAAAAATTGGAGGCCCATAACATTGTTAAACAGTGATTACAAAATTATTTCTAAAATTGTGGCTGGTAGACTGGCAGATGTGATAGGTGATATGGTGGGGGAGTATCAGGCATGTGCAGTGCCTGGTAGGAAAATTTCAGATAATTTGCTGCTTCTAAGAGACTTAATTTATCAGGCTAATTTGAATAAGAATGCTCTTTTGTTACAGTCGGTGGACCTGGAGAAAGCCTTTGATAAAATATCACATAGATTTTTGTTCTCTGCTTTAAGTCACCTTGGTGTTCCGGATAAATTATTGATGGTCATTAAGAGTTTTTATTGTGGGGTCAGTAGCCAGATTTTAGTTAATGGGCATGTGAGTTCCAGTTTTAATATTTTATCGGGAGTTAGGCAGGGTTGTCCCCTGTCACCAATTCTTTTTATCTGTGTGGTGGAGGCCCTTTTAAAAAGTGTGCAAGTTGACAAGTGTGTGGCTGGTGTTTTTATTCCTGGGGGATCCGGGGGTCCAGTCAAGTCTTTAAGTTATATGGATGATATTGTTTTTACTTGTGGTTCACAGGCGGATCTCAATAGAGTGAATTTGCACGTAAGGATTTTTTGTTGTGTGGCTGGTATGGCGGTGAATTGGGGAAAGTGCCAGCTTTGTAACTTTGGGAGGCAGGTTGAGGTTAACGTGGCAGGAGTGGAGAGTAGGGAGGAAATTGAGGTTCTTGGTGTCATCTTTGAGAAGGAACTGAAAGGGAAAAGCAGCCTGAAGATTCTAGAAGACAAAATGGATCAGAAGTTGAACTTTTGGAAACTAAGGAACCTGTCGCTGAGAGGGAAAGTGCTGGTAATCAAGTCTGTGATTCTCCCGCTTCTGCTGTACACTGCTTTGATTTTCCCACCTGCTGTGCTTTGGACAAAGAGAGTGACAAGGAAACTGTTTGTGTTTTTTTGGGGATCCAAAATGGAGAAACTAAGAAGAGGAATGGTTATGTGTTCTATGGAAAATGGGGGTTGTGATTTTCCTAACATTGACTTATTTTTAAGAATGCATTATTTTTTGAACATTTATAAATTATCCCAGTGCAATAACAGGACTGCGGACATGTGCAAATATTTAGCAGGACGGCTTTTCCAGAAATGGAGCTGGTGTGAGAAGGATTTAAGAAAACCAGTTTCGTTTGTGATACCGTTTTTTTATGTGGTGCTTAGGTCCTTCTATGATCAAAATGGGATAAGCTCCATGGTTAGACCGGACAAAAAACTGATTGTCTCAGGTATTAAGAAGAAGGAGATGTTATGTGATGTGCCGTTTTGTAATAATGCACAGTCTGGACAGGTGTGGAAGCTTTTTTTCATGCGTGGAATCAGCAACAGACAGAAGGATGTAACCTGGATGGCGTTGCATGGATGCTTGCCAACAAGGGCTTTTTTGAATGACCGGGGGATAAAGGTTCAAGAACTATGTCCTAGGGAAGGTTGCAATAAGGTGGAAACAATACAGCATATTTTTGGGACTGTTTTTTGCTAAAAAAGTTTTTACCTTGTTGTCACGTATGTTTGTTGCTTTAGTTGGTTTTCATTGTTTCGATTTTGAAAGGATTTTAATAGGTCAAGATTTTAAGTACTCGCAAAGGAAGCGGGCAAGCTGGATTATTTTTGTCATATATAAAGAGGTTTTATGGGACGTTCGGAATTTGGTGATTTTTAAAAAGATTGTTTTTTCCCCCATGGAATGCAGAAGGATTTTTCTTGCTAGACTGTTTTATGCCTATTTATTGGATAAAAAGAAGTATGGTGAGACAGCAGCAGAAGCACTCTGGAACTTTTCACATTGGACTTCTTACAGTAAGTAACAGTTAATTGCAGGGTTGTGTTTTTTGGGATTTTGTTTTTGTTTTTCCGAATGATGATTTGAGAACCCGTTATGTGAATATGCGCTATGATGCATAAATTAATGTGGGTCTTAATCTGAGGAAAAAAAAAAAAAAATCTGTTCTGATCAGTTTAATATCTGATACGTCCCCTATCTGGGGACCATATATTAAATGGATTTTTAGAACAGGGAGATGGAAAAAGAGCTTGCTCTGTCCACTCCACGCATTGACCTGGTATTGCAGTATCTCCAGGACCGGTGCACCCCTTCTTTAATGCAGTTTCTAAAATCAGAAAGAATTGAATTCAATGTTTTTTGTTCATTTTGCTTGTTTGTCGGATTTTGGGATGGACTCTTTGGCTTTGCTTTTCTTCTCCTCATTGGATCTTTCATGTTCAAAGTTGCAGAAGCCAGATTACAAGCTCATTTTGGTTCAACTTCAGCAACTGTGCATTGCATTGCCATGTAATGTGATGCAATGCTATCTTTCTAGCTCTCCCTTTTTACTTCCTTTTGGATAAACAGACATATTAGGCAAGCATTTTGGAGCTTTCACCTAAATAACTACAGGTGGTGAGATAAGCTGCACAATATAATTGACCTTTCAGTATATTGTTGCACACACACCATCTATTTAGCAAATGCCCTTGTTATCAACAGCAGCCTTTTAAACTCACCTGAGCTAACAGGTATGTGCGCTGGTTACTCTGCTGCGCTTAAAATTTCTTTTTTGGTTTGCTACAATGCCTTTTCTGAAACGTTGTCTCCCTCTGCTGGAACACTGACTTCTTTCATTTAATGCCTGCAGACTATAAAAGAGAACCCAACCCAAAAAGTTTGGTTGATTAGTCTGTGGCATTCTGTTAAACTGTTGCTTATGGCGGTCTCTGTGAGCTTCTCAGCGACATTCAGCCAGCCAGGTATCCTGCCTGCAGTAGATGGAATGTGGCAATGGAACGCTGGCTGCGCGTGTCATAATAGGCTCTGAGCCTTTATATACCTGTGCACAGCAGCAGCCACCTTCAGTCTGCTGCTGGACAGCCAGCAGCAGCAGCAGCAGCAGGAGAGGTATGTAATCAGGAGCCCTCCTGCTAAGGGTAGACAGCTGCTCGTTCCACCCCACCCCCCGCCTTAATTGGTTCTCCTCCCTTCCAACGGTGTTGAGGCGGGTGGGAACAGCAGGGGGTGAAGGTGCTGTGTTTAAAGAGGTGGAGTTATGCAGATCTAAAACGCGTGGATTGCAGCAGCAGCAAGCCGAAAAGTGCAGGCATGTAAGGGATCTAGAGGTTGACAACATGTCTTCTTAACGGGAGTCCAGGAGCTCATCTCCACAAATGGACTTTTCAGGATCCTTGGGTGGCTCCGTAGTTTGAAACCAATTCTGGTTATCGCTTCTCGGCCTTTTGGCTAAGATCAAGTGTAGTATCTTTCGAAAAGGCGGTTTTGGATGTTGGCCGCCCTAGTAGATTGATACATTATGCACACTGGGGTTTAGGCGCTTGTTAGTACGCCAGGTGGCTAATATAGTCATCTGGTGGAAAGCATGGCCCCCCAGGATCGACGCCATTGGGCCGGGGAAGATCGAAAGCCCGAAGTGTGAAGTGCCCCAGGAGTGGTGACCCTGGGGTGCCTTAACTCACTGGGATTGGGAACCCCACTTGAGTTTATGGCACATTTGCACAAGCACTTCAAATTTTCTTTCTTCGCACACACCCTTATTCCGGGCCTTCTGGCCTTAGGATGGGGAATTTTTCAATTCCCGGTCGAAGGTCTGGGCAGTATTATACTGTGAAACCTTCACTATTTATTTAATTTCTTTGTCACTGTGTGTCCACTTATTCACGTGTGTCACGTCCTACTAGGATTTTGTCGGGATGCGGTTCCCTTACGGGTTCCTCTCTTGGCAGGTCTAGGGGGGGAGTGTGTGGCCATCAGGTTCCGCTCCCCCCTGAACCCCCCTGGCTCTCCTCTTTCGGGAGGAGAGCGTTGTTGGCTCCCCTCTTCCGGGAGGGGAGCACAGTCTTTGGCTCCCAGTGCCTTGCTCGGGTGAGAACTCGGGCAGGTGCTGGGGGTAAGATTGGGTCGCCTCTGGCTTCGGCTGGAGGTGGCTTTTTGTCCCTGTTCCTCGCTGTGGCCTTTTGGCTCGGAGGGACGGTGAATGGTTTGGGGGACCCTTCTCCTTTTGGAGAGGGTTTCAAGAAGACCAGCATCCTAGTGCACTTTTTTTGTGGCACTTGTCACTTTTTTAAGCGCACTCGGGTTTTGTACACGAATTCGGGCTTTCACAGAAAAATCTGTTCTTAAAAAAAAAAAAAAAAAAAAAAAAAAATCTGTTCTTATCAGTTTAATATCTGATACTTCCCCTATCTGGGGACCATATATTAAATGGATTTTTAGAACAGGGAGATGGAAAAAGAGCTTGCTCTGTCCACTCCACGCATTGACCTGGTATTGCAGTATCTCCAGGACCGGTGCACCCCTTCTTTAATGCAGTTTCTAAAATCAGAAAGAATTGAATTCAATGTTTTTTGTTCATTTTGCTTGTTTGTCGGATTTTGGGATGGACTCTTTGGCTTTGCTTTTCTTCTCCTCATTGGATTTTTCATGTTCAAAGTTGCAGAAGCCAGATTACAAGCTCATTTTGGTTCAACTTCAGCAACTGTGCATTGCATTGCCATGTAATGTGATGCAATGCTATCTTTCTAGCTCTCCCTTTTTACTTCCTTTTGGATAAACAGACATATTAGGCAAGCATTTTGGAGCTTTCACCTAAATAACTACAGGTGGTGAGATAAGCTGCACAATATAATTGACCTTTCAGTATATTGTTGCACACACACCATCTATTTAGCAAATGCCCTTGTTATCAACAGCAGCCTTTTAAACTCACCTGAGCTAACAGGTATGTGCGCTGGTTACTCTGCTGCGCTTAAAATTTCTTTTTTGGTTTGCTACAATGCCTTTTCTGAAACGTTGTCTCCCTCTGCTGGAACACTGACTTCTTTCATTTAATGCCTGCAGACTATAAAAGAGAACCCAACCCAAAAAGTTTGGTTGATTAGTCTGTGGCATTCTGTTAAACTGTTGCTTATGGCGTTCTCTGTGAGCTTCTCAGCGACATTCAGCCAGCCAGGTATCCTGCCTGCAGTAGATGGAATGTGGCAATGGAACGCTGGCTGCGCGTGTCATAATAGGCTCTGAGCCTTTATATACCTGTGCACAGCAGCAGCCACCTTCAGTCTGCTGCTGGACAGCCAGCAGCAGCAGCAGCAGGAGAGGTATGTAATCAGGAGCCCTCCTGCTAAGGGTAGACAGCTGCTCGTTCCACCCCACCCCCCGCCTTAATTGGTTCTCCTCCCTTCCAACGGTGTTGAGGCGGGTGGGAACAGCAGGGGGTGAAGGTGCTGTGTTTAAAGAGGTGGAGTTATGCAGATCTAAAACGCGTGGATTGCAGCAGCAGCAAGCCGAAAAGTGCAGGCATGTAAGGGATCTAGAGGTTGACAACATGTCTTCTTAACGGGAGTCCAGGAGCTCATCTCCACAAATGGACTTTTCAGGATCCTTGGGTGGCTCCGTAGTTTGAAACCAATTCTGGTTATCGCTTCTCGGCCTTTTGGCTAAGATCAAGTGTAGTATCTGTTCTTATCAGTTTAATATCTGATACGTCCCCTATCTGGGGACCATATATTAAATGGATTTTTAGAACAGGGAGATGGAAAAAGAGCTTGCTCTGTCCACTCCACGCATTGACCTGGTATTGCAGTATCTCCAGGACCGGTGCACCCCTTCTTTAATGCAGTTTCTAAAATCAGAAAGAATTGAATTCAATGTTTTTTGTTCATTTTGCTTGTTTGTCGGATTTTGGGATGGACTCTTTGGCTTTGCTTTTCTTCTCCTCATTGGATTTTTCATGTTCAAAGTTGCAGAAGCCAGATTACAAGCTCATTTTGGTTCAACTTCAGCAACTGTGCATTGCATTGCCATGTAATGTGATGCAATGCTATCTTTCTAGCTCTCCCTTTTTACTTCCTTTTGGATAAACAGACATATTAGGCAAGCATTTTGGAGCTTTCACCTAAATAACTACAGGTGGTGAGATAAGCTGCACAATATAATTGACCTTTCAGTATATTGTTGCACACACACCATCTATTTAGCAAATGCCCTTGTTATCAACAGCAGCCTTTTAAACTCACCTGAGCTAACAGGTATGTGCGCTGGTTACTCTGCTGCGCTTAAAATTTCTTTTTTGGTTTGCTACAATGCCTTTTCTGAAACGTTGTCTCCCTCTGCTGGAACACTGACTTCTTTCATTTAATGCCTGCAGACTATAAAAGAGAACCCAACCCAAAAAGTTTGGTTGATTAGTCTGTGGCATTCTGTTAAACTGTTGCTTATGGCGGTCTCTGTGAGCTTCTCAGCGACATTCAGCCAGCCAGGTATCCTGCCTGCAGTAGATGGAATGTGGCAATGGAACGCTGGCTGCGCGTGTCATAATAGGCTCTGAGCCTTTATATACCTGTGCACAGCAGCAGCCACCTTCAGTCTGCTGCTGGACAGCCAGCAGCAGCAGCAGCAGGAGAGGTATGTAATCAGGAGCCCTCCTGCTAAGGGTAGACAGCTGCTCGTTCCACCCCACCCCCCGCCTTAATTGGTTCTCCTCCCTTCCAACGGTGTTGAGGCGGGTGGGAACAGCAGGGGGTGAAGGTGCTGTGTTTAAAGAGGTGGAGTTATGCAGATCTAAAACGCGTGGATTGCAGCAGCAGCAAGCCGAAAAGTGCAGGCATGTAAGGGATCTAGAGGTTGACAACATGTCTTCTTAACGGGAGTCCAGGAGCTCATCTCCACAAATGGACTTTTCAGGATCCTTGGGTGGCTCCGTAGTTTGAAACCAATTCTGGTTATCGCTTCTCGGCCTTTTGGCTAAGATCAAGTGTAGTATCTGTTCTTATCAGTTTAATATCTGATACGTCCCCTATCTGGGGACCATATATTAAATGGATTTTTAGAACAGGGAGATGGAAAAAGAGCTTGCTCTGTCCACTCCACGCATTGACCTGGTATTGCAGTATCTCCAGGACCGGTGCACCCCTTCTTTAATGCAGTTTCTAAAATCAGAAAGAATTGAATTCAATGTTTTTTGTTCATTTTGCTTGTTTGTCGGATTTTGGGATGGACTCTTTGGCTTTGCTTTTCTTCTCCTCATTGGATTTTTCATGTTCAAAGTTGCAGAAGCCAGATTACAAGCTCATTTTGGTTCAACTTCAGCAACTGTGCATTGCATTGCCATGTAATGTGATGCAATGCTATCTTTCTAGCTCTCCCTTTTTACTTCCTTTTGGATAAACAGACATATTAGGCAAGCATTTTGGAGCTTTCACCTAAATAACTACAGGTGGTGAGATAAGCTGCACAATATAATTGACCTTTCAGTATATTGTTGCACACACACCATCTATTTAGCAAATGCCCTTGTTATCAACAGCAGCCTTTTAAACTCACCTGAGCTAACAGGTATGTGCGCTGGTTACTCTGCTGCGCTTAAAATTTCTTTTTTGGTTTGCTACAATGCCTTTTCTGAAACGTTGTCTCCCTCTGCTGGAACACTGACTTCTTTCATTTAATGCCTGCAGACTATAAAAGAGAACCCAACCCAAAAAGTTTGGTTGATTAGTCTGTGGCATTCTGTTAAACTGTTGCTTATGGCGGTCTCTGTGAGCTTCTCAGCGACATTCAGCCAGCCAGGTATCCTGCCTGCAGTAGATGGAATGTGGCAATGGAACGCTGGCTGCGCGTGTCATAATAGGCTCTGAGCCTTTATATACCTGTGCACAGCAGCAGCCACCTTCAGTCTGCTGCTGGACAGCCAGCAGCAGCAGCAGCAGGAGAGGTATGTAATCAGGAGCCCTCCTGCTAAGGGTAGACAGCTGCTCGTTCCACCCCACCCCCCGCCTTAATTGGTTCTCCTCCCTTCCAACGGTGTTGAGGCGGGTGGGAACAGCAGGGGGTGAAGGTGCTGTGTTTAAAGAGGTGGAGTTATGCAGATCTAAAACGCGTGGATTGCAGCAGCAGCAAGCCGAAAAGTGCAGGCATATAAGGGATCTAGAGGTTGACAACATGTCTTCTTAACGGGAGTCCAGGAGCTCATCTCCACAAATGGACTTTTCAGGATCCTTGGGTGGCTCCGTAGTTTGAAACCAATTCTGGTTATCGCTTCTCGGCCTTTTGGCTAAGATCAAGTGTAGTATCTGTTCTTATCAGTTTAATATCTGATACGTCCCCTATCTGGGGACCATATATTAAATGGATTTTTAGAACAGGGAGATGGAAAAAGAGCTTGCTCTGTCCACTCCACGCATTGACCTGGTATTGCAGTATCTCCAGGACCGGTGCACCCCTTCTTTAATGCAGTTTCTAAAATCAGAAAGAATTGAATTCAATGTTTTTTGTTCATTTTGCTTGTTTGTCGGATTTTGGGATGGACTCTTTGGCTTTGCTTTTCTTCTCCTCATTGGATTTTTCATGTTCAAAGTTGCAGAAGCCAGATTACAAGCTCATTTTGGTTCAACTTCAGCAACTGTGCATTGCATTGCCATGTAATGTGATGCAATGCTATCTTTCTAGCTCTCCCTTTTTACTTCCTTTTGGATAAACAGACATATTAGGCAAGCATTTTGGAGCTTTCACCTAAATAACTACAGGTGGTGAGATAAGCTGCACAATATAATTGACCTTTCAGTATATTGTTGCACACACACCATCTATTTAGCAAATGCCCTTGTTATCAACAGCAGCCTTTTAAACTCACCTGAGCTAACAGGTATGTGCGCTGGTTACTCTGCTGCGCTTAAAATTTCTTTTTTGGTTTGCTACAATGCCTTTTCTGAAACGTTGTCTCCCTCTGCTGGAACACTGACTTCTTTCATTTAATGCCTGCAGACTATAAAAGAGAACCCAACCCAAAAAGTTTGGTTGATTAGTCTGTGGCATTCTGTTAAACTGTTGCTTATGGCGGTCTCTGTGAGCTTCTCAGCGACATTCAGCCAGCCAGGTATCCTGCCTGCAGTAGATGGAATGTGGCAATGGAACGCTGGCTGCGCGTGTCATAATAGGCTCTGAGCCTTTATATACCTGTGCACAGCAGCAGCCACCTTCAGTCTGCTGCTGGACAGCCAGCAGCAGCAGCAGGAGAGGTATGTAATCAGGAGCCCTCCTGCTAAGGGTAGACAGCTGCTCGTTCCACCCCACCCCCCGCCTTAATTGGTTCTCCTCCCTTCCAACGGTGTTGAGGCGGGTGGGAACAGCAGGGGGTGAAGGTGCTGTGTTTAAAGAGGTGGAGTTATGCAGATCTAAAACGCGTGGATTGCAGCAGCAGCAAGCCGAAAAGTGCAGGCATGTAAGGGATCTAGAGGTTGACAACATGTCTTCTTAACGGGAGTCCAGGAGCTCATCTCCACAAATGGACTTTTCAGGATCCTTGGGTGGCTCCGTAGTTTGAAACCAATTCTGGTTATCGCTTCTCGGCCTTTTGGCTAAGATCAAGTGTAGTATCTGTTCCTATCAGTTTAATATCTGATACGTCCCCTATCTGGGGACCATATATTAAATGGATTTTTAGAACAGGGAGATGGAAAAAGAGCTTGCTCTGTCCACTCCACGCATTGACCTGGTATTGCAGTATCTCCAGGACCGGTGCACCCCTTCTTTAATGCAGTTTCTAAAATCAGAAAGAATTGAATTCAATGTTTTTTGTTCATTTTGCTTGTTTGTCGGATTTTGGGATGGACTCTTTGGCTTTGCTTTTCTTCTCCTCATTGGATTTTTCATGTTCAAAGTTGCAGAAGCCAGATTACAAGCTCATTTTGGTTCAACTTCAGCAACTGTGCATTGCATTGCCATGTAATGTGATGCAATGCTATCTTTCTAGCTCTCCCTTTTTACTTCCTTTTGGATAAACAGACATATTAGGCAAGCATTTTGGAGCTTTCACCTAAATAACTACAGGTGGTGAGATAAGCTGCACAATATAATTGACCTTTCAGTATATTGTTGCACACACACCATCTATTTAGCAAATGCCCTTGTTATCAACAGCAGCCTTTTAAACTCACCTGAGCTAACAGGTATGTGCGCTGGTTACTCTGCTGCGCTTAAAATTTCTTTTTTGGTTTGCTACAATGCCTTTTCTGAAACGTTGTCTCCCTCTGCTGGAACACTGACTTCTTTCATTTAATGCCTGCAGACTATAAAAGAGAACCCAACCCAAAAAGTTTGGTTGATTAGTCTGTGGCATTCTGTTAAACTGTTGCTTATGGCGGTCTCTGTGAGCTTCTCAGCGACATTCAGCCAGCCAGGTATCCTGCCTGCAGTAGATGGAATGTGGCAATGGAACGCTGGCTGCGCGTGTCATAATAGGCTCTGAGCCTTTATATACCTGTGCACAGCAGCAGCCACCTTCAGTCTGCTGCTGGACAGCCAGCAGCAGCAGCAGCAGGAGAGGTATGTAATCAGGAGCCCTCCTGCTAAGGGTAGACAGCTGCTCGTTCCACCCCACCCCCCGCCTTAATTGGTTCTCCTCCCTTCCAACGGTGTTGAGGCGGGTGGGAACAGCAGGGGGTGAAGGTGCTGTGTTTAAAGAGGTGGAGTTATGCAGATCTAAAACGCGCGGATTGCAGCAGCAGCAAGCCGAAAAGTGCAGGCATGTAAGGGATCTAGAGGTTGACAACATGTCTTCTTAACGGGAGTCCAGGAGCTCATCTCCACAAATGGACTTTTCAGGATCCTTGGGTGGCTCCGTAGTTTGAAACCAATTCTGGTTATCGCTTCTCGGCCTTTTGGCTAAGATCAAGTGTAGTATCTGTTCTTATCAGTTTAATATCTGATACGTCCCCTATCTGGGGACCATATATTAAATGGATTTTTAGAACAGGGAGATGGAAAAAGAGCTTGCTCTGTCCACTCCACGCATTGACCTGGTATTGCAGTATCTCCAGGACCGGTGCACCCCTTCTTTAATGCAGTTTCTAAAATCAGAAAGAATTGAATTCAATGTTTTTTGTTCATTTTGCTTGTTTGTCGGATTTTGGGATGGACTCTTTGGCTTTGCTTTTCTTCTCCTCATTGGATTTTTCATGTTCAAAGTTGCAGAAGCCAGATTACAAGCTCATTTTGGTTCAACTTCAGCAACTGTGCATTGCATTGCCATGTAATGTGATGCAATGCTATCTTTCTAGCTCTCCCTTTTTACTTCCTTTTGGATAAACAGACATATTAGGCAAGCATTTTGGAGCTTTCACCTAAATAACTACAGGTGGTGAGATAAGCTGCACAATATAATTGACCTTTCAGTATATTGTTGCACACACACCATCTATTTAGCAAATGCCCTTGTTATCAACAGCAGCCTTTTAAACTCACCTGAGCTAACAGGTATGTGCGCTGGTTACTCTGCTGCGCTTAAAATTTCTTTTTTGGTTTGCTACAATGCCTTTTCTGAAACGTTGTCTCCCTATGCTGGAACACTGACTTCTTTCATTTAATGCCTGCAGACTATAAAAGAGAACCCAACCCAAAAAGTTTGGTTGATTAGTCTGTGGCATTCTGTTAAACTGTTGCTTATGGCGGTCTCTGTGAGCTTCTCAGCGACATTCAGCCAGCCAGGTATCCTGCCTGCAGTAGATGGAATGTGGCAATGGAACGCTGGCTGCGCGTGTCATAATAGGCTCTGAGCCTTTATATACCTGTGCACAGCAGCAGCCACCTTCAGTCTGCTGCTGGACAGCCAGCAGCAACAGCAGCAGGAGAGGTATGTAATCAGGAGCCCTCCTGCTAAGGGTAGACAGCTGCTCGTTCCACCCCACCCCCCGCCTTAATTGGTTCTCCTCCCTTCCAACGGTGTTGAGGCGGGTGGGAACAGCAGGGGGTGAAGGTGCTGTGTTTAAAGAGGTGGAGTTATGCAGATCTAAAACGCGTGGATTGCAGCAGCAGCAAGCCGAAAAGTGCAGGCATGTAAGGGATCTAGAGGTTGACAACATGTCTTCTTAACGGGAGTCCAGGAGCTCATCTCCACAAATGGACTTTTCAGGATCCTTGGGTGGCTCCGTAGTTTGAAACCAATTCTGGTTATCGCTTCTCGGTCTTTTGGCACGATCTATCAGGTTTACCTGTGTGGTCTTGCCTGTGAGGTGCTCTTGGTACCCTTTCTCTCGGCCTGGGGGGATCGTTCCTCTTCGGAGGGACTTAACCCCCCTGCTGCTATTGGGAGGAAGGATTAGTCCGGGAGCAACGGGAAGGGATCCCATGAAGGCTTGCGCCTTTCAGAGAGAAGAGTCGGTACGTTCCTGAGTGAAGGATGCCGGCAACGCTCACATATTCATCGGGTGATGCCCGGATGCGGAACACCGTGAGGATTGAAGTTGGAGCAGCATCGAGGATGGAGAAGAATTTGGACTACATCTGCCATAGGATTCTTCTTGGAGTTCTGGAGTTTCGGCGGGAAGACATATTCTGCTTCCAGGACAACGAGTACAAGGGGACATACACCATCACCTTCAAGAGCCAGGGATGCTGTCAGCATCTCGTACAAAAGGTAAACGAGAAAAACTACTTAGATGAATTGGATGGACTAACCTTTTGTCTCTTGTATGCTTATGACGAGATCCCCATCGTGGTGCATTTCCCGAACCCCTTTGTGGAAGCTGCAGACATCTCGACCTACCTTACCCGCTATTGTGATGATCTGAGATACCTGGGTACTGTGAAGAACGCGGTAGGCTTCTGGTGCGGCAAGAGAAGGTATATGGCCCGTCTAAAGAGGGACCTTAGTGGAGTGGGAGGAATGCTACACCCTCCCTCAACCTTCGTAATCGGTAAGAGCAGAGGCTACTTATTTTATCCTGGAATGCCAGTATGTTGCAGGAACTGTGGACAAATGGGTCATACCCAAACGTCCTGCACGGGCAGGAAAGTAGACCGCTGCAATAATTGCAGCTGTTACGGACATTTAATGAAGGACTGTCCCGCTGGGAGGAAATGCAATCTTTGTGGTGAGGCGGGGCACATGTTCCGAGGATGCCCCAACAGGACCAGGACCTACGCAGAAGCTGCATCTTCTGCAGCTGAGCCGATGCGCCCGCCGGTCTTCACTGGCGGGCCGGCGTCGGAGGGCGGTTCGAAGGGCGAGAAGGCTGGGATGGAGCAGGGAGCCGGAGGCCCCTCTGGGGCGGCCCCTGCATCGAAGTCCCTTAACGATGGGCGGACCTCGCATGGACCGGAGCGGAGGGGTCCTCCTTCTGGAAGGGTATCCTCCGTGTCGATGGTTCCCGATACCGATCCTGTTGGGCTGGAGGGTGGTGCCCCTGTGCGGTTGGCTACAGGGGACCACGCAGCGATGGCCTCAGGATCTTCCAGGGCGATTAGCCAGCCAGATGATGGGGCTTTGCTTCTAGGTGGCGAACATCAGGGAATCGGTGTTGGTGATCTTATCCTGATGGACCAGTCTCTCCCCCTGGAGGAGGTGGAGGAAGAGGAGGACTGCACCAGTGACCTAGTGGAGTCTGCCCCGAAAAAGAGACGGAATGTCGAAGCCCCAGTGTCTCCTGGAATGTGGCTGGGAACCGAGACCTACGAGGGGGCAACCGCCGGCTCACAGAATATCGAGTCGTTTGGGTCCTCTAGCCCGGATGTCCTGGAGCAATTTGACATACAGGGCTTTGAGTCAGGTGTCCTCATGGAAGATCCACCACCCTGACCTATGAATGCCGACATTAAGACTTGTCTCACTGAATGTGAGGTCATTAAAGAGCCCAGTTCGTAGGGCTGCTCTATTCAAGCATTTAGAAACCGCTGACTTTGACATTTGTTTATTACAGGAATGCGGGATACAACATGCACTAAATTATAATGACATCAAGACAGATTGGAGACTGGGGCCCTCCATCTGGTCTGGCTCCAATGACAACAAGTCAGCGGGGGTGGGCTTCCTCTGTCGTGGGAGAAATATTACTGTAAATGCTGTCACAGAAATAGTACCAGGCAGAGTGGTTTTAGTGCATTTTAAATTTAATGGTTTTACCCTACGTGTAATGAATATTTATGCTCCCCCTGATAAGCAAGAGAGAATTAATTTATTTGGGATATTGCCATTGTACTGTACTGGGTCATCTCCCCTGATCGTAGGGGGTGATTTTAATTGTCTTTGTGCTAGTGAACAACGAGCGGGGGGTGACCCTTTACGCAAATTGGATAAGTCATGTCATCTATTGAAAGATTTTATAACTGATTTTAAATTATGCGATGCGTGGAGGTCACTCCTGCCGACGGACCCTGGTTATACGTGGTCCGGAAGAGGGGTGTCCTCCAGGATCGATTTTATTTTCCTATCAGATGATTTTAACCCTGTAAAATGTGTTTTAACATCAAATATATTTTCTGACCATAAGGGCTTGGAGGTGCACCTAGAATACCGGGATGAACAGAGGGTCAACAGGGGCCTCTGGCGTCTAAGTACTTACCTGCTGGAGGACCCTCTGATTCGACAAGACTTTGGTAAAGCCTATCAAGCCTGGCGGCGACAAAAACCTTCTGATGCCCCTATGGTAACCTGGTGGGAAAATTTGAAAAAAAAAGTCAGAATGTTTTTTATAAAAGCAGGGAGACGTAAAGCTAGAGAGAAAAAAAGATGTTTTAGTGATCTTAACACCAAACTACAAACACTTTTTAAATTCAAAGAGCTAGGGGTGGAGGTGGGAGATGATATTGCTAGCCTAAAAACTGAAATCCAGAACTGCATAGACACAAAGGGGAAAGAGATTATTTTTAACTCTAGAGTGCAGCACTTGGAGGAGGGGGAGAAGTGCTCTCGCTTCTTCTTCAAAAAAGTCATGGATAAAAGAGAAGTGATCACAAATCTAGAGGGTGAAACATCTATGCAGGGAATGTTGAATGCTACTTTTAACTTTTATAAGCATCTTTTTAGTAAAAAGTGTATAGATGAGTCCTTTTTATCTGATGCTCTTAATGATCTCGATTTTAAGTTAAATTTTACAGACCAGGAGTTTTTAGAACGCGATATTGTTTTAGAGGAATTATTTTATGTTTTTAAAAGTTTCTCTAAGGGTAAAGCACCTGGGTGTGACGGACTACCTGTAGAATTTTACCTTACTTTTTGGGACATTTTAAAAGAGGACCTTTTTATGCTTTTTAAAGAAGTTTTTATTTCTGAACAGTTGCCATTTTCGTGGAGGAGAGGAGTGGTGTCTTTGATATATAAAAAAGGTGATCGCAGTGCTCTAGCGAATTGGAGACCCATAACTCTCCTAAACGTTGATTACAAGGTACTTGCTAAGGTGGTTGCAAACCGGCTCAGGAATGTCATTGCCAAACTAATCCAGCCTGAGCAGGTTTGTAGTGTACCAGGCAGAAGTATTTCAGAGGTTTTAAACGTATTAAGGGATGTAATTTGGTATTCCAGAGACCGGGGTCAAAATGTAGCTCTTTTAGCCCTAGATTTTGAAAAAGCTTTCGATAGAGTCTCTCATAGATTTCTTTTTAGAGTTTTAAAAATAATGGGTATCCCTAATATGCTTTTAAATTGTATTAAGATTTTATATAAAAATTGTTTTAGTCAAATTTCTCTTAATGGCTTTTTAACAGATGGAGTTCCCCTTGAGTCCGGAGTGAAGCAGGGATGCCCCTTGTCGCCCATCCTGTTCATCTGCGCCATGGAGCCCCTGCTGAGCGCAATAAGGAAAGACAAAGTGATTAGAGGGGTTCCTGTTCCTGGCGGAGGTGGCAGTGATGTGAGAGTCTTTGGCTACATGGATGACGTGACGGTTGTGTGCGTGGACCCTGCTTCCCTCCGGAGGGCGGTGTTGCGCATTGAATTTTTTTCCCAGGCATCCGGGTTTAAACTTAATTTAAATAAATCTGAATGTCTGACTTTGGGATCCTGGGACACCGCCCAACTCCCGCAGCTCACTATAAAACGAGACAATGTAAAAATTCTTGGAGTTGTTTTTAATGAGGAGAATGTGGGAACTCAAAGCTGGGAGAATGTCATAGAAAAAATGTCAAAGAAAATATCATTTTGGGGTTTGAGGTCCCTAACAATGGAGGGGAAAATTTTAATTATAAAATCAGTGTTGTTACCCCTCATACTGTATATAGCTATGGTGTACCCCCCCTCTGATGTTTTAATTAAAAAAATGACTAGGATGATCTTTATGTTTTTATGGAACTCCAAAATGGAAAAATTAAGGCGAGAAATAATGAGGAAGAATAAAATGAACGGCGGAAGGGATGTCCCCGACTTACATATTTATTTGTATTTAAATTATTTCTGCTTTTGTTTCAAACATTTTAATGGTAATAGTGCGCTAAGTTATTTTTTAAAATATACTTGTGGGATGATTTTTAAAAGATGGTTTAAGTTGTCGTTGAATTCCCCTGTTTTACTATGCCCCCCCAAACACCAAGCAATCTTAGAAAAGACTGTTCGATTTTATAGCCTTGGTGATTTTAATATGGACATTTTTAAAGACCGCAAGAAGCTTTTATCTTTTCTGAGGAGGAATGAAGATGTGACCCCCATAGTAAATTTCTCAGAAGAGAGATCGAAGCAAGTTTGGAAGAATGTCTTCGGGAAATTCTTAGCAAATGGACATAAGGACATCGCATGGATGGTGGTCCACCAGTGCCTCCCCACCAGAGAGTTTCAACACAGGAGAGGCCTGGTGGCCAGAGCAAAATGCCCCAGAGACTCATGTGTTAATGACGAAACCACCTTGCACCTTATGTGGAATTGCCCATTTGCACAGGAACTTTGGCACAAAGTTGGGATTCTTTTAAAATGGACTTGCGGTTTAAGAGATTTTAACCATGAATATGTTTTATATGGCCTTTTTAAATGTCCGACCCCTCAACAGTATTGTATATGTTGGTGTATGATTAACTGTTTTAAAGACGCCCTTTGGAAGGCACGCAATATTTTACTTTTTAAACGTGATGCTATTTCTGTGAAGGATTGTCTTAAAATTGCTTTTAGTCAGATGTATATTTATTACTTGAGGGATGTCAAATGTATTGGGAGGAGGGATGCTAATCGTATATGGGGTTTTTATGGGTGGAATTCTGTGTTTTATTAATGTATTGTTTGTGTTGCTGTTTTTGATTGTAAACCATCTTTTACGCACATAATAAAATATGTTGAAACCTGATCTGTTCTTATCAGTTTAATATCTGATACGTCCCCTATCTGGGGACCATATATTTCAGATTGAGTGTTTTGTGTAGCATAGGGGTGTGATGTGTCTAGTTAGTGCGTCGTATCCTCATGCTATGTAAATATGATGTAGAATTCTGTGTGTACTGGGCTGCGGCTCTGTACACTGTCTGTTAACTTATTTTTTGTGCTAATAAAAGATATATTCAATCAAAAAATCTGTTCTTATCAGTTTAATATCTGATACGTCCCCTATCTGGGGACCATATATTAAATGGATTTTTAGAACAGGGAGATGGAAAAAGAGCTTGCTCTGTCCACTCCACGCATTGACCTGGTATTGCAGTATCTCCAGGACCGGTGCACCCCTTCTTTAATGCAGTTTCTAAAATCAGAAAGAATTGAATTCAATGTTTTTTGTTCATTTTGCTTGTTTGTCGGATTTTGGGATGGACTCTTTGGCTTTGCTTTTCTTCTCCTCATTGGATTTTTCATGTTCAAAGTTGCAGAAGCCAGATTACAAGCTCATTTTGGTTCAACTTCAGCAACTGTGCATTGCATTGCCATGTAATGTGATGCAATGCTATCTTTCTAGCTCTCCCTTTTTACTTCCTTTTGGATAAACAGACATATTAGGCAAGCATTTTGGAGCTTTCACCTAAATAACTATAGGTGGTGAGATAAGCTGCACAATATAATTGACCTTTCAGTATATTGTTGCACACACACCATCTATTTAGCAAATGCCCTTGTTATCAACAGCAGCCTTTTAAACTCACCTGAGCTAACAGGTATGTGCGCTGGTTACTCTGCTGCGCTTAAAATTTCTTTTTTGGTTTGCTACAATGCCTTTTCTGAAACGTTGTCTCCCTCTGCTGGAACACTGACTTCTTTCATTTAATGCCTGCAGACTATAAAAGAGAACCCAACCCAAAAAGTTTGGTTGATTAGTCTGTGGCATTCTGTTAAACTGTTGCTTATGGCTGTCTCTGTGAGCTTCTCAGCGACATTCAGCCAGCCAGGTATCCTGCCTGCAGTAGATGGAATTTGGCAATGGAACGCTGGCTGCGCGTGTCATAATAGGCTCTGAGCCTTTATATACCTGTGCACAGCAGCAGCCACCTTCAGTCTGCTGCTGGACACCCAGCAGCAGCAGCCGCAGGAGAGGTATGTAATCAGGAGCCCTCCTGCTAAGGGTAGACAGCTGCTCGTTCCACCCCACCCCCCGCCTTAATTGGTTCTCCTCCCTTCCAACGGTGTTGAGGCGGGTGGGAACAGCAGGGGGTGAAGGTGCTGTGTTTAAAGAGGTGGAGTTATGCAGATCTAAAACGCGTGGATTGCAGCAGCAGCAAGCCGAAAAGTGCAGGCATGTAAGGGATCTAGAGGTTGACAACATGTCTTCTTAACGGGAGTCCAGGAGCTCATCTCCACAAATGGACTTTTCAGGATCCTTGGGTGGCTCCGTAGTTTGAAACCAATTCTGGTTATCGCTTCTCGGCCTTTTGGCTAAGATCAAGTGCAGTGATCTAGCGGTTTCTGCCTTGGTCTTGGCTGGGAGGCGCTTGGGGTACCCGGCTCCTTGGCCTGGGGGGATCGCTACACTTATCGGTGGAGCTAAACCCCCCCTGCTGCTATTAGGGAGTCGGATTAGTCCCTGGGCAACGAGAGGCGATCACCTTGTCACCACACATAGCTGTGGGGGGCAACTGTCGCCACACATAGCTGTGGTGGCAACATTTGGAGGATTAAAAGGAAAAAACGGAAGGAAAACGGATCGTTGAGATGGAGTTTTGGAAAAAGAAGAGATGCTTACGTTTTTTTGTGAAACGGGAGACGGAAGAAACTTTTTTGGAAGAAAAATGGATTCTGGAAATTTTGAGGAAATATGAAGTTTTGGAGAAGGATATCTACTGTATGCAAGAAATAAAGCAAGGTAAAGTTTGTGATGTGACTCTAGTTTCTGAGGAAAAGTGCATTCATTTTTTCAAAGGCTGGAGTGAAGAGGATTCTGGGAAAATTGGAGTAAGTGCATCATTCATGGGGAAACCGAAGAGTGTGATAATTTACATGGACAATCCGTTTGTGGAAATAGAGGAGATAATGGTTTTTTTGGAATCTAAATGTAAGATGGTAAAGTTTCAGAAATTATACAGGAACAAAGTTGGTATTTGGAACGGAAAGAGACGTTTTTTGGTGTGGACAACAGGAGAAGAAAATTTGCATAATGGGAGGATTATGGTAAACGGGAGTTCTGGGTATTGTTACATGGAAAGCAGCAAAGGAACTTTTGAAAAGAACTTTGGAGGACAAAAGGAAGATATTGGTGATAAAATGAAGAAGGAAGTTGATGCGATAATTATAGAGGAGAATAAGCAGGGAAAAGAAGTTGAAAGTTTAAAGGTGAAATTGAAGAAAAAGGTAACGGTACAGGAAAATTGTGGATCAAGGAAAGTATCTGGTGAAAAGAAAGAAGTAAAAGAGGAAAAGGGTAAAGTGTTGGAGAAGGTGGTGACTTTCAGAGATGATGAGGAAGAGTATGATTGGGAACAGATGCGGTTAGAGCATGAGGAGGAAGAAAAGAAGTTAAGGGGTTTTGTTGGGAGGAAAGTAAAAGAGAAAAAGGGGATATTTAGTTTGGGAAACCGGGTGAAGTAATGTCAGTGGTGATTTGTTTGGAAACTGTTGAAACTGCAAAGGAATTGTTATGTTTAACTTTATATATATTAATTCAAATGAAAAAATATAAATATAATATCTAAACACGATGATGGAACTAAAATCTTGAGTTTGGTGATATACGATTTAAGATTATAAAACTTAATTTCTGAGTGTTTGGAAAAAAAAAAAAAATCTGTTCTTATCAGTTTAATATCTGATACGTCCCCTATCTGGGGACCATATATTAAATGGATTTTTAGAACAGGGAGATGGAAAAAGAGCTTGCTCTGTCCACTCCACGCATTGACCTGGTATTGCAGTATCTCCAGGACCGGTGCACCCCTTCTTTAAATGCAGTTTCTAAAATCAGAAAGAATTGAATTCAATGTTTTTTGTTCATTTTGCTTGTTTGTCGGATTTTGGGATGGACTCTTTGGCTTTGCTTTTCTTCTCCTCATTGGATTTTTCATGTTCAAAGTTGCAGAAGCCAGATTACAAGCTCATTTTGGTTCAACTTCAGCAACTGTGCATTGCATTGCCATGTAATGTGATGCAATGCTATCTTTCTAGCTCTCCCTTTCTACTTCCTTTTGGATAAACAGACATATTAGGCAAGCATTTTGGAGCTTTCACCTAAATAACTACAGGTGGTGAGATAAGCTGCACAATATAATTGACCTTTCAGTATATTGTTGCACACACATCATCTATTTAGCAAATGCCCTTGTTATCAACAGCAGCCTTTTAAACTCACCTGAGCTAACAGGTATGTGCGCTGGTTACTCTGCTGCGCTTAAAATTTCTTTTTTGGTTTGCTACAATGCCTTTTCTGAAACGTTGTCTCCCTCTGCTGGAACACTGACTTCTTTCATTTAATGCCTGCAGACTATAAAAGAGAACCCAACCCAAAAAGTTTGGTTGATTAGTCTGTGGCATTCTGTTAAACTGTTGCTTATGGCGGTCTCTGTGAGCTTCTCAGCGACATTCAGCCAGCCAGGTATCCTGCCTGCAGTAGATGGAATGTGGCAATGGAACGCTGGCTGCGCGTGTCATAATAGGCTCTGAGCCTTTATATACCTGTGCACAGCAGCAGCCACCTTCAGTCTGCTGCTGGACAGCCAGCAGCAGCAGCAGCAGGAGAGGTATGTAATCAGGAGCCCTCCTGCTAAGGGTAGACAGCTGCTCGTTCCACCCCACCCCCCGCCTTAATTGGTTCTCCTCCCTTCCAACGGTGTTGAGGCGGGTGGGAACAGCAGGGGGTGAAGGTGCTGTGTTTAAAGAGGTGGAGTTATGCAGATCTAAAATGCGTGGATTGCAGCAGCAGCAAGCCGAAAAGTGCAGGCATGTAAGGGATCTAGAGGTTGACAACATGTCTTCTTAACGGGAGTCCAGGAGCTCATCTCCACAAATGGACTTTTCAGGATCCTTGGGTGGCTCCGTAGTTTGAAACCAATTCTGGTTATCGCTTCTCGGCCTTTTGGCTGAGATCAAGTGCAGTGATCTAGCGGCTGCTGCCTTGGTCTTGGCTGAGAGGTGCTCGGGGTACCCGGCTCCTTGGCCTGGGGGGATCGCTCTGTTTTTCAGCAGGGCTTCACCTCCCTGCTGCTATTAGGGAGTCGGATTAGTCCCCGGGCAACGGGAGGCGATCATCTACCTGGCACTTCGGTGTTGAAGGTTTCTATTGAGAAGAGGAGAACCTGTTTGTGAAGAAGATGTCTGCAGCATCACATGAAGGAGAGGAAGATCATGTGCCTGAATTCGCTAAGGTGCAGAATTCTATTCGTTTGGTTGTTCAGGAGAACTTTCGAGATCAAAAGGATTTTAGGTATGTGATGAGTCAAGTTCTTGTGGATCTTTTTGGTTTGAAGACAGAAGAAGTGTTGGCGATAATGGACTACCCCAGGAGGGGTGTTTATGATATAGTTTTTGTTGACAAAGTTTTTTTTGAAGGATATCTAAGGAAAATGACTGCAAGCCAGGATAAAAGAATGGAGGGGATAAGTGTAATGCCACACTTCCCCGTTAGAGATAAATGGATCATTGTTAAAATGTACTCTCCATTGGTGGACGAAGAGGATGTTCTTACATTTTTGGAGTTTTTTTGTTTGTCAGTAACACCAAAAGGGAAGATTTATAATGAATTTGGTTTTTGGACTTCGAAGTGGAAATTTTTGGTCCGTTTCAAAGAAGATGAGCAGGGGACTGTGTTGCTTCCCCCAGCTAGGTTTAAGTTGGGTAATATAAATGGTGATATTTTTTTCAGTGGTATACCCACTTTTTGTCGAGTTTGTCGTCAATACGGGCATGGAAAGGAAAATTGTTCGGGTGGTGTATGTGGTTTTTGCAAAAAAGGTGATCATGAGTCAAAGGATTGTAAAGATCGGAGGAAGTGCAACTTGTGTCAGGAAGATACGCATGTTTTTAAGAATTGCCCAAAGAGGAAAAGAAATAAAGAGAAGGAGGTAGTGGTTAAAAAGGTTTTGGTAGAGAGAAAGGAGGAAAGTGTAGAAAAGGTGTTGGTGGTAAAGGGAAAATAAAGCAAACCTGTAGCAGTGCAGAGGGAGATGGAGAAAACAAGAGTAGATTGGGGGGATAGGGTAGAGAGTGAAATGGGAGGTGTAAGTCAGGGAACTGGCCGTGGTAAGGTTAAAAAGCAAGAAAAGAGAAAGGAACAGGAAGTGGAGGTGGCAATGGAAGAAAATATAGTTGTTTTTCAACAACCTATGTTTATAAAGAATGCAGAATATTTTAACCGGTTGTACCGTAAGTTGTATGATGAGAAACGTTTGGACTATCTTATAGAGAATGTTAGGAAAGAAATAATAAGAGATAAAAATGTTTTTTGTGTGAAATATAGAATACCAGATGGTGTATCGAAACAAGTTTTTTCAGCATCAAGGGTTGAAGATTTGTCCCTTAAGGTTCTGAGTTGGGTTGGGGTTCATGCTTTTGATAATGGTTACAAGTATTTTACTTGATGTTATTACTGTTGTTAATACAGTTATAATTTAATTTTTATTTTTTTGGTATCCATTCAGGTTCTGAAACATTTCTTTCTTTGTAAGTATTGTTGTATTTTTGTAATTTTTTTTTCTGACATTAAAAGTACCAAAACCTGATGATGATTTAAGTTGGAGTCCACGTCTTGTCTCCCTTTGGGGAGAAGAGGACTGTGGAGTGGACTTTAATTTTAACCTGAATAGGTTTTAAAAAAAAAAAAAAAAATCTGTTCTTATCAGTTTAATATCTGATACGTCCCCTATCTGGGGACCATATATTAAATGGATTTTTAGAACAGGGAGATGGAAAAAGAGCTTGCTCTGTCCACTCCACGCATTGACCTGGTATTGCAGTATCTCCAGGACCGGTGCACCCCTTCTTTAATGCAGTTTCTAAAATCAGAAAGAATTGAATTCAATGTTTTTTGTTCATTTTGCTTGTTTGTCGGATTTTGGGATGGACTCTTTGGCTTTGCTTTTCTTCTCCTCATTGGATTTTTCATGTTCAAAGTTGCAGAAGCCAGATTACAAGCTCATTTTGGTTCAACTTCAGCAACTGTGCATTGCATTGCCATGTAATGTGATGCAATGCTATCTTTCTAGCTCTCCCTTTTTACTTCCTTTTGGATAAACAGACATATTAGGCAAGCATTTTGGAGCTTTCACCTAAATAACTACAGGTGGTGAGATAAGCTGCACAATATAATTGACCTTTCAGTATATTGTTGCACACACACCATCTATTTAGCAAATGCCCTTGTTATCAACAGCAGCCTTTTAAACTCACCTGAGCTAACAGGTATGTGCGCTGATTACTCTGCTGCGCTTAAAATTTCTTTTTTGGTTTGCTACAATGCCTTTTCTGAAACGTTGTCTCCCTCTGCTGGAACACTGACTTCTTTCATTTAATGCCTGCAGACTATAAAAGAGAACCCAACCCAAAAAGTTTGGTTGATTAGTCTGTGGCATTCTGTTAAACTGTTGCTTATGGCGGTCTCTGTGAGCTTCTCAGCGACATTCAGCCAGCCAGGTATCCTGCCTGCAGTAGATGGAATGTGGCAATGGAACGCTGGCTGCGCGTGTCATAATAGGCTCTGAGCCTTTATATACCTGTGCACAGCAGCAGCCACCTTCAGTCTGCTGCTGGACAGCCAGCAGCAGCAGCCGCAGGAGAGGTATGTAATCAGGAGCCCTCCTGCTAAGGGTAGACAGCTGCTCGTTCCACCCCACCCCCCGCCTTAATTGGTTCTCCTCCCTTCCAACGGTGTTGAGGCGGGTGGGAACAGCAGGGGGTGAAGGTGCTGTGTTTAAAGAGGTGGAGTTATGCAGATCTAAAACGCGTGGATTGCAGCAGCAGCAAGCCGAAAAGTGCAGGCATGTAAGGGATCTAGAGGTTGACAACATGTCTTCTTAACGGGAGTCCAGGAGCTCATCTCCACAAATGGACTTTTCAGGATCCTTGGGTGGCTCCGTAGTTTGAAACCAATTCTGGTTATCGCTTCTCGGCCTTTTGGCTAAGATCAAGTGCAGTGATCTAGCGGTTTCTGCCTTGGTCTTGGCTGGGAGGCGCTTGGGGTACCCGGCTCCTTGGCCTGGGGGGATCGCTACACTTATCGGTGGAGCTAAACCCCCCTGCTGCTATTAGGGAGTCGGATTAGTCCCTGGGCAACGAGAGGCGATCACCTTGTCACCACACATAGCTGTGGGGGGCAACTGTCGCCACACATAGCTGTGGTGGCAACATTTGGAGGATTAAAAGGAAAAAACGGAAGGAAAACGGATCGTTGAGATGGAGTTTTGGAAAAAGAAGAGATGCTTACGTTTTTTTGTGAAACGGGAGACGGAAGAAACTTTTTTGGAAGAAAAATGGATTCTGGAAATTTTGAGGAAATATGAAGTTTTGGAGAAGGATATCTACTGTATGCAAGAAATAAAGCAAGGTAAAGTTTGTGATGTGACTCTAGTTTCTGAGGAAAAGTGCATTCATTTTTTCAAAGGCTGGAGTGAAGAGGATTCTGGGAAAATTGGAGTAAGTGCATCATTCATGGGGAAACCGAAGAGTGTGATAATTTACATGGACAATCCGTTTGTGGAAATAGAGGAGATAATGGTTTTTTTGGAATCTAAATGTAAGATGGTAAAGTTTCAGAAATTATACAGGAACAAAGTTGGTATTTGGAACGGAAAGAGACGTTTTTTGGTGTGGACAACAGGAGAAGAAAATTTGCATAATGGGAGGATTATGGTAAACGGGAGTTCTGGGTATTGTTACATGGAAAGCAGCAAAGGAACTTTTGAAAAGAACTTTGGAGGACAAAAGGAAGATATTGGTGATAAAATGAAGAAGGAAGTTGATGCGATAATTATAGAGGAGAATAAGCAGGGAAAAGAAGTTGAAAGTTTAAAGGTGAAATTGAAGAAAAAGGTAACGGTACAGGAAAATTGTGGATCAAGGAAAGTATCTGGTGAAAAGAAAGAAGTAAAAGAGGAAAAGGGTAAAGTGTTGGAGAAGGTGGTGACTTTCAGAGATGATGAGGAAGAGTATGATTGGGAACAGATGCGGTTAGAGCATGAGGAGGAAGAAAAGAAGTTAAGGGGTTTTGTTGGGAGGAAAGTAAAAGAGAAAAAGGGGATATTTAGTTTGGGAAACCGGGTGAAGTAATGTCAGTGGTGATTTGTTTGGAAACTGTTGAAACTGCAAAGGAATTGTTATGTTTAACTTTATATATATTAATTCAAATGAAAAAATATAAATATAATATCTAAACACGATGATGGAACTAAAATCTTGAGTTTGGTGATATACGATTTAAGATTATAAAACTTAATTTCTGAGTGTTTGGAAAAAAAAAAAAAATCTGTTCTTATCAGTTTAATATCTGATACGTCCCCTATCTGGGGACCATATATTAAATGGATTTTTAGAACAGGGAGATGGAAAAAGAGCTTGCTCTGTCCACTCCACGCATTGACCTGGTATTGCAGTATCTCCAGGACCGGTGCACCCCTTCTTTAATGCAGTTTCTAAAATCAGAAAGAATTGAATTCAATGTTTTTTGTTCATTTTGCTTGTTTGTCGGATTTTGGGATGGACTCTTTGGCTTTGCTTTTCTTCTCCTCATTGGATTTTTCATGTTCAAAGTTGCAGAAGCCAGATTACAAGCTCATTTTGGTTCAACTTCAGCAACTGTGCATTGCATTGCCATGTAATGTGATGCAATGCTATCTTTCTAGCTCTCCCTTTCTACTTCCTTTTGGATAAACAGACATATTAGGCAAGCATTTTGGAGCTTTCACCTAAATAACTACAGGTGGTGAGATAAGCTGCACAATATAATTGACCTTCAGTATATTGTTGCACACACATCATCTATTTAGCAAATGCCCTTGTTATCAACAGCAGCCTTTTAAACTCACCTGAGCTAACAGGTATGTGCGCTGGTTACTCTGCTGCGCTTAAAATTTCTTTTTTGGTTTGCTACAATGCCTTTTCTGAAACGTTGTCTCCCTCTGCTGGAACACTGACTTCTTTCATTTAATGCCTGCAGACTATAAAAGAGAACCCAACCCAAAAAGTTTGGTTGATTAGTCTGTGGCATTCTGTTAAACTGTTGCTTATGGCGGTCTCTGTGAGCTTCTCAGCGACATTCAGCCAGCCAGGTATCCTGCCTGCAGTAGATGGAATGTGGCAATGGAACGCTGGCTGCGCGTGTCATAATAGGCTCTGAGCCTTTATATACCTGTGCACAGCAGCAGCCACCTTCAGTCTGCTGCTGGACAGCCAGCAGCAGCAGCAGCAGGAGAGGTATGTAATCAGGAGCCCTCCTGCTAAGGGTAGACAGCTGCTCGTTCCACCCCACCCCCCGCCTTAATTGGTTCTCCTCCCTTCCAACGGTGTTGAGGCGGGTGGGAACAGCAGGGGGTGAAGGTGCTGTGTTTAAAGAGGTGGAGTTATGCAGATCTAAAACGCGTGGATTGCAGCAGCAGCAAGCCGAAAAGTGCAGGCATGTAAGGGATCTAGAGGTTGACAACATGTCTTCTTAACGGGAGTCCAGGAGCTCATCTCCACAAATGGACTTTTCAGGATCCTTGGGTGGCTCCGTAGTTTGAAACCAATTCTGGTTATCGCTTCTCGGCCTTTTGGCTGAGATCAAGTGCAGTGATCTAGCGGCTGCTGCCTTGGTCTTGGCTGAGAGGTGCTCGGGGTACCCGGCTCCTTGGCCTGGGGGGATCGCTCTGTTTTTCAGCAGGGCTTCACCTCCCTGCTGCTATTAGGGAGTCGGATTAGTCCCCGGGCAACGGGAGGCGATCATCTACCTGGCACTTCGGTGTTGAAGGTTTCTATTGAGAAGAGGAGAACCTGTTTGTGAAGAAGATGTCTGCAGCATCACATGAAGGAGAGGAAGATCATGTGCCTGAATTCGCTAAGGTGCAGAATTCTATTCGTTTGGTTGTTCAGGAGAACTTTCGAGATCAAAAGGATTTTAGGTATGTGATGAGTCAAGTTCTTGTGGATCTTTTTGGTTTGAAGACAGAAGAAGTGTTGGCGATAATGGACTACCCCAGGAGGGGTGTTTATGATATAGTTTTTGTTGACAAAGTTTTTTTTGAAGGATATCTAAGGAAAATGACTGCAAGCCAGGATAAAAGAATGGAGGGGATAAGTGTAATGCCACACTTCCCCGTTAGAGATAAATGGATCATTGTTAAAATGTACTCTCCATTGGTGGACGAAGAGGATGTTCTTACATTTTTGGAGTTTTTTTGTTTGTCAGTAACACCAAAAGGGAAGATTTATAATGAATTTGGTTTTTGGACTTCGAAGTGGAAATTTTTGGTCCGTTTCAAAGAAGATGAGCAGGGGACTGTGTTGCTTCCCCCAGCTAGGTTTAAGTTGGGTAATATAAATGGTGATATTTTTTTCAGTGGTATACCCACTTTTTGTCGAGTTTGTCGTCAATACGGGCATGGAAAGGAAAATTGTTCGGGTGGTGTATGTGGTTTTTGCAAAAAAGGTGATCATGAGTCAAAGGATTGTAAAGATCGGAGGAAGTGCAACTTGTGTCAGGAAGATACGCATGTTTTTAAGAATTGCCCAAAGAGGAAAAGAAATAAAGAGAAGGAGGTAGTGGTTAAAAAGGTTTTGGTAGAGAGAAAGGAGGAAAGTGTAGAAAAGGTGTTGGTGGTAAAGGGAAAAGAAAGCAAACCTGTAGGAGTGCAGAGGGAGATGGAGAAAACAAGAGTAGATTGGGGGGATAGGGTAGAGAGTGAAATGGGAGGTGTAAGTCAGGGAACTGGCCGTGGTAAGGTTAAAAAGCAAGAAAAGAGAAAGGAACAGGAAGTGGAGGTGGCAATGGAAGAAAATATAGTTGTTTTTCAACAACCTATGTTTATAAAGAATGCAGAATATTTTAACCGGTTGTACCGTAAGTTGTATGATGGCATGTAAGGGATCTAGAGGTTGACAACATGTCTTCTTAACGGGAGTCCAGGAGCTCATCTCCACAAATGGACCTTTCAGGATCCTTGGGTGGCTCCGTAGTTTGAAACCAATTCTGGTTATCGCTTCTCGGCCTTTTGGCTAAGATCAAGTGTAGTATCTGTTCTTTTAAGAACACAAGAGCTACGATCTACACTTGACGAGAGCGATCGAACTCGGAAGGAGAAGAGCTTCGGAGCCCAGCTGACATCAGAGAACGAAGGCGGATATCGGTGGGAGGAAGAAGCTCTAAAGAATCCAGAAGAAGACGAAGACTCGGAGAAGAATCGGGCTGTCCTGTGGAATCTTCGAGGAAGAAAATCATCGAGACAAAGACCTTTCGGGGAATTTGTCCAGAACACGACGGGAGAAGAATCTGCATAGCTCCACCCATTCCGGGAAGAGTTCCAGATCCAGCTCCAAGAAGTAACTGCAGGAGGAAAGCCATGGCAAGCGCTGCGAGGAAGGCCGAAAAGAAGAGCCTGGAGCTGGGGACAGCCAGGAGGGCCCAGCCAGGAGCCGATTCTGACCCCAAGGACTCTGCCTCCACGACTGGCCAGCAGAAGGGACCCCAGAAGCCCCGCCACGAAGCTCCAGCCCTGGAGCCATGGATGCGGCAGACGGTGGCCCTGAAGCTGAAGGAAGTGGATGGGAGGGTGCCGGACATGTCCTCGGACGTGTTCTGCCAGAAGATGCTGCTGGATCGAGGCTTCTCCAGGTCGGACACCCTCAGCATCCAGACCTTCTTGACGGGGATCTTCTTCGTCACCTTCGCCACTGTGAACACCTGCAGGAGGTTCTGGGAAATGGTAAGCGCAAAAGGACCGGATAATTCTTTCTCTGCCTTTACAGGTAGCTGCCCTATCCAGAGGGATGAAAGGAGGATCACGGTCTCCATGCGCAACCCGCACACCCCAGGCCAAGACATCTGTACCTTCCTGAGACGCTTCTGTTTGGTTGTGAAGGAACCCTCTCACATCCTGAATGGACTCGGCTTCTGGACAGGTAAGTGGTCGGTGACCGTTAGACTTCACAGGGACCTGGCGTACTCAGACGGACTTCGGCACCTGCCCCCGACATTCTCCCTGGGCAACTCCTACGGCCTCATCTATTACCCGGACATGCCGCGGAACTGCAGGAGATGCGGCAAGAACGGCCACGAGATGAAGGACTGCAAGGAGGATGCCTGCAGGATTTGTCGAGTGACGGGACACAGCTCGAAGGACTGCCCGAAGAAGACGTCCTGCAACCTGTGTGGGCTGGCGGCTCATCTGTACAAGGATTGCCCCAGGCGTGAGAGATCCTGGGCATCGGTGGTTGCGACGACCCCAGCTACGGAGGACAAGGCCCCGACGACCAGGCCTGTGAAGGTCAAGGACGCGACGACCAAGGCCCCAGCGGCCAAGGCCGAGACGACCAAGGCCAAAGCGGTCAAGGAGTCGGTGGCCAAAGCCCCAGCGACGTTCCCAGCAGCTCCGAAGCAGAAGAAAAAGTCAAAGGAGGGTAAGAGTTCTGTCACCCCTCTCTCGATCCCTCCCCCTGCCACCCCCGTCCAATCCCCCCCCACCCCGGCCACCCCTGCTGAGGATTCCACTTCCTCTTCCTCCTTCCCCTACTCCTCAGCAGGTGTCCTTTCCCCTGCCCCGGCAGCCACTCTCCCTCCCCAGACCATGGTAGCGGTGGAATTAACCTTTCCTCCACCCGCCGCTATCTATTCCGAGGAGGATTTTCCCCTTCTTGTCTCCCCAGTTCCAACCCGGGGAAAGAGGAAGGTGGAGGACAGCCCTGCTACTGAATCCTCCAAAAAGAAGATTCTGGATTTCGTAGGCGAAAAGGAGGATACCCTCCCTGAGCCAGAAGAGATGGAGCACATGGTTGAGACCCTGGTGGCCGAGCCAGAAGAGGAGGAACTGGTGGTCGCCGAGATTGAGGCCGCGCTGCTTGACCAGATGGAGGAAGAGGGCCTGCTGGTGATCCCGTCACCAGCAGTCAACACCGACGAGGGACCACCCGACCGGAGTGGTAACTAAGGTGTATTGCCTGCGCTAACTTTTTCTTTTTTCCCTACATGATGGCTAATATTAACTTATTTTCCATTAATGTCAGGAGCATCAAGGACAAGTTCAGACGTCAGACTATTTATGCCTTCCTTACTTCCCAGTTGTGTGATGTTTATATGTTGCAGGAATGTTCCCTTCCCTCCTCTAGGTCCTTCAAACATCTGGCCAGGGAGTGGTCCCACGGTCCATCCTACTGGTCCGGTGGGGGTGACTGCAAGTCTGCGGGGGTCGCAATTCTGATCAGGGGGGGCGCATTCACGCTTGAGTCCGTCCAGGAGCTCATCTGCGGCAGGGCTCTTGTTGTAGATGGCAACTGGGCGGGAGAACCTGTCAGGTTCATCAACGTGTATGCGTCCCCACTGAAGAATGAGCGTTTGGAGCTTTTCCAGACCCTGCGGCTTCAGCTTGCCACCACCAGGACCTTAGTGATGGCCGGGGATTTCAACTGCCCCATCGAGGAGGACGGTCGTAGTTCTGGCACATCTGCCAAGTTGGACATCACGTCCAAGCTGCTCATCGAGATGGTAACCGAGGCCTCTCTTCAGGACGTGGTGGGCTCCATGGGGAGAGGCTCCACGAACTATTCGTGGAGCCGACCCGATGGCTCACTCCGCTCCAGGATTGACTTTGTGTTCACCTCTCGGGCAGTCAGGCAGAGTAGGCACTCGATGGTCTCCTGCTTCTTCTCCGACCACAGAGCCATTCACTTACAAGGTGTCCTCGGCGACGGTTTTCCGTCCGGCCCCGGCTCCTGGAAGCTGAATTGTGCTCTGCTGGCTCAGGATGAAGTCGTGGAGGAGCTGAGAGCAGCCTACGCAATGTGGCAGTCCTACAAGGGTAGCTTCCAAACAGTCTCTGATTGGTGGGAATATGTTAAACTTGAGTTTTGCTGTTTCTTTCAGGCCAAGGGTCGACAACAGGAGTGTGAGAAGAGGAGGGATTTCAGATTGCTGCAGCGCGAGCTGCGGTCGCTGCAGGACCTTCTTCACTGCGGCTGGGACGTGAGGGAGGAGCTGGAGGAGACCAAGAAGAGCCTGAAAAGGCACTTTGAGGAGGAGTCCAAGCGAATCATCTTCCGTTCCAAAGTGGAGAATCTGGAGAAGGGTGAGAAATGTAACTCATTCTTTTTCAGGAAACTTCATGCCGGTCACACGCCCCTGAACGAGCTGCGAGACGAGAGCGGAAACATGCGACGTGGGAAGGAGGACGTGATGAGGGTCGTCAGCGACTTCTACAGCGAACTCTACTCCCACAAGACTACCGACCCCGACGCTGCTGATAAGTTCCTGTCAGGTATCACTAACCATCTTGATCCTGCAGGCACGGCAGCCTTGGACAAACCTCTGATGGTGGGCGAATTGCTCTCTGCCGCTAAATCCTTTAGGACCGGCAGGACCCCGGGCAGTGATGGTCTTCCAGCGGAGCTCTATGTAGCGCTGGGAGACCTCATCTGTCCGGACCTGTTGGACCTGTACGAGGAGATGGTGGTGGAGGGTAGAATGCCTCCATCTTTGAGGGAAGGAATGGTCACGATCCTGTACAAGCGGAAGGGAGAGAGGTGCGACCTGAGGAATTGGCGTCCCATCACTCTGCTCAACGTGGACTACAAGATCCTGGCCAAGACGATGGCGACACGACTTAAGACGGTCATCGGACGGATCATCCACCCGGACCAGACCTGCGGCATCCCTGGACGTCGCATCGCAGACAGCCTCGCTCTCGTGCGGGACACGGTCGAGTACATCAAGGTCCGCCGCGCACACGCGGCCCTGGTCTCCTTGGATCAGGAGAAGGCCTTCGACCGGGTTTCCCACGAGTTCATGGGCCGAGCTCTGCACCGGTTAGGTTTGGGTAACATGTTTTGTTCGTATGTCCGTCTGATGTATTTTGATATCCACAGCTCGGTGTTGGTGAACGGCTGGAAGACTGACCCCTTCCCTGTCCTCTCTGGGGTCAGACAAGGCTGCCCTCTATCACCTCTTCTTTTTGTTTGTGTTATAGAACTCTTCGCAGAGGCTATCCGGCAGAATGGAGAGATCAGAGGGATCAATGCACCGGGTCCGGGACGACACGAGGTCAAGTGCTCGCTCTACATGGACGACGTCACCGTCTTCTGCGCTGATCGTGGTTCAGTCGACGCCCTCGTCCAGACGTGTGAGAGGTTCGGCCGGGCTTCAGGGGCCAAAGTCAACTGCAGGAAGTCGGAAGCCATGCTCTTCGGGGATTGGCAGCCGGCCTCCTCCGCCCCCTTCCCCTTCAACATTCAACCGGATTTCCTCAAGGTGCTGGGAGTCTGGTTCGGGAAGGAAGGAGCGGCCCTCAAGTCCTGGCAAGAACGCTTGGCCAAGGTGAAGCAACGGATCGGACTCTGGAGCCTCAGACACCTCACTTGTGAGGGTAAGGCACTCGTCCTGCGTAATGAGGTCCTGCCCGTCTTGCAGTACACGGCGCAGGCCTGGCCCCCACACGTCACTGTGTGCAGGGCCATTACCAGGACAGTGTTTCACTTTGTCTGGGGATCCAAGATGGACAGAGTCAGGCGGGCCGTCATGTACAAGGAGCCTCGCAAGGGTGGGAAGGGCGTTCCAGATATCCCCACCCTCCTGCGATCCTCTTTTGTGTGTGATTGTGTCCGCCGGACTTTGCAAGTCAAGAATGGCTCCGCGGGCAGGTCCATGTCTCGCTTCTTCCTGCTTCCTCTTTGGAGGCGACTCGGCTGGGACAAGTGGGACAGCTCCTTCCCCTACAACTGGACGACGCCATGGTTCTACGGAGACGTCGTTCGATTTGTGGGGGAGCATCAACTGGAGGGACTCAAGCCCGACTTGTGGAAGCCCAAAACTATCCACAAGCTAATCAGAGCCAAGGATGACGTGGAGAACATCACAGGACTTCACCAGGACACGCTGGAGACTGTGTGGACAAATGTGTCGTCTGACAGGCTGACCAACGGGCACAAGGACTTGTCGTGGATGGCGATTCAGGGCGGACTGCCCGTCCGGTCATTCATGCATGCCCTGAACCTGTGCAAGACCCGGTACTGCCCAAGGTGCCCCTTCGTGGAGGAAACATCTTTGCACACTTTTTGGGACTGCGGATTTGCACAGCGCCTATTGACTGCACTTGAGGACGACCTGAGGAACTCTGTCCCAAGGGCGAGCCTATCGCACCATTCTGTGCTTTACGGACTCTTCCCTGGGGTTCATACCGTCGGAGCCATCCAGGAGGCTTGGCGCCTTATGAACTGCTTCAAGGAGGCCGTTTGGGTCGCCAGGAACTGGCTCATCTTGAGGAGGGAGAGGATGTCCATCCAGGACTGCCGCAGGCTGATCCACAGCCTGCTCAGAGACTATTCCATCATGGACGGTCCGGAGGACGAGGACGAGGACTAAACCCCTCCTCCCCCTCTCCCCTTATGTGTCTTGTCTTTCAATAAAGCTTCGGGCCTGTGATTTTCCCCTCCCCATCCCCTTTTTCCCAATCCCCATCCCTTATCACGGTTCGTCGTACTGTATTAATTGACATGCTTTTTCTTTCAGATTGAGTGTTTTGTGTAGCATAGGGGTGTGATGTGTCTAGTTAGTGCGTCGTATCCTCATGCTATGTAAATATGATGTAGAATTCTGTGTGTACTGGGCTGCGGCACTGTACACTGTCTGTTAACTTATTTTTTGTGCTAATAAAAGATATATTCAATCAAAAAATCTGTTCTTATCAGTTTAATATCTGATACGTCCCCTATCTGGGGACCATATATTAAATGGATTTTTAGAACAGGGAGATGGAAAAAGAGCTTGCTCTGTCCACTCCACGCATTGACCTGGTATTGCAGTATCTCCAGGACCGGTGCACCCCTTCTTTAATGCAGTTTCTAAAATCAGAAAGAATTGAATTCAATGTTTTTTGTTCATTTTGCTTGTTTGTCGGATTTTGGGATGGACTCTTTGGCTTTGCTTTTCTTCTCCTCATTGGATTTTTCATGTTCAAAGTTGCAGAAGCCAGATTACAAGCTCATTTTGGTTCAACTTCAGCAACTGTGCATTGCATTGCCATGTAATGTGATGCAATGCTATCTTTCTAGCTCTCCCTTTTTACTTCCTTTTGGATAAACAGACATATTAGGCAAGCATTTTGGAGCTTTCACCTAAATAACTACAGGTGGTGAGATAAGCTGCACAATATAATTGACCTTTCAGTATATTGTTGCACACACACCATCTATTTAGCAAATGCCCTTGTTATCAACAGTAGCCTTTTAAACTCACCTGAGCTAACAGGTATGTGCGCTGGTTACTCTGCTGCGCTTAAAATTTCTTTTTTGGTTTGCTACAATGCCTTTTCTGAAACGTTGTCTCCCTCTGCTGGAACACTGACTTCTTTCATTTAATGCCTGCAGACTATAAAAGAGAACCCAACCCAAAAAGTTTGGTTGATTAGTCTGTGGCATTCTGTTAAACTGTTGCTTATGGCGGTCTCTGTGAGCTTCTCAGCGACATTCAGCCAGCCAGGTATCCTGCCTGCAGTAGATGGAATGTGGCAATGGAACGCTGGCTGCGCGTGTCATAATAGGCTCTGAGCCTTTATATACCTGTGCACAGCAGCAGCCACCTTCAGTCTGCTGCTGGACAGCCAGCAGCAGCAGCAGCAGGAGAGGTATGTAATCAGGAGCCCTCCTGCTAAGGGTAGACAGCTGCTCGTTCCACCCCACCCCCCGCCTTAATTGGTTCTCCTCCCTTCCAACGGTGTTGAGGCGGGTGGGAACAGCAGGGGGTGAAGGTGCTGTGTTTAAAGAGGTGGAGTTATGCAGATCTAAAACGCGTGGATTGCAGCAGCAGCAAGCCGAAAAGTGCAGGCATGTAAGGGATCTAGAGGTTGACAACATGTCTTCTTAACGGGAGTCCAGGAGCTCATCTCCACAAATGGACTTTTCAGGATCCTTGGGTGGCTCCGTAGTTTGAAACCAATTCTGGTTATCGCTTCTCGGCCTTTTGGCTAAGATCAAGTGTAGTATCTGTTCTTATCAGTTTAATATCTGATACGTCCCCTATCTGGGGACCATATATTAAATGGATTTTTAGAACAGGGAGATGGAAAAAGAGCTTGCTCTGTCCACTCCACGCATTGACCTGGTATTGCAGTATCTCCAGGACCGGTGCACCCCTTCTTTAATGCAGTTTCTAAAATCAGAAAGAATTGAATTCAATGTTTTTTGTTCATTTTGCTTGTTTGTCGGATTTTGGGATGGACTCTTTGGCTTTGCTTTTCTTCTCCTCATTGGATTTTTCATGTTCAAAGTTGCAGAAGCCAGATTACAAGCTCATTTTGGTTCAACTTCAGCAACTGTGCATTGCATTGCCATGTAATGTGATGCAATGCTATCTTTCTAGCTCTCCCTTTTTACTTCCTTTTGGATAAACAGACATATTAGGCAAGCATTTTGGAGCTTTCACCTAAATAACTACAGGTGGTGAGATAAGCTGCACAATATAATTGACCTTTCAGTATATTGTTGCACACACACCATCTATTTAGCAAATGCCCTTGTTATCAACAGCAGCCTTTTAAACTCACCTGAGCTAACAGGTATGTGCGCTGGTTACTCTGCTGCGCTTAAAATTTCTTTTTTGGTTTGCTACAATGCCTTTTCTGAAACGTTGTCTCCCTCTGCTGGAACACTGACTTCTTTCATTTAATGCCTGCAGACTATAAAAGAGAACCCAACCCAAAAAGTTTGGTTGATTAGTCTGTGGCATTCTGTTAAACTGTTGCTTATGGCGGTCTCTGTGAGCTTCTCAGCGACATTCAGCCAGCCAGGTATCCTGCCTGCAGTAGATGGAATGTGGCAATGGAACGCTGGCTGCGCGTGTCATAATAGGCTCTGAGCCTTTATATACCTGTGCACAGCAGCAGCCACCTTCAGTCTGCTGCTGGACAGCCAGCAGCAGCAGCAGCAGGAGAGGTATGTAATCAGGAGCCCTCCTGCTAAGGGTAGACAGCTGCTCGTTCCACCCCACCCCCCGCCTTAATTGGTTCTCCTCCCTTCCAACGGTGTTGAGGCGGGTGGGAACAGCAGGGGGTGAAGGTGCTGTGTTTAAAGAGGTGGAGTTATGCAGATCTAAAACGCGTGGATTGCAGCAGCAGCAAGCCGAAAAGTGCAGGCATGTAAGGGATCTAGAGGTTGACAACATGTCTTCTTAACGGGAGTCCAGGAGCTCATCTCCACAAATGGACTTTTCAGGATCCTTGGGTGGCTCCGTAGTTTGAAACCAATTCTGGTTATCGCTTCTCGGCTTTTGGCTAAGATCAAGTGTAGTATCTTTTGAAAAGGCAGTTTTGTCCTTGGGCTGCCCTAGTAAATTGATGCATATTACACACTGGTTTAGTGCACTTGTTAGTACGCCAGGTGGCTCATAGAGTTATCTGATGGAAAACATGGCCCTCCAGGATCGAAGTCACTAGGCTGGGTAAGTGTGAGGGCTTTGGAGCAATGTGCCCCAGGAGTAGGCGCCCTGGTGGGAGTCCAAGCTTACTGGGACTGGGAACCCCAGAAAGACTTGGCTTCGTAGCACGCCGCACCTTTGCCAATCATACTTTCTGAGCAACCCCCCCTATTCCTGGCCTCCGGGCTAGGAAGGGGAATTTTTATAAACCCGGTCGGAGGTCCGGTCAGCTTTGGGCTGAGAAACCAACACAGGCTCCAGCTCCACTAGGGTGGCAGCCTAGATGGAAGCTGGGAGCACGAAAACGGCTCTTCTCCGGCTTCGGCTAGGGAGAGCATCGGAGATCCCTGACCCTCGCTGTGTCCTTCTGGCTCAGAGGGATGGGGATGGTTTATTGGGGACCCTCTCCTCCGGGAAGGGTCCACATGAATCCTCGCCTCGTGCGCTGTTTTGGTGTGACTTCGGTCACATTTTTCAGTGCCTTGGATGCAGCTTCAATCAAAAAAATCTGTTCTTATCAGTTTAATATCTGATACGTCCCCTATCTGGGGACCATATATTAAATGGATTTTTAGAACAGGGAGATGGAAAAAGAGCTTGCTCTGTCCACTCCACGCATTGACCTGGTATTGCAGTATCTCCAGGACCGGTGCACCCCTTCTTTAATGCAGTTTCTAAAATCAGAAAGAATTGAATTCAATGTTTTTTGTTCATTTTGCTTGTTTGTCGGATTTTGGGATGGACTCTTTGGCTTTGCTTTTCTTCTCCTCATTGGATTTTTCATGTTCAAAGTTGCAGAAGCCAGATTACAAGCTCATTTTGGTTCAACTTCAGCAACTGTGCATTGCATTGCCATGTAATGTGATGCTATGCTATCTTTCTAGCTCTCCCTTTTTACTTCCTTTTGGATAAACAGACATATTAGGCAAGCATTTTGGAGCTTTCACCTAAATAACTACAGGTGGTGAGATAAGCTGCACAATATAATTGACCTTTCAGTATATTGTTGCACACACACCATCTATTTAGCAAATGCCCTTGTTATCAACAGCAGCCTTTTAAACTCACCTGAGCTAACAGGTATGTGCGCTGGTTACTCTGCTGCGCTTAAAATTTCTTTTTTGGTTTGCTACAATGCCTTTTCTGAAACGTTGTCTCCCTCTGCTGGAACACTGACTTCTTTCATTTAATGCCTGCAGACTATAAAAGAGAACCCAACCCAAAAAGTTTGGTTGATTAGTCTGTGGCATTCTGTTAAACTGTTGCTTATGGCGGTCTCTGTGAGCTTCTCAGCGACATTCAGCCAGCCAGGTATCCTGCCTGCAGTAGATGGAATGTGGCAATGGAACGCTGGCTGCGCGTGTCATAATAGGCTCTGAGCCTTTATATACCTGTGCACAGCAGCAGCCACCTTCAGTCTGCTGCTGGACAGCCAGCAGCAGCAGCAGCAGGAGAGGTATATAATCAGGAGCCCTCCTGCTAAGGGTAGACAGCTGCTCGTTCCACCCCACCCCCCGCCTTAATTGGTTCTCCTCCCTTCCAACGGTGTTGAGGCGGGTGGGAACAGCAGGGGGTGAAGGTGCTGTGTTTAAAGAGGTGGAGTTATGCAGATCTAAAACGCGTGGATTGCAGCAGCAGCAAGCCGAAAAGTGCAGGCATGTAAGGGATCTAGAGGTTGACAACATGTCTTCTTAACGGGAGTCCAGGAGCTCATCTCCACAAATGGACTTTTCAGGATCCTTGGGTGGCTCCGTAGTTTGAAACCAATTCTGGTTATCGCTTCTCGGCCTTTTGGCTAAGATCGTATGACTGTACCTTGATTGGTGCGAGTCTCCTGGAGGAATCCGGACCCTTTTGTGGAGGATTTTCTGCTTTTTCCTGTGGTATTCCATACCGACAGAATCCAAGATGTCTTTTGTGAAGAACACCATCCGTTTGTCCGTGGATCCATCTGACCAGAACAAGAACAACGTGGTTTTCATTGTCCAAGACATCGTTGAAGGCAAAGCTGGAGCAAGACGTTCTGAGATCTTCAGTGTCAACGAATTTTCACGTCAAGGTAATTATGACGTTACCTTTATGGACCAGGATGTTTGCCTTAATGTCTTTGAATGGCTCCGTGGTCACTCTAGTGACCCCTGCTTGGAAGGAGTTAGATGGGAACCTTTGTTTGGTCTGCAAGAAAAGGAGGTGACTGTGACTGTCTATAACCCTTTTACAGACCCTGAGCTGCTGGAGTGCTTCCTCTCTCGCTACTGTGAATATGTGCGGAAGGGAGTGAAGCAAGTCAATTGTCTAGGAATCTTTAACTGTCAGTATAAATTCCGTGTGAAATTGAAAAGGGATCCTGACAGTGTGGGGGGCTTTAGACACCCTCCATCAAATTTTTCCGTTGCAGGCCATAGAGGTTTCCTCTTTTACCCAGGCCAGCCCATGTTTTTCCGTAGATGCTTTTCTTTCGGACATACCATGGTAACATGCCTTAAAGGGCAGTGTTGCCGAAATTGCAGAAAGGAGGGGCATATGGCCAACCAGTGTCCAGAGGCCAAGTCCTGTGATGTCTGTGGGAGTAGTGATCACATGTATAAGGACTGTCCTATGAGTGCACCTAGACGTTCTGATAAAGAACAGAAGGAGGAAGAGCTGGAGAGGAGGCAGATGGCAAACGCACTGAAAGTGCTGGAAAGATTGGAGAGGGAGGAGAGAGAGGGAAGGAGGCGGGAAACTGGTAGAGCCTCTCCCTCTACGGCGCCAGAGGAGGTGTCCCTGAGACCATGTTCTTCTTCTGCTGAAGAAATGAGGAAGAAGCGGAGGGAAGAAAAGGAGTTCTGGAGGGAAGTGGCAAAGGTGGAGAAAAAGGCAGTGTCTGCGAGAATATCTAGGAAAGTGGTGGAAGCAGAGCTGCCTGAGATGATGACTTTTGGAGAGGCAATGGACGCAACAGGATGTGAAGTGCAAATCTCGGAACCCGACAGTCCTGAACACCCTTCGGGTCCTGAAAACATTGAAGATTTTTCTTCGGAGGATGATAGGGGTGCAAAGAAGAGTCGTAGGGAGGATGGTGGGGGCAGTGATGATGCAGATTTTAGTGAGCCTCAGAGGAAGATCAGAACTGCCAGAATGAGGAGTGTGGCTGGTGAAGCCAGCGGGTCGGAAACCAGCTGTTCTGTTCTGATGGCGGAGGAGGATAGTGGTGGTGCTGGATAGTGTCACCATATAATATTGTAAATGTTTTTTCTTTTTGTCCTCTTGTGAGCTTTGGTTTAGGCCAAAGGCTATTTCTTTGTGTAATTGGTGAAGGAGTAGAAGTATTATGGGATTTACCATAGTGTCCCAAAACGTAAGAGTGTTTAAAAGTAAAGTAAGAAGAGCTGCTATTTTTGAGTTTTTAGCTATGCAAAATGCATCTATTTTTTGTTTACAAGAATGTGGGGTAGTGGATGGTGTGAAAGGGGATGAATGGTCTTATGGAGCGTCTGTGTGGTCGGGGAGTGCATGTAATAAGAATGATGGTGTGGGTATTTTGGTTAAAGGAAGGGAGGTTGTTTTGAGTGATTATTTGGTTATTGAGGTGGGGAGATGTATCCTTGCTAATTTTGTATACAAGAATGTAAAGTTTTGTGTTATTAATGTTTATGCGCCAGTTGAAAAAAATGAGCGCAAAAATTTATTTGAAAAAATTAAGCTTTTTGTTCCAGGAAGAATACCTGTGGTAATTGTGGGTGATATGAACTGTGATGTGGGGAGAGTGAATGTGGATGTGTCTGGGAAAGCATTATTGGAGTTAGTGAATGATTTTGGGTTGTGTGATATGCAGCGCGTGTGTAACATGAATCCTTTGTTGAACACTTTCTTTTCTGAGAGTGGTAGGGTACAATCCAGATTGGATTATTGTTTTATTTCTAAAAATATGGTTTCTGTTAATTATAGGCAGGAAAACGTTCTTTTTTCAGATCATGTGTGTATGTTGTGTGAGTTGGATATAAAAGTTGATGGAGTGTTTGGGAGAGGATTGTGGAAGTTAAATGTTAAACTGTTAGAGAATGAAGATGTGAGAAAGGAGTATGAAAGGCGGTATGAAGAATGGTGTAAGCATAAAAATGAGTTTGGGAATGTTTGTGAGTGGTGGGACTGGGTGAAGAAACAAACAAAAATGTTCTTTAAAAATTTAGGATACAAGTATGCAGCAATTAAAAGAGAGAGTTTTGTTAAACTGAACGCGCGGTTGAGCGTTTTGTATAAGTTAAGGGAAGGAGGAGTTGAGGTGGAGGAGGATATTTTAGAGGTAAAAAAGGAGATTAGTGAGTTTTTGTTGGAGAGAGGGAGAAGCATAGTGTTTAGGGCAAAGATTGATAAGATGGAGCAGGATGAGAAATGTTCTCGGTTTTTCTTTAAAAAAGTTTTTGGAAAGAAACAGAGTATGAGCGTGGTGTATGGAGCAGATGGAAGTGAGGTGAGTGGAGAGGATATGTGTGAAGAGGTGGCTAAGTTTTATGAGGATCTGTATGCAGTGAAACAGAGGGATGAATGTTTGGAGAATGATGTTTTGAGTGTGTTAGAGAGTAAGTTGAGTGAAGCAGAAAGAGAGAGAGTGATGGGTGAGGTGACTGGTGATGAGGTATGGAAGGTTATGTGTAGTATGGCTTTGAATAAGACGCCGGGGGAGGATGGCCTCCCAGTAGAATTTTATCGTGTGATGTGGGGTGTGATTGGTAAGGACTTTGTGGATGTATGTAAGTATATGTGGGGAAACATGGAGGTGACTGAGAGTATGCGTGCAGGTATGGTTGTGTTAATTCCTAAGAAAGGGGATTTGAAAAGTCTGAGGAATTGGAGGCCAATAACGTTACTTAATTGTGATTATAAAATCTATGCAAAACTTATGGCTAATAGGATGCGTGATGTGATAGAGAGTGTGATTGGGGATGAGCAGTGTTGTGCGGTACCTGGGAGGCGGATTCATGAGTGTGTGTGTATGTTAAGAGATTGTCTATGGGATTGCATGGGTCGTAAGAAGAGTGTATTTTTGTTAAGTTTGGATTTTGAAAAGGCTTATGATAGGTTGTCGCATGGTTTTTTGTTCAGAGTGTTGTTAAAAATGGGTTTTCCGGCTGATTTTGTTGGGCGAGTGAGAAGTTTGTATGCGGGTGTTTATAGCTGTGTTTTAATGAATGGGTATGTGGGTAGGAAAGTGAATGTGTTTTCGGGTGTGCGACAGGGGTGTCCTTTGTCCCCTGTAGCATTTATTTGTGCAATTGAGCCATTGTTGTGTATGCTGAGGAAAGATAAGGTAATTCGTGGTGTGCAAGTGCCGGGAGGTGGAGGAAAAGAATGGAAGGTGAGTGGTTATATGGATGACGTGTGTGTATTATGTGATTCTGAATGTTCGGTGAGGCGGGTGAAGTTGTTAGTGTCTATTTTTTGTGGTGCATCTGCGTTTAAAGTGAATTGGGAAAAGAGTGAGTGTAAGGGTTTTGGAGGCGGAAGTTTAAGTAGGGATGTAGGTGTGAATGTAGTGAATGGACCTATTAAAGTTTTGGGTGTGAAGTTTTCAGAGAGTTTGGATGGGAAAGAAAGTTGGGATGATGCGAAAGGAAAAGTTGAGCAGAAGTTGAATTTTTGGAAATTGAGGAGTTTATCCTTTTTTGGGAAGATTTTAATTGTTAAGAGTGTGGTGTTGCCAATATTTTTATATATTGCGGTAGTATTTCCACCAGGATATATGTGTATGAGAAGCTTGAATAGAATTTTATTTGTTTTTTTGTGGAACTCGAAAATGGAGAGAGCTAGGAGAGAAATTTTGGTTAAAAGAGTGGAAAAAGGTGGTTTGGGTTTTCCGAATTTGGACGTGTTTTTTGGTGTGAATATCGTTGTGTTTGTTTTGAAAGTGATTAGGGCGGATGGAAAGTTTTCATCTATGTGTAGGTATTTATTTGGAGCGTATTTGTTTCGTTTAAAGTGGCAAGAAAGGGATTTGCGATGTCCGATTGCTTTTGAGGTGCCTGTATGGTATGTGTGTGTTTATAAGTTTTTGGTGAGGTATGAACTGTGTGATGCAGATGTGAGATTGCTGGAGAATAAGAAGGCTGTGTACAGGATGATTGAATGTAGAGAGGTAGAATGTGGAATAAATATGGTTAGGGGTGGTGATGTGCAGAAGGTTTGGAAGAAAGTGCGGATGAGTGGTATGACCAACAAACAGAGTGAAGTTGTGTGGCAGTCTTTACATGGAGTATTACCTGTGAGAGAGTTTCAGAGGAATAGAGGTTTGGTGAGGAGTGAAATGTGTCCAAGAAATGGCTGTGGTGGAAGGGAAAGTGTGTTGCATGTTTTTTGGAATTGCCAGTATGCTAGAGATGTGATTGGGAGAATGGGGCCTTTGTGTAAAGAATTGTGTGGTGTGAATTTGTTGTCTTTTGAGTTGTTTATGTTTGGTTTGGGAATATGTGATGGGACGAAGGAAAGAGTCTTGTGGTTGATGCTTCCATGTATAAAGGAAGTGTTATGGGATGTGAGGAATGTGTATGTGTTTAAAAGGAAGGAAATTGCTGTAAAGGATAGTGTGAAGGTGATTTTGGGGAAGATGTATGTGTGTTTCCTATGGGACAAAAAGAGGAGAGGGGAAGTGGATGCGGAGGGAATATGGAAAGTTAAAAAGTGGAGATATATTGTTAGTACCTCTTGATTTTTGTTATTGTTGTTTTGAAATATGAAATAAATATTTCCGATGATGATGGGGACAGCAAATTGCGTATTGGATTTGACGCAGCTGTTTTGATGGAATTTTCCTTTGTCTGGTTTCCATAGACTGTGGAATTTCCTCGTCTGAGGAGAAGAAAAAAAAAAAAAAAAAAAAAAATCTGTTCTTATCAGTTTAATATCTGATACGTCCCCTATCTGGGGACCATATATTAAATGGATTTTTAGAACAGGGAGATGGAAAAAGAGCTTGCTCTGTCCACTCCACGCATTGACCTGGTATTGCAGTATCTCCAGGACCGGTGCACCCCTTCTTTAATGCAGTTTCTAAAATCAGAAAGAATTGAATTCAATGTTTTTTGTTCATTTTGCTTGTTTGTCGGATTTTGGGATGGACTCTTTGGCTTTGCTTTTCTTCTCCTCATTGGATTTTTCATGTTCAAAGTTGCAGAAGCAGGATTACAAGCTCATTTTGGTTCAACTTCAGCAACTGTGCATTGCATTGCCATGTAATGTGATGCAATGCTATCTTTCTAGCTCTCCCTTTTTACTTCCTTTTGGATAAACAGACATATTAGGCAAGCATTTTGGAGCTTTCACCTAAATAACTACAGGTGGTGAGATAAGCTGCACAATATAATTGACCTTTCAGTATATTGTTGCACACACACCATCTATTTAGCAAATGCCCTTGTTATCAACAGCAGCCTTTTAAACTCACCTGAGCTAACAGGTATGTGCACTGGTTACTCTGCTGCGCTTAAAATTTCTTTTTTGGTTTGCTACAATGCCTTTTCTGAAACGTTGTCTCCCTCTGCTGGAACACTGACTTCTTTCATTTAATGCCTGCAGACTATAAAAGAGAACCCAACCCAAAAAGTTTGGTTGATTAGTCTGTGGCATTCTGTTAAACTGTTGCTTATGGCGGTCTCTGTGAGCTTCTCAGCGACATTCAGCCAGCCAGGTATCCTGTCTGCAGTAGATGGAATGTGGCAATGGAACGCTGGCTGCGCGTGTCATAATAGGCTCTGAGCCTTTATATACCTGTGCACAGCAGCAGCCACCTTCAGTCTGCTGCTGGACAGCCAGCAGCAGCAGCAGCAGGAGAGGTATGTAATCAGGAGCCCTCCTGCTAAGGGTAGACAGCTGCTCGTTCCACCCCACCCCCCGCCTTAATTGGTTCTCCTCCCTTCCAACGGTGTTGAGGCGGGTGGGAACAGCAGGGGGTGAAGGTGCTGTGTTTAAAGAGGTGGAGTTATGCAGATCTAAAACGCGTGGATTGCAGCAGCAGCAAGCCGAAAAGTGCAGGCATGTAAGGGATCTAGAGGTTGACAACATGTCTTCTTAACGGGAGTCCAGGAGCTCATCTCCACAAATGGACTTTTCAGGATCCTTGGGTGGCTCCGTAGTTTGAAACCAATTCTGGTTATCGCTTCTCGGCCTTTTGGCTAAGATCAAGTGTAGTATCTGTTCTTATCAGTTTAATATCTGATACGTCCCCTATCTGGGGACCATATATTAAATGGATTTTTAGAACAGGGAGATGGAAAAAGAGCTTGCTCTGTCCACTCCACGCATTGACCTGGTATTGCAGTATCTCCAGGACCGGTGCACCCCTTCTTTAATGCAGTTTCTAAAATCAGAAAGAATTGAATTCAATGTTTTTTGTTCATTTTGCTTGTTTGTCGGATTTTGGGATGGACTCTTTGGCTTTGCTTTTCTTCTCCTCATTGGATTTTTCATGTTCAAAGTTGCAGAAGCAGGATTACAAGCTCATTTTGGTTCAACTTCAGCAACTGTGCATTGCATTGCCATGTAATGTGATGCAATGCTATCTTTCTAGCTCTCCCTTTTTACTTCCTTTTGGATAAACAGACATATTAGGCAAGCATTTTGGAGCTTTCACCTAAATAACTACAGGTGGTGAGATAAGCTGCACAATATAATTGACCTTTCAGTATATTGTTGCACACACACCATCTATTTAGCAAATGCCCTTGTTATCAACAGCAGCCTTTTAAACTCACCTGAGCTAACAGGCATGTGCGCTGGTTACTCTGCTGCGCTTAAAATTTCTTTTTTGGTTTGCTACAATGCCTTTTCTGAAACGTTGTCTCCCTCTGCTGGAACACTGACTTCTTTCATTTAATGCCTGCAGACTATAAAAGAGAACCCAACCCAAAAAGTTTGGTTGATTAGTCTGTGGCATTCTGTTAAACTGTTGCTTATGGCGGTCTCTGTGAGCTTCTCAGCGACATTCAGCCAGCCAGGTATCCTGCCTGCAGTAGATGGAATGTGGCAATGGAACGCTGGCTGCGCGTGTCATAATAGGCTCTGAGCCTTTATATACCTGTGCACAGCAGCAGCCACCTTCAGTCTGCTGCTGGACAGCCAGCAGCAGCAGCAGCAGGAGAGGTATGTAATCAGGAGCCCTCCTGCTAAGGGTAGACAGCTGCTCGTTCCACCCCACCCCCCGCCTTAATTGGTTCTCCTCCCTTCCAACGGTGTTGAGGCGGGTGGGAACAGCAGGGGGTGAAGGTGCTGTGTTTAAAGAGGTGGAGTTATGCAGATCTAAAACGCGTGGATTGCAGCAGCAGCAAGCCGAAAAGTGCAGGCATGTAAGGGATCTAGAGGTTGACAACATGTCTTCTTAACGGGAGTCCAGGAGCTCATCTCCACAAATGGACTTTTCAGGATCCTTGGGTGGCTCCGTAGTTTGAAACCAATTCTGGTTATCGCTTCTCGGCCTTTTGGCTAAGATCAAGTGTAGTATCTTTCGAAAAGGCGGTTTTGGATGTTGGCCGCCCTAGTAGATTGATACATTATGCACACTGGGGTTTAGGCGCTTGTTAGTACGCCAGGTGGCTAATATAGTCATCTGGTGGAAAGCATGGCCCCCCAGGATCGACGCCATTGGGCCGGGGAAGATCGAAAGCCCGAAGTGTGAAGTGCCCCAGGAGTGGTGACCCTGGGGTGCCTTAACTCACTGGGATTGGGAACCCCACTTGAGTTTATGGCACATTTGCACAAGCACTTCAAATTTTCTTTCTTCGCACACACCCTTATTCCGGGCCTTCTGGCCTTGGGATGGGGAATTTTTCAATTCCCGGTCCAAGGTCCGGGCAGTATTATACTGTGAAACCTTCACTATTTATTTAATTTCTTTGTCACTGTGTGTCCACTTATTCACGTGTGTCACGTCCTACTAGGATTTTGTCGGGATGCGGTTCCCTTACGGGTTCCTCTCTTGGCAGGTCTAGGGGGGGAGTGTGTGGCCATCAGGTTCCGCTCCCCCCTGAACCCCCCTGGCTCTCCTCTTTCGGGAGGAGAGCGTTGTTGGCTCCCCTCTTCCGGGAGGGGAGCACAGTCTTTGGCTCCCAGTGCCTTGCTCGGGTGAGAACTCGGGCAGGTGCTGGGGGTAAGATTGGGTCGCCTCTGGCTTCGGCTGGAGGTGGCTTTTTGTCCCTGTTCCTCGCTGTGGCCTTTTGGCTCGGAGGGACGGGGAATGGTTTGGGGGACCCTTCTCCTTTTGGAGAGGGTTTCAAGAAGACCAGCATCCTAGTGCACTTTTTTTGTGGCACTTGTCACTTTTTTAAGCGCACTCGGGTTTTGTACACGAATTCGGGCTTTCGATAAAAAAAAAATCTGTTCTTATCAGTTTAATATCTGATACGTCCCCTATCTGGGGACCATATATTAAATGGATTTTTAGAACAGGGAGATGGAAAAAGAGCTTGCTCTGTCCACTCCACGCATTGACCTGGTATTGCAGTATCTCCAGGACCGGTGCACCCCTTCTTTAATGCAGTTTCTAAAATCAGAAAGAATTGAATTCAATGTTTTTTGTTCATTTTGCTTGTTTGTCGGATTTTGGGATGGACTCTTTGGCTTTGCTTTTCTTCTCCTCATTGGATTTTTCATGTTCAAAGTTGCAGAAGCCAGATTACAAGCTCATTTTGGTTCAACTTCAGCAACTGTGCATTGCATTGCCATGTAATGTGATGCAATGCTATCTTTCTAGCTCTCCCTTTTTACTTCCTTTTGGATAAACAGACATATTAGGCAAGCATTTTGGAGCTTTCACCTAAATAACTACAGGTGGTGAGATAAGCTGCACAATATAATTGACCTTTCAGTATATTGTTGCACACACACCATCTATTTAGCAAATGCCCTTGTTATCAACAGCAGCCTTTTAAACTCACCTGAGCTAACAGGTATGTGCGCTGGTTACTCTGCTGCGCTTAAAATTTCTTTTTTGGTTTGCTACAATGCCTTTTCTGAAACGTTGTCTCCCTCTGCTGGAACACTGACTTCTTTCATTTAATGCCTGCAGACTATAAAAGAGAACCCAACCCAAAAAGTTTGGTTGATTAGTCTGTGGCATTCTGTTAAACTGTTGCTTATGGCGGTCTCTGTGAGCTTCTCAGCGACATTCAGCCAGCCAGGTATCCTGCCTGCAGTAGATGGAATGTGGCAATGGAACGCTGGCTGCGCGTGTCATAATAGGCTCTGAGCCTTTATATACCTGTGCACAGCAGCAGCCACCTTCAGTCTGCTGCTGGACAGCCAGCAGCAGCAGCAGCAGGAGAGGTATGTAATCAGGAGCCCTCCTGCTAAGGGTAGACAGCTGCTCGTTCCACCCCACCCCCCGCCTTAATTGGTTCTCCTCCCTTCCAACAGTGTTGAGGCGGGTGGGAACAGCAGGGGGTGAAGGTGCTGTGTTTAAAGAGGTGGAGTTATGCAGATCTAAAACGCGTGGATTGCAGCAGCAGCAAGCCGAAAAGTGCAGGCATGTAAGGGATCTAGAGGTTGACAACATGTCTTCTTAACGGGAGTCCAGGAGCTCATCTCCACAAATGGACTTTTCAGGATCCTTGGGTGGCTCCGTAGTTTGAAACCAATTCTGGTTATCGCTTCTCGGCCTTTTGGCTAAGATCAAGTGTAGTATCTGTTCTTATCAGTTTAATATCTGATACGTCCCCTATCTGGGGACCATATATTAAATGGATTTTTAGAACAGGGAGATGGAAAAAGAGCTTGCTCTGTCCACTCCACGCATTGACCTGGTATTGCAGTATCTCCAGGACCGGTGCACCCCTTCTTTAATGCAGTTTCTAAAATCAGAAAGAATTGAATTCAATGTTTTTTGTTCATTTTGCTTGTTTGTCGGATTTTGGGATGGACTCTTTGGCTTTGCTTTTCTTCTCCTCATTGGATTTTTCATGTTCAAAGTTGCAGAAGCCAGATAACAAGCTCATTTTGGTTCAACTTCAGCAACTGTGCATTGCATTGCCATGTAATGTGATGCTATGCTATCTTTCTAGCTCTCCCTTTTTACTTCCTTTTGGATAAACAGACATATTAGGCAAGCATTTTGGAGCTTTCACCTAAATAACTACAGGTGGTGAGATAAGCTGCACAATATAATTGACCTTTCAGTATATTGTTGCACACACACCATCTATTTAGCAAATGCCCTTGTTATCAACAGCAGCCTTTTAAACTCACCTGAGCTAACAGGTATGTGCGCTGGTTACTCTGCTGCGCTTAAAATTTCTTTTTTGGTTTGCTACAATGCCTTTTCTGAAACGTTGTCTCCCTCTGCTGGAACACTGACTTCTTTCATTTAATGCCTGCAGACTATAAAAGAGAACCCAACCCAAAAAGTTTGGTTGATTAGTCTGTGGCATTCTGTTAAACTGTTGCTTATGGCGGTCTCTGTGAGCTTCTCAGCGACATTCAGCCAGCCAGGTATCCTGCCTGCAGTAGATGGAATGTGGCAATGGAACGCTGGCTGCGCGTGTCATAATAGGCTCTGAGCCTTTATATACCTGTGCACAGCAGCAGCCACCTTCAGTCTGCTGCTGGACAGCCAGCAGCAGCAGCAGCAGGAGAGGTATATAATCAGGAGCCCTCCTGCTAAGGGTAGACAGCTGCTCGTTCCACCCCACCCCCCGCCTTAATTGGTTCTCCTCCCTTCCAACGGTGTTGAGGCGGGTGGGAACAGCAGGGGGTGAAGGTGCTGTGTTTAAAGAGGTGGAGTTATGCAGATCTAAAACGCGTGGATTGCAGCAGCAGCAAGCCGAAAAGTGCAGGCATGTAAGGGATCTAGAGGTTGACAACATGTCTTCTTAACGGGAGTCCAGGAGCTCATCTCCACAAATGGACTTTTCAGGATCCTTGGGTGGCTCCGTAGTTTGAAACCAATTCTGGTTATCGCTTCTCGGCCTTTTGGCTAAGATCAAGTGTAGTATCTGTTCTTATCAGTTTAATATCTGATACGTCCCCTATCTGGGGACCATATATTAAATGGATTTTTAGAACAGGGAGATGGAAAAAGAGCTTGCTCTGTCCACTCCACGCATTGACCTGGTATTGCAGTATCTCCAGGACCGGTGCACCCCTTCTTTAATGCAGTTTCTAAAATCAGAAAGAATTGAATTCAATGTTTTTTGTTCATTTTGCTTGTTTGTCGGATTTTGGGATGGACTCTTTGGCTTTGCTTTTCTTCTCCTCATTGGATTTTTCATGTTCAAAGTTGCAGAAGCCAGATTACAAGCTCATTTTGGTTCAACTTCAGCAACTGTGCATTGCATTGCCATGTAATGTGATGCAATGCTATCTTTCTAGCTCTCCCTTTTTACTTCCTTTTGGATAAACAGACATATTAGGCAAGCATTTTGGAGCTTTCACCTAAATAACTACAGGTGGTGAGATAAGCTGCACAATATAATTGACCTTTCAGTATATTGTTGCACACACACCATCTATTTAGCAAATGCCCTTGTTATCAACAGCAGCCTTTTAAACTCACCTGAGCTAACAGGTATGTGCGCTGGTTACTCTGCTGCGCTTAAAATTTCTTTTTTGGTTTGCTACAATGCCTTTTCTGAAACGTTGTCTCCCTCTGCTGGAACACTGACTTCTTTCATTTAATGCCTGCAGACTATAAAAGAGAACCCAACCCAAAAAGTTTGGTTGATTAGTCTGTGGCATTCTGTTAAACTGTTGCTTATGGCGGTCTCTGTGAGCTTCTCAGCGACATTCAGCCAGCCAGGTATCCTGCCTGCAGTAGATGGAATGTGGCAATGGAACGCTGGCTGCGCGTGTCATAATAGGCTCTGAGCCTTTATATACCTGTGCACAGCAGCAGCCACCTTCAGTCTGCTGCTGGACAGCCAGCAGCAGCAGCAGCAGGAGAGGTATGTAATCAGGAGCCCTCCTGCTAAGGGTAGACAGCTGCTCGTTCCACCCCACCCCCCGCCTTAATTGGTTCTCCTCCCTTCCAACGGTGTTGAGGCGGGTGGGAACAGCAGGGGGTGAAGGTGCTGTGTTTAAAGAGGTGGAGTTATGCAGATCTAAAACGCGTGGATTGCAGCAGCAGCAAGCCGAAAAGTGCAGGCATGTAAGGGATCTAGAGGTTGACAACATGTCTTCTAAACGGGAGTCCAGGAGCTCATCTCCACAAATGGACTTTTCAGGATCCTTGGGTGGCTCCGTAGTTTGAAACCAATTCTGGTTATCGCTTCTCGGCCTTTTGGCTAAGATCAAGTGTAGTATCTGTTCTTATCAGTTTAATATCTGATACGTCCCCTATCTGGGGACCATATATTAAATGGATTTTTAGAACAGGGAGATGGAAAAAGAGCTTGCTCTGTCCACTCCACGCATTGACCTGGTATTGCAGTATCTCCAGGACCGGTGCACCCCTTCTTTAATGCAGTTTCTAAAATCAGAAAGAATTGAATTCAATGTTTTTTGTTCATTTTGCTTGTTTGTCGGATTTTGGGATGGACTCTTTGGCTTTGCTTTTCTTCTCCTCATTGGATTTTTCATGTTCAAAGTTGCAGAAGCCAGATTACAAGCTCATTTTGGTTCAACTTCAGCAACTGTGCATTGCATTGCCATGTAATGTGATGCAATGCTATCTTTCTAGCTCTCCCTTTTTACTTCCTTTTGGATAAACAGACATATTAGGCAAGCATTTTGGAGCTTTCACCTAAATAACTACAGGTGGTGAGATAAGCTGCACAATATAATTGACCTTTCAGTATATTGTTGCACACACACCATCTATTTAGCAAATGCCCTTGTTATCAACAGCAGCCTTTTAAACTCACCTGAGCTAACAGGTATGTGCGCTGGTTACTCTGCTGCGCTTAAAATTTCTTTTTTGGTTTGCTACAATGCCTTTTCTGAAACGTTGTCTCCCTCTGCTGGAACACTGACTTCTTTCATTTAATGCCTGCAGACTATAAAAGAGAACCCAACCCAAAAAGTTTGGTTGATTAGTCTGTGGCATTCTGTTAAACTGTTGCTTATGGCGGTCTCTGTGAGCTTCTCAGCGACATTCAGCCAGCCAGGTATCCTGCCTGCAGTAGATGGAATGTGGCAATGGAACGCTGGCTGCGCGTGTCATAATAGGCTCTGAGCCTTTATATACCTGTGCACAGCAGCAGCCACCTTCAGTCTGCTGCTGGACAGCCAGCAGCAGCAGCAGCAGGAGAGGTATGTAATCAGGAGCCCTCCTGCTAAGGGTAGACAGCTGCTCGTTCCACCCCACCCCCCGCCTTAATTGGTTCTCCTCCCTTCCAACGGTGTTGAGGCGGGTGGGAACAGCAGGGGGTGAAGGTGCTGTGTTTAAAGAGGTGGAGTTATGCAGATCTAAAACGCGTGGATTGCAGCAGCAGCAAGCCGAAAAGTGCAGGCATGTAAGGGATCTAGAGGTTGACAACATGTCTTCTTAACGGGAGTCCAGGAGCTCATCTCCACAAATGGACTTTTCAGGATCCTTGGGTGGCTCCGTAGTTTGAAACCAATTCTGGTTATCGCTTCTCGGCCTTTTGGCTAAGATCAAGTGTAGTATCTGTTCTTTTAAGAACACAAGAGCTACGATCTACACTTGACGAGAGCGATCGAACTCGGAAGGAGAAGAGCTTCGGAGCCCAGCTGACATCGGAGAAGGAAGGTGGATATCGGTGGGAGGAAGAAGCTCTAAAGAATCCAGAAGAAGACGAAGACTCGGAGAAGCATCGGGCTGTCCTGTGGAATCTTTGAGGAAGAAAATCATCGAGACAAAGACCTTTCGGGGAATTTGTCCAGAACACGACGGGAGAAGAATCTGCATAGCTCCACCCATTCCGGGAAGAGTTCCAGATCCAGCTCCAAGAAGTAACTGCAGGAGGAAAGCCATGGCAAGCGCTGCGAGGAAGGCCGAAAAGAAGAGCCTGGAGCAGGGGACAGCCAGGAGGGCCCAGCCAGGAGCCGATTCTGACCCCAAGGACTCTGCCTCCACGACTGGCCAGCAGAAGGGACCCCAGAAGCCCCGCCACGAAGCTCCAGCCCTGGAGCCATGGATGCGGCAGACGGTGGCCCTGAAGCTGAAGGAAGTGGATGGGAGGGTGCCGGACATGTCCTCGGACGTGTTCTGCCAGAAGATGCTGCTGGATCGAGGCTTCTCCAGGTCGGACACCCTCAGCATCCAGACCTTCTTGACGGGGATCTTCTTCGTCACCTTCGCCACTGTGAACACCTGCAGGAGGTTCTGGGAAATGGTAAGCGCAAAAGGACCGGATAATTCTTTCTCTGCCTTTACAGGTAGCTGCCCTATCCAGAGGGACGAAAGGAGGATCACGGTCTCCATGCGCAACCCGCACACCCCAGGCCAAGACATCTGCACCTTCCTGAGACGCTTCTGTTTGGTTGTGAAGGAACCCTCTCACATCCTGAATGGACTCGGCTTCTGGACAGGTAAGTGGTCGGTGACCGTTAGACTTCACAGGGACCTGGCGTACTCAGACGGACTTCGGCACCTGCCCCCGACATTCTCCCTGGGCAACTCCTACGGCCTCATCTATTACCCGGACATGCCGCGGAACTGCAGGAGATGCGGCAAGAACGGCCACGAGATGAAGGACTGCAAGGAGGATGCCTGCAGGATTTGTCGAGTGACGGGACACAGCTCGAAGGACTGCCCGAAGAAGACGTCCTGCAACCTGTGTGGGCTGGCGGCTCATCTGTACAAGGATTGCCCCAAGCGTGAGAGATCCTGGGCATCGGTGGTTGCGACGACCCCAGCTCCGGAGGACAAGGCCCCGACGACCAGGCCTGTGAAGGTCAAGGACGCGACGACCAAGGACAAAGCGGTCAAGGAGTCGGTGGCCAAAGCCCCAGCGACGGTCCCAGCAGCTCCGAAGCAGAAGAAAAAGTCAAAGGAGGGTAAGAGTTCTGTCACCCCTCTCTCGATCCCTCCCCCTGCCACCCCCGTCCAATCCACCCCCACCCCGGCCACCCCTGCTGAGGATTCCACTTCCTCTTCCTCCTTCCCCTACTCCTCAGCAGGTGTCCTTTCCCCTGCCCCGGCAGCCACTCTCCCTCCCCAGACCATGGTAGCGGTGGAATTAACCTTTCCTCCACCCGCCGCTATCTATTCCGAGGAGGATTTTCCCCTTCTTGTCTCCCCAGTTCCAACCCGGGGAAAGAGGAAGGTGGAGGACAGCCCTGCTACTGAATCCTCCAAAAAGAAGATTCTTGACTTCGTAGGCGAAAAGGAGGATACCCTCCCTGAGCCAGAAGAGATGGAGCACATGGTTGAGACCCTGGTGGCCGAGCCAGAAGAGGAGGAACTGGTGGTCGCCGAGATCGAGGCCGCGCTGCTTGACCAGATGGAGGAAGAGGGCCTGCTGGTGATCCCGTCACCAGCAGTCAACACCGACGAGGGACCACCCGACCGGAGTGGTAACTAAAGTGTATTGCCTGCGCTAACTTTTTTTTTTTTCCCTACATGATGGCTAATATTAACTTATTTTCCATTAATGTCAGGAGCATCAAGGACAAGTTCAGACGTCAGACTATTTATGCCTTCCTTACTTCCCAGTTGTGTGATGTTTATATGTTGCAGGAATGTTCCCTTCCCTCCTCTAGGTCCTTCAAACATCTGGCCAGGGAGTGGTCCCACGGTCCATCCTACTGGTCCGGTGGGGGTGACTGCAAGTCTGCGGGGGTCGCAATTCTGATCAGGGGGGGCGCATTCACGCTTGAGTCCGTCCACGAGCTCATCTGCGGCAGGGCTCTTGTTGTAGATGGCAACTGGGCAGGAGAACCTGTCAGGTTCATCAACGTGTATGCGTCCCCACTGAAGAATGAGCGTTTGGAGCTTTTCCAGACCCTGCGGCTTCAGCTTGCCACCACCAGGACCTTAGTGATGGCCGGGGATTTCAACTGCCCCATCAAGGAGGATGGTCGTAGTTCTGGCACATCTGCCAAGTTGGACATCACGTCCAAGCTGCTCATCGAGATGGTAACCGAGGCCTCTCTTCAGGACGTGGTGGGCTCCATGGGGAGAGGCTCCACGAACTATTCGTGGAGCCGACCCGATGGCTCACTCCGCTCCAGGATTGACTTTGTGTTCACCTCTCGGGCAGTCAGGCAGAGTAGGCACTCGATGGTCCCCTGCTTCTTCTCCGACCACAGAGCCATTCGCTTACAAGGTGTCCTCGGCGACGGTTTTCCGTCCGGCCCCGGCTCCTGGAAGCTGAATTGTGCTCTGCTGGCTCAGGATGAAGTCGTGGAGGAGCTGAGAGCAGCCTACGCAATGTGGCAGTCCTACAAGGGTAGCTTCCAAACAGTCTCTGATTGGTGGGAATATGTTAAACTTGAGTTTCGCTGTTTCTTTCAGGCCAAGGGTCGACAACAGGCGTGTGAGAAGAGGAGGGACTTCAGAGGGCTGCAGCGCGAGCTGCGGTCGCTGCAGGACCTTCTTCACTGCGGCTGGGACGTGAGGGAGGAGCTGGAGGAGACCAAGAAGAGCCTGAAAAGGCACTTTGAGGAGGAGTCCAAGCGAATCGTCTTCCGTTCCAAAGTGGAGAATCTGGAGAAGGGTGAGAAATGTAACTCATTCTTTTTCAGGAAACTTCATGCCGGTCACACGCCCCTGAACGAGCTGCGAGACGAGAGCGGAAACATGCGACGTGGGAAGGAGGACGTGATGAGGGTCGTCAGCGACTTCTACAGCGAACTCTACTCCCACAAGACTACCGACCCCGACGCTGCTGATAAGTTCCTGTCAGGTATCACTAACCATCTTGATCCTGCAGGCACGGCAGCCTTGGACAAACCTCTGATGGTGGGCGAATTGCTCTCTGCCGCTAAATCCTTTAGGACCGGCAGGACCCCGGGCAGTGATGGTCTTCCAGCGGAGCTCTATGTAGCGCTGGGAGACCTCATCTGTCCGGACCTGTTGGACCTGTACGAGGAGATGGTGGTGGAGGGTAGAATGCCTCCATCTTTGAGGGAAGGAATGGTCACGATCTTGTACAAGCGGAAGGGAGAGAGGTGCGACCTGAGGAATTGGCGTCCCATCACTCTGCTCAACGTGGACTACAAGATCCTGGCCAAGACGATGGCGACACGACTTAAGACGGTCATCGGACGGATCATCCACCCTGACCAGACCTGCGGCATCCCTGGACGTCGCATTGCAGACAGCCTCGCTCTCGTGCGGGACACGGTCGAGTACATCAAGGTCCGCCGCGCACACGCGGCCCTGGTCTCCTTGGATCAGGAGAAGGCCTTCGACCGGGTTTCCCACGAGTTCATGGGCCGAGCTCTGCACCGGTTAGGTTTGGGTAACATGTTTTGTTCGTATGTCCGTCTGATGTATTTTGATATCCACAGCTCGGTGTTGGTGAACGGCTGGAAGACTGACCCCTTCCCTGTCCTCTCTGGGGTCAGACAAGGCTGCCCTCTATCACCTCTTCTTTTTGTTTGTGTTATAGAACTCTTCGCAGAGGCTATCCGGCAGAATGGAGAGATCAGAGGGATCACCGCACCGGGTCCGGGATGACACGAGGTCAAGTGCTCGCTCTACATGGACGACGTCACCGTCTTCTGCGCTGATCGTGGTTCAGTCGACGCCCTAGTCCAGACGTGTGAGAGGTTCGGCCGGGCTTCAGGGGCCAAAGTCAACTGCAGGAAGTCGGAAGCCATGCTCTTCGGGGATTGGCAGCCGGCCTCCTCCGCCCCCTTCCCCTTCAACATTCAACCGGATTTCTTCAAGGTGCTGGGAGTCTGGTTCGGGAAGGAAGGAGCGGCCCTCAAGTCCTAGCAAGAACGCTTGGCCAAGGTGAAGCAACGGATCGGACTCTGGAGCCTCAGACACCTCACTTGTGAGGGTAAGGCACTCGTCCTGCGTAATGAGGTCCTGCCCGTCTTGCAGTACATGGCGCAGGCCTGGCCCCCACACGTCACTGTGTGCAGGGCCATTACCAGGACAGTGTTTCACTTTGTCTGGGGATCCAAGATGGACAGAGTCAGGCGGGCCGTCATGTACAAGGAGCCTCGCAAGGGTGGGAAGGGCGTTCCAGATATCCCCACCCTCCTGCGATCCTCTTTTGTGTGTGATTGTGTCCGCCGGACTTTGCAAGTCAAGAATGGCTCCGCGGGCAGGTCCATGTCTCGCTTCTTCCTGCTTCCTCTTTGGAGGCGACTCGGCTGGGACAAGTGGGACAGCTCCTTCCCCTACAACTGGACGACGCCATGGTTCTACGGAGACGTCGTTCGATTTGTGGGGGAACATCAACTGGAGGGACTCAAGCCCGACTTGTGGAAGCCCAAAACTATCCACAAGCTCATCAGAGCCAAGGATGACGTGGAGAACATCACAGGACTTCACCAGGACACGCTGGAGACTGTGTGGACAAATGTGTCGTCTGACAGGCTGACCAACGGGCACAAGGACTTGTCGTGGATGGCGATTCAGGGCGGACTGCCCGTCCGGTCATTCATGCATGCCCGGAACCTGTGCAAGACCCGGTACTGCCCAAGGTGCCCCTTCGTGGAGGAAACATCTTTGCACACTTTTTGGGACTGCGGATTTGCACAGCGCCTGTTGACTGCCCTTGAGGACGACCTGAGGAACTCTGTCCCCAGGGCGAGCCTATCGCACCATTCTGTGCTTTACGGACTCTTCCCTGGGGTTCATACCGTCGAAGCCATCCAGGAGGCTTGGCGCCTTATGAACTGCTTCAAGGATGCCGTTTGGGTCGCCAGGAACCGGCTCATCTTGAGGAGGGAGAGGATGTCCATCCAGGACTGCCGCAGGCTGATCCACAGCCTGCTCAGAGACTATTCCATCGTGGACGGTCCGGAGGACGAGGATGAGGACTAAACCCCTCCTCCCCCTCTCCCCTTATGTGTCTTGTCTTTCAATAATGCTTCGGGCCTGTGATTTTCCCCTCCCCATCCCCTTTTTCCCAATCCCCATCCCTTATCACGGTTCGTCGTACTGTATTGATTGACATGCTTTTTCTTTCAGATTGAGTGTTTTGTGTAGCATAGGGGTGTGATGTGTCTAGTTAGTGCGTCGTATCCTCATGCTATGTAAATATGATGTAGAATTCTGTGTGTACTGGGCTGCGGCACTGTACACTGTCTGTTAACTTATTTTTTGTGCTAATAAAAGATATATTCAATCAAAAAAATCTGTTCTTATCAGTTTAATATCTGATACGTCCCCTATCTGGGGACCATATATTAAATGGATTTTTAGAACAGGGAGATGGAAAAAGAGCTTGCTCTGTCCACTCCACGCATTGACCTGGTATTGCAGTATCTCCAGGACCGGTGCACCCCTTCTTTAATGCAGTTTCTAAAATCAGAAAGAATTGAATTCAATGTTTTTTGTTCATTTTGCTTGTTTGTCGGATTTTGGGATGGACTCTTTGGCTTTGCTTTTCTTCTCCTCATTGGATTTTTCATGTTCAAAGTTGCAGAAGCCAGATTACAAGCTCATTTTGGTTCAACTTCAGCAACTGTGCATTGCATTGCCATGTAATGTGATGCAATGCTATCTTTCTAGCTCTCCCTTTTTACTTCCTTTTGGATAAACAGACATATTAGGCAAGCATTTTGGAGCTTTCACCTAAATAACTACAGGTGGTGAGATAAGCTGCACAATATAATTGACCTTTCAGTATATTGTTGCACACACACCATCTATTTAGCTAATGGCCTTGTTATCAACAGCAGCCTTTTAAACTCACCTGAGCTAACAGGTATGTGCGCTGGTTACTCTGCTGCGCTTAAAATTTCTTTTTTGGTTTGCTACAATGCCTTTTCTGAAACGTTGTCTCCCTCTGCTGGAACACTGACTTCTTTCATTTAATGCCTGCAGACTATAAAAGAGAACCCAACCCAAAAAGTTTGGTTGATTAGTCTGTGGCATTCTGTTAAACTGTTGCTTATGGCGGTCTCTGTGAGCTTCTCAGCGACATTCAGCCAGCCAGGTATCCTGCCTGCAGTAGATGGAATGTGGCAATGGAACGCTGGCTGCGCGTGTCATAATAGGTTCTGAGCCTTTATATACCTGTGCACAGCAGCAGCCACCTTCAGTCTGCTGCTGGACAGCCAGCAGCAGCAGCAGCAGGAGAGGTATGTAATCAGGAGCCCTCCTGCTAAGGGTAGACAGCTGCTCGTTCCACCCCACCCCCCGCCTTAATTGGTTCTCCTCCCTTCCAACGGTGTTGAGGCGGGTGGGAACAGCAGGGGGTGAAGGTGCTGTGTTTAAAGAGGTGGAGTTATGCAGATCTAAAACGCGTGGATTGCAGCAGCAGCAAGCCGAAAAGTGCAGGCATGTAAGGGATCTAGAGGTTGACAACATGTCTTCTTAACGGGAGTCCAGGAGCTCATCTCCACAAATGGACTTTTCAGGATCCTTGGGTGGCTCCGTAGTTTGAAACCAATTCTGGTTATCGCTTCTCGGCCTTTTGGCTAAGATCAAGTGTAGTATCTGTTCTTATCAGTTTAATATCTGATACGTCCCCTATCTGGGGACCATATATTAAATGGATTTTTAGAACAGGGAGATGGAAAAAGAGCTTGCTCTGTCCACTCCACGCATTGACCTGGTATTGCACTATCTCCAGGACCGGTGCACCCCTTCTTTAATGCAGTTTCTAAAATCAGAAAGAATTGAATTCAATGTTTTTTGTTCATTTTGCTTGTTTGTCGGATTTTGGGATGGACTCTTTGGCTTTGCTTTTCTTCTCCTCATTGGATTTTTCATGTTCAAAGTTGCAGAAGCCAGATTACAAGCTCATTTTGGTTCAACTTCAGCAACTGTGCATTGCATTGCCATGTAATGTGATGCAATGCTATCTTTCTAGCTCTCCCTTTTAACTTCCTTTTGGATAAACAGACATATTAGGCAAGCATTTTGGAGCTTTCACCTAAATAACTACAGGTGGTGAGATAAGCTGCACAATATAATTGACCTTTCAGTATATTGTTGCACACACACCATCTATTTAGCAAATGCCCTTGTTATCAACAGCAGCCTTTTAAACTCACCTGAGCTAACAGGTATGTGCGCTGGTTACTCTGCTGCGCTTAAAATTTCTTTTTTGGTTTGCTACAATGCCTTTTCTGAAACGTTGTCTCCCTCTGCTGGAACACTGACTTCTTTCATTTAATGCCTGCAGACTATAAAAGAGAACCCAACCCAAAAAGTTTGGTTGATTAGTCTGTGGCATTCTGTTAAACTGTTGCTTATGGCGGTCTCTGTGAGCTTCTCAGCGACATTCAGCCAGCCAGGTATCCTGCCTGCAGTAGATGGAATGTGGCAATGGAACGCTGGCTGCGCGTGTCATAATAGGCTCTGAGCCTTTATATACCTGTGCACAGCAGCAGCCACCTTCAGTCTGCTGCTGGACAGCCAGCAGCAGCAGCAGGAGAGGTATGTAATCAGGAGCCCTCCTGCTAAGGGTAGACAGCTGCTCGTTCCACCCCACCCCCCGCCTTAATTGGTTCTCCTCCCTTCCAACGGTGTTGAGGCGGGTGGGAACAGCAGGGGGTGAAGGTGCTGTGTTTAAAGAGGTGGAGTTATGCAGATCTAAAACGCGTGGATTGCAGCAGCAGCAAGCCGAAAAGTGCAGGCATGTAAGGGATCTAGAGGTTGACAACATGTCTTCTTAACGGGAGTCCAGGAGCTCATCTCCACAAATGGACTTTTCAGGATCCTTGGGTGGCTCCGTAGTTTGAAACCAATTCTGGTTATCGCTTCTCGGCCTTTTGGCTAAGATCAAGTGTAGTATCTGTTCTTATCAGTTTAATATCTGATACGTCCCCTATCTGGGGACCATATATTAAATGGATTTTTAGAACAGGGAGATGGAAAAAGAGCTTGCTCTGTCCACTCCACGCATTGACCTGGTATTGCAGTATCTCCAGGACCGGTGCACCCCTTCTTTAATGCAGTTTCTAAAATCAGAAAGAATTGAATTCAATGTTTTTTGTTCATTTTGCTTGTTTGTCGGATTTTGGGATGGACTCTTTGGCTTTGCTTTTCTTCTCCTCATTGGATTTTTCATGTTCAAAGTTGCAGAAGCCAGATTACAAGCTCATTTTGGTTCAACTTCAGCAACTGTGCATTGCATTGCCATGTAATGTGATGCAATGCTATCTTTCTAGCTCTCCCTTTTTACTTCCTTTTGGATAAACAGACATATTAGGCAAGCATTTTGGAGCTTTCACCTAAATAACTACAGGTGGTGAGATAAGCTGCACAATATAATTGACCTTTCAGTATATTGTTGCACACACACCATCTATTTAGCAAATGCCCTTGTTATCAACAGCAGCCTTTTAAACTCACCTGAGCTAACAGGTATGTGCGCTGGTTACTCTGCTGCGCTTAAAATTTCTTTTTTGGTTTGCTACAATGCCTTTTCTGAAACGTTGTCTCCCTCTGCTGGAACACTGACTTCTTTCATTTAATGCCTGCAGACTATAAAAGAGAACCCAACCCAAAAAGTTTGGTTGATTAGTCTGTGGCATTCTGTTAAACTGTTGCTTATGGCGGTCTCTGTGAGCTTCTCAGCGACATTCAGCCAGCCAGGTATCCTGCCTGCAGTAGATGGAATGTGGCAATGGAACGCTGGCTGCGCGTGTCATAATAGGCTCTGAGCCTTTATATACCTGTGCACAGCAGCAGCCACCTTCAGTCTGCTGCTGGACAGCCAGCAGCAGCAGCAGCAGGAGAGGTATGTAATCAGGAGCCCTCCTGCTAAGGGTAGACAGCTGCTCGTTCCACCCCACCCCCCGCCTTAATTGGTTCTCCTCCCTTCCAACGGTGTTGAGGCGGGTGGGAACAGCAGGGGGTGAAGGTGCTGTGTTTAAAGAGGTGGAGTTATGCAGATCTAAAACGCGTGGATTGCAGCAGCAGCAAGCCGAAAAGTGCAGGCATGTAAGGGATCTAGAGGTTGACAACATGTCTTCTTAACGGGAGTCCAGGAGCTCATCTCCACAAATGGACTTTTCAGGATCCTTGGGTGGCTCCGTAGTTTGAAACCAATTCTGGTTATCGCTTCTCGGCCTTTTGGCTAAGATCAAGTGTAGTATCTGTTCTTATCAGTTTAATATCTGATACGTCCCCTATCTGGGGACCATATATTAAATGGATTTTTAGAACAGGGAGATGGAAAAAGAGCTTGCTCTGTCCACTCCACGCATTGACCTGGTATTGCAGTATCTCCAGGACCGGTGCACCCCTTCTTTAATGCAGTTTCTAAAATCAGAAAGAATTGAATTCAATGTTTTTTGTTCATTTTGCTTGTTTGTCGGATTTTGGGATGGACTCTTTGGCTTTGCTTTTCTTCTCCTCATTGGATTTTTCATGTTCAAAGTTGCAGAAGCCAGATTACAAGCTCATTTTGGTTCAACTTCAGCAACTGTGCATTGCATTGCCATGTAATGTGATGCAATGCTATCTTTCTAGCTCTCCCTTTTTACTTCCTTTTGGATAAACAGACATATTAGGCAAGCATTTTGGAGCTTTCACCTAAATAACTACAGGTGGTGAGATAAGCTGCACAATATAATTGACCTTTCAGTATATTGTTGCACACACACCATCTATTTAGCAAATGCCCTTGTTATCAACAGCAGCCTTTTAAACTCACCTGAGCTAACAGGTATGTGCGCTGGTTACTCTGCTGCGCTTAAAATTTCTTTTTTGGTTTGCTACAATGCCTTTTCTGAAACGTTGTCTCCCTCTGCTGGAACACTGACTTCTTTCATTTAATGCCTGCAGACTATAAAAGAGAACCCAACCCAAAAAGTTTGGTTGATTAGTCTGTGGCATTCTGTTAAACTGTTGCTTATGGCGGTCTCTGTGAGCTTCTCAGCGACATTCAGCCAGCCAGGTATCCTGCCTGCAGTAGATGGAATGTGGCAATGGAACGCTGGCTGCGCGTGTCATAATAGGCTCTGAGCCTTTATATACCTGTGCACAGCAGCAGCCACCTTCAGTCTGCTGCTGGACAGCCAGCAGCAGCAGCAGCAGGAGAGGTATGTAATCAGGAGCCCTCCTGCTAAGGGTAGACAGCTGCTCGTTCCACCCCACCCCCCGCCTTAATTGGTTCTCCTCCCTTCCAACGGTGTTGAGGCGGGTGGGAACAGCAGGGGGTGAAGGTGCTGTGTTTAAAGAGGTGGAGTTATGCAGATCTAAAACGCGTGGATTGCAGCAGCAGCAAGCCGAAAAGTGCAGGCATGTAAGGGATCTAGAGGTTGACAACATGTCTTCTTAACGGGAGTCCAGGAGCTCATCTCCACAAATGGACTTTTCAGGATCCTTGGGTGGCTCCGTAGTTTGAAACCAATTCTGGTTATCGCTTCTCGGCCTTTTGGCTAAGATCAAGTGTAGTATCTGTTCTTATCAGTTTAATATCTGATACGTCCCCTATCTGGGGACCATATATTAAATGGGTTTTTAGAACAGGGAGATGGAAAAAGAGCTTGCTCTGTCCACTCCACGCATTGACCTGGTATTGCAGTATCTCCAGGACCGGTGCACCCCTTCTTTAATGCAGTTTCTAAAATCAGAAAGAATTGAATTCAATGTTTTTTGTTCATTTTGCTTGTTTGTCGGATTTTGGGATGGACTCTTTGGCTTTGCTTTTCTTCTCCTCATTGGATTTTTCATGTTCAAAGTTGCAGAAGCCAGATTACAAGCTCATTTTGGTTCAACTTCAGCAACTGTGCATTGCATTGCCATGTAATGTGATGCAATGCTATCTTTCTAGCTCTCCCTTTTTACTTCCTTTTGGATAAACAGACATATTAGGCAAGCATTTTGGAGCTTTCACCTAAATAACTACAGGTGGTGGGATAAGCTGCACAATATAATTGACCTTTCAGTATATTGTTGCACACACACCATCTATTTAGCAAATGCCCTTGTTATCAACAGCAGCCTTTTAAACTCACCTGAGCTAACAGGTATGTGCGCTGGTTACTCTGCTGCGCTTAAAATTTCTTTTTTGGTTTGCTACAATGCCTTTTCTGAAACGTTGTCTCCCTCTGCTGGAACACTGACTTCTTTCATTTAATGCCTGCAGACTATAAAAGAGAACCCAACCCAAAAAGTTTGGTTGATTAGTCTGTGGCATTCTGTTAAACTGTTGCTTATGGCGGTCTCTGTGAGCTTCTCAGCGACATTCAGCCAGCCAGGTATCCTGCCTGCAGTAGATGGAATGTGGCAATGGAACGCTGGCTGCGCGTGTCATAATAGGCTCTGAGCCTTTATATACCTGTGCACAGCAGCAGCCACCTTCAGTCTGCTGCTGGACAGCCAGCAGCAGCAGCAGCAGGAGAGGTATGTAATCAGGAGCCCTCCTGCTAAGGGTAGACAGCTGCTCGTTCCACCCCACCCCCCGCTTTAATTGGTTCTCCTCCCTTCCAACGGTGTTGAGGCGGGTGGGAACAGCAGGGGGTGAAGGTGCTGTGTTTAAAGAGGTGGAGTTATGCAGATCTAAAACGCGTGGATTGCAGCAGCAGCAAGCCGAAAAGTGCAGGCATGTAAGGGATCTAGAGGTTGACAACATGTCTTCTTAACGGGAGTCCAGGAGCTCATCTCCACAAATGGACTTTTCAGGATCCTTGGGTGGCTCCGTAGTTTGAAACCAATTCTGGTTATCGCTTCTCGGCCTTTTGGCTAAGATCAAGTGTAGTATCTGTTCTTATCAGTTTAATATCTGATACGTCCCCTATCTGGGGACCATATATTAAATGGATTTTTAGAACAGGGAGATGGAAAAAGAGCTTGCTCTGTCCACTCCACGCATTGACCTGGTATTGCAGTATCTCCAGGACCGGTGCACCCCTTCTTTAATGCAGTTTCTAAAATCAGAAAGAATTGAATTCAATGTTTTTTGTTCATTTTGCTTGTTTGTCGGATTTTGGGATGGACTCTTTGGCTTTGCTTTTCTTCTCCTCATTGGATTTTTCATGTTCAAATTTGCAGAAGCCAGATTACAAGCTCATTTTGGTTCAACTTCAGCAACTGTGCATTGCATTGCCATGTAATGTGATGCAATGCTATCTTTCTAGCTCTCCCTTTTTACTTCCTTTTGGATAAACAGACATATTAGGCAAGCATTTTGGAGCTTTCACCTAAATAACTACAGGTGGTGAGATAAGCTGCACAATATAATTGACCTTTCAGTATATTGTTGCACACACACCATCTATTTAGCAAATGCCCTTGTTATCAACAGCAGCCTTTTAAACTCACCTGAGCTAACAGGTATGTGCGCTGGTTACTCTGCTGCGCTTAAAATTTCTTTTTTGGTTTGCTACAATGCCTTTTCTGAAACGTTGTCTCCCTCTGCTGGAACACTGACTTCTTTCATTTAATGCCTGCAGACTATAAAAGAGAACCCAACCCAAAAAGTTTGGTTGATTAGTCTGTGGCATTCTGTTAAACTGTTGCTTATGGCGGTCTCTGTGAGCTTCTCAGCGACATTCAGCCAGCCAGGTATCCTGCCTGCAGTAGATGGAATGCGGCAATGGAACGCTGGCTGCGCGTGTCATAATAGGCTCTGAGCCTTTATATACCTGTGCACAGCAGCAGCCACCTTCAGTCTGCTACTGGACAGCCAGCAGCAGCAGCAGCAGGAGAGGTATGTAATCAGGAGCCCTCCTGCTAAGGGTAGACAGCTGCTCGTTCCACCCCACCCCCCGCCTTAATTGGTTCTCCTCCCTTCCAACGGTGTTGAGGCGGGTGGGAACAGCAGGGGGTGAAGGTGCTGTGTTTAAAGAGGTGGAGTTATGCAGATCTAAAACGCGTGGATTGCAGCAGCAGCAAGCCGAAAAGTGCAGGCATGTAAGGGATCTAGAGGTTGACAACATGTCTTCTTAACGGGAGTCCAGGAGCTCATCTCCACAAATGGACTTTTCAGGATCCTTGGGTGGCTCCGTAGTTTGAAACCAATTCTGGTTATCGCTTCTCGGCCTTTTGGCTAAGATCAAGTGTAGTATCTGTTCTTATCAGTTTAATATCTGATACGTCCCCTATCTGGGGACCATATATTAAATGGATTTTTAGAACAGGGAGATGGAAAAAGAGCTTGCTCTGTCCACTCCACGCATTGACCTGGTATTGCAGTATCTCCAGGACCGGTGCACCCCTTCTTTAATGCAGTTTCTAAAATCAGAAAGAATTGAATTCAATGTTTTTTGTTCATTTTGCTTGTTTGTCGGATTTTGGGATGGACTCTTTGGCTTTGCTTTTCTTCTCCTCATTGGATTTTTCATGTTCAAAGTTGCAGAAGCCAGATTACAAGCTCATTTTGGTTCAACTTCAGCAACTGTGCATTGCATTGCCATGTAATGTGATGCAATGCTATCTTTCTAGCTCTCCCTTTTTACTTCCTTTTGGATAAACAGACATATTAGGCAAGCATTTTGGAGCTTTCACCTAAATAACTACAGGTGGTGAGATAAGCTGCACAATATAATTGACCTTTCAGTATATTGTTGCACACACACCATCTATTTAGCAAATGCCCTTGTTATCAACAGCAGCCTTTTAAACTCACCTGAGCTAACAGGTATGTGCGCTGGTTACTCTGCTGCGCTTAAAATTTCTTTTTTGGTTTGCTACAATGCCTTTTCTGAAACGTTGTCTCCCTCTGCTGGAACACTGACTTCTTTCATTTAATGCCTGCAGACTATAAAAGAGAACCCAACCCAAAAAGTTTGGTTGATTAGTCTGTGGCATTCTGTTAAACTGTTGCTTATGGCGGTCTCTGTGAGCTTCTCAGCGACATTCAGCCAGCCAGGTATCCTGCCTGCAGTAGATGGAATGTGGCAATGGAACGCTGGCTGCGCGTGTCATAATAGGCTCTGAGCCTTTATATACCTGTGCACAGCAGCAGCCACCTTCAGTCTGCTGCTGGACAGCCAGCAGCAGCAGCAGCAGGAGAGGTATGTAATCAGGAGCCCTCCTGCTAAGGGTAGACAGCTGCTCGTTCCACCCCACCCCCCGCCTTAATTGGTTCTCCTCCCTTCCAACGGTGTTGAGGCGGGTGGGAACAGCAGGGGGTGAAGGTGCTGTGTTTAAAGAGGTGGAGTTATGCAGATCTAAAACGCGTGGATTGCAGCAGCAGCAAGCCGAAAAGTGCAGGCATGTAAGGGATCTAGAGGTTGACAACATGTCTTCTTAACGGGAGTCCAGGAGCTCATCTCCACAAATGGACTTTTCAGGATCCTTGGGTGGCTCCGTAGTTTGAAACCAATTCTGGTTATCGCTTCTCGGCCTTTTGGCTAAGATCAAGTGTAGTATCTGTTCTTATCAGTTTAATATCTGATACGTCCCCTATCTGGGGACCATATATTAAATCGATTTTTAGAACAGGGAGATGGAAAAAGAGCTTGCTCTGTCCACTCCACGCATTGACCTGGTATTGCAGTATCTCCAGGACCGGTGCACCCCTTCTTTAATGCAGTTTCTAAAATCAGAAAGAATTGAATTCAATGTTTTTTGTTCATTTTGCTTGTTTGTCGGATTTTGGGATGGACTCTTTGGCTTTGCTTTTCTTCTCCTCATTGGATTTTTCATGTTCAAAGTTGCAGAAGCCAGATTACAAGCTCATTTTGGTTCAACTTCAGCAACTGTGCATTGCATTGCCATGTAATGTGATGCAATGCTATCTTTCTAGCTCTCCCTTTTTACTTCCTTTTGGATAAACAGACATATTAGGCAAGCATTTTGGAGCTTTCACCTAAATAACTACAGGTGGTGAGATAAGCTGCACAATATAATTGACCTTTCAGTATATTGTTGCACACACACCATCTATTTAGCAAATGCCCTTGTTATCAACAGCAGCCTTTTAAACTCACCTGAGCTAACAGGTATGTGCGCTGGTTACTCTGCTGCGCTTAAAATTTCTTTTTTGGTTTGCTACAATGCCTTTTCTGAAACGTTGTCTCCCTCTGCTGGAACACTGACTTCTTTCATTTAATGCCTGCAGACTATAAAAGAGAACCCAACCCAAAAAGTTTGGTTGATTAGTCTGTGGCATTCTGTTAAACTGTTGCTTATGGCGGTCTCTGTGAGCTTCTCAGCGACATTCAGCCAGCCAGGTATCCTGCCTGCAGTAGATGGAATGTGGCAATGGAACGCTGGCTGCGCGTGTCATAATAGGCTCTGAGCCTTTATATACCTGTGCACAGCAGCAGCCACCTTCAGTCTGCTGCTGGACAGCCAGTAGCAGCAGCAGCAGGAGAGGTATGTAATCAGGAGCCCTCCTGCTAAGGGTAGACAGCTGCTCGTTCCACCCCACCCCCCGCCTTAATTGGTTCTCCTCCCTTCCAACGGTGTTGAGGCGGGTGGGAACAGCAGGGGGTGAAGGTGCTGTGTTTAAAGAGGTGGAGTTATGCAGATCTAAAACGCGTGGATTGCAGCAGCAGCAAGCCGAAAAGTGCAGGCATGTAAGGGATCTAGAGGTTGACAACATGTCTTCTTAACGGGAGTCCAGGAGCTCATCTCCACAAATGGACTTTTCAGGATCCTTGGGTGGCTCCGTAGTTTGAAACCAATTCTGGTTATCGCTTCTCGGCCTTTTGGCTAAGATCAAGTGTAGTATCTGTTCTTATCAGTTTAATATCTGATACGTCCCCTATCTGGGGACCATATATTAAATGGATTTTTAGAACAGGGAGATGGAAAAAGAGCTTGCTCTGTCCACTCCACGCATTGACCTGGTATTGCAGTATCTCCAGGACCGGTGCACCCCTTCTTTAATGCAGTTTCTAAAATCAGAAAGAATTGAATTCAATGTTTTTTGTTCATTTTGCTTGTTTGTCGGATTTTGGGATGGACTCTTTGGCTTTGCTATTCTTCTCCTCATTGGATTTTTCATGTTCAAATTTGCAGAAGCCAGATTACAAGCTCATTTTGGTTCAACTTCAGCAACTGTGCATTGCATTGCCATGTAATGTGATGCAATGCTATCTTTCTAGCTCTCCCTTTTTACTTCCTTTTGGATAAACAGACATATTAGGCAAGCATTTTGGAGCTTTCACCTAAATAACTACAGGTGGTGAGATAAGCTGCACAATATAATTGACCTTTCAGTATATTGTTGCACACACACCATCTATTTAGCAAATGCCCTTGTTATCAACAGCAGCCTTTTAAACTCACCTGAGCTAACAGGTATGTGCGCTGGTTACTCTGCTGCGCTTAAAATTTCTTTTTTGGTTTGCTACAATGCCTTTTCTGAAACGTTGTCTCCCTCTGCTGGAACACTGACTTCTTTCATTTAATGCCTGCAGACTATAAAAGAGAACCCAACCCAAAAAGTTTGGTTGATTAGTCTGTGGCATTCTGTTAAACTGTTGCTTATGGCGGTCTCTGTGAGCTTCTCAGCGACATTCAGCCAGCCAGGTATCCTGCCTGCAGTAGATGGAATGTGGCAATGGAACGCTGGCTGCGCGTGTCATAATAGGCTCTGAGCCTTTATATACCTGTGCACAGCAGCAGCCACCTTCAGTCTGCTGCTGGACAGCCAGCAGCAGCAGCAGCAGGAGAGGTATGTAATCAGGAGCCCTCCTGCTAAGGGTAGACAGCTGCTCGTTCCACCCCACCCCCCGCCTTAATTGGTTCTCCTCCCTTCCAACGGTGTTGAGGCGGGTGGGAACAGCAGGGGGTGAAGGTGCTGTGTTTAAAGAGGTGGAGTTATGCAGATCTAAAACGCGTGGATTGCAGCAGCAGCAAGCCGAAAAGTGCAGGCATGTAAGGGATCTAGAGGTTGACAACATGTCTTCTTAACGGGAGTCCAGGAGCTCATCTCCACAAATGGACTTTTCAGGATCCTTGGGTGGCTCCGTAGTTTGAAACCAATTCTGGTTATCGCTTCTCGGCCTTTTGGCTAAGATCAAGTGTAGTATCTGTTCTTATCAGTTTAATATCTGATACATCCCCTATCTGGGGACCATATATTAAATGGATTTTTAGAACAAGGAGATGGAAAAAGAGCTTGCTCTGTCCACTCCACGCATTGACCTGGTATTGCAGTATCTCCAGGACCGGTGCACCCCTTCTTTAATGCAGTTTCTAAAATCAGAAAGAATTGAATTCAATGTTTTTTGTTCATTTTGCTTGTTTGTCGGATTTTGGGATGGACTCTTTGGCTTTGCTTTTCTTCTCCTCATTGGATTTTTCATGTTCAAAGTTGCAGAAGCCAGATTACAAGCTCATTTTGGTTCAACTTCAGCAACTGTGCATTGCATTGCCATGTAATGTGATGCAATGCTATCTTTCTAGCTCTCCCTTTTTACTTCCTTTTGGATAAACAGACATATTAGGCAAGCATTTTGGAGCTTTCACCTAAATAACTACAGGTGGTGAGATAAGCTGCACAATATAATTGACCTTTCAGTATATTGTTGCACACACACCATCTATTTAGCAAATGCCCTTGTTATCAACAGCAGCCTTTTAAACTCACCTGAGCTAACAGGTATGTGCGCTGGTTACTCTGCTGCGCTTAAAATTTCTTTTTTGGTTTGCTACAATGCCTTTTCTGAAACGTTGTCTCCCTCTGCTGGAACACTGACTTCTTTCATTTAATGCCTGCAGACTATAAAAGAGAACCCAACCCAAAAAGTTTGGTTGATTAGTCTGTGGCATTCTGTTAAACTGTTGCTTATGGCGGTCTCTGTGAGCTTCTCAGCGACATTCAGCCAGCCAGGTATCCTGCCTGCAGTAGATGGAATGTGGCAATGGAACGCTGGCTGCGCGTGTCATAATAGGCTCTGAGCCTTTATATACCTGTGCACAGCAGCAGCCACCTTCAGTCTGCTGCTGGACAGCCAGCAGCAGCAGCAGCAGGAGAGGTATGTAATCAGGAGCCCTCCTGCTAAGGGTAGACAGCTGCTCGTTCCACCCCACCCCCCGCCTTAATTGGTTCTCCTCCCTTCCAACGGTGTTGAGGCGGGTGGGAACAGCAGGGGGTGAAGGTGCTGTGTTTAAAGAGGTGGAGTTATGCAGATCTAAAACGCGTGGATTGCAGCAGCAGCAAGCCGAAAAGTGCAGGCATGTAAGGGATCTAGAGGTTGACAACATGTCTTCTTAACGGGAGTCCAGGAGCTCATCTCCACAAATGGACTTTTCAGGATCCTTGGGTGGCTCCGTAGTTTGAAACCAATTCTGGTTATCGCTTCTCGGCCTTTTGGCTAAGATCAAGTGTAGTATCTTTCGAAAAGGCGGTTTTGGATGTTGGCCGCCCTAGTAGATTGATACATTATGCACACTGGGGTTTAGGCGCTTGTTAGTACGCCAGGTGGCTAATATAGTCATCTGGTGGAAAGCATGGCCCCCCAGGATCGACGCCATTGGGCCGGGGAAGATCGAAAGCCCGAAGTGTGAAGTGCCCCAGGAGTGGTGACCCTGGGGTGCCTTAACTCACTGGGATTGGGAACCCCACTTGAGTTTATGGCACATTTGCACAAGCACTTCAAATTTTCTTTCTTCGCACACACCCTTATTCCGGGCCTTCTGGCCTTAGGATGGGGAATTTTTCAATTCCCGGTCGAAGGTCCGGGCAGTATTATACTGTGAAACCTTCACTATTTATTTAATTTCTTTGTCACGGTGTGTCCACTTATTCACGTGTGTCACGTCCTACTAGGATTTTGTCGGGATGCGGTTCCCTTACGGGTTCCTCTCTTGGCAGGTCTAGGGGGGGAGTGTGTGGCCATCAGGTTCCGCTCCCCCCTGAACCCCCCTGGCTCTCCTCTTTCGGGAGGAGAGCGTTGTTGGCTCCCCTCTTCCGGGAGGGGAGCACAGTCTTTGGCTCCCAGTGCCTTGCTCGGGTGAGAACTCGGGCAGGTGCTGGGGGTAAGATTGGGTCGCCTCTGGCTTCGGCTGGAGGTGGCTTTTTGTCCCTGTTCCTCGCTGTGGCCTTTTGGCTCGGAGGGACGGAGAATGGTTTGGGGGACCCTTCTCCTTTTGGAGAGTGTTTCAAGAAGACCAGCATCCTAGTGCACTTTTTTTGTGGCACTTGTCACTTTTTTAAGCGCACTCGGGTTTTGTACACGAATTCGGGCTTTCAAAAAAAAAAAAAAAAAAAAATCTGTTCTTATCAGTTTAATATCTGATACGTCCCCTATCTGGGGACCATATATTAAATGGATTTTTAGAACAGGGAGATGGAAAAAGAGCTTGCTCTGTCCACTCCACGCATTGACCTGGTATTGCAGTATCTCCAGGACCGGTGCACCCCTTCTTTAATGCAGTTTCTAAAATCAGAAAGAATTGAATTCAATGTTTTTTGTTCATTTTGCTTGTTTGTCGGATTTTAGGATGGACTCTTTGGCTTTGCTTTTCTTCTCCTCATTGGATTTTTCATGTTCAAAGTTGCAGAAGCCAGATTACAAGCTCATTTTGGTTCAACTTCAGCAACTGTGCATTGCATAGCCATGTAATGTGATGCAATGCTATCTTTCTAGCTCTCCCTTTTTACTTCCTTTTGGATAAACAGACATATTAGGCAAGCATTTTGGAGCTTTCACCTAAATAACTACAGGTGGTGAGATAAGCTGCACAATATAATTGACCTTTCAGTATATTGTTGCACACACACCATCTATTTAGCAAATGCCCTTGTTATCAACAGCAGCCTTTTAAACTCACCTGAGCTAACAGGTATGTGCGCTGGTTACTCTGCTGCGCTTAAAATTTCTTTTTTGGTTTGCTACAATGCCTTTTCTGAAACGTTGTCTCCCTCTGCTGGAACACTGACTTCTTTCATTTAATGCCTGCAGACTATAAAAGAGAACCCAACCCAAAAAGTTTGGTTGATTAGTCTGTGGCATTCTGTTAAACTGTTGCTTATGGCGGTCTCTGTGAGCTTCTCAGCGACATTCAGCCAGCCAGGTATCCTGCCTGCAGTAGATGGAATGTGGCAATGGAACGCTGGCTGCGCGTGTCATAATAGGCTCTGAGCCTTTATATACCTGTGCACAGCAGCAGCCACCTTCAGTCTGCTGCTGGACAGCCAGCAGCAGCAGCAGCAGGAGAGGTATGTAATCAGGAGCCCTCCTGCTAAGGGTAGACAGCTGCTCGTTCCACCCCACCCCCCGCCTTAATTGGTTCTCCTCCCTTCCAACGGTGTTGAGGCGGGTGGGAACAGCAGGGGGTGAAGGTGCTGTGTTTAAAGAGGTGGAGTTATGCAGATCTAAAACGCGTGGATTGCAGCAGCAGCAAGCCGAAAAGTGCAGGCATGTAAGGGATCTAGAGGTTGACAACATGTCTTCTTAACGGGAGTCCAGGAGCTCATCTCCACAAATGGACTTTTCAGGATCCTTGGGTGGCTCCGTAGTTTGAAACCAATTCTGGTTATCGCTTCTCGGCCTTTTGGCTAAGATCAAGTGTAGTATCTGTTCTTATCAGTTTAATATCTGATACGTCCCCTATCTGGGGACCATATATTAAATGGATTTTTAGAACAGGGAGATGGAAAAAGAGCTTGCTCTGTCCACTCCACGCATTGACCTGGTATTGCAGTATCTCCAGGACCGGTGCACCCCTTCTTTAATGCAGTTTCTAAAATCAGAAAGAATTGAATTCAATGTTTTTTGTTCATTTTGCTTGTTTGTCGGATTTTGGGATGGACTCTTTGGCTTTGCTTTTCTTCTCCTCATTGGATTTTTCATGTTCAAAGTTGCAGAAGCCAGATTACAAGCTCATTTTGGTTCAACTTCAGCAACTGTGCATTGCATTGCCATGTAATGTGATGCAATGCTATCTTTCTAGCTCTCCCTTTTTACTTCCTTTTGGATAAACAGACATATTAGGCAAGCATTTTGGAGCTTTCACCTAAATAACTACAGGTGGTGAGATAAGCTGCACAATATAATTGACCTTTCAGTATATTGTTGCACACACACCATCTATTTAGCAAATGCCCTTGTTATCAACAGCAGCCTTTTAAACTCACCTGAGCTAACAGGTATGTGCGCTGGTTACTCTGCTGCGCTTAAAATTTCTTTTTTGGTTTGCTACAATGCCTTTTCTGAAACGTTGTCTCCCTCTGCTGGAACACTGACTTCTTTCATTTAATGCCTGCAGACTATAAAAGAGAACCCAACCCAAAAAGTTTGGTTGATTAGTCTGTGGCATTCTGTTAAACTGTTGCTTATGGCGGTCTCTGTGAGCTTCTCAGCGACATTCAGCCAGCCAGGTATCCTGCCTGCAGTAGATGGAATGTGGCAATGGAACGCTGGCTGCGCGTGTCATAATAGGCTCTGAGCCTTTATATACCTGTGCACAGCAGCAGCCACCTTCAGTCTGCTGCTGGACAGCCAGCAGCAGCAGGAGAGGTAAGTAATCAGGAGCCCTCCTGCTAAGGGTAGACAGCTGCTCGTTCCACCCCACCCCCCGCCTTAATTGGTTCTCCTCCCTTCCAACGGTGTTGAGGCGGGTGGGAACAGCAGGGGGTGAAGGTGCTGTGTTTAAAGAGGTGGAGTTATGCAGATCTAAAACGCATGGATTGCAGCAGCAGCAAGCCGAAAAGTGCAGGCATGTAAGGGATCTAGAGGTTGACAACATGTCTTCTTAACGGGAGTCCAGGTGCTCATCTCCACAAATGGACTTTTCAGGATCCTTGGGTGGCTCCGTAGTTTGAAACCAATTCTGGTTATCGCTTCTCGGCCTTTTGGCTAAGATCCAGTGTAGTATCTGTTCTTATCAGTTTAATATCTGATACGTCCCCTATCTGGGGACCATATATTAAATGGATTTTTAGAACAGGGAGATGGAAAAAGAGCTTGCTCTGTCCACTCCACGCATTGACCTGGTATTGCAGTATCTCCAGGACCGGTGCACCCCTTCTTTAATGCAGTTTCTAAAATCAGAAAGAATTGAATTCAATGTTTTTTGTTCATTTTGCTTGTTTGTCGGATTTTGGGATGGACTCTTTGGCTTTGCTTTTCTTCTCCTCATTGGATTTTTCATGTTCAAAGTTGCAGAAGCCAGATTACAAGCTCATTTTGGTTCAACTTCAGCAACTGTGCATTGCATTGCCATGTAATGTGATGCAATGCTATCTTTCTAGCTCTCCCTTTTTACTTCCTTTTGGATAAACAGACATATTAGGCAAGCATTTTGGAGCTTTCACCTAAATAACTACAGGTGGTGAGATAAGCTGCACAATATAATTGACCTTTCAGTATATTGTTGCACACACACCATCTATTTAGCAAATGCCCTTGTTATCAACAGCAGCCTTTTAAACTCACCTGAGCTAACAGGTATGTGCGCTGGTTACTCTGCTGCGCTTAAAATTTCTTTTTTGGTTTGCTACAATGCCTTTTCTGAAACGTTGTCTCCCTCTGCTGGAACACTGACTTCTTTCATTTAATGCCTGCAGACTATAAAAGAGAACCCAACCCAAAAAGTTTGGTTGATTAGTCTGTGGCATTCTGTTAAACTGTTGCTTATGGCGGTCTCTGTGAGCTTCTCAGCGACATTCAGCCAGCCAGGTATCCTGCCTGCAGTAGATGGAATGTGGCAATGGAACGCTGGCTGCGCGTGTCATAATAGGCTCTGAGCCTTTATATACCTGTGCACAGCAGCAGCCATCTTCAGTCTGCTGCTGGACAGCCAGCAGCAGCAGGAGAGGTATGTAATCAGGAGCCCTCCTGCTAAGGGTAGACAGCTGCTCGTTCCACCCCACCCCCCGCCTTAATTGGTTCTCCTCCCTTCCAACGGTGTTGAGGCGGGTGGGAACAGCAGGGGGTGAAGGTGCTGTGTTTAAAGAGGTGGAGTTATGCAGATCTAAAACGCGTGGATTGCAGCAGCAGCAAGCCGAAAAGTGCAGGCATGTAAGGGATCTAGAGGTTGACAACATGTCTTCTTAACGGGAGTCCAGGTGCTCATCTCCACAAATGGACTTTTCAGGATCCTTGGGTGGCTCCGTAGTTTGAAACCAATTCTGGTTATCGCTTCTCGGCCTTTTGGCTAAGATCCAGTGTAGTATCTGTTCTTATCAGTTTAATATCTGATACGTCCCCTATCTGGGGACCATATATTAAATGGATTTTTAGAACAGGGAGATGGAAAAAGAGCTTGCTCTGTCCACTCCACGCATTGACCTGGTATTGCAGTATCTCCAGGACCGGTGCACCCCTTCTTTAATGCAGTTTCTAAAATCAGAAAGAATTGAATTCAATGTTTTTTGTTCATTTTGCTTGTTTGTCGGATTTTGGGATGGACTCTTTGGCTTTGCTTTTCTTCTCCTCATTGGATTTTTCATGTTCAAAGTTGCAGAAGCCAGATTACAAGCTCATTTTGGTTCAACTTCAGCAACTGTGCATTGCATTGCCATGTAATGTGATGCAATGCTATCTTTCTAGCTCTCCCTTTTTACTTCCTTTTGGATAAACAGACATATTAGGCAAGCATTTTGGAGCTTTCACCTAAATAACTACAGGTGGTGAGATAAGCTGCACAATATAATTGACCTTTCAGTATATTGTTGCACACACACCATCTATTTAGCAAATGCCCTTGTTATCAACAGCAGCCTTTTAAACTCACCTGAGCTAACAGGTATGTGCGCTGGTTACTCTGCTGCGCTTAAAATTTCTTTTTTGGTTTGCTACAATGCCTTTTCTGAAACGTTGTCTCCCTCTGCTGGAACACTGACTTCTTTCATTTAATGCCTGCAGACTATAAAAGAGAACCCAACCCAAAAAGTTTGGTTGATTAGTCTGTGGCATTCTGTTAAACTGTTGCTTATGGCGGTCTCTGTGAGCTTCTCAGCGACATTCAGCCAGCCAGGTATCCTGCCTGCAGTAGATGGAATGTGGCAATGGAACGCTGGCTGCGCGTGTCATAATAGGCTCTGAGCCTTTATATACCTGTGCACAGCAGCAGCCACCTTCAGTCTGCTGCTGGACAGCCAGCAGCAGCAGCAGCAGGAGAGGTATGTAATCAGGAGCCCTCCTGCTAAGGGTAGACAGCTGCTCGTTCCACCCCACCCCCCGCCTTAATTGGTTCTCCTCCCTTCCAACGGTGTTGAGGCGGGTGGGAACAGCAGGGGGTGAAGGTGCTGTGTTTAAAGAGGTGGAGTTATGCAGATCTAAAACGCGTGGATTGCAGCAGCAGCAAGCCGAAAAGTGCAGGCATGTAAGGGATCTAGAGGTTGACAACATGTCTTCTTAACGGGAGTCCAGGAGCTCATCTCCACAAATGGACTTTTCAGGATCCTTGGGTGGCTCCGTAGTTTGAAACCAATTCTGGTTATCGCTTCTCGGCCTTTTGGCTAAGATCAAGTGTAGTATCTGTTCTTATCAGTTTAATATCTGATACGTCCCCTATCTGGGGACCATATATTAAATGGATTTTTAGAACAGGGAGATGGAAAAAGAGCTTGCTCTGTCCACTCCACGCATTGACCTGGTATTGCAGTATCTCCAGGACCGGTGCACCCCTTCTTTAATGCAGTTTCTAAAATCAGAAAGAATTGAATTCAATGTTTTTTGTTCATTTTGCTTGTTTGTCGGATTTTGGGATGGACTCTTTGGCTTTGCTTTTCTTCTCCTCATTGGATTTTTCATGTTCAAAGTTGCAGAAGCCAGATTACAAGCTCATTTTGGTTCAACTTCAGCAACTGTGCATTGCATTGCCATGTAATGTGATGCAATGCTATCTTTCTAGCTCTCCCTTTTTACTTCCTTTTGGATAAACAGACATATTAGGCAAGCATTTTGGAGCTTTCACCTAAATAACTACAGGTGGTGAGATAAGCTGCACAATATAATTGACCTTTCAGTATATTGTTGCACACACACCATCTATTTAGCAAATGCCCTTGTTATCAACAGCAGCCTTTTAAACTCACCTGAGCTAACAGGTATGTGCGCTGGTTACTCTGCTGCGCTTAAAATTTCTTTTTTGGTTTGCTACAATGCCTTTTCTGAAACGTTGTCTCCCTCTGCTGGAACACTGACTTCTTTCATTTAATGCCTGCAGACTATAAAAGAGAACCCAACCCAAAAAGTTTGGTTGATTAGTCTGTGGTATTCTGTTAAACTGTTGCTTATGGCGGTCTCTGTGAGCTTCTCAGCGACATTCAGCCAGCCAGGTATCCTGCCTGCAGTAGATGGAATGTGGCAATGGAACGCTGGCTGCGCGTGTCATAATAGGCTCTGAGCCTTTATATACCTGTGCACAGCAGCAGCCACCTTCAGTCTGCTGCTGGACAGCCAGCAGCAGCAGCAGCAGGAGAGGTATGTAATCAGGAGCCCTCCTGCTAAGGGTAGACAGCTGCTCGTTCCACCCCACCCCCCGCCTTAATTGGTTCTCCTCCCTTCCAACGGTGTTGAGGCGGGTGGGAACAGCAGGGGGTGAAGGTGCTGTGTTTAAAGAGGTGGAGTTATGCAGATCTAAAACGCGTGGATTGCAGCAGCAGCAAGCCGAAAAGTGCAGGCATGTAAGGGATCTAGAGGTTGACAACATGTCTTCTTAACGGGAGTCCAGGAGCTCATCTCCACAAATGGACTTTTCAGGATCCTTGGGTGGCTCCGTAGTTTGAAACCAATTCTGGTTATCGCTTCTCGGCCTTTTGGCTAAGATCAAGTGTAGTATCTGTTCTTATCAGTTTAATATCTGATACGTCCCCTATCTGGGGACCATATATTAAATGGATTTTTAGAACAGGGAGATGGAAAAAGAGCTTGCTCTGTCCACTCCACGCATTGACCTGGTATTGCAGTATCTCCAGGACCGGTGCACCCCTTCTTTAATGCAGTTTCTAAAATCAGAAAGAATTGAATTCAATGTTTTTTGTTCATTTTGCTTGTTTGTCGGATTTTGGGATGGACTCTTTGGCTTTGCTTTTCTTCTCCTCATTGGATTTTTCATGTTCAAAGTTGCAGAAGCCAGATTACAAGCTCATTTTGGTTCAACTTCAGCAACTGTGCATTGCATTGCCATGTAATGTGATGCAATGCTATCTTTCTAGCTCTCCCTTTTTACTTCCTTTTGGATAAACAGACATATTAGGCAAGCATTTTGGAGCTTTCACCTAAATAACTACAGGTGGTGAGATAAGCTGCACAATATAATTGACCTTTCAGTATATTGTTGCACACACACCATCTATTTAGCAAATGCCCTTGTTATCAACAGCAGCCTTTTAAACTCACCTGAGCTAACAGGTATGTGCGCTGGTTACTCTGCTGCGCTTAAAATTTCTTTTTTGGTTTGCTACAATGCCTTTTCTGAAACGTTGTCTCCCTCTGCTGGAACACTGACTTCTTTCATTTAATGCCTGCAGACTATAAAAGAGAACCCAACCCAAAAAGTTTGGTTGATTAGTCTGTGGCATTCTGTTAAACTGTTGCTTATGGCGGTCTCTGTGAGCTTCTCAGCGACATTCAGCCAGCCAGGTATCCTGCCTGCAGTAGATGGAATGTGGCAATGGAACGCTGGCTGCGCGTGTCATAATAGGCTCTGAGCCTTTATATACCTGTGCACAGCAGCAGCCACCTTCAGTCTGCTGCTGGACAGCCAGCAGCAGCAGGAGAGGTATGTAATCAGGAGCCCTCCTGCTAAGGGTAGACAGCTGCTCGTTCCACCCCACCCCCCGCCTTAATTGGTTCTCCTCCCTTCCAACGGTGTTGAGGCGGGTGGGAACAGCAGGGGGTGAAGGTGCTGTGTTTAAAGAGGTGGAGTTATGCAGATCTAAAACGCGTGGATTGCAGCAGCAGCAAGCCGAAAAGTGCAGGCATGTAAGGGATCTAGAGGTTGACAACATGTCTTCTTAACGGGAGTCCAGGAGCTCATCTCCACAAATGGACTTTTCAGGATCCTTGGGTGGCTCCGTAGTTTGAAACCAATTCTGGTTATCGCTTCTCGGCCTTTTGGCTAAGATCAAGTGTAGTATCTTTCGAAAAGGCGGTTTTGGATGTTGGCCGCCCTAGTAGATTGATACATTATGCACACTGGGGCTTAGGCGCTTGTTAGTACGCCAGTTGGCTAATATAGTCATCTGGTGGAAAGCATGGCCCCCCAGGATCGACGCCATTGGGCCGGGGAAGATCGAAAGCCCGAAGTGTGAAGTGCCCCAGGAGTGGTGACCCTGGGGTGCCTTAACTCACTGGGATTGGGAACCCCACTTGAGTTTATGGCACATTTGCACTAGCACTTCAATATTTCTTTCTTCACACACACCCTTATTCCGGGCCTTCTGGCCTTAGGATGGGGAATTTTTCAATTCCCGGTCGAAGGTCCGGGCAGTATTATACTGTGAAACCTTCACTATTTATTTAATTTTTTTTGTCACTGTGTGTCCACTTTTCACGTGTGTCCACGTCCTTACTAGGATTTTGTCGGGATGCGGTTCCCTTACGGGTTCCTCTCTTGGCAGGTCTAGGGGGGGAATGTGTGGCCATCAGGTTCCGCTCCCCCCTGAACCCCCCTGGCTCTCCTCTTTCGGGAGGAGAGCGTTGTTGGCTCCCCTCTTCCGGGAGGGGAGCACAGTCTTTGGCTCCCAGTGCCTTGCTCGGGTGAGAACTCGGGCAGGTATTGGGGGTAAGATTGGGTCGCCTCTGGCTCTGGCTGGAGGTGGCTATTTGTCACTGTTCCTCGCTGTGGCCTTCTAGCTCGGAGGGACGGGGAATGGTTTGGGGGACCCTTCTCCTTTTGGAGAGGGTTTCAAGAAGGCCAGCATCCTAGTGCACTTTTTTTGTGGCACTTGTCACTTTTTTAAGCGCACTCGGGTTTTGTACACGAATTCGGGCTTTCAAAAAAAAAAAAAAAATCTGTTCTTATCAGTTTAATATCTGATACGTCCCCTATCTGGGGACCATATATTAAATGGATTTTTAGAACAGGGAGATGGAAAAAGAGCTTGCTCTGTCCACTCCACGCATTGACCTGGTATTGCAGTATCTCCAGGACCGGTGCACCCCTTCTTTAATGCAGTTTCTAAAATCAGAAAGAATTGAATTCAATGTTTTTTGTTCATTTTGCTTGTTTGTCGGATTTTGGGATGGACTCTTTGGCTTTGCTTTTCTTCTCCTCATTGGATTTTTCATGTTCAAAGTTGCAGAAGCCAGATTACAAGCTCATTTTGGTTCAACTTCAGCAACTGTGCATTGCATTGCCATGTAATGTGATGCAATGCTATCTTTCTAGCTCTCCCTTTTTACTTCCTTTTGGATAAACAGACATATTAGGCAAGCATTTTGGAGCTTTCACCTAAATAACTACAGGTGGTGAGATAAGCTGCACAATATAATTGACCTTTCAGTATATTGTTGCACACACACCATCTATTTAGCAAATGCCCTTGTTATCAACAGCAGCCTTTTAAACTCACCTGAGCTAACAGGTATGTGCGCTGGTTACTCTGCTGCGCTTAAAATTTCTTTTTTGGTTTGCTACAATGCCTTTTCTGAAACGTTGTCTCCCTCTGCTGGAACACTGACTTCTTTCATTTAATGCCTGCAGACTATAAAAGAGAACCCAACCCAAAAAGTTTGGTTGATTAGTCTGTGGTATTCTGTTAAACTGTTGCTTATGGCGGTCTCTGTGAGCTTCTCAGCGACATTCAGCCAGCCAGGTATCCTGCCTGCAGTAGATGGAATGTGGCAATGGAACGCTGGCTGCGCGTGTCATAATAGGCTCTGAGCCTTTATATACCTGTGCACAGCAGCAGCCACCTTCAGTCTGCTGCTGGACAGCCAGCAGCAGCAGCAGCAGGAGAGGTATGTAATCAGGAGCCCTCCTGCTAAGGGTAGACAGCTGCTCGTTCCACCCCACCCCCCGCCTTAATTGGTTCTCCTCCCTTCCAACGGTGTTGAGGCGGGTGGGAACAGCAGGGGGTGAAGGTGCTGTGTTTAAAGAGGTGGAGTTATGCAGATCTAAAACGCGTGGATTGCAGCAGCAGCAAGCCGAAAAGTGCAGGCATGTAAGGGATCTAGAGGTTGACAACATGTCTTCTTAACGGGAGTCCAGGAGCTCATCTCCACAAATGGACTTTTCAGGATCCTTGGGTGGCTCCGTAGTTTGAAACCAATTCTGGTTATCGCTTCTCGGCCTTTTGGCTAAGATCAAGTGTAGTATCTTTCGAAAAGGCGGTTTTGGATGTTGGCCGCCCTAGTAGATTGATACATTATGCACACTGGGGCTTAGGCGCTTGTTAGTACGCCAGTTGGCTAATATAGTCATCTGGTGGAAAGCATGGCCCCCCAGGATCGACGCCATTGGGCCGGGGAAGATCGAAAGCCCGAAGTGTGAAGTGCCCCAGGAGTGGTGACCCTGGGGTGCCTTAACTCACTGGGATTGGGAACCCCACTTGAGTTTATGGCACATTTGCACTAGCACTTCAATATTTCTTTCTTCACACACACCCTTATTCCGGGCCTTCTGGCCTTAGGATGGGGAATTTTTCAATTCCCGGTCGAAGGTCCGGGCAGTATTATACTGTGAAACCTTCACTATTTATTTAATTTTTTTTGTCACTGTGTGTCCACTTTTCACGTGTGTCCACGTCCTTACTAGGATTTTGTCGGGATGCGGTTCCCTTACGGGTTCCTCTCTTGGCAGGTCTAGGGGGGGAATGTGTGGCCATCAGGTTCCGCTCCCCCCTGAACCCCCCTGGCTCTCCTCTTTCGGGAGGAGAGCGTTGTTGGCTCCCCTCTTCCGGGAGGGGAGCACAGTCTTTGGCTCCCAGTGCCTTGCTCGGGTGAGAACTCGGGCAGGTATTGGGGGTAAGATTGGGTCGCCTCTGGCTCTGGCTGGAGGTGGCTATTTGTCCCTGTTCCTCGCTGTGGCCTTCTAGCTCGGAGGGACGGGGAATGGTTTGGGGGACCCTTCTCCTTTTGGAGAGGGTTTCAAGAAGGCCAGCATCCTAGTGCACTTTTTTTGTGGCACTTGTCACTTTTTTAAGCGCACTCGGGTTTTGTACACGAATTCGGGCTTTCAAAAAAAAAAAAAAAAATCTATTCTTATCAGTTTAATATCTGATACGTCCCCTATCTGGGGACCATATATTAAATGGATTTTTAGAACAGGGAGATGGAAAAAGAGCTTGCTCTGTCCACTCCACGCATTGACCTGGTATTGCAGTATCTCCAGGACCGGTGCACCCCTTCTTTAATGCAGTTTCTAAAATCAGAAAGAGTTGAATTCAATGTTTTTTGTTCATTTTGCTTGTTTGTCGGATTTTGGGATGGACTCTTTGGCTTTGCTTTTCTTCTCCTCATTGGATTTTTCATGTTCAAAGTTGCAGAAGCCAGATTACAAGCTCATTTTGGTTCAACTTCAGCAACTGTGCATTGCATTGCCATGTAATGTGATGCAATGCTATCTTTCTAGCTCTCCCTTTTTACTTCCTTTTGGATAAACAGACATATTAGGCAAGCATTTTGGAGCTTTCACCTAAATAACTACAGGTGGTGAGATAAGCTACACAATATAATTGACCTTTCAGTATATTGTTGCACACACACCATCTATTTAGCAAATGCCCTTGTTATCAACAGCAGCCTTTTAAACTCACCTGAGCTAACAGGTATGTGCGCTGGTTACTCTGCTGCGCTTAAAATTTCTTTTTTGGTTTGCTACAATGCCTTTTCTGAAACGTTGTCTCCCTCTGCTGGAACACTGACTTCTTTCATTTAATGCCTGCAGACTATAAAAGAGAACCCAACCCAAAAAGTTTGGTTGATTAGTCTGTGGTATTCTGTTAAACTGTTGCTTATGGCGGTCTCTGTGAGCTTCTCAGCGACATTCAGCCAGCCAGGTATCCTGCCTGCAGTAGATGGAATGTGGCAATGGAACGCTGGCTGCGCGTGTCATAATAGGCTCTGAGCCTTTATATACCTGTGCACAGCAGCAGCCACCTTCAGTCAGCTGCTGGACAGCCAGCAGCAGCAGCAGCAGGAGAGGTATGTAATCAGGAGCCCTCCTGCTAAGGGTAGACAGCTGCTCGTTCCACCCCACCCCCCGCCTTAATTGGTTCTCCTCCCTTCCAACGGTGTTGAGGCGGGTGGGAACAGCAGGGGGTGAAGGTGCTGTGTTTAAAGAGGTGGAGTTATGCAGATCTAAAACGCGTGGATTGCAGCAGCAGCAAGCCGAAAAGTGCAGGCATGTAAGGGATCTAGAGGTTGACAACATGTCTTCTTAACGGGAGTCCAGGAGCTCATCTCCACAAATGGACTTTTCAGGATCCTTGGGTGGCTCCGTAGTTTGAAACCAATTCTGGTTATCGCTTCTCGGCCTTTTGGCTAAGATCAAGTGTAGTATCTGTTCTTATCAGTTTAATATCTGATACGTCCCCTATCTGGGGACCATATATTAAATGGATTTTTAGAACAGGGAGATGGAAAAAGAGCTTGCTCTGTCCACTCCACGCATTGACCTGGTATTGCAGTATCTCCAGGACCGGTGCACCCCTTCTTTAATGCAGTTTCTAAAATCAGAAAGAATTGAATTCAATGTTTTTTGTTCATTTTGCTTGTTTGTCGGATTTTGGGATGGACTCTTTGGCTTTGCTTTTCTTCTCCTCATTGGATTTTTCATGTTCAAAGTTGCAGAAGCCAGATTACAAGCTCATTTTGGTTCAACTTCAGCAACTGTGCATTGCATTGCCATGTAATGTGATGCAATGCTATCTTTCTAGCTCTCCCTTTTTACTTCCTTTTGGATAAACAGACATATTAGGCAAGCATTTTGGAGCTTTCACCTAAATAACTACAGGTGGTGAGATAAGCTGCACAATATAATTGACCTTTCAGTATATTGTTGCACACACACCATCTATTTAGCAAATGCCCTTGTTATCAACAGCAGCCTTTTAAACTCACCTGAGCTAACAGGTATGTGCGCTGGTTACTCTGCTGCGCTTAAAATTTCTATTTTGGTTTGCTACAATGCCTTTTCTGAAACGTTGTCTCCCTCTGCTGGAACACTGACTTCTTTCATTTAATGCCTGCAGACTATAAAAGAGAACCCAACCCAAAAAGTTTGGTTGATTAGTCTGTGGCATTCTGTTAAACTGTTGCTTATGGCGGTCTCTGTGAGCTTCTCAGCGACATTCAGCCAGCCAGGTATCCTGCCTGCAGTAGATGGAATGTGGCAATGGAACGCTGGCTGCGCGTGTCATAATAGGCTCTGAGCCTTTATATACCTGTGCACAGCAGCAGCCACCTTCAGTCTGCTGCTGGACAGCCAGCAGCAGCAGCAGCAGGAGAGGTATGTAATCAGGAGCCCTCCTGCTAAGGGTAGACAGCTGCTCGTTCCACCCCACCCCCCGCCTTAATTGGTTCTCCTCCCTTCCAACGGTGTTGAGGCGGGTGGGAACAGCAGGGGGTGAAGGTGCTGTGTTTAAAGAGGTGGAGTTATGCAGATCTAAAACGCGTGGATTGCAGCAGCAGCAAGCCGAAAAGTGCAGGCATATAAGGGATCTAGAGGTTGACAACATGTCTTCTTAACGGGAGTCCAGGAGCTCATCTCCACAAATGGACTTTTCAGGATCCTTGGGTGGCTCCGTAGTTTGAAATCAATTCTGGTTATCGCTTCTCGGCCTTTTGGCTAAGATCAAGTGTAGTATCTGTTCTTATCAGTTTAATATCTGATACGTCCCCTATCTGGGGACCATATATTAAATGGATTTTTAGAACAGGGAGATGGAAAAAGAGCTTGCTCTGTCCACTCCACGCATTGACCTGGTATTGCAGTATCTCCAGGACCGGTGCACTCCTTCTTTAATGCAGTTTCTAAAATCAGAAAGAATTGAATTCAATGTTTTTTGTTCATTTTGCTTGTTTGTCGGATTTTGGGATGGACTCTTTGGCTTTGCTTTTCTTCTCCTCATTGGATTTTTCATGTTCAAAGTTGCAGAAGCCAGATTACAAGCTCATTTTGGTTCAACTTCAGCAACTGTGCATTGCATTGCCATGTAATGTGATGCAATGCTATCTTTCTAGCTCTCCCTTTTTACTTCCTTTTGGATAAACAGACATATTAGGCAAGCATTTTGGAGCTTTCACCTAAATAACTACAGGTGGTGAGATAAGCTGCACAATATAATTGACCTTTCAGTATATTGTTGCACACACACCATCTATTTAGCAAATGCCCTTGTTATCAACAGCAGCCTTTTAAACTCACCTGAGCTAACAGGTATGTGCGCTGGTTACTCTGCTGCGCTTAAAATTTCTTTTTTGGTTTGCTACAATGCCTTTTCTGAAACGTTGTCTCCCTCTGCTGGAACACTGACTTCTTTCATTTAATGCCTGCAGACTATAAAAGAGAACCCAACCCAAAAAGTTTGGTTGATTAGTCTGTGGCATTCTGTTAAACTGTTGCTTATGGCGGTCTCTGTGAGCTTCTCAGCGACATTCAGCCAGCCAGGTATCCTGCCTGCAGTAGATGGAATGTGGCAATGGAACGCTGGCTGCGCGTGTCATAATAGGCTCTGAGCCTTTATATACCTGTGCACAGCAGCAGCCACCTTCAGTCTGCTGCTGGACAGCCAGCAGCAGCAGCAGCAGGAGAGGTATGTAATCAGGAGCCCTCCTGCTAAGGGTAGACAGCTGCTCGTTCCACCCCACCCCCCGCCTTAATTGGTTCTCCTCCCTTCCAACGGTGTTGAGGCGGGTGGGAACAGCAGGGGGTGAAGGTGCTGTGTTTAAAGAGGTGGAGTTATGCAGATCTAAAACGCGTGGATTGCAGCAGCAGCAAGCCGAAAAGTGCAGGCATGTAAGGGATCTAGAGGTTGACAACATGTCTTCTTAACGGGAGTCCAGGAGCTCATCTCCACAAATGGACTTTTCAGGATCTTTGGGTGGCTCCGTAGTTTGAAACCAATTCTGGTTATCGCTTCTCGGCCTTTTGGCTAAGATCAAGTGTAGTATCTGTTCTTATAAGAACACAAGAGCTACGATCTACACTTGACGAGAGCGATCGAACTCGGAAGGAGAAGAGCTTCGGAGCCCAGCTGACATCGGAGAAGGAAGGCGGATATCGGTGGGAGGAAGAAGCTCTAAAGAATCCAGAAGAAGACGAAGACTCGGAGAAGAATCGGGCTGTCCTGTGGAATCTTCGAGGAAGAAAATCATCGAGACAAAGACCTTTCGGGGAATTTGTCCAGAACACGACGGGAGAAGAATCTGCATAGCTCCACCCATTCCGGGAAAAGTTCCAGATCCAGCTCCAAGAAGTAACTGCAGGAGGAAAGCCATGGCAAGCGCTGCGAGGAAGGCCGAAAAGAAGAGCCTGGAGCAGGGGACAGCCAGGAGGGCCCAGCCAGGAGCCGATTCTGACCCCAAGGACTCTGCCTCCACGACTGGCCAGCAGAAGGGACCCCAGAAGCCCCGCCACGAAGCTCCAGCCCTGGAGCCATGGATGCGGCAGACGGTGGCCCTGAAGCTGAAGGAAGTGGATGGGAGGGTGCCGGACATGTCCTCGGACGTGTTCTGCCAGAAGATGCTGCTGGATCGAGGCTTCTCCAGGTCGGACACCCTCAGCATCCAGACCTTCTTGACGGGGATCTTCTTCGTCACCTTCGCCACTGTGAACACCTGCAGGAGGTTCTGGGAAATGGTAAGCGCAAAAGGACCAGATAATTCTTTCTCTGCCTTTACAGGTAGCTGCCCTATCCAGAGGGACGAAAGGAGGATCACGGTCTCCATGCGCAACCCGCACACCCCAGGCCAAGACATCTGTACCTTCCTGAGACGCTTCTGTTTGGTTGTGAAGGAACCTTCTCACATCCTGAATGGACTCGGCTTCTGGACAGGTAAGTGGTCGGTGACCGTTAGACTTCACAGGGACCTGGCGTACTCAGACGGACTTCGGCACCTGCCCCCGACATTCTCCCTGGGCAACTCCTACGGCCTCATCTATTACCCGGACATGCCGCGGAACTGCAGGAGATGCGGCAAGAACGGCCACGAGATGAAGGACTGCAAGGAGGATGCCTGAAGGATTTGTCGAGTGACGGGACACAGCTCGAAGGACTGCCCGAAGAAGACGTCCTGCAACCTGTGTGGGCTGGCGGCTCATCTGTACAAGGATTGCCCCAAGCGTGAGAGATCCTGGGCATCGGTGGTTGCGACGACCCCAGCTACGGAGGACAAGGCCCCGATGACCAGGCCTGTGAAGGTCAAGGACGCGACGACCAAGGCCCCAGCGGCCAAGGCCGAGACGACCAAGGCCAAAGCGGTCAAGGAGTCGGTGGCCAAAGCCCCAGCGACGGTCCCAGCAGCTCCGAAGCAGAAGAAAAAGTCAAAGGAGGGTAAGAGTTCTGTCACCCCTCTCTCGATCCCTCCCCCTGCCACCCCCGTCCAATCCCCCCCCACCCCGGCCACCCCTGCTGAGGATTCCACTTCCTCTTCCTCCTTCCCCTACTCCTCAGCAGGTGTCCTTTCCCCTGCCCCGGCAGCCACTCTCCCTCCCCAGACCATGGTAGCGGTGGAATTAACCTTTCCTCCACCCGCCGCTATCTATTCCGAGGAGGATTTTCCCCTTCTTGTCTCCCCAGTTCCAACCCGGGGAAAGAGGAAGGTGGAGGACAGCCCTGCTACTGAATCCTCCAAAAAGAAGATTCTGGATTTCGTAGGCGAAAAGGAGGATACCCTCCCTGAGCCAGAAGAGATGGAGCACATGGTTGAGACCCTGGTGGCCGAGCCAGAAGAGGAGGAACTGGTGGTCGCCGAGATCGAGGCCGCGCTGCTTGACCAGATGGAGGAAGAGGGCCTGCTGGTGATCCCGTCACCAGCAGTCAACACCGACGAGGGACCACCCGACCGGAGTGGTAACTAAGGTGTATTGCCTGCGCTAACTTTTTCTTTTTTCCCTACATGATGGCTAATATTAACTTATTTTCCATTAATGTCAGGAGCATCAAGGACAAGTTCAGACGTCAGACTATTTATGCCTTCCTTACTTCCCAGTTGTGTGATGTTTATATGTTGCAGGAATGTTCCCTTCCCTCCTCTAGGTCCTTCAAACATCTGGCCAGGGAGTGGTCCCACGGTCCATCCTACTGGTCCGGTGGGGGTGACTGCAAGTCTGCGGGGGTCGCAATTCTGATCAGGGGGGGCGGATTCACGCTTGAGTCCGTCCAGGAGCTCATCTGCGGCAGGGCTCTTGTTGTAGATGGCAACTGGGCGGGAGAACCTGTCAGGTTCATCAACGTGTATGCGTCCCCACTGAAGAATGAGCGTTTGGAGCTTTTCCAGACCCTGCGGCTTCAGCTTGCCACCACCAGGACCTTAGTGATGGCCGGGGATTTCAACTGCCCCATCGAGGAGGATGGTCGTAGTTCTGGCACATCTGCCAAGTTGGACATCACGTCCAAGCTGCTCATCGAGATGGTAACCGAGGCCTCTCTTCAGGACGTGGTGGGCTCCATGGGGAGAGGCTCCACGAACTATTCGTGGAGCCGACCCGATGGCTCACTCCGCTCCAGGATTGACTTTGTGTTCACCTCTCGGGCAGTCAGGCAGAGTAGGCACTCGATGGTCTCCTGCTTCTTCTCCGACCACAGAGCCATTCACTTACAAGGTGTCCTCGGCGACGGTTTTCCGTCCGGGCCCGGCTCCTGGAAGCTGAATTGTGCTCTGCTGGCTCAGGATGAAGTCGTGGAGGAGCTGAGAGCAGCCTACGCAATGTGGCAGTCCTACAAGGGTAGCTTCCAAACAGTCTCTGATTGGTGGGAATATGTTAAACTTGAGTTTCGCTGTTTCTTTCAGGCCAAGGGTCGACAACAGGCGTGTGAGAAGAGGAGGGACTTCAGAGGGCTGCAGCGCGAGCTGCGGTCGCTGCAGGACCTTCTTCACTGCGGCTGGGACGTGAGGGAGGAGCTGGAGGAGACCAAGAAGAGCCTGAAAAGGCACTTTGAGGAGGAGTCCAAGCGAATCGTCTTCCGTTCCAAAGTGGAGAATCTGGAGAAGGGTGAGAAATGTAACTCATTCTTTTTCAGGAAACTTCATGCCGGTCACACGCCCCTGAACGAGCTGCGAGACGAGAGCGGAAACATGCGACGTGGGAAGGAGGACGTGATGAGGGTCGTCAGCGACTTCTACAGCGAACTCTACTCCCACAAGACTATCGACCCCGACGCTGCTGATAAGTTCCTGTCAGGTATCACTAACCATCTTGATCCTGCAGGCACGGCAGCCTTGGACAAACCTCTGATGGTGGGCGAATTGCTCTCTGCCGCTAAATCCTTTAGGACCGGCAGGACCCCGGGCAGTGATGGTCTTCCAGCGGAGCTCTATGTAGCGCTGGGAGACCTCATCTGTCCGGACCTGTTGGACCTGTACGAGGAGATGGTGGTGGAGGGTAGAATGCCTCCATCTTTGAGGGAAGGAATGGTCACGATCCTGTACAAGCGGAAGGGAGAGAGGTGCGACCTGAGGAATTGGCGTCCCATCACTCTGCTCAACGTGGACTACAAGATCCTGGCCAAGACGATGGCGACACGACTTAAGACGGTCATCGGACGGATCATCCACCCGGACCAGACCTGCGGCATCCCTGGACGTCGCATTGCAGACAGCCTCGCTCTCGTGCGGGACACGGTCGAGTACATCAAGGTCCGCCGCGCACACGCGGCCCTGGTCTCCTTGGATCAGGAGAAGGCCTTCGACCGGGTTTCCCACGAGTTCATGGGCCGAGCTCTGCACCGGTTAGGTTTGGGTAACATGTTTTGTTCGTATGTCCGTCTGATGTATTTTGATATCCACAGCTCGGTGTTGGTGAACGGCTGGAAGACTGACCCCTTCCCTGTCCTCTCTGGGGTCAGACAAGGCTGCCCTCTATCACCTCTTCTTTTTGTTTGTGTTATAGAACTCTTCGCAGAGGCTATCCGGCAGAATGGAGAGATCAGAGGGATCACCGCACCGGGTCCGGGACGACACGAGGTCAAGTGCTCGCTCTACATGGACGACGTCACCGTCTTCTGCGCTGATCGTGGTTCAGTCGATGCCCTCGTCCAGACGTGTGAGAGGTTCGGCCGGGCTTCAGGGGCCAAAGTCAACTGCAGGAAGTCGGAAGCCATGCTCTTCGGGGATTGGCAGCCGGCCTCCTCTGCCCCCTTCCCCTTCAACATTCAACCGGATTTCCTCAAGGTGCTGGGAGTCTGGTTCGGGAAGGAAGGAGCGGCCCTCAAGTCCTGGCAAGAACGCTTGGCCAAGGTGAAGCAACGGATCGGACTCTGGAGCCTCAGACACCTCACTTGTGAGGGTAAGGCACTCGTCCTGCGTAATGAGGTCCTGCCCGTCTTGCAGTACACGGCGCAGGCCTGGCCCCCACACGTCACTGTGTGCAGGGCCATTACCAAGACAGTGTTTCACTTTGTCTGGGGATCCAAGATGGACAGAGTCAGGCGGGCCGTCATGTACAAGGAGCCTCGCAAGGGTGGGAAGGGCGTTCCAGATATCCCCACCCTCCTGCGATCCTCTTTTGTGTGTGATTGTGTCCGCCGGACTTTGCAAGTCAAGAATGGCTCCGCGGGCAGGTCCATGTCTCACTTCTTCCTGCTTCCTCTTTGGAGGCGACTCGGCTGGGACAAGTGGGACAGCTCCTTCCCCTACAACTGGACGACGCCATGGTTCTACGGAGACGTCGTTCGATTTGTGGGGGAGCATCAACTGGAGGGACTCAAGCCCGACTTGTGGAAGCCCAAAACTATCCACAATCTAATCAGAGCCAAGGATGACGTGGAGAACATCACAGGACTTCACCAGGACACGCTGGAGACTGTGTGGACAAATGTGTCGTCTGACAGGCTGACCAACGGGCACAAGGACTTGTCGTGGATGGCGATTCAGGGCGGACTGCCCGTCCGGTCATTCATGCATGCCCGGAACCTGTGCAAGACCCGGTACTGCCCAAGGTGCCCCTTCGTGGAGGAAACATCTTTGCACACTTTTTGGGACTGCAGATTTGCACAGCGCCTATTGACTGCACTTGAGGACGACCTGAGGAACTCTGTCCCCAGGGCGAGCCTATCGCACCATTCTGTGCTTTATGGACTATTCCCTGGGGTTCATACCGTCGGAGCCATCCAGGAGGCTTGGCGCCTTATGAACTGCTTCAAGGATGCCGTTTGGGTCGCCAGAAACCGGCTCATCTTGAGGAGGGAGAGGATGTCCATCCAGGACTGCCGCAGGCTGATCCACAGCCTGCTCAGAGACTATTCCATCATGGACGGTCCGGAGGACGAGGATGAGGACTAAACCCCTCCTCCCCCTCTCCCCTTATGTGTCTTGTCTTTCAATAAAGCTTCGGGCCTGTGATTTTCCCCTCCCCATCCCCTTTTTCCCAATCCCTATCCCTTATCACGGTTCGTCGTACTGTATTGATTGACATGCTTTTTCTTTCAGATTGAGTGTTTTGTGTAGCATAGGGGTGCGATGTGTCTAGTTAGTG